>NC_049231.1:19937517-21267874 GCF_011100685.1 Canis lupus familiaris
CCGCCGAAAGTCCTCGGAGACACCCCGTGTCTACGTGGTCCCAGCTCCAAGAGGGTGCTCCTGGCAACCCCTGGCTCACACCCCCTTCCTCCACCTCTTTTTATTTTTTTTAATTAATTTATTTATTCATGAAAGACACAGAGAGAGAGACAGAGACATAGGCAGAGGGAGAAGCAGGCTCCTTGTGGGGAGTCTGATGTGGGGCTCGATCCCAGGACCCCGGGGTCACGCCCTGAGCTGAAGGCAGCTGCTCAACCGCTGAGCTCCCCGGGCGTCCCCCTTCTTCCACCTTCAGAGGCCCAGCACCGGCCTCCACATTCCCCGCCATGCCCAGCGCACTGCTTCCTTCTCTGCTGGCATCCACCAGCTTCTGTTCCCCACCCTAGGGCCCCCGGGGCCGACACAGGACGCACCCAGATAAGCCAGGACCGTCTCCCGTCTGAGGACCCCGGCTCCCTCATGTCTGTCAGCCCCTGTGCTGTATAAGGTGACGTCCACAGGTTCTGGGAACATCGTTGGGGGTTGGGGGCACCATTCAGCCCCATTCATGCTGCAGTTCTACCGACAGCTGGGGGGGCCAGAGAGGTTCTGGAGAAGGACTGGGGCTTTCAGGTCACCAATCCCAGAACGTGGGCCCAGACGCACCTCGGCACAGGTGTCTGTTAAGTGGGGGATGGTTGAGACTCCCGGGTCCCCCTGCCCTCCCAGGTGGCCGGCTCTGGCCTCTGAGCACTTTCGGCCCCATCCCTCACCCTGTGCCCCGCTGGGGTCTCCTGCAGGGGGCTGTGAGCTCCCAGGCACCTGCACGAATGTGCCCTCTCTGCAGACCCCGCACAGGCAAACTCCTATCCCTCCCTCAAGACCCAGCTGGACAGCCGCCCTCCCGGCCCAGCTCAGCCATTTCCTCCCCTGCCTTCCTCCCAGCCCCTATGTACAAGCCCATTCGCCCTGAGAAGGTTTTGCTCATCTGCCTGTGTCCCCGCTGGGCTGTGAGGCTTGGCCACAGAAGGCAGGGCAGTGCCTCCCTCCTCTGGTGCCCCTGGCACATGGGCCTGGCCCATCGAGGCATGTGGGCTTGTGGATGGAAGGTGTGCAAGCATAGCACGTGGTGGGAGGGAAAATTTATAACACGCAGCCCCAAAGAAGAGCCCCCTGATCCCCAGAACCCCTGAGGATGATGCAGTATCACTCCCGGGATGCTGTTATGTCATCCACCACCAGTGACCTTGAGATAAGGAGATTGCTGGGTGGGCCTGGTCTAACCAGGCGAGGCCCTAAGAGCAGAGCGCTTCCTCTGGCTGAGGGCCGACAGCAAAGAGATCCGGGAGCAGGGGAAGGAGCCAGTGCACTGTCTCTGGCTGTGGAGGGCCTCGTGCAAGGACACGCAGGTGGCCTCCACGGCGTGAGGAGCTGGGCCTGGCAGCCAGCGTGGGGCGGGACTTCCCACCTGCAGCCGCAGGCAGCTGCTAACCCAGCTCCGGAGCGCGCCTTCCCTCACGCCTCGGGACGGCCGCCTGGCCCGGCGCCTCCTTGATTTCAGCCCTGTGAGACCCTGAGCAGAGAACGCAGGAGATGCCAGGCCGCTAACCTGCACGAGGGCGGCTGGCGGGTCGGCGTCACTTCAGGCCGACACCTGAATTCACTGACGACCCAACAACAGAAACCGGACCCACCAGCCTGTGCATGCTCGGAGGGGCGTGTGTGATGAGCACCCAAGGTCTGCACACAGAGGAGACCGCACACGCCCGCTAGAGCCCATGCATGCACACGCCTGGCTTCGCACACTTGGGCAGCGGTGACCAGACTCGGGATCTGCAGCATCAGTCGCAGCCCTACAGCCCGCCCGTGGCCCCAGGTGCCCCCTCTCTGCCCACGCAGGGGCGGTGCCCGGCCCTTGGATCCTGGAAGTGTCCTAAGAGTGGCACAAGATGGCGAGCTCCAGGGAGTCCTGCGGCCACCAGGGGCCCACCCACCCGGGAGGGCCACCAGATGCTCCCTGTGGCCTTTGGGGTCCCCCTCCAACTCAGGACCCCGGGAGAGCTTGGGGAAGGCCCCCGAGGGCAGCAGGTGGCACACACACCGGCCTGGCCACACCGCCTGACCGGGGTGAGCACGTCGTGAAGACACAGAGTTGGGGTCTGGAAGCAGGTGCCCGGCTCAGGTCCTGCGTCCATCCCACTGGCCAGTCTGCTGAGAACAAATCCCCAGGAGCCCTCAGCCCAGCCCCGGCCACGGTGCACGTACAGCCCGCACAGCAGGGTGTCGTCCTGCATCACCCACTGCGACACCGCAGACCCAGAGGTGTCAAGCTCCAGAGCCCCAGCCTGGGCTTTACTCCCCGGGTTCTCACATCCACGCGGGTTCACAGCCGCAGCCCTGCGCAGTGAGCCCGGGACTTGGACATCGAGGGTGTGGGTGCAGATCCACGTTCTGCCTTGACCATTCTCCCCGCCATGAGGGCCAAGGGCTCCCGACCGCAGCATTGGAGTGAAGTCTTGGCCTCACAGGCAGGGGGGCCGTGGCAGGGGGTGGGGACCGCCAAGCCCCGAGTTCTCGGGCCTGTGCAATAACCAGTCCCGCGGGGCTGCCGAGGCCCACGTGCCAGGACGGGCGCTGCGAAGGCCAAGCCCGTCCTTTGCTGCCTCTGCGTTCCCGTCACTCTGTTGGCATCGGTGACACTGGCTGCATGCCCAGCCCCATCCAGCACTCTCTGAGTGCAGCTTAAACCGCAGGCATGTTCGAAGTGCCTCCGAGGGACCTTCCTCCGGGCTGGCGGCAGCCTCGGAAGCCACCTGGTACAAGGTCTGGAGTGTAAAAGCCCCTCGTGCGAACACAGTACACGCGCCTCATGGGAGGCCGGGAACACGGTGCTCACCCCGTGCACAGTTCACCTGCCTCTGTCCTTGCAGTGACACTAGGGATGGGTGGACACAGCCCTGCAAACCAGCTCCCCCAGCGCTGAGCGAGGGCCCTGTGGAGGGAGCGCCTCATGACCCAGGAGGGCACCCTGTGCTCCAGGGAGCCCCTAAGTGGCTGCGGCTGACACCTGGCCTCGGTGGCCTCTCAAGGACCCTTCAGATCAGCCTCTGAGCATGGTGGTCGGGAGCAAGAGGACGGGGGTCAACCCAAGCCCCACCATGACCCCGAAAGCCCAGCTGACATGCGGCAGGCGTCTTGGATTCAGGCCCCAAGGAAGGGACTGGCTTTGCTCACAGTAAGACCTCAGCCCATCTGCTGTGTCGGGCTGAGCAGGTGCCAGGTGAGTAGCTGCAGCTCAGCCTGCACCATCACTGCCACGCCCAGGAGGGTATGGATTTTGTGTCAAAACCAGAAAACAAGCCTTTCTGGTTTGGCTGTTCTCACCAGACCACCTCAGCTCCCAGCCCGGGCCCTCCTCCCCGTCTGAGCAGGAAACCAGGGCCCCTCTGCTGCGGCCACCAGCCTCCCTCCCGCACAGGCTCCTCATGCAGACAGAGTGGCCGGGGCAGGGCTGGGGCGGACAGGCCAGGATGGGAGGAGGCGGCGCCCGCGGTAGGTTAGGTGCAGCACCCACCAGTTCTGTTGGCACGCTCGGCTAAAAGCTGCCCCCTAGACATTTCTATCCAATTATTTAAAATCCCAGCCTCTCCGCTCACTATGAAGATTGGACAGGATTGGACATTTATTAGCTAACGAATGGCTGTAATAAGATAGCAAATCCAAAGGAGCAGAAAATTAAATGTTCTTGAGTTATCTTATTGAAATTTCCCTTCTACGGCTTTTATTGGAGGCGACAGCGCCAGAATTTCAAAGATGCATTTTAAGAGACTTCTTTATGGGGTTACCCGTGAGAGCCGGAGCCATCAAAGTGAGCAGCCAGCGAGCCGTCGGGAGGACTACCTCTGGGCCAGGCAGGGAAGCACCGGCTCGGCGGCGCGGCCGGCTCCCCAGGCCCGTCACCCCCGGGGATTCAGAACAAATACCAGCGTGCCCGGCTGGTGGCTCTGCTGATGCAGACATTGCATTTTATTAGGAGAGTTCACTATTTTTATTCATTGAATTTTGATTACTTATTATCATATGAGATGCACTGATTTCATAAGCAAGGCAGGAAGACTAAGGCACAAATGAAGCTGGCTGGCGGCTCTCGGGCACAGGCTCCCTTCCAGAACACAAGGGCTCCAGCTCCAGCGCAGATGCTTGTCTCGACGGAGACGTAGTGAAGTCAGCATGGTGGTGGCGGCGGGTGGGGGGGTGTCTGCAGCCCCCGGAGGACTTAGAGCCCAGCCCAGGGCCGGTGGGCGGTGTTTGGGGAGGCGCCGTGGAGGGCACGGACTGCTCGGGGCAGGACGATCTTCCTAAAGAACTTAGCCCTGTCCCTCACCCCTGTTTGGCTTTTGCCCGCAGACCACGTGGTATTATAATAGGATTTGTGTCTGGTCCTTGTCTGCAAAGGTGAAGAGTGGAAATGTGGAAAGTGTAGCATTTACTCAGGGTGCCCCAGAAGCGACCAGCATGCTTGCGGGGCTGGGGGGGGGGGGCGTCCAGAAGGCCTTGGCCCCACCTAGTCTGGGGTCTCCAGGGGGGAAGGAACAGGTGAGGCCTGGTGAGCTTGGATGATCCCAGCAGGCCCTAGGGCACGAGTGGTCGGGTCCCTGGCCCCACACGGGGCGGGGAGGGGGCGGGGGGGGGGCAGATACTGGCCTGGGGCGTGAGCCAGGTAAGGAGGCAGCGGGGTTCACAAACGAATGGCATGTTATAAGCAAGTTGCTTACCCCCGTAGGACCTAGCTAACCGGGGAGGGGCAGGGTCTCCCCATGCAGCAAGGTCCCCCAAGAGGTCAACCCATCAGAAAATAGAGAAAATGAGAGAGAGGACTGATGCACAGCACATCCTCTTCCCACAAGCAGAGAGGATCCATTCACTGTAAGAGAATTCTGCAGCTGAGGAGCTGAGGACACCACCCCGACCAGGGGTTCAGGCACGGTGTGTGCCCAAGGGGGTGCCCGGCGCCCCCCACGCTGCTCAGGATACAGAGGAGGAGTCGGGGGAAGATGGTCTGTTTCTGGGCCTGTTTCTATTTCTGGGCCTGGAGCGTCTGGATGAACGGGGAGGTGGTGTGTGGGTTGGGGGATGGGGCCTGCCCCTGGGTGGCCGGTGATGCTCACGCTCGAGCAGTGTATCTGCAGGGCCACCTCATGGCCAGCATGGCGTGGGGCATGGGTCAGGGTCACGTCCTGTCCTCATGACCTGGCCATCCACCCAGAAAGACAGGGACACCCAGACACATGGCACAGTGACCCACATGGTTATGAACGGCGGCGGCGACAAAGTCCCTACACGCTGGGCTCTCAGGGGTCCCACTAGGGCTCTACGCCTTGGAGACACCACCTACGGATAAGGAGGTTTCCCCCAGAGGAGGCCGTCCAAGGTGGGGGTGAACCGGGTGTCCCACCATGGACCGGGAACAAGCACGTTCCAGGCAGAGGGCGAGAACCTGGTGACGGGGAGCCTCAGGGACGGCACGTCGGGGAGGGAGAGGGCGGCCCTGGTGCCGGAGAAGCAGGCCATGGTGGGGAGCCCAGACCTGGCCCCGCTTCCATGGGTTGTCGGCAGCCCTGCTGTCATTGAGGCAAGCACGAAGAGCGGAGGGGACCAAGGGAGCGGGCGAGGGAGCCCAGGGATGCCCGTGTCTCGGTGGGCTGGACGAAGAGACGGGTCCGCGGTCCCGCCACAGAGGTGAGTCCACAGGTTACAGGTTAGCAGCCGACCTGGTCCCGGAGCCTGCACGCCCTTCCTGGTGCTGCTGTGACAGGTCGCCACAAACCCAGTGTCAGCACCAAGCAACCTACAACTTGGGGGTTCTGAACCCCAAATTGGCCGCTGGGCCACGTTCCCTCTGGAGGCTCTAGGGAGAGTCTGGCTCTTGCCTTTGCCGGCTTCTGAGGCCACCCGCGTCCCCTGGCTCATGACCCCCCAGCACCCCCAAACTTCTGCTTCCACCCTCTTGTCTCCTCTCTTTGGCCCTCCCGCCTCTCCCCTGTAAAGGCCCTTGTGAGGGCACCGGGCCACTGGGCCGCCCAGGGCCAGCCCCGCACAGCCACCTGTGCCATGTCCCTTCTCCAGGACGTGTTCAGCAGGCTCCGGAAATTGGGACGGGACACCTGGAGGAGGCCGCCAACCCACCAGGCACAGGGCCTTACGCAAGAAAGGGCTTAGCAAGTGACACAGGGGGCACGGCACCTCTGCAGCTGTCGGGCCCTGGGGCGCCCCTGGAGACGGCCGGCAGCTCACATCATTGTGCCTGAAGGCGGGCGCCCCGCTGTGGCCAGTCCCGCAGCAGACGGAGGAGTGAAGTCCGTAAAGGGACAGAGCCCGAGTGGGACACCCCCTGAGCCTGCAGGTAGGGTCCCCCAAGGTCACCTGCCCCGGCCCGCTGCATCCTGGCGTGTCAGCTGTCCCCCAGCACATCGTGCCCCATCTGACCGCGGGCCGGGGGCCGCCACACCTCACCCTGTGCTGCGCCCCGGCTCTGGCTCCGAGCAGAGGCCAGGATGTGTTTGTCAGTCACTGGGATGAACGAGACAAGCTTACTGTGGGCCGGTCAGGGAACACTTCCGAAGCCAACTGAAGATTCAGGCGTCCATTCTGCAGGGGCCCCAAGCGACATGACATCAGAGCCTGCTGCCGTGGTCCCCGGAGCCCGCGGGGGTCAGTCTGCAAAGATGTATTGAGCATTATGTGGACAGGCCCTGGGGCCCCCGGCGAATCAAGAGTCCTGACTGTGCAGTCTCGGGGGTGTCATGACATTCGGCCATGAACTGCTGCTGGTTCAGGACAGCATCAGGACCAGGGTCCCTGAAGAGGACTTGGACTCACCCTTAGAACATAGGGTGCAGGACAGCCCGGGTGGCTCAGCGGTTTAGCGCCACCTTGGCCCGGGGCGTGATCCTGGAGACCCGAGATCGAGTCCCACATCGAGCTCCCGGCATGGAGCCTGCTTCTCCCTCTGCCTGTGTCTCTGCATCTCTCTCTCTGTGTGTCTCTCATGAATAAATAAATAAAATATTTTAAAAAATTAAAAAATAAAATAAACAACAGATACTTATACTCTGGCAGCCTGAGGCCAGAAGCCCGAGATGCAGGTGTGGGCAGGGCTGCTCCTTCTGGAGCTCTGAGGGAGAGTCCTCCCACCCCCGTGGGCTCAGTGCTCCCTGCCACTCTGGCTCGTAGGAGCATCGCCCCAATGTCTCCCTCCGTTACCACGTGGCCTTCTCATTCTGTGTCCTCTCTTCTTCTTAGAAGGACACAGCCATCGGATTCAGAGCCACCCTAATCCAGATGAGCCCCTTATCTCAAGATCCTTAACTAATTACATCTGCAAAGACCCTAGTTCCAAGTAAGGGCACGTGCTGAGGTTTCGTGGACACGATTCCACCCCCTACACCAGGAAAACAAGATGGGGCCGAGCCAGCACCAAACAGCCCCCAGACCCGGGGCATCCAGGAAAGGACAGGCTGTCACCCGCCCCCCCACCCCCACCCCCCACAGATTGTTCCAAAAAGGGTTGAGAACCCCTGTGGCGGCAGGAACAGGGAGGGGCGTGCGGTGCCCCAAATCCGATGCAACAGAAATTTAACTGCGTGAGTTTTGCTAAGAACTTTTATGAACTTGCATCCCATCTGACACCCATTCGAGCATTCTGTTGACGCCTGCTAAATCTGTCCACACTCGGGGCCGGGAAGAGTCATTCTTGCTTCGTGCATTACACAAGACATCTGTAAATTGGATCCTCTTTTCCTCCCTTTAAAAATAATTTCCCTCAACCACGATACGCAGACAATTTTACTCTGAGGAGTCCCGGCTGTGAGGCTGGAAATGCTGAGTGTGAGTGGAAAAGGCAGATGTGAAATGATCCCCCAGCCACTGAGGTGCTTTCTGGAAAATGCAATCAAATACTTGATAACTTGCTAATAGTATGGTTATTAAACAGTCTGCCTTCATCTTTCCCAGAGCAAGAAAATGTACAAGAATTTGCAATACAATGGAAAATGGGAGATTATGAAAACGGGTCTGTTAGTATTTACAGCACTTTACATTTCTAAAGGGTTCAAGATCAGCACTGAGTTTCTGCCCACCCCCCAGTTCCCGACAAGCTTCCCTGCAAAGCTTGAATGCTGATATCAGCCCACATAAGATCTGCCCCTGCTGCTCCTCACCCCTGCCTGTCACTCGGGGGCAGCGCAGCCCTGGGAGCCCAGGGAGCTGGGGACACTTACAGACGTGCCCTCAAGCTGACCCTCGCCAGCTAAGTGGCCTGCTGGCCCCGGGTGAGCTAGTTAGCCCTGTGTGCTTCCCCTTCCCTGTGCTCCAAATGGGAATGAAACTAGTGCCACCTCCCGAGGCTGTTGCGGTGAGGCTGAAGGGCTCGGGTGAGGCCCCTACGTGGTGCATCTGGATGAAAGTCAGCGGGGAACTTCGCAGGCAGACCCTCACCCTTGGACTAGAGCACTCTCCATGGTGCAGGACCATGGCGGAGGAGGCGGGAGCGGCAGGGATCTTGTGCCGGGACTCGCCCAAGGAAGGTGCCAGGGTGCCCATTACCAGTCAGATGATTGGCTAGGATTGGAACCTTGGACTTTAAAATACATTTATTCGTTCATTTATTCATTCATTCACTCATTCACTCATTCATCAGAGTATGCCGGGCACTTTACCAGACATGGGACATTAATGTTCCAAGCACTCTTGTGGTCCAACTGGTCTAGCATCCCTCCCCACAACCTGAGTCTCTACTCCCCCCATAGCCAGCATTTTACAAGTAAGTAAACTGAGGCTCACGGAAGCATGTGACTGTCTGGGCAGGTTACATGGCCAGTCCTGGCAGGGTAGGCACAAGAAGCCAGCCCTCTTGAACTCTGCTTTCTCCACCCACTGCCATTCTAAATGCCAGCCTCTGGTTACACCACCCCCACAGAGGGAGGATTCCTTTCAGCCTGTATAAGCAAGGTTCCCCATACTTCCCCACCCAACCCACCCATCGCCATCCCCCAATGCACACTCCTATCCGGCAGAAAGGAAAGCTATCTGACAAGGAGTAACCGATGTCCTCAGGAGCCACGCAATGACTGGAGCAGAGCACACAGGCAGGGGATGTCCGCAGGATAAGTAAGTGAAGGCTCAGAGCCTCTCTTGGGTGTCTTGCTCTCCCTGGCACTACTCTGAGCCATGGCACCCCACCCTCCCTTCTCCCTAGGCCCTGATGAGCTGGTGATTCCATGAGCTCCACCCGCACTCAAGATCAGTCCTCCATCAGCCCTTTTAATCTCCATAGCAGCACTTCACTCTCACAGACAGAGGAATCCCTGACACGGTTGGAACTATTACTATCTCTGCTTTACAGACGAAAAGTTCTGTCAAATCACTGGCGTTCCTGGCTCACACAGCCACAATCTCAACTCAAACCTGGGTCTGCTGTCTGGAACCCCCTTTCCTACACACCAGCCATCACCAAAAGATTCAAATACCACTGAGGGCAGCTGAATACCTTCCATGTTGTCTAAGAGGGTGCTCTAAAATACACATGGCATCCAGAAGGGAATATAGATATGGAAAGGAGGGACTCTGGATGAGCCTGGTGGTGCCGGAAGGGGATGGAGATATCGTGAACTTGAGGTTTCCAATGTATAAAGACATGCAAATGAAAACAAACATAAATGCATAAATATACGTAATCTCTAAGCTTTCTCCCATTGAGAGAATATGGCAGCTGTGACATCCCAGGAGCCATGTGCAAACTTCATGCCCAAATCTTGTCTGAATACCATTCTCTATTAGTATGACCCCTGGGAGAAATGGCTGATTTCAGGGCAGGGACAAGGAATGTACAAGTCTAGGTTGGAATATCTTGATGGACTAGAATCTAAGGAAGGGATCAAAGAATGATGCGGATGGGTCAGAAAGACTCAGAAACCACTTGTGCTATGAGGTACTGATTTTATACTTCCTCCTCGAAAAACAATCCAAAAAATGGTCGATGTGTATGAAACAGTGGTTTGCAGACAGTAGATATCAGGCAACAAAAGAAAATGATCCTGAGAGATGGGAAACGAAAAGCCCCATGATTTCCCCAGTTTACTCTTTGAGGGAGTTTCCAGGTCACAATTCTGGAGGGCTAGCCCAGCAGAGCTCAGGGACTCCCTGAGTGCAGGAGACAGAGCAGAGGGTCTGCAGAAACCAGGGTGGCCAGAGTTCCATTGATGGAGTAGCAGAGGAGAAAACTGCACAGAGAGGCCTTTCCAGAGATCTGCAGAGGGTCCCTCGATTAATCATATGAACATGAGGAAACAGAGACCACAGAGAGAGGATTAAAGGTAGCAACATCGAATGCATACACACAGAACTGGAAATGATGCCTCCCTGCCCCCTGCTCTGCATCCAACCAGACAAAAATCTCATTATTCACCAGACATTGGGTTGATACTCAGAAGTCGTGCCTCGGTAGTGGAGAATAATCAGCTCTGGATTGAACACTGTTCTAATTCCCACCTGACAGACCTTAAGAAAGCAAGACTGGAAAGGATCAAACTATTTCAAGCAACTTAACTGCATCCCAGAAAGAGAAGCTCAAGAATATTTCTAGGATTACAAAATATCCAGCATCAAACAAGGTAAAATTCATAATGCTTGGCATCCAACCTAAAATTACCAGGTGTACAAAGAATAGGAAAATATGACCCAGGATGAGGAAATAATCTATTGAAACTAACCCAAAACTGACATGGATATTCGAATTAGCAGAGAAGGACATCAAGCAGTTATTATGACTGCATTCCATATGTTCAAGAAGGTAATTCCATATGCTCATGAAAGATGGGAAACAAAATGTCCCAAATTGAACATTTAGAGGTGAAACCACAAAGCGTGGGATGAAAATACACTAGATTTAATCAGAAGCAGAAGGAAAGGTTAGGAAACTTGAAGACATAGCAATAGAAACCACGCAAAACAAAGCACAGAGGCAGAAAATGAACAGAGCATCAGTGAACCATTATGGGACAGCTTTAAGCAGCCTAATAGATGTGTTATCTAAGGTCCTGAAGAATACTGTTGGGGGAGGGCGGGAAGAAAGAAAAAATATTTGAAGAAATAGTTCAAATTTGCTAATAACTATAAACCCACACATCCAAGAAGCTCCATGAACCCCAAGCTTAAGTGAAATGAAGAAAACTACATGAAGACAAATCATAATCAATTTGCTCAAAACCAGTAACAAATAGAAAAATCTTAAATGCAGCCAAAGATAAAAGACATGCCCAGGAATATAGATGAGTATGATAACAAATTTCTCTTCACAGAAGATGCAGGCAAGTACCCCCCATTCAAAATGAAGCAAGAAGACAGAAAAGCAACATTTCCAAAGTACTGAAAGAAAAAACTGCCAATCTAGAATCCTGTCCTCATGCAGTATGTGACTAACAAGAAGATTTCTGCTCTCACTGCCTGCATTCAACATTTTATTGGAGACACTAGCTAGTGAAATCAGGCAAGTCAAAGAAACAAAATGTATCTCAGATTACAAAGGAAGTTGTAAACTATCTTCCTTCCCAGACATAATTGCCTAATGTAGAAAACTGTATGAAATATCACCCCCAAAATACCTACTAGTATAAATAAGTGAGTTGAGCAATATTAAAAGACACAAGATCAACACAAAAAAATTTATTGTAAACCTATTAGTAACAATCACTTTTGAAATAAAAAAATAACATGTACAGTAGTATAAAATATGAAATGCCTAGGAATAAACTTAATAGGAAATATTTACAAATTGAAAACTATAAATCATTGCCAAGAGAAATTAAAGAAGACAAACACAGAGAGATATACAATGTTCATTCTCTGAAAGACTCAATATTAAGATGTCAGTCTTTCTCCAAAGTGATCTATGTATTCAACACAATGCCAATTATTTTTTTTTAAACAGCCACTTTTTTTTAGAAATTGACAAATGTATCTGAAATTTCTATGGGGGTTCAAAGGACTTAGAACAACTAAACAAATTTGCAAAACAAGGACAAAGTAGGGCAACTGAAACTTCCTGATTTCAGGACTTAAGATAGAGCTGCAGTAATCAAGACAAGGTATTGACAAGTTGGACAAGTAGATCAGTGGAACAGAATTATGTAGAAATAAGCTCAATGGACCCATGATTAGGTGGACAGCTGATTTTTTTATAAAGATATAAAAGTAATTCAATGAAGAAGAGACAATTTTTCACAAGTGGTGCTAAAAAATGGATATGCATATGAAAAGAAATATACTTAAATCCATACCCCTCACCATATGCAAACATTAACACGACGTACAACTGAAAACTCTAAAACCTCTTGAAGGAAAAAAATCCTTTGTGATTTCAAATTAGGCTGTTTTCTTAGCTATAACACTGAAAGCAAAATCTAAAAAAAAAAAAATTTAAATTAAATTAAATTTTCTGCTGTTTGAAAAACACTCTTAAGAGAATGAAAAGACAAGCCACAGACTTGGAGAAAATATTGTAACTCATATATTAGACAAGAGACATATATCCACAATGCATAAAGAACTCTCAAAACTCAAGAAAATGAAAAACCTAATTTTAAAAAATGCTAAGAAGTCAACAACAAACACTTCATGGAAGAAAATATACAGATGGTAAGTAAGCACATGAAAAGATGCTCAGCATCATTGTCATCAGGGAAACGCAGATTAAAAACCGCAACGAGATCCTACTATGCAAATACTAGAATGGCTAAAATTAAGAAGACTAACTTTCCCAAGTGCTGAGGATGCTGTAGAGGAATGGAAATCTCTAGAAACTAGAACCAAAACTATGAAAACAGTTTGGCCATTTCTGAAAATGTTGAACCCATATGATCCCATCATTCCACCCCTAGGTATTTGTCCAAGAGGTAATGCAAGCATGTATCTATGCAAAGATGTATACAAGGATATGGATATTCATAATATTTTGTGAATTATAACATTTGGTAATATTCAATTATACTTCAATTAAGCTATTACAATCAATCACAAAAACCAGCTTGAAGTGGCTCCCACTGACCAAATTTGATACAATGTCAACATCAAAGTATATTGTAATAGTGACATATAATCCTTTGAATAGCACTGAAACTTCTGAGCCTGTATAATAAGTATATAACAAGTATTCATCAGTATCTATTATAATGATATTATTTAATTAATTAACTAATAAGGAGAAGAGAAATTTCTTTCTTACAGAAGGTTGCCAAATAATAAATTTAGAAAGAATGATAAAATTAGAAAATCAGCTTTTGTCAACCTATATAGTGATAAGTAACTCAAGCAAGAAACATCAATACAATGCTAAAAACTCATGGTGAAAGTAGAATGGGGAAATGGTATTTCATATAGCCTCATAGTATCTCCCCACAGAATGTTTATAAATTACAACAACAAACCAACAGAAACCTTACAGAAAAGGAACCTGTCAGACCATGTCTTAATCAGAAATTTGTGACAGATTATATTTTCCAAAGATGCCTCTAACAATATGTCCCATCCCACACGTTCTTCTTACATGACCTTGACACTCTTCTCACTCAGTGATGAGGTCTATCCCCTCCCTTTGAACATGGATGGGTCTATGTGACTACCTTGACTAACAAAAGTATGATGGAAGTGATGCCTAAGGCAAGGTCATAAAAATGTCACACATTTCCACCTTTTTTTCTTAGAACACGCTCTCCAGGGAGGTCAGCTACCATGTCAGGAGTCCAACAACCTTGGAATGGCATGCTCTGGAAAAGTCCAAACAGGCCCGCATGGAGACATCCCAAGACTATAGCTGGAGAGAGATAAAAATTGTCAGTCACAATTTCACTGCCACCACATAGAGACTCCAGATCTGAACTGCCAGCTGAGCCTTTTCTGAATTCCTGATACACAGAAAGTTTATTAAGTGGTTGTTTTATGCTGCTAAGTGCTGGGGTGGTTTGTTACATAGCAGCAGTTAACTGGAAAGGGGATGAGAGGAATAATGGTAGAAATCACCCTCACATGACACCTGATAGGATGTAGTGAGAGGTACACAACATTGCATATGCAACACCTCAACAAAGATACACAACTGGGGTCTAATCATGAGGAAATATCAGACAATCTCAAATTAACAAACATTCTATAAAATAACTAGTTTATAATCTGAAGAAAACATCAAGGTCTGCAAGTCAAGGAAAGACTAAGGAACTGTTCGGAGAGGTTCTAACGAGATATGACAAGAGGCTGCCGTGCATGGTGCTGGATTGGATTCTTTTGTCATTGAAGGAAATCACTCAGACAATTGCAGAAACTGGAATAGGGTCTGTAAGAGAAGGGGACTATTTCCGCAACTTTTTTTGTAAGTCTGAAATTGTTTCAAGAGAAAAAAAAGAAAAGAAATGGCCTTCCTTGTGCTAAACTCTGATGAAAGGGCTTGTGTGTGCACAAGGCTCGGAAAGGAAGGTCATTCCACTTCATTCAGGCTTTCTTCTCCCAGCCCTGGGGATTCATCTGACAACGAGGCTCCATTTAGACACCTGGACCAAGGAAATGCTACAGCCCCATTAGGAAGCTGACTCGGCCACAGAGGTCACAGGTGAGTAATCAGGGAAGAAGGCATTTGGGGGGGAAAGAGCCTCCTGAGGTCATCATTTTGCATATGGTTGTTAATAATGCAACATTGAGTCTATTAAACAGAGTAAAAGGTAACTTTCGCCTGTGGGAAAGGACCATTATGCAAATTCAGGCAGAAGCAAGCTTTTTAAAATGCACATATTTAACTAAAGCATTCAGAGTTTTGGTCATTAGTTTCTTTTAAAAATGTTCCCAGGAAAGCATTGTTTCCACCAATTGCCATTGTACAGAGAGCTAAAGATTTGGAATCCAATGAACCAGGGCGCCAGTTCCATATTGTTGCTTTATCTGCTGTGGGGCATTCAGGATGCTCCTTAAAGTCTCTAAGGCCTGGGGTCCTCATTAGTTGGGTGGGGTTTTTTGTTGTTTTTTTCCTTAAACCCTTTTCAGACGTAATTAATGTTCTGGAATTCTGAATCACTGAGGCATCTTGGAGGGGTGGGGGGCGGTGGTGTCCAGAGACTTGTGGTGCTGAAGCTCATTGTTGCCGAAGCCCCGGCATTAACGTGCCCTCTCTCATGTGCATCTCTGGGATCCACCTGTACCGTCCTATCTGTGGGAGGCAGTATGTCTGCTCTGCAGCCATGGAAACAGCTCTCAGAAAAGCAATTAGTGCACAGGTGTGTACTTTAAATCTGCGATATTTTGAATTTATTTATAACTGTAAAAGCAATTAGTCTACATAATGAACTAATCACTTACTGAAACTCGGAGTTCTTTTGGATCTCCATGTAACACACATGTATGGAGCAAAATTTAGTTTTCTAAATGCTGATAATTAAATCAACTCCAATTTTATTGCAATTAGGTCGAGCACAACTATGATAGCCGGTTTCAAAATTGCCTTGTGGGTTTTCTTCCTCCCTCCCTCCTACCTGCTAGTTAAGAAAGTGAAGTTAAGTGAGAATGCACCAAGGTAAACAATATTTCTTTGGAGAACTTTCCACGGGAACATGCATTATCCCTGTTTTATAGTGATTTATTTCAGAAACGTTAAAGCGAACTTCAACTTTTGAGAGAGAAAATGGTGGGGCGAGAGGCAGGAGAGGGAGAGAGAGAATCTTAAGCAAGCTCCATGCCCAGTGCAGAGCCCGACGCAGTGCCCAATCTCAGGATATTGAGGTCATGACCCCAGCCAAAATAAAAAGTCAGATGCTTAACTGACTGAGCCACCCAAGTGCCCCAATGCTAATTTCAAAAATTACTAAGTTCCACTCGTGCACCAGAAAATTTACAGTACATTATCTCATTCACACAACAACCCAAATACGTATTATCATACATTTATAGATGAAGAAACTTGGTCCCAAGAAGGAAGTAAAAGCTACCAAAAAATAGTTACTGGCCACCAAATGAGTGCCCATTATTCTTTACCATCTGTAACAATTGTAGGCAGGAGAAATTATTTACCTTTTTCAGATGAGAAACCAGAAAGCCAGAGATACTAAGTAACTTATCCAGATTTATTCATAATAACTGATAGATCTGGGTTTTAGACCCAAACCTGACCGGGCCCAAAGCCCAGGCTCTTCCCAGGATGCTCCAGCAAATCCAGGCTGCCCCAGGAAGCTGGCCATCCTATATGTCCACTTGGTGATCTCGGACTCCTCTGCTAGGATCCAGCTCCCTCCAGTGCCGCTTACCCCTTCACACAGGGAAAAACATATAACCTCCTGTGACACCGGGCCTAGAGGTGAAGCAGATATGTTCTTGCTTGTCGTTACAGCTTCCAGGCCACTCTCTCTCCCTTCTCTGCGAAATACACCAGTGGATTTCACTCATCAGACTCCCCCACCTGCCACTTCTCCTTGTTCCTTATCTATCTGTGCCCCAATCACCAGCTCTTCCTCCTCAAAGATCTTGGCTCTTGTCTCAGTGTCTACACAGATGATATTTCACGATTCAGCCATAACCATTCCCTGGAATATATACCCTCTACTCCCGTGTCCCTCTTCCACTGTACCTTAGTCACTTGGGCCAAACCATGTCTCTGATCACATCCGACCATCTACCTACTGACGCCTGCACTTTCTCAGGGAGTGTGGCTGGAACAAAGTGTGCAATCCTGTCGACAGGTCTTTCAATTCTGGACCCAGACTGTATGTGGACTCTTAAACTACCCACAAATTTCTATCATATTTGCCTTGTTCATTCTCTTCTGCTTTCCTAGACAATGATTTTTACCTCCTCCTTTCTCCTCAAACCCCCAACACCTCCCCTAGTCCTCCCTCTCAGTGGATGGCCTTGCTTTGCACCTCCCTGAGAAACCAGAAGCACTCAGAAAAGACCTGCCATCAGCTCTGCCTCCAAAGCTGAACATTCCCTTTATCCGCGGCTGGGCCTCCTCCCTTATCCCCGGTGTCTGTGCCCATGCTCCTCGCCCCTGGCTGTGGCAACGTCTCCACCCCCCGCCGGAATCCACACACCCAAACCTAAAAAGATACAACGCCAACACTTCTTCAGTCTTACTCCTGGATCGCCATTTTCCCTTGTCCTACTAGATATAGATCGTCTCCATCAGCGCACAAACATGCTACTATTTCTCCCATTAAAAACAAAAGAAGTTTCTCTTGTCTCCACTTCCTCTTCAGCTTCCCTTTGTAGTGAAACACCTTGGAAGAGCATCTCTATTTGCTGCCTGTACTTCCCTCCTCCCACTTTCTCCATTGAATGCTCTCCCAGCAAGGCTTCCACTACTCCCATCATTGCAACACAATGACCTTTAGCAAAGTCTTCAGTGACCTCCACGTGGCTAAGCCAAGTGGGCAGTTCTCATCCTCGCGGACCTGCCCCCTCAGCAGCGTGTGCAATGTCGATCACTCATGCTTCCTTCACTCGTTTTCCTCCCTTGGCTCCCAGGAGTCCACAATCACCTCATTTCCCTCCTGTTTCTCTAGTGTCTGCTACTTCTTTGTGGCTCCTGAACCCTCAGTGCTGGGATGCCCACAGCTCAGTTCTTGGAGCTCTCTCCTCTGCTCTGTCTACACTCAGTACTTGGGTGATCTCATCCAGTCCCGTGGTTTTACCTCCTATCTACATGCTTATGAGTCCAAATTTGTTTGTTTAGCTTTGTGTATCCAGCTACCTACCCGCGATGCCATAATCTGGCATACCCAGTGTCATCTGTCCAAATCCCAATATCCAGCACCCTCAATTCTGCTTCTCTCCCGGGTTCTCCCATCTCAATAAATGGTCATTCCATTCTTCCGGTCCCCCATGCTAAAACACTTAGACACATCCTTTGCTTCTCTGCATCTTTCAAACTCCATATTAAATCCATCAGCCAATCCTATGGACTCTAACTTCAACACAAAACACCAGGAATCCACCCACCTCTCACCACCTCTTACCACCTCTCACCATTCTACCATTTGTCACTCTGGCCCAGGCCGCATCTACTTCTTGTTGGGATTTTTGCAATGCTCTTATGGCAGTTCCCCTTTAATTTATTTTTATCCATAATCAAAGTATTATTTTTAAAAGTTTAAGTTATGGGATCCCTGGGTGGCTCAGCAGTTTAAGCGCCTGCCTTTGGCCCAGGGTGCGATCCTGGAGTCCTGGGATCGAGTCCCACATCGGGTTCCCGGCATGGAGCCTGCTTCTCCCTCTGCCTGTGTCTCTGCCTCTCTCTCTCTCTCTCTCTCTCTCTCTCTTTCTCTCTCTCTCTCTCTCTCTCTATATATATATATATATAATAAAAATAAATCTTTAAAAAAAAAGGTTAAATTACATGACATCATTATTCTGCTCAAAGCCATCAATGGTTTCAAAAGCACTTGATGTGAACCCTAAATTTCTTGCCTCACCTCAAGATCCCCTGTGTGACCCGGCCCTTCACCACCTCTCCAAATTTAACTCCTCCTACGTTTCCCTTTGCTTACTCATTCCAGTCACACTGATCTCCTTGGTTTGACTCAAACCCATAGGTACACAACCACCTCAGGACCTTTGCACTTGCTGCTCCCTCTGCCTGGAATACTTCTCCCCCAGATGTCCCCTGGCCTCACTCCGACACTTCCTTGACATTTTACTCATAGACCACTTTCCAGAGAGGCCACCTCACTTAAGAGTCACCTGACTCCTGTCCCCCTTCCTCACTTCAGCATTCTCCTCAATATATATCAACCTATTTCTATAGATTTTATTCCTTTACTAGGACTGTAAACTTCATGAAGGAAGGGATGTGTGTCTGTTTGTTCCATTGCTCAGCTCCAGTGTCTAGCACACAGTAGGTGCTCAGTAAGAGTCACGTGAACAAGCTCTTCCCTTTGTGCCTACATCACTAGCTCCACTTAGAACTGGTTTGGAGCATTTATCACATTTTTTTGAAACTACTGGCTCACATATCTGTGTCACCCATGTGTTATTCATCTCTGCATCCTGGTTGGCTAAGTGACCAGGTGGAGGAAGGACCCAGCAATTATCTGTTAAATGAATGAATGCTAAAAACTGCCATGTAACTGACCACCACAACCATATGCCCAAGACATCGATTTCTCAAACTTCTCTGGGTTTAGTCTAGAGCTCTGGCACAGAGAGATGTGTCTCCACATCTGTGTAAAACATGTGGTCGAGAACCCACTCACCTCCTGCCATCATCCCACCCCCGCACCCCTACTCTAATCTTAGCATCTGCACACGAGGGTCGCGCCAAATGGATACCCGCCCCCCATGGCCCCGCAATCCAGCCCTCCCTCTTGTGATCACAATACCTTCCCAGACATAATGAACACTGGAGTTTTGATGTTTCACTTTCAGAGCCGTCACCCAGACCTCATCTCCCCTTTGAGTAGTCTTGGCATCTCATGGTAAGACAGAGTCCTTAAACTGCTGTGCACAGTCCCACTTGGATCTCGGAGCTCCAACATCTTGGACCACATTCACCATTCAAGTGGTGACATCCTGCCCAGGACTGTCATCAGCACGCACAAAGGAGACAAACGCTTGGAGGCACATAAAGCTAAATGTAAAGACAGTGAATGCATCTCCAGCTGGCCACCAAGGCTGAAGGGAACTTTGGCTGCCTGCAGGTGGCAAGACGTCAGCACAGGTGTTGTCATCAACAAGACTTCCAACTGCAAGACTTCTCAAACAAGGGAAAAAGCAGACAAAACAGGAAACATCCAAGATTCTTTATTTTTAATCTAGGTGCCCTGAATTCTATCATTTCTGTATTCTTATTCAACAGATGTTAGTATTGGTAAGGAAAGTGATTAAAAAAGGTTCTGTAAGTAATAGTTGACAGTTGTATAATTTTTTTCCACTGTCAAGGCAATGTTACAGTCATTATCCTACTGACCTGTCATGACACACCTTCAGGACAGGGGAATCTGTCCCAAATAACCCAGCCAACACCTGGAAAGCTGGAATTAGAATCCCAGATTCCTGACACCAACCAGTGCTGCTTCCATTCTGCACCTTCCGGAAGACGTGGGGTGTTGGCCGCTGCCGGGTGCTGGCTCTGTCCTGAGAACCACTGACAGCCCCGGGCAGCAGCTGCTGGCCAATGTGCAGGCTCCTTACGTTGATCCCCTGGTTCTTACAAGTTAGTCCATTAAAAGGAAAAGGTTCGATAAATGCTGTGCTTTGAGTCAATGTAGCCGATCTTTCTTCCCCCTGGCACTCGGGCTTGCTGCTTGCCCCGTGAGCACTCTAAACGCCTTTACGGCTTCATAATCACCCTGCACCGTGCTCTTCACTCACCTTGTTATTTAAACTCCAATAAAAGGTAAAATAAAAAAAAGCTAATGGTCTAAAACTTGCCTTTTTGAACAACCTAAGAAGACATTTTACTCATAAATGTAAGTGAGGAAACGAGATTCTATTTCTGTGGTTATGAGACAAATAAATATCTTCCCAAGGCCCCACAGCCATGATGCAAACAACCCACCTGGCGGTACTGTGTGCTCACAGCCTTGGTGCTCAGGACTCCCGAGCTCTCTACACCCCAGAAGGCTGTTCCTAGAGGGAGAGGCAGAGCTTTGGCAGCCCACCTCCTGCCCTTGGGAACAGGGCGTGACAGCCTATTCATTCTCCAATCTGCAAACTGTGGGGATGGAAACACAGAACAAGACTGGGCTCCCACCCTCCAGGACCCCACAGGGGAGAATGCAGGTAAACAGTGAAGACACAGCACAGCCAGCTACTATGGAGGAAGGACGCTCCGTCCCGCCTGGGCTTTCATAGGTTTCCTCGAGGAGACTGGACTTACTTGCGAATCAAGAATAAGATTTACCAGGTAAAGAAGAGAAGGGAATCCAGCCCCAGGGAAGAGTCTGAGAAAGACCTGGCAAAGCAGGAAAGCTCAGCAGATCCGAGACCCAGAGTAACACTCGGCTGACATGGGGGTGATGACCAGACTGACCCAAGGGACACTGGGCAGGTGGGTGGCTGGCACGAGAGCCTCTGATGCTGGCAGGAGCATGGAGGTTTCTCCACTCCTCATGGGGAACAGACGTGGGGAAACTGTAAGCAAAAGGTCCTGTGAAAGCCATTCTGATCAGAAACCCATGTGCTGGGATCCCTGGGTGGCGCAGCGGTTTGGCGCCTGCCTTTGGCCCAGGGCGCGATCCTGGAGACCCAGGATCGAATCCCACATCAGGCTCCTGGTGCATGGAGCCTGCTTCTCCCTCTGCCTGTGTCTCTGCCTCTCTCTCTCTCTCCGTGTGACTATCATGAATAAATAAATTAAAAAAAAAAAAAAGAAACCCGTGTGCTCTCTCACCCTCTCTCCCATCAAGCAGAACAGATGCAAATGAGCAGAGAGCGGTCCTGGGGGGCACACAGGTTCCCCCAGGAGCACAGTTCCTGCTGCATCACAAAGCTGGTCCTGTGCAGAGGAAGGAGGGAGGAGAAGCAGGGCTGCCCAGAGGCAAGTGAGGCCCTGAATACTGACCCCCCAACAGGAAGACCTGGGCTCTGCCTTCATCCTCTCCAGGGCCTAGCCGAGCATCCTGCATAGATTGCATGCTCAGCACATCCCTGTATAATGAATCAGGGTGGGGAGAGGGGGCAATAAGCTTGCTTAGCAGATGGAAGATCGGAGTCGATTCTAAGAAAATCTGCAAGGACATTTAACAAAAGATGCCAATTGAGACCTTGAGCAAACCCGTCCAGGGTCTCCTGGAAGAGTGCACTCTGCCTTTTAGGGAACCTTGGCCTGGAGAGAGGACAGCCAAGAATACAAGTGACCATGGGATACTCGACATGCCCCCAAGCACTCACTGCTAGGCCTGGATGGAGACTATATGTCCCATCAGCTCCAAGCACCACCTACCTTGAAGAGCATCTCCCATCCCCAATCAACCTTTCTTGGCATCCAAGCACATGATGGTTAATTGTGTGTGTCAGCTTAGCTGAGCAAGGTATTTGGTCCAACACTAAGATGCGTTTGTGAAGGTGGTTTTGTCTGAGGTTGACATTTAAATCGGTGAACACTGAGTAAAGCAGATGACCCAGATGGCCCTCCATAAAATGGGTGGGCTTCATTCAATCAGCTGAAGGGATAAATAGGACAAAGAATGACCTCCCCCAAATAAGGAATTCTGCCGGCAGATAGCCTTCAGACTTGAACTGCGATGCTGGCTCTTCCCTGGGTCTCCAGCCTGCTTGCCCACCCTGCAGAGTTCAGGCTCACCAGCCTCTGTAATCACATGTGCCAGTTCCTTGGAATAAGCCTTTCCCTTCATCTCTCCATATATATACACATACATGCACATCCTATTGGTTCTGTTCCTCTGAAGAACCCTACAGAGTGTTGCTCTAAGCCCAAAGGATCTCCTCCTGGGGCCCTTTCCCGGCTGTCCCCACTGATATACCACTCCTGTCCATGTGCAGAAAGTCCTTACTCTGGATTAGGGTTCATTGGGGGGGTCCTGCCACAGGGGCGCTTGGGCTTCAGAGAGATATGGGGCTTCTGGATATGACTCTTCCAGAGCTTTGGGGTCCTCTGTGGGTACGTTGTGTTTTCCAAGTATTTTCTGTCCTCACTGTCACCATGTGATCTTCAGTGTGTCCCTTGGAGGGGTGTGTATGTGTGTGTCTTCCCCTATCCCATGGACCCTGTGTCTTGCTTTAGCCAATCAGGTGTGAGCAAGAAGCTTTAAGGGCATGGCATGGTTTCCTCAGCTCTGCTGCTCTTTCCCTTCAGTTTTAAGAATGGGAAACCCAAATTAATAGCTTCTCCTTCTAACTGGTTCCCAGAATAATGAAGATACAAGGAGCAGAGCCACCGACAATCCACAGCCAACATATAACATGAAATAAACCTTTCTGTCATGAGCTCAGCGTTGGGGATGTGTTGTTACCATGCACAACTTAGCAGAAGCTGAGGCAGGCAGGCTCCATCACCCCTCTACAGCCTGATGCCCCACGCTGCACACCCCATCACCATGCACGATGGGCCCCACTGGACCCACCAATCCATCAGGCCTCATCCTGCTTGTGTAGACATAAGTGACTTCAGTATTCTCTAAAGTATAAGTCAGCAAATGCAAATGGAGAAAGATAAAGGAGGGCACCTGTCTCTATGTTAGGGATTTCCTAGAACCGCAGGAAACAGAAAGCACTTGACACCACAGCAGAAAGGCAAACCAGGGGATTCCTGGGTGGCTCAGTGTTTTCGTGCCTGCTTTCGGTCCAGGGCATGATCCTGGAGTCCCGGGATCGAGTCTCACATCAGGCTCCCTACAGGGATCCTGCTTCTCCCTCTGCCTGTGTCTCTGCCTTTCTCTTTCTCTCTGTGTGTCTCTCATGAATAAATAAATAAAATCTTTAAAAAAAAGAAAAGAAAAGAAAGGCAAACCAGACCCATGGGCATTCAGAACGTGGGAGGAAGCCACCATCAGAATTGCTCACTCATTCAACTACCTAGAAGCTCAACCAGCAATTAGAAACCTTAAAGAAACGGAGTCAAGTGTCTGTATTTCTAAGGCCTAACCCACCGAAGCCAATTTCCACCCTCCCTGAAAAAAACAGGTTTAGAATACCAAAAGGACCTTTTCACCATCTTATGCAAGTGTCTCTCCTATAGGGATGGATGAGCTGCATGAGGTGGCCACCTCTAATGGAGGCCTGAGCAGCAATGAGAAGAGATGAGTGAGAGGTGCATCCAGCTTGGGCAGGTCCTTAAAGCACACCGCCGAGTGGGGCGGCAGGGATGAAGAGACTGAATGGCATCTGTAAAGTGAAAGTCATCCTTGCACAACACACCAGATATTTTGCAGAGATCTTACCATGTGCAAAGACACACATCACATCTATGGCAGTTTGTGCTAACGAGGCTCAGAGCCAGAATGACAGTGGAGACAGAGAAGAACAGAGAAGCACAGCAATAAAACGAGAGAAGGAAAACACAATTATAACAAATACATAAAATGAACAACCCTTCTCATAACAACTAAACATGCCCAATAAAATATTGCCCTAAACATCGCTTTAGAAATGCCTTGCTGAGTGGGCAAGAAAGAACAACCCCTCAGAGACCAAACAACGCATGAAACAAGATTGCTGGAGCCCACTTGGAACTCAGTGATGTCTGCTAACCACCAAAGGTCACGATCTTTCAGTCTGATGACTGTACAGGCCTGGGGCTCTGGGGACAAGGCGAGTCCAGCCCACAGTGGAGGGGGTTGTCTCATAAGACAGCCCCACCGGGAAGCTGGGCCTCCAAGGGCCCCTCCTCCATACAACGGTGACCTAGAAAGACCTCAGAAAAAGATTTAAAAAAAAAATCTTCCTTGGCTCAACTTTGGTGCTGCTGAATGGATGGAAAATAAAAATCTGCCCTCATAATTTGGAACCCCAAGCAAGTCTCCATGTGGTTTTGCAGCCTGAATTCACACCAACTATGTGAAAAAGAAAAAAAAAAAAAATATATATATATATATATATCCCATCCTAAGCTGGTAGCAACCCAAACTCCCAAACAGAATTGAATACAAATTCTCTTCAACAGAATGCACCTTCAGCACAGGCCTCAAGTAATTCCCATGCAGAAAGTCAAGAGAAAAATGAGTTACGGTCAAAATTCACAAAATAAACAAAGAGGTGGGTGGCATGCGTGAGAGCTAGCAGAAACAGCAGGATCGCGTCACAAAGAGGGCAGCTCTCGTATTTACATAAGCTGCAATAAAAATGTATGCATGTGAAATATGCTTTAAGAAGTAACATTTTTAAATTTGCACACAGTTCAAGAGACTCTCGCAAAGAATGGTGCGGATTTGGAAAGTGAGTAGAAGTCCTAGAAATGAAAAAAATAACAGATACGATCATTGAAATAAAAACCTCAATGGACAGGTTGTAGCAGAGTGTACACAGCTGATGAAACAATTATTGAGCTGGAAGATCGGAGGTAGCACAGACATGACAGATGTAAAACACAGGTTAAGAAGAAAAGAATGTGGCGAGGGCACACTAATCGGAATTCTAGAAGGAGTTAATACAGGGGATGTTGGATAAGAATTCTCAGAAACAGAAGAAAGGCGCCAGTCCTGCGATTCAGGCAATCTAACAGAACCCAACAAGAATTTTTTTTAAAGAAATCCACATTCAAATACAACATAGTTAAACTACAAAACCTGCAAGGTGAATACCAGAGAGAAAATATTAAAATATCAAGAAAGAAAGCAAACACTCCCTACAAAGTAGCCACAATCAGACCGAGGGCTGATTTCTCAACAGCAACAGAGGACACCCAAAAAAAGGGGGGCAATAATATCTTCAGTGTGTTTCAGGGAAAATAAAAGAACTGAGTGCTCAGAAAAGTCTCGTTTAACAATGAAGGCAAAACAAAAGGCATTTTCAGAATAAAGGACCTCAGGATGATTTGCTCTCATTTGACCTTACAATGGAACATTGTAAAGAATCTACTTTGGACAGAAGTAAAACTGCATCCTGGAAAGTCAGGAGAGGGCAGGAGGAATGATGAGAACCAGACTGGTAAATATGCAAATAAGCCCAAACAAAGCAAAGCTGCATAATGTCCAAACAACAGCAAAGATACCAAGAGAACCCAACTCCAGGGGCCTTAAAAATACACTGCATTTAAAAATTGTTAAAATGGACCAAATAGCACCTATGTAGAGAAGGGAATTCTGGGAGTTACAGTATTCCAAGACCCTGCGCCACAGGAGGGCAAGTATATGACCTCTGTTGTACTCTGCCGGGTGTACAAGTAAAGGTTTCTAGGGTAACAACCAAAACAAATCAATAAGCATGCAGGCAACCTCCGAAGTAGCAGCGGGAAGACTGGAGTGAATAAAACCGATGCAATCGATACGGAGGAAAGAAGGTAGGAGAAGCAGAAGGGGAACAAGTGGAAAAGAACCAAGGTCAATGAGAAATCACAATAAATATAAACAGTCCAAGCTCATTAGTTAGAAAATAAAGATGGCTGAAGTGGATTTTAAAATAACAAATTGGTACATGATACGCTATTTACAAGAAATGCTGCAAACCTTTAGGATGCAGAAAAGATCAGAGAAAATGATGAGAACAGGGTATCAGCTAAATATTAATCAAAAGAAAACTGGAATACATGCTATGTGTGTAAGTGCACACATATGTTACATACATAGATACATCACATGCATATATGTGCAATGTGCATACATATAGTACATGCATCACATACTACATGTGTTGTGTGCACACGTGCATTACATAGAGCACATGCCTACATACTACATGTGTTGTGTGCATACATTACATGCATGCATGTGCTATATTCATGTGCTGTGTTTTATATACATACATGTAACAGGCATGTGTTGTGTGCTTAGATATTACATGCATAATGAATCACATGCATGTGTTACTTGTACTACATGTGTTCCTTGCACACATTCATTGCATGCACTACATGTTTACATACTGCATGTGTTACATGCATTACCTGCATACATGTGTTACTTGCATACAAATGTTACGTGCATAAATACGTAATGTGCATGCATATGTCACCTGCATGCATACATTACATGGATATTAGTCAAAAATTTAGAATCTAAGGCAAAATGTATAGAGATAAAGGAGATCACTATAAAATGACAAAAATCACATATGCCAGGATATGTTACAATCCCAAATAGGGATCAGCCTAATGACCGGACTCCAGCATTGACTGTCTGTGCTCGGCCATACAAGGAAATGCTATTGTATCTCATGCAGCTCTTGGTAGATAAAACAGATACAAATCCAGTTAAATACACTAAGTATTTAGATAACACGATTGACATACTTGTTGTAATATAAAAATAAAAGCAACTGGAGAATACACATTAGTTTCAAGCACACGTGGAACACTTGCAGAAATTACCAAGCCCTAGACCACAAAGCAGTCCTAGCAGATTTCAGAAGTTTGAGATTATACAGCCCAATCTTTCAGACAAAAATGTAATTACATTAGAAATAGCAAAAATATTAGAGAGACCACACACATCTGGAAAGAAAAACCCTACTGAAAGCACACTTTTAAATTAATCATGGGTAGAAGACAGAGTATAACGGACATTTTAAATTTTTTAAAATGAAATTTCAAGACTGGTGGGATGCAGCGAAATCAGTACATAAAAGGAAACAGGCCGCCTTAATTGCTTGTGTTAGAAAAGAAGGCAGGCTGGAAAATCCCGAGATGAGCATCCCACATCAAAAAAGTTAGAGAAGGGCCACAGAGTACATCAAAGAAAATAGAAGAAAGAGAATAATTTTTGAGAAGATACTCAGTTAATGGGGAGAAGGTAAACAAACAATAGAGGAGACGAGCCAAGCTCTGAAAACACCCCTCAGCGGGCCCAACGCGAGCAAGCAGAGGCCGCGGAGGCAGAGGCCGGGCAGGAGGCTGGAGCACCTGTTGTGGGGCCTGATCTTCTCCACGAGGCTTCCCGGGCGGCGGCGCTGGAAACCCCACCTGCTGTGCCCATCCCTCTGTTGTTCTCGATGACACTTCCAATATAATTAAGAGGCACACACATATGTAATTATAACACTTGTGGTATAATTATAACAATTTCCTCACGTCCTGGGTACCTGAATCCTTGTCGGCCTCTCTTCGCTGGGAGAACGCAAGCGCCGAGGGGGTCATGGTTACTGTCACCTGTGCTCACCACCACATGTCCCAGACCGAGAGCAGAACTCGGCGGCACCTAGAAGGTCCTCGGTACGGAGTTTGGGGTGAGCAGATGAGTGCGCCAGCACGCAAAGGCAACGAAGGGGAGGACCGCTGGCCAGGGCCCGCCAGGGAGCACGCCCGGCCCCTAATCACCAGGCGAGATGCTCACCTGCCCAGGAACTACAACAGTGAGAGAAAGCCTCTGTGAGAGCCCCTTCACGTCTCCTGGGCCCACAGAGGCCGCTCTTCGATGGCACGACCACTCCGAGTGACCACCTGGCTCTGTCTACTCAAGTTGAAGACGTTGAGCTGGTTATTCCTGCTTCCTTTCTACTCACCAGGCCCCATCTCTAGTCCTCTCTGCCCGGCTCTGTGTGGCCAGGGGTCACCGCTACACGAGCCAGGATGTGTCACCCAAATGGGTGGACTCCGCCAGCGGAGGCTCTGGCAGGAGGTCAGGGACAGGAGAGAGGCGAGGTATCGCTTCCCTGCCTCCCACCCCGCCTGGTCCACGTTCCACCTGGTCCACCTCCTGCCATGTCGAGGGGGAAACTGCAAGCCGCTCAGGAATTCACCCGCACGCTTCCATGCACAGCCAAACAATATAAAAAGCAAGACAGTAGAGGACCAGCAAAGGAATGATTAACACCTAATTTAAAATGATGGTCATACCTACTACAGAGAGAAGAAAAGGAAGCAGGTGTGACAAATGACATCAGAACTCCCCGGTCACCTACTCAAGCGGCATCGCCTCCGTAGGTTATATTCCTTATACGTTCCTCACAGATTCCATGTGTCTCTTGCATATATTTATTATTTCATAAAAAATAACTCTAGCATGATGATCGAGGTGTTTCCAGGACAAAAATCCTATCGTTTTACATGGCCATCGTGCTCCAGTGAAAAAAAAAAATACGCAGAGATATGTTTTGGCAGCAATTACATATAGCAAACAGGAAAAAAAAAACAGGTTAAAACATTTCTTAATGATTATGTTTACTAGAGTAACATTTATTAAGAAAAATTAATCCGGTATGCTGCAAAATTTTAAAAAATGTCTCATGAATGAGTATATATTTAAATACCCGATAACAGTATTAAATCTTTATATTGACTTTTTTTTTTTTTTTTAAGATCTTTTAAGAAAAGATCTTTCTATTTCATGTCAGGACGTAGAAAATGTGACCAACCCACTCTGCACCCGAGGTCAGAAAGGAAAGAGGAAGACAAGAACCAAGAAGTAAAGAAGGTGGGGGGGCGCGGTGAGGAGGGGCCCGGGTGATCCCAATGGAGGCCCGAAGGGTAAGCAGGTGGGTGAGCATAGACAGGGAGATCCGGAGGGTCAGAAGCTTCCAGAACACCTGGGGAAGCATTGCCCGTGGCAGGACGGACAAAGGGTTAGTGTTTGGAGGCTATGATTTCGGGGAAGAGCAGGAGGGACGAGCACGTGTGCCCAGGTTTGCATCTAGAATCTTTGAATTACAGGCTAGCTGTGTGTCCTGCACAAGTTGTTGTGGGGTTTTTTTTTTAAGATTTTATTTATTTATTTATGAGAGACACACAGAGAGAGGCAGAGACACAGGCAGAGGGAGGAGCAGGCTCCGTGCAGGGAGCCGGATGCGGGACTCGATCCCAGGACCCCAGGGTCACACCTGGGTGCCCCCTCCTGAAAATGTTTTATTTCCATTCAACACATGCTACATAGAAGTGAATTAAACTCCCTGCGTCCCTGGTTCCTCCTGCCCGTGGGCACGAGCACGCGCCTGCCGAGTTTGCAGTGAGGGCGAGTGAGATGGGGCGCCATACAGGGTCCAGCAAGTTGCTGCTCTTACAAAACCGTGGTGCTGGACGGATCCGCCCGAAACAGTGTGTGCAGAGCCCCTGCATGTCCCTGAAAGGCGCCTGCGTCCTCGCGATAAGGCCCCTTGAGAATCCGAGGAGCTCCAGCGTGCGCTCCAGACAGGTGCCTCTGGCGGGCTCGGGCCACGTGCAAGGCTCTGGCGGCAGCGCAGACAAGGGCAGGGCAAGCGGATATGCCGGGGGCCCTGGCTGCACCGAGGGGCTGCAGGCGCCCGGCCTGGTACCCACAGCTCGCTGCCCGGTTTCTGACTTGGGAAACACCGACAACTGCTCACCCCCTCTTCTTCTGTTGTCCTGGCTTTAGTGATGTCCCCCCAGAAGGTATGTTGGAGTCCTAGCACCCAGGACCTCAGAGGGTGACCTTGCTTAGAAACAGGGCCTTTGAGGGCTGCCTGGGGGGCTCAGTCGGCGAAGCGTCTGCCTTCAGCTCAGATCATGGTCTCGGGGGCCTGGGATCAAGCCCCGCATTGGGCTCCTTGCTCAGCGGGGAGTCTGCTTCTCCCTCTCCCTCTGCCACTCCCCTTGCTGTGCTCGCTTACTCCCTCTCAAATAAAATCCAAGGAAAGAAAGAAGAAAAAAAAGAAAGAAAGAAAGAAAGAAAGAAAGAAAGAAAGAAAGAAAGAAAGAAAGAAAGAAAGAAAGAAAGAAAGAAAGAAAGAAAGAAAGAAAGAAAGGAGAGAGGGAGGGAGGGAGGGAGGGAGGGAGGGAGGGAGGGAGGGAGGGAGAAAAGAAGGAAGAAAGCCTTTGCAAGGTGACCGGCTATATGGGGCCATACTCATCCCACACAAGCAGCGAGGATGGAGACACTCAGGAGACGGCCGCGGGATGGCAGCGGCAGGTGTCGTGTTCTGCAGGCCCAGGACCCGGCAGCACGAGAGGCAGGGAGCCGCCAGGGGGGCCCCTTCCCCGCAGCTTCCAGAGGGAGCAAGTCCTCCCTGTTTGTGGGGCTTTGCAGCCACAGAAAACAAACACCCTGCTCCCCCAGGCTCGGGTGCCGCCCCTGCTGAGAACTGGGGTCACGCCTCCCCTGCACCTGTCCCAAGATGGATCCCCAGCGTGCTTTCTCTCTCCCTCACTCCTCACTGGATGGCGAACCCCGCAAGGAGGGGCGTGAGGTCCCAAACATGCCTGAAACCTCACAACTCAGCACCGGGGATGAGTGAGCCAATGAGCCCATCTGGGGTCCAGCGTCTCCGTGGCCCTGCGCCCCCGGGCCCGCCCCCCAGAGCCCTCCTGTCCCTGTGTCTGTCACTCCACCTGCCATGAACGGGGCCCCCGGGCCTCACCGTGTCATTTACTAGGAACTCGGGTGGTTCCAAGCAAGAGATGAATTTGCTGGGCTCCCCCGCTTGCCACGCTGACCCATTTACCACGCTTCCCCGACAAGTTGGGGACAGCACTTTCCAGCCTCCTTGACTGGGGACACACTCTGCTCCGACCTTGCTCTGCCACCGGGAGGAGCCCCGTCCTCGCCGCTGCGGCTGGGGGACAGTATCCCAGAGACGCAGCATCCCACCCTTTGGCTTTGTCAAGGCAAAGTGCTCTGGGAGCTGCTGCTGCTCGGCCCACCAGCGGGCTCGCCTCCCCTGTTCTTTATCACAACGACCAGAAGCTGCTGCAGTTCCCTGTTTCTGCTTAATTTTGAAATGCAGTTCATGTCAAAATCTGTGTGCATATAAATGAATCCGTGTTGCTGCAATCTGGTGCTGTGGGTTGTGGTGTAATTTAGCAACATCTGGAAACAGCTCCCTGAGCTCCCAGTGCCCAGATCCTACAGATGCAGAATTTCCCGCTCACCAGGAGGAGACGAGGGCCGAGCAGCTGCTCCAACTTCCTTCTCTCGTCTCCCGGCTCTGTCCTAGGCCACCGTTGGGGACTCAGAGCCCCCGAGGGTGCACGTGACCCACTTCCCTTGGGTTTCCAACCCCAGCAAGAATCTCTCCGCAGCCCCCAGCAGGGACCATCCCCCATATGGTGGTGGGGAGCCCACCACCCCTCTGCAGAAGCTTCCTTTCTGGTGAGTCCAAATTCTATCTTGTGACTTCCCTGTTGGGTCTTCCTGGGCCCTCTGGAGCAGGCCCCCCACCTCCTGCCACAGAATCTCTGCAGTGATGGGATGTTCTCCTTCTGCACCGCCCAGCACAGTAGCCACATGCCGTGGGGGTGGGGGGCACCTGCGGGGTGGCTAGCACAACCGAGATACGGAACTTCTTCTTATTTTGTTTCATACTGATTAATTTAAATTTGAAGGGACATAGCCTCGTGCAACTCAGGGCTTCTTAATTGTGCAGCTCAGACTATTTCTGCTGGGAACCTGGGCCAAAAGGGATAAACTGAGCAAAAGGCTCTCTCCTCACTCCAAAAATATATGCAGAATAAATCCTTTTTTTTATGAATTTATTTTTTATTGGTGTTCAACTTGCCAACATATAGAATAACACCCAGTGCTCATCCCATCAAGTGCCCACCTCAGTGCCCGTCACCCAGTCACCCCCACCCCCCGCCCTCCTCCCCTTCCACCACCCCTAGTTCGTTTCCCAGAGTTAGGAGTCTTTCATGTTCTGTCTCCCTTTGCAGAATAAATCCTAATGAGAAAAAATATAGGACAAACTCAAGATGAGAAAGAAAACCCTCATGTGCCACAAACCAGAGAAATGCAACGTGAGTGCACCAGCGTGTGTCTGAGAGTAGAGGGACCCGCATATAAACGTGTCGCTGGGATTTCAGGAGAGAGCCATACTCAAGGACACGTGAGGCGCGGTGACTGTGGCAGAGCCCATGTCCCCTGATTTCCCCTCAGAGCTGCCTTCTGGGTCTCTGTGCTCACATGAATCTTCTGATGCACCATCTCTCTCCCTCCATGGAGGTGTGACATCTTTCCTATAAAATATCTAATGACAGGTTGTTTATTTAAGTTGTTATTTGCTTAGATTTCTCAATGCTACAATTCCATTTTTTAAAAAATCTTTAGTGATATCCTTTTGTTTTTAGTAATGCCCTTTTGACACTTTATGAATTCTGCCTTTTTATCTCTTTGACCACTTTTGAACGGCGCTTACTCGAAAGCCCTGTTAGGATGCTCTATCATCTCCACTTCCTTGGGGGTGAATTCTCCAGGGTTCGCTGCCAGCTGCCCCTCATCCTGATGGGTTTTCTCCGTGGCTCGTATGTGTTTACACTAGCTCACCTCCTGGAAGCTGGCATCCACCATATTTCTGCTGCTTTGTGGAATATGAGGACGCTTCCGTAGGACAGTGTTTTAGAAGTGCTTCAGGAGTTCACTGCATCCAGTGTGCTCCAGTTTGGACTGCAAGTCCTCGTCGCAGGTTTTCACACTGTGGTACCGTGTGGATCAGCCTCCCACGAGGCCTCGTGGGGCCTCCACTCCGAAGATCGCGTCTGCCTAAGGCAGCTGGTTTCTGGTCTGCTTCTCTGGGGGCCACCTGCAGGTTGTTCGATTTCCTCTCCTAAACTGCGAGATCCTTCCCTGCCCTGAGCTGTTTGCAGCAAGACCAGGCTGGATCCTTTTAAATACCAGGTCTTCAGGCCTTTACTCCAGGCCCAAAGGAGGCATGAAACCCCAGCACCTCAGGCACCCACCTGATCTCACATCTGAGGCCCGGGCAGGCTGACGCCCTCCCTACTAAGCCAGGAGTCCTCTTCTTGTCTAACACCTGGAGACTTCCCAGCATTGCCACTGTTACATCCACGTACTTTTTAAATAGCATAAGTGTTTTATTTGTTAAGTAAATAAGTAATATCTATTTACTTCTATTTTAACACATTAATGTGTGTTTGGACAGAAAGGGAGTTTCCGGCATGCCTCATTTCACTGTTTCTCCGATTTCCTTCTATCTATTGCTGTTACCTATTTATCTAGTCAACTATCAGACTTGGTGGCTAAAGCCACCAACACACTTTCTCCTTGCTTACAGATCTGGAATTTGGGCAGAGCTCATCAGCAATGAGCCCCTCTCTGTTTCATGCGGTCACCTAGGGCAGCCTGCTGGAGGCTGGAGGGTGCACTTCCCACATGGCTCCGTGGCCCGGTCTGTGCAGCCCAGAGGCCAGGGCTCAGGGCCTCCCACGTGGCTGGTTGGGCTTCCTCACAACGTGGTGTCCTGGTGTAAAAGCCAGTCCAGAGACAAGTGGAAGTTAGCAGGCTTTGAAGGACTGTGCGGGAACACTGGCATGGGGCTGCCCCTGCCATATTCTCCTGTCACGTGTCACAGAGCCCACCAAGACTCAAGGGACGGGCGTGTCTCTGGATGCCTGGCCTATCAAAGATTTTCAGCTGCCTTCAAACCACCGTGACCACAATGGCTGAGACCACTAATTTCTTCTCCCACACCTTAGATTTTTAGCACACTTCTCGCTGGAAATATCTAGACTTCTTCTACCTTCCTTTAGACTTAAACGATCTCTTTCCTTTTTGAAATAAGATGCCCAGCGTGCCTAGGAAGGGAAGCTACCACTTTACCTAAAGTCACCAAACTTAAAGCAATTTGTCAGCTGACCCACTGCCCGATTCCCCGCCGACTTAAACCCCAATATCCTTCATAGAGTATTTGTGTGTATCCTAAACTCCCACTCTTTTTTCTCACCTTGGGGGAGGGGGTTGTACTTAAGAGATATTTTAGGAACAGTGTTTCATGTGTTCTTCTACAAGCACATCTGGAAGAAAGAAAAAAAACCTACTTCTGATAAACATGTATTGAATGAGAAGCATTTAAAGATGGTTGGACCTGTTTTGTACCCTTATAGGTGTCTTCTTTTTTTTTTTTTTTGGTGTCTTTTTTAATTAATCTTGAATTCTTAAAGAGCTTCTTAGTCATTAATTACAATTAACTCCATCAATTGTTATGCCTCACGCATTCCTGATCCACTCCCTGAAGTCTAATCAATCTGCATAATGGATGCCACCTCGCAGGCATCTCACCAGGTCCTCTGGCAAACAAGTCAGTGAGTCCCTGGAGGATCAGGGGACCACCAGGAGCTTTTGTCAGCCTTGAATTTTTGTCCCAGGACCAGCCCTCAGGGATGCAAGTCAGCCAAACCACCCAAAAGGGATGCGTGGAGATGGGAGGAGAAGCATGATGGACGTTGACAAGGACAAGGGCTCACAGGCAGAGGCAGGTACTGTGGCCAGAGAGTCAGCAAAATGAAATACATGCCAAACAATACATAAATAGGCCTTCGTGAAACAGCTTAACGTCACCAAATTAGTCACTCAGGAAATGGACCTGAACTGCGCCCGTGGGAGCCTGACCCAGGGGGGACGAGCGCGTGTGGTCTCTCTGCAGCACTGGCCGTGCGGTGATGCCACAATCGGCCCATGGTCCAGGGACCCCGGCCTCAGCTCTGCACCGCCAATCCAAGGCACGGATCGCCGTGCCTCCTCCCCAGCCTCAGCCTCTCCACCTGTAGCGCAGGTAAGAGCTGACCTCCTTGGAAGGGCTGTTGGCAAAACTAAATGAGCCGCGATGCCCACTAAAGGTTCAGCCCCGAGCCCGGCCAGAGTAAGTTCTGCACAAATGTTCCATGTTCCCAGCCCCCTCTCCCTCAATAGAGCACAGATTCACAATGGAGGTAACAGATGGGCGCTTCGTCGACTCTTTCCTTCCTGTATCCCCAAGCCTGGAAGCAGCAAAACGTGTATATGCCTGAGACAATTGCCTTGGGAGTGAGAGCAGTGCCTATAAACACCTTTTTCCTTTCAACGACCATATTTTACATTTCAGAATCTCCCTCTGCTTCTTCTTTTTTTTTTTTTTTTTTACACAACTACCTGTTCAGTTTCTTCGCAACGCTCTACTTTTGCCCAAGTAGTCCTGAAATGCCGCGCTTGCTGAAAAAGCTAAACTTGCTTCTTTTTCAGTCTTCAGGGTGCTCTCTCATCTGTACACCTGGAATGCGAGTTCTCTGCTCTGCTGTGTGGCCTCTGTACTTTTACTAGGTGCGTCTTCCACGAGATCTGTTTTCCCGGGGGGTCCCGAATATCCCCGATGGCGGCATCCCTGTGCAGAGCTTTGGCATTTGTTGTCTGTTGGAGACAAACGGCTTCCATCCCCTCTGGACATGTTCATTTTTTTTTTCCAAGACCCAACCCAGACGTCCCATCTCCGGGCTTCTGCAGTATAAATATGGGTGCCATGCATCACAGGATTGTTATTCCAAAATCAGGACCCCACGGCATAGAGCGGGGACCCACTTGGTTGTCCCATCCATGGCCATGGCAGCCCTCATCATGAGCCCAACTCGAGGAAAGGAGCTCAGTGCCAGCTCTCCCCAACCCTACTTCCCATATTGCACTTGGATTCACATCCCTCATTCTGATTTTGAGCCCTCCCTGTCTCTGGTACCAGCTTCCCCTTGCTTTCAGGTTCTGCACAAAGTTACAGGTTTTTTTTTTTTTTGTCATATTTTATTCATCCTTTCTGCATGGTTGACGCAAAGGGAGGCATCCCATATCAATTCATTTTGCCATATTGACTATAAGTCATAAAAAGTATATGCAGTGCACACAGCATGGTGACAGAGCCAGCAGAAGCGGCGATGCCCGAGTAGATGTGTGCATCGTGCTCCTGGCAGCTCCTTTCCTGGGGGTCAGAGAGTGGGTGGTCCTCACAAGCATTCTGCGGGGGAAGGTATTCTTATCAGCTTTTACAGATAAGGAATCGAGGTTCATTGAGTAGGCTCTGAACTCAGAATTAACATTCTCCTGCGTCTTCAAAAGGAAAACATTGGAAATGGCTCTGTGCCATGGAGAACAATAGAGAGGCTTCTGGAACTCAGTTCTTGCAGGATGACCAGCAGTAGCGAGATGCAGTCCTCATGCCCACATTACAAGATGCAGGATGGAGTCAGGAAGGGAGGCAGCAGTGGGCGTAGAAGAGAAAGGGGTCATTGCTGGGTACAGCGGGCTTGGGGGAAAGCTGGCTGTCACCGCACCCCAGCTTTGTCCTGCTAAGAAGCACCAAAGGCCGCAAGAAACCAGTTAGAGAGGGTTACTGCTGGTCCTCGCCCACATAAAGAGGTGGGGAATGGAGGGGTCTTATGGGTGAGTGTTTCTACCCTCCACGTCCATATGCTGAAACCCTAACTCCCAGTGGGATGGTATCAGGATGGGGGGGCCTTTTGGGGGACTGGGTTTGAATGAGGGCATGAGAGTGGCCCCCACAATGGGATTAGCACCCTAAACAGAGAGGAGGGGTCTCTCTTGGCCGCGTGAAGATGTAATAGGAAGACAGACATCTACAAACCAGAGAGAGGACCTTCCCCTAAACCCGACCCTGCTGACATGCTGACCTCAGCTTCCCGAATCCAGACGCGGGAAGTAACGTTTGTTGCCCAAGCCTCCCAGGCCACAGAATATGGTCCAGCAGCCTGAGCAAAGCCACAGGAGCAGGACAGAGGGCAGCTCGGGGTTCGGTGTGATTTATAAGGGACCCCCAGGGACATCGGGGCTCCTAGGAGCCTGGACCAGCGAGGATGTGCCTCTGCCCAGCACGAGCCTCCAGGTCACTGTGGACAGAAGCACAGTGCGGCCAGGCCTTGCGGGCACACCAGGCCACATCCCTGCAGTAATTTAGAAGTCACTGCGGACACCAGGGGAAGACCTGACTGTAGGGGGGAGGAGGCAGGCTCAAATGGAAGGCCTACAATGACGGCAGTGTTAAAAATCCACTGTTTTCAGGCTTATTAGGAAATGAAGAGCCCCACAAGCAGCGCAGGGTGGGTTGGGAAGCCTGAGGCCCTGGACAACGTCTGTCCCCGGCCCCTCTGAAAGCCCCGACGGTGGGTCAGGCACTGAGGGCCAAGTGGGAGCCAGAGTCACTCCACGCCACAGGCTGTATTCTAGACCTCTCCAGAAACTTCTGGGAGCAGATAGACCTGGAAAGGGAGCTCTACCCGCCTGCCCTCCCGGTTGGGTTCCCTCTGGGCACTTCCCTGGTGCTCTGGATCGAAGCAGACAGACGTGTCTATTAAACACTCAAGACAAAATGGAAAAGTGCATCGTGATCTGACACTCTCTCCTCTCTGGGGACCATGTGTACTTCCTCTATGTCCCCAGATCACACCAAGCTGGCTGGGGGCTGCAGGGGGCAAGGGCTGACCCCATCCTTCTTGTGTCATTTCAGGAAAGCTGGTGAGCAGCACAAAGCGAGCGTTACTATCAGAACGGCTCAGCACCTGTCCAGCACGCAGGTGGCAAGAGGCAGAGGGACGCTCTGCCCCCAGGTGCCCACCACAACTCGGCCAGGGTGGTGCCGACACACCCCAGAATCTCAAGTTCAGGTGCTGAACGCTTGTGGCTCCAGACCGTGAGCAACGGCAAGCAGGGTCACAATCCCTGAGTCACCCCAGCCCGGTGGAAACCTCATCTGGGCCAGCCTATGGGGGCCTAGATGCTGCAGGCAGCTGGATGTCCCTGGTGCAGGGGGGCTCCTGGGAGTCCCTGACCCCAGAACAACATTGGGTCCAGAACTACAGGGGGGCGCAGGGGGGCATCCCTGAATGTTGGATGAATGAGCAGATGGCTTCCTGGTCAATGCCACTGGGGTACCCCATCCAGAGCTCCGGGTCGGGAGCCCTTAACCGGGGGATCAATCCCTGTTCCCAGGGATGGCCAGGGACAGGGTTACGTGGCCTCTCGAGGGCATGATTCCCCGGTGGGAGCAGTCAGCCTTGCTCAGCCAATGACACGTGCTTGTCTTACGGGCTCCCCCACCTGCCTGACCCCTCAGCAGGGTCCTCCCATGAAGCACAGCTGAGCCTTCAGGAAAGCCGGGCTAAGGCAGATGGCCTTGACTGCACGAGCACTGGATCACCCCCCACGGGACGGTGAGCTCCTCACTGGCAGGCACCGCATCCCACCCACAGGGAACCTTCTAGCACCTGACAGCAGGCCCAGCCTAGAGCATGGAGCACACGTGGTACATGCTGGGCTGGGCAGCAGGCAAACTGATAGGGTGTCATCGGGGGGTGGGGGGCGGTCAGAGCCAGAAGGGGGTGTGGAGAGATGGAGGGCAGGGAGCCGCTCTGCTTCAAGGATTGATGGAGGCATTTTGCGTACCCCATCGTTCCCATTTCACAAAGGAGATTTAGGGAGCTTCGTGTCTCGCCCAAGGGCCACAGCCAGTGGGGGGAAAATGAGCTTCAGCCTGGCCTCTGTCGGCCGGCAAAGCCTGTGCCCTTAGCCATGAGGCACAGGTGGCCTCCCCGCTGCCATGGAAGCCTGTCATCCACGTCACCAGCCCCCCCGCACTGAACGTCTGTGCCTTCCCAGTTCTGGGCATCTTCCCTCGGCTCCCCCGGGGGAATGGCAGTGACATGAGCCAGAGGAGGAGACACGAGGACATGGGCAGCTTCTGTGGGGCTGATGTTGTTGAGACCCAACGGCAAAAGGTAGCTGGAGACACGTGAGGGGCACACGGGCCGCGGAGTGAGCACTGCAGGTCGTCCCAGAAAGCAGGACGCCCTGGCCTCGTCGGCCCAAGCCTGTGCCCGTGGCCCCTGTGGTGGGGAGCAAATGGGGCCAGGATGCGGAGCCAGTGAGTCAGCACGCAGCGGGGGCATATCGTCAAGGGGGTTGTCGCAGCCTGGAGGGAAGCAGGGTCCCCCAGACCTCCTCGGACATCACAAGGGAGGTGAGCACAGGAGAGGCCCCCGCCTCCAGGGCTCTGGGGTCAAGGTGATCCCGACCGTGGGGACCGACGGCCCTTGACTCCGCGAGAAACACGACATTCTCAGCCAAAATTGCAAGAGGGGAAGGAAAGCAGCAAAGGCTGAGTAGGCTGGTGGAGAGCCACGGAAAGGCCGTTTGAGAATCATTGGCGCACGGTGCGGGGCGGAGGGGCACGGGCGCCGAAGCCCCTGCTCGCACCCACGGAGCTGAGCCCCAGAGGACACACAGGATCCTGAATCCAGGCTCCAGGAGGAAGGGCCCCCCAGACCGAGTGGGCCAGACACCCCGAGATTAACCACCAGCCTGGGGCTAGGGAGAGGCCAGCACGGCTCCACCCCAGACTCCAGCACAGGCTAGAGCCAAGCCCATGCCACGGGCCACACGCAGGCCACCGGCTGCTCCTCTACAGCCCCCCAGTTAGGAACGGCGTGGGGCTGGGAGCAGAAGGGGGAGGGGAGGCAGGAAGGGGGAGGAAGAGAAGCAGTGCCCTGGCCCCGGGGGGGGGCTGTGAAGGTCAAAGCTTCCCGTCCGGCCACAGTCAGTCCCTCACAGCCTGCAGGCAGGGCGCCTGGAGTCCAGCACCAGGCCCCCAGATCCAGGGAGCCTGGCGCACCCCTTCCGCGGTGTGGTCTCGGGGCAGGGCACTCAGGGGCCGCCCTTCCCTGCAAAGTCAAGACCAACACTAGAGCAGGGCCTCCATGGAAGCTTCCATGAGGGTGGGCACGGTCCAGGTGGGAGCTGGGGACAGCCACGAGCTTCATGAGCTGCAACGCGCTTGAAACGCGGCAGGTGTACCTGAGTCATTAAAACAGCATTTTAACCAACGCAGACGCAGCACGCGGCTGGAGGTGCTGCTTGGGAGGGTGCCCCCCAGAGCCAGGCCACCCGCCCTTACTGTGTACAGCCGCACATACCCTGTTGGCCCTGCTGTGCCTCAGTTTACCAGGGGTGACCTCAGATATCCCAGTTAGCCCTGCTGTGCCTCAGTTTACCGGGTTTAACCTGGGATTCCCTGCTTGGCCCCTCTCTCTGGAATGGACATCGTAACAGCACCTGCCCAGGGAGTTGCTTTGCAAACTTGGTGAGGTGGCTTACGTGAGGCGCTCAGACCTGGCGCAGCACCAGGGTGCTCTGCAGGGGCCACGGTCCTGATGGCTGCCCTCCCCCTGCACACGCAGGCTGAAGCCACCAGGCAAGCCAGCTACCTGCCTCCCCCAACTTCACAGGCCAGAAGGGAACCAGATCCAATCAGATCATCGTGCAGATGGATGTGAAGCTATAAGAGAGACAGGGCTCAAATATCAAGGATATTGGGGGGGGGGGGGTAGACAAGCCAAGGGGGTAAAAAAAGTTCCTAAAGGAATAATGTTTGAAGTGGAGTCCCAACGAGTGGAGAAGAGTCCTGAGACCAGGAGGAAAGGGGGTGCAAGCAAGATGGGCAAAGGTCCTGTGGTTGGAGGGGCCACAGCCCCCAGGAAAAGCCATTGCTGCTGGAAAGCTGAGAGCACAGGCGGAGGTGGGGGATGACACCAGGGACGGGGGTCGGGCCACACCCAGCAGGGTGCTGGGGCCATCCAAGGATGCTGTCCTTCATCCTAGGTGCCATGAGGAGGACTTGAGGTCTCTGGGACCAGGGCTCCCAACCCCAGGGCCCACTCATGGATGTGCCAGGAATCCCTTCTCCAAGCGGAAGACCTTAGGAGAACAATGAGCATCTGTCCTTTCCCCAAATGTCACCTCTTCTGGCACTGAGCCTGAGAACTCACAGGGAGCCCCGAGAGCAGGGCCAGGCAGGAGCCACCAGGCCGCAGCCCCGTCTATCCCCACCACAGCCCTGCTCACGGATCAGACCCGAAGGTGCCGACCAGAGCCTGTGGTCCTGCGCTGGCCAAGGCCAGCTAAGGGGTCCTGCCCCCAAGGACAGTGGCTCCCTGGCCATCCTAGTGCCCCTCCTCGATTCTGGGACCCTGAGATCAACAGCACAGCCTGGCTGCGGTGCCCTGGTGCCCCTCAAAAGGGCTCTGCTGGGTCATGGCCAGGCCCTAGGGTCGGGCTGTATGTGCACATGTATGTTTGCACGATGTGCACAAATCCTCATGTGTATGTGTGTGCATGCGTGCACATATGGATTGTGTGATGCCTGTGTATGTTTGTGTGTGTGTGTGTTTGCGTAAGTGGGAATGTCAGCACATGTGTGAGGGTATGCACATGTGTGAGCATGGCTTTGTGCCTTGCGTATGAGCATGTGCATGAGTGTGTCTGCCCATGTGTGTCCATGTATATGAGCATGTGTGTACAAGCATGTATGTCTATGTGTGAGCATGTGTGCCTGAACGTGTATAAGTGGGCCTGTGTATGAGCATGTGTGTGTAAGTACATGTGTGTGACTGTGTGTGTCTTTGTGTGAGCATGTGTATCTGTGTGTGAGCACGTGTGTCTGCACATGTGTACGTATGACTGTGCGTGCCTGTGTGTGAGGTGTGTCTGACTGTATGTCTGTGTGTGAGCACATGTGTAAGTGTGACTGTGTGTTAGCATGTGTGTCTGTGAGTGCATGTGTGTGACTCTGTGTGCCTGTGTGTCAGCATATGTCTGTGTCTCCACATGTGTCTCCACATGCATGTGTCTGTGTGTGCCTATGTTGTGAGCAAGTGTGTGTGAGATGTGTCTGTGTGTGAGACTTGTGTGTGACTCTGTGTGCTTTGTGTGTGAGCAAGTGTGTCTGTGTGTGCCTGTGTTGTGAGGAGGTATGTGTAAGCACTTGCGTCTGACACATGTGTACATGTGACACTGTGTGTGAGCACATGTGTGACTGCATGTGAGCATGTGTGTGAGTACATGCGTGTGACTCTGTGTGCCTTGTGTGTCAGCGTATGTCTGTGTTTCCACACGTCTCCGCATGTGTGTGTCTGTGAGTGAGTACATGTGACTGCATGTGCCTGTGTGTGAGCAGGTGTGTGCGTGTGTGCACTGGCGTGACCAGGATTGGAAAGGCAGTGTAAGGAAAACCTTTGAGAAAAGACTCTAAACATTCCTGGCACCTGGTTCGCCCATAATTAGAGTCCTCGTCAAGTTCGCTGTCGGCGAAGAGCTTTTCTTCCACATGAATAAGCGTTATTTAACGTCAGCGGATAGGAAGGTCCAGAAGCCCTCGGTTTTCTCCCTTTCTCCGCTTCGAGTCTCCCAGCTTCAGGGTGTCGGGCCCAGGGAACAGGGCCGGGCCTGGGCGCCTCCATCGGGGCACCCCCAGTGCAGCATCCCACACTTCCTCCTGCTTGAGTGTCCTAGTCGCTCCCCCATCACCCTCCCACACCTGGGGTGGGGGAGCCTCTCCTCCTGGGAGCCCTCCGAGCGCTTTCCAACCAGCACATGGCCCTGGACGAAGGGGACACGTGGGGACAGGGCCACCGAGCTGGAGCTGGGGGCTCCCGGGGCACCTGGCCAGCTCACTCCTAGCTGCCACACCTGGAAACCAGGGCGGGAAAGTTGGCGGCAGCTGAGTACTTGTGCCCGTCCCCCTGCAAGCCCATGAGCACCGAGCCAGGTGCACACACACACATGCACGCACGCACACCCTGCGCGTCAGCACCCCTCCCGGGGCAGCGCGGGGTGTCGAGGATGTGCCCCGGGAGGATGCTAACACGCGCACAGCTGTCATCCTGCAGTCTGCAGCTCAGAGGTGAGAACTGGGTCCCACGGGGCTAAGGGCGAGGTGCCAGCCGGGCCGCCTGCCCTCGAGGCTCCGGGGCCATCCGCTCCTTCACCTCCTCCAGGTTCTGGAGGCGTCACATCTCCGGCTCCTGGCCCCTCCCACCCTCAAGCGGTGAGAGCAGGTGGGGTCTCTGCGCATCTCTCCCTGACCCTGACCCTCCCTCTGACAAGGACCCGCCCAGGGACTCCCATCTTGGGGTCAGCTGACTGCCCCCCCAATTCCATGTGTGACCATAATTCCCCTTGGTCCTGTGACAACAAGCCACTGGGCCCAGGCAGGAGGACGCAGACACCTTTGGGGTGTTCCTGTACCGACCACACCAACAGTCCCCCTTCAAAGCAGGGCACCCGGTAACATCGGAGAGAGAGCAAAGCTTTCAACTGCCCATGATTTTCTAGACCTCTCGGCACCTACCCCGTACCCTGCACTCGACGGTTCCCTCAAAACCTCCATCCAGTCCAGGCCTGAGCAGGGCTTCACAGGTCACAGGGTGAGGAAAGACGGCCCGCCCACCCGCAGCACCCCGGCCACCGGCAGAGGCCATGCCACGGTTCATCCTCCTGGGACCAGACGAGGCCCAGACGAGGCTCAGAGAGGTAGACTCCCTGCCCAAGGTCCCACGGCCAACAGCAAGAGACACGGATGCAAAAGTAGGTGCCAGCGGGAGCCCCTGCGGGCGAAGGGGTGGTCCTGGGTGGAGGTGCTGGGCCCCAGGACCTGGAAGGTCGCTCGCACGTTTCCTTGGGGTGCACGCACTCCATGGACGGAATCAACGGTCCTCGCGGTCAGCTGCCCCTACACCCCCTTGTCCCGTCAGCGGCATTGTTGGGGCCTCTGTCCACGAAAGAGAACCACACTGCACGTATCCGCAGCAGATGAAAGGCACAGCCAGACCGTGATGCGATTAATACTTCAACGCGCTCACAAGAGGCTGCTGAGCCGCGGATGCCCGGCCAGGGGTGGAGAGCCTTCGCCCGGCCGGGCTCCTGGAGTGGGTGCAGCGCGGCCTGAGGGCGCCGGGAGCCCTCACCACCGCTGGCCTCAGAGGAAATCCAGGGCTCAGAGCTTCAGGCCCTGGCGTGGTCTCATGGAAGATATTTTGGGCCCTTAAATCCTCACTACATCCCAGCGTCCCCAAAATAACCACCCGCAGCCACTTCTGAAAGCACTTGCTGCTCGGGTTCCAATCAAGCCGCCACCATCTGACAGCTGGCCCAAAGGGAGGAGGCGCAGGGCCTATGGGGCTGTTTGGGGCCTGGACAGGTGGACCTGGGGTCTCGTCCAGCGGCAGCCACTTGCCAGAAAATCCCTGGCTGCCCCTGAGCCCCCATGCAGCCGTGTAAGGGCCCAACGCTGCTTCACGGTTAAATAAAATATTCAAGACCATGTTCAAGGCTTTGCCACCTAAAGCCTCCGATGAGCGCTGTTCCGTGTCGGGGAGGGCATGTGGCAGGGGGGTGGTCCCTGAAACAATTCACCTTTGAAGATCAGGGCTGCTCGGCTTCGGAAAGGACCTTCGAGCCCTGGCCACACATGTCCTTTCTCTCCCGGCTGTCCCATCCTCTCGCCGCGCCAACTCTAAGAGCAGCTTCAAGACTGCTCTGTGGGCTCAGCGTTCCTCAAACACCCTCCCCCCAATGTGGGTGCCATGTCCTCCCCGTCCCCCTGGGCCCACCTGTTCCACCTGCCCCAAATGTCAGTCCTCAGCCCAGTCCTACCTGCTGTGCCCCCCAAGGCCCATCAGAGCCTCCCTCTGAGGCTCAGCAAGAAACAGGGTCTGCCCTCCTCTTATTCTCCAGAATCACTGATGCTGAGTCCAGGAACCTCAGTCCCGGGCTGCCTTAGCTCATGTGCAAGCTCAGGCACGCCTTATTCCCTCCTGGGCTTTGGTTTACCGCATTTTTAAATATATATATATATATATATATATATATATATATATATTTATTTATTTATTTATTTATTTATTTATTTATTTAAGATTTTATTCCTTTATTCCTGAAAGACCCGGAGAAAGAGAGACAGAGACACAGGCACATGAGAAGTGGGTTTCATGCAAGGAGCCTGATGCAGGACTCGATCCCAGGACCCTAGGATCATGCCCTGAGCTGGGCAGATGCTCAACCACTGAGCCACCCAAGTGCCCCATACCACATTTTTAAAATTAAAAGGTAGACTAAGGCAGTGGCTTTCACTCTGGCTCCATATTAGCATCAACCGAGGAGCATCAAGAAACAAGACACCAAACAGGACCACCTCATCCTGACCAGAACTTTATCAAAATCTCTTGCATCTTGCACTCTGAGTGGATCTTTTAGTGACACAGGGTTTTACAACATCATGCATTCACCATTTGGAAATTGTCACTTCACGGAGCCATGAAGATCTTCCAAATTTCGATATATTTCACTATTCAGTATTAAGAAGTCACATTTGTTAATATCATCATTAATCTCATCAGAGAAGTCTTCAAGCACAGGGGCACTGGCAAGCTCTAGGTAGCAGATGCGAGCATTACAAAATCCTAATTTTCATGTGAAAATTCAAAATTTATCAATATTATTACAATTAATTTTGTCAGTTGTTTTCCCTGAAGTGACAAGCTCACTTCTTTCATTTTTTGAGAAAATGTCTGCTGAGCACACAGGTTTGAATGATCATAATTTGTCTGTCAGTTGTTCTTTCAAGAAAAGACAGTGTTCTGTGAAAACAGAAGCCAGTTTAGCTCACAACTCAAGTGCCATTGTATTCAGGGTACAGCAAGAGTGTTCTGGGTGCGCTTGCCTTTGGTCACACAGAATATGCACACCAGGTGTACCCAAGGATCGAGACTAAATAAAACTAGCAGTTTCTCCTGCTTCATTAAGGACATTCTTGAGTGGGGATCCCTGGGTGGCGCAGCGGTTTGGCGCCTGCCTTTGGCCCAGGGCGCGATCCTGGAGACCCGGGATCGAATCCCACGTCGGGCTCCCTGCATGGAGCCTGCTTCTCCCTCTGCCTGTGTCTCTGCCTCTCTCTCTCACTGCGTGCCTATCATAAATAAATAAAAAAAAAATTTAAAAAAAAGGACATTCTTGAGTGAAACAGACAGTTTCATTTTACTGTGGATGTTTTGAGGCACAGAATACAACAACTACTAGTCAGAATTGAGAGTCACTACCAGGATTCATTCAAGGGCATTAGCAGTTTTGTCCACAATTATTTCTGCACCTTAAATTCAAATGCAGTACACTGAGGAATACAAATAACACCTCAACAGGTGGACCCTAAAAAATGTTTCTGGGATCCCCATGGGTCTGCCAACCAGACATGGGAGTTGCTTCTAGAATCCAAAGATGGTTCAACATCTTTGAAAATGATCAATCAATGATGTGAAAATCAATCAATGTAATAATACACAATATTAACAGAAAAAAGTAGGGAAAATGATCATTTCATGATACAGAAAAAGCACTTGACAAAGTTAAATGCCTTCTTGTGATAAAAAAAAAATTCCTAAAACTAGAAATAATGGCAAATTACCTCTACTCAAAATAATAAAAACCACATATGAAAAACTCACAGCAAATTTTATACTTTATGGTGAAAGACTTAGATCAGGGACATGCAAGGATGACCACTTCCATCAGAGAACATTCAACAAAGTACTAGAAGTTCTAACCAGAGCAATTAGACAAAAAAATATAAATAAAATATATTCAAATCGTAACGGAAGAAGTAAAATTATCTTTGTAATTTTAAATAAAATAAAATTAAAATACAGTAAAATCTTCTGTAGATGATACAATGTCATAAGTAGAAAACCCTAAAGATTCCACACAAAAAACTCTTGGGACAAATAAATGAATTCAGTAAGGTAGCAGGATAGAAAACCAACCCACAGAAATCAGTTGCTTTTCTATACACTAACAATGAATAATCTGAAAATGTATTACAAAAACGATTCTATTTACAATAGCATCAAAAAGGTTAAAATACTTAGGAATTAATTCAACCAACGAGATGAAAGACTTGTACAAAGAAAAATACCAAACACTGCTAAGAATATTAGAGATGGCATAAAAAATGCCATGTTCACAGATTGGAAGACTTAATATTTTTAAGTTGTCAAAACTCCAAAGCAATCAGAGACTCAGTGCAATCCCTATCAGAATCCCAAAGATTTTTGGTAGAAAAAGAAAAATTCATCCTAAAATTCACACGGAATCTCAAGGGACTCCAAACAACCAGAAAACATCTTGCAAGAGAAGAACAAAGCTGGAGGACTCACACTTCATGATTTCAAAACTTATCACAATGCTACAGTAATCAAAACAATGTAGTACTGGCATAAAGACAGATGTGGAGATCAATGAAATAGAATCAAGAGACCAAAAACAAGCCTTTACAAATATGGTCAAGTGATTTTTGACAAGGGTGCCAAGACCATTCAGTAGGGAAAAGACAGTCTTTTCAACAAGTGGTACTGGAAAAACTAGATATCCATAAGCAATAAAACGAATTAGACCCTTATTTCACACCATGTACAAAAATGAGCTCAAAATGGATCAAGAACCTAAATGTAAGCCCCAAGACAATAAAAATCTTAGGAGAAAACATAGAGCAAAAGCTTCATGACATTGGATCTAACAATGATTTCTTGGATATGACAGCAAAGGCACAGAAAAAAAATAGACTCCATAAAAATTCTAAAATGTTGTGCATCAAAAGGCACTCCCAACAGAGTAAAAGGCAACCCACAAAATTGGAGAAAATACTTAAAAATAATATGTCTGATAAGGGACTAATATCCAGAATATAGAGAGAACTCCTAAAAGTCAACTACAACAGAAAACTCAATGAAAAAAATGGGCAAAGGACTTGAATGGACATTTCTCCAAGACATACAAATGGTCACAAGCACATGAAAAGGTGCTCATCATCACTAATCATTAAGGGAATGCAAATCATAACTACAGTAGGATATGCCCTTATACCCATTAGAATGGCTCCTATCAAGAAAACAGAAAATAACAAGTATTGGAGAGGATGTGGAGAAACCAGAACCCTAGTGCATCAGTGGTGGGAATGTAAAATGGTACAGCTACTGCAACAAGATGGCAGTTCCTCATAAAAGTAAAAATATATGCTACTATATGATCCAGCAATTCCACTTCTGGGTATATTTCCAGAAGAATTGAAAGCAGGATCTTAAAGAGATATTTGTACACAAGGGGTGCCTGGGTGGTTCCGTTGATTTGATCTTGGCTCAGATCTTGATCTCAGAGTCATGAGTTCAAGCCTAAGTTGGCCTCTGTGCTGGGCATGGAGCTTACTTAATTTTAAAAATAAAGAGGGAGAGATTTATACACCCATGTTCACAGCAGCATGATTCACAAGAGCTAAAATATGTAAGCAACCAAGTTCATTGTGGATGAATGCATGAACAAAACATGGCATGTGCATACAGTGGAATAGCATTCATCCTTAAAATAAAGGGAGGCCAGACATATGCCCCACCAAGAGTAAACCTTGAGAACATGATGCTAAATGAAATAAGCCAAGCACAAAAAGACAAATATTGTATGATTCCACTTAGAGAGATATTTAGAATAATCAAAACCAGAGAGACAGAAAGTAGAATGGTGGTTTCCAGTTGCTGGGGAGATGGGGGAATGAGGTGTCATCATTTATGGGTATGGAGTTTCAGTTTCTCAAGATGAAAGGAGTTCTAGGAAAGGATGGTGGTGATGCTTGTATGACATTGTGAATATATTTAATACCACTGAACATTACCTTTAAAAATAGTATGGTAAAAAAAGGGGGGGGGACACCTGAGTGGCTCTGCGGTTTCACACCTGCCTTCAGCCCAGGATGTGATCCTGGAGTCCCAGGATTGAGACCTGTGTCAGGTTCCCTGCATGGAACCTGCTTCTCCCTCTGCCTGTGTCTCTGCCTCTCTCTGTGTGTCTATCATGAATAAATAAAATAAAATCTTTTTTAAAATAGAATGGTAAATTTCACACTATATGTATTTCATAATTTTGTCTGAAAAAAAATCATTAGAGAACTAACAAGATAGTGAAAATTAGCAGGGCAGGATCTATACAAAAATGGAGCCCAGCCTATGTTTTAGCTTCTTTACCCCTGAGGGCACTTTGATGATACCAGAGGGATCAATAGAAAGGCTGGTTGAGCTGTGCTTTCACATAGCTTGTGGGTCTAGAACAACAGGAATGCATCCTGGTGAAACCTCTGGCTTTGGTTGGGACACCAAAGGGCTGAATGCAGGAGTCATGGTGAAATGGAAGTAGACAGAATTTCTGAGGAAATATAAGTTCCATGCCATCATCTCAGCACTCAGAGGTGAACTGAAGTGATCCCAGATCTCTAATACTGAAAAACACTGACAAAAATGTAAAATTATCCCTGAAAAAAGTAACATCCAAGCCTTACTTGATTTCTTCAAACTTTAAAAACACAACATCTGACACATGGTAACCATACACAGGAGACAAGACAACATGAACAGAACCAAAAGAAATAATAGAAAATAGAAACAGAATCACAGGGGCCCTAACACTGGAGCCATCAGACATATACTTTTAAGTAACTATGTTCATAATGATCAAGAAGACAAAGGACACAACTGACAATTTCATAGGGAAGTGGAAACTCCTTTTTAAAAACATGGAAATTCAATAAACAAACAAACAAACAAATAAACATGGAAATTCTAAAACTGGCAAGTCCAACTATGAAAACAAAATTAAGTGGTTGGGTTTATGAGAAAAATTAGATACAGCTGAAGAGAGGTTTGGTAAAATAGAAGATAAATGTCAAGATAAAATGTCCAGAATAAATAATAGAGGTACAAAAGCATGGAAAATAGAGAACAACAGGCACCAAATAGGAAGAACAGGGGTGCCTGGGTGGTTCAGTCGGTGAAGCATCTGCCTTTGGCTCAGGTCATCATCCCAGGGTCTTGGGATTGAACCTTGCATTGGGCTCCCTGGTCAGCAAGGAGTCTGCTTTTCCCTCTCCCCTTGTCCTTCCTCGTGCACTCTTCTCTTCTTCTTCTTCTCTCTCTCTGTCTCTCTCTCTCAAATAAATAAAATCTTTTTTAAAAATTGCAATGGTTCACATGCACATAGTCAGAGTCTCAAAAGAACAAATTAGAAAGAAAAATGGAAAAGATACTGGCTGAGGCTTTTCCAAAGTTAAAGAAAGACATCAAGCCACAGAAGCAAGCAGCCCCACAAATTCCAATGAGGAAAGAATAAAACAAATCACCACCAAAACATACCATAGCAAAATCATTTATAACCATAAACAAAGAGAGATTTTTTAAACGAGAGAAAAAGACATTTTCTTGAAAGAGCCCCTATTAAAATGATAGTCAACTCTTCACCAAAAACAATGAAAATGAAGATATAATGAGTGATAGCTTTGACATGCTAAAAAGAAAATAAATGCCAACCAAATGCTACATTCAGTGAAGATGCTCTTTGAAAATTTAACATTTACAGCCACAACCCAGGATTACCGACAACAGACCCTGGGTAATGAGGGGGACTTCCAGAACTAATTCATTCTGCACAAGTGAAACTTCATACCATGTCCCCCCTCCCTCCAGCCTTTGCTTCTATGAGCCTGACTAGTTTAGGGACATCATAGAAGTGGAATCATGTAGTATTTATCCTTCTGGGACTCCCTTATTTCATTTTGCGTGATACCCTCAAGGTTCATCCATGTCCCCGCAATTGCACTAACCTGCCCGGTTAAACTGAGTGTAAAAAAAAAAAAAAATTTCAGACTCAACCATACCCATGTAGCGTTGAAAGAGACAGATCTATAGCATATTTACTTATTTAAGGGTAAATACGCACAGGCACACTCACACCTATGTGTTTATCTACATCCACACATTCTATACGTATACGTATATATATCCTACCAAATCTTACCAAAGCTGTGAAACTATATGAATATTAGACTTTAAACAAAACAAATTTAGTGATAAAGGGGAACACTTGGTAATAAAATTGTCAGTGTACCAGGAAGGTTAAAAAAAAAACCCTCTGAATTTACGCACACCTGGTGATGGAACTGACAGAAACAGCAGCAAATAGAACCACAGGGACACATAGGTAAATCCACATTCCCATGGGATGCTTTAATGCATGTCTCAGTAACTAAGAGAAGAAACACGAGTGAAGATGGAGAAAATGTGAAGAGGCACGTAACCAACCTGAAGTAGGCGATGCTCGTGGAGCGTGGGGCCCAGCACGAGGCCGAGTGGACCATTCCCAAGCACGCACGTCATGCAGGTACAAGCCAGTGACACCTGGAGCCTCGGCCACGTCTCCACCAACCTCAAGGAATGAAAGGCACCTGGTGTATTTTACGGTGACGGTTCAGCAGAGGACACCGGGCTCCTCTACCTCCGGCAGAGCGCAGGCCGCAGGAGGCAGTCGGTGCGGGACTGCTACGTGGGGGCCAGGGGGCAGCTTAGCCACGCGGAGGGGCCTGCGCTCACTGCGGAGCTCTGCTCCCCTGGGCACAGGAGAACGGAGCGGCGACGAGTCTCCCACGATGGAGGAGAGCCGAGGCCAAGGGCAGCCACACAGAACCGGCCCAAAGCATGAACCTGCAACCTCCTTCCCACCCTCAAGCACGAGGCCAATGCCCTGGAGGAAGGGGGAACGCAGAGCACCCGCCTCCTGAGGAGGAGCGGGGTATCCCTTGATTGGACATCCTGCAGTGGCACAAAGCAAAGTCTCCACCCACCCGAGTGGAAGAAGACTGTCCTTCCTTAGACACATCACAGAGCCTGGCCACCGTGGGGGAAGGGATGCAAAGGCAGGATGCTGGGGAGGCCCTCGCTGGGGGCCAGTGGGGCGCCCCTGGGCAGACGGCCAAGGGGAGAGGTGCCCACCCGGCTCTGGGGGTCTCAGTTTGAAGTGCGTTCTCCTGAGAGGTCCCTTTGAAATAGCCGTCTGTCCCCTCACCCTGGTCACCGGCATCCCTACAGTGCCGTGACACGATCTTGGCCGTTTACCTGTTGCTCCCCGACTGTTGTGGCCTCCGAGGGAGCATGAAGTGCACAGGGCAGGGTCCTCACCTGATGTAAGCAACAACTGGCACGCAGGACGAGCTTGGAACTCACCTGTTGGATGAAGGACAGGGACCCACCACTACTGATAATGACAAAAGGACCATTTCATCCAGTGCCTGCTGCGTGTAAGCACTTGGCAAAGGCCTGTGACCCACATGATGGCCCCTGAGTGAGAGATTCTCGACTACTTTACAGATGAAGAGAGAGGCCCTGAGTGCAGAACTGTGACCAGCGCTCAGACCCTTCTCACTCAGGAGACGCCCCCTTCACTGCCTCCACTGTGGAGCTGGGGTCACGATCATCCCACAGAGCTGCTCACTTTCCCCAGGACGTGCCTGCGCCCTGGGCACGGGGGTGGGGGGTGGGAGCAGCCAAGGAGGCCCTGCCCCACTAGGCTGCAGACCACCCCACCCCAGCTCAGGGCTTTCCCCGGCCTCAGCCACACCGAGGGGTAGCTTCCAGGGCCAGCAGACATTCCAGAGCCCTCGGCAACCCCCCCCCCCCCCAAAGCCATGAAGCCCACGTCTGGAGCAGCCTGGTGGCCGGCCTCCAATGTGCCCAGAGCGTGACCCTGCCACCGTCTCCATCAGCTCTCACAAACAGCCTCCCTCTGTGGCATCTGGGGCGCACTTAGCAGCCCTGCATTTACAACCCAAATAAGTTCCTCGTTAATGAGAATTCTTTTCCTTCCATTATTTTATGGGCAACTGGTTAGAGATACTTAGTAAGAATCATTTAAAATAGCAATAAAGGCCATGGTAGGTGACCAGGGACAGCGGAGGTGTGCGTCACAAACATCATTATCGTTGTGCACGCAGTGGGAGAGCCAGGGCCTCGACAGGCAGAGTTCAGGGGACACCCATCAGCTGCCCTGGGGGTGGGGGTCTAAGGCCCTCTGCACCAGGCCCTGCCGGAAGTAGCCCACGGGTAACCACTCACATGCAGCCCACAGCTGCCCTTTGAGGTCACACAGAGGGGAAACCAAGACGCAGAGAAACACAAAGTCCAAGTTTTAATCCCCCCAAAGATAGGTGAAAGACTACGGATGATCTTGAACCTCTAAGTCCTGAGAACTAAAACACCTGTGAGCCCTTCTTGATGACAATGATGCAGACGAAACACATCCAACCAAGAGATGAAGCACAAAACAAAAACAATAACCTAGGGCTGAAGAAGCCACAGTGAGTGAACAATGCATGCACGCATGCGTGTGTCTGTCAAAAAACTGGGCTCTGAATCCATATTAACACAGAATCAAGACTTAAACTCTCAGAGGATCACTGGTGGCCCTAGAGTGTCAGCGCCGTAAACAGACCAAGTATAAACACGAGATTCTGCATCCCTCCTCACGGAGAGTTAGTCCTCACTCTCTCAAATTGAAAAAAAATATTTATTTTTTAAAAGATGGGGATCCCTGGGTGGCTCAGTGGTTTGGCGCCTGCCTTCGGCCCAGGGCGTGATCCTAGAGTCCTGGGATCGAGTCCCACGTCGGGCTCCCTGCATGGAGCCTGTTTCTCCCTCTGCCTGTGTCTCTGCCTCTGTCTCTCACTCTCTCTGTCTCTCATGAATAAATGAATAAAATCTTTAAAAAATTAAAAAAGAATGACCCCATGCTTTCAATGGTTTTGTCACTTATTCCTTCATTCTTGGATCATCTAGGAATGACTACCCCTTGTACTTAAAAAAATGCAGTTGAAAGTCTTTCTGTTTTATATCCGTCTCTTTTTCTTCTGTTAAATTCAAGTTCAGTTAAATGTATTAATTTGTGATTTTAAAAGCATGATGAGACTGTCCTATTCTTACAAAAGTCTTTCTATCTGGGAATCCGTGGATTGAACCTCTACCATGGACGCTACTGTCCCTATCACTCATGTGTGTACATGCTTGAAGACTTGTCTGGAAAGACGGTGACTTGCGGCAAGAGTGTAGTTTTCTTTTTTTTTTTTTTAATTTTATTTATTTTATTTTTAGAGATTTATTTATTTATTCATTCATTCATTCATTCATTCATTCATGAGCAACACAGAGAAAGAGAGAGAGAGGCAGAGGGAGAAGCAGGCTCCATGCAGGGAGCCCGATACGGGACCCGATCCCCAGATGGGGATCACGCGCGAGCCGAAGGCAGATGCTCAACCGCTGAGCCACCCAGGCATCCCCAAGGGTGTATTTTTCAAAGACGACCACAGTGATGTCCTCCATCCCAAATGCCCTTCAGCACTGTGACCTTGCTCCTCCCTCTGCGAGAGGCGGGACCTGATTCCCCTCCCCTTGATTTTGGGCTGGCGTCAGTGACTCACTTGGAATGGACCCAAGGCCGTGTGACCAGCCTCTGCTACCGTCTGCTGGACCGCTCCCTCTCCAGGGCCTCCCCGTGGGGCGTGCTCCCTGCCTGAACCCAGCAGCGGGGCCTGCAGAGCCTCAGCCACACGGCAGGTGGTCTCTGCTGAGTCCTCACCGCCTAGGTCCACACAGCCAGAGCGAAGGCCCGTCCAGAAGACTCTAGTGCCCAACCAGCCAAGCCACATACAGCCCACGGGGTCTTCCCAGTGGAGGCCCCAGTCATCACCACGTGGAGACACATACCCCCCGCTCCAAATTCCTGACCCCCAGAATCCACAAGTGCAACCAGATGGTGGTTGTTTATGCCTCTGTTTGTGGGGCTGTTTGTAATCGGGGAAGTCGCCAACTGAGTGATTATTTCTGCGTGATAGGATTGTAGGTCATCTGCTGCCTGCCTCTTTATACATTACTTGGATTTTTTTTTTTTTTAACGAATAGCTATCGCTCTTACAAGAACAACAATGTCATTGCTTATGGAAAACGCCCTTCCTGCTACATGGGGTGGGGCATAGAGGCAGCTGATCCCACCTGAAGGAATGTCTGTGCAAGTCTGTGTTTCCGTAGCCCGAGTTTATTTCAAACCAGGTTCGGCGACATGAGATTGCCCCCTCCTCGGGGCAGCCTGCGTGGGGCTGAGGGGGGCACCCGTAGGCTCAGACCCTTCGTAGGTACCGCGGCCACTGATGAGGACAAATCGCCTGCTTTGGCAACGCACGTGGCCTGATTCTCCAGATAATTGTTTGTGTTCCAAACCACTTTGTACTGTGCTCAGTTGGACAAATGCTTCATGCTTCTGCCAGTTTGGGTGAAGGGCTTAATTCCCTGAAAAATCAGCTTGGCGTGCTGGTGTATGTCAACGCCCTTCCAAGGGAAAGCTATCCTGGCTTCTGTTGTTCGAGAACCTCTCTGTCACTCAGCACTGGAATATCGTCCTAATTAAAAACCTCTCTGCTCCAAATAGCTCCCTTTACTTAGGGCTGTTTCTTTCCCTAATCACAGAAAAGCTGTTAGAAAGTCACTTTTTTATGTAAGACCCATATGTCTGCACTCTAGCCTGTTAATGGGACCAACCCAAAAACAAAACAGGAAGAAAACATAAATAGCATAGATCCGCAGCTCTAAGCGCAAAGAAAAACACCGTCAAGAGTGTGTTTACAAATACGTTCGCTAATGGACTAGCTGTACAACAATCATCAGGAAACCTGATAAATGAATTCAAAATAAAGAACCAAATGGAAAAGGATCTGCCTAACGTTTTCAAGGCACTTTTCTGCAGGCTGGAAAAATTCTCGGGAACAGAAAGCACCAAGGCTGAGATGAGAGGTGACATATTGCCGGGTGCCTGACGCCAGAGTTCAGTGACACTGCGGCTCCTCCCGGCCGCACGACCTCGGGCAGGTCCCACGACCATCTGCACCGAGAAACTGAATCCTAGGACCGTGCTGATGGTTGCAGGAGACCCTGTAGGCAAAGCAGCGAGCGCAGAGCCTGGCTCCCCATGAGCCCGCAGGGATTAGTAGCTACAGTTCTCTGATCCGAGGTCCAACCACACACTTAGCCAGCGGGGAGTGAGTTCCCCTCCATGGGAGACACCCCACCAGGGGTGGGCCAGAGCGGCTCCTCGTGCCTCAGCATTCCCAGCATCATGTGGGTGGCTTGAAGTAGGCCATGGTGGGAGTATTTACACCATGGAAATTGGCAAACACCATAAATTCAGCCTTTCTTCCTTTTTTTTTTTTCTTTTTCCCTCTTACTAGAGTAGCTTATTAAACATTTACCAGGACATCTCTGGACCCAACAGAAATGAGATGAGCAGGATTGGTTCAGAGAATACAGATGAACTGGCAGGTGGGGATTTTGATGGCCAGATCACATGACCTTCAAAAGTCATTCACTCACCCTTCAAACACGGCAGATGCCACACAGTGGAGGGGACTAGGTGTGGGTGCTGGGTGTGGACTCTCCTGTTCAGGACACCGGAGAGCCAAGACTCCCGTCAGCCTGGGACCTGCTCAGGAGGAAGGAATTGGAACCCCCAGAGCCAGGACTGGGGTTCGGCACCTCTGACTCCACCATCAAAGTGTCCCTCTTGTCGGCTCACCCTGGGCCCAGAAGTCAACCAAGGGGCCCCGATGATGTCCAAACAATGACCCAGTTAGTGGTGTGCCTGAGACACAGAAACAACTTTGCTGAGTGTCTGGTCCCGAGATCTGTGTTTTTCCATAAGAACTACAAGAACCAAACCAAGTATATAAACACTTGAAGCCCTGCATGAACCCACATTTCTAAACCCCACTGGAAAAGAGTTTAAAAAGAGGGAATAAATCCCTACATTTATTTCCCTGTTCATCTGCACAAGCTACAGAACTTGACTCCTTTATTTTTATTGGGGAACCAGCTGAAACAGCCCTCCAAATGAAGGAAATAACTTTACAAAGTTTTATGTTTTCTTATTTTAGAAATATTCATTGCCTCTCTGTGTCTCTCCTCAGTGCTAATATAAAAGCATTTTTCTCCCATTTGCCAATTTCTAATGATTTTTCTCTCCTTCTACTTACAACAAAGCAATCATTTCAAATTAATTAAGTTTTCATTAAAATGTATTATTGTAATGTCCCAGGTACTGAATAGTGATTTTGTTTCTGGGAGAACAAGCCTGCATGCAGGAAAACACCATACATTTTGCAAGGAGACAGCCCCAACCCCATTCTTTCCTCCAGCTTCTAGAGCAGGGAGCTTGCACACAGTAGGTTCCAAATAAACGGCTGGGAGGACAATGAATGGTGGTGATAATTATTAGCGTCATTAATAACGAGAGGACATTTATAGAGGATTTCCAAAAGTGAGCCACTGTCTTGCATACGTTTCGTTTTGTCCCAACCGGCCTCTGGTGTGGACCTGAAGTCATTCTTTTTTTTATCGTGTCATGAGAAAACCAAGAGCCAGAATGTGAAGTCGTCCAGCAAAGAACACACAGGATGAGGCGGAGCTGCCCCAGAACCTGGTCTTTCTGACTCCGAGCGCACCCCAGGGTGAGGCAGGAAAGGGAGACGGGATCGTGGCGCCAGGTGTCTGCTTGAGCAAGACGCCCTCATGCCTCTTCCCAGACCATGTCAGTTCTCGGCATGGCACAAGGGTCTCTCCTTTTCAAGACCAACGAGCTTGATTCAAAATCAGAGTCATTTTCATACTTGACGAATTTTGAGGAGCTTAGAAAATGTGAATGCTGGAGGCAAAAAAAAAAAAAAAACAGGTTATTTAGAAAAGGGAAAATTGACCTTGAATTTTGAGGGCCATTAAACCTTGTGCTATTTGCTCCTTTTTAGTCATGCGGCTCTGCCGTGCTGAAGGGAAGCCAGATGCCACGAGGGAAGGGGGGCTGAGCAACACCTCCACGCGTTTCCCAGACGTTCGGTGTCATAGTGGGAGAAGGAGACTCTAACCTGGATGATCGTGAAAATGTACATGCTCCTGACTTAGCTTCTTGCAGACTTGGTCTCAAATTATTCGGGGTGAGAAAGCAGAGTCCGGGAGCATTTATGTGGCAAGCAACCCGTAGGATGGATGAAGGAAGCCAATCGAGGCTCTTTGGTAAGCAAATTAAATAAATTCCTATTTGTTCGTTATTGAATTTTGTGATCTTCTTGCGCCACATGCAAATCTTCATTTCCCATTGTACTGTCTTCTCTGGGCAGAGAGGACACTGGCGTTCCCCTGTCCTATCCCTTTCCCTGTGCTGAGCGTCTCTGCTAATGGCCTCGTCTTATGCACTCTCATGGGCCACCAGCAGGACACAGGCCATTCCTGCCTAACCAACCTGGAGGTGAAGCGCTCCATAGAGACCCTTGGAGATGCCCACCCGGCCTGCTGTGCCAGCCTCCCCGCCCGTGGCCCTTTGCACGTGCCACATCCTCCAGTTAGAACACAGAGCAGCATGTCAGGAGGCAGAAAGCCATGGCAGGCAGTTCATACTCCTTGGAACCAGAAGCTGTATGTTCAAGTCCCACTGGGGCATTACTTGTCTCACTTTGGGAATGGCAATTAGTTCTCTGGCCCTCACGGGTCACACCCATAAGGAAGCCACATTACAGACTCTTGAAAGGACCCACTTAGATGACAACTGGTCCACAGCAATGGGACAAAGGTGGTCATTTTGTAAATGCAACACTGTCTTGACTGAACAGGGGTGGAAATTCCCAGGAAATACGGGATTGGGCCCAAGAATAATTCATGTCTCCCACTGCACTTGTGCCATCAGGATTGGGACCTGTAGGGCTGCACATTCTAGACAGAAGGGTGAAAGCCAATTGCACAAGAAAGGCAGGAAGAAAGTGGAGAGACTCCAGACATTTCCTCTGATCTGATCCAGGCTGATTCCCAAAGTCCACACTCCAGTCCCGTGTCACATGAGACGCTCAAGAATCCCCATAACCAGCACCTACTTCCTATTTTCACCAACCTGACTTTGTTTCTGTTCCAACAAGCGGATGGTTTTGTTTTGTTTTTGTTTTTGTTTTGTTTGTTTTTGTTTGTTTGTTTTTTGTTTTTTTGCAAATGGTTTTAATTAATGCCATAAAAGAGGCAGCCTGCGGAGAAGTTCCTGTCTCCCATCTGGGCCTCCACGAACACTCCTGCCCTTTCCCCGCCGCCCACTGGAATCAGACCCGGCAAGTGAGCTCTCAGCCCAAAAGAGAATCCAGAATGCACATGGTGCCCCTGCTGCGCTTTTGGAGAAGCTAAATTCTGATCGAGTAGGCTCCACACTCCTTGAACCCTGTGTACATTATACCAGGAGAACCTGCAGCCTGAGCAGGAGAGAACAGATTGAAGTGTGAAAGGAGTCTGGACATTGGGATCCTGGGCATCCGTGAGCCACAGGTCACCTCCCCCATCAACTCCCTCCCCGCTCACCGGCTGCCACCCAGGGTCAGGGACATCCCGCAGCGCCAGACTGGCCTCCTGTGTGCCCTCGGCCTGCTCTGTGCTCAGGCTCTGGCCAGCACTTGTCCACTGCACCCAGAGCAGCCAGCTCAAGATGACAGGACGCCGCAGCCTGAGGGCCAAGCCTAGGGTGGACAGCACTGGGTGTCAAGACACTGTGTGCCCTTCGGAGCAATGGTTCCTGGGCTAGGATGAAACCCAAAGAATTTATGCTCCTCGATCCTTGATGACATTATTTAAATTGCCTCTGATTTATCACTAACTCAATATGCATTGTCATTTTTAAGTAATTACAGAAAATACTGTAATCTAAGTGTTATTACATCAGGAGCACAGCTCCAAATAAATACTGCCTCTGCCTTCGGTCAACATGGTAATGTGAATCGATGCCTACTGATTTTTTTTGAATGGAGCATGTAAGAGGTCCTTGAAGCCCCATTACTCTGGTTGGGACATAAATCCTCCCTCAGTGGCAAATGAGGGCCTGGCCATGGCCCATTCTTCCTCCCACATGTCTGTAGGCACCTGTCCTCCTCCTGCAGGTCTTCTTTGGAGCCAATGCCCCTCGGGGTCAGCAGAGGTACAGGGTCCTGCAGGACGGATCCAGCCAGAGCCTGCATCTGAGATGCCCAAAGCCAGCTCTCTCTCAGGTGTCTTCATCAAACATTCCACGTAGGTAAATGCATCACATGCCAAGTGGGTGCCAGGTCCAACGAAAGACACCAGGAAAGCAGCTGTGACTCATGTCCAGGCAATACTCTAAGTCTCATATGAAGAGCCTGATGCAAGGGTTTGAATCATAAGAGAGTTGAGATGTGGTCTGCTCTGCTTCCCACTGGCTGGGTGGCCCTGGGACATCCTGACTTTGCTCAGCCTCAGGTTACCCTCCATAAGACAGGACTACTACCTGCCATGTCCACCTCACATGGTGGCTGGTTGAAGTGATAACTGAGGTGATTAATAAGAAGGCATTTTTAGGTTGTGAAGCACTGTATAAGAATGGGGCTGAATAATTACAGAAGGACAGCGACTTGTGGAAAATACAACACTCCATCAAGGGCCAGAAGAGCAAGAAGCATTCTCCATGGGAAGGTGCACTACTCCACTCACTTTCTTATAAATGGGAACAGAAGTCATACAACTATTTAATGTAAACAATACATAACATAATAGGATTAATTTCCTTAAAATGGATTATTAAAAGAAGGAAGATAGTGGGCACCTGGGTGGCTCAGTGGTTATACATCTTCTTTTGGCTCAGGGCATGATCCTGGGGTCCTGGGATCGAGTCCCACACCGGGCTCCCCGCAGGGAGCCTGCTTCTCCCTCTGCCTGTGTCTCTGCCTCTCTCACTATGTTTCTCACGAATTAAATAAATAAATAAATAAATAAATAAATAAAATCTTTTAAAAATAAATAAAAGAGGGAAAATAGGATGGGGCTTGGTACACAGTAGGTGCTCAAAAATATTTGTTACATGAATAAAAGAAAAGAGAAACAGAGAGAGGAGAATCTGTGTGTGTGTGATGAGGAGCCTGGTGAGGAGGAAGGTGTGCCCTGGGGGACAGAGAACCACAGGGGACCCACATGGGATGGGCAGCCCTAGGGATCACTGGGCACAGCTGAAAGCTGTTCCAGAAGGAGAGAAAACACAGAAGGAGAAAAACGGGTGGAGAAGAGAAGCCAAAACCCTCATCCACAGCACAGGGATGTTCTAAGCTCAAAAAGAGAGGAAACAAAACCAATAACCAGAAGATAAACTGACTCCCGTGGACACTGATTGCCTGGGGCCACCTGTCTATAAGGTTAAGATCATTTTGCTCAGGATGCTTGAAGAAACCACAGAGGTGAATAAGGGAGAAGTTACTTCTAAAAGCACAAGACACTGTAGAAAAATAAAACAGGCATATCAGCAATAATCATAGATGTTTATTTTTTAAAAATTAGAAAAGTAGGATAATTATTTTAAAGTTCTTGAAATAAAATATGTGATAAAAGGAACACATATTAGGCAGAGCAGAGCTAAAGGGAGAATTAGTGAATTGGAGAGATATTAAGGAACTCAGCTGGAACATGGTGCAGACAGACAATTTATGTGGATTCGTGGACATGGATGCACATATGCACACTGCATTTCATCGGTTCCATACACACTCTTTCACACTTCAACATGCCTGAAATCAGAATACAGCCCAAGGTGACAGCCCAAGGTCACCTACTGCCATGCTCAGTCTAGATTGGGGACGCCTCCCAGAGAGAACCAGCATCTACCTGCCGGCTCCTGAAGGTACTACCAACCCACGACCACTTGGAATTAAATTTGTGGTTAAGACTTGGATTCAAACTGTAGACCAGAGTGTGTATGGACTTGGGGTTTAAAATCTCAAGGAAATGTTTTCTACCCAGTGGGTTCATTTGTTACCTCCTTTTATAGCCCTTCAGGGTCCCAGTTGTAGGTGGGGGTCTCCAACCAGACTTGTCACCCTTGGCGTGTGTCTTCTGCTCATGAAGAAGAGCAGCTCCTCCTTCCATCAGTGGCATCTTAGGTGAGTGGAGGTGTGTTTATGTACCTGCCTCCACACACTCACACACAAGCAGGTGATATCCTATCTACCTGATGACCATTTCAGAAGAAAAGAAGAGATACACTTTCTGAAAAACAAATAGCTTCATTTTTTTCCAGATTTGGAGAAAAACTGGAGTCCTCCATTCAAAATCACAGTGTGAGTGCAAAGCAGGATAAACCAAGAGAAGTCCACATGAGGAGACATAGCAGTGAAACTACAGTGAGTTAGAAAGAGGGTCTTCAAAGCCAGCAGAGAAACAGGAGAGGTACTTGTAGAGGATCGCAAAGTAGACTGATGGGTTCATCAACCACAACAGAGGCCAGAAGAAAATGGATGAGTGTCTTTAAAAGGCAAAAATAATCACCAATCTACATCACGGACCAAGATAAACCGTTCTTCAGGGAGAAGAAGAAATAAAATCTCGCAGGGACTAAAAGGACTCACTACCAAAGACTCTCCCGACCAGACCCTCAATTTTGACTCTTGACACAGTGACAGCAGGTTGGACGGTTTTAGAGGCAAAATTACATCGCAGGTAACAGTAGCAGAAGGGGTGACAGCAGAGCGGCCCACGAGCAGGCAGAAATGCGGGGGTCCCTCCGAGCCCTCATCACCCGCCCCGCAGCCAGCCTTCCCCACAGCGCTCTCCCAGGGGAGCACCACTTGGGTTTAGTACACCAATTTCATGGAACTTGGAGAGCTCTCAAGGCAATATTTTCAGCTATTATTTATATGGAAAACTTTATATTTATGTCCCTGAAGCTCAAGTCAGCATTTTCAGCAAAACAATCTGCAGGAGGTTTCCAGTTATGATCTAAACACAAAGGGCAGAAGGTTGGAATCACACGTACGAAGGTTTTGAAAGCCCACCTGCCAAGGGCAGGGAGATACATCCAGGAGGCTGGGTCCCGGGAGAGGCACCCCTCGCTGAGGGCTGTGCCGAAGTGGTGGTGATACTAATCTCAGGGGTGCCCGGGGAGCTCCGTCAGCTAGGCATCTGCCCTCAGGTCACGATCCCAGGGGCCTGGAATCAAACCCCGCATCGGGCTCCCTGCTAAGCGGGGAGTCTGCATCTCCCTCTCTCTCCCTCTGCTGCCCCCTCTCTGCTCCTGCTCACTGTCTCTCAAATAAATAAATAAAATCTTTAAAAATGAATAAATAAGGGATCCCTGGGTGGCGCAGTGGTTTAGCGTCTGCCTTTGGCCCAGGGCGCGATCCTGGAGACCCAGGATCGAATCCCACGTCAGGCTCCCGGTGCATGGAGCCTGCTTCTCCCTCTGCCTGTGTCTCTGCTTCTCTCTCTCTCTCTTCCTGTGTGACTATCATAAATAAATAAATAAATAAATAAATAAATAAATAAATAAATAAATAAATAAATAAATAAATAAATAATTTTTTTAAAAAGAATAAATAAGTTCTAACCTCAAATCTCAGTGCAAAGTGATGGGAAACTCCAAACGGAGGAGGGGGAAAAAAGCAGCCTGCTGTCCCCCGAAGCCCCTTACATACAAATTTATGCAAGTAACCATCAACACTAGGAGCGAGATCATATTTTGCAATTGTTTCATCCAACAGTGGTAAACACCTCCTCTGGTGCACTGTCAAGCCCCCTCCTCGGGGGTCTCCGCAGCGGCCCTCGGGTAAGAACCACTGCCCTGGGTGGCCCTTCTCACCCAGCCCTCCTCTCTGCCCTCCCCTTCCACAACCAGCCCACCCATAACTGCCCCCTGCACGTCTAATTCACCGCCAACTTTGAGCTGCAGAGAATTTGCCTTGAGTTTTATTAAAACCTTTTTGTCTGCATTTTTCCAACAAGTGTATTTATTTCCGTGTGTTATTTGCCATGCTATGTGGCAAACATAATGTTTGCAGAATGGCATATAAACTAGATATATTACTGCCTGCAGAGCGGCGGCTTGTCAACAACCAGAACAAGTGTTGGCGGTCTGGAAGTGATGCTTGAGCATTTCCTGTCCCAGGGTGCAGGGTTTTCCATTTTACTTAGATGCTTTCCCACATTTTAGATACACTGTAGGAAATCGGTTGAGAGTTTGGGGTGGATGTGCAATGCATAATAGGTTTTTCCCCTTCAAATGAATAATGGGAACTAATCTCCTGGTCAGCACATTTGCACAGTTTTTGGGAGTTCAAGGATAACCAATGGGAAGGGAGACCCTAGACGCAAGGATGTGAGTTCCACCGGGAAAATGCACACTTAATATTTATGTTTAAAATTGTACAGGAAAGCCAATAAAATCATATCATTGCAATATATAACCTCTAGACCAACAAAGAAAAAAAAAGAAATTTAGGAGGTATGGTTCATCAATAGAAGGCAAAAAAAAATGAAAACAAAAACAATGGAGTAATCTGGACATAAATCTAAACATATAAGTGATCACAATAAATGCAGAAGGAGTAAAATTGTGGAGTAAAAGTCCCAAAGTATTACACTGTATTTTTAAAGGCAGTTAATTCCTGATCACAAGAAACATATCTAAGGGCAAATTACACAGAAAAGTTGAAAATAAAGGAATGGAAAAATGTTTACAAGTAAAATGCTAAAGAAGTAAATAAGGAGAGGTAGCAGGACAGAGGGAGTATAATTTGAGGCAAAAAGCTTGAATAGGGATTAAAAAGGTACATCACAGAAAGAAAGAAGAAACCAAAAATAATAAAAACCATGAACTTCTATAGAACTTTTGAGAGATTTTCACGCATCTCAAGACTTCCTGTGACCCTGTAGCAGAGCCTGGAGTTGGCAAGAGAACACAGGGCCATGAAGCAGGACAGGACGGGCCCCCCAGTGCACCACGTGGAGATGGCAGACTGACGTCCAGCAGGGTGTACGGGCCACTCACGGGGTAGAGGAGAACTTTCCAACTGCTGTACATCCCTATGTTAGAGACAGATGGACAGACAGGCCAGAGGGGAGACAGGCGGACAGACAGGCCAGATAGGAGATAGACAGACAGACAGGCCAGAGGGGAGACAGGCAGACAGACAGACAGGCCAGAGGGGAGACAGGTGGACAGATAGGCCAGACAGGAGACAGACGGACAGACAGGCCAGAGGGGAGACAGGTGGACAGATAGGCCAGACAGGAGACAGATGGACAGACAGGCCAGAGGGAATACAGGTGGACAGGTAGGCCAGAAGGGAGACAGGCAGACAGACAGGCCAGAGGGGAGACAGGTGGACTGATAGGCCAGACAGGAGACAGGTGGACACACAGGCCAGAGGGGAAACAGATGGAAAGGTGGGGGGAAGCCCTGCACTTCACTTTGTACCTTTTACTAAATTTGACTAAAAAATGGATGATCGAGTTAAATATAAAGCATGAGCTATAAAGCCTCTCGAGGAAAGCAGAGGAGAAAATCTTTGTGCCCTTGGGTCAGGCAAAATAATTTTAGATACAACCCCAAGAGCATGATCCATAACAGAAAAAATACATAAATCAGAGACTTCGCAGAAATGAGAAACCTGTGCTCTGGGCAAGACACGGTTAGAGAATGAAGCAGCAAAGCCACTGCCGCGGAGCCGGTCACGTCCCACAGAAGACTCGTGTCTGCCGGGCATCAGGAAGCACCACGACAGCGCGGCCGGAGGACAACCACAACCCCGTGCGCAAAGGGGACATCGCACCGCAGGCGACGTCCGCGTGGCCATGAGCGCCAGGGACACAGTCGACAGTGGCGTCCTCGGGAGCCCCCACCCCAGCACGTGGCAGCGGACCAAGCACCTGGGTGTGTCAGTCGTCGCCAGTGGGAGTGCAAAGTGGTACAACCTGCTGCACAAAAGAGGTGGTTTCTTATACAAAAAGGCAGTTTCTTACAAAATCCCTTAAAGAGTTCCCGAAAGACCCTGCAATCTCAACCCTGGGTGCGAAGAGAAACTCCCAGGCACAGTCACCCAGAAACGTGGACATGAGAAATGGTTTCCAAAATGGAAAAGCCCCACGTCCTTCCACGTGTGAACAGATCAAGAAACAGACAAGGCGGCATCTTGAATCTCGAGCCCCGGGCAGGACTCCCGGGAACCTACAGCAAACTCGGGAAGCCACTTCCCCGAAGTCAGTGACTATCTGCACCATGCAATACTACTCAGAAACAAACAAAAAAAAAAAAATTAAAAAAAAAATTCCTTGATTGCCACCAGCAAATGGGTGACGCTCACATACGTTCTGCTAAGTAAGCGATGCCTGACTCAGGAGGCTGCAGATATCATCCCCTTTCTATGACATTCTGGAAAACCAAACATCGTTGGGGGGATGGTTGGTGTTCAGAACGGGCCAGCTGCCATTAGGGCATGAGGGGCTGATCACAACACAGCAGCACAAAGGAGTCCGGGGGATGCTACAGCTTTCCTATATCCACACCACAAGGTTTTAAATGACTATGCTTTTGCCAACGCTCACTATTATGTACTATAAGAAGTTCATCATATCATCGGTAATTTCCTTTATTTGAGAAAAAGAAAGAAAGAAAGAAAGAAAGAGATCCAACTCAGACACCCTAGCTGGACAAGATAGTATAAAAGGAGCATTCTTACATAAAAATGTAGACAGAAATACCAAAAAAAAAAAAAAAAAAAAAAAAACAGGCGACAACAATTGCTACGTGGTGCTGTATAATAAATACATTATTACTGCATCAGGTTTTTGACGGGAAATCTAAAACACTTCAACATAAGGAAACCTATTATCGTGATGCACAAAAGTAATAGAATAAGAAAGAGCATGTGTAATCACCTAAGTAAGTACGAAAATGGCATTTGATAAAATTCAGTACCCACGCAGAACAAAAGTGCTTAGCAAAGAATAGCAGGTTGCAACTTCTTTTAAGGTAATCAAGAGCTTCAGGAATGGAGAGCCGACCTCAGAAGCTATTTCATTAGAGTTGGCAAGCAGACACAGATGCGGTTTCCCGCTGCTTCTGTTTTATCTTGTTCTAGAAGTCTTAAAAAGCAAGGAGAATTTAAAAAAAAAAAAGAACGAAGGAAAACTCTGTAATATAAACATTAGATCAGGAAGGAAGGGACAAAAAGCTTCATAATCTGGAAACCATGTCATTCCTTTTTATAGAACGGCCTTGTGGAGACGTAATTCATGCAGCATACCCTCACTCAGCACAGTGAACAATCCCAGGTCCGGGGGAATATTTGGAGTTGGACAACCATCGCCACAACCACCTTTAGGATATTTGCATCGTGACCAAAAGAGAGCTGGTGCCCGCTGGCAGTCACTCTGACCTCCCCCCACCCCATCCGTGTCCTGAGCAAACACTAATCGACTCACCGTCTCTCCAGACTCACCTATTCTGGACACCCAGTTGAATTCGAATCACCCACCATGGGGCCTTTTATGCCCGGCTTCTTTCACTCAGCATCACGCGTGCAGGGCTCATCGTGTTGTAGCACGTGCCAGGACTTGACTTCCTTCTTTTCTCTCTTAATTGAAGAATACCTGACATGCAATATTACATTCATTTCAGGTGTACCACACAGCAAGTCAATATTTATATACGTTGCAAAATAGCATGATGAGCGTAGTTACACCATCTGTCACTGCGACGGTTGTTATTGGACTAGTCCCCGCTGTGTTCCCTGTTTCACACATTACACACCAGGTCTTATCTATCTTTTAACTGGAAGGTGGCAGCTCTCAATCCCCTTCACCTGTTTTACCCACCCCCACCCTCTCCCCTCTGGCAACCACCAGTTTGTTCTCTGTATCCATCAGTCTGTTCCTGTTTTCTTTGTTCACTTGTTTTTTAGATTCCACACATAAGTGAAGTCATACGGAATTTGTCTTTCTCTGACTGGCTTATCCACTTAGCATAATACCCTCTAGCTTCATCTGTGTTGTAGAAAATGGCAATGTGTCCTCCTTTTTATAGCTGAGTGATATTCCCCTGGGTAAATGTACCCCATCTTCTTTATCCATTTATGTACTGATGGACATTCGAGTGGCTTCCATGTCTTGGCGATTGTCAATAATGCTGCAGTGACTATAGGGGTGAGGTGTCTTTTTGAATGAGTGTTTTCATTTTCTCCAGATGAACACCAAGAAGTAGAATTCCACTTGATTTGCATTTCCCTGATAATGAGTGATGTGGAGCATCTTTTCATGTGCCTGTTGGCCATCTGGATGTCTTCCTTGAGGCAGAAAAAAAACATGCAAGCAAAAAGAGAGTTGGGTGAAATATTTAAAGTGTAGAAAGAAAAAAACATTAGCCTAGAATCCTGTACAGAAAGATCACCCTTCAAGCATGATAGAGAATGGAAACATCCAAACAGACAACCAAGAGAACTTGCTGAAAGTGGATCTACCTTGCATGAAATACTGTGAAAGGAGTTCTTTGTAGACAAAGAAAATAATACAGACCATATACTTAGATGGAAATAATGAAAGAAAGCTTCAGAGAAGGAATAAATGAAGGTAAAATAACATTCTTATATTTTCTTTAATCTTACCTGATCTAATAAATATTTGTTCAAAGCAATAATGGCAACAATATGCTGGGTGATCACTGCACATGGATGAGTGAAATGAATGACAATTATTTAATGAGGGATGTGAAGAACAAATGGGAATATTCTGTTAAAAGTTACCTGAATTGGCCACAAAATGGTTTAGTGTTCCTGAAAATAGCCTGAGGCTATTGTAAATGTCTATTGCAAACTCTAGGGCAACCAACTCAAAATTCTAAAAAGCAGTGTAGGGACGCCTGGGTGGCTCAGCGTTAAGTGTCTGCCTTCGGCTCAGGGTGTGATCCTGGAGACTCAGGATTAACTCCCACATCAGGCTCCCCGCATGGAGCCTGCTTCTCCCTCTGCCTATGTCTCTGCCTCTCTCTATGTGTCTCTCATGAATAAATACATAAAATCTAAAATAAGATTTATTTTTTAAAAAGCAGTGTAACCACCAAGAGAGGAGAGAAAAATGGAATTGTATAAAATGCTCAATTAAAACTGCAGAAAGCAGCAAGACGGAGGAGAACGAGCAACAGTGTACAAGTGCAATTCATTGAAAGCAGTTACTAACCTGGTAGATATTAATCCAACTGAATCACTAATCACTTCAACCAATTAAAAGAGAGACTTCCAGAGTATATTTTTAAAAGACCCTTCTCACCATTTGCTCTCTATAAGAAACTGACTTTAGATATAAAGACACAGATAAATTTTAAGTAAAGAGACAGAAAAAGATATCCCACACATACACTAATCAAAAGAAAACTGGAGAAACTATTAATTCCAGACAGCGCAGACTTCAGAATCAGGAAAATATCAGGGATTAAAAAGGATTCTACAGGGCAGCGTGGGTGGCTCAGCGGTTTAGCACCACCTTCAGCCCAGGGCATGGTCCTGGAGACCCAGGATGGAGTCCCACGTCCAGCTCCCTGCATGGAGCCTGCTTCTGCCTCTCTCTCTCTCTGTCACTTATGAATAAATAAATAAATAATCTTTAAAAAAAAGGATCCTACATAATGATGAAGGATCATCCCCAAAAGACATAATGATTAACATGTATGCATCTAACAACAAAGTTCCAAAATATATAAAGTAAAAACTGAGAGACCTGATACAACAGACAAACCCACTGTTGTAGTTAGAGACTTGAACACGTCTCCACCAAGTGATGGACTGATCCAGCGGGCAATCAGTAAGGATATGGTTGAACTGAACAGCTCTGTCAATCAACTGGATCCTACTGATATTTATAGAATAGGTCACCCAACAACAACAGAATACACATTCCGTTCAATCTCCCAAGAAGCATTCGCCAAGACAGATCCCGTGCAGGGCCATGAAACACACCTTACAGAATTTAAAAGAATGGAAATCATACAAAATATGCTCACAGACCATCATGCAATCAAATCAGAAGCCAATAACAGACAGCTTAAAAATCTCAAAATATCTGGAGATTAAATAACATTTTTTTGTAATACCTGGGCTATCTTCTTCATAGAAGTCTCAGGAGAAATTTTAAAATATTCTGAACTAAATGAAAATAACAGAGGGGCAAGATGGCAGGAGAGTAGGGTCCCCAAGTCACCTGTCCCCACCTGATAACCTTCAAATCATCCTGAAAATCTACGAATTCGGCCTGAGATGTAAAGAGAAAACAGCTGGAATGCTGCAGTGAGAAGAGTTCGCGCTTCTATCAAGGTAGGAAGACGGGGAAAAAGAAATAAAGAAACAAAGGCCTCCAAGGGGGAGGGGCCCCGCGAGGAGCCGGGCTGAGGCCGGGGCGAGTGTCCCCAGGACAGGAGAGCCTCGACCCGGAGAAGCAGGAGCTGCACCAACCTTCCCGGGCGGAAAGGGGCTCGCAGGGAGGTGGAGCAGGACCCAGGAGGGCGAGGATGCCCTCGGGCTCCCTGGGACACTAACAGACACCTGCTCGCCCAGGAGAGTGCGCCGAGCTCCCTAAGGGCGGTTCCGGCAGAGGAAGAGGCTCCGCCCGGAGGGGGCTGCGGGGGCGGGAGCGCGAATCCAACAGCGCAGGCCCTGGAGCACAGGGCGCGGGGACACAGCCCAGGATCCGGCCTCCCCCGAGATAGGCAGAAGCTGGGAGGGCCCAGGACAGCGAGGACGCTCCTGCCCCAGCTGAGCAGATCAGCGGCCCCGCCCCGGAGCCTCCAGGCCCTGCAGACGGAGACCTCCGTGGTGACTGCAGGGGCTGACTCCAGGGCTCCAGAGCTGGCCCCACCACTGGGGTTGTTCCTTCAGGGGCCTCACAGGGTAAACAACCCCCACTGAGCCCTGCACCAGGCAGGGGGCAGAGCAGCTCCCCCAAGTGCTAACACCTGAAAATCAGCACAACAGGCCCCTCCCCCAGAAGACCAGCTAGACGGACAAGTTCCAGGGGAAGTCAAGGGACTTAGAGTATACAGAATCAGAAGATACTCCCCCGTGCTTTTTTTTTTCTTTTTGATTTCTGATTGCTTCCCCCACCCTTTTTTTTTTCACCTTTCTTTCTTTTTCTTTCTCTTTTTCTTCTCTTTTTTCCTTTTTTTCTTCCTTTTTTCCTTTTTTCTTTTTCTCTTTTCTTTTCTTCTCTCTCTCTCTTTTTCTCCTTTTCCCAATATAACTTGTTTTTGGCCACTCTGCACTGAGCAAAATGACTAGAAGGAAAACCTCACCCCAAAAGAAGGAATCAGAAATAGTCCTCTCTCCCACAGAGTTACAAAATATGGATTACAATTCAATGTCAGAAAGCCAATTCAGAAGCACTATTATACAGCTACTGGTGGCTCTAGAAAAAAGCATAAAGGACTGAAGAGACTTCATGACTGCAGAATTTAGATCCAATCAGGCAGAAATTAAAAATCAATTGAATGAGATGCAATCCAAACTAGAAGTCCTAATGATGAGGGTTAACGAGGTGGAAGAACGAGTGAGTGACATAGAAGACAAGTTGATGGCAGAGAGGGAAACTGAGGAAAAAAGACACAGACAATTAAAAGACCATGAAGACAGATTAAGGGAAATAAACGACAGCCTAAGGAAGAAAAACCTACATTTAATTGGGGTTCCCAAGGGCGCCGAAAGGGACAGAGGGCCAGAATATGTATTTGAACAAATCCTAGCTGAAAACTTTCCTAATCTGGGAAGGGAAACAGGCATTCAGATCCAGGAAATAGAGAGATCCTCCCCTAAAATCAATAAAAACCGTTCAACACCTCGACATTTAATAGTGAAGCTTGCAAATTCCAAAGATAAAGAGAAGATCCTTAAAGCAGCAAGAGACAAGAAATCCCTGACTTTTATGGGGAGGAATATTAGGGTAACAGCAGACCTCTCCACAGAGACCTGGCAGGCCAGAAAGGACTGGCAGGATATATTCAGGGTCCTAAATGAGAAGAACATGCAACCAAGAATTCTTTATCCAGCAAGGCTCTCATTCAAAATGGAAGGAGAGATAAAGAGCTTCCAAGACAGGCAGGAACTGAAAGAATATGTGACCTCCAAACCAGCTCTGCAAGAAATTTTAAGGGGGACTCTTAAAATTCCCCTTTAAGAAGAAGTTCAGTGGAACAATCCACAAAAACAAGGACTGAATAGATATCATGATGACACTAAACTCATATCTGTCAATAGTAACTCTGAACGTGAACAGGCTTAATGACCCCATCAAAAGGCGCAGGGTTTCTGACTGGATAAAAAAGGAGGACCCATCTATTTGCTGTCTACAGGAGACTCATTTTAGACAGAAGGACACCTACAACCTGAAAATAAAAGGCTGGAGAACCATTTACCATTCAAATGGTCCTCAAAAGAAAGCAGGGGTAGTCATAAACTAAAATTTACCCCGAAGACTGTAGTGAGAGATGAAGAGGGACACTATCTCATACTTAAAGGATCTATCCAACAAGAGGACTTAACAATCCTCAATATATATGCCCCGAACGTGGGAGCTGCCAAATATTTAAATCAATTAATAACCGAAGTGAAGAAATACTTAGATAATAATACACTTATACTTGGTGACTTCAATGTAGCTCTTTCTACCCTCGATAGGTCTTCTAAGCACAACATCTCCAAAGAAACGAGAGCTTTAAATGATACACTGGACCAGATGGATTTCACAGATATCTACAGAACTTTACATCCAAACTCAACTGAATACACATTCTTCTCAAGTGCACATGGAACTTTCTCCAGAATAGACCACATACTGGGTCACAAAGTGGATCTGAACCGATACCAAAACATTGGGATCGTCCCCTGCATATTCTCAGACCATAATGCCTTGAAATTAGAACTAAATCACAACAAGAAGTTTGGAAGGACCTCAAACACGTGGAGGTTAAGGACCATCCTGCTAAAAGATGAAAGGGTCAACCAAGAAATTAAGGAAGAATTAAAAAGATTCATGGAAACTAATGAGAATGAAGATACAACCGTTCAAAATCTTTGGGATGCAGCAAAAGCAGTCCTAAGGGGGAAATACATCGCAATACAAGCATCCATTCAAAAACTGGAAAGAACTCAAATACAAAAGCTAACCTTACACATAAAGGAGCTAGAGAAAAAACAGCAGATGGACCCACGCCCAACAGAAGAAGAGAGTTAATTAAAATTCGAGCAGAACTCAATGAAATCGAGACCAGAAGAACTGTGGAACAGATCAACAGAACCAGGAGTTGGTTCTTTGAAAGAATTGAGAAGATAGTTAAACAATTAGCCAACCTTATTAAAAAGAAGAGAGAGAAGACTCAAATTAATAAAATCATGAATGAGAAAGGAGAGATCACTACCAACACTAAGGAAATACAAACGATTTTAAAAACATATTATGAACAGCTATTTGCCAATAAATTAGGCAATCTAGAAGAAATGGACGCATTCCTGGAAAGCCACAAACTACCAAAACTGGAACAGGAAGAAATAGAAAACCTAAACAGGCCAATAACCAGGGAGGAAATTGAAGCAGTCATCAAAAACCTCCCAAGACACAAGAGTCCAGGGCCAGATGGCTTCCCAGGGGAATTCTATCAAATGTTTAAAGAAGAAATCATACCTATTCTACTAAAGCTGTTTGGAAAGATAGAAAGAGATGGAGTACTTCCAAATTCGTTCTATGAGGCCAGCATCACCTTAATTCCAAAACCAGACAAAGACCCCACCAAAAAGGAGAATTACAGACCAATATCCCTGATGAACATGGATGTAAAAATTCTCAACAAAATACTAGCCAATAGGATCCAACAGTACATTAGGAAATTATTCACCATGACCAAGTGGGATTTATCCCCGGGACACAAGGCTGGTTCAACACTCGTAAAACAATCAATGTGATTCATCATATCAGCAAGAGAAAAACCAAGAACCATATGATCTTCTCATTAGATGCAGAGAAAGCATTTGACAAAATACAGCATCCATTCCTGATCAAAACTCTTCAGAGTGTAGGGATAGAGGGAACTTTCCTCGACATCTTAAAAGCCATCTACGAAAAGCTCAGCAAATATCATTCTCAATGGGGAAGCACTGGGAGCCTTTCCCCTAAGATCAGGAACAAGACAGGGATGTCCACTCTCACCACTGCTATTCAACATAGTACTGGAAGTCCTAGACTCAGCAATTAGACAACAAAAAGACATTAAAGGCATTCAAATTGGCAAAGAAGAAGTCACACTCTCCCTCTTCACCGATGACATGATACTCTACATAGAAAACCCAAAAGTCTCCACCCCAAGATTGCTAGAACTCATACAGCAATTCGGTAGCGTGGCAGGATACAAAATCAATGCCCAGAAATCAATGGCATTTCTATACACTAACAATGAGACTGAAAAAAGAGAAATTAAGGAGTCAATCCCATTTACAATTGCACCCAAAAGCATAAGATACCTAGGAATAAACCTCACCAAAGAGGTAAAGGATCTATACCCTAAAAACTATAGAACACTTCTGAAAGAAATTGAGGAAGACACAAAGAGATGGAAAAATATTCCATGCTCATGGATTGGCAGAATTAATATTGTGAAAATGTCAATGTTACCCAGGGCAATTTACACGTTTAATGCAATCCCTATTAAAATACCATGGACTTTCTTCAGAGAGTTAGAACAAATTATTTTAAGATTTGTGTGGAATCAGAAAAGACCCCGAATAGCCAGGGGAATTTTAAAAAAGAAAACCATATCTGGGGGCATCACAATGCCAGATTTCAGGTTGTACTACAAAGCTGTGGTCATCAAGACAGTGTGGTACTGGCACAAAAACAGACACATAGATCAATGGAATAGAATAGAGAACCCAGAAGTGGACCCTGAACTTTATGGTCAACTAATATTCAATAGAGGAGGAAAGACTATCCATTGGAAGAAAGACAGTCTCTTCAATAAATGGCACTGGGAAATTTGGACATCCACATGCAGAAGAATGAAACTAGACCACTCTCTTTCACCATACACAAAGATAAACTCAAAATGGATGAAAGATCTAAATGTGAGACAAGATTCCATCAAAATCCTAGAGGAGAACACAGGCAACACCCTCTTTGAACTTGGCCACAGCAACTTCTTGCAAGATACATCCATGAAGGCAAGGGAAACAGAAGCAAAAATGAATTAATTATTGGGACTTCATCAAGATAAAAGGCTTCTGCACAACAGAAGAAACAGTCAACAAAACTAATATTCAACCTACAGAATGGGAGAAGATATTTGCAAATGACATATCAGATAAAGGGCTAGTATCCAGGATCTATAAAGAACTTATTAAACCCAACAGCAAAGAAACAAACAATCCAATCATCAAATGGGCAGAAGACATGAACAGAAATCTCACAGAGGAAGACACAGACGTGGCCAACAAGCACATGAAAGAATGCTCCACATCACTGGCCATCAGGGAAATACAAATCAAAACCACAACGAGAGACCACCTCACACCAGTGAGAATGGGGAAAATTAACAAGGCAGGAAACCACAACTGTTGGAGAAGATGTGGAGAAAGGGGAACCCTCCTGCACTGTTGGTGGGAATGTGAACTGGTGCAGCCACTCTGGAAAACAGTGTGGAGGTTCCTCAAAGAGTTAAAAATAGACCTGCCCTACGACCCGGCAATTGCACTGTTGGGGATTTACCCCAAAGATACAGATGCAATGAAATGCCGGGACACCTGCACCCCGATGTTTCTAGCAGCAATGTCCACAATAGCCAAACTGTGGAAGGAGCCTCGGTGTCCATCAAAAGATGAATGGATAAAGAAGATGTGGTTTATGTATACAATGGACTATTACTCAGCCATCAGAAACGACAAATACCCACCATTTGCTTCAACATGGATGGAACTGGAGGGTATTATGCTGAGTGAAGTAAGTCAATCGGAGAAGGACAGTGTATGTTCTCATTCATTTGGGGAATATAAATAATAGTGAAAGGGAATATAAGGGAAGGGAGAAGAAATGTGTGGGAAATATCAGAAAGGGAGACAGAACATAAAGACTCCTAACTCTGGGAAACGAACTAGGGGTGGTGGAAGGGGAGGAGGGCGGGGGGTAGGGGTGAGTGGGGACGGGCACTGAAGGGGACACTTGACGGGATGAGCACTGGGTGTTATTCTGTATGTTGGTAAATTGAACACCAATAAAAAATTAATTTATTAAAAAAAAAGAAAATAACAACTTATCAAACCAGGTGGGATATAATGAAAGCATGGCCTAGAAGGAAATTTATAGCATTGAATGCATGTATTAAAGAAGAAGAAAAATCTAAAATCAATAAGTTAAGCTTCCACCTAAGGAAGCTAAAGAATGAAGAGCAATATAAACCTAAAGCAAGGAAAAGAAAATTAAAAAAATAAAATTTGGAGTAGATATTGATGACATTAGAAATAGGATATTCATAGGAAAAGTCAATGAAATCAAAAAGTTCCTTCTTCAAAAAGATCAAAACTCATAAAATGTTATCCAGGCCAACAAGATGAAAAAGAGAAGACACAACTTATTAACATCAATGATGGAAGAGGAGTCATCACTCTTGATTTCATGGACACAAAAGGATAGTAAAGATTATGAATAACTCTATGACCACAAATTTGATAATTAGATGAAATGGACCAATTCCTTGAAAGAAAACAGCAGCCAAAACTCACATGAGGGAAAGCATGCCATCTGAATCTAAATCCATTAAATCAGTTGAATCAAAAATTTAAAACATCCCAAAAAAAAAGCACCAGGCCCACATGGTCACACTGGCGAATTCTACCAAATATATCACCAATACCATTCCTCTCCAACTTCTTCCAGGAAATAGAAGCACAAGGACAATTTCCTATGTCGTTTCATGAGGCTACCGTTGCACTAATGCTAAAACCAGATAAAGGTGTTACGAGAATGGAAACTCACAGACCAACATTCATTATGAACAAAGAGGCGAAAATCCTCATCAAAACATTCTTTTACACCAGACCTAAAGATAAACTCAAAATGGATGAAATGTCTAAATGTGAGACAAGAATCCATCAAAATCCTAGAGGAGAACACAGGGGAAACCCTCCTGCACTGTTGGTGGGAATGTGAACTGGTGCAGCCACTCTGGAAAACTGTGTGGAGGTTCCTCAAAGAGTTAAAAATAGATCTGCTCTGACCCAGCAACTGCACTGCTGGGGATTTACCCCAAAGATACAGATGCAGTGAAACGCCGGGACCCCTGCACCCCGATGTCTCTAGCAGCAATGTCCACAATAGCCAAACTGTAGAAGGAGCCTCAGTGTCCATCGACAGATGAATGGATACAGAAGCTGTGGTCTATGTATACAATGGAATGTTACTCAGCCATCAGAAAGGACAAATACCCACCATCTGCTTCAACGTAGATGGAACTGGAGGGTATTATGCTGAGTGAAGTAAGTCAATCGGAGAAAGACAAACATTATATGGTCTCATTCATTTGGGAATATAAAAAATAGTGAAAGGGAATAAAGGGGAAAAGAGAGAAAATGAGTGGGAAATATCAGTAAGGGAGACAGAACATGGAAGACTCCTAACTCTGGGAAAGGAACAAGGGGTAGTCAAAGGGGAGGTGGGCAGGGGGTGAAGGTGACTGGGTGACGGGCAGTGAGGGGGGCACTTGATGGGATGAGCACTGGGTGATATGCTAGATATTGGCAAATTGAACTCTAATAAAAGTATATATATATATAATTTAAAAAACAGTAGCAAATTGAATCCAACAATGTGCAAAAATAAATATATGCCTGCATCAAGTAGGGCTGATTCCAAATATACATTCAATTAATGTACATCATCACATCAACCGGTTAAAGAAGAAAGATCACGTGGTTATACCATAGGTACGGAAAATGCTTTTGACAAAATCCGACACATCGTTGATGATGGAACCTCTCAGCACACTAAGACTAGAAGAGAATTTTCTCAACTTGATAAAGAACGTCGACAAAAAACTTACATCTGGTCCCGTATATCATGTTGAAAACCTAGGTGTTCACCCCTAAGATCAGGAACCGGGTGAGTTTGCTCCCTCTCACCCCTCTTATTAACATTGTACTGGAAGTATTAACTAAGCAAGATAAGAAAGAAACCAATCTGAGAAGGCCGCATGCTGCATAATTCCCACTATAGGATATTCTGTGAAAGGCAAAACTATACAGACAATCAATTAAAAAAAAAGAAATCAGTGGTCACCAGGGGTTAGGAATAGGTGAAGCTCAGGGGTTTTTAGGGCAGGCGAAGTGATCGGAATTCTGTAACAGTGGACACAGGACATTGTACATTGGTTGAACCCCATGGGATGACAATATAGAGTGAACCTTTGTGCCAACCGTGGACTTTGGATAACAGTAATGTATTGATAATGGTTCACCAGGTGTGACAAATGTATCCCCCTAATGCAAGATAACAAAAACAGGAAGAATGGAGGAGAAGTCTGTAGAAACTCTCTGTACTATCTGCTCAATTTTTCTGGAAGGCTAAAACTGTTCCAAAAAATAAAGTCTGTTAAATTTTTTTAAACAAAGAAAACATATGGGGTGCCTGTGTGGCTCAGCGGTTGAGCATCTTGCCTTCAGCTCAGGGTGTGAGCCCCGGGGTCCTGGGATCGGGCCCTGCATCAGGCTCCCCGCAAGGAGCCTGCTTCTCCCTCTGCCTGTGTCTCAGCCTCTCTCTCTGTGTCTCTCACAAATAAATAAATAAAATCCTAAAAAAAAAAAAAAAAAAGACGGTGTCATTTCTGCAAAGTCAATGCATACGTGTATCGTAATTCCAGTCCAACCTCAACAGCGTGCTTCGTGGAACCTGAGAAGCTCGCCCTAGAACTCATCTGGACAAGCAAGCAAAGGCTCAGAACTGGCTAAGAAAACACGGAAGTACAGAACAGGGGAATGGGATGCGTCGCCCCGAAGGGCAGAGAGCAGTCACGGGGGCAGATACTAGCACAGGAACAGAAGAATGAGCCTGTGAAGCAGGACTCACAGAAACAGACCCAAAAAGCTGATACTCACAGAGTGACATGATGATCAGTAGGTGGGGGGCCCCCTCCCACCCCCATACCTGGGAGTAAGGAAAGAGCTGAACCCCCCCAACCCCTCAGCCCTCCAGCCCCCCAGGGACCAGGGCTCAGCTCCAAAGCTCAGTCTCTGAGTGGGGAGTGCGAGGAACTGCTCCTGAGCGCCCCTGCTTCCAGCCAGAGATCTGCAAACCTCCAGAGGGAGACCGCAGGACCTTAGGCTTGAAACTATTTCTACTGTTTTCCAGCTCCGATGCCCAACATCCATCCAATCGATATGAGCCAAGCACACAGCAAGGCAAAGCGCGAACCGGTAGGGAACAAATGAATTATTCTGCAAATGTCGCTGCAATGAGTGTTCATGTACAGAAAATAAAATTTGAACCCTGATGTAGCCCTGCAGCGCACGAGGCTGGAGGCCTGGCTAAAATATTTTGCAGCAGCAATACGCTGTTTCTGCAAGTTCGAATTACGTATTCGCAGCCGATCCAGCCGATGAGTGCGGCTGGGATGTGTGTGTGAGCACGACCCTCAGGACGCCGGCTTATGGTGGGGACTCGCAGGGGCCCGCGGGGATGGTGGCGGGTTGCACTGCGGTGTTCGGGGCCTGAGAGCTGCCCCGGTGTCAACGTCCTCGTAAAGGCCCCCGGGATCTCCAGTCACGTTACATCAAAACTCCACCATAAATACTTTATGTGGTCAAAGAAAAGCTCCTTTAAGAAGCCACATTCCAGAGTCCAGTATCGTCTCCTGGGTGGCATTTGCTCACAACACCAACCCCCCGGGCTGCGTTGTGCATAGACCGCAGAATAGTGACCAGAAACCCCAGGCTTGCGGTCTCCGCTCCGTGAGCCCCTGACCAACATGCAGTGAGCGCTTGGCAACACCCGGCAGGGCCTGCACCCAGCACGGCCCCACCTCACCCGACACACTCAGCCCCACTTCTAGTGGATTAAAAAAAAACAAAAAAACAAAAAAGATCTACGTGGTAGAAAGAAAGTTCTGAAAATTCGTAAAGAAAATATGGGAGCACGGGAGATTTCTTAACACTCACACGCAGGTGCGCACACACCCCCACACACAAACCCACGAACTAGGAAGGCAGGGAATTGTGTTCATCAGAGAGACAGCACACAGGGAAGCCGGCGCCCGGAGGGGAGGTGATTCCAGCCAACATACCGGAGCAGGCGTCAGTACTTGGAACATATAAAGGCACCACGGGCATGCCACCGAAAAGAAAACGGGAATTTGAGTTCTGCGGGGAAGCAGAACCAATCAGGAGATAGATACTCAGTGTTTGTTTTAAGGAATCAGCTCACACAGTTACGGGGGCTGGCGGGTCTGACGTCCCCTGGCCACGCCAGTGGGCTGGAAACAGAGGCAGGAGTTTGTCGTTGTGATCGTAGGGCAGTGTCTTCTTTTCTGGGAAATCTCAGCAACAGCTTTACGAGTCCTTCAACTGATTGGGTGTGGCCCACCCACACCTTTACTTAACGTCTGCCTACTGTAGGCATCAACCACATCTATGGGATACCATCACAGCAACCCCCAGGCCGGGGTTTGATTAAGTACCTGGTTCCCATAGCCTCATCAGGCCGATACCTGAAAAGTAGCCGTCACATCCCTAAAGGTGACGGGATGCGCACAGAGGCTACCGGCAGGGAAGCGCACGTACCCAGCACAACATCCCAGCAGCATGGCAGACGGCCCGTCCGACCACACCGTGGGTTGTTGAGGGTGTGGAGGGACCAGATGGCGGCTGCAAAGAACAGGGGTCGAGGCCTGGGACAGCTCCTGAGCGACCCAATGCTGCGCTTTCCCTCTTCAGCCCCAGAGCGGGGTGGCCAGGGATGGCATGCTGGCCCTGGCGTGTCTCGGCCCTGGCACAGCACAGGGCAGCTGTGTCCACAGCAGCCAACCCCCGCCCCCGAGAGCAGGAATGGAGGGACAAGCCCCCATCGGTGCTACGCAGCCAGTCAAGATCAATGGGCTCCTGGGTAGATTTTGAAAAAAATAAAAATAAAACACGGAGATTCCACTCATAGGGAATTTCAAGCACACAAACAATACTGGATATTGTTTATGCACAAATAGAGTAAAAGAATAAGAATAACGTCCACCAAACCCAGTGTGGGGGCTGCTTCCTCAGAAAGAGGGAGAGAAAGGGGCTTTGAGCGAAAATGTGATTTTTAATCTTTCAAAAACAAAGTATCTGCAGCCAATGTCTCAAAATGCCAATATGCTTCAAATCTCGCTGGTGAATATATAGATGCGGAGCGCATTTTCTCCTACTCCTCTAGATTAGGGCTTGGCCAGCTTTTCCTGTAAATGCCTAAACTAATGGCCGTGGCTGTGTTCCGATAAAACTTTATTTACAAAATCACCAGCCAGACAGATTTGCCAACCCCTAGTCCAGATGATTCAAATTCTTCAATCTTTTTTTCCACTCCCGTCAGCCTGTCCTTTGCTCTGAGGCAAACTGCAATGACAAAGGGACCGAGGGGGAGGAGGCCACCACCCCACCCCAGACACCACACAGAGTGGACACGCAGACGGAGCGGGGCCGCCGACCCAGCCGCTCACGCACGAGCCCTTGCCACCCGTGGCCAGACCCTCCCCGTCCGGCATCCTCCGTCCTAATTGGTTGGGCTCAGATCTGCAAGGGTGTTCAGGGTTCTTCACTTTTTTCTCCTGCAAGGTCCTCAAAGCAGAAGCTGCAGAGTCAGCTCCAGATCTTGGAAACAGAATCACCAATTTCTGGGCAACAAGCGGCCGCTGTTTCATCCCGAGGCTGCAGACCCCGCATGCTCCGTGCTCCTCATGAGAGGGACTCCCGTGGGGTCCACCGGCCTCCAGACCCCGCTCACCCAGCATTCGATGGCCCCAGGCCGACCCCAGGTGCCCCCCAGCAAAGCCACGGGCTCCCTGGAGCAGAAGCGGGCCCAGCTGCAGGACACATGGTGGGGACACAGTGGGCGTTCGCCGCACCCGTGGGTCAGCCGTGCTCGTGGAGGCTGACGTGTCACAGGCCGAGGATCCCCTCGGTTCCCTGGAAACTCTGAGTTACAGGTGACCATGGTATCCTGAGCTCCAGCCCGTGGGCTGCAGCCTGGATGGCAGTCACCCTCCGTGTTTCACATGGACCCCGGCCCTGGGGCCACCAAGGGGCTGGGAACCCGGCTGCAGGTGATGCAGGGACAGGAGCTCAGAAACAACCCACCTTAGTGCCATTTTACTCAAAGCAGCCTCACCGCTGTGCAGCCAGGGGATGAGGGGACGGTGGGACGGGCAGCTCGCAGGCCCAAGGGTTCCTGTGGGGTCGGCGCTGACTCGATGACAGAGCCTCACGGATGCAGGATGACAAGCAGTCAAGGGTGCGGGCTCCGAGCACAGAGAATCTTAACACGGGCGAGATTTATCGGCCTGTCACGCACCAGATGTACTTACAATAAAACCTGACATCATGAGTTTCTGGAACAAATATTTCCTTATTTCATGCCCTGGCTTTGGACCCCGTCCAGCTCCAAGTGGCCCCATGTGCGTGGGCAAACAGCAACCCGGAGCCTGGTATGTGGGGAGCAGGCAGCAGGCGGTCCCCTCAGGTCTGGATCTTGAGCACACGCCACCCACCCCTGGTTCCCGGGGCAGTCACACCTCCGACGTGCTAGTTCCTGAGGAGCCCGTGCAGCACAGGGACAGGTGACGAACGTTCCTCAAGCCTCGGGGCTCTCCGTGAACTGGCAGGGGACCCTCCCTGAGTGCCTGGAGGGGTGTCATGTGGTTTCGGTGACTAAGTGAGCAAATGCCAGGAGGGCTACCCTCGGGACATCGCGCCACAGGGACACGCACGGGGAATGGTGCACGAAGCCCCCGGGCCAGCCCGCGGTCACGTCTGCCCTGAGGACCCGCTGGACCCCGGGAAGAGTCTCACCCTCACCGTCCACGGGAAGGAGGTGAAGAGCAGGAGGGAGGACGTGTCTTTCCGAGCACGCGCAGTGTCTGTGGAACCAAGCTCGGGACTTCGACACATCTCTCCTTCTGATCCCAGCCACGGCTCCCAGGACCATCCACAGCGTCCCGTAGACAACAGGATCCCGATGAACCGACACCACTGGTCCCCGTCAAGAGCACAGCCTACTTATTTCCAGTAGGACGCTGTGCCATAGACGTCCAGGTCAAATATGGCCCAATAGTTTGGTTTTTCGAAAAAAAAAAAAAAAAAAAACAGAGGTACAGAGTTTGGAGGAATCTTGTTGGGGTTTAGAAACTGCTTTGAGTTTTTTTTTGTTTTTGTTTTTGTTTTTGTTTTTGTTTTTGTTTTTGTTTTTGGAGATTTTGTTAAAACCCTTTGTCAAAGCCTGTTTGCAGGGGGAGGGCGGCTCATGGGGCTACAGCTGGCCTACAGTGTGAAGTGGAGCGGTGGCCATGCCTGAGCAAGCTGTACCTGAAGGTGCTCTGCTCTGCAGGACGCTTCACCAGGGAAAGGCGCTCCAGAGGTGCAGGCAGTGTCGGCAGGCCTGAGGGCAGGGTGTACCGTGACGTGGGCTCTCAAGGGTAGGGATGCCCGTGGATCCACTGAGAGCGCGTGAGCCTCTCGGGGCCAGGGCGCAATGAACGTTGGCCGACGATGAACACACTTACCTGCCCTTTTTCTCCCCGGAATATTTTCGAACACGGCTTCTCCCCGGCCCCCAACCTCCTTCCCAGCATCACATTCGGCGTGAAGGGCGAAGCTCCGGTTGTCTGGAGACCACCTGTGGACCCTCTCGGCTTGGACAGGGAGAGAACGGCTCTTTGAGATGAAGCTGTTGGTCACCACGGTGCTTCTGGGCCTCGGCCAGGCCGGGCGCAAAGCTGGGGGACCCCTTGGCTCAGCAGGCTTGGTGGGGGACCCTGGGACACCAGCAGAGACAGGCAGCTGAGGCCGGGGTCCTCCGACTCCAGTGCGCATCGGCATCCCCCGGACAGCCGGGAGCAGATCCAGGCCCAAGCTCAGAGCACCGGGTTCAGGGGGTCGGGGTGCCTGAGCATCTGCATTTCTAGCAAGTTCCGGGGTACTGCGCTGCTAGTAGGCGGGGCCGGCCTTTGGAAGCATGGCCCACGGAAGGGGAGGATGCCTGTCCAGCCCCTGGTCACCGTGGCCCCTACAGGAGGGGGTGGCCAGGTCCCCGCCCGATGGAGGACACCCCACGCCGCTGGGAGTTGCATCCTGGGTCCCTTCTCGACAGCACGAGGATCACACCCCTGCCTACCCTGCAAAACCAGGAGGATGGAATCAGGAAAACGGCCTCACGGGGCTTCTGGGTTCAGTTCTGTGTGGATCAGGCCCCACCTGATGCCCCAGTCCCATGCGTCACCCCACAGCGGCCACCGACCCTCCCAGAGTCTCCCTGGAATCGCCTCCCGAGAGCCGGACACCTCACCTGTACCCTTTACTCTGCTGGCAGCCTCCTCACATGGCTCACCTGCTAGTATCCTGGCCACCACCCCTGTGCCCGGGAGCCCCACCTGTGCCCCTTTACTCAGCGGCATCCAGGCCCCCCACCCTGGCCTTGCTGCCAGCAGCTGGAGGTCACCGGGATACAGAAACCAGCCAAGTCGAGGTGCTCACCCTGCTGGAGGTGACCATGTGGCAGCGGAAACATGCCCTGACGGACCCGTGAGGTGGGCAGCGGGGACCTGATGAAGGGGAAGGGAGCACAACCCCGTGCACCCCACACATGTTGTGTGTGTACCTGCTGTGCACTAGTGTGTGCACCTCCTGTGCATTGGTGTGTCACTGTGTGCAGCTGTGTCTTTGTGTGCACCTGTTGTGTCGCTGTGTGCACCTGCTGTGTGTCTGTGTACACCTGCTGTGTGTACACCTGTTGTGTGTCTGTGTGCACCTGCTGGGTATACACCTGTTGTGTGTCTCTGTGCACCTGCTGTGTATACACCTGGTGTGTGTACACCTGTTGTGTGTCTGTGCACACCTCCTACGTATTCATGTTCAGCTATTGTGTGTGTCCACCTGGTGTGCACTGGTGTGTCTTTGTGCACCTACTGTGTGCCTGTGTGCACCTGCTGCACACTGGTGTGTCTGTGCGTGCACCTGCTGTGTCAGGGTGGGCATCTCTAAAACCAATGTGTGTGCACCTACTATGTGTGTGCACCTGCTACTGCCTATCGATGCGTCAGTGTGTGCACCTGCTGCATATCTGTGTCCATCTGCTGTGCCAATGCGTGTGCACACACCAGATGCCACGGTGCACACCTGCTGCATGTTGGCGCCTGGCCACTTTGGGCTTGGATCCCATCAAATCCTCACAAGCACAGGGCGTAGCTACACCGCTTCCCAGGTTACAGACAAGCAGACAGGCTCGGGACACTAAAGGCGTTGCGGCATGTGCACGGCGGAGGTGGGGCAAGACCCCATGTCCAGGTCCGCGCCCTCCGAGCCCTGCCCCCTCCTTTGCCCTGTCCCAAATACTCCACATGCCCCCCTGCCCTGGACAAAGGCTCATCCCAGAATCGTGACTCCCCACTCCTAGGTCTGAGGACTTGGCTCCAACAGACTCAGAGGGGACCTGACCCTGCTTCCGTGAGCCGCGAGCCTCGGTGTCCGGAGCCCGAAGAGCACTCTCAGCCTCACCAAGCACCCACTTTCCCAAGCACCCATCTGAGTTGGGCTGAATGGCAGCCCCTGAAAGGAAGTGTCCAGAACCTGTACATGTGACCCTAGTTGGGAAACGGGAGTTTGCAGATGTAATGAAGTCCTGGACGTCCAGGTGGAGCCCTGAATCCAACTGCAAGTGTTCTCAGAAGAAACAGAAAAGAAGACACGGACTTGGGGAGAGGCCCGTGACGACATGGGGGGGCTGGTGCTGCAGCCACAGCCCAGGAGCCGGGGCCACCGGCAGGCAGCAGAGGCCGGAAGGGGCCATCCCAGAGCCTCAGAGGGAGCTCGGCCCTGCTGACCCCGGGATTTCAGAGGGAGGGACTCGAGGTCTGTCGTTTCAAACCCCCTCCCCGTCCACGGGGCACGAATGCACCTTCCTGCCGTGACCCAGATGCACCTCCCCGTCGGGCAGCTCTGTGGGCGTCCCCGGAGTGGTGGCTTCTCAGTCTGGGCCACCCGCCACCTCTGGGAGGAGCTGTGCCGCTGTGTCGGCTATGACGCCCGGGGAGCTCTGCACTCGGGCCACCCCCCGACATCCCCGGAAAGGGTCATCTGGTCTGCCAGGGGTGGAAGAGGATGCAGAGGGACAGGGACGGGAGGCCTGGACTGGGGCAGGGCTGCCCAGCAGGGACCCCTCAGGGCTCAGCAGGGAGAGCGCCCAGCACAGGCTGTTCCGGCCGACGCCCCCAAACCCGGGCCCTGCTCCAGGCCTGGGCATACAGCGTGGACACAGCACCAGCTTGCGTGCCCCCGTGGGGAGCCTCTTGACCTGCTGGTCTCTCGAGAGCCCATCGAAGCAGGAGAACGCTTGATGGCTCTGGAGGCCCCTTGAGGTCTCATATTCCTGTTGCATGAACAGGAATCTGAAAATCGTGACCCTCCAGGCCCATCACAGATGCACCCAGCATTTGCCCCACAGACAACAAGCGCTTGGTGACAGGTGCCTCCTGTCATCCACATCCTCTGCTGACCCACTTTGAGCCTGCCTCCCGCTGCCACCCACCCCCGCCCCCCGCCGGATCCCCTCCCCTCCCACGGGGGCCCCCCCTCCTCACCCGCACACAGCCGCCCAGCGCTGCTGAGTCAGGGGACGGGCAGACGGATGGTCCTGCCACTGCAACCGCTTCAGAGGACATACTTAAATAAAACAAATCCTTCTATTGGAAGTAAAACCTCAAAAACATTTTTAATAAATGGGCATTAACGTCTCTCCTGGCAATGGAAACCGTGAATCTCTTAGCAAAGTTCCGGCAATAATTCAGGCACATTTTCCTACCTCGCGTGGCAACGATTCTCAGCGGATTCCCCTGGAATAATCGGCCCATTCGGGTTGTTAGGACGTGGTCTTTAAAACTGAGTTATTCCTGAACATCTTGGAAAATAGGCGCTCTCCATCTCGCCAATTATGAAATACTGCAGACATTGTTTGCTATCAGAAAGAAAGATTTATCATCAAAGATAATGGCAAGGCTGCGGCCTATGCTCCCCAAGACCCTTCTCTAGAGTTTTTCATCATTTTGCAAGTAACATTTGGGGAGGATTTAACTACTGTGCGGTGGAGGAGAGGATGCTGCCCGGGCGCCCCTGTCAGGGAAGGGGGTGATGGAAGGAGGCCCCGCCGGCCTCCGTGGGAGGAGAGCACCGGGATTTACGGGCTGAGTGGGGCCGAGGCCGCACCGGGTGGCTCTCTCATCCCCTCCTCTGTGCCGGGCGCTGCCGCAGGGGCTGGCTTCCTGGGCGTCTGGCCACGAGACACCACCCCCGAACCCTCCTGCCCACCCAGGAGTGCAGGGCTTGGAGGCCGCTGGGAGGGAAGGTGAGGCTGGCCGTCCCGGCGGAGCTGACCCAAGCTGAGGCTGTGGGATGCAGGGGCGCCCCGCGGACGCACGGAGACAGAGAAGAGATGTTTCCAAAACGTGAGGCCTAAGGAAGGGCATCTTCCAAGCAGCTCACGCACCTGACTCTGGCTGGGATGCGGGGCAAGGGAGGCATTTGGGGCCAACGCGGGGGGCAAGCACAGAGGGGCAGGTCCACCCCCATGGGGAGCACAGGCACTGGTCCCACCTGCCCAAACAGTGCTCCCCTCCCCGCCAGTGATTTCACACCGATGGAGGCCCAGCCAGTCCTCCACGGCCGCTGCGAGGAGCCTGCATGGGGCTGGAGGCCCGGAGACGAATGGGTGTGCAGACAGGGTGATGGGCCCTGGGCATGGGCACCCCAGGGGCAATGGGGACACTTGTGTTGTTCGCAGCAGAGCTCACAGGCAAGGGGGTCCTGGGGTGGGTTGACTATGATGCCCCCAAATTCATGTCCACCCAGAAGCTCAGAATGTTATTGTATTTGGGAATAGGGTTTTCTAGCTGCAAGTAAGGTAAGGATCTTGGGATGAGATCATCCTGGATCAAGTGGGCCCAAATTCCGCACACTGGTGTCCCCAGAGGAGGGACACACACCCAGGGAGGAGCCGGTGAAGACAAGGCCAGAGAGGGGAGGGACGTGGCCACCAGCCTGGGAGCCAACCAGGAGAAGGGAGAGGCAGGGAGGAGCCTCCCCCGGAGCCTGGGATGAGCGCAGCCCTGCCCACCTGGCATCAGACCTCAGGCTCCAGACGGGGTAGAGAGAAAATCCTGCTATTTGAAGCCGTCTGGTTTGTGGTCCCTTGTGAGGGCAGCTCCGGAACACCAGCGCTCCCTGCCCCACGTCCCCGTCACTGCCCTGCAGCCCCTGACATGACCAGCTGGCCCTGGGACGCCCCGTCCACCCCGAGCTCCCCAAGCCCCCCACGGGCACTGGTGGCAGAGGTCCTGACCCCTCACCCCCTCGGGGCTCCAGGCCCAGTAGGAACCCTTTGGGGGAAGACCTGGTGATTGGCTGAGAGCTGGGTGAGCATCTCCTCCTTCCTCCAGCCAAGCCTCTCTGTGTCACCACATGGCCCCATAGGGCAGGGGGTCACCGCCAGCCCCACGCCACACGGGCCAGCACACACCTGGCAGGCTGGGATGCTGGGACGCCGGGAAGGGGCCACTCACACCTGCCTGTCACAGCTCCCTGCGTGGCTCTGGGCATGCCCCTTGCCCCCTTGTGACTCAGTTTCCCCAGTGAGCCTGGTGATTGCAGAAGGACAGTCCGGCCTCCTATGATCTTAAGTTAAAAATGTGTCTCTAGATATCCAGCGATTTCATGAATTTCTCAGCAAAGGGGCACCTAAGTTCTGAGGGCGGATGGGGGTCTGCGGGTCTTACTCTACACGATGTCACTGTGCTCTGCACGTACACATCACCATCAGGCACTCGATTGTACGACATGCACCCCTGGAGCCAAGGCCTGCCCCCCCCCAGAGGGCCACTGAGGCCTGGCCCTGTCCCCCCCTCCTCTCCTGGGCTCAGCCCCCGCTGGGACCTGCACAGACCCCCTCTAGGCAGGTCTTTTGGAGGCACACAAACCCCATCCCGGGACTTTCCTCCTAGAACCTGTGAGAAGCCCACTGGGGCCCCGGGGTAAACACACAAACCTCCCCCTGGCAGCCAGCCCTGCACAGTCCACCTCGCCAGCCTTAGCGGCCCCGCGCTCCCCCTTTCTGCTTGCAACAGACCTTTCAGACCACCGTTCAGTGCCTAATCCCACCCTACTGTTTCCAGCCATGGAGCTGTGCACACACTGTGCCTTTGGCCTGGAATATTCTTCTGCTTGAAGGAGGAATTTCTGATTCCTAAGGCTGGTTTTCCTCCCTCTGTGGTGGAGGCAGCAATGTGGTTTCCCAAGCCCTGCAAGCTCTACCTCCTGCATTCCAGCAGGTGAAGGGGGGGGGGGGGGACAAGACAGGCTGCAGCGCCCGCCTCCCCCTGTGGCGAAACCCAAGGATAAATTATCTGGGACTCAAAGGGACCCACCGGCTGGAAGGAGCTTACGTGGGACTCTGAGCATAGGGCTGCAGCGGGAAGGCTGCCCGACCTCGGTCATAATCACGTGGTGGCACCTGTTCCCTGGGAGGGCGCCAGCACTCAGCCAGCACCGGGGCCAGGCCACAGGCAAGGTCTCTTCTCTGGCTCTTTTCTGTAGCACAAAGGTCAGGGGTGAGCGCACAAGGGGGGACATCTGGTCCGGGTGCAGCGTCCTACAGACGAGGACACCCAGGCCCTGAGGACGTGTGAGCTGGGCACAACCACGAGGGGTCAGCTGAGGCCCCAGCACCAGAGTCCAGGTGCCTGGGTCCTGGTTGGCCTACCTGAGGTGGCCGGCGGGGAGCCAAGCTGGAAAGTGGAGGGAGGGGCCGTCGCAGGTGGGGCCACTGGCAGGGTGGGAGGAGGGGGTCGTGCGGAGGGCCCATCAGGCCTGGCCGCAGTGGTTAGCGGGATCCTCTGGGCGCCCCGCCATCATGGTCCTGCTTGAGAGCATCTAGAGGATGCTGAGTGCCTGATTCTGCCCCACTTGTCTCTCCCCCCAAAGCAGGGCATTGGGGCTGGGAGGAACATGAAGGAATCCGGCAAGCACATCCCCCCATTCAGCTAAGCAGGAGCACTGTCAACGCCCCTCCTCCGTCCCGCACCCCAACCCCCCCCCCCCCGGCCCTCCCAGGCCTTCCTGCACACCCTCTCAGAGGTGGGCATCCCTCCCCCACTCCTGGTGCCCACCCACTCTCCAGCGAGCCTGAGCCACCCCCAGCTGTCCTCGGCCTGAGACTCAGAGCCCCGGCAAGGCCACAGGTAACCAGCGTGGTGTCCTGGAACCAGGGGACCTGTGTGCCTGCATGACCGTGAGCTCCCCGAGGAGGGACCCCGCACAGACAGGGCTGTGCCCCTCAGGCCTGCCTCCAGCATCTAGCACAGCCACGTCCCAGAGTCCATGCTGGGCACAGGGACGCTCCAGAGTCCCAAAGGCATCCTACAGGACAGAGACCCCCACGCTCTGGGACTCCTGAGGAAAGGGAGTCTAGGCTCCTGCGGGAGGGGTGGAGGGTGAGAGCACACACTCAGGTCTGTCCCAGAGCGTCTAGGGCAGTGGTTGGAAGCCCACATGTGGCGCAGCCATCGGTGACTGGGGAATGCCATCAATTGTGAGCCCGGGGCCCTCGGCCTGGGGCGTTGGGGACCCTGGGGTGCAGGGAACACCTCAGGAGGCAGCTCCCACCCTGTGGCCGGTCATCCATCCGCGGGGCGGGCGGTGGGCCGAGGCTCACCCTCGACGGCACAGGAACCGGGCATTGGTAAGACGGGAGAGCAGCTGAGGCACCCGGGCCGAAGTGTGAACCTGGGACCCCAGGGGAGCTGTGAATTCTCACAAGTAGCACCAAGACCCCGTGGCGGCCACCAGAAGGCGGACACGGCCCACCCAGGGGCCAGCGCTCGGCGGGGCGGGCGGCAAGGCCCCGCGTGGGCTTCAGAGTCAGGAGGGGCCACGGGGAGCAGGACCAAGGTGTGGAGCTGACCCTGGCGCCCCATCTCCCTGGTGAGGAAGGCCCGCCACAGTGCTCTGAGCGCTGCTGAGCTCGTCGCGCTTTGAGTTATGTCAAGTTGCTGCTAGAAAACCGTGTTTAATTTGCTCAAGTGTGCTTTGGTCACTGTGACAAACCCTTTCACGGCCGGCTTTATAAAGGCCAGAGCAAATGAGCCCTATTTATGGTCGTAAGTGCTTACATGGTCCGAGGAGAACCACAAATCCTGGTTCCTGGTGGGGGAGCCGAGAGTTTCGTGAACTGCAGACGGGAGGACGGCCAATCCCTTCAGCAGCCGCACTCAGTCTTATCCTGGATGCTGCAAAAACTCCTGACTTAGAATACATTTCCAATATTCATTGTCACTGAGAAACCACACAATGCAAATTTAAATAACAATGAAAGCAGTTTTTAAATGGCAGGGGAGAGACAGTGGAATCCCCCCCTCCCTGGCCCTCCTCGTCCTCATAGGCGTTAACAGAAGAACAAAGCAAAATAAGAAACAGAACTGCACCTGCAGGCCTGACCTGAGTGTGAGGAAGGGCTGGGTTTGCACTAGAGGTCACAGGACGCCCGGAAAGAGGCCAAGAGGGATTGTCCTCCAAGGCGGCAGGTGTCTGGGGTGGGGGAAGCCAAACCATGGTGGATGCTCAGCTCACAGTTTCACATAAGGGGAAGGGGATGTAGACATGTGACAGAAGCCTCCGTGGGAAAGCAGGTGTCCAGACTCAGGAGGCTGGAACCGAGTGGGGCTTCCGTCCAGGATCGACGTCTAAAGGAAGCGGCTTCTTACAGAGGTGGACTCCAGAGAGGTGACGCCGGGAAGAGCCAAAGGAGCATAAGCAGCACACACCAGCTGCTTCACCAGGACCAAGGAAAATGAAATGTTTAGGGGACCCCTGGGGGGCTCAGCAGTTGAGCACCTGCCTTGGCTCAGGGCGTGATCCTGGGGTCCTGGGATCGAGTTCCACGTCGGGCTCCCTGCATGGAGCCTGCTTCTCCCTCTGCCTGTGTCTCTGCCTCTCTCTCTCTGTGTCTCTCATGAATAAATAAATAAAATCTTTAAAAAAATAAATAAAAGGAAAATGCAATGTTTAACAGAGGACTCTGTTCTATAAATAAGAACACAGAGCAGAGATGAACCCGTCAAGAGAAGACACAGAGACGGAACGAAACCCAGCAAAGCTCAGGAAACAACAGGAGGAAAGCAACGGGCCTGAGACGCCAGCCCAGAGCAGGTGGACAGACACCCAGTGAGGACGACAGCCACGGTGACAGAAGGGAGCACCGGGGCTGTGGGGAGCAAGCCAATGCAGCAGAAGCCCACGGGGGCGGGGGGTGGCAGGAGTGTGAGGAGGGGGCGAGCACAGCCGTGGGACACCCAGCACGGGCGGAGCAGGTGTCTCTGCAGAAGACAACAGGAGTCACCGAACAGAAGAAATCACGTAAAATCACCCACGAGCCATTTTCACCAGTAAATGGGACTCGTGTCTGCAAATTGAAAGTGCGTGTCTCGGGGTGGGGGTAAAATTGGCAAAAGATGGTGGTAAAATTGCCGGATTTTAAAGATAAACGGAGAATTCTTTTGGCATCCAAGGAGAGGGGAAAAAAACTCAAGTCACGGAAGAGGGGAAAACCGTTAGACCGGCCTCCTTGATGTTACCATGACGACGCTGGATGCTGGGCTCCAGGGATTAATGCCTACAAGGTCCTCATCGAGGAGGCGGCAACCCCGGAGTCTCACAGCCAATCTGTCTTTCAAATACGAAGATGAAAGGCAAATACGTTTTGAAAATCCAACATCTAGAGGAACATCTCCAAAATGAGCCCATCCTGGTGAAACCGTCAGAACACAGCCTTGGCCGACAGAGAGACAGATGGAGAAAGTGTCGCGGGAGATCGGGTGGCGGGTGTGCTAATGCATTTAACAATAAGGGGAAGATAAAAACAAATATGTGTTTTAGTTACCAAAGAAAACATAAATGTGAACTACGAGAACACTTGAGGATTTTACCTGTCAGAGACCGGGAGGAAAAAGACAAGGAGGGTCAAGAAGTGGTGTCAGAACAGATGTCCTCATCTGTCTCCACCAGCGACAAAATATATTTACATCTGGTAGGTCGATTGCCAGATGTACATGTAAAAATATAAAGATGAATACTGAGATTCTGTAAAAAAATAAAATAAAATAAAATTAGGGAACCCTAGGTACTTCAGCAGTTGAGCATCTGCCTTCGGCTCAGGGCTTGACCCCAGGGTCCTGGGATCGACCCACATTGGGCTCCGTGCATGGAGCCTGCTTCTCCCTCTGCCTGTGTCTCTGCCTCTTTCTGTGTGTCTCTTATGAATAAATAAATAAAATCCTTTAAAAAAAATAAAATCAAGAGCAGAGGAAGCTGAGATGTACTTGCTCTATACTCATCCATCGTGTGGGCTCAGTAAAGAATTGAGTAGAACATACAAAGTCAGGGGTATAAGACAGCAGCAAAACAAACTTCCAGTTCTTTCCAAATAATAAAAATAAACAGACAAAACAGAGGAAAGGACACAGAGAATCTATAGAGAAAGATGTCCTTGAGGCACATTCAAAAGTGGAAAGTAAAACAGTAACAAGCCTCCAACATACTTGCACGTCCCCACGGGGTGAAACCGGAAGGATCCAGCCACGGGCTGATTCCGAAGATTATTCAATGACCAAGCCACAGAGATGGGTTAAAAATACAAACATACAACAGAAACGCACTTTAAAAAAAATGCAGGGACAGCAATCAATACCAGACACTGTTTATTTGGGGACAAAAGGTGTTACACCAAACGGAAAAGCGCCATACGAGAAAGGCCGCCACACACAAGGATGTGTGTCAGTTGTGGATATTAATGCATCACAACGTGAAGTTGGGAGCTTGGAGAGGACCTGAAGAAGCCGGGGTGCGAGGGTGGGAAATCGTCACGCGTATCTCCCGGTCCATGACAGCTCAAGGTGAAAAAATTAGTCAGAACACAGAAGCTCAAGAATATAATGAACACAGCCCGCAGGTTTTAAAGGAGTCGGAAAGGGACCCCTGGGTGGCTCAGTGGTTGAACATCTGCCTTCGGCTCAGGGCGTGACCCCAGGGTCCTGGGATCGAGTCCCACGTCGGGCTCCTGCGTGGAGCCTGCTTCTCCCTCTGCCTGTGTCTCTGCCTCTCTCTGTGCCTCTCATGAATAAATAAATAAAATCTTAAAAAGAAAAAAAAAAAAAGGAAAAGGAGTTGGAAACATGTAGGGAAGCACGGGGAGAGCTTGTGAGGAGCCCACTGCCTCGGCTGCGACAGGTGTAGTGCAAAACCCAAAATCCATAGAAGAAAACAAGTTTGACTACATAAAACATTATTTTAGTCTTCAAGAAAAATACAGATAAGCTAACTCGAAAGACAGACTGCAAGCCTGAGGAAGGGTTTGCGATCTATGCCACAGACAGTCCCATTTCTTTACAAAGAGAGGGTTCCTTCGATCAACATGAAGACTAGCAGATAATCCATGGATACGAACCTGGTTTGCAGAACCAGGAATACAAATGGCGCAAGCGCATAAAGAAGGTTCAGCCTTACACATGCACACACACTTCTGAAATCACATCTACAGTGAGATCCCATCTCCAGATTGTGACCGGATGTGGGCACGCACCATGGTGCGGAGCCTGGAGCCGTGGGCACACGTATGGAAGGTGGATACACTCCAGGTACTTCAGTCAAGAGGGGATTTACTGCAGGCAATTACAGGCTTATGAACCATCATGAGACCCGGAGGTCACGGAAACTTCTAGAGTGTTCCAGAATCCGGGAACTCGACGCTGCAGGGAGCCACCACTGCAGACCCGAACGGTGCCCACGGCATCTGCAGGAAACTGCCCCAGCCTCTGCAGACGCTCACATCTCACACGCCCGACACACGTGGATGTCTCCTGCTGGGCCTCTGACCCCCACACCAGCGGCCCTCATGGGCAGACACTGAGCAAGAAGCAGGTTGGGAGAAGGACTTGGGCGAAGCAGGTTCCGGGCTCCTCCCCCTGCCACGCAGAGGGACACAGAAGAGAAAGCAGCAGATAATCCAGAAGAGTGTGCTCAGGCAACTGCCCCCCCCCCCGCCCCCGCCCGAGTCAGAGCACCCGTGGGATTGACCCTTTGACCAGCAGTTGCACTGCCAGGAATTTATCCAGCAGGTGTTTTAGGGCTTGTGCGAAATGACAAGGACTCCTCATGGTGGTGTTGCAATGTCAAGATGGGAGATACGGCGAAAGCCCGTTAACGGACGGAGGGGACAATCCGATACGTCGCATCCACGTGATGGAGCACCGGGCGCCTGCTGAGAGCAAGGGGGCAGCTCCACCTCCAAGACGTACTGGCAGGCGAACAAAGCCAAACAGGGCGTGCGATGTGCTACCCTCTGTGCCAAAAGCATACCGTTGTGTAAAAATTTAAAATAACCACGTATAAATACACTCGCTTGGGCACAATTAACTTTCCAAGACTCATGAGAAGCGGCGACGTAGTTCTACCTGGAGGGACCTGGGGACGGGCCGGTCGGAAGGGTCACCCCACACAGTCTGCACCGGCACATCTCCGCCAATTGCCTCATCACAGATAATAAGTTGTATCAGCCAAGGTTCACTCGGAGCAGCAGACCCGCGGATACGGGGCAGGGACAGGGACGAGGAGGGGCCCACGGCCGGGAAGGTAGATTCGCTGCGGGGACCTGAGCTCAGACGGCCGTGGGTGCTCACGCCTTGGGACGGGCAGTGGGAGGGCGGCTGGCGGGGGGGCTCCAGAGGAGGGGCGGAGCCCACGTGGGTCTGGATGCCTCCGATCGTGGCGGCGTGGGCGTTCTGGCAAGCTGGGCAAGTGGGCAAGCTGGGCCCTTGGTAGTGGACACGAACACACACCAGCCTCGGGGGTCAGAGGGCGGAGGCGGCCCCGGGAACAGGTGCAACGTGAGGCCTGACACGGGCCAGCCTCTAAGCGACAGCGTGTGGGAGCCACCGCGGCTGCTGTCCAGGTCTCCTCGCGGCTCACCGAAGACCCCCCGGGGCAGCTCCGACCCGAAAGCGCGGGGCAGGGGCTTCTGGGAAGTGTAGGTCACCTGGCCAAGGTGACACACCAGGAAACCACCACGCTCTGAGAAAGAATCACGTGGTGGTGTCTCATATTCCACTTTGAAAGACACTGAGACATGAGCCCTGATCCTGGCGAGAGTTCAAGAACATCGATGCGGTCATACGTTACCGGTGACAGGACAAACGGGCACGGGCTTAGAATATAACTGGGACATAAAGTCAAGAGCCATGGGGGCCCTCATTCCACTTGTGGGAATTGGACAAGAAGCCAATCGTAACCCAAACCTGGGGAGGGGGCGGAGGACGGGGGGGTGTCCCTACTGATAACTGTAACCTCCTCTCTAACAACAATGAAAACCAAAATCAATATTCAGAAAAAAAAAAATCACCAATGAGTATAGTCTCACCGTCCCTAACTACGTGTTTCCATCTTACGAGCCCTGGCAACGTGAGAAATGCTGGCACTGTTAAGTGAAATAAGGCAGGAGACCAAAAATGCTCGTGTCTCTGCAGTAAAATGAGGTACGTGAGCCCGAGGCCAGCCCCCACCCTCTGCGAGAGCCGGCCAAGGGCCCTGGCAACTCCCCAAATATCAGACCTTTTCCAGAAAGCAGGTGCCTGCGGCTGGCTGCCTTTCACCCATCCCTTCTCCCCGCCACCTGTGATGGAGGGTGCCTCCGGCCCCCCTGCCTGGCGAGGGAGCGTGGCCGTTGTCAGCCCTGCAGAAACCAAGGTCGGGCCAGTTGAAGCCACCAGCCAAAGCGTCAGAACCTCAAGTGGCCGACCCAGCCGAGCCACAGCCCACTGGGGGCACCGTACCATGCCGCCCCCCGTCCCCCAGGGTACATCCAAAACAGGGCAAGCGGGTGCCTGCTGACTGCCTTTCTCAGAGTAATCTCACGTTCCATCCGACTCCAGGTAGCGGTTTGGCGGGGGCTTCTAGTCCCCTAGCATGTCCATCCGTATCACATGGGAGCATTTTCCAAATTGATTGAAGAGCCTTGCTCCAGGGGCCTGGGTCCCGGCAGGCTGGCGAGGCTTCCACAGTGGCTCCTAAGTGATTCTGATTTATTTTAGAACAGAACCGAGGATGGGAAGGAAGCTTCCAGTGGAGCTCGTGGAGACCGGGCGCTCCAGAACCGGGGGACCCACCGACTAGCGCGGCACAGCCTTCCGTGTCCCGTGGAAGCCAGAGATCACGCAAGCAAGTGGTGGGAACAAGGCCACCGTCTAGCAGCCACCAGCCACCGCGTGCCCTGAGCCTCTGCCACCCACGGCGAAGAGCGAGTGGCCGTCCAGCTGCTCGAACTCCGAGGCCCAGGCCGGGCTGTGAGGCAGCTGGTCCTCAAACCCGGCGCACATCTCCCTCCCAGCACCCAGGCTCCTTCACCATGGGGTGCGGCCTCCCTCCGGTTTCTGTACCCCTCACCCCGGGGCTGGGCTTGCTCCGGCCTGCACCAGCCTGCACCTGGAGCTGTGCCAGGACAGGTGTGACAGTGCCAGGCCCAGCGGCACAGCCACCCGGCTGACCTGAGGCTGACCGTGAGCGCCCCAGGGAGTCCCATCGAGGCCCAGAGACCGTCCCAGCTGCGCCCAGCCCACAGGGCCGCCCACGGAGGCCTGCACTCAGTGTTGAGGTGCAGGGTGCAGCCTGAGGCTATGGAAGCCAACAGACTCCAGTGGCTTCATGACTGGGTGGCATCACGAGCACCCTCGTTTCATCTCTGGCTGTGCCTCTCCTGCCCCTTCCCTCTGGGTGGAGGATGAGCAAGCCGAGGGGCCATCCGCCGTCTCCCCGTTTGCATGCAGGCCCTGGCTGTGGCACCTTAGGGCTGTTCGAGGCCCCCGCCCCCTCAACACACCGAAGCATCAGGACCCCCAGTCGCCCACCCCCTGGGAGTCAGATGAAGCCGTAGAGCCAGACGGACCCCAAGATCCAGACCGTGGCTGAGGGGAGACAGGGACCCCCGTGCACACCCGAGCCCGAACTTTATGCTCCAACCAGCCATGCAAGTGAGCCCTGCCCGGGGTTCCCGTCGTCGATCACACACACCACACCTGCGTGGCCGGCGCTGTGCTCTCAAGCTTCAGAGCCGAGCGTGAGGGACGGGCCGGGACGTGAGGGTTCCTGGGTCCCCGGCAGGGACGCCACCGAACACGTCAGAGTCCCCCCCCCCCCCCATCCCTCAGGAAACCTCCAGTCCCGTTCACACGTGTCTGGGGTTCGATTTAAGGGAGGAATCGGACAAGTGCATCAAGATCGATATTGGGGGGCGTCCCCGCAGCCTTATGACCGCGGAAAACAGGACGGACAGGGAGCTGGCTAGACGAGGCGCATCCGAGGATGCAGCAGACGGGGCTCCAGGGCCCAGAGCCGAGGACTGTCATCACCTGCTACAAACAGGCCGCCCCGGGGCGCCTGCGGAGGAGCACGGCCCACTCACAACCTCCTGGGAGCCAGAGTCTGGGGAGACCCGGGAGGGGGCACTGGCCGGCTCTGAGGAGGCGGGGTTGGCTCCCCCATCCCCGGGCCTCCAACCTACTCCCCAAGCCCATGGGTGCCCCCTCCCCCTGCCCTTCCGTCACGGCCTGACCTCCTGCCCCCAGAGGCCATCCGGGCCCACGCTCTCCCCGTGCTGCTGCCCCAGCCCCTGTCCTGGGAGCACGGCGTCATTGCTCACTGCCAGGGCCCCCTCCCTGGCCTCCACAGGCCTGCCCGGCCCCCCCTTCTCCGCCACAGCCCCCACCCCTCAGCTCTGCCCCTTAACCCACAGACATGGTCACACGCGGCCCCTCCCCTCCCAGCCAGCCTTGCACTCACCGTCGGGAAGGCTCGCTGTACACGTCTACGCGGCCAGGCTGAGGCGTTGGTCGAACACCGGCCCAGGTGTGTCCGCGAAGGTATGATGCAGGTATTACAGGTGTCATTAGCGCTTGCCATAAGCTGGCTTCAAGGAAACAGGTTGAAGGTGTTAAGACGAAACAGGCTGAGGTCCTCCGAGGAGGAGGAGGGGTCTCCCCACCTGCCCACCGCCTGCAGCCCCGAGACGGCACGTGAACTCCTCCCTGGGCGTGCAGGCCGCCCCGAGGGCTACGGACGTGCCCCCACAGTCACATGAGCCAGTTCCCTAAAATCAGCCTAGACTCTCCGTGAGTGTAGGTATTTGTGGATGTGTGTATGTATATGTGTGGGTGTATATATGCATGTGCACCTGTGTGCATGTAGATGTGTGTGCAGGTATGCACAGGCATCTCCCATTGGTCCTGGCTCCATGGGGACCCCCCACAGATGCAGCATCCTAACCCCAGCCATCAGCCGCTTCCCCAGGACTCACTCCAACCTCAGAACAGGCCTCTGTTGTCACATCCACGGGCTGTGCTCTGGGCTCCCTCTGCAGGACCTGTTACACACCTGGCCCTGCTGCCCCTTGCCCCCCCGCCCTCCCGACCCCATGGAGTGGTCCTCCCTCATGCTCCTCCTGCCATCTCTCAGAAAGGGTCCTCTCTGCCCGTATGAACTTCAAGGGCTTCCTTTGATCATGGCCTCAGTGCTGTGGATCCTGGGCCCCCCTGTGCAGCCCCAGGCCCCTCCCTCCGTGTCCTTCCTCTGGGGAGACTCATGAGGAGCCAACGGGCACTGGCCCTAATGACTGTCAGGGGCTCGGTCACCTGGGGCTCACGGTCACTGTATGTACTGAGACACCAAGCCTCCAGGACCCCTCCCCAGGCCTGGGCTGCCTCCCTGAGCACTACCCCCTGGTTTCATTACCCACAGTGCACCCTGCCCAGCCCACATGCAGGCCCTCCAAAATTTCACTACCTCCTGGGCCCCAGGACTCTGCAGGGAGGTCCCGGCAGTCACCACGCAGGCCCCCACCTGCCCAAGCTGCTGCTTGGCCTGCCCGACCCGGATCCGAGCGGCACCTGCAGGCCCTGGACCAAGCCGGGGGCGTACAGGTGCAGGCTGACGACTGTCACTGCTGGAGATTTGTAATCATCCAACAATTTTCTTCCTCAGACCCTGGGTGGTATAAAGCAGTTTACCTTAGTTTGAAATTCTTATTTTCAAGTCCTGCCTTGAAAAAGTTTTCATTATCAGACTGATTTCGAGATTTGCTGGGAAAAGGTGATCGTATCTTCCTTCTGGGATTTCACTCTTCAACCAATCAATAAATCGTTTCTGATGGCTTTAACATGGATTAGCCCACGAGAGGAGCCACGTCAGGGTTTATTTAGCTCTGCGGAGGGGAGAGACTTTCAACATTGAGGTTTAGGAATGGAACAGAGGTCTGCAAGCCCTGAGCTCTGGGGTCACACAAATGCCTGCCTGAGGCCCAGGGTGGCCCGTCCCCATGGGCCCGAGAAGCCCGAGTCAGGGGTTGCACCCCCCACGCCAGGGACGGCCGTGCTCCTGGGAGTCCATCCTGACAGGTATTAGCCCAGCCCCCCGGCCTGTGGGAACGGGAGGGAGGGGAAACCAAGGCAGACGTGTCAGAGCAGGAAGACGGGGGAGCCGTGCTGGGCAAGTTCCCTGGGCACACACCCACCCCTCAGCTGGGCCCCTGGACCCCACCCTCCAGCTCCGACCATGCTCCCCGGTGAGCTCATATCTCCTCACACACACACACACACACACACACACACACACTCATATATACATCACATACACCACATACACAACACACATCACACACACACGACACATACAACACATACACACACATACACACCGCACCAGGTATCACATATACATCACACATAGCACACAATCACACACACACAACACATACACATACCCACACCAAATACACACACACACCCCCCACACCAGACATTCACATAAACATCACACACACCATAGATACACATGCACACACACGCACATACCACACAGATGTACACACACAGACACACCTATACCACACACATACACATCACAGGCGTGCACACACACACACACACACACACCTCACAGGCTCGTTTGCGAGCACCCCAGCAGCCCCCACACACCCTCCCCATTTGGGAACTGGGGGGTTAGCTCATAGCAGCCCCTCTACAAACAGCGCTCTCGGTGCCCTTCCCGGAGCCAGGCTCTATGTCACCTGCTGAGGTGTCAGGCACAGCCGCCCCCAAGAGGACCCTCAGCAGATGGCCGACGGAAACGTCCTCAGGGACGTCTGTGCCCCAACCGTGTGAGAAGCCCCAGGGAGAGCCTGCGGAAGACAGGTACGGAGCACACACCCCAGGACCATTGCAAGCAAACCAGGACAAGCTGTCACCTCAAAGCACAAACCTCATAGGCCGGAGGCCCCAGAAGGACACACAAGGCTCTGGAGTGAGAGTCACACAGCCAGGGATCCTCACCTGGGAGCCTGCACCTCGGTTGACAAAGTCCTGTCAGCCTGGAAGAAAGCAGAGGACATGGGCATCCCATCTAGTCTCCTTCCTTAGATGGAGAGCCATGGACGCTGGCAGCTGCCCGTCCGCACCAGGACTGCGGGTGTCCAGGCCCAGAGGGAGGCCTGAGCACAGGGAGGGACATCAGCCTCGGGCCTGCCGGGCAAGTGTGTGCTCTTCTAGGCCACTCAGTCCGTGCCGCTCTGCAAGGGCAGCCCGGGGGACCCTAACATCTGGCAGGTGCTTGTCCACTGGTCACAAGGTGGCTGCTCCTCCTCCTGTATGGCATCTGCTCTTAGGATGGGAAGAAGGGGAAAGCAGTGGGTAAAAGCTATCCACCCGCCAGCTGAGTCTGCCTTCCCTTAGAAGAGCCTCCTGAAAGCCCCAGCCAGTGACTTCTCCCTACATCTCATCAGAGAGAACTTGGTCCCGTGGCCTGGGCCGCAGAACATGACAGACAGTAGAGGTATCACTGTTCTCCCGCCAGACACATTCCCACCCCAGCAGACTCAGGATTCTGTGGAGAAGAAAGTGGGTGATGTGGGTGCTTTGAAGGCGAGTAGCAGTGGTATCAGGAAGGATGGATGAGGTCCTGGTGCTGAATCATGCCCTCTGGCTGGAACCTCGTTGCTTCCTTGAGGACACAAATTATTTCTCAAAAAAGATACATAATACTTATAATATTTACCATGCACCAGCCACTGTCCTAAGAGCTTCACCTGTACAACTCATTTAATCCCCACAGCACATCTGAAGGAGCTCATCTCATCCCATTTCATAGGTGAGGGAATTGAGGCAAAGTGAGATTGAGAAACTTGCCTGAGGTCATGCCAGGGAAGGGGCTGGCATTTGAGCCAAAGCCCCATCATCCTCTCCACAGTGCTTAAAACCAGCTCTGCTGACATTATAACTGCTGCAAAAAAAAAAATATTTATTTGATTAACTAAAGTGCATAGGAAAAATTAATTCAAAAAAATGTCCCTTTGAGCCACAAGTGACACACGCCTGAAACCGTGTGGATCTGCTTTGCCCCTCAGCAAGCTGGGAGCCAGGACAGTCAGGATTCCCTCCCATGAGAAGGGCTCTGAGGTGGGTGCTGAGCCCCTCATGATGTAGGCGGAATACCAACTTCTAGAAATTACAGAAATAGATGTTCATGTTAGCATAGGAAGAGCTTCTAGGGGTCTTGGAATCTAGTGCCACATTAGGCTCTGTGCTCAGTAGGGAGTCAGCCTCTCTCTCTCCCTCTGCCCCTCCCCTCTGCTCAAGCTCTCTCTTTGTCTCTCTCTCTCTCTCTCTCTCTCTCTCAAATAAATAAATAAAACCTTAAAAGAAAAAAAAAAAAGCAAGCGCTTCCCCAAGTTGACTAAATACTTCCCTATTGTGCCATTCGCAGCAGGTCAGCACCAAAACCATCTGAGCTTTGACTTGATAATCTCCATTTTTAAGCCTCTCGCTCACCCACCAGTGTTGTCACAAATCTGCAAATCCCATTCTCCGTGGAGTCTAAGCTCCATTCTGGTTCCCCGTGTGGATGGCACAGGCCGAGCACTTCATCGAGGGGATTTTTATCATGATTATTAATTTTGAATGACATTTTCCACACCAGAGTTTTCTCCACCTCTTCTCTATGGCGATGAAACCGAAGAATTCTGCACTTTGACTCGATATCAAAGAAAATAGCTCAGCTTTTCTGTAATGATCATCAATTTTCTGGCCCATCTCTGGCCTCAGTGATCCATTCAGTCCCAAATTATGGCGAGGCTTCCAATCCCTGGCTCACAGCTTCACCCTGAGCCGCCTTAGCTCAGCCCAGGCTGACTCTTCATCCTGCCTGAACCCCCTGGCTCCCTGCCTGTTGGTTACTTCTGGAACATTTTCTTCCCTTTGCCCAGATCTCCTCAGTCTCCCAGTAAACCTTTTGCTTATTTATTCCACAAGTAATTATGGAACACCTGCTCTGAGGCTCACACTATCCTAGGCAGTAGGGTGAGCAGGGAAAATGAAGTCCCAGCCCTCTAGGAGCAAATATTCAAGTGTGTGGGTCAGACTACAAAACCAGAACAGATCAAGGAATAATATAGTTTTGGTTTACATGGGGCTAATAAAATAAATACTGGGTAGGATAGCCAATCGCCACCTCCTGCTCTTCTTTATCTGTGCACAGCAGACCTACACTTAAAATTTTAAAAACTTACATAAACTTCTTCAGGTGAAGTAATGATATCAGGTGGAGATGTGGATCCACACAAAGGAATGAAGAGCAGTGGAAATGGTAAATATGTGGTAAGGGTAAAATCTTTTTCCCTAATTGTTTTTTTTTTTTTTAGAAATTAATAAAATGGACTGTTTAAAGGAAAAACACATATTTGGAGACTGTAAAATATGCAGGAAAACTATTAAAAAGGACAGAAGGAAAACACACAATGAAGCACATCGCTCTAAGTTCCTTACACTGCATATAATGCACATAAAATGGAATCAATGCAAAATAAATTGATCAAAAGAAGGCAGGAAAAGAATAGAAAAGAAGAAAGGACCAGTGGGACAAGTAAAAACCAATAGGAAGGTGAGGGGGTTGAAGCCAATTACATGCACAATATAGCTCAAGTAATTGTTGCTCTGGATGAATAAGTAAAAATCAACAATATTCTGCCTGTAACAACTTATTTAAATATAAAGACACAGAAAAAAAAATAAATAAGTAAAGACACAGAAAAAAGGTTAAAAGTAAAGGATGGGAAATATATGCCACGCATACCGCTAAGCATAAGAAAGATGGGTGTTACCAGCAACAAACGGAGATGTTTCATAGTAATGAATGAACGGATTCCTTAAGAGTGCATAATGACCCAAAATGTGAATGTACCTAATAACAGTCCTTCTAAAGACATAAATCAAAAGCTGACAGAACTGAAAGAAGTGGACAAACCACATCATAACTGGAATTTTAGAGACTCTTCTCCAAGAAAGTAACAGAACACGAAGACAGACTATCAGCAAGGATGTCCAAGACTTAAACAATGTTATCAACCAGCTGGACCCAGTTGGCACTTGCAGAACACTCCACTCACGGACGACAGAATATACATTCTATTCAAATACACATAACACATTCACCAAGTATACCAGAGACTGGACTGAAAAATAAGTCTCCATATGTTTAAAAGAATTGACCTCTTCAGGTTTTCTATTTCTTCCTGTTCCAGTTTTGGCAATCTGTGGTTTTCAAGAAATACACTTGCCAACAGGCACGTGAGAAAATGTTCCGCAACCCTTGCCGTCAGGGAAATACAAATCAACACCACAATGAGATCCCACCTCACACCAGTGAGAATGGGGAAAATCAACAAGACAGGAAACAACCAATGTTGGAGAGAATGTGGAGAAAGGGGAACCCTCCTGCACTGTTGGTGGGAATGTGAACTGGTGCAGCCACTCTGGAAAACTGTGTGGGGGTTCCTCAAAGAGTTAAAAATAGATCTGCCCTACGACCCAGCAACTGCGCTGCTGGGGATTTACCCCAAAGATACAGATGCGGTGAAATGCCGGGACACCTGCCCCCCGATGTTTCTAGCAGCAATGTCCACAATAGCCAAACTGTGGAAGGAGCCTCGGTGTCCATCGAAAGATGAATGGATAAAGAAGATGCTGTCTATGTATTCAATGGAATATTCCTCAGCCACCTCAGCAAAGGACAAATACCCACCTTTGCTTCAACGTGGATGGACCTGGAGGGTATTATGCTGAGTGAAGTAAGTCAGTTGGAGAAGGACAAACACTATATGGTCTCACTCATACGGGGAGTATAAGAAATAGTGAAAGGGATTATAAGGGAAAGAAGGGAAAATGAGTGGGAAATATCAGAGAGGAGGCAAACTATGAGAGACTCCTAACTCTGGGAAGGGGTAATGGAAGGGGAAGTGGGTGGGGGGACGGGGGGCGCTGGGTGATGGGCACTGAAGGGGCACTTGGCAGGATGAGCACTGGGTGTTCTACTATATGTTGGCAAATCAAACTCCAATAAAAAAATACATATAAATTTTTTTAAAGTGACTTTCTGTCGCTTTAAGGTTGATATTAAAAAGATAAAAATAAAATATTTGTAAAACAGCAATGATAAAATGTATTCAATGAACAAATCTACATTGTGGTTTGCCAGGCCTTATTCACAAGCTGAGCTTCATAATTTTCTATATTCCTCTAATACTAAGAGGTTATACATGTTATAGGACAGTTTAAAACAAACATTAAAAGGGAAATCTGAAATTACAAAAAAATAATTGAAATAATAGCAAAACAGAAATTTTACAAAAACAAATTAGAAATCAATAACAGAAAAAGATATTTTTAAATATCTTTAAATCCCCAAACATTTGAAAATTAAATGACATACATCCAAATAATCCACGGATCAAGGAAGAAATCCCAAAGGAAAATAGAAAATAATTTATGATGAGTGAAAATAAAAAGGACATTATCAAAATGTGTGGGATGTAGCTAATGCAGTATATAGAGGGAAATTAAAAGCTTTAAATGTTTGCATTAGAGAATTAGAAAGGTTTACTCTTAATCATAGGAAACAAACTGAAGTTTGCTGTGGGAGGAGGATAGGGGATGGGGTAACTGGGTGATGGGCATTAAGGAGGGCACAATATGTAATGAGCACTGGGTGTTATATACAACTGATGAATCACTGAACTCTACCTCTGAAACTAATAATAATAATACATAATAACTGTATGTTAATTAATTGAATTTTTTAAAAAATAAAATATTTTTAAAAAGATAATTAGAAAGGTTTAAAATTAACTTTCCTATTTTTCACTTTAGGAAGCTAAAGAAAGAGTGTAAGAAGTAAAGTTACTAGAAGGAAGGAAAATATAAAGTTAATAACAGAAATAAAGCAGAAAAAAAAGAGAAACAGAGAAAAATCAATGTAGTCAAAATCTAGTTCTTAGCAATAATGAACTAAGTTGATAAACATCTGGTATGGCTGATGAAGATTATAAGCCAGAAGATGGATTTACCTTCAGGAATGAAAGATGTGACATCACTATAGATCTTATGATCATTAAAAGGACAGTATGAAAATATTATGAAAATATTGTAAGCCAATAAATTCAATTACTTGGATGAAATAGATTTCTTGAAAGACTCAAATTACCAAAACTGACTCAAAAAGAAATGGAAAACTTGAATAGCCCTATAATTACTGAAGAAATTAAATTCACAAAAATCTATGTGCCCACAAAAATAACTCCAGGCCCAAGTGGCTTCACTCATGAAGAGTATTACACATTAGGAAACTTTACAACCAATTCTACACCATTACTTTCAGAAAATAAAGAGAGAGGGAATCTTTCTCAATTCATTTCCTAAAGCCAGCATTACCAATTACTAAAACCTGATAAAAATATTACAAGAAAAGAAAACAACCTACCAATATTTCCCATTACATACTCACAAAGAACTTTAACAAAATCTTAGCAAATCAAGTAAAAGTTTGTGGATTACAGTAATGCAAGGTTGTTGTAGTATTCAAAAAATCGAAACAATTCACTAATGGAATATAGGAGAAAAACTATATGCTCTTCCCAGTAGGTCATAGGAAAAGCATGTAACACACAATTTAATATCCATCTGTGTTAATAATCCTCCACAAACTAAGAACAAAAAGGAACTTCTTTAAAATAATAAAAAGCACCTACCAAAAGCTACAGCTAACATAATATTTAGTAATGAGAGACCAAATCCTTTCCCCCTAAGATTGAGAATAAGACAAGGGTGATTCCTTTCGTCATTTCTGCCCAGCTAAAGATCTTAGCTGGAGCCATGAGGCATGAAGTAGAAATAAGAAGCACTTGAATTAGAAAAAAAGAAGCAATATATTTTCACTAATAGGTACAGACTCATATCTGATATCATTAAATGAAATGAATCATAGAGTTACATGTTAGTACTAAGCTATAAAAGTTTGAGAAAAATATCTTAGCAAACTTGAGATAGCAAACATTTCTTGGATGTGACATAAAATACACAAACATCAAAGGAGATGTTGATAAATTGGACTTCATAAAATTCAAAACTTCTATTCTTCAAAAACATCACAGGGAAAATGAAAAAGCAAGCTACAGACTATAAGATGATATTTGTAACCATATATCTTAACAAAGAACTGACATCCAGAACATGTAAGGAACTCCTACAACTCAATGTAAGAAGACAAGTAAAAATGGGGCAAAGATTTGAAAAGATCCTTCATAAAAGAAGGTAAAAAAATAGTCAATGAGAACATGAACAGATGCTTAATATTACTAGTCGTCATATAAATGCAAATTAAAAGCACAATCAAATACCACTATACACCCTCTGCAATGGTCAAAATATGACCAAATTAGGAGAATGTGGAGTAACCAGGACTTTCACACAATGCTGGTGATACAGCATAAAATGTTACAATCATGCTGAAACATCTTAATATCTTAATCTTGCCCTAACACTCCTGTTTTACTCCTATTATTTGCCTAAGATAAAGGAAAATATTTGCTAAGACTTGTACATAAATATTCATAACGGCTTTATTTGTAAAAGCCAGACACTGATTACAACCCAAATGACCATCAACAGGTGAATGGGTAAACAAATTGTGATATAAACACACAGTGGGATACTACAAACACCACAAAACCACACACACACACAAAAAAAAACCCTCACAAAAATGAACATACAACATACAAGCCTGACACTCAAGAAAGTGAAATGCAGTGAAACTGAAATGACCATACTGGATAGAAGAACCCAGAGAAGAGTATCTATGGTAGGATTTCATTCATATAAAATTCCAGTAATCTCTAGTGATGCAAAGATCAGTGGCTGCCTAGGACCAGGGGGGAGGGTGGGAGTTGGCTGAAAATAGGCAAGATGTGGTTCAGGGCAATGGAAATATTCTGTATCTTGATTGGGGTGATGGTGACACTCATGTGTACATTTGCCAAAATTCATCAAACTCTACATTTAAAGCAATTGCGTTTTATTATTTAATAAAGCCACTTTCAAGGTGAGTAGGAGACTTGACCAGACACCTGACTAAAGAAGATATATGCATGGCCAATAAGCATATGAAAAGATGCTCAACATCCTTAGTCTACAGGGAAATGCACATTAAAATGATAATGAATAGGACATCCCCCCTCAGAAAGGCTAAAATGCACATGGCAGATAACAAATGTTGTGTGGATGTGGATTGAGGGGGATTCTCAAACATTGGCTGGTGAGGGTACAACTGCTTCGAAAAATCTTTTATATTTTCTTATAAAGTTAAACATATCTCCATCCTATGAACCACACATTCCTCTGCTAGCTATTTACCCAGGAAAATGAAAGTCCACACAAAGACTTTTACCGGAAAGTTTATAGCAGCTTTGTTCATAACTGCCAAGGGCTAAAAGCAACCCGAATAACCATCACTAGGTGGATGATAAATTTTGGTGTAAATATGATATACCGTAAATTGGTACAGTCATCTAATGAAATCCCATTCTGTAATAAAAAAAAAAAAAGAAGCAAGCTACTGATACACAAAGCAGCAAGCCTAAAAACTTTATGTTGAGTGAAAGAAGCCTGACACCAAAGAGTAAATATTGTCTAATTCCATTTACACAGAGTTCTAAAACAGGCTAATCTAATCTACAGTGACAGAAATCCAAATGGTGGTTGCCTCGGCAAGAGGGATACGACATTGCCCGGAAAGAGGCACCAGGGAACTTTGCTGATTGAGATCTTACTTGAGTGTATGCGTACGTCAAAATTCACTGAGCTATACATTCTGTGTAATTTATTGTACATAAATTATACCTCAATAAGAAAAGCTCAGGAAAAAAATTTACAACAGCATCTAAAAATATGAAGAAGTAAATCTAACAAAGATGTAAAAGGTCTTAAGGAAACTGTAAAACATTTATTGAGACATTTTAAAGCTCTTAAAAATGGAGAAACTAGAATTTGCATTGATTGGAGGACACAAGATTATAGGCATGTTAATGCTGCCCACAGAGAGAGCCTATGTCATACCAAACCCACTCCCCCAAAAAAAGAATTTCTGGGGAACTTGGGCGTGTTGGTTCGGTCCTAAAACTTCTATGGAGATTCACAGAGCAAGAAAAGCCAAGACATTGTTGACAAACGAACAACACTTGAGCTCATTTGCGCTACCTGACACCAAGATTTACTTATTTTTTTAAGATTTTATTTTATTTTGAGAGTGAGCATGAGAGCATGAACAGGGGGAGGGGCAGAGGCAGAGGGAGAAGCAGACTCCCCGCTGAGCAGGGAGCTCCCCCCCCCCCCCCCCGCTGTGGGGCTCCATCCCAAGACCCTGGGATCTTGACCTGGGCTGAAGGCAGACAATTGACCAACTAAGCCACTCAGGCGCCCCCACCAAGACATAATCATAAAGCTCCCATCATCAAGCCAGAAACAGGCCATAGGTATGTGGACACTTGATTTAGAGCAAAGATGGTTCTGGAGAGCAGTGATGGGGAGAAAGTTGACCCCTCTGCCACTCATGATACACAAACATCGATTCCAGGCAGATGGAGGTCCAAGTGTGAACCCCAAACACATAACAAAGCTTTTAAAAGACAAGGTAGGAAAACATCTTCACAATCTTCAGATGGGGGGATATTTTTGAACAGGATTCAAAATGCAATAACCATCAAGGAAAAGTTGGACAGACTTGGCCACATAAAAATTAAGTATTTCAAAAAAAATTGAAAATTGAAGTATTTCTGTTCACTCAAAAACAGTAGTAAAATCATGAAAAGGCAAGAGAAGTAGAGGCAGAAAGCATTTACAACACACATTCACAGACAAAGTTCTTGTATCTGAAATACATCAATTCCAAAGACTATGAATCCAGAAACCGAACCAGGCCGGACACCTGAACGAGCACATTGCAGAAGCACGTCCTCAACCGGCCGTGGGTCATGAGGGAAATGTACATTGAAAACCCAACGAGTGGGCAGCCCGGGTGGCTCAGCAGGTTAGCGCCAAACTCGGTCCAGGGCATGGTCCTGGGGACCTGGGATCGAGCCCCACGTCGGGCTCCCTGCATGGAGCCTGCTTCTCCCTCTGTCTGTGTCTCTGCCTCTCTCTCTCTATGTCTCTCATGAGCAAATAAATAAAATCTTTAAAAAATAAATGAATAAAACCCAACGAGCAATCTCTGCAAACCCCCCAACGGAGCTAGAATGGCAGGGACCGGTGAGAACACGCAGCCAGGGAGACTCTCCTGCGATGCTGTTTGCCCTGAAGCAATGGGCAAGGGACAGAATTTTCTAGGAAATTGTAAGACGCACATGCTCCATGACCAGCCACTTCACTCCGAGGCATGTGCGCCACAGAAAAAAACGTGCACCAAGGCACCAGCGCCCAGATATGCTTCAACAGCAAAGCAGATGAATGAATCCTGGTACCCAGCACTGAGAATGATGTGGCACAGCTGCACCCAACACTATGGATTAATCTTGAAGATGTAATGTTGGGTCAAGAAAGTCAAACACAAAACTGCATACTCTCTCATTTTGTTTGCATAAATATCGAGGAAATGTAGAACTCAACTGTATTACTTGAAGATAACCACCTCCCTCTCTGAGGATGGAAGGTTATAGAATAAGGCAAGAGTAGACATGAAGATCAGGGGGATGGTTATCTCCTGGGAGGACAGAGGCTGGGAATGAAGGGCGGGGGGGTGCTGGAGGTGACCCTGGAGGGAACAAGACGGTGTGGGGAAGTCTGTGCCCAGGTGGGGTGGGCTCAAGTGCCCGGGCAGCTCATCCAACAGAACAAGGATCCAGGACAGGAGGCCAATAGCTGGGATTTCCTGTCTGGTTCCTTCCCCGGGAGATCTGGTCAACCAGCCCCCCCCCCCACACACACACACCCCTGTCTGCTCAGGTGCTGATGGCTCCCCATGGTGAAACTGTGGGATGCTGAGATCCCTAACACCCATGCTGCTCGCAGAGTCCAAGCAAGGGGCTGGAGCTCTCACCTGAATCCCCAGAGGCCAATCCCTGAATGGGGGGGACACGTGCTGATAAAAGGGGCATCATGTGTGGGGGGGAAAGAAAGGGACCCAACTGGGCAATGAGTTTCTCCAAGAGGTCTTTTCGAGAACATCGTGGAAACATCCACATCTCACCAAGAGGATGTGCCTGGCAGGAGCCCGTTCTGGGAACCCCGGAATTCAGGACCTTCCATGCAAAACCTGCCGGTAGATCTGAAACGATGAAATTGAGGGATTTGGTCACTACCGGCTGTTCTTGGCTTCCTGGGAAGCGGTGGGATCAGAGCCCCACACGGCTCCTTCCCAGGGGACGGCGGGAGGGATGGGGTCCCGAGTTTCCACCCCGACGGTCAGAATCCTCACTTGGCAGACTGATCCGAGGCAGAGTCACGGGCTCCAGAAACAGCTGACTTCACGGACATGCTGAGCACGGAAACACACTTGTTTGAAAATCGCAGGAACTGCGTGAAAATACGGCGACGTTTAATGATGAGGCTCATGGGTTCAGAGCCAAAGCGTCGACGTCGGAGAAGTGTAGCCAGAAAGGGCTCACCCGCCATATGCGGTGGGGGTTGTAATCCGAATCCTAAAGAAGAATGATGGGGCTGGCAGGGCAGCAGCTGTGGGGGCCGAAGAGGATATTGTCGTTATTTTGAAATATTTGATATAAAGAGTTCAATTAGATTCAAAATCCATTTGCATTATCTCACACACACACACACACACACACACACACACATTCCAACATTGTATTTGTCAACGAAGGAAGACAACGTGTGGTTCGAGTTGACGCAGGTGCACCCGGCAGGGGGTTCAGCTGAGGGGTGGGGCGCTGGCTGGTGGCAGGAGGGGACTCTCTGCCGAGCCGCCTTCGGCGACCTTGGGCCACATGCGCAGCCACTGGCTGGGGTCCCAGCGGTGGGGACTGGGGCTACCAGGAGCCTGGGGACGCCCACCCTGGAGCTGCCCAAGCCCCCCAGATATGACCCTGACCGCAAGGAGGTTGTGCGGCTCAGCCTCTGATTCTCATTTTTTCTTTTTTAAGATTTTATCCATTTATTCATGAGAGACCCAGAGAGAGAGGCAGAGACACAGGCCGAGGGAGAAGCAGAAAGCTTCCCCCCCACCCCCCGACGCGGGACTCGATCCCGGGACCCCGGGGTCACACCCTGAGCTGAAGGCAGATGCTCAACTGCTGAGCCACCCGGGCATCCCTGATGCTAAATTTTTGAAAGAGTTTTATTTCAAAGTTTTACATAAATTCAATATTCAATACCTTCCCTGCTACTTTGCATTTTTTTTCTGAAAATTATATAATATGAGAACATGTGGACATGTTCCCCAAACCCCACATGTGCGGCCCCGGATCGCCTGAGGTTTGCCCCAGCTCAGTGTGCAAATGCATGTTCTGTGTCCGCCGGGCCGAGAGCGGGGCTCGGAACCCTGTCTAGTCACCAGCCGGGGACCAGAGAGGCGGCTCTGGACACACAGACTCCGGGCGTGGTCCCCACTCCGGCTGCAGACCGTCCTCGATCACCTGGGCTCCCAAGCCCCATGCAGTTCCCTCAGCTGTAAAATGGGACAAATAACAAAAGAGCATTTTGTCAACGTCGAGCAGGCTAATCCTGGCCCCAGATGACCACTCGGTCTGTCTGAGACCACTTTGCAAGCGGAGGGCACACAGGCCACTGGCCAGAGCAGCCCCCCGGTGACGGGGTCCCCAGGCGGTCCAGCCCTCGAGCTGGGGCTCTGCCCACCACCCGGAGGCTGGGTCCGGCCACCCATCCGCACACCTCGCTGCCCGGGGTGCCTGGGGTGACACCTGAGGCCTGCTGCCAGAGGGAAGGACCCCTCTCCTCCGGGAGCCCCCAGCCCAGGCAGGGTCTCCGGGAAGCACCCAGCTCGCGGCAGCGTGGCTCCCACGGGCAATGGAGACATCCTCATCCAGCTCGCGGAGTTATCTCCGCTCCCCAGCCAACATTTCGGCTCATTCCATGGCAGGGCGGGGGGTGCGGCGAGGGGCACGTAGGGCACGGCCCACCCCTGCAAACCTAGGCCATGTGACCAGGGCAGGTCAGGGAAATGTGAGTGGGGTTATGGGTGCATCGTGTGTACGTTGTATGCTGTGCACAGGTGTGTGCGGTGCATGTGCAGGAGGCCATGGGTGGCATGCGTGTGTTGTGTACATTGCGTATGTGGTATGTGAGCAGCTTGTGCATGTGTGTGTGGTGTGTGCTGTGCGTGTGTGTCTTCCAGCACAACACAAGCCCCCGCCCAGCTGGTGCGGAAGCAGCTCACTGGGCCTGGGGCCCCTTGATTACGGGCCCTGCCTCCCTCTCCTCAGGGGCCATGTGGTGAGTGACAGACAAACCTTCCCCCTGGTTGCGGGCTGTGGCTCACGGCTACACATCCTTGCCCGTCCTCACTGATTCCCCCACCATGGTGCCCGGAGTGCGCCCAGCGCTGGTGGCCAGGGGACGCTAGCGGGGCCGGTGCAGTCCCAAAGGCAGCTGTCCTAACCAGAGCCCTGGGTCAGGCCAGCAGGTGCCCCGGGGGTGCATGTGGTCCGGCAGGGGCCCTGGAGCTCCCCGCCGCGTGGCCCGGGCTCTGCGGGGCTGGCTGTGGCTGGAGCGGGGTCAAGAGCCCTGAGGGACAGTGGCCTCTCCCCCAGCAGCAGATACCTCTGTGAGGCGGACAAGGGTTCTCCCCCCTCCCGCCGAGAGGGGCAGGCGCCTCGTCTCTGTTGTCTTGTCAAATCCAAACGAGTCTAGGTAGCAGGTGCTTTCACATCCGCCCTCCACACCCCTCAGGAGGGGACCCAGCTGAGATGCTCACCACCTGTCACACCCCTGAGCCAAGCTCACCCAGGGGTGACTCTGCCTGGTCCTTCCCAAGCCCTTCTCCGGCCCTCACGTGGCTCTGGTTCCACTAACCAGTCGTCGGCCCTTCGGTAAAGATCAATACTCCCAGGACGCCCGGGGGGCTCAGCGGTTGAGCATCTGCCTTTGGCTCAGGTCGTGACACCGAGGTCCTGGGATCGAGTCCCGCATCAGGCTCCCTGCAGGGAGCCTGCTTCTCCCTCTGCCTGTGTCTCTGCCTCTCTCTGTGTCTCTCATGGATAAATAAAATATTAAAAAAAACAAACAAACACTCTCTGGCACCCTGTGGAACCCAGGCCGCTGCCTGTCACCCCGAGCTCCTTCTTGGCCTTGCTCCCAGGTGCGTGGCCCCCTGGGCCCTCCTCCCACGGCGAGGCCCACAGCTGTAGGTCAGACCCCACACACCAGCTCGGACAGGCCGTGCCGTCACCAGGGAGCCCACATTTCACGGCTTCCTGTCATGGACACTTGTTTGCTTCCCAGCTTCCCACCTGGCAGGCTTCCCCGGCCTCGCCGATTCCGTCCCTGGCTGTCCCTGCCTAGGGACCCTGGGGTCCTCCACGGCCAGCCAGCAGGAGAGGGGGCAGGTGAAAGAGGCACACCCCCGTCTGCAGCCGCCTGGCTGGAAGGACCCGGTGCTTCCCCATAATGCCTGAGCACCGGGGCTCCAGGACAGGAAGTTAGGAGGACCCGCCATGGCAGCAGCGTCCCAGCAGGATGGCAGAGGGGACATGTCACAGATCAGGGCAGCCTCGCAGCTACCAGGCCCCTCCTGCCGCCCAAATGCTCTCCACTTGGCCCCGACCGGCCGAGCCCCCGGACTCAGGCTGTGACCTGGGCCTTCCTGGCACCCGGCCAGCACTGTGGCCCTAAACCCAGCTGGGGGTGGCCGGGCCCTAGGACCAGCCACTGGCTCTACCTAGCTGTGGCTTCCTGGGGGACTGTGAAAATCCCTTCAAGCTTCTCCGGGCCGGTTTCCGTCCCATGAAGTGAGGGCCCTGCACTCAGCACCCTCTCATCCCAGCCCCGCGTGATACTTTTGGGGTCAGTAACTCAAATCAAAGCCAGGCCCAGCACTTGATGGGATGAGCACTGAGTCTTATGCTATATGTTGGCAAATTGAACTCCAATTAAAAAACAAAACAACAACAACAACAAAAAAACAACAAACAAAGCCAGGCCCAGGGTCCCAGAAGACGACAGGCCGGGGTTGGTGTCCTCCGGGCGGTAACGCATGACCACCGAGCACTAACCGGAATCCAGAATCCACCAGGCCGGGCCCGAGAACCGGCAGCGTGTCACAGAAATGTGTTTCTCCACAGACAGCATGAAAGCAGCCCAGGCCTAATTAACAGCAGCCGAGCGGAGCTGCGCGAGCGGTAGGGGTGAGCCAGCAACCCTGCAGCCCCGCGCCAGCCCCGGGCGCCAGGCCTCAGGCTTCTGGTGGGTTGTCATTAACTGCTCCTCATCGTGGCCACAGCCACCTGGGGAGCACCCGACAGGTGCCTCAGCCTGGTCAACGGCCCAGGTGCCTTTGGAAGCACAGAGGCCCTCGGAGGGCCGCAGGGGCCCCAGAACGTCCACCCCTCACTTCACAGGTGGGACTCCAGTCCACGGCCAGGTCACCAGTGGGTTACCAGGGTGCCCTCCCACCACCCTGTGCCTCACAGGCTGCACAAAGGAAGGAGCTTCTGGCTGAATGGATGAGCTCAGCCCTTCCCAGCCCTGGCCTCCGGCTGTGGCTCAACTCTTTGAGGCAAACATCATTGCATGAGTCAGCTCGGGCTGCGTAACAAATATCACAGCCGGGGCTGCTTAAACATCCGATGTTTATTCTCTCCCCGTCCTGGGGCTGGAGTCGGACACCCGGCATGGGCAGGGCTGGCTTCTCCAGAGGCCTCCCCTGACATGTAGACAGCCGCCCTCTCCTCGTGTCCTCACACAGCCGTCCCTCTGCCCACCTCCGTCCTAATCCCCTCCCCTTATAAGGACACTGGTCACATCGGGAACCCACCCCAATGGCCCCATTTATCTTAATTACCTCTGATCTTAATTACCTCTGGTCACACTCTGAGGCATTGGGCATTGAACTCCAATTACAGATTTGAGGGACACAACACAGCCCCTAACGCTCATAATCATGACATCTTATGTATCTCGATGGCCTCAGCTTGCTCGCATGCGGAATGGACCCACAGATAAGTCCCTTTTTCAGGGTTACAGTAAGGATGAAGGGAGGTTTTAGGTGTGGAGCCCCTTGCACCGTGCCAGCCTGGCACACAGGGCTCCACGGGGTCTCACCTGCCTCCTTTACGTGACTAGGAGAAGACTGTCCGTGGACAGAGCTGTGGGAAGGCCAGCTCCTCATCCTCAAGGGAGCCCTCCAGGACAGACCCTTGGGGCCCCTGCACCAGCCCCGACTCGGCCCTCTGAGGTAAGAAAGCTGTGAGAGGTGAGGGGCCCCTGCTGGATTCCCCTCATCCCTCCATCGGGGCCTAGGGGACCCTACTGACAGGCACCTGCTTCTCTGGGCAGACGGTTCCCAGATGTCCCGCCCAACAGCGGAAACAGCAACATCCACTATTTGTGGGGCTTTTACTCTGACTTATGAACCTGCTAGATTCTTATTTCATCTTACAACAAATAGTGAGTTCCAGGGCACGATTATGACCCCTACTCTTCCGACGAAGAAATGGAGGCGCAGAGAGAGATCAAACCACGTGCCCGAAGTCACACAGCAAAGACGGGGCCCGATCCAGGCTCGGTGCCCACCCAGCCATCAGCCTGGTAACCGTGGGGTTAATTTTTATGGAAAATATTAAAAATAGCAACTGTATGATCCGCTACAGTGGAGGTGTTTCTTGTTTAATTAAAGTCCAACCGAGCCCAGAGCTCCCAAGGGCCGGCTGAGCTCTGTGCTGACTCCCAAGCTGGCATCCCCTCACCTGCGAGAGGAGAGGCCAGGCCTGGGCTTTGCTGGAGGAAACGTGACCCTGAGCCAGCTCGGCACCCATGTGTGACCGATGCCTCCCCGTGCAAGGGACAGAGCTGGGCGCTGGGTGCTCGGGGGGCAGAGGCAGTCACAGCACAGGGGCCCCGCCTTGGGGAGAACATAGGACAGCATCTATCAATGTCACAGGCGGTGTGACCAGGCCCAGCTCAGAAGGGCTGCGAGGAGCCCACGGGATCGCTGTGGTAACACCCCTGCGGGTCAGCGCTCCTGCCCACTGCTGGCAGGGGGGCGGGACGGGGGCCCTCAGCCCCACCACGGCTTGTTGGAGGCCAATTGAGTGATGTGTCCTTTCAAATGTGTATCCTCTCTCCAGCATATCCACGCCTAAGAACTTACCGGAGAGACTCTCAAGGATTTGCGTAAAAACAGACCAAAAAGGGCAGCTCTGGTAGCTCAGTGGTTTAGTGCCGCCTTCGGCCCAGGGTGTGATCCTGGAGACCCGGGATCGAGTCCCACATTAGGCTCCTGCATGGAGCCTGCTTCTCCCTCTGCCTGTGTCTCTGCCTCTCTCTCTCTCTCTCTCTCTCTCTCTCTGTGTCTTTCATGAATAAATAAATAAAATCTTTAAAAAAAATATACAGACCAAAAAGATCTTGGTGCCAGCAATGTCTGCAGGAGTGAGACGGCACAGCCGCCGGGTACGAGTTGCCACAGCCACCAAAGCGGGGTTGCAGATGAGGACCGGGGCAGGAGAAAAGTTTAGAAGATGCTACAAAGTGAAAGATGTAGCCTCCGATTGTCTGCAATCAAGTTTCCAACACAGGAGCGCGCACCACGCACCGTGTCGGCCCTGCGCTGAGGGCTGGAAACCCAATGATCCTTCTCCTTGGGCCACCCTCTGGGTTTTCCAAGTGTCCGATAATGAGCACGTATATTTTAAGAAATTAGTAGGATCTAGTCTGTGCAACATGCCGTGATGTATTCCCAGGTCCGTGGGACCAGCCGGCCCCAAGTAAAGGGTGTGTGCACGCCGCCGTGTGCCGCAGACGCAGGATGCCCGTATGACAGCCTGATGACAGCGCACACCACCCCCTCGGCTCAGCGCGCTTCTCAGCTCGTTGAACAGGGGAGTTCACTTCCTCCAGCGCCACCCAGAGGAGGGGCCTTCATGCTCCCATTTCGCAGATGAGTGGCCGAGGCACAGAGGGCTGAGTAACGGGACGCAGGCTGTCACCCCCTTTGCACGGGGGCCTGGATAAGAAGCACCCAGGCAGCGTGAAGGCGCAGGCCCAAGGCAGCAGCGCTGACCCCCAGCCTCGTCCTCCAGGGCTCGGGGCCAGGCAGAGAAAGCAGAGGACCCCTGGGAAGAGGCCAGGGTGACCCACCGCCTCCCCTTGAGGCTGGCCTGGGGCGGTTTGGCAGGTCCGCAGGTGAAGGACGTGAGGCCCTGACCAGGGGAGAGGGGCGACCCTGCCACGGCCGTCCGCATGGTGCCTGCAGCCTAGGACCCTGCAGACTGTCGTAGGACTCCCCGCCAAGGGCATCTAAGCCTCCCAGAGACCAGGGCTGGGCAGGGCCTGCCAGGACATGGTGACCCTCATCCTCACACTAGTGGGGGGTCCAGAGAGCCTCTGCCCCACGTGTCAGCACCCGGGCCAGCAGGGGCCAGGGCAGAGGTCAGGGCAGAGGCTAAGGCAGAGGCCAGGGTGAAGATCAGGGTGAAGGTCAGGGCGGAGTTCATGGTGGAGGCCAGGGCAGAGGCCAGGGTGGAGGCCAGGGCAGAGGCCAGGGCAGAGGCCAGGGCGGAGAGCAGGGTGGAGGTCAGGGCGAAGGTCAGGGTGGAGGTCAGGATGGAGGACAGGGTAGAGGTCATAGTGGAGGCCAGGGCGGAGGGCAGGGCAGAGGCCAGGGTGGAGGGCAGGGCGGAGGTCATAGCAGAGGTCTGGGTGGAGGCCATGAGGGAGGACAGGGCAGAGGTCAGGGCGAAGGTCAGGGTGGAGGTCGGGGCGGAGTTCATGGTGGAGGCCAAGGCAGAGGCCAGGGTGGAGGCCAGGGCAGAGGCCAGGACAGAGAGCAGGGTGGAGGTCAGGGCGGAGGTCAGGATGGAGGACAGGGTAGAGGTCAGGGTAGAGGTCATGGTGGAGGCCAGGGCAGAGGCCAGGGCGGAGGGCAGGGTGGAGGACAGGGCGGAGGTGAGGGCAGAGGTCATGGCGGAGGTCTGGTGGAGGCCATAAGGGAGGTCAGGGTGGAGGCCAGGCTGGAGGCCAGGGCAGATGTCAGGGCGGAGGTCAGGGTGGAGGCCAGGGCGGAGGCCACGGTGGAGGTCAGGGCAGAGGCCGCGGCAGAGGCCGGGGCAGCAGCTGGGGTGGAGGCCAGGGCAGAGGTCAGGGTGGAGGCCATGGCAGAAGCCAGGGCAGGCCACCCAGTCGCAGGCAAGCATCAGCCGGGAGACGTAGCTGACCACAGGGGAGGTGCAGAGATGCAGGCCTCCGTCCCTGGGAGCAGGCGACCCACTGCACCCTCCGCACCCAGGTGGCGGTGACTGTTGCTCCCACGCTTCGCGGATGAGGGACGTGAGGCTCGGACGGTGCACGGAGCAGGCGGGTTTGCTCAGTTGGAGGCGCGGGGGTCGCGTCGTGTGTCAGGAAGCTCCTGCGTTCTGGGCCCTGGTGAGGCCTGGTGTGCGCAGCCTCCCGCCCGCTGCCTGGCACCGCTGTCCCCCCCCCACGTGAGCACCCACGGGTCACGGAGGGTGAATGATCGCCCCTGCTCACAGCCCAGGGAAGGCGGAGTGACGTCAGACCCGGCAGGTAAGAGGTTCGGTGCCTCCGGGCTCAGGCCCTGCGGGCAGGAAGGTGTGAGCTGGTCGAGACCAGGGAGGCGCGTGCACACACACACACACACACACACGGGGAGGGCAGGCTGGCCTCGCCCTCGCTGAGCCTACAGGTCAGCTGGACGTGGACGCGGCGGAAAACGGTGACAGTGCAGCGTGACGCAGGCCAGGCTGATGAGCAGAGCAGAAGACGCCCAGCCCAGCCCTGGGGGTGACGGGAGGCTTCCCGGGGGACGAGAACATCATGTCACAGAGTAATGGGGCCAGGTGCCCGGGTCAGCTCTGGCTGCACAACAAACAGCTCTGAAACCCGGCCCCTGCTCGCCGGAGGCACCAACGCTCACGCGCCTGGGTCGCGGGTCACCCGCACTTGGGTCAACCAGGCTGGGCCCCTCCATGCAGGCTGGGTCCGGGGCTGTCCCTGCAGGCCCCCGGCGACAGGGCCACGAGCCCAGAGCGGGTCCACACACACGAGTGCACGCCAGGTCACCGGCCTGCCGCTCCCGGGGTGGAGGAGGCGGGAGACGGCAGGAAGAATGTTCCAGAGTGTTCCAGGCAGCAGAACCAGCACGGGCAGGCGCCCAAGGCTGGAGGAGGTGCAGGCGGGTGAGGTCTGGGGGCGGGAGGGTGGCCTCGAGAGCCCAGGGGGAGCCCGGCCGCCCCCGAGGCCAAGTCCCAGCGCTCGGCCCCTCCTCCAAGGGCAGAGCAAGGGTGCAGAGCCAAAGAGCCTTGTGCGAACCCAGGACCCCGATGCCTCTGGACCGACAGCCCCTCGGTGCCCCCCGCTCTGTCCCAGAGGGGAGGCCAAGGGCCCGAGGGCCTGGGGGACCCCTCCTCGAGCCCTGGGTCCCGCGGCCACACTGCAAGGCCTCGTGGAAAGTAAGGTGGTGGAGCCCCTCCCATCGTCTCTCGGGCCGTGTCACCCTGGGCACGGACCCCGTTGACGGAATCAGTATCGGCACACGCGTTCCACGGCCTCTTCGCAGCAAATTCCCAGGCCTCTCCGCTTCCACCACCGCGGCAGAGTGCGAACCAGCAATTAACTCCCCAAACCTCCGGTGGAAACCAGTCTTCCTTGATTCTTGTCAAATCCCTTTAATTATGAACTTGCAGTTGGCCCGCTCCTAAACTCGTCTGAGCTCTGAGGCCGCTTGCCTTCTGCCATGTTTCCCAAAAGCATTTTTTTTTAAATGAGCCCTGAATTTCAGCCAAGAAGTGAACTTTATAAAACATACTCTTGCTTAGAGACGGGAGGGTCCCACCTCCTCCAAGAAGCCTTCCCGGACCGAGCCCATCCCCGTCGTCCGCCCTCTGGGCTCCAGGAGGACGTCCTGCCAGCATCACCGGCCCAGTGTCCCAACTGCTCCCCGAAGGCGGGGGCTGTGTCCTTCCCCTTGCAAACGGGCGGGCGCCGTGATTCACTTTGGCCAAAAAAATCCAGCCGAGGTGATGTGTTGGTGCTCTCGGGCCGGGCTCGGGGGGCCCCGCAGGCCTCCACTCAGTCACTGACCCCCCCTGCACCCCCCGGGCCATCCCAAGGCCACAGGCTGTACTGAGCTGGGGGTCCCCGGCCCAGGCCGACCTCACCCACTACAGCTCCTCGGGGACACGGGGAGACCTTCCCGAAGCACACGGCTGCCCGTGATGCCACCACGGGCTCCTGGGGCCCCGAGTGAGGCCCTGCCTCCCACGCGGACACTGGGCCCTTCCCGACCGGGCCCTGTGCCCCTCACACACGCTTTCTCAGGCTAGGATGCACCCCTCCCGGCCCTCCTGCTCCCGACACCCCCCTGCTCCGCCCTCAGGAGCCACCTTGCCTGACGGCCCTCGGCCCAGGCGGCCCCCAGCAGGCTGCGCACAGGTGACCTTGACCTTGGGAGGTCGCCGCCTCTGCCGCTGAGCTGCTGGTGACCCACGGCCATCACCAAGCCCTCTGAGCCTCGGTGTCCCCATCTCTAACATGGACACGATATGGGGACCTCCCCCACAGTGTTGTCACCAGAGGTGGGTTGTGCATATACAAGACAGGCCCAGAGACGGGGCCCTATCCCCGCTTGCCCTCCAGGCCCCCCGCAAACCCACTGTCTACACTTGGGACCCAACGGGATGAGTATCCGATGCCAGCCTTTCAGCCAAAGCGCTGGATTTGGGCAGATTTGGGGGCCCGTTCCCCCTCCCGCTCAGCCCCATCGAGCGGCCCCAGGGGCCGCCTGCTTCACTCAGCACCCGAGCGTTTTGGGGGCGGCACGGACGCAACCTCTCCCCCTCTTTGCAAGGTGATTAGCCCGGGACCACTGGGCTTCGTTCCTTTTTTTTGTTTGTTTAATTGGAGTTCAATTTGCCAACATTTAGCATAACACCCAGGGCTCATCCCGCCAAGTGCCCCCCTCAGTGCCTGTCACCCAGTCACCCCATTACCTGCCCAACTCCCCTTCCACTACCCCTTGTTTGTTTCCCAGAGTTAGGTGCCTCTCATGTTCCGTCATCCTCACTGACACTTTCCCTCCTTCCTAACGCCCTCTCCCTCATCTCCCGGCCGCCTCCCTGAGTTCCTGCACCCACACCCCACCTCCCGCCCAGGGCCACCCCGGCCCCAGCCCAGCCCGCGCTGGATTGGGCCTCCCCATCCCTGGCATTTGCACGACGGGAGGGGGACGTTCTGAGTGTCTGTGACCGCTGATGACGCCTTTCCCTGCAATTTTTGCAGAAGGCGCTGGCTCCCCAGCCAAGGGAGGCAAGGGGGGATTAACTGGCAGAGCCAGAGGAGGTCCGTTCCGCCCCCAAAGTGGGCAAGGGGCAGGGAGAAGTCGCTGTTTAATGGTTATGTGTGACCCCCTCCTTTTGTTTCCTATTTAATTCTAACTTTTCACATCTGAAGCCGCATCAATATTAATTATCACTGCCTCTCTCTGCGTCCCCTCTCTCCCAGGAAAGGGCAGGTCCATCCCTCAGAGACCGGGGGGCGGGGGCGCCCAGAGCTGCGGGGCGCGGCAGCCAAGAGCAGCCCCGGAGAGTCGGTGTCTGCAGGTCCAGCCCTGGCTCCTGGCCCGGGAAACTGAGGCCGGAGAAATGAGGCCTGACCCAGGCCTCGCAGCCTCCAAGCCGGCCCAGTGAGCGCCGTGGGTCTCATGGACGCCTCGCGCCTGCATCCGATGAGCAAGGAGGAGGCCCGGTGGAGGGGGCACAGGCGCTCTCGCACCCCCCAGGCGGGCAGCAGGAGCCCTCTGCACAGTCGTGAAGGACGGTACCCCAGCTGCCACCGGAGGCACCCGGCCTGTCCCGTCGACGTGACCCCACCGCCTGAGGCCGGGTCTGCGCAGGGGTATCGGGAGCCGAGCCCTGACCTCCCAGGACTCAGCGGCGGGAGCGGCACCAGGGTCCCCCGCGGCCCCAGCGACCCAGGCGGCGGGATGGGTGCTCCCCGCCACACAGGTCCACAGCGGCGACCGGATTGCAGGCATGTGTCGCAGGCCCGGGGACCCAGCCTGGTGCCCGACGTTGGGGGGGGGGGCGGACTCCTCCCCCTGCTGGCCCTCCCCCCCGTCCCCGCCCCGTCTGTGCACACTGCTCGAGCCCCCCGGGGCCGGTGCTGGGCGTGTGCGGCCTCGTGCCCACAGACCTGCTGAGGGCTGGTCCCAGTGACCTGAGACTGGGGGACGAGGGCGCTGGCCGTCAGGGTCACTTGGTGGCCTCCCAGGCCCCCCACCTGCCCCGAGATGACCCCCAGCCTGGTGCCAGGCATCGGAGACTCAGCAGGAAATGAACCCAAGGACCAAGCCCATCTTCCTCCACGCTTGCTCCCAAATGCTCCAGACGCCAAGTGCCAGCCGGGAGGACCTGATGGGCCCATCTCCGGGCTCCTGCTCACCCCAGCCACCCCCGGGGGCCCGGGGCCTCGACGCACAGCCGGCCGCTGCCACCTTCCTTCCCGACAGGCCCCACCGCCAGCCACCCGCCTGAAGTTTCAAGTCTTCACGCCTTTTCCAGAAGCTTCCATCACTGGCTACAAAATACAGTCCTTTGAGCCGCCCGCTCTAATTGCAGATAGCGATGACTCCCACCGTTTCAGGGCCAACAGCTAGGCTAAGTGGCCATCCCCAAAACCCATTTCCTGCCTGGCTGGGTACAGAATGTTCTTTCCCTCTAAGTAAAATAAACAGGTCTGAACTCATTGGACTTTTCTATCGCCGTCCACTAAAGCCTCCTAGCTCCTGGGTCTTTATACAACTGAGATTTATAGGATCTATTCTCACCAGTGCAGAGTCCCCAGATAATGTTAATAGATGGCTAGTTTTGCCAATAAATCCCTCCAGCAGCGGAGAGAAATATCTATTTCAGATGAGTTCTCCAGAGCTAAATCCACATTCCAAGTGGTGGAGGGCACTTAAGCTGAAATAGCTCCACTCCACACACAAGGGCACGTCTGCAGGTGGCACCCGGTCCTTCCCCTCTGCAGCCCCGGACCTCCCCGGACGGGGACAGACCCCAGGCTTCCGACCCTCCCCCAGCCTCCCCCAGCCTCCCCCCTCCCCGCCCGCAGGGCTGCTGACCCGGTCTCCTAACGGGTGCCTGTGCCTCGGCCCCCTGGCTCTGCACCCACACCTGTGGCCAGGTCACCCCTGGTCCAGGGACCATCTCTACAGTCCCCTGGGTCCCTGCCGAAGTCGTCCCAGGATCCCAAGACCCAGCACAGATACTCGCCAGACAGTCTTCCCGGTCAGCCGGTTCGCCAAGTGCGCACCACGCACAGCACAGTCCCTGCGCCAGGAGGCCGGGCCCAGCCCCCCACCCTCCTCCCTCAGGGCCCAACTTCCTGTTCCTGGAGGCTCTGCTCATCTGGGCCCCGAGGTCAGGAGCCGGGTTACCCTCCAGCACAGGACAGTCTGCGATGGCCCCTCTGCCCGTCCAGGCAAGGTCTGCCCCGTTCCAGGGCCACAGGGGAGCCCAGCCAAGGTGGCAGGGACACGGGCAGTCAACCTCCATCTTCTGTTTGAGAAAAAAAAAATAGCAAGCTTCAAAACCATTTACTCCGCGTGACCTCAAACACAGAGGAACAGAAGCATGCAGGGTCACAGCCAAAGCCAACACGTGTGTGCAGAGCATGGCTCCGGGCCACACACCGCACCGTGCGTGCGTTCACACGTATCCTTGTGTGATCCACCAGGAGTCCTCGGAGGCCATCCGTGTGGTCAAGTGCGGGACCGGCACACGGACCACACGGACGGCGAGGTGGCGAGGCCGTCGGGACCCAGGTGGCGAGGCCGTCAGGGCCCAGGGAGACCCGGGGCTGCTGTCCTTGCACGTCCCAGGCGGGACACGAGCAGGCGTCCGACACAGCGACACAGGCCCTGACGCCCCATGAACCACGCGCTGTGCTGAGCCAAGCTCAACATCCAGGGTCCATCCAGGTTGACTTGCCCCCTCGTGAGCATCCCCGGGTCAGTGCACCCCCGGCCAGGGCTAGTAGCAGTCACCGCCCTTAGACCGTCTGGGGCAGGCCTGACACCTCTCCCCAGTCCAGGTGGAGGCCCTGGGTCTGGAAAGACCAAAGATCCCAGAGAACGTCAGCATCTTCTCCAGCAGACGTCGTCCTCTGAGGGGGGAGCTGCCCTGCGCCCGTGGAGACAGACGCTCCCACGACTATTCACAGGGCACCTTCTGACGCCCGAGACAAGCCCCTCGTCTGTCACACGCCCACGGCAAGTGCACACAGGGTCCACCGCTCCTCTCCCCTCCTCCACCCACCAACCGTCCCAAAGTGCCACCAGACCTGCTGTGAGCCCTGGGGAGGGGGGGCTGCAGAAACAGACGAGGCCACAGGGCCCAGGTGAGGCCCGGCCCTCCGCCAGCCCACCCCGGTCTCCAACACCTCTCAACACCCCGGTGCCAAGGATAAACTGAGTCCCGCCAGGGTCTGCAGCTGCCGTCTTCTCAGGAGAAACGTCCTGAAATAAGGCGGGGCGTGGGCTCAGCTCTGTTGTGTGTTTCTGTGGCTCCCTGGACCCTAACGTTAGCACCGCATCATCGTCGTTGATAAAATGAACAGGTGCTTCCAGAGCAGTAACTACCCAAACCCGGGGCAGCATCTCAGAAATACTGGGGGGTCTCAGTGCCCCTGCTGACGACCAGCTTGGGTCAGTTAGACACAGACTCTGGAAAACAGGGATGGGGGCCGGGGAGGGGGGGTCACGAAACAAGCCCTGTTGGTGCATCCTCCTCCTGAGGAGCTGGAAAACAAAGGAGACACAGAGACAGAGGAGAGGAAACTGGCCTTACCCGCCCCCCCGCCCCCCGGGAGCCCAGCGGCCCCTGCCCACCAGGACCGACCAGGCCTCTGGTCCGCGGCCATGAGCACACAGCTGGGACCCCGTGCGCCCTAAAGTGTGTTGTGAAGAGCTGGGCAATGCCCCTGACTACAAACACAGCCCCACAGGGACTGCCCAGCGCAGGGTACACACCTCAACCGCCCAGGGTTTGCTTGGGTCACTGGGGGCCTCAGCCTGGCCACCCCATTTATCCAAGCAGAGGGTCAGCCCAGCAGCTGCTCGATCCGTACGGGGTGATGAACAGATGGATTCCTCTGCTTATCCTCTGTCCACTCCGCACCAGTGCCGACCATGCCCCTTGAGCGGGACGCAGGATCACCCCAGGGCCGCACAGACGGGCCAGACTTGGCCCTGGTCGAGGGTCCGGTGAGGGCGAGGGGTGAAGCCCTGCAGGGTGTGGTCAGGGCCCCGCGCTGGTCCCGGAGGGCAGAGGGGCTCCACCCAGGAGAGAACCAGCTGCCTCCCACCTGCCAGGTGGCCCACGGTGGGTGAGCCTTCCAGGATGGGGGGGGTGCAGAGGGTCAAGCTGCCCATCCCTCCAGGTGCCAGAGACCAGCATTCCTTTCAGAAGGCCCCCAAAGCAGGGGGACCCCCATTCTACCCCACGGGGACTGGCGGGATCACAGGATTCAACACCCAGAGCCAAGGACCCTCCCCCCGCCACGCAGAGCTCCCTAATATGAGAAGCTAGATGCTGGTGCGTAGGGTGTGCAGGGCCCGGAGCCAGGCCCGGGCTCTGCTGGGAGGACAGCGGTGGTCCCAGGGGATGGGGGCCGTGGCTGTGGCCGCGGGGGGTACCTCGGGGCCGGGAAGCATCAGGAGCCTCAGCTGGGAGAGGCCCGTGACGTGTGACATCCAGGAGAAGAATTTGGACCCACGTGCCTGGCCTCCAACAGAGGAAAAAGCAGGGGGGTCTTTTCCGTCGGGGCGGCGGCATCTCAGGGGACCCGGGGCCACTTTTGTCTGTATGTCCATCCTGGGTTCTCACCGCAGGGCAAGCTCCCACCTGACAGAGGGGAGGGGGCAGGGCCACGTTGGGGCTGCGCCGGACACAGGGCCACGGCTCCCGGCCCCACGGCTCCCGGCCCCACACCTCATCCACCCAGGAACTTGGGGATGTGGCCTTCCTTGCCGCCCCCCTGGCCCCACCGCAGCCCACCCAGCAAGAGGAAGAGGGGAAGTTTCTAGAACTTCTAACCAAGGGGGCCCTGGGGGGGATTCGTGCCCTCCCCCAGGGGTGGACGGGACCCCAGTGAGGCTGGATCCCTTCCAGAGTGACGTGGTATCTGCTCATTCATTCATGCATTCATTCATTCGTTCATGCAGGCATTCGTTATATGAAAGCCCCTGCTGGCTCCGGCCTCCTGCCAGGTGTGCTTCTGGTCACAGGGACTCCACAGTGAGTGACTCCAGTGAGGGGTCCCTCTCGGGGCACTTACATATGTCCCCAAGCCGCCCCGACTGGACCAGGGTGCTCACTCGTCCCTGCACCTACACGCAATGTGGGCAGCACACACGGTTGGGCAGCAGCCCAGGCTGGCCCAGGGGGACCCTCGCCCCGAGACCTTGGCTCTGAGGAGCAGAGGCAAGGCCGTGAGAAAGTGCTGTGCTCGGCAGCGGGGAAGCCAAGGTGGCAGGTGGGCCGGAGATGAGAGGAAGCCATCTGTGGACGGAGCTGCAGCCTGGGGGCTTGGGGCGAGAGTGAGCTGCCACAGGCCTCCACACGTCCCCCTTTACCCTACGCTGGGGGCCCCGTGCATTCTACCTGATGGTTGATGCAGGGGCTGAGAACGGCAGCCTGACGCAGGGACCCACCCCCTGGGACTCGGGGGCCTGGGCTCCAGTGGCCACTCCTGCCTCACCAGCTGGGGGGCCTCAGCCCCCCACCTGGGCAGAGGGAAGGTCAGCATCCTAGGGTGTCAGGCATTCTGTGATGGGGACTGGGGATTGCTGTGGAGCCCTCAGCCCTCTCCTCGGTACCCCCCATAGAGCCGCTCACCCTCTCTCTGAGTTTTTCTTCCATCTGTCCGCTGGTCTTCACCCCCAATCACCCAGGAAGCAGAGCCAAAGCATCCAAAGCATCCTGCCCCCAGGTTCGGGGGCCCCCACCACACCACTGCACACCCCCAGCCCTCCCCCGGCTTGCCCTCCACCCGGGCGTCCTCGATCAGGATCCCGGGACCCCACGGCTCCAACCGCAGAGGACCCCAAGCCCAGCGCCCAGGCTGGCCAGGCTTCAGGTTTCACGTCTGGTCTCTAACGGATCATCCATCCTTGGGAGCACAGACGCCGCGTTGTCCTGTCCTTGTCCCCAACACTGTTCGGAGGAGGGCCTGGGCACTCATCTACTCGCTCACCGTCCTGCATCAGTTTCTTGCAGTTCTGGGTCAGAACTCTTAGTGGGTCCCACGGGGCTGACATGGACGGAGGGCAGGGCTGCCTCCCCCACGGCGCCAGGGGACAGGCCGGCTTCCTGCCGCCCTCAGCCCGTGCTGCTTGGCCTCTGGCTCCTTCTCGGGCTTCAAAGTCAGCAGTGACCGTTGGTTGTCTTTCACATGTCACGTCCCCTGGACCCTGAAACCTGCCTCCCTCTTTCACTTATGAGGACTCTTGTGATGACACGGGACCCACCAGATACCCCTGACTCATCTCATCATCTCAAGACCTTTGACTTAGCCACGTAAGGAAGTCCCGTTGGCCACATAAGGCGACATATTCCTAGATTCTAGGAATTAGGGCACCGACGCCTTTAGGGACCATTACCGGACCCACCACATACATCCCGGGGCTAACGTGCCAGACTCTGTGGGCCGGCCCCCGGGCCGCAACCTCATTCTGCCCCAGGACGTTGCAGTGTAGCAGGAAGGGGGTCTGGCCGGATCCCACCCCGCCTCTGCCTTGCCTCGGGCAGCCCTTCCTCCTCTCTGGGCCTCATCTCCTCTTCTTCCAAGCAGGTGCGACCACTCCTGCATGGCTGGCCCTAGAAGGGACCCCACGGGTTCCCTGGATTCCACAGGTGAGCCCAGAATGGGGCAGCAGGTGGGTGCGATGGGATTATTGTGGGTAGTCTATCCGCATCCAACTTACACCTGTCTGATGGAGTCCAAGGCCCAGGAAATCGTACAGTGAAGACAAACACCCACACTTCCCTGATGCTCATTTTCCAACAGGAGGAGGGAAACTCCACTGTGTACGCACCACAGCTTCCCAGGGGCCACAGGTCATGCTCAGGAAGCAGGGTCTGGCCCTGGCCTGGAGTGAGGAGCTCACCCGTGAGCCTGCCTTGCTGGACACCCCAGGGAAGTGGCCTCCCAGCCCTGAGCCCTCATCCCTCTGCAGGTGCGGGGCTGGTTCAGACACCGGGCTGGCCCCCACCCCGGCCCCTCCAGCACCTCTGAGTCTGACTACAGCATCCCTGCATGCAGTGCCTGCCCCGGACCAGGAGGGCAGGGCTAGGCCAGATCTGCCCACCCGCCGCTGCCCACTCCAGAACCGAATTCCAGCTGCAACCACCTGGCACCCCTCGCCTGGACCCGACCCTCACAGGGGGCAGCGCCAGACTCCAGAGCCCCACCCACCTCCATGGTGGGGACATCCGTCGGGGGAGGCAGGAGCGGGCCACCCCCTGCCCAGCCCAGGACTGTCCACGTCCTGTGCACGTGATTGTCGGGCTCGGGACCCTAGGGGCGCGTGCAGGACGGATGCCTAGAGACGCAGCCTCATAAGCCCTTTTGGAACAGACGCCCCAAGGGACTGAGAGACCTTGGCCAGAGTCGCCTCTGGGGCCGACAGGTTTAGCGGCGTTCACACTCTCCATCTGGAATGTAGCGGGGATCCCAGGAGGCTGGTGGCGCGGTGCGCAGGGGTGTGGGCTCTGGGGTCAGGCTGCTGAGACCCCAAAATGCCTTCAATGACAAAAACTGTGAAGGAATCCTTTCACATCCGTGTAGGGGCCACCACACGGTCCCAGAACAGATGAGTCACAGCTCCATATGGACCCTGATTTAGGGTCCAGGAAGTTCTATTGTTCCTAATGACTCACTCCCCTGCCCTGAGCGAATTACTGCCCTGCCTGCAAACTGGCCGACATTCCCCACACTTCCCAAAGCGCCACCTAGGTCCCTACAAGCAACCATTTACACACCTCGGAGGATGGGGAATGCGACAGGGAGGTGGTCCCAACACTCACAGTGGCGATGAGACCCCGATGACGAGCCAGAGGCCACCGAGGGCCACCCCGCGCCAGCGCCCACCTGCCCTGCGCTCACAGCCACTCAGGGCCACACGACCCGGCCAAGGAGAAGCCGGGCTCTGGAGGTCGGGCCCCGCCTGAGCCGGGTCCTGACCCGTCCCCCCAGCGCCGGCCTCCTGAGCGCCGCTCCTTTGCGGAGCAGCCTCCCAGCGACCTGCCCACCTCCCCTCCTCCCGCTTCCCTGCGTTGGCGTCGCAACTGCTCCACATTCTCCCAAGTTGCTCAGGAGTCACCCAGCCATGAAATAGCAGAGCCGCCGCGCCTTCCAGATAAACTGACCGTTTGTCCGCGCTGCCCCCCGACTTCTCAGGCACCGGCCCGTGGGGACCGCAGAGGGGCTGGGGGCGGCTGGTGGGAAGGAGCCGTGGAGGCCTCCCGCCCCTCCCCGGCCCGTGATGGAGAGTCCTTTGCTGCTGTTTTATCAACTTTCCCTCTGCAGGGGATTGCCTTGATCCAGGAGCTAATTGTATTGACATTAACCTGTTTTAACAGGTCTAAAGTATCAATAAATCATTTTTTAGTAGCTCCTCTTATTACAGCACTCTGTTAATGTATTACACTTGAAGTGACAAATAGCCCGAGAAATCACGGCTTTCCTGTAATACACTTTGTCTTTTTTAAGCCTTTTCTTTCCTCCTGGTAGTTCAGATCCTTCTAAAGTTGATTTAGACGCAGATAAAACGCAGGCGAGGCCGGGGCTGTGAGCGAGGCCATAACCCTCCACCGCCTGTGGGCTCCGCTCGGGCTGGACCAGAGCCACCCGCACATCCCGCCGTGTCGGCAAAACACTCACATTTGGATGATCGCAAGGTATTTGCTCATTTCTGTGTGAGACAGGCCTGCATAGAGCTCGTTTCTGTGTGAGAAGGACCTTGGTTCCAAGAATGGCCTGAGGCCCAGTGTCACAGGGAGCAAACTTCATGCAGCCCTTTGAAAATGTCAAAAACCCCTCGATGGGTAAAGAAAGAAAACCTGTAGAAACTCCAGCTCACTTCGAGGTGGCCAAGAGCCAAGATCTAGAACTGAGCTTCCTGGCGGCCAGGGCAAAAAGGGGAATACGTTCTTGTATTTAGTTGGTATTTGGAAGAATTGGGCAGCTGGCCGGTTGTTCAGGGTCAGGGAGCTCCCTCGTGGTTCTGCGTCATGTGGGGCTCCGTGCGGCATGCACCGTGGGTCAACAGCCTTCCTAGCATTTCATCCTTGCCGAGCACCTGCCAGCCCCAGGAGTGAGCACAGGCTGTTCTAAGTGGTCTAGCGTGTCACATCTCCTATGAGACAGAAGCCATCCTGACCCAGTGGGCAGAGGGGAAACCGAGGCATATGATGAGGTTAAGGAGCTGGCGAGACACCCAACAGTCTGGAGACCGCAGACCTGGACCATGACCACCCTGTAGGGTCTGGACTCCTGCTCGGACCCACCACTGTGGGCTGGGGTATGCCTTGAATGTTCCGGAATACATCCGAATACTTTTAAATGAAGGCATGAGCGGCAGTGGCTTCAACAGATATGAGGACCGAGTGACGTGGACGGGGCACCGCCCTGCGCTGAGCCCCCATGGCTGTCTGTGCTTCACGGGGAGGCCGGCCACCGAAGCTCTGGACCTGCCTCCTCCTTTGCCAGTGCTCTCAGTGAGAACAAGGGGACTTGGGGCAGCGGGTGTTCAGAAGAGCGGGGAAGCACTTGTCTCCCTCCCACACTCCACCGGAACATCAGCAAAGTCTTAAGGTCAGAGGAGAACGGGAAAGGAGGCGCCACAGCCAACGGCTGGAGGCCACAGAAGGGGCTGCGGCAGGTGAGCGGCGTAGCTGCCCCTGGAAAGGCCGATTCCAAACCTGCAGCCGAAAATGCAGACCCAGGACACTCCCAGCTGGGACCGAGGGAAACAGGCACCCCTGGAACCCGAGATGAGAAGCAGGGTGACACAGGCAGAGGACTCGGCAGTAACGGTACGAAGGGCAGCCAAGGCCTGATGCCCCCAGCTCCGCACACCTGCACGCCCACCCCGGCTGGGGGTTGGAGGCCTACCCCCCATGAAGGAAAACAGACGGATTCTGGACTGAGCTTCCTGCGGAGTGGACAGGGCTTGGAGTTTGGTTTTAGTGCCAGCTCAGGGTAGGGGGTGGAGGGTTGGGGCGCGAACACGAGATTTTTTTTAAAGATTTTATTTATTTATTCATGAGAGACACAGAGAGAGGCAGAGACACAGGCAGAGGGAGAAGCAGGCTCCATGCAGGGAGCCTGATGTGGGACTCGATCCCGGGTCTCCAGGATCACGCCCTGGACTGAAGGGGTGCTAAACCGCTGAGCCACCCGGGCTGCCCGTGAACACAAGATTTTAACGCAGAAATTCCCACGCTGCCCAAGGGGCTGGCAACCAGCCCTGCGCCCTTGGGAAAGGAGCCTGGAAGAGCCACTCCGGGGCACCTGACAGCGCCGCGGGGGACGCACCCTGGAACACAGCCCACCCGGACTGGCCCAGAGCAGAGCAGCCCCCCACCCCCGACACTCCCAGCTCCCCGACGCTCCTAGACGCCCCCTTCCTAATTCCGAGCTGAGGGCCAAGGATCAGCAGACAGTGCCTCCAGCACAGAACACAGAACGCTGGAGCCGAACTTGGGAAATGCCTGCGGGGAGCCGGCCCGGACTGCTCGGGAAGAAGAGATTTCTGGACGGTGCCCTTCGTATCCTTAGAGACAACGTGACATCCAAGAAACAAAATCAGGAGTTCTGAAGAAATTTGAGGGGAGGGTATCATTTAAGATGGATGAAAATTAAAAAAACAAAAAAAAAGGATGCCTGAAAATTTCCCAGGAAGGAAAATCGTTGACAAATTGCCACGGCCGCCAGCGCTGCGTGCAACAGATGAGAGCGGGCCTGCCGCAACACACAGCCCTGAGAAGTAGCCGAAACTTCCAGAAAGGGGAAGCAGCAGGTCACATCCAAAGAATCAGATAACAAAACGGGTTCACATGCCTCCACAGAAGCCTGAAATCCGGTCGCTAGCGAAGCGTCCAGATCCTCAGGAGAAATCATTCCCAACCAGGATGCTTTACCCGGGAGGATGGCAGCCAAGCGAGAGTGCGAAATAATGACATCTGCCGATGCACAAGGTCTCAACACTGTAGGCTCCTTGCGCCGTTCCCAGGAGATGGTGTCCCCAGAACTAAAGCATAACAGGGGAGGGGAAGGGGAGGCACGGGGGTCAACGCAGAGACCCCCCACCCAGGAGGGGCATGAAAGGAGGGGGAGGGGAGCGTGGGGGGGGACAGTCCAGGCTGGAACGGCGCGACCCAAGGGACAGACGTGCTAGGGTGGGCAGCACCAAGGAGCTCGCTGCCGTCACACCGTCCAGGGACGCGAGGACAGACACCGCGGTGACAGTGGCCAGAGTGGCGATCCGTGCTGGGCTTGGCCGCCTACGGAGGAGCCGTGCTTCCCTTCCAGACCCATCACCCTCCCTGCAGAGCTCCAAAACACCGGGCCGCCCCACAGCGCCTCTGGACACCGTGAATGCGGGGAGCCCTGGGCACCCCGGACAGACCTCGCCACCACCCCCTCCCCAGGAGGGACTGGCTAAACCCTCGGGGAGCTGGAGGAGAGAATGAGACCGGAGGCTGCTGGCTCGACCTCTCCAGGGCACCAATGCCCGTGCTCACACATCATGCCACGCAGGCCTGCGGGTCGTCAGCGTGCACAGCGGACCCTCCGGAACCTCCGGCAGCACTTGGGAAGGGTCGACACGTTGGGCTCCTGCCTCCAAGCCGTGGGCCTCGTCCTCTGGACCCCGGGGCTCCCTAGACATCCCCCAAGCCACCCACTAGAGAGTCCCTGGGCACCACCTTCACTCCCGCCCGCCCGCAGCCGGCGCCCAGCGGGCCCAGGGCTGCAGCCGGGACGCCGTTCTCCCTCCACGCCGGGCCGCGGCTGACCTTCACTGACCTTCACTCACCCGCACTCACCGTCACCGGAGAATCTGCCATGACACGCATGTGGGGTCCGTCCTCTGTGACGCGTGATGGGGACCGTCTCCTGCCAGAGGGTTGCCCTCGTGTGGGTGGTAATGCACGGAACCCCATCACAGCGATGACACGTTACAAGCCAAATTTCACAGTAATCTGGTTAAATTTCCAAATCGGTGTATTCCTTTAAGAATATATATTGAAGGGGCGCCCGGGGGGCTCAGTCGGTGGAGCATCTGACTCTTGGTTTCAGCTCTGGTCGTGATCTCAGGGTCGTGAGACCGCGCCCCACGTCGGGCTCCGCGATCAGTGGGGCGTCTGCTCCGGATTCTCTCTCTCCCTCTCCCCCGGCCCCTCCCTCCACTCTAAAAAAAATAAAATTTAATTTAAAAATGTATGGACAACCCCACCTGCTAGGGCCTTGGCAGATCAAAGTTTCTCCAAATTGAAATTAGTTTTTAGAAACTATCTAAAAACTACAATAACTCAAGAAAGGGTGTCCAATTTGTCATGACTGTCAATACGATGCAAATTACGTGAAAATCTTAATTATAACAACATAATGAGTGATATTGCTGAAATGAAGGCGAGAAAATAAATTTTATAGAATAAACATACGATAATTTAAAAATTATGCATGTTTTTGTTTTATTACTCATCCAAGCATTATTGGCCCATCAACAGAACACCCAGGCATATGCGATAATAATTAAATGCACTTCTCTTTGATATTTTGCCAGCTTTCAGTTAGCAAAATATAACCCATAATTTTATACATTTTTTCAATTTTGTTAATATGAAGGTATATTTGTCAAGGCAGGAGGCTGGAACATTTTTTATTTAACAGTTCGTTAACTTGATTTATAATTTATAAATATTTTGACATATGGTATGTGGGGCTGTGTTTCTATTATCGCTCTGAGCCCCACAAATGTTAGGGGTGGGCTGGGGTGAGGCAGGGAGGGAGGGAGGGAGATCGAATTTGGAAGGGGCACACGGAGGCTCCCAGGCCCGGAACATTCCATTTCTCATCCACGGGGTGGGTGTGTAGGTGTTTCTTGAATTATTTTTCTCTAAACTGTATTTATATTTTATGCATTATTTTTCTTTTTCTCTTTTTTAAAGATATTTATTTATTCAGGAGAGACACAGAGAGAGAGAGAGAGGCAGAGACAGAGGGAGAAGCAGGCTCCCTGCAGGGAGACCGATGGGGCCTCGATCCCAGGACCCTGGGGTCGCGTCCTGAGCTGAAGGCAGATGCTCCACCGCTGAGCCACCCAGGTGCCCCCCGTGCATCCTTTTTCATGTGTGATACGTTCGGAAGTAGGAAACAAAATAAAATTAAAACTGAGTTGAGAAAAAAAAATTCACCCTGTGTGCCATGCAGAGGTCATCTGTTTTCCCAGACAAGGTCAAACGTAGGAAAGCAAGGTGTGAACCGGAAGCCCGGCTCCGATGCAAACTGTCCTTACGGTTAGTCTGGCCCTGGCAGGGGCGGGAGGGGAGGGGGCTCTGAACACGCTCGGCTCAGTCGGGAATGAAAATCCTGTTGACATTTCCCATACCAGAATTTTTAATAACACGCTTCCCTTCATACTAACGCTGAGCACGAGACTTGCCCATTGTGGAAAATGAGGAATCTGAGGATAAAAAAACAAGGCTAGCAGCTCACCGCGGAGACAAAACCTCGGCCGAAAGGCTGGCATTGTTCGGTGCTTTAAAAAAGAAAGAGAGAGAGAGAGAGAGAGAGAGAGAGAGAGACGTGTCTATCTTTCGATCTGTAATTTTGTGTGGTTGAGATTGGCCTCCAGACATTCTCTTTTACCTTGTTGGTTTTCTCACTTAATATGCCAGGCGTTTCCCCGCCTTATTACAGACCCGCTGTGGGCGCCTCTGGCTGCGTGATGTGCTTCACCGCGAGCTCGTTAGGGGACACGAGGTGAGGTCTGAGTCCCGCTCACGGGCTGCCCGCGATGAGCACGCCCCGTCCCCGCGCACCTCCAGGGCTCCTCTTAAGATGGACACCCAGAAACGGCCTTGAGGGCTTCTTACAATTCCCAACACAGCCCCTGAGACGTTTATTTGGAATCTACGGGTACCACTGACCTCGCCGTCTGGTCACCTGCTGTCACCCTGGTGCACAGCGTTGGTGGCAAAGCGGCTCTAGGAGCCCCGTGGAGGCAGGCAGGCTTGGATCGCAGAACAACGTCGGGTGACCTCTGGACGGTCACTAAGGCTCCCCAAGCCTCACTCTCTCGCCTGCGGACACCTACCGACCAGGTACAGTACCCATAAGGCTCCCAAACCACCTAGGTAAACACCTAGCCCTGTGCCCGGCACACAGTAGGTGCTCAATAAATGGTGAGAACACTTACATCTGTTTAAGTGCCCTTTTTCTGATTATTCCAGGAGGCCCCAGGGCGGACTCTGATTGGCCGGCCTGAAGTTGTGGGGTCTTCTTGGGCCAATCGCTGTGGGCTCTGACGGGCCAGAACTGGGTCTCCTGCTCATCCTACTACAGGGGGAAGTGGCCTGGGGACGGCCGCGCCTGAGCCTCCAGACCCCACATGCACGGGTCCCCGAGGAAGGGAGTCTGCTGTGCTGCGGTGAAGGGGACAGCCCGGCGTACGTGGAGCTCACCCTCCACGTGTACAGAGGTGGCCTGAGTCTCAGAGGGAGGACGAGGGCGGGCCACGTGGAGCCGTGGTGGAGGCATCTCTGCTGCTCCCCAGGTGTCTGCCTTCCGCCTCTGCTCTGCGGTGGCCACAGCGCCGTGTACCACAGCCGGTCAGAGGGCTTACCTGTCCCCCCCGGGCCACTGCCGGGTGCCCCAGGGTCGGCCGGCCACCTCCACGTCCCTGCTGCCAGGACTGGCGTCAGAGAGGCAATTTCTCCGCTAACTCGGCACAACCGGTGCCCCCGTGATGGACATGAGCTGGGCCAGCACGTGGTGGGTCCAGGCCTCACAGAGGACGTGGACGGTTCTGATGGCCAGGCCCAAATGCAGGCATTTTGATGCAGAAGCTGTGACTCCACAGCGGCAGGGACTAGTTCCTGTCAAGCTTCCTGATGATCCTGTGCTTAGAGGGGACCGGGACCCATTGGTCCAACACACGTCCATGCACCTCACAAATGATGCCCTTGGCACCAAAAGATGGGCCTCCAGCTGGGGGGATGCCCCCAGCTAGCAGGGAGGAGGCCCTCAGGCATTGAGTCCTCCACTGGGGTCAGTCCGGATGCAAACGCACGACGGAAACCCCTCAGCCGGGTCGGCTCAGGCCCGTGGGGGCCTTCTAAGGCTCAGCCCCCGCAGGCCCACAGGGCGGGAGCGGGACTTGGAGCGAAAGGACCCGCCAGCACTCACCGCTCACGTCCTGTGTCCGGGGGTCGGTATGTCCCTGGACAGCCCTGCAGCCCACTTACAACACAGGGGAACCCCGTGGGCCGACCGCTCCTTCCAGGGGCCACAAACCACAGGAGGTAGGGCAGGAAGGGCCTTGAGCTTCTTGCTCCGCACTGCCCTGGACGGAGGGGGAAACTGAGGCCCAGGTGGCTGAGCCCTTTCAGCCAGGGCCCAGCTCAGGGGAGCGGATCCTGCTGCCCCAGACCCATCTCCACCCGCTTTCCTCCCTGTCGTCTGACGTCCTGGCATGACCGATGCTCTCCCAGAGGTGACGCTCCTCAGATGACCTTGTGAGGACAACTAAAGCTAGCCTTCCCTTTTTAAGTTTGGCTTGAAAATCATAAAACAGGGGTGGGGGGGGCAGGATGCTGAAATTTGCTCGTTTTGCGCATCCCTGGGCGGCACCTCGAAATCGAATCCCAAACTGTGCTAACTTTAAAGACACAGAGAAACAGTCGGGGGGAGAAAGGTGGACGGGACCAGGCCGGGCTCCTGCAGCGTCGTGGGCGCTGGGGGCTGGTGCAGGCGGGCAGAGGGCGCCGCGGGCTCGGGGACGCGGGGAGAGCTCCCCCTGAGGCCTGGAAACCCGGGGGACCGAGGCCAGCAGTTCGCTGGCCCGGGGCTGTCGCGGCGGCCTGGGGGCGGGGTTTCCAGATGGCCGCGCGGGGACCGCGGGACAGCCGTCCACTCCCGGCCAACGCAGCGCTGCCACCTGCCGCGTCTATCACACGCATCCTTTAGGCCTCGACAGTCACTCAGACTGGGAGTTGGCAGATTTTTTTTTTGGCAGATTAATTTTATCTAAAATCTTTAGCCAGTGGAAATATCTCAAAATGGAGCTTTTTTACAACCAGACGCCTGTGCTTGGGCCGCTAGAGAGGCGGCACCTCGAGGGCCAGTTCGGGCCACGGCCATGCTCTGGCCGGTCGAGGAAGCCGTGACTCACCAACAGGTGCACCCAGCGCACCGACTGCACGCGGGCCCGCCTCACGCTGACCGAAGCCCCGAAGACCCTCCAGGCGCGCGCTGCGTGCTGCGGGGCTGCGGTGCGGGGGCTCCTCGTCCAGCCTCGGGCATCAGGGGGATCTGAAAAGGAGGGACCGGTGAGCCCAGGAGTAGCTCATTCATCCACCGTGCGGACAGGAGGTGGGAGCCTGAGCTACGGCGGCTGAGCCGGGTCACCCAGCAGCTGACAAGCCCAGGAGGACAGACGCCCAGGAGGACAGACGCCCAGGAGAATGGGACAAGGACGGCTGACAACCACGGTGACGAACCAGGCTGGGTCCAGGGGCTGCAGCTCCAGAAGGAAGGAAAAGCCCTAATGGAACCGGGCAGACAGCACAGCGGGCTGGACGGCAGGCCTTCTGGGCACGAGGGGGGGCTGCAGGCAGAGGGGGCAGGACCAGGGTGGGGGGCCTCCCCGCCCCACTACGGCCCCACCGAGTCATGGGGGACCCACCCCGTGGAGCAGGCGAGGCTCACCGGCGCCCCTCCTGAGGACTGAACAGAGCAGGAGCCCCGCGTGGAGCAGGGGCTGGGCCTCCCTCCAGGACAGAGAGAGAGCAGGCCTGAAGCCCGGCCGCGGCGGAAGGTGCTGGAACACCAGCAGAGGGCAGGCTGGCCCTTCAGGCCCCAGCCGAGCGGGACCTGGTCCTTGGCCCTGCCAGCTACCAGGAGACGGAAGTGCCTGTGACATTCACGTCCACTCGTCCTTGCCGCGGCCCGAGTCATCGTCCCCATCACAGGAGAGAACGCAGGCTGGGGCAGCGAGCGACTGGCTCATGGACCTGGATTGTCCGGCCACCCCCTCCGCCCCCACCCCTGCCCCGGCCTCCCCTGGACCTGCTCCCGCTGGACCTCCCTTCATCAGCCTCCAACAAACCAACAGGCTAACACATGGATTTCTCACCCTAGGGCTCCGGGGCCGGAGTCCGAGGTGGGTGGCAGGGCCGCGTTCCTTCTGGAGGCCCAGGGAAGGCCATGTCCTTGCCTCGTCAAGCTCCTGGGGTCACCCACGCTCCGTGGCTTGAGACCCCACGTAACTTTGACCTCTGTCTCCATGGTTCACGTCTCCTTATGACTCTGACCCTCCTGCCTCCTTCTAAGTGAGGGTCCTTGTGATCACATTGGGCCCACGTGGGTGATCCAGGATAATCTGGGGGTGATCCAAGGGGAACCCCTAAATTCCAACACCCAAAGAGCTCAAAACGCCAACAGGTTTTCCATAATTCAGTTCGGCAAGAAAATCTCAACCGTAGTCCCAGGTCGCTCAGCACCTTTGTGGACCCCCAAGTGGTTGAGTTTTTCTCCTAAAACGACAAATTGGATTGGGGAGGGGCGGGGGTGTAATGCCTGCTGCAAATCACCTTCCAAAACCCAGAGGAAAAGATCTGAAACGTGGCCCAGGGTTTGAGCTGGGGAGTCCGAGGCCTGCATTGTGACCCGTGTTACAGGTGAAGATGCTGAGGCCAAGCAGGTTGAGAACGTTCCTCGTGGGGAGGGGTGGCTGCTGGCTGGACAGCAAAGCGAGATGTTCCCCTCTGTCCCCAAGCCTGCACTCCCTCCCAACCCGGCCCCTTTGTGCCGTCAGCCCTGACTCTTCATGCCTCACACCGGGTTCCCCGGCCTGCACGTCGGCAGTGGGGGCCAGGCCGTGGGCACCCCGTGAGAACCACTCACGTGTGAGGGCAACGGCAGGCTTGATCTCCAAAGGGACGAGGATGGAGACGGGACTACGCAGCTGGCCTGTCCGCTTGGGTCTCGACGCCAGGATGTGATCGTGGCTCCTGAGGGCCGTGCCGAGTCCCGATCCCCGCGGCCTGTGCTCGGGGCGCCAGGCGCTCTCTCAACCCCCAGGTGTGGCTGAAGCCAGCCGGGCCCCGAGCAGCCTGGCTCATCTCTAGCCGATTAGGTTAATTAAAAGCAGGATGGATGCCTGCCCGTGTTGGAGGCGATCATTAGACACTCCAAATGCTCGGGTACAAGGAAGTAATTGCACTTCACGAGACCCTTTTGCCATGAAGGCAGAATCAATCAATAATTAAATTAGAAGTGAAAATGAGTTGCTCAGGCCCACGGCTCGCTGCCTTCACAGCCACTTAGTGAAGCCCACCGCGTGCTGAGGGCAGGGAGACGGGGGGCGCCGCCCGAGCCCCGAGTCCCACCGGCGGCGCCCCGTCGGAGAGCAGGAGCTCTCGGCAGTGCCGGGAAAGGCATTTCACACGGCGGGCTCTAAAACCTCAGGAGCACAGCATCCTCTCAGCTTAAAAAGTTAGTGTACTAATGAGAGAGAGAGAGTGTGTGTGTGTGCAAGCGGGGGAAGGGGCAGAGGGAGAGGGAGCGAGACTGTCCCATAGACGGCGAGGTCCGATGCGGGACTCCATCCCACGACCCCGAGATCATGACCTGCATAAAACCAGGAGTCAGACACTCAGCCGACGGCACCCCCGGGCGCCCCATCTTCTTGGTGTAAAGACACATAGACAAGAAAGGGGAAGGTGCAGTCGCTGGTGTCACAGACAAAGCCCCGAAGCTCAGTAGGCTGTGCCGTGGCTGCAGGGGTCGGGGGCCTGCTGACCCCGGGTGGTCCGAGCCTCCGGCTGCAGGTGTCCTCTTCGGCCTGGGGGCAGCTGCTCACGGGGCAGCGCCGGGAGGTGCCCAGGATCTCCAGAAAGCCCCATCGCCACCCTGGGTCCAATCCAGGGCGACTCCCTGCAGACCCTGACCCAGAGGGCCGCAGGGGACATTTGTGGTCATGCGTCACGGCCGCAACAGAGGCTGACACCATCGCCTTCACTAGGAGACTGTGTTGTGTCACAGCCTCCCCACAAACATGCACATGCATGTGTCTACACACCTCTGCACACCACATACATACACACACATCTACACACATGCAGATACATGTTCCTAAACACATCTGCATACCATACACACACATACCCCACACATGTGTATCTACATGCATAAACCCATCTACACACACATACACATTCATGTGTCTATACACATCTGCACACCACACACATGCACATACATGTTCCTACACACCACACACACCATACATACACTACACACATACATAACACACATGTATATCTACATGGGTGCACACATAAGCACACATGTATACAGCACAAACACATACACAGCACAGACACACACACAGCACACACATATACACAGCACACACAGCACAGGCATGCACTCAGCACACATGGACACAGCACACACATGCACACAGAACACACATGCATATAACACACATGCACACAGCACATGAACACAACACACACATCTCCACAGTCACACATGCACACACCACACACAGGTACACAGCACACGCATGCACATAGCACATACATGTACACAACACACACATGCACACAGCACACACACAGCACAGACCCGAACACAACACACATGTACACAGCATACACATCCCCACAGCACACACGTGCACAACACACATGCACATACCACACACATGTACACATGCATACAGCACACATTACATAGCACACGTACACAGTACACACATGCACACAGCACACACATACACAGCACAGACACGTACACAACACACACATGCACACAGCACACACATGCACACAGCACATTACACAACACACATGCACACAGCACACGTACATAGCACACGCATGCACATAGCACGGACATGTACACAGGACATGTACACAACACACATGCACACAGAAGACACATGCACACAGCACACATACACAACACATGCACACAGAACATGCACACATACAACACATATGCATATAGCACACGTACACAGCACACACATACACAGCACAAACGTGCACACACACAGCACACGTGTCCCCACAGCACACACATGCACACAGCACACACGTACATAGCACACACATGAACATAGAACACACATGCATACAACACACATGCACACAGCACACAAAGCACCCATACACAGCACACACACCCCACACCCCACTGGAACAAAAGTTCTGCTGAAGAAATAGACATACTATGTGAGATTTACTTAGAAACCATCCACTGTGCTTCTTGAACACATGTGTGGCCCAGCCACGACCCACTAGTCGGCCCCACAGCCCAGCCGCTCAGCACCACCAGCAGGTCAGCCACACGCCTGAGAGTAAGCACCAGGCCACACGCCCGCCTCCATACTCAGGTGTGTCATTCAGGGAAACACGCAGGGACCTATGTTACCACCTCTGCCCCGGGACCTGCCCTCTTGAGCTTTTCTCATCCCTCTGTGACCAGCAAGGCCATATCCCCACAGGCTCTGCTTACAGGCTGACTCTTCAGGGGACCCCACCAGCACTCCTGCACCTGCTTGGCACCAGAGCCCTGGCTGGGAGCAGATCGAGTCCCGGGAATCCCTCTGCGCCCATGTGGGTGAGACCTGGGGCAGAGGCCAGGCCTGCAGCGCCGAGATGGGGCCAAGCCACCTGCGGCACAGGAGGCTCCACAGGGTGGGGTGGGGGTGAGCAGCTGGCCACCCTGCAGCCCCCCGGGACCCCACATCAGGCCCCTCACAAATACTGTGCAGGGGAGCTTCCAGAATTGGGGATCCCAAAACAGTTCTGCTGGAGTCTAAGTGTGGAGTGTAGACGCTGAAAGCATGGAGCCCCTGAGGTATAGAAAGTGGCTGGACCTGGACTCAGGGATCGGAATGTGGATTCAGATGGAGTGCAGGGCCCACACGCTGTGGGTCAGGAGTCCCTGTTAGGCTCTGGGGACTAGGCAAGAGGGTCCGGACATGCCCGTGCTCTTGACACACACTCATGCACAACCAACAACAAAGTCTCCCGACAGGAGGGATACGGGGCCACGGAGACCCAGGCGAGGGACAACTAACGTTCCTGGGGCAGGGAGGGCCCGGCAGTGGAGAGGACACCAGCTTGCAAGGAGATGGCTGGGTCCTGAGCTCGGGGAGGTGGGACAGGCCGAGACCCTGGGCCCGCATGACCAGGGGAACCTGAGGCTCAGAGGTTGGGCCTGGGAAGCTGCATCTCTGTGAAGGCCTCCAGGTGACCTGATGCTCAGCCACCGGCCCAGAGGGCTGCCCACACCTGCGGGCTGAGCCACCCTGGTAGCGCCCGCAGGCTCCTCTCCCTGCACACCAGGACTTTGTGCGTGTCGCCTGAGCTGGGGGCCGGACGCCTCAGGGCTCCGTCCTTGTCACATGTCGGTGCGACCTTGGGGTGGGGAGCAGGGGAGGACACTTTGCAGGACTCAGAGCTCATGCTCCCCGCCCCCCCCCCCCCCCCGCCCCAGGACGGCCTGGCCACGCGCAAGGCCATATGCCGCGCCAGGGCCAGGGCTGGCGACAGTGACACATCTCGGCTCCGCGCCGCTGCGGGCTCATCCGTCCCCCGGAGGACAGGCTCCATTTGCACCACAAATGGAAATGAGCCTTCTGAGGCGATTAGAATTTTTCAACAAAATGTGAGCCGGCACGGAAGGGGCATGACAAAACATCTCTTCTCCTGAACCCCCGGGGTTGAGCGTGCGGTGTGCCGTCCCTGGAGGGCCACGTGAGGGCGATTGTGGGGATGGGGAGTGACCTGGCGGCCCCAGAACTCCCACCAGGCCTGCAAGGGCACCAGGTGTCAGATGCAGGCCAACTGGCGGGGCAGGGAAGGGGCTGGAGGAGGATGCGGGCCTCCCTGCGCGCACTGCCCCCCTGCTCTTCCGCCAGGGGCACTGCGACATGACTCACCTCCCTGATCCCAGCTGGACCCCATCACCTGGCCCAGCGCCTTCAAGGTCTAGCAAGGTCAGCGCCTCGTGCTCTGCTCCCGCCAGGTCCTGAGGTCCCTGCTCCGGGTCAAGGTGGGCGGGGCAAGCGCATCTTCCTCGGCTCTCCATCGCCAAGGTCAAGGGGGCTTCTGTTAACCCCGCAGCACCTGCTACTTGAGCCCGTGTCCTCAGCGCTGAGCGGGCACCTGAAGACAACCGTGAACAAGATGGACATGGTTTCTGTCCCCGTGGGAGCCCAGCGAGGTGGCCCAAGCTGGGAAGCCAGAGGCGTCCGGACGTGTGGGTGATGCACAGAGCAAAGGTGGACGTGTACCCCATGGACGCAGCCCCCGTGGACGCCGTTGAGAACCCAAGAGTCAGCGGGGTGAGTTCAGGGAGCAGCGATCCCAGTGACTCAGCGGGTCCACCACCCGGCGCCAGAGGTCGCTGACCCGAGGTCCCATCCCATCTGCCACACTGACAACCGAGGCTGGTTGCCCCTAAAGGACCAGCGGTGACCCAGGGGCTCAGGGTCACCTTGACAAATCTGCAAAGTCACCCGGACGTGGAAATAATGGCTCCCACACACCCGCTGGGAAGCACCCAGGGCCCAGCCCAGCAAGCTGGGTCCAGAGGCCGGGGTCCAGGCGAGTGCCTGCCCCAACACACGGACCTGGCTGTCGGGGGCTGCATGTCTGCATCCCCTGAGGGCTGCACACTGAACCCCTCAACCACCGTGTGGCCGCACACGCAGAGGGGCTTCTAGGGTGTAATTGTTAAAGGAGGTCGTGAGGGTGAGGCTCTGATCCGACAGGGTCACTGTCCTTGTAGCAAGAGCTACCGCCCCCCCCCCCCCCATCATATGAAGAGGCAGCAAGAAGGGGGCCGTCTGTGAGCCCGGAAGAGAGCTCTCAGCAGAAACAGAATCAGCCAGACTCGGGTCTAGGACTTCCACCTCCAGAACCGTGAGGAATAACCGTCTACTGTTCAAACCCCCCAACCCCCAGCCTGTGGTATCATGTTACAGCGGCCGGGGCAGACTAAGATGATGACCCAGGAGGAGAAGAACCAAGAGAGTACTCAAGGAAGGCTTCCTGGAGGAGGAGGACCCCGAAAGGAGCCTCGGGAAGGGTGTTTCTGGGAGAGCAAGCAGCACAGATGAAGGGTTGGTGGGACAAAGAGGGAAAGGCCGCTTTCTGGAACTTGAGCTGAGGAGGGGAGTGAGAGGTAAGCCTGGACAGAACGTGTCCCTCAGTGCAGGGTGTACATTTGTTAGACATCAGGGAGCCCCCTGGGGCTCGGGGGAAGCAGGGGACAGGGGCAGATAGAAAGACTTATCAAAACGGCCCTGGACATCTGAAAAGAAATTTGGTTTCATTAAAAAATCATGAGACCCTAAGTCAAAACAGCCAGACGGTGTCATTTCACATCAATGAAACTAAAAAGAAATGCAAGCATCTGACAATCCCAGTGTCAAGCAGGACGTGGAAGGTCACCTCCACTCTGCATTGGGGCTTTGCTGGCCTCATCTGGGGGGTCAAGGTCACTCTCAAGGCCACAGTGACACCCGGGGGCGTATCCTGTGCTGACATGTTAGCCATTATGTCATCGGGCGGGACCCTCGGGTGAAGGAGAATGGAGGGACCATGCAGGCAGGACAGAATGGGTGGCCTGTGGAAGTGCGGGGCGGGCAGCTTCAGATGCCATGACTGGACTTTCGCTCCTCGTACATATGGCCCAAAATGTGCAGAACCAAGCGACTCCTATAGACAGACGCAGCCTTGTGGTACTGCTTCAAGGCAAAGCACAAAAATGGTAGCTGCCAACCCCGGGGCCACAGTTGCTTCCAGGGGGAGGCAGGCAACAGGTACAAGGGGCCCCCAAGGCTGCCAGTGTAACACGGCATCCCCTGAGGTTGCACCTATAGCCAGGGCACAGGGCTCGTCTGCGTACTTTGCAGATACCTGATAAGTATCTTTATGTTACTCAGTATTTAATTAAAAAAAAACAACAACAAAGGAAACAAATAAGGGGGGGTGATGACAGAAGTGTGGGGAGGGTAGAGAAAAGAATGGGGCCCTTTAGCTACATATGGCCCGTGTGGACAGTGGGGTAAGTGTGGACACGCACATGCCTGCAAGGCCATCACCACCATCAAGGTCCTGGGAAAATCCATCATGCCTCTTGGCTCCTCTGTGTCCCCAGGGTACTTTCGTGTGTTTGCCGTACATTCTGATTTGGATTTGTTTCGCCTTTGGTTTTGGTAAGAATGCTGAGGAGATCTACTCTCTTCGATGTTTATGCATGATGCCGTATTGTTAGCCACAGCCGCCGAGTACACAGCAGAGTGCCACAAACTCGGGCAGTCGTTACAACAGGTGTAAAGTTGGGTTAGCAAAAATTTCATTAATAGTACATTTTAGGGCAGCCCCGGTGGCTCAGTGAGTTTGTGCCTGCCTTCAGCCCAGGACGTGATCCTGGAGACCCAGGATCGAGTCCCACATCGGGCTCCCTGAGTGGAGCCTGCTTCCCCCTCTGCCTGTGTCTCTGCCTCTCACTCTCACTCTGTGTCTCTCATGAATAAATAAATAAATCTTTAAAAAAATAATAATACATTTTAAAAGATTTTACAATATAAAAAAAAAAACACACAACAAAGGGGTGCCTGGGCGGCTACGTCAGTTGAGCATCTGATTCTTGGTTTGGGCTCAGGTCGTGATCTCAGGGCTGCTCCTCGCTCAATGGGGCATCTGCTGGAGATTTCTCTCTCCCTCTACCCCTTACCCTGCTTGCACACTCTGCCCCTCTCTTAAATAAAATCTTAAACACACACACACACACACACACACATGCAACAAAATATTGCTCTGCTTGGTGGTCACGTGGTCTTCCGTAAGTGGCTTCTTCTTTTTCTTTATTAAACATTTTATTTATTTACTTAAGAGAGAGTGAGTGTCCACACAGAGGAAGAAGGAGAAGCAGACTCTACGCTGAGCAGGAAGCCCAGTGTGGAATTCAGTCTCAGGACCCGGGGATCACAACCTGAGCCCAAGGCAGACACTCAACCACTGAGCCCCCCAGGCGTCCAGGTAAACGGCTCTCCTCAGCAGCTCCCACCTCCCTTACAGCCTGGCAGCTGCGGCCTCACGGTGCTCCTGAAATTTAAATTATGGATCCACATGTATTCAATGTTATACACATACACCTACGTGTGTGATTTAAATGATAGGGTCATTGACCAGTAGTAAATTCGTTCAGTTATGTTGGTGGACCTAAAATACTTTTATTCAGAAGCTGTTCTTACATTTCAAGAATGAACATATAACATCTCTATGAACATGAAAGCAAAATTCTGTAATTATATAATTATCCAAATGTTTACAAGCTGTAATCGTTCTCCTTCTCGTACGTACGGTTTCACTGTGTGTCTGTGGTTATTTGTCAGGAGGGTGTATATCAAAAGGATTACATTATCTTATGTTTTCCCTAAAATTGCACATAATGGTCCTCACGTTGCATTTATAAGTTGTTAACGTGCCAACCAGCTCTTCTCGGGGCTCGGTATTTTTAATTTAGAAGCTATGACCTCCACAGGGATGGAGGTCCTGGTAAGCTCAGAGCAAATTCTGTTAAATAGAGAGCACTTCCAATCCTAATATTTTTGCACTGAAATGTGTGAAGATTTCAGAAACGTAGTCATAGACACTGCATTTTGCCTCCATATTCAGGGAACTTTTCTTTTTTTTTTTTTTTAAGGATTTTATTTATTCATGAGAGACAGAGAGAGAGAGAGGCAGAGACACAGGCAGAGGGAGAAGCAGGCTCCCTGCAGGGAGCCCGATGCAGGACTCGATCCCAGGACCCCGGAGTTACGCCCTGGGCCGAAGGCAGATGCTCAACCACTGAGCCCCCCAGGTGCTCCCAGGGAACTTCTTTTAACATAGTTTTTCATGACAAAATATGTCAAATCCATCATCTCTAGCCTTGACTCTTTTTCAATATTTTTATTTTATTTTAAGTAATCTCGATGCGCCAGCGTGGGGCTTGAACTTAGGACCCTAAAATGGAGAGTCATACGCTCTATTGACCAAGCCAGCCAGGCACCCTTGTATGTGATTTTTATAAACGTTTTACCAAATGCCGCAGCACTCTAGGCCGTCCCCACTGGGTACCGTCCCCGCCCACGTCAGGAATTCTTGCCTTGAGGCAGAGGAGCTTCATTTAAAGATTGGGTGACGGGCACTGAGGGGGGCACTTGATGGGATGAGCACTGGGTGTTAATATGTTAATATGTTATATATTATACATATTATATATATTAATATGTATATATGTTATATGTTGGCAAATTGAACTCCAATAAGAAATAAATTTACAAAAAAAATTCTGTACAAAAAATAAATAAATAAATAGAAAGACTCTTCTCGGGCAGCCCTGGTGGCTCAGTGGTTTAGGGCCGCCTTCAGCTCAGGGCGTGCTCCTGGAGACCCGGAATCGAGTCCCATGTCGGGCTCCCTGCATGGAGCCTGCTTCTCCCTCTGCCTGTGTCTCTGCCCCTCTCTCTCTCTCTGTGTGTCTCCAATAAATAAATAAAGTCTTTTAAAAAATAAATAAGACTCTTCTCGCACGTCTAAACAGGAATTTCAAATCCCGATGTGGCGTCCTGAGCTCCACCAGACAGCACGCTCATTCCCCCTCCCCTCCGCTTTTGGAGGGATAGGCTTCAATGTCTTCCTGCTTGCAAACTTTGGTTCCAATAATTACAATTTGCAGGGAGAAAAAATAAATAAATAAAAGTCAATAACTGACGTTTGGCAGCTTCCACCCACTAACCGAGTCAATTACAGATTTCCAACTGATTTTACACAACTGCGCCCGAAATTTAGAGGATCTGTTTATACAAAGTTTCGAGTCAGCGGAGGACACTCGAGTGGAGTCCCCAAGGAATTGAGCCAGGGCTCCAACATTTCTCTGATTGATGAGAAAAATGAGAGAGAAAGTAATCACCACCGTGCAGAAAAAAATTTTTTTTTCCATGCAGAAAAATTTAAACCGCAGGTTCTTTCGTATTTAATGTTAACTTCATCTCAAAAAAAAAAAAAAAAAGTGTTTATTTCACGTTATTCTGGGCACACACACAGCACTTGCAAATCCCTACAAGGACAGCTTCTCTGTGGGGTGGTTCATGAGGCAGCTTCTCTGAGGACGTGGGTCGTTTCTGGGCCTCGTGGACAGCGCCACGTGCACCAGGACACCGGCTTCGCCCAAATAATGCCCTTTCGGCGGCAACAGAAGAAAAACTTCAAAAGCTCTACTTTGATTCCATAAATGAGATGAAAATGCTCCAACTATCATCGGAATTAACGGATTCTCTCTTTGAAGCATCTGGTTAAAATGACATAAAACTGGGATAATTTGGCCCATTCCACACTCTGCCGGTGGAGCCAACACATCCGCCAGCCCTTCCAGAAAAGACGTGCGGCCCGCGGCAGGGAGCGTGGCTGCTGCTGAGTGTGATGGGGACTCCTGGGCCACCCACCCTCCCCGGGGAGCCCTGGGGACCAGGCAGGCGTGCTCAGGACGCCCGGGCATCTTGGGAGAACACGGCGTCCAGCAGGCCCAGACCTCAAGGCAACTCGGGGTGGGAGCTCTTCGTTTTAAAAGATGTAAAGTCTGGGGACGCCTGGGTGGCTCAGGGGTTGGGTGTCTGCCTTCGGCTCAGGGTGTGATCTTGGGTCCTGGGATCGAGTCCCACATCGGGCTCCCTACAGGGAGCCTGCTTCTCCCTCTGCCTGTGTCTCTGCCTCTCTGTGTGTCTCTGTGAATAAATAAATAGAACCTTTAAAAAAAAAAATAAGATGGCAAGTCTGGGACAGGTGCTGGGGGAAGCCAGGCGCTCTGGGGCTGCGTGGGGACCATGGACATTCCTATCCACAGTGGCCTCTGGGGACAGCTGAGGGATTGTCTTAATGTTCAGCAGAAGGTGGTGGCCGTAACACCGTGGTGTTGGCAGATGGACGGCCGGGCCCCTGGCTGAGCCCCGCAGGCCCCCAACCCCGTGTGCCTGTTGCTAGGACACTCGGGGGCAGGATCAGAGCCCCCCCCCCCCACAGCTAGCAAGGGACAGAGTCGGGGCTCGACTCTGTCAGGAGTCTCCTGGCCCCAGACCGCGATATGAGGGTGCGCAGGCCGCCAGGCGACAAGGAGCCACAGTCTTGGTGGAGAATCAGACACAGAGTCCTGAGGCACCCATGCAGCAGTGACAGTGTGGCCGGGAAGCCGGGGTTCAAGTGGAGGCTGGGTCTCTGCGGGGTGCTGAGCTTGGATGGGAGCAGCCTGCAGAGCGCGGAGGTCTAAGTGGAGGCTGCTGTCCTCCAGGGAGGAAGAGGAGGAGGAGGCCTGCCTTCCAGGGTCAGCAGTCCCCAGTGGGGCAGAGAAGTTGCAAAGCCCCCCGCTGCCTCTCCCGCTGCCTCCAAGCATTGGAACCATGCGTCCCCCACCTGCCCCGTCCAACCGTGTGCCACTGAGGGTGTGCCCGGGGCATGTGTCCTGTGGCCCTGGGGCGTGTGTCCTGTGGCCCCCGAGCGGCCTCCCAGGCCCCGGTGGCACTCACGCCCCGAGGGTCACCCACATGCTGTCCCTGCTCAGCTGTCCCCTCCCCAGCCTGCCTTGAGCCTAGGGGACCCGGTGCCCTTCTCCCTGCCCACCCACCCCCTGCGGGAACTGGGTCACCTTCCAGAAAGCCGCCCTGGCCACGTCAACCGTGGCCTCGGCAGCAGCAAGAGGAAAACGGGGAGCCCACAAGTGATCAATGCCCTGGGTCCCCTCCTCCCAGACACCCCCGCCCCAGGTCCCCGCCCTCTGTGCCCCGCGGTTCTCAGGAGCAGGTGCACACGCATCCGGCCGCGGGCCGCCGTGGGCGTGTCTCCCCGCGTGGGCGCCGGGCCTGATCACACACGACCCCCGGGGCTACCGGAGAGGAGGCCAGGCCCGCGCCCCAGGGGTCGGCAGGTGCCGCGGGTGCTGAGCACCGGGCAGGGGCGCCGGGGCCTTGCCTGGGCTTCCTGCCGCGGGGCTGGCTGACCCCCCACCCCCACCCCCACCCCCCACCCTGCAGGGGAGTCCAGCTCAGCCCGGCCTCCAGACCCAGGCCCGCGGCCGCAGAGCGCACCGGGTCCTTCCCCGCCCCACCCCCCCACCCGCCCCCGGGCCTTGGCACAGGCTGCTCCCTCGGGTGGAAGCCCACCCACCCGACCCTAGGACCTGCCTTCAAAACCCGGGTCAAAGGTGTCCCCTCCTCACGGGGGCTCCTGACGCGACACCCCCTGTTCCCACGGCACCGCGCCCTGCCTTTCCTGTGGCTCCGTCCGTGTCCGTCCGCGCGTCTCCACGGCAGTCCCTGCAGGTGGGGCCGGGCGGGCCTGGGCCGGGCGCCCGCAGAGCCCCGCCTGGGGACCGTGGCCCGGGGGTCCCGTCTGACCTTCCCGAGCCCCAGGCGTGCTCCCAAGGGCTGCGCCTCGAAGGCATGGACGTCGGCCACAGCTTCTGGAGACGGGGCAGCGGCAGCCGCGGCGCAGACCCGCGCGCACCTGGCGGAGGTCACGCGGCCCAGTGAGGGCGCCAGGTGGGAGACAGCGGGCCTGGCCCTGCCCTGCCCACGGGGCGGGACGTGCCCAGGGAAACCAGGAGAGTGCCGGGCCGCGGGGAGCCCGGGAGGTGGGGGCAGGGGAAGGGGCAGGGGAGGGGGGCCCGGGGCAGGCTGGGCCACGGTGAGCCCAGCACCTGGAGCGGCCCGCAGGCCCCCGCCCCGCCGATGCGCAGGGGGACGGGTCCTCCCAGGAACCCTCCCCCGCGCTCCTCCCCTCGGATGGAGGCTCCTCCCCTCACCTGCTGGCTCCTCCCCCAAATCACCAGAGGGAGAGGCGCCTATTGCTGAGAGGGCCTGGGGGGCCGAGGAGAGGGCCTTGCACCTGAGGAAGCCTCTGGAAATGGGGTCGCAGCTCGGAGGAGTGGGGGCCGGCCCGAGGCCCGCCGTCACAGCCTCCTTGGGGACGCCAGGCAGAGGCTCCCACAGCGGGATCTGGCCCTCCGGGGCTGGGCTGCGAAGCCCCTCGGCCCTGAGCCCCGTCGCTCCGGGTCGTCCAGGTCCCTCCGGTCGCTCCGGGTGGCTCAGGTCGGTCCAGGTCGCTCCGGGTCGCTCCGGTCGCTCCGGGTCACTCTGGTCACTCGGGTCCCTCGGGTCACTCCGGGTCGCTCGGGTCCCTCGAGTCCCTCAGGTCACTCCACGTCGCTCGGGTCGCTCCGGTCGCTCCGGGTCCCTCGGGTCGCTCGGGTCGCTCAGGCCGCTCCGGGTGGCTCGGGTCTGCGGCCCCAGCACAGCAGCCGCCTCTCGGCTGTCGCGGCCCACCGGCCCGGTGGGTTTCTAAACAGCCCGCGTCTTGTTTGGGTTCCTTGGGTCTCCGCCCTGAGCGCCTTCCAGCTCGGGGCCTCGGGGCCTCCTCTGCGGACGGGGCGGGATCGCACTTGGAGGGCGGCCCGCGGGCCCACGACCCAGGCTCTGGTGCCCACGCACAGCCCCCACGACCCTCCCCGCCCGCCGGGGACCGAGGCCGCCACCTGGCGCTGCCCACACCCCAGGCTGTTCTAAGCGGTCACCTGCTCTAGCCTGACCCTCGCCACAACCCGGAGGGAAGCGCCACCTCCCCTTTCTGCAGGTGGGAAACCGAGTCACTGTGGGCTCGGGTGACTGTCCCCCCCCCCCCCCCCCCCCCCCCCCGCAGGTGGACTCACCTCCGCAGGTGGACTCACCACCCCCCTTCCGCAGGTGGACTCACCTCCGGCCCCCACCCCGTGGGCTCAGGGCCAGGAGGAAGGCGGCTGGTCTTCTAGGGGCGACTCAGTGGCACCCCGGGCCCTGCTCCTTCTTCCCCGCCCTGATGTGCCTCCCTGGGTCTCAGTTTCCCTCCTGTCAATGCCAACATCACTCTCCCCAGAGCGTGAGCCCGGGGACAGGACGGGAAGCGGGATGCGGAGGCCCCGCTGGCCCCAATCCACCTCCAATGCCTCACTGCAGAGATTGCTTTGGATGATGTGTTTCGAGAGAAAACACTATTTCAGACAAGAAGGGACCAGAGTCCATAATTGATGCCTCAGCAGCCGGGACCAGAACCTCATTAATTTGTGTATCCAGACGACATAAATATTCACCACCAATAAATCCAAATATGTTGGGCGACTGCAGCTTGCTCAGAGCTACTCTGTGCTCAACGCCCCCAGAAGGCTTGCGCAGCCTGACAGGCTGCCGGCGGTCCCAGCCTATGTTCAGGGACACCGTGGGCCTACTCCCTCCCCCAGGAAGCCCTCCCTGCCCACTTCCTTCCCCACACCCATCTTTGGTAAAGCGCTTGTTCCGACCCCCTGCCACGTGGGACCAGCCCTTGGGGAGCCTTGCTCTGGGGACAAATCCACAGAGGGACAGTGACCATGCATGGGGCTGCGTGGTGCACAGCCAGACACCGAATCCCGGGGGAGCAAGCAGGAAAGTTGAGGGCAGGGCAGAGGAAGGAAGGGGAAGGGAAGGGGATGATGAGAGGGGAGCAGAGGACCCCAGGGTGGCAGGGGGAGGGACTGAGACTTGGGCTTTGAGCACCAGCCCCTGCTTCACACAGTATTGTGGCTTCTACTCTGTGCTGGTAGGTCCAGAGGGTGGGGACAAGGTCTCATTCACTCGCTCATTCATTCATTCATTTGCAGTGTTCCCTGAGCACCCACGGGGCACCAGGCACTGCCCTAGGTGCTAATACACAGCACAAGCAAAGCAGGCAGGCCCGGCCCTCAGGCCTGGCCCATGCACACGGCCCAGAGGCCCCGACAGTGCAGCGAGCCTCAGGCTGCCAGCCGGTGGGGAGGAGGCCTCAGGAACCTGCTTCCTGCTCCCCGTGCCATGTCCTCAGGGAGCTGCAAACACCCGGTGTCCCAGGGAGCAGTCAGGACTGGACCGAGCGGCACGTGCATTGCTGGTTAAAGAGAAGAGTTAGGGTGACCAACACCAGGCTGGTGAGAAACATGCAAGTGAGCTTGAAACTCGTCCCTCCTGCCTCAAATGCAAAGTGTCCACTCGTAAGGTCACGGCTACGGGGTGCCTGGGGGGCTCGGGTTGAGCGTCTGCCTTCAGCTCAGGGCAGGATCACAGGGTCCTGAGATCGAGTCCTGCATTGGGCTCCCCACTGGGAGCCTGCTTCTCTCTCTGCCTGTGACTCTGCCTCTCTCTGTGTCTCTCATGAATAAATAAACAAAATCTTTTTAAAAAATTTTAAAAGCTAAAGTCACAGCTGCAGCAGCGTCCTCAAGAGAGCCACCTGCTGCCCAGCCTGGAGCTTGCCTGACTGTGGGACGATGAACCAGCCAACAAACACATCATCTGGTCCCATCAGCTTAGCGTTCAGGGGCCCGGACAGGGGAGCCCCACCCAGCCTTACAGAGGCTTTTTCACAAGAGCTGGATCCGGGCAAGTCTTGGGGTCGCCCCGTTGGTGGGGGGAGGGGCGCCTCGGGCTTAGGGGGTGGGGGGGGCAGGGCACCTCAGGCCCCGGGGGTGGGGGCCGGGGCGCAGGTTGGGGCTGTACCCCAAGGCGCTGCCCGGGCCGCTGTGCCCACCTCCCCACCCCCAAACCCGGGGACCCAAGAAGGCTGTTTCTGTGAGCACAGCTCTCCCTTCCCGATGACCATGTTTTTTTTGAGTTTAAACAACCATAATTTTCCTTTTATGCCCTTGCATTTGTTTTCCGAGAAGATGATTACCCATTCACAGAGTATTAATGATCTATTAACATGGAACGCTGGGGAGAGGGCTGAGTTGTGGGCGGACGCACATTTTTATTCAAATAGAGTGCATAGATTTTCGATTAAAATGCTTCACTTAGAATGGACACTTGGTTCCAGGCCTCCGTGGGCATCCGCTGCCAAGCGCCCCCCTTGGTGCGGCCTCGCTGAACAAAGGGTCTCTATTCAGAGCGCGGGCTGTTTGCGAGTCCAGGGCGGCCGAGTCCCCGCGTCCTCGATGCTGCTCGGCTGGTACAGCTCGTCCCTGGAATGCGTTTCTGCAGCAATAAATCAGATGTGCGGGCTGGTGCCGAGGGAGGGGAGCGCCCTCCTGCCCCGGGGCCTCTCCTCCTAGGCCTCCCCTGCGCCCTGGGCTCCCTTCCCATCTCCCAGGGACAGCAACGGGCAGGAGGGTAGTCAGCCCGCCCCGGCCTCCCTCCCAACCACAGCCCGGGCGGCGCGTCCCTATCCTGACCGCCCTGCCTTGGCTCCCGTCCTGCCGCTTCCCCCGGGGCCATGCCCTCGGGGCTCCTGCATCTGCCCCCAAACCAATCAACAGGCCCAAGCACACCCAGACGGCACAGGCAGCGGAGACCAAACGCTACCAGCACCCCCCTTGGGGTTCTTCTGTGTGCGGGGCTCACAGGTCCCAGGACCGGCCTTCGACCTGGCGGTGCCCCCGAGGGCTCAGGGCTCGGCGACCGGGCTGCCCCAGGACCGGTTAGGCACGATGCTCCCTGGAGAAGCAGCACCAGGACCCGGACTCGCCACCAGCTGGCCGCCCGCCGCCCTACACACTGTCCTCTGCGCCTCCATGTTCTCATCTGCACAGTGGGTACAGCCAAGCTCCGCCGTGCTCTCCGCACAAGGAGGAGCTGTGATCGCTGCGGAAAATAGTAAAGTAGTGCGGTGTCGCCATCATTAGTATTATGGCAATAACAACACCGGGACCGGACAGCTTACCTCCAGTTCAGACCCACAGAGGCAGTGTTTCTGTCCGTCGGCTGCGGAATGGGGTGCATGGAGTTACAGGACTCACCCGAGATGCCAGATAAGGGTAGAGCCCAGTTTCCCACGCACCGTGCCACGATGACTTCCCTGCTGCTGGGAAATACACTCAGTTTCCTGAGGTTTGGGGACCTCTATCGCTCCCTCTATGCCCCTCAGACCTTCAAGACAAGTACTTGCATTGGGTTTGGGGAAACTCTGGTTTGGCCGAGGTCAGGCCTGTTCACACCTGAGCCCCAATCCCGTCTGACCACCTCAGAAGTGAGCTCCCACACTGGGCCTGCTTGAGGTTCTGGAGGGAAGTAGGGTGGGGGTCTCGGGACACAGTCTGGGGGCTCCTGAGTGTAAACGGCCCTTGAAGATCTGCACTTCTAGAGCCCTTCCTCGATGCTCTGCAGCACGCTGCATTTCGGAGCCCCCCACCTCCCGTCCTGGAACACTGCCCTCCTATCAAACTCTGGACAGTTCTGCTGACGACCAGGCCACAGATATCAGGACAGCCCTGGAGCCAGAGAGACCCGGGTTCGAGGCCTGCCACCCCGTGGCAGGTGGCAGGTGGCAGTTTGTAGACTTTCCTCAGGACGGCATCCTGAGATTGAGCCCCCACTTTGTAGGGCTGCCAGAGGGGTGAGAGAACATGGCGTGTTGGTATAAATGCCGTCACATGGTCCTGCGAAGGGTGGGCATGGTCCCCGAGGCCTGTCTTTGGCCCCAGAATGCAGGCTATCCCACTGGGTATAGTCAAGGACACCACCTGCCAAGCCCCGCTTTGGGCAGCCACCGGCGAGGGAACAGGACGTTCCCAGGACTCAGGTGGGCCCTTCATGCCTCCCCCAAGAAAGTCAGGCTCAACAGATCTGAAAGCCAGCCCAAGGCTCCATCCTGAGTTTCCCCCTGAAGGGCAGGCCCACATCTCTACTGACTTCAAGCGATTCTGGTCAGATTTGAATCCACCATTGTCCTTCTTGGCAGTCCCATCTGCCGAGAGGGTCACCAATCCTCCACTGACAGCAGGTGTCAAGAGTCAAGCTCTCTGGGCCTCAGTGTCCTGACCTGTGAAATGGGCTGGGTGTTCCCTGCCCCCCACAGCAGGTCCTCCTTTAGGCTCTGGTCATCCCATAAGGAAACTATTCACGCTTGCTGGGCCCTCCTGGTGCTGGCTCTGCTCACATCCCACATCTGGGAAGTAGGACAGCATCACCCGCAGGTGGAAGATGGGCTGGTGGACTCAGGAGGGCTCGGGACCCCAGGAGCCATGCATGAATGGGGGGGCAGGGCCCAACTCACCCCAGCCTCTCCTGCCCCTCAGGCGACAGTGAGGCACGCCTGTGCCGAGCCTCCAGAGCAGGGCCGGGTCCAGGGTCATGGGAGGGAGGTGACCAGGGTACGAGGTGGAAGGTGGAGCAACAGCACAGACCCTGTGTGACCCTGTGAGACACACTTCCTTGAACCTGGCATCCTTGGCCTGCCTCACTTCACCCTGGCCCCAGCCCTACTGAAATGGCCACGAGGACGGACATCTTACTCCCAGGGCACAGGCACCCGGGATGCCCGCACTGGCCGGCTGGCCCCCACCATAACCTGCTGTAGGCCACACTGACCCAGCGTGCCTAGCCATGCCCACATGAGTCACGGTCAAGATCCCGGGCTGGCCAGCGGGGATATCACCTGGAAGGCTGTCCCTGCCAACCTGTCGCACGGCCAAGAGCACAGTCCCTCTTTCTTCACTGCCACTCAGCTCATCTTCAGGGTGGAGACCTCTTGAGAGCAGCATCCAGATTCTCCGGAGAGATGGGATGTCTCGAGCTATGTGAGTTCATCGTAAAAGGAACCAACCTTGGAAGCAGGGGCTGGGGGCATTCATAATACAGCCATGTCCCCGGAATCTTCTCCGGGGAGCAGGCAGGGTCCAGTAGGCCTCCTTGGTCCTTGGCATGTCTATGAGGGCAGCATGGCCACCAGGTCACATTCGTCGTGACAAGTATCCAGCCCCCTGGCACCCCTAGAAGGCTCACTCCCGAGCTCCAAAGACAGCAGACTTATTCCCTGGGTCCCCTTGGAGGCCACCAGGCAGACGGAAGAACACAGCTCCCTGCTTCCTGGTCATCAGTGACAGATTCTCTCACTGACAGACTCCAGCTTTAATTTCTTTAAGCATTTTGGACATAAACATGCTGCACGAGAATCCTGATAAAATCCTTGGGTATCATATCCATTGCTTGCTATTCTGCTACCTCTTGCTCGTGGAAGCTTATTTCATGATGTGTTGGTAAAATCTTCATTGTGAGCTCACATTCCCTTGATGTTACTATCTGGCTGTCCTCAGGGATCCAGGAAACTGCAAGAGGGATTTATTTGCTTTGTCCAGAAGCCTGTGGTTGATTCTGGCCCGAGACCATAACAGACTCTTAGCTCCCACACCTTGCTGGGGACTCAAGGACTCTCCAGAGCAGAGGCCCATGGAGCTTACTTTGGCCTCATACTCACTCTCCATTAATGTTCGAGAGTCCTCTTTCTCCTACTTTTCCCCTTAGTGATGCCTCTCACTTCCCAGCCATGCACCAAAACTCCCTCTGCAGCAGAGCTCTGCTTCGAGTTATGATGGAAGGATGACCATTACTCTGCCATAATAGCAAGAAAATACCACATAAACCACAAAACTGTGCTCTATAAGTCTTCAAAGGGCTATAAATGGAAGAAAAGTCTAAAGGAACCAAATTCCAGAGAAAAACAAGGCCTTCATAGATGACCCAAGACCAATGTCTGCCATCTGATGTGGGGTGGCCACCAAGTCTGGGGCCTCACGCCTCTAACTGCCATAGGCAACGAGACTTCAAGCTCAAGGAGAAACCAGCCAAACTTTTAAAGCACTATGGGCTTCATGGGCAAACTGGAATTTGAAAGTGCTCCAATGGTAAAAATAATCCTTATTGCTTGATACTGGGCAGATGGGGGTGAGGTTGGAAAGCAGAGAGACCTTGAAGATTCATGATGTTTAAGGTCCAGGGTCCTGCTGGGGATGAAAGGGTGTCTGACTTTATTCTCAAAACAGTGGAATCTCTAGGTGAACTGAAATTAATCAGAGCTTTAGCTGATTCCCCAATAAGCTCAACTCCTGATAGGACCAGAGATTAGCCCCTCCATGGAAGTTGCAAGAGAAATTGGAGTTTAGGGTTGAGGACAAAGAGAGATTAATATAGTCTCCTGGGCCTTGCAGAAAGAAAGGGACTGACCCCATATCAATATATTTGAAATCAGACATCAACTAAAACTAACCAGCAGTGAGGCCAGCCCAGCAGCTGGACTCTTGGTTGAAAATGTGACCAAGAACGAAGAGATAAAACAGTTAATAGGAGCAGATGCACAGGTGATCCACATGTTGGAATTAACACACAGCAACCTTAAATTTTTATTATCATTTTGTTAACTAATTTAAAGGAAAACATGGTAAGAATGAATGAACAAAGATTATGGACTGTTCAAGGCAAAAATATTAGAACACTGTGGGGTTTATAACATGTAGAAATAAAATATACGACATTATAAGAGCACAAAGGGTGTAAGAGTTTAAAGGGATTTATAAAGTTGTAATGTTCTTATATCATGTTTGAGGTGGTATAATATTAATGCAAGGTAGATGGTGATCATTTAAAGGTTTGTGTTGTAATAGAGCAACCTAGAGCAACCACTTCAAAGAAAAGAGGTACTAACAAGCCAAGAGAAGACATACAATGAAATATTTTAAAACACTAAAATTCAAGAAAAATTATAAATAGAGAACAGATAGCACAAATAGAAAATAAATAGCAAGAAAGTAAACTTAAATCAAACTTTATCAGTAAGTTAATTAAATGTGTATGGAATAAGGGGATCCCTGGGTGGCTCACCAGTTTAGTGCCTGCCTTCGGCCCAGGGTTCGATCCCGGAGTCCCGGGATCGAGTCCCACACCGGGCTCCATGCATGGAACCTGCTTCTCCCTCTGCCTGTGTCTCTGCCTCTCTCTCTCTCTCTCTCTCTCTCTCTATCTGTGTGTGTGTGTGTGTGTGTGTCATGAATAAATAAATAAAATCTTTTTTAAAATGTGTATGGAATAAATACTCCAATTAGCAAGCAGGACTGTCAGATGGTATAAAATTAAATCAAAATATTCCCAACACCATTTGGTGAAGAGACCTTTTCCATTGGATATTCTTTCCTGCTTTGTCAAAGGTTACTAAGCCATCAAAAAGGCTGAAATTTTACTATTTACAATGACATGGATGGAACTGGAAGGTACTATGCTAGGCAAAATAAATCAATCAGAAAAAGACGATTATGATATTGTTTCACTCATATGTGGAATTTAAGAAACAAAACAGAGGATCACAAAAGAAGGGACGGGAAAATAAAATAAGATGAAATCAGAAAGGGAACAAACTATAAGAGACTCTTAACCATAGGAAACAAACTGAGGGTTGCTGGAGGGGAAGTGGGGGGGTAACTAGGTGATGGGCATTGAGGAGGGCATGTGATGTAATGAGCACTGGGTGTTATATGCAACTGATGAATTACTGAACTCTATATCTGAAAATAATGATACATTATGTTAACTAAATGAACTTAAATAAAACAAGTTTAAAATTTCTAAAAAATAGAATATGACAGGTCAATATGTCTTAAAATCATAGATGTAAAAATTTTGAACAAAGTATTAGCAAATCAAAACCTGTGTGTGTGTGTGCGCATGTGTGAGTGTGTGTAATAAACAAATGGGATTTATTCAAGGTGCAAGGTTGGTTTAACATTTAAAACTTAATGTAGGGGCACTCGGGTGGCTCAGTGGTTGAGGTTTGGCACAGGTCATGATCCCAGGGTCCTGGAATCGAGTCCCGCATTGGGCTCCCCGCAGGGAGCCTGCTTTTCTCTCTGCCTGTATCTTTGCCTTTCTCTGTATCTCTCATGAACAAAGAAATAAAATCTTTAAAAAAAAAAACTTCAGTGTAATTCACCAAATCAATAGAATAAAGGACAAAAAAACATTATCATCTCAATAAATACAGAGAATGCACTTGATAATATTCAATACCCACTCATGATTGAAAAGAAAGGTCTCAGAAAAATGAACTAGAAGAAACTTCTCAATCTAATCGAAAGTATCTACCAGCAACAAAAAAGAAGAAAACGAAAACCCTACAGCTAAAATCAAACTGAAAAACATTGAACACTTTAAGATTAGGAACAAGGCAAGATATCCTCCTTCACTACATCACCATTTTATCATTACTGGGGAGGTCCTACCTGGTTCGGTGAGGCTAGAAAAGAAGCAAAAGAGAGAAAGATTGAACGGCAAAATGTAAAATTGTCTTTATGGGCAGATATGACTGTGTATACAGAAATCCTAAGGGAACTATGAGAAAAACTACTAAAATTAACAAGCAAACTTATCAAAATCACAAAATATAAAGCCAGTATACAAAAGTAACTTTTATTTTTATGTTAGTAACGAACAATGGCAAAATGAAAACTTTAAATACCATTTATAACAGGATCAAAACATAGCCAATGGCTAAGGACCCATCTAGTTAAAGATGTGCAAGACCTTTACATCATAAACTATAAAACATATTGAGGAAAATTAATTTTTTCAAATACGTGAACAAGTATACCATATTCATAGATTAGAAAATGCAATATTGTGAAGATGTCAATTCTCCCTAAGCTGGTCTCTAGAGTTCACCTAATCCCAATAAAATCTCAGCATATTTTTAAAGGAAATTTCAAAGCAAATCTAAAATTAAACTGGAAGTGGAGGGCAGCGTGGGTGGCTCAGCGGTTTAGCACCATCTTCAGCCCAGGGCGTGATCCTGGAGACCTGGGATCAAGCCCCACGTCAGGCTCCCTGCATGGAGCCAGTTTCCCTCTGCCTGTGTCTCTGCTTCTCTCTCTCTCATTCTGTGTCTCTCATGAATAATAAATAAAATCTTTTAAAAATAAAATAAACTGGAAGTGTAAAGGACTTAGAATATCCAAGAAAATCTTAGGGAAAAAAAAAAAGAATAAAGTTGAAGGGCACTCTCTGATTTCAAGATTTACCATAAGGCTACAATAATTAAGACTGTGTGGTATTAGTGCAAAGACAAATACATCAATGGAATAGAATAGAGTCCAGAATAGACCCACACATATATATTCAGCTGAGGTACAAGAGCAATTCAGGAGACGAGAGCAAATCTTTTCTTTCTCTTTGTGTGTGTGTGTGTGTGTGTGTGTGTGTGTGTGTGTGTATTTTTTATTGGAGTTCGATTTGCCAACATATAGTAGAACACCCAGTGCTCATCCCATCAATACCCCCACTCAGTGCCCGTCACCGAGTCACCCCATGCCCCCAGGTCCACCTCCCCTTCGATTACCCCTTGTTCATTTTCCAGAGTTATAAGTCTCTCATGTTTTGTCTCCCTCTATAATTTTTCCCACTCATTTTCTCTCCTTTCCCTTTTATTACCTTTCACTATTTTTTAGATTCCTCAAATGAATGAGACCATATAATGTTTGTCCTTCTCCGACTGACTTCACTCAGCATAATACCCTCCAGGTCCATCCACGTTGAAGCAAATGGGTATTGTCCTTTCTAATGGCTGAGGAATATTCCATTGTATCCATAGACCACAGCTTCTTTATCCAACATCTGTAGATGGACACCGAGGCTCCTTCCACAGTTTGGCTATTGTGGACATTGCTGCTATAAACATTGGGGTGCAGGTGTCCTGGCATTTCACTGTATCTGTATCTTTGGGGTAAATCCCCAGCAGTGCAATTGCTGGGTCGTAGGGCAGGTCTATTTTTAACTCTTTGAGGAACCTCCACAGTTTTCCAGAGCGGCTGCACCAGTTCACATTCCCACCAACAGTGCAAGAGGGTTCCCCTTTCTCCACATCCTCTCCAACATTTGTGGTTTCCTGCCTTGTTAATTTTCCCCATTCTCACTGGTGTGAGGTGGTCTCTCATTGTGGTTTTGATTTGTATTTCCCTGATGGCCAGTGATGCGGAGCATTCTCTCATGTGCTTGTTGGCCACGTCTATGTCTTCCTCTATGAGATTTCTGTTCATGTCATTTGCCTATTTCATGATTGGATTGTTTGTTTCTTTGCTGTTGAGTTTAATAAGTTCTTTATAGATCTTGGATACTAGCCCTTTATCTGATAGGTCATTTGCAAATATCTTCTCCCATTCTGTAGTTGTCTTTCAGTTTTGCTGACTGTTTCTTTTGCTGTGCAGAAGCTTTTTATTTTGATTAAGTCCCAATAATTTATTTTTGCTTCTGTTTCCCTTGCCTTCATGGATGTATCTTGCAAGATGTTGCTGTGGCCAAGTTCAAAAAGGGTGTTGCCTGTGTTCTCCTCTAGGATTTGGATGGATTCTTGTCTCACATTTAGATCTTCCATCCCTTTTGTTTTTATCTCTGTGTATGGTGTAAAAGAATGGTCTAGTTTCATTCTTCTGCACGTGGCTGTCCAATTTTCCCAGTGCCATTTATTGAAGAGACTGTTTTTTTTCCAGTGGATAGTCTTTCCTGCTTTGTCAAATATTAGTTGACCATAATGTTGAGGGTCCATTTCTGGATTCTCTGTTCTGTTCCATTGATCTATGTGTCTGTTTTTGTGCCAGTACCACACTGTCTTGATGACCACAGCTTTGTAGTACAACCTGAAATCTGGCATCGTGATGCACCCCGCTCTGGTTTTCTTTTTCAATATTTCCCTGGCTATTCAGGGTCTTTTCTGATTCCACATAAATCTTAAGATTATTTGTTCCAACTCTGTGAAGAAAGTCCATGGTATTTTGATAGGGATTGCATTGAATGTGTAAATTGCCCTGGGTAGCATTGACATTTTCACAATATTAATTCTTCCAATCCAAGAGCATGGAATATTTTTCCATCTCTGTCTTCCTCAATTTCTTTCAGAAGTGTTCTGTAGTTTTGAGGGTATATATCCTTTACCTCTTTGGTTAGGTTTATTCCAGTATCTAGTGCTTTTGGGTATAATTGTAAGTGGGGCTGATTCCTTAATTTCTTTCTTCAGTCTCATTGTTAGTGTACAGAAATGCCACTGATTCCTGGGCATTGATTTTGTCTCCTGCCACACTGCTGAATTGCTGTATGAGTTCTAGCAATCTTGGGGTGGAGTCTTTTGGGTTTTCTTTGTACGGTATCATGTCATCTGCGAAGAGGGAGAGTTTGACTTCTTTGCCAATTTGAATGCCTTTTTTTTAAACGATTTTACTTATTCATTCATGAGATACACACAGAGAGAGAGAGAGAGAGAGAGAGAGGCAGAGACACAGGCAGAGGGAGAAGCAGGCTCCATGCAGGGAGCCCAATGCGGGACTCAATCCCGGATCTCCAGGATCACACCCTGGGCTGAAGGCAACGCTAAACCACTGAGCTACCTGGGCTGCCCTTGAATGCCTTTTATTTCTTTTTGTTGTCTGATTGCTGAGGCTAGGACTTCTAGTACTATGTTGAATAGCAGTGGTGAGAGTGGACATCCCTGTCATGTTTTCTGATCTTAGGGGAAGGGCTCCCAGTGTTTCCCCATTGAGAATGATATCTGCTGTGGGCTTTTCATAGATGGCTTTTAAGATGCTGAGGAATGTTCCCTCTATCCCTACACTCTGAAGAGTTTTGATCAGGATTGGATGCTGTATTTTGTCAAATGCTTTCTCTGCATCTATTGAAAGGATCATATATGGTTCTTGTTTTTTCTCTTGCTGATATGATCTATCACATTGATTGTTTCATGAGTGTTGAACCAGCCTTGCATCCTGGGGATAAATCCCACTTGGTCATGGTGAATAATCACATGTGATTTGTGATTTTATTAATTCGAGACTTTTCTATTCTCTTTTTAATAAGGCTGGCTAATGTTTTATCTATCTTATTAATTCTTTCAAAGAACCAATTCCTGGTTTTGTTGATTTGTTCCACAGTTCTTCTGGTCTCGATTTCGTTGAGTTCTGCTAGAACCTTTATTAACTCTCTTCTTCTGCTGGGTGTAGGTTTTATTTGCTGTTCTTTCTCTGGTTCCTTTAGATGCGAGGTTAGCTGGTGTATTTGAGTTTTTTCCAGTTTTTTGAGGGATGATTGTATTGCGATGTATTTCCCCTTTAGGACTGCTTTTGCTGTATCCCAAAGATTTTGAATGGTTGTATCTTCATTTTCATTAGTTTCCATGAATCTTTTTAATTCTTTTCTAATTTCCTGGTTGACCATTTCATCTTTTAGCAGGATGCTCTTTCACCTCCACGTGTTTGAGTTTCTTCCAAATTTCTTCTTGTGATTGAGTTCAAGTTTCAAAGCATTATGGTCTGAAAATATGCAGGGGACAATTCCAATCTTTTGGTATCAGTTGAGACCTGATTTGTGACCCAGTATGTGGTCTATTCTGGAGAAAGTTCCATGTGCACTTGAGAAGAATGTGTATTCAGTTGCGTTTGGATGTAAAGTTGTGTAAATATCTGTGAAATAATCTGGTCCAGTGTATCATTTAAAGCTCTTGTTTCTTTGGTGATGTTGTGCTTAGAATATCTGTCATTTGCAGAAAGTGCTATGATGAAGTCTCCCAATATTGGTGTATTATTATCTAAGTATATCTTGACTTTGGTTATTAATTTATATAATAAGGCAGTTCCCACCTTCGGGACATAAATATTCGTGATTGTTAGGTCTTCTTTCTGGATAGACCCTTTAAGTATGATATAGTGTCCTTCTTCATCTCTTACTACAGTCTTTGGGATAAACTTTAACTTATCTGATATGCGAATTGCCACCCCTGATTTCTTTTGAGGACCATTTGAATGGTAAATGGTTCTCCAACTTTCATTTCAGGCTGGAGGTGTCCTTAGGTCTAAAATGAGTCTCTTGTAGACAGCAAATAGATGGGTCCTGCTTTTTTATCCAGTCTGACACCCTGCGTCTTTTGATGGAATCATTTAGCCTATTCACGTTCAGAGTAACTATTGAAATATATTAATTTAATGTCATCATAACACCTATTCAGTCTCTGTTTTGTGGATTATTTCTTTGGACGTCCTCTCCTCTTTCTTTCAGAGTCCCCCTTAATATTTCTTGCAGAGCTGGTTTGGAGGTCACATATTCTTTCAGTTTCTGCCTATCTTGGAAGTTCTCTATCTCTTCTATTCTGAATGAGAGTCTTGCTGGATAGAGTGTTCTTGGCTGCATGTTCTTCTCATTTAGGACCCTGAATATATCCTGCCAGCCCTTTCTGGCCTACCAGGTCCCTGTGGAGAGGTCTGGTGTTCATCTAATATTTCTCCCCACATAAGGTAGGGATCTCTTGTCTCTTGCTGCTTTAACAATTTTCTCTTTATCTTTGGAACTTGCAAGTTTCACTATTAAATGTCGAGGTGCTGAATGGTTTTTATTGATTTTTTGGGGGGAACCTCTCAATCTCCTGGATCTGAATGCCTGTTTCCCTCCCCAAATTAGGGAAGTTCTCAGCTATGATTTGTTCAAATATGTTTTCTGGCCCTCTGGCCCTCTAGGCACTCTCTGGAATCCCAATTATATGTAGATTTTTTCCTTCTGAGGCTATCATTTATTTCCCTTAACCTTTCCTCATGGTCTTTTCATTGTTTTTCTCTTTTTTTCCTCAGCTTCCTTCCTTGCCATCAACTTGTCTTCTATGTTGCTCACTCTTTCTTCTACCTCATTAACCCTCATCATTGGGACCTCCAGTTTGGATTGTATCTCATTTATTTTATTATTAATTTTGGCCTGATTAGATCTAAATTCTGCAGTCATGAAGTCTCTTGTTTCCTTTATGCTTTTTACCAGAGCCACCAGTAGCTTTATAATTGTGCTTCTGAATTGGCTTACTGACATCGAATTGTAATCTAAATTCTGTAACTCTGTGGCATAGAGTACTGTTTCTGATTCTCTCTTTTGTGGTGAGTTCTTCTTTCTAGTCAGTTTGCTCAGTGCAGAGTGGCTGTATGAGCAGGCTAAGTCAAGAATATCAACCATGACCTAAGTAAATTTCAGCCTAGATGATTCTGATGAGGTCAGAGACCAGAAATTGAAAACAAAGATAAGAATGAAATAAAACAAAAGGACCACTAAAGTGAAAAACAAACTTTAAAACAAAGTAGCAGAAAATAAAAGGCCAAGAATCCCAAAGGAGAAGAGGGAAAAAAAACGAAAAAGAAAAAAGGAGAAGAAAAAAGGGTGGGGAGTGGGAGATGGTGGTGATGACAAAGTTGTAGTGGAGGGAGAATGTAGTTTACCTGAGGGGTCCTAGAGGGTGATCCTCTTGGTTCTGAGTATATTAAGTTCTGTATGTTAGAAGATGCTCAGTCCCAAATGTATATAAACCAGAAATACTTGTAGAAAGCCCCAACATTGACCACAAAAACATAAATGAGATAAAAGAGGGGGGCAGCACAGTAACTTCTTGCAAGATACATCCATTAAGGCAAGAGAAACAAAAGCAAAAGTGAACTATTGGGACTTCATCAAGATAAGAAGCTTTTGCACAGCAAAAGAAACAGTCAACAAAACTAAAAGACAACCTACAGAATGGGAGAAAATATTTGCAAATGACCTATCAGATAAAGGGCTAGTATCCAAGATCTATAAAGAACTTATTAAACTCAACAGCAAATAAACAAACAATCCAATCATGAAATGAGCAAAAGACATGAACAGAAATCTCACAGAGGAAGACATAGACATGGCCAACAAGCACATGAGAGAATGCTCCGCATCACTGGCCATCAGGGAAATACAAATCAACACCACAATGAGACACCACCTCACACCAGTGAGAATGGGGAAAATTAACAAGGCAGGAAACCACAAATGTTGGAGAGGATGTGGAGAAAGGGGAACCCTCTTGCACTGTTGGTGGGAATGTGAACTGGTGCAGCCACTCTGGAAAACTGTGTGGAGGTTCCTCAAAGAGTTAAAAATAGATCTGCCCTATGACCCAGCAATTGCACTGCAGGAGATTTACCCCAAAGATACAGATGCAGTGAAATGCCGGGACACCTGCACTCTGATGATTATAGTAGCAAAGTATACAATAGCCAAACTGTGGAAGGAGCCTCAGTGTCCATCAAAATATGATGGATAAAGAATATGTGGTCTATGTATACAATGGAATATTCCTCAGCCATTAGAAACGACAAATACCCACCATTTGCTTCGACGTGGGTGGAACTGGAGGGTATTATGCTGAGTGAAATAAGTCAATTGGAGAAGGACAAACATTATATGGTCTCATTCATTTGGGGAATTTAAAAAATAGTGAAAGGGAATGAAGGGGAAAGGAGAAAAAGATGAGTGGGAAATATCAGAAAGGGAGACAGAACATGAGAGACTCCTAACTCTGGGAAACGAACTAGGGATGATGGAAAGGGAGGTGGGTGGAGGGTGGGGGTGACTGGGTGACGGGCACTGAGGGGGGCACTTGATGGGATGAGCACTGGGTGTTATTCTACATGTTGGCAAATTGAACAACAATAAAAAATAAGTTTATTTTTAAAAAAGAGGGGGGCAGAATGGGAATGAGGAATCTCACAGTATAAACCAGCCAGTATACCCCTTGGTTCTGGGTGCATGCTAGTCATGTTTTAGAAGGTATTAACTTCCGCCATTGTAGAACAAAATGAGGCAGAGAAAACAAAAAACACAAAACAAACAAACAAAAACATATCTTGTATATTTCCCAAAATTAAGTTGACTGTGTTGAAGGTAATCTTGAAGTGGAAAATATATCTAGGACCTGTAATTGTAGAAATATGAAAGTCAAAAAGGAAGAATCTTAAAAATGAAGAGGTGGTAAAATATTGTAGTTAAAGTGGAAAAAGAGAAAAAATGGAAATTTACAGTCTGATATAAAAACGAGTTGTACCAGAAAAGGAAGAAAAAACTAGGAGGAGTACCCTCTAGTTCTATATACTGTAAATCCCTTGACTTCCCCTAGAGCTTTCCAGTGCTGCTCGGTCAAGAACTTGCTCTTCCCTGGTCCTCTCAGCTGGCCTCTGGGGGAGGGGCTGCTGTGCTGATTCTCAGGTGTGTGCACCTGGGGAAGATGCCCCACCCCTTTCAGCTCAGTGGGAGCTGTTGACCCCGTGAGGGCCCTGTTCCCTGGCGGTCCCGCTCCTTCCCAGGCACAGAGTGACACCAGGAGAAACAACAACACTGGTGGCGGCCAGCTCTCCAGCTCTGGAGTCAGCTCCCCCAGTAACTACCCGCAGCTCCCAGTCCACACTGGTCTAGGTGCTCCCGGGGCAGTGGAGGGTGCTGACCTGCACAGCTTGGGGGTGCTCAGCAGCAGGAGGGTCCTTGCTGTCCTGTGCCCTCCCTGCCTCCCCCTGTCCCATGGGGACCACAGGATCATGGGCTATGTCCCCCAGTGCCCTGAGATCCGGGGCTTGTGCTGCTGGAATCGCACTCCCAGGATCGCGGCTCCCAAAGGCAGCAGGGCCCAGCCCCCTCTTCCTGGAGCACCCACCTGACCGACCAGCACATTTTTTCTAGAAGAAAAAATATCTTCACTATTTAGGGGTCGGCAGATATTTTTAGAGAGGACAAAAAGAAGTAATCGTGAAGAAAAAAAATGTAATTTCACAAAGATTTAAAACTTCCATTCCTCAAAGGTACCACTAAATGAAAAGCAAAAATCAATAATAAAAAGTCAATCTGATTAAAAATGGGCAAAAGATGTGAATAGGCAACTCACAAAAATGGATATAGTCTGGGCCAATTAGGAAACACCCAGTTCTCAGACTCATTAGTCATCAGGGAAGTGAACATTAAAACCACAAGACACCATCTCACACTCACCAGAAGGGTTAAGAGTGGAAAGGTCCACTGTGACATGCATGCGTGATGTGGAAGCACAGGCGCTCTCATACCCTGAGGTGGGTAAGGCGTAAATGGCAAAACCACTTTGCAAAACCTTGTGGCAGTGTATTCGGAAATTAGGTGTACATTAACCACCAACCCAGCCATTCCACGCCTGGGGATGTACCAAAGAGGACGTGTATGGCCGCGGAAGGAAGAAGTCATGCTATTAGCTAGAAACTGGAAATAACCCCAATGGTGTTCAATGGGAGATGAATAAGTGGTCACACACGCACGGAGTGGAGTACGCTGCGCAGTGAAAGGAGCAGACCTCAGGTTCGCACAAACACACGGTGCATCTCACAGAGGGTGTGACATGTGGGAACGCACAGGGCATCCTTCCACCCGCACAGTTCAGGGCCCGGAACTAAGCTATGGTGGGAATGTCAGATCGGCGGCGGGGGGCAGGGAATGGCCGAGAAGGGGCCCTTTGGAGCAGACAGCCCGCCACGTGGCTGGGACCCAAGTCTAGCCAGCGCTGTTCTCCGCTATTTCTCAAGAGCTGCTCCCGTGTCACCCAGGCCTTGCAGGGTGGGGGTGACACGTGGCCATGCCTCATGCCAGAGGAGCTGCTTTGGGCACTTCGGGTTCCGTGTCCTCGAGTGCATTCCTGAAACTCTGTGGGCTTCGGGTTCCCCAGCTCTAAAATGGGGCCAGGCAGCTGACCCCTGCGCCCTGTGCTCACCCTCCAGAACCTCCAGCCTCTCCTTTCAGTTGCCTCTGTGGGCAGTGAAGGAAGGGGGGCGCTGGGTCGCTGTAGGGAGCACGCAGTGGGGGGCAGCAAGGGGAGGGCCTCTGTGCGCAGGCTCTGCAGGTGGCCTCTGCTCCCAAGTCCCTGCAAGGAGCTCCTCCCCCGGCCTCTGTTCGGCAAGGGATGGAGCATCTCTGGTCTTGTCAGATGCTGCAGTTCCTGCCTGTCCATGGGAGCCAGTGCCACCCCCCAGCACCCCTGGGATGGGCACTTGAGAAGAGCCTGGAAGAGCCTGGAAGAGCCTGGAAGCCAGCACCTGCCCCGCGGTGCTGGGCTCCTTCCCCGGCCTCACACAGAGGCAGGCGGGTGGGCACAACCCAGGCTGGGATCCTCACCTGCTGGGAGCCTGTTCCTTAGGGCCCCTGTCCCTTGTCAGTGGCCCTGTCTCCCCGGCCACCCCACTGGTAGAGCCCCAGGCAGGGCTGACGCTCCCCAGCCTCGTCGCTGCTTCCCCTATAGACACGCCAGCAAGGGGGGCTTCAGCTGACGGGGCTTTGGGGCGGGCGAGAGGAGGCGCCACCACTTTGGGGTATTGAGCAAACAGTCAGCATCCTCATTGAGAGGGAGCTGGGGTCCCCGGCAGTGCCTGGCCCTCTCTAGGGGGTTGGCCGCAGCTCAGCCCACGGCAGTTCTCGAATTTCAACTGTAAGCTTGGTCCTTGGTGTCCTTGTAGCCCGCAGAGGGAAGACGAGCAGGGACAAGACTGTCACCGTCTTGGCGGCAAGGACGCATCCGTCCCCCTGTCAGCGCCTTGTCTGACGCTCGGACACCCAGGGGAGTTTTCACACTGGAGCCCGACACTTGCCAGGCCCATGACCTCGTCGACCTTATCTCTAAAGGCCAGTGCACAATCTGTGCATCCTGCCATGCCCCGGCCCCACCTCAGCAGCTCCCCCATCAGGTGCCAGCAGCAAGGCCGCCCGACCCCAGAAGGGCAGAGGCAGCCGCCCTCCTCTGGCCCCCGCCCAGCAACATCCCCCCAACTCTGGGGGTGCTCCTGGGCCCGAGATGGAAATGAATTTTTTTCTTCAGAGAAAATGGATGAAAATCTAATTGTGGCTTGAACGAGAAGGGGTGGGGGGGGCCGCTGGGGGGCGGGGCTGGGACAAAGGGGGGAGAGCGAGGCCTGATCAATTGTTTCAATTTCAAGAGGCTGCAGTAAAATGGTTGGAAGACAGAGTTATGTGCCTCCCGAAAATGTGGCAATAAATAAGGGAAATCACCCAGAACGAATAGCAGCAGCTGTTTAGATGAGCAGAGGAGCCGGGACACAGGAGGGGTGGCCCCGGCCAACAGGGGGTGCGGCGGGTGAGCAGAGGCCCTGGGGTGGGGGGGCCCCGGAGGGAGCACAGCCCCCCACCTGTGGTGCCCTCAGGGGTCTCCCCTGAGCAGGAAGCCCTTGGGGAAACCCCTGACCAGAGCCGGGCCGTGTAGACACGTCCCTAGCCATGGCCTAGTGGTCTGACCGATGCTCTGCAAGCCTCACAGCCTGTGCCTTGACATCATGACGGCGCTGCCCCCGGGAGAGAAACCCGGGCCGGGCACGGCACCTGGTCTCCCTGAGGCCCCACGCCGTGTGCCTCTTCCCACCCCGGGGCTTGCCTGGCTGCCCTTGCTGATGAGCCGCTTGGGCCCTGAGATCACAGGCGCGGGGCAGGCGCCTCCGGCCTGGTGGTTCAGTTTGCAGGACAACCAGTCCCTTCCCCAGCCAGGCCCAGGGGTGTCCCCCAAAAGCTGTTCCTCTGCAGGGAAACGTGGGGGGGGTGGGAAAGACATGGTTCCCTGCTCTGGCTCTGAGCGGTGGCTGAGTGGAAACAGCCCGGGCACCCACTGCCCACTGTCTCTGCATCCATGGACAAGTCGCCTCACTGTGCCTCAGCTTCCCCGTCTGTGTCATGGAGACAATAGAATCCCAAAGTCGAAAGAGGCCACAGAAGTCGCCTAAGTCCAGTCCCTTAGACCACGACAATTACGCTCTACTTACACCCCTTCCCAGGTTGGGTGCTCACTATACCCCTAGGTCTTCAGGGACAAGAATTTTTCTTCATATCGAGCCTTGAGCTCCGTCTCTTGTCCTGGAACTACTCAGGAAGTGTGTGGCTTGGGGCAGCTCCCCCTGAGCCTTTGTGTCCTCACTGCCTCCCCCTCCCTCTCCCATTCCAGCCTAGGCACACAGCAAAGACGGAGTCCCAGTCACTTAGAGCCAGCCCACTTCCTATCCTCTCCTGAGGGCTAACACTTTTTTCCAAAACGTTTCCTGCTTTCTGCATCAACTACTGGGTCACAAGAAAGCTTGATGGTGTCCAGCCCTTGCTCTACTCAACATTGGGCAAGTCACGTTAACTTCTCCAGTGCCACGGATTCCCCACCAGTAGAGTAGGGATGAGAATGCCTCCTCACAGGGCTTCTGTGGGACTTAGAGGGGTTGATTTAGGTACAGTGTTTAGAATAGAGACTAGCAATAGGCACAACATAAAGTTAGTAGTCCTCACCATCATCTTCACCACCATCAACATCCCTGCCACCATCACAATCACCACCATCAGCACCATCACTACCATCACCATCACCATCACCACTATAATCATCACCATCACCATCACCACCACCATCATCACCACATCACTACCATCACCACCATCACCACCATTACCACCATCACCACCATCAACGCCATCAGCACCATCACCACCATCAACGCCATCAACACCATCACCACCATCACCACCATCACCACCATCAACGCCATCAGCGCCATCAGCACTACCACCATCACCACCATCAGTGCCATCAGCGCCACCACCATCACCACCATCAGCACCATCACCACCATCAGCGCCACCACCATCACCACCATCAGCACCACCACCATCACCACCATCAGCACCATCACCACCATCAGCACCATCACCATCAGCGCCACCACCATCACCACCATCAGCACCATCACCACCATCAGCGCCATCAACGCCATCAGCACCATCACCACCACCACCACCATCAGCACCATCACCACCATCAGTGCCACCACCATCACCACCATCAGCACCATCACCACCATCACCACCATCAGCACCATCACCACCATCAGCGCCACCACCATCACCACCATCAGCACCATCACCACCATCAGCACCACCACCATCACCACCATCACTGCCATCAGCGCCACCACCATCACCACCATCAGCACCATCACCACCATCAGCGCCATCAACGCCATCAGCACCATCACCACCATCACCGCCATCAGCGCCATCAGCGCCACCACCATCACCACCACCACCACCATCAGCACCATCAGCACCATCACCACCATCAGTGCCACCACCATCACCACCATCAGCACTATCACCACCATCAACACCATCAGCGCCATCAGCGCCACCACCATCAGCACCATCAGCACCATCACCACCATCAGCGCCACCACCATCACCACCATCAGCGCCACCACCATCACCACCATCACCACCATCACCACCATCAGCACCACCACCATCACCACCATCAGCACCATCACCACCATCAGCGCCACCACCATCACCACCATCAGCACCATCACCACCATCAGCACCACCACCATCACCACCATCACTGCCATCAGCGCCACCACCATCACCACCATCAGCACCATCACCACCATCAGCGCCATCAACGCCATCAGCACCATCACCACCATCACCGCCATCAGCGCCATCAGCGCCACCACCACCACCACCATCAGCACCATCAGCACCATCACCACCATCAGTGCCACCACCATCACCACCATCAGCACTATCACCACCATCAACACCATCAGCGCCATCAGCGCCACCACCATCAGCACCATCAGCACCATCACCACCATCAGCGCCACCACCATCACCACCATCAGCGCCACCACCATCACCACCATCACCACCATCACCACCATCAGCACCACCACCATCACCACCATCACTGCCATCAGCGCCACCACCATCACCACCATCAGCACCATCACCACCATCAGCGCCATCAACGCCATCAGCACCATCACCACCACCACCACCATCAGCACCATCAGCACCATCACCACCATCAGTGCCACCACCATCACCACCATCAGCACCATCACCACCATCACCACCATCAGCACCATCACCACCATCAGCGCCACCACCATCACCACCATCAGTGCCACCACCATCACCACCATCAGCTCCATCACCACCATCAGCGCCACCACCATCACCACCATCAGCACCATCACCACCATCAGCGCCATCAACGCCATCAGCACCATCAGCACCATCACCGTCATCAGCGCCATCAGCGCCACCACCACCACCACCACCACCATCAGCACCATCAGCACCATCACCACCATCAGCACCACCACCATCACCACCATCAGCACCACCACCATCACCACCATCAGCACCATCACCACCATCAGCACCATCACCATCAGCGCCACCACCATCACCACCATCAGCACCATCACCACCATCAGCGCCATCAGCGCCATCAGCGCCATCAGCGCCACCACCATCACCACCATCAGCACCGTCAGCACCATGTTACCATTACTTTCCTGCTGTTAGCATTCCCCCCACCCAGCAGACAAGACTGCAGTAAGTGCTCTGAAAGGGACACTCCTGCACTGGAATTGAGAGTCTCTTCAGCTCTTGCTCGGTCACACGTTTCTGCTGCCAAGTGACAGCTGTATTGCAGACTTATGTGAGGTCACTCATCCCACTGCTGTAATTGACCTAAGCAGCCTTAATGAACTCAATGCCTTCCATCCCGCCCTCGGGATAGAAAGGGCTGCTCCATCTCTGCTCATCCCTGACGCAATGGCCTCCTCTGGGTGAAGTGTCACTCAGAGGAGGGCGGGAACACACATCTCATTGGCAATATTCATTTAGGGCAGCCCAGGTCCACCTTCACGTCTATAAAGCCCAACATCTACTCCAAGTCCACCCTGTTCAGGCAGGAAGGGAAATATCTGATGTTTCCATAGCAACCACCCAACCCATATGTTCATAGGCTTTGCTAGGGGATATGGGACCGTCACTGCCATGCCATGACCCAGGCCCCACCATCTCTCACCTGGGCCACGGCAATCCCCTCCTCTCGACCTCCTTACTCCAGACTTGCCTCCTCCAGCCCATCCTCCACCACCACGGTCCCAGCAACATTTATAAAAGACAAACATGATCAGGTCACTACATGTTTAACAACCTCAGAGCTCCCAATGCCCACAAGATAAAATTCAAAATATTCAGCCTGGAACCAAGTGACCCCTAGGATCTGTCCCTCAACTACAACTTTCTCTGCCTTGTCTTCGGTTATTCCCTGCCCATATCAGGTTCCTTCCACAGCCCCTGCCCACAGGAGGTAGGCATTCTGTTCCCTCTGATGGGGAGGCTCTCTTCCCCAGTGCCTCTGCTTACAAACCAGTATAAGGTCATCTCTTTAGTTCCAGCTCACAGTACACCTCTCCTGGGAAGCGCCCCTGCATCCCCTGCAGACATGCCAATGTTGGACCCCCCACCACACCAGCTGCATCCTGTTAATATGTCTGTTTCCAGATTGCTCTTCACCATGTGCATGCTGACAGAATCAAGGGCGAGAAGCACAGTCGAACCATCTCTGGATCCTGGGCACCGGCACAGGGGGATGCTCAGGTGTTGGATAGATGATGCATGATAGATGGATAGATCCTTCACAGATGGATGGATTCATGTTCCTGGGACATCATGACTGCCTTGGGCCACAGTAGAGTGGGGCTAGAGCTGGGTCACAGTGCTGCTTCAGGACCTGCTTTGGGACCCATGGGTGGATGGGTGATGGGTGGGTGGATGGGTGGATGGAGGGATGGTTGGGTAGCAGGTGGGTGGGTGGATGGAGGGATAGATGGATGGGTAAGTAGTTGGGTAGGTTCCAGGATAGATGGGTTGATGAATGGACACATCAGTGGATGGGTGGGTAAGTGGGGAGATATGCAGGTGAAAGTCTTCAAACCCAATTTGAGAGCGTTTTTTTCTCTAGCAAAGACATTAAGTGTAGCTATTTAGAACCCAAATGGATATACTTGATCTGCTCTATCTTCGTTTGTGCTTGGGGTTTTGTGCTTATTTCTTGTGTTCTTTCTTTTCTTAAAAATGTTTTGTACACATTAATATAGTGATGTTAGGCTTTCATTCTTAACTACTGATTCTGAAAGTCTCAATCCTGTTTTCAATTCTGCAAGAGCTTGCCTTTATGTTGGTGATAGTATCCTTTATTCTCCAAGTCTCTGTAGGTCAAAGACAAGAATGAATCTTTATCTTCTGACTCCTTCCTTTTTAGAAAAAGTATTGAATGCACTGTCTTCAAGCCACTGCGGAGCCAGTGGAAACATCGGGGAAGACTCAATTCCAAGAGTCCCAGGAGGCGGCTGGGAAGAGGGATCAAGGTGGCCCCAGAGCTGCGAGCCCACTTCCTCATTCACCCAGTGCCCCCCTTCCCCCTGGTGGAGCCTCTTGGGTCAGCTCTGGCCCTGGCTCCAAGCAACCCCCAGTGGGGCCTTCACCAGCAGGGCTGTCATCATGTCCTGGGAGAGCCTGACATCCAGCACGTGTGCCCCAGTTCTGGGTCGCTGAACTTTGCTATAGCAACTATGCATTTTGAATGGAAATGTACGCAGAGTGAGGAAGGCGATTTTTCTCATCGCTAAAGCAAGAGAAATCCCATGTTCGCTGTCACTTATATGCAGGGTGCTCAGGTCCTGCAAAGGAAGAGCGTGTTCTAGAGGAAAACATTTCCAAGGCAGGAGGTGGGTGGGCGGCCCTGGGCTGCATGCCTGCCCTCCCAAGCCCTGGGCTGTGTCCTGACCTTTTTGGTAACATTTCATCCTCACAGCAACCCTCTGAGCCTCCATTTCACCGGTGAGCGCCAGGGGACAAGATGTCACTCACCCCAAATCAACAGCCACTAACCAGCAGGATGGGATTCCCAGCCCCACGGTGTGGCTCGCAGCCCCTGCTCCTTCGGGCGCTCCAGGCCTGTCCCTCCTTTGTCCCTCTGCCACTTGCCACGAGGTCTTCCCTGGGCCTGGAATGTTCTCCAGCTCCGCCTGGGCTTAGATGCACAGAGGGTCAATGTGCAGGCCCTGAGAGAGACGGCCTGTGTGGAGTCCCGGCTTTGTCCCCTCCGGCTGGGGGTCAGGAGCAAAGTCTCCAATCCCGGGAACCTCTAGGCCTTAGCTCTGCAAAGACAGTGGAGCACTGACCTCCCGGGGCAGCGAGAGGGTTGAGACGTGAGGCAAGCCCTGGGCTGTGCACAGTGATGGCGCCATGTGGTGCAGCTGCTGGGCGGTGGCGCGGTTATCACAGCCTGCCCCCTCTGCAGGAAGTGGTGCCGGCGAGGGCCTCCCTCCCCATCACAAGCTGCTTCCATTCCCGGCTGGGCCTCAGTCCCTGGGGGTGAAGACCTGACCTCTCCTTCTGCAGCCACTTGGGAGGCACCAGGTAGAAGGACGCTGAGATCCCAGAGGTGAGTGGGACAAGGAGGAGAAGGCCTCGGGCCCAGCTTGAGGAAGGCCTCCAGCCTGTGGGGGAGAGGAGGCCTGGGGGGTGAAGAGCAGCCCCAGAAAGTAGACCCCCAGGGCTGGGGAAGCTTCCAGGTCACTGAGCCTCGTTCCCCCCTGGAGGATGAGTCTCCATGGTACCCAGCCTATGGTTGTCCAGCTTGGTTACCTCTGACGATGGGCAGTTCACTCCTCCTTGCCTCTTGTTGGACAGCTCCAATCAGTTCTCAGAAGGATTCTCCTTTTTTTCCTGAAGTCCAATCTGTTTCTCTTGGTTGGTTTGTTTTGCAATATTATTTTGATTTCTTGGGGATTTCTCCAAATTTTATCAAAAACGTATTCTCTTAGAATTCAGTAATATTCTATTTCAGGGCACCTGGGTGGCTCATTTGGTTGAGTGTCTGACTCTTGATTTCAGCTCAGGTCATGATCTCGGGGTAGGGGGTTGGTTGTGGGATCAAGCCCCGAGTCAGGCTCCACATTCTGTGAGGAGTCTGTTTGAGATGCTCCTACTCCCTCTCCCCCTCCCCCTGCCCATGTGCTCTCTCTCTCAAATAAATAACTAAATCTTTTTAAAATAATATTTTATTTCATTTTTTAAAAGATTTTATTTATTTATTCATGAGAGACACAGAGAGAGAGGCAGAGACCCAGGCAGAGGGAGAAGCAGGCTCCCTGCAGGGAGCCCAACACGGGACTCGATCCCAGGACCCCAGGATCACACCCTGGGCTGAAGGCAGACACTCAACCGCTGAGCCACTCAGGTGTCCCAATAATATTCTATTTCAGAATCAAAACTTATTTATAGGGATGCCCGGATGGCTCAGGGGTTGAGCGTCTGCCTTTGGCCCAGGGCGTGATCCCGGGGTCCTGGGATCAAGTCCTGCATTAGGCTCCCCCCAGGGAACCTGCTTCTCCCTCTCTCTCTCTATGTCTCTCATGAATAAATAAATAAAATCTTTTTTAAAAACTTATTTATAAAGTATTTGTCCTATATTTAATGACGGGTTGTTGACTTAATAAGGAAGACCGGGAGATTCACATTCTCAGCCCCCATCTGCTCGGTCAATGCGTGAAAACACTGAAAATGGTGAAGAGACGCAAGGAATGCACTCTGGGGAAACAGGGTGAAAGTGTCAGTAAGAAGCAAAGATACGAGAGCTATTTTCTGGGCTTATAAATGCCGGTTTCCTCCACCGCGGCTCGTGCAGCAGGACCTGTGGGTTAGCCTACAGACTCTTGAGACCAACCATCCCATTTAAAGGAAAAAGAACGGAGGGCTTTAAGCATAGACGTGAGAGGCTGAGAAGCCAGAATTTGCTTGTTAACAGTTTTTCAAAGTAGAAATGCTAAAGCCACTGGCGTGCCTTCCAGAGCGGCCCTCGCTCACACGCGGGCAGAGGCAGTGGCCACACCAGGGCCCGGAGGCCACTTGGCCCAGAACGGCAGGCAGGCCGGGCCGAGAGAGAGTCCGCGAGGGACATCGCAGCAGAGCCGCCTTCCAACGATCGGCAAGTCATCCTATAAATATCCAACCACAAACATGAATATTGAGTTAATAGTTGGTGGCAGCATGGCCCTTTTGCCCTGCTTCTAGAGGAACCTACAGGCATGGCTGGGCTTGCGGTTGGTGTGCAGACGTCCCCTATGAGCACTGCTCAGCGCCGAAGGTCTTCACTTAGGTGACATCTGTCTTTTTTTTTTTAATTTATTTATTTATTCATGAGAGACAGAGAGAGAGAGAGGCAGAGACACAGGCAGAGGGAGAAGCAGGCTCCATGCAGGAGCCCGACTCAGGACTCGATCCCAGGACCCAGGATCACACCTGGGCCAAAGGCAGATGCTCAACCGCGGAGCCGTCCAGGCGCCCTACTGACGTGATGTCTTGACAGCAAGCGCACGTGCACTGAACTATTCAGGCTGCAGACCTCCTTCGTGAGTCCTGTCATTGGCTCCGGGACCACTGTGGGGACATTCGCAGTGACGCACTGGCAGAACTGGTGCAGTGCTGGGTGCGGTGGAAGCCATGCCACCGAGGCACACCAGCCACCAGGGCACCCCTTGCCCACACGCTTGTGGGCAAGAAAAGAAAAAACAGCATGTCCTTGACAAGCAGCACAAATCGTTAATATTATCAAGTTCTGATGACCACACACCGTTTTAACATTCTGTGTGTTACAGTCTGAATAGTTGATGTCCCCCGATTTGCAAATGGGGAGATCCTACCCCCAAAGTGATAGCATTGGGAGGAGCTGGGAGCTCTGGGGGCGCTGAGGTCATGAGGGTGGAGCCCTCGTGAATGGGGTTAGTGCCCTTATGAAAGGGACCCCACAGGGCTCCCTAGCCCTCCCACCGTGTGACGGCGCAGCGAGAAGATGCCGGCGGTGGGCCAGGAGCGAGGCTCCCACCAGAGAACACCGTGGCAGTGGCCCCCAGATCTCAGACCTCCAGCCTCCAGAAATCCCTACTGCTTACAAGCCACCTGGTCTGGGGACAGGAACCAATTGAGACTCCAGGTAACAAATGGCAAGTGCTGAGAACAACTCTGTCACGTGCCGAGTGCTCCCCTCGTCTTCGGGGAAATCGTTCAGACAATATTTGAGTTATGAGCTGAACTAGCTCCTTTTCTGTGGAACGCGATTTTTACTTAACAGGACCATTGACAAAAGGTGGTTATCCAGATACGGGTGTTCGGCAGATATTTCGTTCATCCAGACGTGAACAGGGTAAGCCTATCATTCAAGGAAACAGCCGTTGCCAATAACATCTGAGTTTTATGTGAAAATCTGAATTTTAGAGAACTTGTCGCTAGCACTGTGATGAGCTGCTTCTCAGCAGTGATTTTTCTGATGAGATCAGTGATGACGATAACAAGTTTGATTATTTGTATTGAGGTTTAAAAAAATGACATAAAAAATGACATAAAATTCACCACCTCGACCAACTTTAAATGTCCACCTCAGGGGCGAGGAGCACATTCACGGTGTCATGAAACAGATTCTGGAACGTTTATGTCTCGCAAATGTGAGACATCCATACCCATTAGGTATTCCTCCTCCTCCTGGAGTCCCTGGGGACCACCACTCTGTTTTCTGTGTCTGAGTCTGACTATGCTAGGGACTGCATATTAGTGGAAGACAAACACGGTATTTGTGGTTTTGTGCCTGGTTTACATCACATGATGTCTTCGGATGATGTCTTCAAGGTCCCCCCATGTGTGTGACGGCATTTCCTTCCTTCTTCACGCTGAAAATAGTCCACTGCACGTACGGTCCACGTTTCGTTTATCCATCCATCCGCTGGTGGAAATCCGGGTGTTTTCAGCTCTTGGCCACTGTGAATACTGCTGCTATTGACATGGGTGTAGCATCATTCTTCAAATCCCTGCTTTCAGTTATTCTGGAAATACACCCAGAAGTGGTGTTGCGGGATCATAGTCTAGTTCTCTTTTCTATTTTTTTTTTTTTTTTGAGGAGCTGCCATCCTGTTTTCTATATAGAGGTGGCACCATTTTATGACCCCATCAAAAGTACACAGGGTTTTAATTTCTCTATCTCCTCGCCATAATTTGTGGGGTTTTTTTTTTCTGTTGTTGTTCTTTTTCTTTAACTAGTCACCATCCTAATGGGTGTGAGTTGATAACTCACTGTGGTTTTGCTTTGCATTTCTCTGATGATTAATGTCGAGCATCTTTTCATCTACCTGTTGGCTTTTGTGTATCATCTTCGGAGAAATGTCTATTCAAGTCCTTTGCCCATTTTTAATTGGGTTATTTGATTTTTGTTGTTGTTGTTGAGTTATAGGTGTTGTTTATTATTCTGGATATTAACCCCTTTTCAGATACATGATTTGCAAGTATTTGCTCCCATTCCATAGGTTGCATTTTGACTCTGTTGCTCGTGTCCTTGGATGCACAAAGCTTCTTAAGCTTGATATAGTTCCCTCTGCCTATTTTTTGCTTCTTTCAACTGTGCTTTTGGTGTCATATCCAAGAAACCATTGCCAAGTCCAGTGTCATAAAGTTTTTCTCCTATGTTTTCTTCTAGGATTTTTGAAGTTTTAAGTGTTATGCTTAGGTCTTTAATCCTTTCCAGAGTTAATTTTTGTGTCTGGTGTGAGATAAGGATCTAGCTTCATTCTTTTCACGCAGACATCTAGTTTTCCTAAACCATTTGTTAAATAGATTTTCTTTTCCCCATTGAGTGGTCCTGGCTCCCTTATTGAAGACCACTTGACCATACACACAAGAGCTGATTCCTGGGCTCCCTATTCTATTACATTGGTCTATTTGCCTGTCTTTATGCCAGGACCACACTCTTTTGATTATTGTAGCTTTATAATATGTTTTGAAAATAGGAAGTTTGAGTCCTCCAACTTTGTTCTTCTTTTTCAAAATTAGTTTTGTTTATTTGGGGGTCTCTTAGGTTCCATATGAATTTTAAGATGAGTTTTTCTATTTCTGAAAAAAAAAATGCCATTGTGAGCCTGTAGATCACTTTGGATAATATTGACATCTTAACACTATTAAGTCTTCCCATCCATGAACATGGGATGTCTTTTTAATTATTTGTGTCTTCTTTAACTTCTTCCAGCAGTGTTTTATAGTCTTCAGTGTGTGGGACTTTCATCTGCTTGGTTAGTTAACAAATGTGATGTTTGATAAGGTGTAGTGTAATGTGCCACATGTGGGATTTCTGCATCACTCAGGGCCCTTTTCCAAATGACCGATGCATAGTGTCACAAAATCATGAAGAGGTAAATGGTTCAATCCAAATACAAAATAAAAGAATAGAATTTAAGGTGACAGAGTACAAAAAAAGTCATTGATATGGTTTGATTCCAAATGCAGACAACCTTAAAAAAAAAAAAAAAACACTTGCTAAAGAAAAATACCTCCAACTGTCTGAAAAGAGTATTAAAATACTCTTCCTTTTTCCAGTTACCTATCTGTGGTAAACCCGGTTTTCTTCAAAATTCAAAACAAACAGTATATTACAATGGATTGGGCGCAGAAACAGATATGAGAATCCACCTGTCTTCTTAAGTCAAACATTAAAAAGATTTGCAAACACATACGGCAAGGCCATTCTTCTTAACTAAGTTTTTGTTTTGTTTTGTTTTATAAATATGTTATATTTCATTAAAATGTGTTATTTATGTTCACATGTCATGGGTTTACTACTATGATTTTATTTTTTTATTTTTTTATTTTTATTTTTATTTATTTATTTATTTTTTACTATGATTTTAAATGAAATAATTCACATTTTCAAAATTTCTCAGTTTTTGTTCCAACACAGTAAGAAACAATAGCTAACAATTTACCACACAAACAAAAGCTCTTTGGGATCTTCCATGGTTTTGAAGAGTGAAAAGGGGCCCCAAAACTTGAGAATTGCTGGTCTAAACAGAGGATGATTATGAGTAATCTATAAATGCACAACTAAAAATTGCAACCACCACTGACTTACACACTTTAAAATGGTTAATGATTAACTTTATGTTAAGTAAGTTTTACCTCCATGAAAAAGAAAGATGACCATTCAAATAAAACATGCATTTTAAATTATCAAAAGTAATAGGGACACATAAAACAAAATGAAACAAAAACCGGACTGGTTACTAAAAAGACACATAAGGTTTGAACGGAAGGCATATACTAAAAAAATCAGGACAATTAAAATCAAACTATCTTATTAATATATCTGTATATTGATACTTGTATCAGCTAAACTTACACATGAAAAGAAAATGACTAAAAAAAATTGGTTAGAAACTCGGTGTGCAGTCAGCCCCATGGGGTCAGCCCACACCAAACAGTGATGAGGGGTTGCAATGGCACTGTTCACCTGTCTCAAAGAGTATGGTTTTCATTCGTAAAAAGAAAACAAAATGATTCTAAGATTAGATTACAAAAGAAAACCCGTATCTATGCTACCTATAAGAAACACACAGTGATTCAGAAAGGGGTAAAAATTAAAATAAAACAGGGGGCTCAATCTTAAAACCTTAATATCAGATGAGATTGATTTCAAGACAAAAAGCATTAAAGGGAGAAACACGGCCCATGGTGATAAAGGAAGCTACCCACAAAGAAGGCCTCGCATCTACACATACCTTCACACCAGCCAAAAAGCAATAGCATTCAGAAAGCAAAATCTTTAGGAAATGCAAGGAAAATAGAGAGGAACACAATTCATCTCGGTCCAGAACTGCATGCATGTTTCAATATTTGGACATTTATTAATATAATTCAACATATTACTAGATCAGGAAACAAATCATATGATCATCTCTACTTACGCTGGAAAGCATTAATAAAACACAACATCCGCATTTTATTTTTAAAACCTCTCAGTAATGATGGGGTTGATACTTAAATGTGATAAAAATGTATTTATCTCATCTCAAAGGTCAACGTTATGTTTAGCAGGAAAATACTTACAAACATCCTCCCCTGAAGACAAGATAAAAATATCTACTACTGCCACTAGTACTGAGTATCGTCCTGGAGATACCAACACAATTAAACAAAAGAAAGAAAGAAAGTATACAAAGATTAGGGAGAGATGAAATTATTACTGTCTGCAGATGATAGGATTGTATGTCTGGAAATACCAAGAAAATGAACTGAAAAAAATTACAAAGAAAGAAAGAATTCATCAAAGGTATTGACATAAAACTGGTATATGGAAATCAGTAGCTTTTAGGTGTTAAACAAAATTCACTGGAAGCGACAATGAAAAAACTGAAATACCTACAAATAAACCTAAGAAATATATAAGCACTATTTTAAAAAATAAAAATGTAAAATAAAAATGAACATAAAAGATGACAAGCATACATATATACATAACCGTATTTGGGGGCAGGAAAGTCAGACAACAAGATGTTTATTATCTTCACGAGGAATATTGATGGAATGTTCTGAAAAACCAGATAAGCTGATGCCAAGTTCTCATGAAGAAGAGGAACGGGTCATTAGCCTGACTAGATAGTAAAATATGTTAAAATTATAATAATTTTTAAATACTGGTACAGGTGCATCCAAACACAGATCAACAGGGGGATAAAGAAAATCTCAAAAGTATATGGGAATTTACTATATGATAAAGGTGGGAAATCCCCTAATTTAAAAACAAGATGAATCACACAGCAAATGGCATCTGAAAAAAGTTTAATGTCGACCTTACATCTTACAGAAAAATGATTTCCAGATGTATCAAAGATTTAATGTGAAAAAATGGAACCATAAATGTACTAGAAGAAAATATGAGGATTATTTAAATCTGAAGATGGCCATGCCTTCCTGAGTATGTTAAAACAAGTGCATTTGCACACACACACACACACACACACACACACACACAAACTTGAAAATGTTGTGGACTTAAACGTTTTTAAATGATGTGCCACAAAAACAATATCAAGAAAGTTGAAAGACGTGTGAAAGCCTGAAAGATAAATGCATTTCACATCACAAAAGGAATGTGTTACTTTAACAGGTAAAGAGTTTCTATCAACCAATAAGAAGGTCAACAGCCAAAATGAATAAACAGGTCACAGAAAGGGAACAACATGTCTCTTAGACATTTGAAGAAATGCTCAGCCTTACTCAGAGTAACGACAATGCACATAAAAGCAAAGACGAGTTTTGTTTTTGTTTTTGTTTTTGTTTTTACCTACTGGATTTGCGAAGATGAAAACATTGGTCACCTGCACGACAGTAAGGGCGTGAGAAAGCAGGTGGCTTGGGGGATAGATAAGAGCGCAAACTCCGGGGCCGGTGCCTCAGGTCTGGCTTCCAGTTTCATGGCTTAACCAACTGGAGAGCATGGCTTACCCTCCCGAGCCTCAATCTTCTCCTCTGTGAAACGGGCTGCTTTGAGTCAGCATCTCAACAGCACTTTGACCACAGACGTGCCCGCGCGTGGAAAGCATGTTCAGTCCAGCGCCCTTTGGGGGCCTCGCTCAGGACGGTGAGCAAATTGCCGGCCACCCACGTCACGGGAATCAGAGACCAAACAAGACCGGCCCGGGAAGGACCAGGGACGGGAGCCGGAGGGATCGCTGCGTCGGAAGAGCAGGAAGGAGCACCCGTCCATTCATGCGATGACTTTCGCTGGTTTTGTTTTTTTAGGAGAAAATTGATAAACACCTGGAAAACATAATGCAAAGAGTAGGAAAGAAGACAAACAGAAGTGCGTAAATTATAAGGATGCTACGTCCACTTTTATGTCGCTGTAGTTTGAACGCTCCACAAAATGGGCGTGTTTTTCCTAAGGAAATATAAATTGTACAAGTTCTAGAATGTCTCCGTGAAGAATAATACAGCGAGGGAATGTTAAACAACAGAAAAACCTCTGAATTGTTCTCGGCTTAGATGCTTTCAGGGAGCTCGTCCCTTGGGGCCAGAGAAGCAGACCCTTAAAAACAGGGCCCCGGGGGCGCCTGGGCGGCTCAGCGGTGGAGCTTCTGCCTGGGGCCCAGGACGTGACCCTGGGTCCCGGGATCAAGTCCCAGTTCGGGGTCCCCGCAGGGAGCCTGCTTCTCCCTCGGCCTGTGTCTCTGCCTCTCTGTGTCACTCATGAATAAATAAATAAATTCTTAAAAAAAAAAAAAAAAACCAGGGCCCCCGACTTGTGTCAAGACATTTAAGCAGCCACCACCCCATGGGGGCAGAGACGAGACGGAAGCCACAGGCCGGGCTCAGTCACTGCGAGCTGAGCCAGGTCGCTGTCCTGCCCAAAGGGTGAGCCTGCCACCTGCCGGGCCCACGGGGAGCGCACTGTCACACGAAGCAGGCGGCGCTGCACCGAGGGGGCGCACCGAGGGGGCGCTGCACTGAGGGGGCATCAGGGTGTGAGGCCTGGGCGCCGACCGGGCACCTGAGCAGGTGCGGCAGGAGGGTGGGGGGCGTGGGGAGCGAGTGGGCGCAGGTGCCCGGGGCTCTGGGGCCCCCGTCAGAGTCCCAGGACCTGGGGGCACCGTGCAGGCTGAGGCCCGGGGGCCCAGGGAGGCTCCGCCCCTGTCTGCAGTCGTTGGGGTGCCCTGCTGGGGGGCGCTCTGGTCTCTGCCTCCACATGGCCCGGCTGTCCCTGAGGCGCTCGCCGTCCCCACATCCCCACGCCTTCCCGGACACCAGTCTTCAGATCAGAATCTGCCCGGAGCGACCCCGCCTTGATCTGATCACTTCTGCAATAACCCAGTTTCCATGTGAGGTCACACTCACAGGAACCAGGGTCAGGACCCGAATGTGTCCTGTCGGGGGCACAGTCCCCCCATTCCAGGGGCACCAGGGGGAGGAAAGCCCGTGGCTCTCGAGGGAGTCTAGGTATGCGCACCTGCGTGGTTAGAGGGCACGCCCGTGCGGCGCCTGCAGGGGCGTGTGCACCTGTGTGCACGTGCGGATGGGAGGCCGACCTCCACCTCACAGGGGCTGATGGCCAGGGTGGTCCTGGCACCAGAACACGGGGGTGTCTGGGACGGGGGGCGCGGTGTGGCCAGCACAAGTGAGGCTGAGGCAGGAGACCGGGGTGTGGGCTAAACGTGGGGTCGCGAACACGGGGTCACGGGGAGACTTTCCTGGAAGGACCGTGCTCAGGCGGGTGGAGGGGCCGCAGGGGTAGCAATCCTCGGACGCCGTGGGTCTTGGGCAGCCTTTGGGGTTCCGGGTGGAGGGGCTGCTGGGCAGGGGCAGACCCGGGACAGAGTCTCAGAGAGGGGTGGGGCGGGTTCCCCGGGGCCCCCCACCACGTGCGCAGGGCCGGGCCTGCCGCCACGGGCATCGGTGGGACGGGAGCAGAGGGGACGACTGGGAAGGGGGCGGGGGTCATGGGGGTCCGGGTGGGAGGAGGGAGCCGGCACAGAGGTCACGCTCGGGCTGCCCAGGAACTGGCAGGGAGACGCAGGGCAGGACAAGGAAAAAGGGTCCCAAGACCGTGGAGGCGGCCCTACTATCCGGCCCCATGGGACATCCCGAGTAAGAGGAGGCCTCGGGGTGCCCCGGGCTCTGGAGACCCGAGGTCACAGGGGCTTCTGTGGAGGCCGAAGATTCGAGGGAGAGAACGGCCGACCAAAGTCCCCGGCCGGTGGACCGGAGGGGACCCTCCTGTTGCAAGGGCTGGTGTCCCGTCATCTCAGGACAGGACCCCCGTCGGGATGCAGCCCCCAGTCCCGTGCAGGGGCCTGCGCGTCGCCGCAGATGCCCGGCGGCTGTCACTCGAGGGCCTGAGGCCTGACGGCAGGTGCGGCCCGGCAAGCCGCTCGCCCGCGGTTGTGGTGCCGTTTCCTGAAGTTTTAGCCAACGACGCGTCAGAGCCGACGCAGGCCGGACAGCTGTAAGGACCAGAAGGGCCGGAACAGCCTCTCGTCACCAAGGACGTGCAGATTAACACCCAGGAGACCCAGGAGAGGGAACGTTAACAGAAGAGCAAAAATGACCCACCGGTGCCGACGGCTCAGAATCTAAATGAGTATTTTAAAATCCATTGTGTTCCTACAGGGTCGCGGGGACCGGGAGCACCTATAATGGGGGGAAAGGATTCCACTCAAAAGAGCAATGGATTTTTTTTTTTAATGTAACACCTAGAAATAGCTGCAACAAAAAGCCTTCAGTACCTGTGTGAAGAGGAAACTATAAACTCCGCCGGGAAAAATATGTAAGGACGCGGAAGGCTGCGCGCCCCGACGGGGGCCTCAGGCTGTAAACACGCCCGATCCCCCAAAACTCTCAGACGTTCACGGAAAGGCCCTAAGACTGATTTGTGGCGACAATGACACAACTCGGTAAAACAACCGGAACCACTGCCTGGTACCCTCGCAGAGGGGGGAGTTGCAGGACGTGCAAAATATGTCTCAATTAAGCTATTTTTAAAAGAGTTTATTTATTTATTCATGAGAGACCTGAAGAGAGGCAGAAACGCAGGCAGAGGGAGAAGCAGGCTCCCTGCAGGGGCCCAGCACAGGACTCGATCCCAGGACCCCGGGGTCACACCCTGAGCTGAAGGCAGACGCTCCACCGCTGAGCCACTCAGGTGCCCAACTGAGCTATTGTTTAAGTGAAAAAAAAAAAGTGTTCCAGGACACGTCCTGCTCAGGATGGGGGGTCTGAGCCCACAGGCTGCGCTCTTTTTTCTCCCCAAATGCCACATAAAGGATTTAAAAAATACAGAAGGCGGGGATCCCCAGGGGGCTCAGCGGTTTAGCGCCGCCTTCAACCCAGGGCATGATCCTGGAGTCCTGGGCTCCCTGCGTGGAGCCTGCTTCTCCCTCTGCCTGCGTCTCTGTCTCTCTGTCTCTGTCTCTCTCTGTGTGTCCCTCATGAATAAAATAAATAAAGTCTTTAAAACATAAAAGGTACAGAAGTCAAGAGCAGTGCCAGGAAGCAGAACCAGACATTCTGAGGAAACTCTGAACCGCGTATGGATGAGGTGAAGTGAGGGCACGGGCTCCCCAGCAGGCCCCCCCGGGATCCCAGAGCCCCAGCACCTGGTTGGGGAGGAAGCCCCGAGGGACAGAGACAGCGGCCGGGGTGGCCCCTCGCACACCCTATGCACAGCAGGTGTAGACAACCACCCACCCCAGTGACCCGGGGCGCCCACGGAGTCTCCCTGCAGGGGCTGGGGGCCCACGACAGGTCCAGCGAGTCTCCCACACCCCCGGCCCCTGTCCGCGCTGCTCTCCCGCTGCGGTGGCTGCACCAGGGCCACTTCAGGCCACTTCATCAGACACGGGCAAAAATAGACTTCTCTACAGAAAAAGTGGTTCCTCGGGGCAGTTAAATCCTTTAAATCACATCTCAAAAATGACCCTGTGCTCGACTAATCCGTGATGAAACAGGATTAATGCAGGAAACAGAAGGGAATTTTAAATTTCTAATTAGCATCCACAGAGAGACTCAAAAGGGTACCGCGTCCGGGAAATAAGAACTAGCCACAGTTGTTTAAATGGGGGATTAGGGGACCGGAAAAGGGGTCTTTGAAAATTTAAAAAAAAAAAAAAAACATGATTACTAAAATAGTACAACTCAAGAGGAGCAGGGCGGTGGGGGTGGTCACAGGGCTGAGACCCTCATGGGGGAATGAGAGGCAAAGCCGGGCAAGTCTCTCTGCACGTTAGGACCAAGGGGGGGCCGGTGACCCTGGAAGGAAGGAGGCTGGGGTGTGGGCGCCCGGTCATTCCAGGGGGTCCCTGGGGGGCGCGGAGGGGAGGCCACCACAGCGCAAAGGGAAGACCGTTTCCTCTGACATCAGAAGGGCTCGGGCTGGGCGTCCGGGGAGGAGCGATGGGAAGACGTGTCCTGGTGCGAGGCATGAGTCGAGGGGTTGGCAAGACCTCAGGTTTGCAGAGTAAAAATAATGATGATGATGATGATGATGCTATAATAATAATGACAATAATAATAATAATAATAATAATAATAAATAATAGATTGACAGCAAAAAGAAGAAAGTTCCGCTCGGCGCGGGTCATTCCCTCTGCAAGACGGAAACTCTGGAAGCGATGCCGCTGCAGCGGCTACAGGGCTCCGAGCACCCGGAGCTGCAGAACCTGAATTCCACACCTGGGCAGCACGCAGCTGCGCCGTGAGGGACAACACGCTGGGTTCCCGGGGACTCGGAGGCCGCGAGGGCCTGTCCTTCCCGGCGGGACATCAGTGTGGGGTGCGGTTCAGCAGAACCAAAGAAACAGAAGGACAAGAAGGCATTGGGCAGGAGGAACAATCGTGAGCACACAGATAATTAAAATTTACAGTCATGTCCAAACAATTACTGAGAAAATGAGGTTTGATGCAGTTGTCGGAGAATAATTCCCCAAACAGGCACGACGGAACGTTCCTAAAGTAATTGACATAATGTGACAGAAAATTAATAGCATTCTGGAGCTGAAATTCTGAATGATTGCAATAAAATCACGCCAAATGTCTTGTCATACTCAAACGGTAATTTATGGGCACCGACGAATTCTTAGAGTTGATAGAAATATGCGTTTTAATATTTTATCGATCGGGACTCTCTGGGTTGCACGGAACAGAAGCGCGACTCAGCCCAGGCTCGGGGGTGTGAGCCTCGGGGCGCCCGGGGGCTCCGTGCTGGAGCGGCTGCCTTGGGCTCAGGGCGTGGTCCGGGGGCCTGGGATCGAGTCCCGCGTCGCTGCTCAGCGGGGAGCCTGCTTCCCCCTCTGCCTCTGCAGTGCCCCCTGCTTGTGCTCTCGCTCTCCACTCTCTCTCGCTCAGTCTCTGACAAATAAATAAAATCTTAAAAAAAAAAAACAAAACCTGTGAGCGTTCTGCAGGGACCCTGAGTGTCCCGTTGGACCCGAGGAGCAGAGGCGGTGGGGGCTCGGGACACGCGGGGCCCGGCTCAGAGGCTGGCGCGGCCCGCATCCGTCCCTCCCGTCGTCTCACCTCCGCCCGCCTGCGTCCTTCTCTCTGCGGAACCTGGCTGTGAGGTCCACGCGACCCGGACGCCCCAGGAAACGTGCAAATCCCTGCCTCAAGCCTCTCACAAAGGTTCTTTTGTATTTTTATTTTATTTACTTTTTTGAGACACAAAGAGAGCGCGCACCAAGCAGAGGGAGCAGCAGACCCTCCGCTGCGTGGGGAGCCCGACGCAGGACTCGATCCCAGGACCCCGACTCGGGACTTGATCCCAGACCCCGACGCGGGACTCGATCCAGGACCCCGGGACCACACCCCAAGCCGAGGCAGCAGGCGTGGAAGCCGGGACTGAGTGTGAGGCAGGAGCGAGTGTGAGGCAGGAGCGAGTGTGAGGCAGGAGCGAGCCGGGAGAGGAAAGGGAGAGGCCACGCCTCGGGTTCCTCCCCACCCAGGAAAACAGAGAGAACCAAGGGGGTGCCACGGAGGTCACAGCAGAGCGAACTGATCAGCCAGGCTCCCCGGCTCCATGTGCGGGGGCATCTCCCCCTGGCGGCTACGAAGTGATCGCAGACACCCACACATCGCCAAGGGGTCGCTGCCAGGACACGTGTCACCGAGGGGTCCTCGACAGCCCCGCTCAGACCAAGGGGCTGAGGCAAGGATGGCAAGGCCACGGCGCCTGGGTGGTTGTCGGTACAAGACGGACCCCAAGGCCCCAGGCAGCGTGATGGGACCCCCCTCCCACACTCGCTCTCCTGTGTCCCCGACACTCCTCTCGGCTCCACGGGCCCAGCACAGGCAGGAGGACGTGGCCGTGCCCCCGGAGCTGCGGCATCACGGGCACCCCCGACGGCCTGGCCTCCACGACCCCGGGTCCCCCGCAGTCCCCACGTCGGCCCTCCTGAACGGAACCCGTGGGGGCTGCGTGGGGGGGGCGCCGTGCTCGATGAGCAACGCAGGCAGCGGCCGGCGGGAGGGCTGGATGAGGAGCACGTCGGGGACCCCGGGCGGCCGGCGCGGGGCGGGCAAGGAGCCGCGGAGAGGCTCCGAGGTGAACACCTTCAATCTCGCAGAGCAAGGGAAGCGGCTGCTACACTCGTGGGCTCTGAAACCCGGACGCGGAGTGGCCCGACCTGGAGCAGCCTGCGCGCTCCCCACGGCCCTGGGGTCGGGCCCCGCAGGGCCTTTTGTTTGGGGGGCAACCTGCCGGTTCTGCGTGACGTGGCCGTACGGTGTCCGTGTCCGTGTCCCTCGGGGCCGGGCTCTACAGGGAGGGCGGCCCGGCCCTCAGACCCCGTGGAGGCTGCTCTGTGGCGGCGCCCCGGCCAGTGAGCCCTCGCCAGCCCCTCTTGTCTCCAGAGTCGCCTCGTGGAGAAGATCCCCCCTCACTACCGTTCCCACCTAGAGAGGGTAAACTGAGGCCGGGCACAGGTGGGTGAGGGAACGAGCGGCTGCAGACTCAGGAAGCGTTTCCCTCGTGAGGCCTCAGGAGGCCAGCGGGTGCTCCCAGCTGTGGGGGGGGGGGACCCTGGGGGCCAGGAAGGAAGGCCGCGGGCGGGGCAGGGGAGCACGGGGCCAGCGTGTGCGCTGCTCTCAGACAAGGCGCTGGCGTCGGGCGCCCGGTTCCCACGCCGGCCTCGCTGCCACGTAACCGTGGAGGCTTCCGGCCTTCCTGGGCCTCACCTGTGTCACCTTGAAAAGACGGGAGAGGGGCGCCCGGGGGCTCAGGCAGTTTAGCGCCTGCCTTCGGCCCAGGGTGTAATCCTGGAGACCTGGGATCGAGTCCCGCGTCGGGCTCCCTGCATGGAGCCTGCTTCTCCCTCTGCCTGGGTCTCTGCCTCTCTCTGGGTCTCAGGAATAAATAAATAAAATCTTTAAAAAAAAAAAAAAGACGGGTGTGCAGGCATCGGCGCCCTGATGGGCCGCTGTGGGTGGGCGTGCAGCCTGGCCGCGGGCAGCTCCGGCTCCTGGCCCCAGTGGCCATCCCCTCCTGCCGGTGACAAACCATCCCCACCTTGGTGGCTTAAGAGCCCCGCAGAGAGGGCTCCTGTCTCGGCATCTGGTGGGCACAGGTCAGGACAGCGCAGCCGTGACCTGAGGGCCCCCCTGGGGCGGGGGATCGGCCTCCAAGGCAGTGGCGCCAGGGCCAGGGTGGAGGGAGCGGCGTCCGGTCACTGAGGAGCCACCCAAGGCCTCCCGCCCCCGCCCGCGCTGCCCAGCAGCTGCCCCAAACCTTGTCGGGGGTCAAAATCCTTCGGGGCTAAGTGAGCCTCGGGGACCCGGATGAGCCCCATCGCTGCCGGGCACTGTCCCAGGGGCCCCGGCTCCGCGGCCCCGGCCAGATTCCACGCTCTGCCCCCTGGGCGGCTCCCCTCGGCTGCGTCGCCAGCCCCCCAGAAACAAGGGTCGTGGGGCATCGGGGAAGCAGCCCAGCAGCATCCCCCGAGGGCCCCCGGGTGCCAGGGGCAGAAGCTCAAGAGCACGGAGGTCACAGCGGCAGCGGTGAGGTCCTCGCAGCGGGGGCCCAGGGGGCAGATGAGCTACCAGGTCCCCGGGGGCAGCACACACCCAGGAGCCGCACTGCTCCCCGAGTCAGACGCCCACGGTCCCCGCGCTGACCCTGCAGGCCCCCGAGAGGCCCGGCCTGGCCCAGGAGGGGCCCAGAGACACCCCGCGGCTCCCCACGGCCCCCCCTGCGGCCCCCCACGGCCCTGCAGCACAGGCAACAGTACGAAGGGGAGTCGGGTGTTGGGGGGCCCGGCCCAGAGCTCCGGCACCGCTGGTCCCGCGGCCTCTGCCGAGAAGCTTCCTCATCACCGGTGCACGTTAAAGCCAAGGACGCAAATAACAAGACTTAGAAGCAGGCCTTCGAATCGCAGCAGCACGAAGCTCGCAGCCGGGTCCCCAAAACAGCAGAGCGCGGACAATCGGATCGCACTCATTGGGGGGATGTGTCTAAGCAGAATATTTTAGTGAAAGCAAAAGGGCTTTAGCGGCCCGTGGAGATGCTTTTAGAGTCGCTTCATCTCCGACTTCATCTTTGTCTTGGCGTCTCTCATCCCATTAGAAGTATTTCCTAATACGCTTGCGCGTGTGCTGCGTGCAAGGGGATAAACACACTCATACTGGCGTATTGGCTCAAACTCTGCTTTCGCTGGGAGGGGGACCCCGTTCTAGACCTTGGAAGCCTCCCTCCTGGCAGCAGAGGCCCCTGCTCCCCGGGGCCGCGTGACCCAAGCCAGCCGGGGCTTCGCCACGCAGTCGCCGCGGGGCCCTCTGCCTCTGCGGGCCTTGGCTCCACTGCCTGGAGGTGATGTGAGGTGAGACGGGGTCTAGACCCTCGTGGGCCTGGGACCAGGGGTGACGCTCCAGCCACAGTCCCAGGGCGGACTGGCTCTTGCCGCAGTTCTTTTTTTTTTTTAGAGATTTATTTATTTATTCATGAGAGACAGAGAGAGAGAGAGGCAGAGACACAGGCAGAGGCAGAAGCAGGCTCCATGCAGGGAGCCCGATGTGGGACTCGAACCCGGGACCCCAGGGTCACACCCTGGGCCAAAGGCAGACTCTCCACCGCTGAGCCACCCGGGGATCCCTGGTTGTTTCTTTTTAACCTAAGAGCATCAGTGGAACAGAAGAGAGAGCCGAGCAAGGAGCCCACGCTTACACGGTCACTTAACCTACAACAAAGGGGGTAAAAACACGCAAGGGGAAACATCGAGCGGGGAGAAGACCGTCCCCCCCACAGAGGGGTCTGGAAAGCTGGACGGCCACACGCGGAACAGGGCAGCCGGCCACTCTCTTCATACACAGGAAAAGTCAAAGTGGATTAAAGACGCAGCTGGGAGACCAGAAACCCTACGAAGCACGGAAGGGGGAAGACCAGGTGGCGAGGGGTCTGTCGTGAGCCACAGCGACATTCCCCAGGCACGTCTCGGAGGCGAAGGAAAGAAAAGGCAACATGAACGGCTGGGACCCGAGCGAGAGAGACAGCGTCTACATGGCGAAGGCGACAGTCGGCAGAGCCGGAGGCCGGCGGGACGGGGGCAGGTTTGCCAAGGACGCGTCTGATTGCAGGCTGCAGTGAGACCGGTAGCACCGCGCGGTCAGCGCCCCACGAGAAGGCACTGAACCCAAAAATGGGCAGGAGACGTGAACAGGCATCTCCCCAAGGAGGCCATCGGGGCGGCCGACAGACGCGGAGAGGAGCCAGGCGCCACTGGAACCACGAGGGGCCCCGGCGTCGCACAGGGCGGGAGGCTGAAACCCACAGCACGGGGAGCTGCAGGCGTGGGCGGGACGCACTGCCCGCGGGCCCTCGGGGTGCAAACTGCGGAGCTCGGGACGGAGGCTCCTCCAGACAGTACCACGGAACTCGCCCACCGTCCAGCAATCTCACGATGGGGTCTTTGCCCTCAGGACACAAGTCAGAGGGACCCGTGCGCCCCGAGGGTCACAGCAGCAATGTCCACGGCAGCCAAATACAGGGCCGCGTGATCGGGAGGAAACGGCGGGGTGTGTGCGCCGCTGAGTATTACTCGCCCCGAGGAGGACCGAGATCTTACCACCTGCAGCACCACGCGGGGAGCCAGGCCCGCGGGGAGGTGGGGGCCCGCGGGGAGGTGGGGGCCTGCACGCCCCAGGGCCGGACGGCGACAATGACCACACGTGCCGGGGGCTTAGGAGGCGGCCCGCGGCCTCGGGCCAGAGTGCTGGACCTTCGGAGCCGGCGGCCGCCGCCACCCACCACACGCCTGCCCGCGGCGCCCTTGGCCTCTGACAGCACAGGGCCTCCTCCCCGGGGTCGGGAGCCGCAGGCCTGCCCAGTCCTCCCTGATGCAGGGGGGGCCTGCAGGGGATGGGGGACGGCCTCCACACCAGCGCCTGCCTCAGTCCCGGGGGCCGCCCACCCGCCAGCCAGGGTCAGCGAGGCTGGGACGCCCCCTCCGGGAAAGGAGACCAGGGCCGAGGAGCGTGATCCCCCAAGGAGCGTGGCCCCCGGGCCGCAGGCGCAGCGGGAGGAGCTCGCAGCAAACACACCTCGGTCCTGCTGCCGGACCCAGGCCACGGCCTGACCTGGGCAGAGCCTCGGTGCCACTGGCGGCTCCCAGGAGGGTCGGGCCCTGGACCTGGGACACGTGGGGGCCCCGGGGGTCGACCCCTGTGATGCAGGGCCTGGCCCACCAGCTGGGAGCACGGGGCCGACCATGGGCTCTGGACTCACAGAGCCAGGCTCTTGTGTCCCCCGGGCCAGGGTGCCAGGGGGAGCCTGGGGTGCAGAGACAACCCCAGCCCTACAGGACAGACGGCGGGGGGAACTGGAGCTCTGGCTCTGAGGGCTGTTGTTCAGCAACGTGCCCCCCATGGCCCCACCGCCCCATGGCCTCCTGCCATCCTCATTGGCCCCACTGCCCCCCGCTGCCCCTGTGCCCCGTGCCCCCTATGCCCCCTGTGCCCCTCATGCCCCCCATGCTCCTGTGCCCGTGACCCCTGCCGCCCCTGTGCCCCCACTGCCCTTGTGGCCCCACTGCCCCTGCACCCCCTGCACCCCCTGCCGCCCCAGGAAGGCAGGTGGAGGCCCCGCCTTCCCGCCACAGACAGTCACGGTCTGTGATGTTCCTGCAGCAGGTGGGCCTGGGCGAAGCCGCAGGGTCCTATAAAGAGTGACCTCGGGGTCGGGGGGTCAGAGCGGCATCGCTCCATCCCTGTCATAATCCCACAAGTCAGCAGAACGCCCTCGTGTACACCAGGTGCCCCTGTGCTCCCCTGCCTGCCCCTGCGCCCTGCGAGAGGAGCCCCGGGCACCCCGTCCAGCTGCCCAGACTCCTCCTAGACCGTGCGGCGTAACCCCAAGCAAGTTCCCCTCTGTGGGCCCGGCCCTCTGGGCACGGGTGTGCAGAAGGAGCGCGTGGGGCCTGAGTCTGGAGATGCGGGGCCGGCTCTGGCCTGGGGCCGGCCACGGGGCCTGTGTGAGCACAAGTCCCCATGTGCAGGGACTCCTGGCAGGGCCACTCCTGGATGGGGGGGGGGGGTGGTCCTGGCCATGGTCGCAGCTCCCACAGCTGTTCTGGGGCTCCAGGCTCGTCCCCGAGGCCCCTCGGTGCATGTCACACATACCCCGGGGGCCCAGGTCAGCGCTGGGTGTGCAGGGGCGGGGATGGGGGGGGAGGCCTGACCCAGGTCAGGGGGTGGGGGGGTGCCGCAGCCCTGCACGCCTCCCTCCCTCGAGCGCTGGGCGTACTGGGGGCCGCGATGGCCCCTGCTCCCCCACGCAGCCCCCCAGGCCACCCCCTTACATGACCGCCTCTTCAGCTGACGAGTGGACCTTGTCATAAAGGCCCAATGACGACATCAAGGACACCTGCTCATGCGGTCGCGCCCTCCCTCCTGCTGACGCTTCACCGCGGCTCCCGGGATGCGGCGCTGACCACGCTCAGTCACAGCAGGGAGCAGGGTCCGGGCCCTGTCCCCCCTCCGCAGCCCTGGTGACATGCAGGACGGAGGCTGCAGCCTGGGTGGGGGACGGACACCCTGGCAGGGCTCGGTGCACATTTGGGCCATGTGCCCTCCCCGCCCCTGCCCTGGGTGACCTCTCGGCCGGCGCTGGAGTGTGTGACCTTGAGGAGGTCCCTGGACCCCGGGGCACAGTCCCCATGGCCACCGTCCTGCTGCTGCAGGGATGACACGAGGAGGGAAGGGGTGAGCACAGGCCAGCGGCCGACCTCCCGGGCTCCCCCTCATCTACAGGACACGGGGGTGCCACGCCCGGCAGGGGGCTGGCGTTAGAGGGGCAGCTAGTCCACGCCACCCGGGCCCCGGGGACAAGGAGGGGGAGGCTGCGCCCCCCCAGGGGACCTCCCGCTGGGCCAGCAGACAGAACCAGGGGGGAGGGTCGGGGGGGCTGAAGGGGTGACGTCCAGGGAGACCCGGGGAGACGGCCCCCGCCCCGGGCTCGTGGGGACATGCGCTTCCCCCCTCGTCCTCTGCGGTCAGGCTCCTTCACGACTGCACGGCGCCTGTGGAGGGGCAAGGCCGGGGACACACTGACACGGACATACGGGAGGCAGGAGGGCCCCTGGGCCAGGGGTGTGGGCTCGGGGAGGCCCAGGCTGAAGCCGGTCGGGGCCGGGAGGAGGGGCGCGGGTGGTGGGCCCTTTCCCATCACCCACGGCAAGTGCGGGGGCCGGTGCTGGGTGCCGCACCCCATCCGCATCTGTCCCCACGGAGCCACCGCGTGGAGACCTTCCAGCAGGGGGCAGACAGACAGGACGGAGAAGGACGCTCTCTGGTGGAGAGGATGGAGGAGAGGAGCGCAGGGCCGGGGCGAGGCCGGGAGGGCGGGGGGGTGCCGGGGCCCACACCTGGCCGCAGGTGTCCCCAGGGAGGCAGAGCCGGGCCTGAGTCAGTGTCCCCGCCAGCCCGGCCCGCAGCCACCCCCCAGGACTCCAGGAGGCCCCGGAGCCCAGCCTCCATCCCAGAACTCAAGCCGCCTGTGGCCACTGCCCCGCGGTCACCCCAGGGCCAGGGGCTCCGATGCACCAGCCCCGAGCATGCACGAACACGCGCGCACGTGCACATATGCGTGCACACACGGCTGTCCCCCTGACCCGGTCCCCCACCCCCGCCTCCCTCAGGCTCCTGCTTCTCTGCACAGATCACAGGGTCATCACTGGGCTCACAAAATTAAATATCTAAAAGATGCGGGGAACTTATCTTGGTTTCTATGGCAACAAGAGAATAATTCACGTTTCCTGGCCACACTGAAGGAGAACAGTTTTCCCCACATTGTGGGCAGCCAATTATTTTTAATAGCCAGGTCAGGAGGTGCCCCTGGGTCCCGTCCCCCGTTGGCTCCCCAGGCAGCAGCCTCGAGAGGACAGTGGTCACGGAGGGTTGTTACGACAGTAACAGCCCAGGTGGGGAGCAGGGACACGCTTCCCGCCACCTGCCACCTGGGAGACACGGTCGGCCCGTCCCTCGAGTCCACGGCCATGACCAAGGGTCTGCTGGGGAGACGCAGGCTGCTGGGCTCCCCGGCCTCAGACACCATCGTCACATCCTGGGGTGACCCTGAATGTCCCTTCTGCCCTCTGGCCCCATGATGTGGACACCGAGAGTGAACTCCCAACACCCGCCCGCGGGGCCATCAGGGCCCCACAGCAGGTGCCCCGCAAATGCTCACCGAGTGGAAGGCCCACCCCCTCAGCCCGCACGTGGCCGGCCACCTCCTCGTGCCACTTGCTCCTGCGGGGGCCCCGGAGTCCTGTGGGGTGGACCCAGGGTCCAGGCCAGCCCAGGGCCCACTAGCCACGTGTCTCGGCATCTCTAGGAGGCCTCAGGGATTCCCCAGGGGGAGGCGACCCCCAGCTCATGAACTTTTGGCCACGGAGGTGGCTGTCCAGGCTCTGGAGAAAACAAACGGGGTGGGGGCGGGAGCCGAGCGAGGGCGCCGGGCGACAGTCTCTGAGGACCAATGTCGCCCTTCCCTGCCCACCTCTGCTTTTCCGGGAGGACCCCAGCTGTTCCACGGCGGCCGCCCCGACTCATGTTCTGAGTCCTGAGACACGGACCAGCATTCTCAGGCCCTCAGTGGTGGGGGGCCGCTCTCCCAGACCTGCCCCCAGTGAGTGCCCGGCCCTGACCGGCCCCCTCCCCATTAGGCCCTGACCCCAGCTCCCCCATTAGTCCAAGGCCCTGACCGGCCCCCTCCTCGTTAGGCCCTGACCCGAGCCCCCCCATTAGCCCCAGGCCCTGACCCCGGCCCCCTCCTCATTAGGCCCTGACCGTCCCCCCTCCCCGTTAGGCCCTGAGTGGCCCCCTCCCTGTTAGGCCCTGACCCCAGCCCCCTCCCCGTTAGGCCCTGATGCCAGCTCCCCCCCATTAGCCCCAGGCCCTGACCCCGTTGGGCTCTGACCCCGGCCCCCTCCCTGTTAGGCCCTAACCCAGGCCCCCACTCCATTAACCCCAGGCCCTGACCCCGGGCCCCACCCCGTTAGGCCCTAACCATGGCCCCCACCCTGTTAGGCCCTGACCCCGGCCCCCACTCCGTTAGCCCCAGGCCCTGACCCCGGCCCCCACCCTGTTAGGCCCTGACCCCGGCCCCCACTCCGTTATCCCCAGGCCCTGACCCCAGCCCCCTCCCCATTAGCCCCAGGCCCTGACCTGGCCCTCTTCTCGGATGTGCAGTCGGGGTGCTTGTCCACTGCCTCCAGACTGTAGCAGGCCCCACGGAGACCTCCCTTCTCTGCTCAGCCCGCCCTCTCCCTTCTTGCCTCCCCCTCCTTCCCTCTTCCCACCCAGTGCCCGCCCCCTGAGCCAGCTCGTGGCCTCCTGGTTGCTGGCGGCAGTTCTGGGGGCGCCTCCACCCGAGGAGATGCCATATTCTCTTGTCAGTATCCCCATTTGGTCTTTATTTATTTATTTATTTTTTTTTTTATTTATTTATGATAGTCACACAGAGAGAGAGAGAGAGGCAGAGACACAGGCAGAGGGAGAAGCAGGCTCCATGCACCGGGAGCCCGATGTGGGATTCGATCCCGGGTCTCCAGGATCGCGCCCTGGGCCAAAGGCAGGCGCCAAACCGCTGCGCCACCCAGGGATCCCCCATTTGGTCTTTAAACACAATCTGCCCCCAGTTTGGGTGGCTGAACGACTGGTTGACCAGAACAACCTGAGGCTGACGTCGGTCCCTCCATAAGCTCCTCCGTGGGTCCTAAACCCAGTTTGAAACCGCGTAACAGGAGCATGGGGCAGCCTGGCCCGAAGGGGTTGTAGGTAAAAGCTGCATGATTAGCCCCAAAACAGGGGCGGGGCGGGGGCCGTGACCTCAGCCTGCGGACCTCAGAGGACAGATGAACAAATCTACAAAAGCAGCAAGTAACCCTCCCTTGTGGCCGCATTCTGGACTCAGCCTCCCCAGGCTGCTGGGTGTGGGCCTCGGTCGAGCTGCGGCCCGACCCCACGTGCGCAGACCCCGGGCCGTCCTCGGTGACACCCCCACAGCTAGCCTTCCAGGGGCTCAGGGACCCAGAGCCCCGCCCAGGCCACGGAGGTTAAATGGCAAAGACGCCACTGTAGGGAGCGGCTCCGTGTCCAGGGGAGGCGCGGCCCAGGCTCCAGCCCCCACTTGGGCCGCCGGCCCGGAAGCCCCCACCTCAGGCACTATGCCGCCCTCCACTTCTGATCGCTGGCGTCGGGCAACACGTGCGGCAATGCCGTCTGGGCCGCTGGAAAGGGCACATCTGTGACCCCTGCATGTGCACGGCCTCCTCGGCCAACCCAACGGCCCCCCGCCAGAGGGGACACCGATGCGGCTTCAGCACCCCCGAGTCCACGGTTCCCATTAGGGCTCGGGTGTCGTCGGTGGGACCGGACGATGGGTGACCTGGATGCACCATCACAGAACCGCACAGAGGAGTCCCCCCGCCCCCGCCCTAACATCCTCCCGCTCGCCATCACCCCTGCCCCAGCCCCTGGCAACCACTGATCCCGTAAGCATCCCCACGGGTTTGCCTTTTCCAGAAGGTCCCAGAACCAGAATCACACAGCACGTGGCCTTCTCAGACCGGCCTCTTTCATTTCACAGCATTTAGGGTCCCCCCTCGAAGTGTCTTTTTCTGGCTTCCTAACTCATTCTTTTTGGCGCTAAATAACTGTCCGCATGGACCACAGTTCTTCTCTACTCACCCACTGAAGGACATCTTGGCGGCATCCAATTACGAACAAACATCCATCCGCAGGGTTTTGTGTGCACAGTCGTACCCCCTTGGGTCAATACCAAGGGGAGCAGTGGCTGGGTCACATGGTCACATGGTAAGAGTATGTGCAGCTTTGGAAGAGACCACCGGGCTGTCCCCCAGAGTGGCCGCGCCCTCTGCGTGCCCGCCAGCCGCCAACAGGCGTTCCTGTTGCTACCCGTCCTCGCCGGCACCGGGTGTGGCCAGGCTGTGGGTGTGCGCCATTCTCATGGGTGGTGCGTAGGGGCGTCTTGTGTGACTCTGCACTTCCCTGACAACACGTGGTTCAGCGTCTTTTAATATACTTACCTGCCACCTGACCACTTCCTTCGGGGAGACATCTATTAGGAAGGCCACCGGCACATATTTTAATCAGGTTATGCGTGTTCAAACTGTTGAGTTATAAGGGTTCCTTCCATATATTTTTTAAATATTTTATTTATTTATTCATGAGAGACACAGAGAGAGAGGCAGAGACACAGGCAGAGGGAGAAGCAGGCTCCATGCAGGGAGCTTGATGTGGGACTTGATCCCAGGACCCCGGGATCACGCCCTGGGCCGAAGGCAGATGCTCAACCACTGAGCCACCCAGGTGCTCCCTTTTTTTATCCTTTTATTTCAAACCTCGTGCCATTTTGGTGTCAGTCTATCTCTTGTAAATGGTATGTTATTGGATTTGATGGGGTTTTAAAAAGCATAATGTGAATCTCTCCAAATAGGTGCGTTTAAGTTACCACGATCGCTTGCTTGTCTGGACCTATGTGGGCCCTGCTCCTATTTGCTTTTTTCCCCATCCTCTTTCCTGGTTTCTCTTGACTGGATCAGCTTTATTCATTCACTTTCTTTTCCCGTTTTGGAAGTTATACACTATTCCTAGTCTTTAAAGTTACCCTTAAATTTTAAATGGTTTCTTAGGGATGCCTGGGTGGCTCAGCGGTTGAGTGCCTGCCTTCCGCCCAGGGCACGATCCTGGAGTCCCGGGATCGAGTCCTACATTGGGCTCCCTGCATGGGGCCTGCTTCTTCTGCCTGTGTCTCTCTCTGCCTCTCTCTCTCTGTGTCTCTCATGAATAAATAAATAAAATCTTAAAAAAAAAAAAAGGTTTCTTAAACTTGCACTAAGACGTTCCCCAGTAAGCCAGATGGGTGGACCTGTGGCCACCTGCTTCAGGTCACTGAAGATGGGGGGCTGTGGTCATCCTGCCAACTTCCCCGATCCACAATAACGACTGGGGAATCCCAGTACAGAGTTCTCCCAGTCTCTGGAAGTGGAACATTCCTAAAACCTTCCCTAAGCCAAAATGGCATTAAAGCAAAGAGGCAACTGCCATTCATTTACATGCATAGATGTGTGAGTGTTCCCAGACCCCAGGAAAAATCACCTCTTAGGCTTTTCTGATCCCTGAGGACAGACCCATCTCACTAATAGATGCAAAAGATAAAGCGACATAAAGTACTGATGCTCACAGATGGTTCAGAGCTGTGCGGCAGGTGCCGGGATGCTGAGTGGGGTCCTGGGGAAGGACGGGTGGGGTGACGCCATGCTCGCTGCGTCCAAACCAGGTCGCCGTGGAACCAACGCTCAACACCATTTTTCATTAAAGTGAAAATCCTAAGATTTCTTTCAGTTCGTGAAAACAGATAGTGCGTGTGTGTTCTTCGTAGAAGTGTGCTGCGGTAACACAAACTTTTGAAAGGCAGGGAACGCCTCTCCTAGAAAGGATGGAAAAGCGTCCAGGAACGGCGATGGTGTTCACAGCATCATTTGCAACGGGAAAGAAACAAGTTGATGTACGGCAAGGGAATAAACGAGTTGTGTTAATCCACACAACAGAATATCGTGTGGTCATAAAAATCATGTTTTTGAAGAATTTTAATGATATAAGAAAGCACTTAGGATATTGGTACAAGACGCCCTATGCAGGTCTCTTTCTGTCCGTGGCAGGAAGGAAACGGACGCTGCCTTGCCTGGGGAGACGTGAGGGAGGCCGGGGTGGGGGGAAGAAGGCATGCGACGCCCTGACCCCAGATGGCCAGGGCCATTCCGTGGCTGAGGATGTCAGGGAACGAGGTGGAAATGTGCGTCGGCAAACAGTCCGCCATCATCTCCTGGGGGGGAAGCACCGTGCGGCCCTGCGATTCCACTTCTCCAACTCCCGACAGAGCAGTGGGCTCCACGGTGCACACGGCGCCTCGGCCTTTCTCCGGGCCGGTCCCGGGAGTCACGCTCAAAACGCCTTTTGCCACTCCCTGTTATAAAAGAGGTCTATTTCTGTTTTGAGCATTTGGGGAATTTTTAATGTTTAAATCCATTATCTGGAAAGTATTTGGATAACGCATATTTTTTTAAGTCATCAGCCTGATTGTCAGCGAAATGGGCTGGCGGGTGAGCTCCTTGGTGCAAGGTCACACGGGCTGCGAGCATCCCCTGGCCATCCTTCGCAGGTCTACCAGGCTAGAGGAGGAGGGTGGCCAGCCTCGGAGCCAAGTGGGGCAGACCCCGGAGCAGCCGTGGCCCCGGGGCTTGAGCAGCACTAGGGGAGGGGAGGGGGCAGGGAGCAGGGTGAGCTGGGGGACAGGATCGGGGAGGCTCAGGGAGGCCCCCACTGCCTGGCCTGGGGGCGGGGGCGGCCTGCGTCCTGAGCCTCACTGAACAGCGGCTCCACGGCACACACACCGGCTGCGGTCCAGCGAGAGGCCTGAGCTCAAGGCCTCGTGTGGCCCCAACATCCTGGTGTCAGAGGTGCGATCGGTCCGTTCAGACACGGGACGGGGTTGGTTTGTCCCCTTCCAGGGGGATACATGGGGCACGGCAGCACAGAAGCCCTGACTTGTTGGGGCCTGGCTGCCCTGTGAACTTGTCTCTGGCACTTTCCGTCTGGCAGCAGTGCCAACAGGCAGAGCCCCTCCAGGCAGCCTGGCAGACGGAGCCCTGTGGGGACAGGTGCTCGGGGCTTGTCTCAGGAGCCCTGGGGTTTGAGCCCCTGGGGGTCTGTAAGACCCCGACGTGCACCTGAGGATGAGAGCCAGGCCACAGGTGCCCATAGACCGTGGCTGCCGACGGGTCACCCAGGCTCTGACCTGGCACCCAACACCCCCATTTCCAAGTGAGGGAAGGGAGGTGCATCCCCACCCTGCAAGTGCAAGCCAGCAACAAGGCCAGTCACAGGGAAGAGAGGTGCGTGCTCCACCCCCCTTGGGGTCTCCTGCCCACCCCACCCCACCAGCCGACCCACAAGAGAGTAGAGAGCCACAGGCTGGCCTGGGGAGCCCCACTATGGGGGGACGTGCAGATGTGGGGTGCCATCCAGGTAGCCCCGAGGAGCTGGGGCCCACGGGGCCTTGTTTCAATGACCCATGAGGGTGGGAGGCTGGGAGCCCAGGGAGTGGCCAGGTGTGGAGGCCCTTTCCATCCCGGGCCTGGCAGGTGGTCAAACAAGGGGCCGGCCTGGGTCTGACCCTGAGTCGTGCAGAGTCAGGGTTCAGGGTGCAGCCCGAGTGTGACCCCTGCACTGCCCCAGCCCACCTTCTCCCCAACAGGTACTCCTGGGCTTTCAGCAAGACTGTGGGTGCTGTGCCCACTGTCAGGCCTGAATGGAAAGGCCAGGACTCGGCCACTGCCCCGCGCTCGGCTGTCACCCGGTCCCCGAGGACCAAAGACGCTGGGTTGCGGGGCAGTCCCGTTCTCTTAGGACAGTCCTTGAATCGGGCCAAGGCTGGGGGTTCGCTGCATCCTTATTCCCGGTTCAGCACATCATATGCAGACAGAACAGCCTCCGATCGTTTCAGATGCACCTGCCAGGCTCCTGGGATGCTCGCCAACGTTCAATTCCAGCTTCACAGACACGGGAAAATACAGGTGGAGCCTCGTTTAACTTCGCAGATCCTCCTATCGGAAAAATTAACTGCCTCAAGAGGCAGAGGTTTCGTGTGCCCAACACCCTGGCCACGCAGAGCGCTCTGAGCTGTGACAGCAGGGGGCACGCGGCCAAGCAGGATGGGGCTGCCAGCAGACAGCCCGGGGGGGTAGCCCTAGAACCGGGTGCCCTGGCTGGAGAAGGAGCAGTGGCCGGGGAACCACGGGGCGCTGGGTGGAGAGGAATCCCCGACCCCGGGGCTGGGGGCTGTGCTGGCTGGTCTGAGGCAGATACCTCCGCGGATGTGGGAGCCCCTCACGTTTGCACGGTACCTTGGGCTGACTTCCACGCCACATGTAATGAGCTGAGAATCGTTATAACAAAACAAAGGACACACACGACACGCGTGTACGTTTTCCACCCCATCTGCAGCCTCCCCGCGCGTCCTCGCGCCGAGCCGAGCAAGGACGGCGCGCCCTGGTGTGGCTGCCCCAGGACGGGCTCACAGCAGGAAGAGATGCCTGCCAGCAGAGGGGGCTGGGAGTCTGTCCAGGCTCGGGGGTCAGAATGGGCCCATGGAGCCATGGAGTGTGCACATCCCTGCCAGCCCCACGCCTGGGGCAGGTGCTCCTTCACACGGGGGTGGGTGGGGAGTGTGTGGGACGCACATCTGGCCCCCGCAGAGCCCCAGGCAGGCCGGGCCAGGACCTTCTGCGCTTGGGCTCTCTGCACCCCTGGCCCCAAACAGCGGGAAGCAACTGTGTCCGTAACCGGCCTGAGATCTGGACGGTGGGGCGAGGCTGCGGACGAGTGCTCTGAGGACTCTGATGACAGCAGCTGAGCCCACCTGCCCTGATGGCCCAACTCAGAGACCAATGTCCTCGGCCGGAGGCCTGCGTGGCTGTCCCCAGGGCAGCAGGGCCCCGAGCGCCTCACCTCCCAGCAGAAGAGCCCACGGGCCGGCGAGTTCTCCCACTCAAGAGCCAGAGATATGAGCAGGACCCCGCTCCGCTCCTCACCCTGCGCCCCGCCCGCTGCAGCCAGAGCTCCGCAGCCGCTCGACCGACCCAGGGCAGCCTAGGCCAAGAAAGAAGGCACGCGCCGAAGCCAGAGTGACGGGCAGCTACAGGGATAAGGCCAACTCCGAGGAGCCCTGCGGGGACAGAGACATCACAGGTTGGGCAACATCCCACTTGCTGTTTTGTCTGTTTTATTCTCTTTCACTCAACAGAATAGGAGTTTTGCATTTCAAAGCAGGTATGAGATGACGACCACCTCCTCCTGCCCCGGGCACCGGACAGCAGGCCTCTCCCAGAGGGTCTGGCTCTCAGGCTGCAGCGCAGCAGGGGCTCCAAGAGGCGGTCATTTGGCAAGGACGCTCCAGGGACAGGGAGGGAGACGACCACCCACCTCCGGGCTCCCAAAGGGCCAAAACCCTCCCCGGCTCTCTTTGGTATCCTAGGAAACAGAGGCCGCCCCAGCCAGGCGCTGGCCCCCGTCTGACGCCCAGTCCTGGCCAGCTCCGGGGAGGGCAGGGCTGCTCCAGCAAGGCCTCTCCTTGACCATGGGCCTGTGGCCACCGGCGACATTCGGCGCGCTGCCCTAGGGCGGGGTGAGGCCTGCTGCGCTGGCCCCGGCTCATTTCTTGTAGTGATTGGGGGCATCCGCGAAGGCAAACTTCAGGCGGTAGGCCTCAGCCAGCAGCAGGCTGATGTCCTCATCGCCCCAGTGGGCTGTCGGCAGGTTCTGAAGGAAGAGCAACAGCTCCTAGGGGGAGAGAGACAAGCCCGAGTCAGAGCAGCGGAGCACAGCGGGCAGGGGCTGCAACCCCGGGGCTCCCCTCGCTGGGGACTGGCCAGCGGTGGCGGTGAGCCAGAGCGGCCTGGGCGGCTTCCCAGATCCCACCATGTGCCCCCTCCCCTCTGGACCCCGAGAGACCCCAACCCCACAGCCAGGAGGAAGCCTCGCATGGCTCTGCACACTTTCCAGCGATGCTGCTGGGATGCTGGGGGCAGCTGTGACCCCCCCGCCTCCCGAGACTGGCTACCCCGGGCTCCAAGGTCCAGCGCTGGTCCGGTGGGGCCTGGCTGCCGATGTGCCTCCTCGGCCCGCGAGCCTCCCACTCACTCCAAGGCCCTGCAGGACCCAGGAGGAAAGTGCCAGCACCCCACCGGGCCCAGGCTGACTTCACACAGAGACTTCTGTGCATCTATGACATCCCTCCCGGCACCAGCTCCTTAAGCGGGGACACTGCGGGTGCTGTGTGTGCACTCCCGGCGGGCACAAGCTGGCTGGGCGGGGACACAGGAGCAGCCCTTGTCACTGTCATTCACTGGATACTCAGTGTTTCCAGGGAGGACCAGGCTGCAGACCCTCGGCTGCCCGCAGCCCATCCAGCCCCCCAGCGGGCCGTGTCTCAGCCGGCCGGGCTGGGCACTGAGCTCACCCCCCACAGGACACAGGAACTGTCTCAAGAGCTCGCAGTTTAGAAACCACAGACAGGAATACTGAAGAATGTGCTGGAAAGGACAAACATGACCAGGACCACAGTGATGCTAGGACCCAGCCCTGCACACTAATCAGCTCTTCTGATGGACCACAGTCCTCGTCCAGGGCACCCAGTGACACCCCAAGGGCAGGGAGGGTTTTGGGGGAGCAAAGGCCCTGGTACCCAGAGCAGTTGGGGGATGGGGGGAGGGCTGTGTGCCCCGGATGGCTTCCCGGGCTTGGGTCTCAGAGGAGGAGAAGTGGGGGACGGGGCATCAGGTCAGGGCAAGGCCTGAGGCCAGACTCCTCAGGAAGTGGGCCAACCCTGTTGGCTCCGGTCCTGGAGAACCAGCCCACACAGAAACCACACCTGAGTGAGCCTGATGGGTGGCTGGCCCCTCTCCGAGGGTCCCAGCAGGGGACAGGTGACGGGGCGGGGGGCGGAGATCAGATCGGGCTGCCCCACCCTGCCTGCCCCGAAAGGAGCAGCTCGGGGAGACTCACAGGCGCCATCCACTGAGGCCCCTGTTCCTACAAGGCTGGGACAGGGGCACGAGGTGGGGTGCCGAGGCAGGTGGGCGGGCGCCCCTCCTCTCTGAGCCCCCCCTTTACTGGAGGTCGGGGAGGGCCGCGCCGTCCATCCTGCAGAGCGGCACCGTGAGCGCTCAGGCCGCGGGCTGCGCAGCCCGTCTAGGCTCAGATCCCGGCAGCCTCAGGCGCCTGACCTGCAGGATGGGCCCCAGGTCCCACCGGGGCTGCCGCGGCATCTCGGGTCCACCCCGGGTCCACGCGCTGTGCGCAGCCCGCCCCCACCCGGGACGCACATCCGGACGGTTGTCCACGCCGGCTTACCGCTGCGGCTTCCTCCCCTCCCTCAGCCCCATTTCCTTTTGCATTTTGGATACTTTCTGGGGACCTTTAAATTGAATTCACAGAGCAAATTTCACTGGCAGAGTGTCCCCTGGGACAGATCAACATCAATCTGCTGTCTCTCACCATTAGATGCAACTTACACGGACGCCAATCCAATTCTGAGCAGGTCGTAAATAAATACCTTTGGTTTTATTTTTAATCCACTTCGCTTCATATTATCATGACCTCGCTACTTGCAAGGTGAGAAGCAATACCCTCCCATTACGGGAGCTCACCGACTCCCCTGCACACTCAATTTCAGAATCTAATTTAGTCCCCAGGTTCACTGGACGGAGGGGGAATAGAAATGCCCGGCGCTCCGCAGCCTGCAATGCTAAAGAAGGAAAAATCTATCCGGGTGACCTTTACGGGAGGCAAAGAACACAGCCAGACACGTCCTTAAATACAGATTTCTTTTTTAAAAAGGCCTGTCTTATTTATGCACTGGGCAGAGACGTCCCCGAGGCGGGAATCGCGGACAGCGATTAGCTGTGAGGGGTTTTGCATCAGCACATGGTCCAGGCCAAGGGCCACTGCTCTGAAGCTGTCCCCGATCACGTCACAGGGTCCGGCCCTCCCAGGGACAGACCCTCCTCTGGCGGAGGAGCAGTGGTAGCACAGAGGGCCGAGCCGGGGCCCCATCGCCAGCCCAGTCCCACAAACCTGGAGGGTTACAGCGCTCGGCCCCGTCAGCAGACACGAGAGGTGGAGGAAGGTTTGCCCAGGATGCTGACGCCCTGAGAAGTCAGACGTGTCGGGTCCCTGTAACTCTCCTCCGGTCCTGGCCTGCGAGACGCCACCATGTGAACACAGCCACAGCACAGGTGCTCGGATTCCCACACCTGCTGCTCACCCCTGGCTTTCCACATGGCTCCACAGCGACACATCCTGACAGGGTGAGCAGTGGAACCCGCCCCAACTGCCCGCCCGGGGGTCTGCAGGTCTGAGTCCTGTCACATGTCACCTTCATCTGGGGAGCTCTGGAAACCACAGGGCGGCAGCCCAGCATCCCGGGGACAGGCCTGGACACGCTGTCCCGCCTCTTGGTATGATAAGCGGCTTGGACTGTGCTCTGGACACCGACGGGCTATCCTGAGCGTGTGGAGGCCGTCCCCAGGGAGGCTCCCCAGCGCCAGCCTGGCAGCAGGCGAGCGGACTCACATGGCCCCCAGGCAGGCCAGGGTGACACTGAACGCCCTGGGGAGGGGGCTGTGGCAGGAAGGCCCACAGCCCTGGGCTGCCTGTTCCAGCAGCTGCCCCCGCAGACACTGCTGCACCCGACCCCAGAGTTGTCTGTTCGCTGGCCCCTCACAGAGGCTCCCGGGAGTGTGGGCAGCAGTGAGGGGGGGCCAGTGGCCACCTCGCAGCTGTCAGAGGACCCCGCTGCCACCATGGCCCCACGGACCTCTGTCATGAGCTGCTCTGTCTCCTCTGTGACATCTATGGGTCTGCACGTCCCTGCATCCCTGAAACCAAACGCACAGTACGTGGGAGCGGTCAATGAGGAGTTTGCTTGGCAGCCCGGCAAGTCAGCGAAAAGTCTGCACGCTTTTAAGTGATGCTAATCCACTAGAGTTCAAATCCCAGTCCTGCCTCAACGGGTCACGTGACCCTGGGCAAGCCTCCTAACGCTGTACCTCAGTTTCCTCATCTGTAAATGGGGACAGTCATGTCCCTCCATCCCTGAGCTGTCACCACATGCAAAGAGCCCATGACGGGGCCGGCACGTGGCCCCGCTGCTGCTCGTCCCCGGTCACTACTACACAGTCATCACTAGGTTCAGTCATGATCGTTGTAATTACTGTCACAGGCCAAAGCAACTGTCACAGCGGCAGGAGCAGCATTTCTGATAAATAAATGATCAGTTGTGGAAACCAAGAGATGAGCAGACAAGTTGAATATGGAGCGGAACTCCTGGTGGACGGTCCGCCTGGGGGCATGAGGGCACACAGGGGGACGGGGTGCTACCTGCAGCGGGGACGGGGCCCCCACCCAGCGGGCGCCCGAGGCCCTGCAGGGGCGCCGGGGCTGCTCAGTCAAGAGGCTGCTGGCAAACCCGAGGGGACACTGTTTAGCCTCTTCGGCCCGGATCTTCAACTTCTAATGTCAGATACTAGACGAACCGTATTTAACTCAAAATTCTCCCAGAAGTCTGCCCATGCCTGAGCTGTGAGGAGCATCGGAGTAAAGGCCCAGCCATCATCGGTCTCTGTGCCAGGACCGTCCATCACCAAGCGGCATCTCACGGCTGACCCCGGGGTGCCCTGCAGGTCGCGCGGCCTCCCCCAACTGTGCAACAGCCCCCCTCACCGTGCAGCGGGCCGACCGGGGGTGCGCAGAGGGAGGCCGCCGGCCCGCCCAGGCCATGGGGCTCTGGGCTCCAGGCCCAAGGACACCTCTGTCCCAGTGAAGGTGTCTGACCCTCCCCTGAGCGATGGGGCGTCGGTCGGTCTTCGGCAGCGAGGAGGTGGTGGGGCCAGCACCCGGCAGCGGTGGTGTGAGCAGGAGAGAAAGGCACGGCAGAGAACCCAGGAAGGGCAGACGTTCCTGACCTCAGGCATCCGTCTGTCTGCTGGCTCGTGACCGCACCCCGAGCTGGGGCTGTGTTCCAGGCACAGTCACATACTGTGGGCACTGCGCAGGGGATGCCAGCAGCTCCGCCCCCGGGGGCACCGCCTGCAGGTGCACCTGTGCCAGCATCAGCAGAGGTGGGTATCAGGTGACGGACAGCTAAGTGACCACGAAGCAGATGGCACGTGGGCCTCAGCCGAGTCGTGGCTGGGTCCCCCACTGGCCCAGTCCCCACTGAGCGCCCGCGGGGACGTGTCACGGAGAGCACACCCCAGGCTTCTGGTCAGTCTGCACGAAAGCTGTACAAATGCTTCTTCATAGCTTTTATGGGGATTACAGGCTGAAAGGCAGTATTCTGGATTTCTGGGATAAATAAAATACTAGTGAATTCACCTGGATGTCTTCCACGCAGCTCCAGGAAATTTCAGATTTCCCACGTGGCAGGGATCACACTGCTCTGAGGGACACACACCGCCTCCCACCTGGGTGCCCGGCTGGCAGACGGTGCGCACCAGCGCCTCCCTCCTCGGGGCCCTCAGCAGAGAGAACCTCCCGGAAGGCTCCCAGGGGTGGCGGGAAGGGCGGAGCACACGCCAGCACCTGCTCCTCCGCGTGGCACAGAGCGCAGAGGTCGGCTCTAGTCAGGGGTTTACAAATTGCCAACTCTCAGAGATGAATAAATTAATCATGACGGGGCTAAAAGGGGCCATTTGCCAACTCTTATTATTTCCTCCCCTTAACCGAGAAGGAAGAAACGAGTCACTCGCTGACACACAAGTCAGGTAGCAGGGCTAATTGGTTTAATTCACTTTTCCGTCCGCATTCTGACGTTCGATTTGTGCAGCTTGGCTAGAAAACCTAACAGCTCAGGCGCGAGGCCGAGGTGCTCAGGGGCTCCTGGCGCCAGACCTGGGGGGTGAGGCCAGAGCACAGGCGGCCAGCAACCCTGTGAGCGGAGTCCCTCACCTGTGCGCTGGGGACCGTGACGGGCCAGCTCGGGGCTGGGAGGGCGGGCGGCAGTGCTTAGAGTGGAGCTGGTGCCGGGCAGGCACTGCGGGAAGGTGCCCGTGGCTTCACCATCATCTCATCCAGACCTGGGGCCCCAGGGCACTACCGACACCCCTCTGAGGCGACAGGAGCCATGCTGAGGATGGAGGACACGGCACACATGCGTGGCATGACGCCTGGCCACCTGCCTGGCCACCGTCCTGGCCCCAGCTGGAGCCGGAACAGGACCTGTGTGTTCCTGCGCGCTGACGTGCACCCTCTGTAAGCAGAGGTGCTGGTCGGGCCACTGTAGCTGGCCCCTGGCAGCTCCTCACCAGTGGGCCATCTGTACCCCCGGGCCAGTCTCCAGGGACCATGCGGGGCAAGGGTCAAGGGTCACGGTCCCAGCCCCAAGCCATGACCCCCGACAGTCTGCAGAGGGACAGGTCATCTGTATTCCTGCCTGTGCAAGAGATGCTGGGGCCTGAATCCACATTCAACATAAAACACCTGTTCTTGGTAAGTACATGTGTAAGTGGAAGATAAAAACGTAGCCAAGATTAAATTACACCACTGGGTCTGAGGCGTCTGCAAGCAGTGCAGACACGAGGGGACGTGTAAGGGATTTCAGGAGCTCCTGGCCGGGCCTCACCGGGACCCCTGGGGTGGGGGAAGGACGGGGAGGCACGGCAGGTGAGCTCGGAAGCTGGGATGCGTTGGGCCGTTCTTTCTGGAATTGGTGTCTGCTCCCGTTGGAACACCTCAGGCAGCGACTGGCCTGAGGTGTTCCAACCTCAGGGAACCTGAGGGAACACCCCCCAGGGATGGCAGCTGAGCCACCAAGTCCACTCCTGAGGTCCCCAGCAGATGCTGACCCGGCCCAAGAAGGGAGACTCCCTGCTCCCTCAAGGGCGGCAGCTATGCTGTGATGTCCTCAGGGTCACAGGGCGGCCTGCTGGCCCCGATGCCCTCCAGGAGCGGGGAGTGGCCAGGCAGCTCCCACCTGCCTGACGTGGCCCCCCGGTGTCCGGCTATCTCTGCAGCTGCTCCCCCCTCCCCCGCCCACGTTCTCCCTCCCAGACCACCCGACGACAGCTGATTTCTTTGACATTCCAGTTATTAGTTTGAAAATCTTGTCAAGTTCTGGACCAAACCAAGACTAAAAATAGAAGGCTGGTGACAGCCGGCTGGGACAGACGGCCAGCTGCCAGGCCAGCCAGCCCACTGGTGACAGCGCTCGGAAGGTGGAGAGTAGAAGGTGACACTGTGACGGAGTCATCTGAGGGCCTCTGACGGCTCAGCGAGGCTCCCTGTCCTTGTAATTAGTTTCCTATTTCTTTTCCCAAAGAGGAATGCTAAACAGAAAAACACCTTTGGGTCCTGGAAACAGGAGCGGGGCATGGGGGCCCCAATCGGCCAGCCTTCCTGCTTCACGTCTTTGCACACACCGAGGGACGTCTCGTCAGCACACAGAGTATTTTAAAGCCTGGTTTGGTGATCGTCAGCTTCCTCCCGGGAAGACCTTCCTCTAGGGATCTTCTATGGGATGCGGGGCGGGCAGCCGGTCACAGGGCATGGCAAGATGCTGTCCACTGAGGCCTCCTCAGGAAGGGCTGGTCGGAAGGATGCCCACATACAGGAGGGGGGCCCGCCTGCCCCACACGCCCACGTACAGAGTGGCAGAGAGGGCGCCTTTGCTAAGGGGTGGGAGCCTGGAGGCAGTGCAAGTGCTACCTGGGAGGAATCTCTGGAGGGAGGGCAGGGGAGCGGGGAGGGAGGGTGCGAGCCGCTGCAGGCTGTGGGCCTGGCAGGCCAGACACGGGGGACCGGGGTCTGAGCGGCAGTGTCCACTCCCGGCCAGAGGGCTGCAGGCTGAACCCGCCCCGCTGCCCTGGGGGTGCTGTCCAGACAGCCAGCACAGCTCCCCCAGCCGAGGCGACAAAGGCCCTCCAGGGCTCCCACACTGGTCCCACCCACCATCTCCAGTGGTTTCCCAAAGCCAGTCCCCCCACTTCCTAGAGGCCCCCCTCCGGTTGCCTGGGCACCCTTGCAGTCTCTTGGTGACGCTTCTTTCTGCAAGGCCCTCTCCACCCCTGCAGCCTTCCTCGGGGGTGCCCTGTGGGGCCATGACCCCCCACCCTGAACTCCAGGACCAAGTGTCAGAGGGCTGCCTGCACACCTGCCACCTGTGGCCTCCACGGAGGGTCTAAAGGCATCTGAAACTGAGCGTGGCCCCACTGCGCTGGTCTGCTCTCCCCGCCATCCCCCCACCCACCCGGAGCTGAACTGGGAACTACGCTGTGGCACCCACGCTACCCCCCCAGCCCCAGGCCACAGCCGAGACACAGGCTCCCCCCGCCGCCCCCTGGGGAGGAGGGCCGCAGCCAGAAGCCAGGCACCAGCCCGCTCCACAACGACGCACCACTCTTTCAAAGGCTACGTCTCAACAGGTGGTAATATTGACTTTCGGCAGAGCCGATTTCATAGGCTAGCTAACGAAATGGTATTTTCCTTGTGATGCACACCATAAAAACTGTTAGATTCCCCAACCTGTTCAGGGGTGTGTTCTCACACTGATTTTCCTCCTGCCGGGAGGCCAGGAGGAAAGATGTGGTGGCTCAGGCCTGCCAAGGCCAGCTGTGCCCTGCTGCATGCTGGGGGCTGCTGACCTGCCAGGCTGGGGAGCCCGGAGGCTCCACAGGAGCACAGCACCCGTCACAGGATGGCCTCAAAGCAGCTGAGAGTGGGTTCAGAGTGATAGCCTCGTGAGGTTGCAGGTCCTCAAAACTGGCTCCTGAGGAGGCATCTGGGTGAAGGAAACCGGCATCCTCCAGCCGACCATGCTGCTCCCGACAGGCCATGGAGGAGCCCAACACCCACAGTGTGCACCAGGCAAGCCCGTCCTGGCTCAGCCCTGGGGGGTCACCTCTCTACGCCGTGTGACCCTGGTGGGGGGGTCCTGCATCCTGGGCCCCATTTCCCGCAGCATGAAATTGGAGAGGACAAGCTTTCTGCCTCACCGGGCATCGCAAGGTCTAACACAAGACGACGGAAGGGGAGGGGCTCTGTAAATGACCGTGTATTCCCTGATGGATGTCACTGGCTGTCACAGAAGTCCTCCTACCAAAGGGTCTCCTATGTCCTGGTCCCATGTGGGTTCAGGGACTGTGCAGAGGGCACATGGAATGCTAAGCTGTTTGGGGGGTGATTCCGTGACCTAGGACAGAAGAGGCCACGAGGCTGGTGGAGGCTGGAGCGCTGGACTAGGGACCTGGAGAGGTCAGCGCCACCGCTTGCTCACGTGTGCCCAGTGCTCAGCATGGGGCTGGCTCTCGTGCCTGCTGAATACATATGGGACCCAGAGACGGGCAGGCCCAGAAGCAAGGAGGTGCCAATACAGCAGGTACAGAGGGCCAAGGCACAGGGAACCCTGGCAAGAGACCTGTGCCTCAACAGACCTGGACAGAGAAGGCTCCAATGCCCACGGGACAAGCTGGAAGAACCTGGATATGCTCACGGACCAGAGATCACAGTGCTGGGTGAATCCTGGGCCACGTTTGCCTACTTAAAAAAAAAATACTTTTAGAGCCCTTGTGGGTACACAGTAAAACTGAGCAGAAAGTAGAGTTCCCACATACCTGCTCGCCCCCCCAGCCTCCTCCACTATCAACAGCTCCCACCAGACGGTGCATTTGTTCTAACTGGTGAAGCTACCTTGACACATGACAACACCCGGAGTCCGTGGTCCTACATCAGGGCCCTCTCTGGGCGCCGTATATCCTGTGGGTTGGACAGATGTGTAATGACCCGTGGCCATCACTTAGCACGAGGCAGGGAAGTTTCACTGCCCTGAGAACCCTCTGGGCTCCCCCTGTGGTCCTTCCCTCCTCGTCACCCCTGCCCACCACCGGTCCTTTTCCCGTCTCCACGGTTTGTCTCTTCCAGATGTCACAGAGCTGGCATCATCCAGCAATGTGTCCTTCAGACCAGCCTCTCTCACTTACTGACGCGCATTTATGGTTCCTCCGTGTCTCCTCATGGTTCAGGAGCACCCTACTTTCTAGCGCTGAATAAAACTCCACTGTTTATCCATTCGCCTCCTGAAGGACATCTTGGTGGGCTCCAAGTTTGGAAAATTATAAATGAGCATTCACCTTCAGGTTTCCGTGTGGACATAAATTTTCCACTCCTTTGGGTAAATACCACGGACAGCAACAGTTGGGTCCCACGGTTTAGGGCACGGCTACCTTGGGAAGAAGCCACCAAGCCATCCTCCACGAATGCGCACACCTGCTGCGCCACGTCCTCCCCTCCACTGGGCTCGGTCAGTGCTCCAGATGTGAGCCACTCCAGCAGGTGTGCATCTCACTGTTTCCACCTGCATCTCCCTGACGACACAGGACATGGAGCATTGTCATATGGTTTTTGTGCCACGTGTACATCTTCTCCAATAAGGTGTCTGTATAGATCTTTTGCCCATTTTTAATTAGGTTGTTTGCTTTCTTCTCCTGGAGTTTTGAGAGTTCTTGTATACACAGGACAGGGGTCCTTCATCAGCTATGTTCGCGATGGTTTTCTCCCCGTCTGCGGCTTGTCTTCTCACTCTCCTGATGGTGCCTTCCACAGAGAAGTTTCTAATTGTAATGTAATTATAATTACAATGTCATTATCCATTTATTTCCCTCACAGACCATATGCCTTTGGCATTGTGTCTAAAATGTCACCACCAAACCCAAGGCCATCTAGGTTTTGATCTACTTCAGGAGTTTTATATAAAGTTTTGCATTTTACATGGAGCTCTCTGACCCATTTTGAGCCAATTCTCGTGAAGACCATAAGGTCTGTGTCTAGATTCGCTGCTCTGCTGCCATGCCTGGTGTTCCAGCGCCATTTGCGGAAGAGCCGGTCCTTGCTCCGACGTGTCGTCTCTGCTCCTTTGTTAAGATCAGCGACTATATTCATGGGTCTGTTTCCGAGCTCTCACGTCTGTTCTGCTGATCTATTCGTCTATGCTTCTTCTGGCAACAGCACAGTCTTGTGTGAGGTCTTGCTGACAGGCAGTGTCCGTCCTCCCACTGCGGTTGGCTGTTCTGGGGCTCGTGCTCCATATGCATTCTACAATCGGATTGCGGATATCCATAAAATAACTTGCTGGGATGTTTATCGACTTTTAGGATTATGAGAAGGAGCTCACAGAGCTCACAGAGCCCTGGAGGCAGAGCTCCCAACTGTTGTGACCGCTTGCTGCTCCTCTGCCATCTTCAGCTGAGTGGGAGGCCCTGTTCCTAGCCCTGGGTCACAGGGACCCATGAGGATCACCAAGAGGGGCCTAGATGCCTCCCTTCCAGTCCTTCCATGTCCCGCTCATGGACCGGGAGATGACCACACACCAGTGAAGCCACCTCTGCCGATGCTGATCTTGGGGTGTTTACAGGGTGCCGGCTCCGTGCCCCCCACCTCTTTCTCACTTAATCTAACAAGCTCAGAGAAACATATTATATCCACTTCACAGGCGAGAATCCTAAGAACAGAGAGGTAAAGTGGCTTTTCACAGTCATGCTAGAGGCAGCAGATGACAAAGCCAGCAGACTAAGCTCCCCACAAAGTCAGCAGGACCAGGCCACGCTCTCTCAGGTGCCACGGTGCCCACTCAGGGTCGGTAGTGGGCTGGGTCCACATGGCTGTGTCCATGCTGTGTCAAGGGCATGACGGGTGGTGCCGGTGGGTGCGGGTGGCAGCAGCCCTGGGCTCAGTGCCCAGCGGGCCAGAGGTGGCCCTTCTCTCTGCTCTTGGGCACAGACCTACCCTCGCTGCCTCTAGGAAGGAGGCAGAGCATGGAAACAGGACCAGGACACATGTAGGGGGTCTGCTGTGTGCAGCCCCAGGGAGATGCCTCCCAAGGGGTTCTTCTGAGGTCAGTCAGGAGCTCTGCACAGCAGAGTGGGTGGGGAAGGGGCAGGGCCAAAGGTTCACATGTCCTTGAACTTAGAGACTGTCATCACCCAGGCTCCACATTACAAGCATCACCAAACTCCTGGAAGCTCCCAGGGGAGTCATCAAATTCTCAGGAAAATCAATGTCCAAAAGGCCGAGTGTCCTGAGCCCACAGAGCTTCTCGGCTCCAGGGTCATTCCTCTTGGGACCCTCCTTGACTCCACACTGGGCACACGGAAGCGCTCTCGTCTGCAGGGGGCTCCCATGATGCCTGTGAGCCCCCCCGGAGGCAAGGCTACACCCCTCCCCTGCCCATGGCTGAACGAGCCCCCTAGGAACCGGCCAATGCAAGCTTCTCCCCAGGCGGCAGGGCAGCCCCCAACCCAACGTTCTGTCCCCAGCCCTGCCCATCTGCAGAAGGCCTCGGGCAGCAGCAGGCTTGGGCACCTGCACAGAATGCCCTGTGTATGCGGCACAGCCCCTCCTTCTGAAGAACTAACACTGTGGCCAAGCACAGGAATAAATGCTCTGGCATTTTGCTAAAGTCTAATTATCGTTAAGTTCTTACTTTTAGAACTTTCTGAAAAGCATCTGAGAGAGGTAAGTGGAGCTGCCCACAGTGCCATGAAGCAGGTGCAGTAAGGTCTGTAATGCCCCTCGCGGGCTCTCAGACTCTCCAGGCTTCGTGTCATGGAAGCCAGTTGGAGGCTGTTCCCATGAGGACACAGGTGTGTTGTTAGTGTGACGCCCCCGGACACATCCATTATCATCAGCAGTCCCACAGCCTCTGCGCGGGGGCCCTGGTGCTGCATGACACTCCCCCCCTCCACAGGTGACAGGACAAGAGACACTAATCACTGGTGGCTGGAGACAGGTGAGACGTCCAACCATCTGGCCATTCACCTGCTCTGTCACCTGCCCTCCCTGCCCCCTGCCTGCTTGGTCCCTAAGAGCCCAGGGAAGCCTCGGCTGGGCCAGGGCAGCAACATCGAGTCAGGCCGCCAAGGAAGGCATGGAATAAGAGTATTCACTGGGAGCGCGGGCACCCTGGGAGAGACCCCCCACTCGGAGACAGAGGTCTACGGTCCTGCCAGGTCTGTGAGACCTGCTCACAGCTCGCAGCCAGCAGGGGCGCACCCACGGGAACCAAGTGATTTCATCCCATTTTAATTCCTTTCTGGGTGTATCACACGGTTCTTCTTGCACGTGCTCGTTGGATCATTCTAGGACTTGGTGGGCAGCAGCTGGGGTCCCCACATTACGGATGGGGCCTCTCTAGGCAGCAGGTGTTCAGCAGCTGGAGTGGCGTGGCAGGCCCTGCGCTCCCTTCAGGAGGTGTTTCCTGTGGGAACCACTGTCCAAGGTGGGGAGACACTTCAGGTCAGTTTTGGTCTGTGTCTCACTTTAGGCATCTGAGAGTTTCCAGCAATGGGAGCCAGCTTTTGTTCTTGGGCTTCGGATGCAGCCTTTGCACATCCCCAGGGCTCTCTGGCAAGCCGGGTCCCCAGGACAGCCTCTTCTCCAACATGGCCCGGACAAAGGAAGCTGTGGGCCATGGCGCCAGCCCACTGGGCAGAGTGGGGGCGCTGGCCAGGCCCCGGCTTCATGCCACCCCCTCAGAGGCCTCGGGCTTCTCTCGGGTCCCAGGCCGGGGCTCAGACCTGCCTCCAGGTCTTCTATCCACCTGGGCCACAGACTCCAGGTCTCACTCACCACGCTGGCTCGGGGCTGCTCTACCTTTGCGGGCACAGTGAGCTGGTTAGAGCTGGAGGAGTTACCGTGCCAGCCAGGCTTTCTGTTTGGAGCTCAGTCCACTCCTGCCAGTTATGGACAGGTGGCAGATGACCTGCAGAGGGGCACAATTGTGCCACGGCCAGCCTCGTGCCACCATATTATAGTTGCTAAGAATAGACAACACCAGAGAGTGTCTGCCGCAGATGCCAGGATGCCAGGTGCAGCCTGAATGGGACACACGGTGACCGCACGTCGCCCACCTCTCTGAGTGCACCACCTATCAGCCCCCGGGCCCTGACGACGGCGCCAGGGTGCAGTGTGCGCGGGACACATGCTCTGGGACTAGACCTCCAGAGGCTGCGTGCCAGCTAGAAGGCAATACCTATTAGAGAACAATAAAATGTGCTCATTTGAAGCTTACAAATACGCTGTAAAGTAAGAGCAGCCACAGAAAGTTTTTAGAAGAACAAAGTAATTATTATGGGGGAGATACTTTTATCTCTGTTTATGGTTGGCCGCTTCTGGTTCTGGTGAACGCAGGGGACGCTGGCCTGGTTTCACTAGGACTTCCCAGCCCTCCCTGGGTTTCCAGGCCCGGCAGTCTTCATGGCCCCTCCGCGCCTCCGTCCTCCCCACCTGCCCATGTCACCTGCTTCTACCTCGTTCCATGCTCGTCTCTCAGAACTGGTTGGCTTTTCCCGCCCCTCTGAACCTCATCTCGGGCCGATGCCCATCTGTCTAGTTTGGGGACAGCCTGGAGATGTGGGGGTAGGTGCCGCTCTCTTGGGAGTACTGGTGGTCGGTGGTATTTGAGGGTGAGTGAGGGCCTGAGGGGTGGGCGCCCCTGGAAGGCTGCGGGGAGGCCCCTCCATGCCCCTTCCCAGGCGGCCCCCAAGGCAGGAGCCGCTGCAGGGGTGGGGACTTCTGGCCAGGGTCCCAGAGCGGGCTCGCAGTCCCGTCCAGCACGCCATCTGCTGCGTCATCTCTGACAGGCAGCCGGGGGTGAGCTGCCCACGCTGACGGGCCGACACAGAGGGCAGCAGCCTTGTCTGGGCCGGGCCCCAGCTCTCCACCTCCAGGAACGGACCTTACAGAGTCCCCTAACGTCACTTCAGCTGCGGCCTGGATCACCTCCGCCCAGCAACCGGACCCGAATGGCTGTGGCTTGACTGCCAGGGTCTGAGCTGGAGACGCAGGGCGCACGGCTCTTTCCACGGCTCCCCACCGGCCGGGGGTGTCCCGGCAGCCACGCACAGGAACCCGCGGCTCTTGGACAAAAGGTGCCACACAGGAGTCGACCAGAGAGCTCCCGGGCCTCTGCTAGAAAGTTCTTCCTGCCTCTGGCTCAGAGGGCATTACGTGGGCTGACCTGGAAACCTGGTTAAGCCGTAAAGGTTACAATGGGGAAGTGGGGGGGGGGGGCGCACTTAAGAAAGAGTGAAGGTAAATATACAAATTTAGGAGTAAAAGTAGATGGTGACATAGGAAAAAAAAATCAGAACTAGTTAGTATATTTTCAAACCTGGCCAACAGCATAAACATCAACAATTTATAGGAAAATTAGACTTTTGTTAATTACCTAGCCCAGCCCTTAAGTTTCGGCTGCGGCTGTGTAACATTTCTCCTCCTCCTGGAACAGCATGCCTTCGGGGAAGACTACAGAGACCACACCTGGTCCCCATGGCAACCTTTCTGGGGCTCCGGGCTGGCATCAGTTCCTGAGCCCTCAGTACGGCCTGGGAGGTGGGACTGGTGGGCGCTGGTGCAGGGGAGATGCCTCTACCCTCCTTCTTTGTGTTTATGCAAAGCCTGTGTCAGAAAAAGGCCCTCGTGCCTCTGGAGAAGCGCCCCGAGGGCCCAGCCCAAACACAAAGAACCTTCTGGGATGAATGGACACATTCAGAGAGAGGAGCTTTCGGAATGCAAATGCCCCGTCACAGCCCACTTCACCTCCTGCTCCACTGAAGGCCTCAGGCCCCAGCTCGCCACTCTGACAGCTAGAAGGCCCCGAGATGAGAGGCCCAGCTCAGGAAGCCTGGAGGCGGGGGTGAAGGGAGTGAAGGGGGTGAAGGGGGTGAGCGAGGTGAGCAGGGGTCAGGCTCTTCCTACAGAAGAAGCCAAAGGCAGCTCTGGTGTCTAACATCCTTAACCCGGGTGTACGGGAAGGATCTGTGTCTGTCTGCAAGCACGCAGTGCCTGACACCACTGGCCAGGGCCCTCTGGCCCCACCAGGAATGAGGGGCAGGCCGGGGGCCTTCGGGAAGTCTCTCACCAAAGGCCTGACTTGCATGAGGCCAGAAGGAGAGTGTGGAGCAGGGCACCGAGTGAAGGACGCCCTCCCCATGCATCCAGGAGGCTGCAGGCCCTCATGCTTCCTCCCTGGTCTCCTGCCCTGGGCAGGTTCCTCTGGCACGGCCTTTCGTGTTCCAGCAGCTAGGCTGTGCAGGCCCACGGGCGCCTGTCGGAGAGTCCAGCATACTGAGGGGACAGCGGACAAGAAGGCAGCACGGCCAGGAAGGGACCCCATGTACCGGGCCCCGTTGTTATTCAAATCCCTTGCTTTCCATACAGTAAGCGCTGTGTCACCACCATCCCGGGTTCAGTGTCATCCTGCTAAAGCTATGGGACAAGCACACTGATGGCAATATTTAAAATGCAAGCTTACTCCTAAAAGCAGTTCAAAACCACCTAGCCTGCACGGCGGGGTTCGTACCTCCTGCAGTCAGGAACCCTGGCTGCATGCTGTCTGCCATTAGGACATTGTTCTTTTCAGAAATGTTAAAGGGTCACTGCCAAGTACTCAGACCTGGGGGGTCTTCATCAATCCACGGAGGTGTTTACAGAGTAGATTCTCACTGCCCCCCATCTGCTCTGCTGAGGTCCTCAGTGACACAGGGGACACTGCCCAGCTCAAGCTGGCCGGGGAGGGTAGGCGGGGGTGGGGACAGGTGACTCCTGGTTGTGACCACCTGCACAGTGTCCCTCCTGGGGGGTGGGGGGGCGCAGAGCCAAGAGTTTCCAGGAAAAGAGAGCCTCCTTTTCTTGATCGGAGATCAAGGCTTAAGTCAGAGGACTCTGTTCCCCCAGCACTTTCTTCTGGGGAGCTGTGTGGTTCCTCACACCATCTCCACGGGGCACCCGCCCTCAGCATCTACAGAGGATTCCTCCATGGGCCTTAGCACCTCACTGAGATCCTTGAGAGCAAAGACTCAGACAGCCTAGGCCCCACAGGGCTCAAACTTTACAGCGCTCAACTGAGAGCAGCAGGGCATGTGTCCAATTAAATGCTGAGTTCTGGATGGGTGGAGGGATGGGTGGGTGGGTGAAAGATGAGTGGAAGGGTAGGTGGGTGGGTAGTTGGACAGAGGGCCAGGTGGATGGGTGGATGAGTGGATGGACAGGTGTGCGAGTGGATGGAAAGGTGGATGGATGAGTGGATGGATGGAGGAAAGGGTGGACGAGCAGATGGGTGGAAGGGCAGATGGATGAGTGGGTGCATGGATAAGTCGATGAGTGGAGGGGTGGGTGGATGAGTGGATGGACAGGTGAGTAGAAGGATGATGGGTGGAGAGTGAATGGGTGGGTAAATGGAGGTGTGGATGGGTGAAGACGTGGGTGAACAGACAGATAGGCAGATGGGTGGGTGGCAGGTGGTGGACAGGTGGGAACATATAACTTCTGAGACAGGCCTGAAGGTAGGCCCCACAGCTCTATTCTTCCCACCTTCAGAATCTGGAGGCTACTAGCTCCTTCCGTGAGCCACCAACGGGCCACAGCTGTGCTGGACTCAGGTACGCACTCCCGGGGCCTAGCAGACAGCCTAGCACACAGGAAGCCGACGTGGCTTATGTTCAGTTAGAACCGTTACTGATAAAACTAATGCATAAAAATGAACACGTTACATGCCAGTAACCATTGTGTGCAACAGACATTCCAGTCCCATCCAGAGTATTACCACCTGAGTTCTACATGGGAAGAACTGGACTCTGACACATAAAACTGTCGTCTTTACAGCATCAGCCCATTTTTTTTCCTCCCTCCACTTCAGAAAACACCACAAACAATCCCACTTTTTAAAGAAATCCCCACTAGATACGAGCAACAAAGGAAAAGTTAAGTTCCTTGAAAATCACATTTGGTAAAATCTCCTCTGGTCCCACTTCTTGCAGAATCCTGGGGCCCCCTTCTGACTGGGGAGGCTGGGAGAGGCTTCCTGAGCCCATGGTGGAGGGCGGGAGGGCCCAGGTGTGAAGCGGGACTACCCTGGGGTCAGGATCAGCTGTGTGACACTCGCCAGGTCAATCCCGTTGAACTCCAGCTATGAGGACAACAGCCCTCTGGTGGGGCTGCTGCAAGGGTTAGAACTATGCACGTGAAGAGCACAGTGAGCTCCACAGAAGCCAGCGGAAGCAGGGGACAGCTCCTAGGACAACTGTCATCGGAGCCTCTCACTCTGCAGACCGGGGCAGCTAGAACAAGGCAGTGTGATGAAGGCCGGGGCTGCTGAGCGACAGAGCTGGCCCTAAGCCCACCCCACAGGCCTGCACCCCAGGCCCCGCCAGATCAGCACCTGTTCAGGCTGCCTGTGGGCAGGCAGGAGGAGGCATATTCCCCAGGGAGGCCAAGTTTTCACTGCACTGACCAGGCACCCCAGAGCAGAGAGCCACACAGCAACTGGCCCGCCACCGGGCCTGGACCAGAGCCATGGAGACCCCGGCACCGCTCCCCAGGGCTGCTGGGGCTGCAGGAGCGCCCGCCCCCAGGCCTGGCTGGCTGCCAAGCAGGGGCAGCTCCCTGGTAGGCAGCCCACTCCCCGAAACCGCCCCACTGGGTAGCACTCCCCATGACTGAGGAGATCCATCTTTAAATAAGTGCAGCCAACTGGGAAGCGGAGCGTAGAAAAGAAGAGACAATCCAGCACGTGCCACTTGGAGCCTGAGCAATTTGATTTTTTCAATTGATTTCTAAATACATACAGCTCGGTTTCTGCTCAAAATTATGTCCACTGCTCCCAAGGAGAGGAGACTGTGTTACAAATTGCTGGGCTTCATTTGGGGTGTCATCGCTGCTCCCAGCTACTCATCTCCAGAGTGACAGAGGTGTCATCTGATAATGATTATAAAAAGATATTAATGTGGCAGGGAGTGCAGACAGACTCACAGGCTGGTATTTAGGAGTGAGATTCTAATCAAGAGTGATAATGTAATAGGAGATGTCACATTATTTGACTTTGTGACAGGTGCACAGGCTGGTATGCATGTTTGGGCAGGAATTAGGTTTATTACAATGGGATTATTTTGAGACATAAAACACGGCACTGAGAGTGGAGCTTCTCCCGCAGCAACGCCTGAATACAAATGCGCATCCTGGTGGAGGCAGCCCCGCCGTGGGCGCACCGCAGCTGGCGCCGGCCACAGTGGCCAGAGAAGCAGGTGTCACGGTGCAGGCTCACCACCCTGACACCCCCGGGAAAGGCGGTGTCACTCTCTGCGAAGCCTCCCACGGGGACCTTGTGAGAATACGGGCCTTGCCGCTACCTGCAGAGGGCGAGGGCAGTGGCCCCATTGGCAGGGAACGCAGGAGCTGGACTGGACTCCTGCAGGGCAGCTCACGGGCCCTGAGCCCCATGTATCCAGGGCCTACCCAGCCTTGGCTACGTCAAAGGGCCCAAATCCAGGCAGGGCCACCAGGTGGGACAGGCAGACGGAGCCAGCCGTGTGTGTGTCCTGGGCTTCCGCTAAACAAGGCAGCTGAAGGACAGAGCTGCCCCCCAAAACCCTGAAGGCTCCCCAGGGAGGCTCTTCAAGGACATGCCAATCAGGTCAGTGGGAGAAGAGTCCCCCCAGAAGGACAGCATGCCAGGCAGACAGATGGTGCCCAGCTGCAGGTTAAGCGGCGTCCACTGCCTGGCCCGTCCCCGAGGGGAGCACGTCCAGGGACAGGAGCCGGAGCCCTTACCCAGACCACACAGAGCTCACAGCAGGCAGTGGGCCGGGTCAGTTCACAGCCACTTTCTTATGCTGGGATTCCGGGCCGTTCCTTCTTAGTAAGCGAGGGGCTGGGAGTGACCCTGACAGGCTCCCGGCATGGTTTCTCCACTGCTCTCTGTCTGGGGACCCCGAGCCCCTGGGTTACGGAGGATTAGGAATCCTATTAGGTGACCATGATGTGCCGCAGAGCATCCCCGACCCCTGCATTCACAGCACCCCTGAGAGGGGGCTGGTACCCTCTGATGGTGGACATACCGAGCCCCAGCCAGGAAGCAATCTGCTGTCAGCTAGGAGGGTCTCTAGGGCACAGCGTGTGCAGCCTGGGGCAGAGGCACCTGGCTCCAAGGTCAGACTGAGCAGAAGGAAAGATGGTGGCACAGTGGGGGACATCAGCTCCCTGATAGGGGCGGACAAGTGTCCCACCGGGGGCCGTGAGTGGCAGCATGGCAACCACAGGCACCGGGGCTCAGCAGCAGCCTGTCCTGGCCAGGCGTCCAGGCACCCCAGATCCCGGCTGGGTGTCCACGGAGCCCCAGGTCCCATCCAGGCTGGGTGTCCACGGAGCCCCAGGTCCCGTCCAGGCTGGGCATCCATGGAGTCCCAGGCCCCGGCCGGGCGTCCACAGCGCCCCAGGTCCTGGCCAGGCATCCATGGAGCCCTAGGTCTCGGCTGGACCCCACTACCCACCCCCCGCCAGCCCAGCTGAGAATCAGACGTGGCAAGTAAGGCAGGAGCAAATACATCCTCTTAGCGTGAGGAATTAAAGATTGATGCCATGTCTTCATGGGCTCTGTCACAAAAAACAAACACCTCAAAACTGAATTGAGAAATCCTTTCCGTTTGCCCTGAAAAACCTCAAACTAATTAGGGTGAGAGAATGAGCCTCCCGTGCAGTCAGAGGGCCTTCCGGACTGGCCGTGGGTTGCAAGGCAGCCCGTCCAGCTTGTCTTGGTCTCCCTTTGCTGGACCTCCCGAGCCAGGACCCCGCGGCTGGGCATGGACTTTGTGCCAGACCCGCAGGGGCACAGGCCGCTCTGACAGGTGACCTGTGGTGACACCGGGCCCTTGAGGCTCCCTGATGGGGGTGGGGGCTCAGGTCAGGGGGTCTGGCGGGAGGGGGCCAATGGGCCATCTGCTGTTGCTTTGTCAGGACGCCGGCAGGATTCCCACTCACCGACACCATCTGAGCAACTCGCCAGCGCCAGTCACCCGCGGAGAAGCTAAGTGACGCCTGTGGTCTCACACAGGCTGGTGGCTGGGAGGGCCCAGCCCAGGCCTCCAGGTGCCCTGGGCTTTCTGTGCCTGTGGCCCAAGGCTCTGGGTTCCAGGAGGCACGTTACAGCCTGACCCAAAGAGGTCCCCAGCCAGCTGAAATGGGCCTTCCCCCATGAAGGACCTGAGTATGGCCCTGGGGACCTAGGGCATGGCTGTGGGCCTAGGGTGTGGCCGAGGGGACTGGGGCAGGGGTGGAGCTGGAGGGGGCAGGGGGAGGCCGAGGGAGACCAGAGCGCCAGCCCTGTGGGACCCCAGCTGCCATCCACAGCTCATGGTCCTTTCACTTCCACTGGAAGTGGGGATCTCAGAACCTTGAGGTCGCCAGTTCTTTCCTTTCCCACGGCCCAGTCCCAGATGCCAGGCTGCCCCCCAGACAGGTCTTCCTGGCCAGACCCCACAGGCTAGACGGTGCTGGCAGAGCACAGGCTGGGCGATATACAGACCGCGGCCTCCCTGGGTGCACGTGCCCCTCGTGAGCAGAGAGCCCGGGAGGCTCAGGGGTGCACGGTGGTCTCATGGGAAACGCAGGATGTGTCTAAGTGGGAAGAGACAAGGGGGAGTGGACAGAACCGCCGTGGGGCATAAGGGGCTCTTTCCACAAGGTCCAGAGCTTAGCAGCTGACCCAGCGAACCCCAGGTCTGGAGCGAGGACACAGCCTCGGGGACACGGCTCCCACTTGATTCCTTAACCCCAGGTTAAAGTACGAAGTCTCAGGCGTTCCCCGTGCAAGCGTCACCAGCCTTGGGGCCAACCCGTCCCCCTTCCCAGCCTGTCTCCACAACCCCGCCAGGGCTAATCCCGAGGGAGACCACCCACCGCGGCCGGCATGCCTTCCTGAGACTGCCGGCCAAACGCACGGCACCCGGGCTGCGCACCTGGCCGGGGTTAGGGTGCCCCCACACCCGATCCTCCTGGGGTCCGCGAGCACGGCTGCAGCAGGGAGCACGTGACAGCTGACAGCAAGACATTTCAATGAGGCCCAAGAAGTAATTACATTTCTTCAGGGACTGAACAAATGAGCTGCTCCAAGTTTATCTGCCTCAGATATCAAACACCATTAATGAGATAATAAGGGCCTTTCAATTAATGATTTGAATGGTGGGTGTAATTTGTTCCTTAATGGCAAGACTGATTCACAGGCAGGAACGAGCAGGGAGAGAGTCACTGGCAAACCCACGGTCGGCCGCAGTCCACCGCACCTGCAGGCAGCTATTCTGGCGGAGGCTTTGCAGAGACAGCTGGGCTGGGCACAGGTGGCGTCCCAGGCCGGGGGGAGTGGGGGAGATGCTCCCCTAGACACGAGATTCCTTTGTGAAAGGGGGAGGAGGGAACACGGCCCACATTCCCGGGGGGGTTGACGACCCAAGTGTTTATGACCGGGCCCAGGGTGCGAGTGCCATGCAGCCGGCCAGAGCTGCTGCCTGGTCAGGGAGAGGGCCCCGGGGGGGCACAGGTGTGGGCGCGGAGGCTGGCTGCCCTCGGGGTTCCTGCCAGCAGGGGGAGGGGCCTCCAGGCGGGGCCCGGGGAAGCCGCCACCTCCGTGCAGAGTGTCCTGAAAGCCGCCTGCAGAGCCAGGCACTGGCCCAGCACCTCCCAACCCAGGCCCAGCTGGAACTCCCCGGCCTTCCGAGGCAGCCTGTGGTGACACCAAAACCTAGACTTAGGTGGCCGGACCCTGGTGTCACACATGCAGGCTGGGGGCCCTGGGACGGCTGCCCTAGGACTTGTCCCAAGGACCTGCAGAGGCCGCACCCCTCACAAGCATATGTGCAGCCATCATCCACATCAAACATAGTTTTTAAATAAAAACACAGAAGGATTTTTGTGATTCTGCTTTGGAATTATTTCGCTGCCAGTGGCTTCAGGGGAAACCGGCTGTGGTTTCCAAGAAGTCCCGTGCACGCCCAGGGTGGGTCGTGAAGAAACGGATTCTAATCCACAGTCCGGGCTCAAGCGGCAGCAGGTCTGCATGATCGCGAGGCCGAACGGTTAGGGCGGTGCACAGGATGTTACCTGCTACAGACAGCACCTCAACACGTGCTCACGCCACTTTCTGGAGCCCAGTTTTTTCATGTCCCAAGAGTACACACAGCTTCCCGAGACCGTGGTGGCCGCCCAGCCCCAAGCTCACAAACAAACTGGGCCCTGAACGAGGCCAAATCTCCAGGTGAACTCAGCGTCCATCCCAGGGAGGTCAAGGGCTTGGTTCAAACTGAAACACAACCATGTGGTTATCTGAATATGTGTCACTTAGGGAACGTGGCATTTCTGCAAATGCCGAATATTCTCCTGCACACCTGACATACGGCACCATGCCTCCATCCATGGCCGACATTGATGGCCCATTGACGGCCCATTGATGGCCCATTGATGGCCCCCGACTAGGCTGTCAAGGAAGGGAGCAACCCCTCTCACAGAGTGCAGGACAAGAGCCATAGGCGACCAGGACAGCCAGGAGTCGGGCAGGCCTCCCAGGGAGGCCTGAAACCCTAGTCATGGGATGAGGCACAGAGGAAGGACGGCCACTCAGGTGGGTGAAGCAGGAGCCACAGGCCAGGAGGCTGCACACGCCCAGGCCAGATCATGGGAGGCCTTAGGGCAGAGCCATATTCTGTGGGCTTCATGGAGCCAGAGAGAGCTGGCTGCTGCCGAGCCTGCAGGGCGGTGGTGTGGCTCACCTGACAGCCTTGAGGACTCCCTGGTTGGGGTGGGGAGCATCCCAGGCCTCACCAACCAGGCTCTAGCAGGTGCTGTGACTGGCAGGGCAGTTGCACAGGGAGGGCCAAGCCCTGGCCTCCTCCAGCACAGGAGGCAGCCCTGCTGTGCCTGATGGGGCACCCCAGATGGGGAGGTACGAGGGCACAGCAAGATCTTCAACACAGGCAGGTAAGTGCTGCCCACTTCCCGGGAGACGGCCCTTCACGGGAGCTACTGGGATGAGTCAGTGAACGGTTCTCACAGGAACTAGGATGCCTGTTAACCGGGAGGCTGACAGAGGGGGCGTGGGGTGGAGCTGCGGCCACAGCCGTGCGTTAAGGGACTCCACGTGAGTGACACCTACACAGCCCCAACGAGGATGGGCGGGCAGCAGACGGTAGGAAAGCAGGTCTTTCTGCTGCAGAAAGTCTTTAAAGTTAAAAAATCAAGACACAGCTAGTTAGATTGGCAGAGATAAACACACTACTTAAAAGAGGCTGACAGTGGCCGCCTTCTGAGCTGGGAGGAGGTAGGGAGAAGGGCATTCGGTAAAAGGCCTCTTAGAACTTTCTGTCTTTAAAAAACAAACACATGAGGCACCTGGTGGCTCAGTTGGTTAAGCATTGGACTCTTGATCTCACTCAGGTGTTGATCTGGAGGTTGTGAGATCAAGCCCTGCGTTGGGCTGTGCAGTGGACATGGAGCCTACTTAAAATGAAATAAAATAAAAAATAAAAGTAAAAGTAAAGTAGAGTAAAAATCATGCACATGAATGGCTTTAATAAAAACCACCGTTAAAGGATGTGCTCAGAGCAAGAATACTCGGGAACGGTCCCACCCCACGCGTCTCCTCTCCCTTCCAGAAGCCTCTCTGCCGAGCTCATTACTCTGAATTGATGGAAATTCCATGTCATGAAGGGAAATTGCTGGAGCAAGATGCCATAATCCTCGGGCTCTCGGGGTCTCCACTGACGGCAGGGAGGGTCATGTAACTAAAAAGTCAACTCCATCTTACCGTGGGGCGTCAGGCTCATGCTAACCACCCGCCACTGCCGCCCAAGTGCCCAGAACGCGGAGGAACGTGCTGGCTGGGCTCATGCTTTCTCTCCAGGAGCCAGGGTGGGGGCTGGGAGCGGTCCGGGGTCTCGCAGGCTCAGGTGCCAGCAGCTCATCCCCACGGGGAAAGCGAAACTCACCGCAGAGAGAGATGATTTAATAAAAATAGAGATATGTCTGAGGACAGTCATGGGACAAAATCGATTTTCTCTAGTCTTGTGCAGACTCCCATTTCCCTCAAAAAACACCTGGTGAATTCTGATCACGGTGAGCAGGCCATGGTCAGGGGCTGGGTGATGGCAGGCAGGACCCAGCGACAGCGACAGGGGACAGGACGGGATGGCACAGGACCCCAGCTCCCCCTCCCTCAGTCTTGCCAAGCTGGCCACCACCCCTGCGGGGCTCCCTCCAGAAGGAGGAGTGGGGAGCCATGGGGTGGACGGCGAGGCAGCAGGATGGGCAGGTGGGTGGGCAGGCAAGGGGAGGCCTGAGCCCCTTACTCAGGACCCGAGTCTAGCCTGCACAGCACGGGGTGGGAGGGCCGGGAAGCCCACCTGCCCCGGGGAGAACACCCACCAGGCACGTCCCTCAAGGCCCCATCACTCGACCGTCCCAGTGGAGGACCGCATGCCAGCTTTCTGACACCAGCAGTGCCACCTGCCCTCCCGATGGTGAGGGTGTGGCTCAGCCCCAGGGGACAGCCAAATGCCACACAAACAGGGCTTTCCTCTGCAACAGTGAAAGCACAAGGGGTCTTCCTGTGGAGAGAAATCCAAACAAATTCCATGGATGGCAAAGGAGAGTTTTCCTCACAACCATTTAAGCAAAAGTCCCTGTGTGCAATGAGAAAAGGGCCGGGTGTTCAGAGGTCAAAACAGAAGCAGTTCTTTCCCCCGCTTGGTTTTGTAAGAGATTCTGGGAGTGTGTGAGTGTGTGTGTGTGCATGCAAGCATGTGCGTGTGCAAAGCCGCTCCAAGCCCCCCTATGTCCATGACCTCTCCAGCAACCAGGGAGCTCAGATGGCGGAGTGCTCCCATCTCCCCCTACCGAGGAAGCTGAGGCCCGATGCTCATAACCATCCCTTCGCTGTTCTGCCTCCCCTTCTGGGTGGGGATGGCTGCCTGGGCATGGCTCCACAGCACACACGGCCACACAAACCCCGCACAGACGCAAACACAAACCCTACACTACACACAGCCACACACCCTGCTGTATGTGGCCACACAAACCCTACACCACACAAATCTAGGCAAACCCACACAACAGCACAACCCTCACACCAGGCCACACTGCACCAGCCACACACACCCCACACCACTCTGTACACAGCCACGCAAACCCCACAGTTAAACACAGCAACCCACGGGAGCACCTGACGGCACAATAATCCACTTAAAGATTAGTTTTCAATTGACCTAATTTTGTCTTTAAAATGTCTTGAAATGATAAAGAAGGAGAGAATTGATCTTTACTTTGGCATTTCGTGACATTTGCTGCTTCAAACGAACACTGGATGAAATACAAACCACATAGAACCATTAACCCACCGAAGGGCACTCGGCCCTGCAAGACTAGTCCGGTTTGACAAAGACGCGACACCCTGCCCAGGGAGCCATTGCTGGGATGGCCTGGGCAGGACGCTGCCCCGCGAACGAACCAGCTGTCAGCAGTGAGTGCACCAGTGCAGCAGGACAGTGATGGTCTCGTCCGAGGGGACACTGGAATGCCACATGAAGGTGTGCAGAGCCACGCTCGAGTTTCTCCCTGTCAGAAGGCAAACGCTCCTTCCGTCTGTACCACGCGCTGCACGCTGGGCAGAAGGCGGCGGCCCTCGTGGGGAGGAAAGGCAGCCAGAACATCCGCACTGACTCTGACCCCTCTGGCTTCGGGGCAAAGCGGAGAGCCGGGGCGGCCCATAGCAAAGCTAAGCGGAGGTGCTGTCCAGTCCTCCCAGAAGGCAGGCCCCCAGGGGACACTCCTCGGGCTCCTGGAGGGGCTAGGGCCTCGCGGTAATCGCTGCACGGCCCTCCCGGGGCGCGAGTACTGGACACGACAGCCCCTCCCAGGCGAGTGAGCGCGGCTTCCCTCCACCTGCTCCCACACGAAATGCAAAAGCCGCAGGTGACCGTCAGAGGCCGGAGTCCACACAGACAAGGCCTGAGCTAAGAGGCATTTGCTTTGAGACCTCTCGAAGCTGCGGCAGAGGGGAGCACACGGGCACCCACGTCTGAGGCTGGAGGACAGGCCGGTGGCGAGGTCACCTCCCCACGCTCCCACCCACAGGCCCTGCACAGTCTCCACGACGCTCGGGCTCTGGCTGCTGCTGCGTTTCCATCTTTTTAAGTCGGAGATGCCCCCCCCAACACACACACACACACACACACATACACACTTTTAATGTCTTTCCCAGCTGTTTCCTGACCACAGATCTCTGAAGTGTGCAGAGGCGCCTGTAGGGAGGCCTGCAGAGTGCAGGGCTGTACCCTTCGGGGCTTGGAGGTCACGCGCTGGAATTGGGCCCAGCCTGCATGCAGACCCTGCACGGTTACTAGAGATGACCTCATCCGAGCCGCTTCCACGGAAGGGGACAGATGAAGGGGCATAAAGCTCTGACCAATGAACAAATACAGATTCTGAGAGTAACCTACCGGCTGGCTGCACAGAGCTGTTCAAGAAACCCCCAGCAGCTTGGCCACAGGGAAGGGACGGTCCCAACAGCCCGTGTGCAGCCTGTGCCACTGTTGGGGGGGGGGGGGAGGAGGAGGTGGCTCCAGAGTCCACGCACCTCCCTCTTCATGCCACCTTCTGACCTTTCACCTCCTCCCCTCGGTCCTCCTTTTAGCAAGAACTCATCCCCCTCTCAATGCACACAGGAGCCTATGGGCACTGAGGGTCCTCAGAGGGCAGGACACGGTTGTGCGTGTGTGTGAGCTGAGAGGGACATGTGGGAGCACAGGGGATCCCACTACAGAAGGACACCTGCTGCGGCATCAAGGAAGGTCCCGGATCACGGAGGCCAGCGTCCCAGAGCACTGGCTCGCAGCCGGACACCTCACTGAGCGGTCTCACCTCCTCAACCTGGGAATTAACCCAAGGGAAAAAGCCAAGTTGACCACATACTGAGAGGATGTGGAAAATTTTTTAAAAGTTCATATAAGAAAATTAAAATATCTATAATTCCACTGACTAAAAACTAAGTGATGCTAACAGTGTCATTTGCTTCTGTTCAGTGTTTCCTCTGTGCATATGACACAAACAAAATCAGGATCATTTTTATATGTAAATGTGCATACAAATACACATATTTCACATATGTGTACAGCGGTAGATATGTTGTTACATACATAGCACGCAGATGTAGACTCTACACACACACATTTATATGTGGTTGTGTATTTGTGTGTATCTTGTATGTGCCTGCATATGGAGACCACGTGTGTGTGTGCATACGTGTGCACATGTAGCTGTGCGAGCACTGTGCACGCCCATGTGCGCATCCCACACATGCATGTAGATGAAACACACATCCACACACATAGACGTATGTACATATGTGAGCGTGAGATGTGTGTAATTCCAGATCTTGCTTTTCCCTCACACGGCAATCAGCTGGGAGCATTTCCCACATCAGTAACTATTCTCTGAAGACAGAATTTGGGGCAGTTATGGAATATTCTAACCAGCAAATCCTATAACCTAGACAACTGTCCTCCTAACACTGGATATTCAGGGTATGGACAGTTTTCACAAAATTCTAAACCAGGGGAGTGACTGTGTCCAGGTAGGGCTTCTGACGTAAGTTACGAACAGCTCAACACCCCATAGGAGGAGGGAACACACCTGCACATGCCGGCTTCATCAGTGTTAAAGAACCGATGGTGTTAAAGAGCGCTGCTAATTGAGCAGGTAGCTTCTGTTTCACTTTCCAATTCTTGATTCAGGACTGGCCGATACGTTCACGCTCACCAGACAGCTGCACGAGTCTTCCGCAGACTGGCTGCTCACCTCCCTCCACCAGGGATTCGCCGCAGCTCTGCCACTACCAAAGTGGGCTACACCTGGATGCTGGGAGGCCTCTCCTGCATCCACCTGCTGCTAACTGCTGCTGGTGTTTGAGACACACAGACGTTTACGGCTGCAAGGTGGAGCCTACAATGGGTCACTCAAAGAGCTGGCATTTTCTCGGGTTAGGCACCTGGGATGCTCGCTGGCCACTGTAAATTAATGTTTTCATGTGAGGTGTTCTCCGACAAGGTAGTAGGAGCGGCAGTGGAGCCCGGATCCGGAACACCTTTCTCTCATTCCTGCTCCACTGAGAGCCAGTCTCAGGCCAGCAGGGGCCACGCACCCAGCTCTATCTGTTCTGGTTCACTTGCGAGGGTTCGGGGTTCCTCATGTCGGCAAAGGGTTTCTGATTCACCCCCACCTGCTCAGACACCTTTCCTCTCCACCCAGCAGGAAGGGGCACGGCCCTTGCCAGCAAACACCAGCACTGGTGCTAGCTCATCCCTGAAGAATCCATGCACCTAGAAAACCTGTTTTTACTGTCCCTACCATGTGTGTGTGCGCATGTGTGCACTGTATGGGGCAGGAGCAGGGGGACTTTGCTCACCCTGTATCCATCCTAACACAGAAACCGAAGTGTGCTCCGGATTGAGAGCGGACTGTCCCCAGCATCACCCACATACTGCTGCCTACTGACCACAGCTCGTCTTCAGTGAGTTAAGTAGTATTCTTTTATTTCTATTTTAGTAAGGGTAGAGTTGTTCTTTTCCTATTAAATGCAGGAAAAGCTACTATAGTTCTTAAGAGGTCATGTGATTTAACGCCACCGGCTTATCACTAGGACATCACGTCAGCAGTGAGAAGAGTTAGCACAGCAGACCCGGTTCTCAAGGGGCCTGGCTGCACAGTTGAGCCCTGGCTGGCATCTAGAACATGACTCTGGAGATAACCCCACTGGGTAAAGCTGGGGCTCCACGCCAGCCCGCAGACACTGTTCCTACAATGTTCGCAGTAAACACCAGCTTTCCTTTTGGGATCTGGAATCTTGGTGACCTGTCCCAGTAAAACCCTGGGCTCTGGGTGTCTACAAGGCTTCCCTGGACAGAGACGAGCCACCGCTCTGTGTAGACTCTGTGGGGAGGGTGTGAGGAGCTTGCACGCGGCTTCCCTTACACTGCCCCTGGGCACCATCCCCCCACGGACCCAGCTGCGCATCTCTGTGGTCGTGACAAATCTTAGCCATGAGCAGGACCATATGCTGAGGCTCGTGAGCCCTTCGAGGGAAGCCCTGCACAAGTGGGACCCCGACACAAACAGATTTATCAATAGTAAGCCACTTCAGAATTCCTGGGGAAAAATTGTTTTATGGACTATTTTTATTTAATTTATTAATGGGTTATATCTGCAGGTACTTTATTAAGGATATTTGTATTTCTACCACAAGTGAAACTAAATTCTAACTTTATGTTTATAGGTGCTGTCATTCATATTAATAAAAACCTATGTTTTTATTAATATTCATTAATGCCATCCTGGGTCAGGAGCTGGGCCAGGGCTGAGGGAGGCCAGTGAGCAGGGCTGAGACTGGTCCGACTGCACGGCATTTTCCACGGTCAGCTCCGTGTACAGACAGACACACAGGGAGCAGACTCAAGTCAATAATAATCCAGAGTGAGATGGGCCGACGTGAAGTAAGTGCCTGCGGGTGCAGCTCTGAGAAACACAGGCAAGTCTGCTCTTCTCTACATCACAGGTCACATGGCGACGGATTCTTTGAAAGTTTGAAAGAACTCACTGGAAAGACGGTTTCTGACCTCAGAACTGTATTAAAAGTAAGATTTTGGGGGCAGCCTGGGTGGCTCAGTGGTTTAGCGCCACCTTCAGCCCAGGGCGTGATCCTGGAGACCCGAGATCAAGTCCCACGTCAGGTCCCTGCAGGGAGCCTGCTTCTCCCCCTGCCTGTTTCTGCCTCTCTCTGTCTCTCATGAATAAATAAAATCTTAAAAAAAAAAAAGTAAGATTTTTGAAAATATTGGAACTTAACCCAAAATTATGGGTCTGTTTAAAGGTTGTTGTTTGTTTTGTTTTAATTTCATCTTATGGAAATGCTGGCACTTTATATTCTCCCTAAATCTCTGCAGTCTCCATTCCCAAAACGCAGGAGGGTGCCTGTTTCCGCCCGTGTAGCTGGGTCCGCATGAAGGCCGGCCTGCTTCCCTGCCGTTTGTAAACACCTTCTAAGTGAGATGTTCTTTACTCATGAGTCCATTTTCTGACCCCTTCTTTTGTGTTTACTCACTAATTCCTTTACCACCTTTATCATATGTTGACTTCATTTTTCCATATCTAACTTCTTGAGTTAAAAGATTCGTATTTTTTAAATGTTTTTACATAACAAAAGTATGCTGACTGAGAATCTGTGTTCAAACCTAACAAGGGTCATGTCCCACATGTTCTTTTTTTTTTTTAAGATTTATTTGTTATTTGAGAGAGAGCACGCACACAAGGATGAGCAGGGCAGGGGGCAGAGGGAGAGAGAGAATCGCCAGCAGACTCCCATTGAGCGCAGAGCCCGATGCAGGACTCAATCCCACGACCCTGTGATCAGGACCTGAGCTGAAACCAAGAGTCGGATGCTTGACCAACTGAGCCCCCCAGGAGACCCATGCCACACGTTCTTAAAAGCCATTCTATATTTATAGGACCACTTTCTTCCTGAGCAGCCTCCTTAATTTCTAAATGCCTGATTATTCAGTTTTAACTCTGTTAGGATCTCGCTGTAAACGATGATGCTCAGCGAACACACCCCACATTATTCTAGCTTCTCACACTTTGACATGTAGGCTGAAGTCAGATGATTCACTTTGTTAATGTTCCACAGAAACTCGCGATTTGAACAGCTAAAACTCCGCCCAGAGCTCTCAGGCCACCCCTGATTTCTGCACCCGGGTTCACAGTAACCTTTCATCCTGATCAGGTCCGCCACGTCTCCTACTACGCTTGCTTCATCCGAGTCTGTCTCTTTTAGAAAGTCTTAAATGCAAGTTTAACGTACAGACGGAAGAGCGCACAAACCAAGACCTCGTGAAGGGGCACTGTGGCACGCTCCCAGAAGTTTGTGCCCCACGATGTGTAAGTGCAGAGGCGCCACTCGGGCCACCGTCTGACATCACTCCCTCTACTTTGTTGAATGGCTCCTCCTACGACCTGATGGGGACACGGCCAGCCCGGCTTCCTTCTGAGCCACCTGCCTGTGGCCGCCCCTTCGCCTGCATGTCGACGGCCCTTAGGTCCTGGCTGCCATCCTGAGTCTGCTCCCGCACCTCTCCCTCCTGGCTCCTTGCCCCAAGTCCATCCCGGTCCTCTTCCCCAAGTGCCTGGCCCTCAGACAGGGCCCCTGTTGGGTGCTGGGAAAGCCCAGGAGGACTCCTGGCTCTGTGCTTCTCAGGCTGTCTCCCAACGGCCATCCAACCCTCGGCGCCCCACCCCAGCTCCCCTCCACCCCGCACACTCAGCACCAGCTTCACTGACTTACTGCCTGTTGTAGGGCAGATTGTACAGCATAGGGTGGGTAGGGAGGGGCCTCTCCTGAGTTCCCTGCCAGGCTCTAGGCTGCTGTGACAGGCTCCAGCTCGGGCCCCATGGCCCCCGTCCCAAGCCCTGCACTGAGCTGTCAGCAGCCCCTCTGCTCATCTGTCACCCTCAGCCACCCCACACACATTGGGGAAACTGAGTCTGGGAACAGACAGCACAGGGCCCGGCCCAGAGGGAGGGCTCCAAGGGCCTCCATTGCACCACCGAGTGGCCGTCTCATAGGACCAGGAGTATCAGAGCAGAGGCCCTGCCAATGGGTGCTGCATTCCCCCTGGTCCTGCTGGTCCCAATCAGCCACCCACCACCCACAGGCACCAAGGTGCCAGGCGTCAGGCCAGCACCCCAAGGGCCTTCTCGTGCCACCTAGGAAGCAGGTGGGAGCTCTTGCCACAACGTGGGGCACAGAGCCAGGCCAGCTCACACTGAGCACCTCTCTCTGCATGCAGGGCTTCAGGCGACGGCCGCCCCAGCTGGTCCTGCCCTGTGCTCTCGGGCTCCCACTTCCAGACCTCCACACTCCCAAGGATCCCACGGAAGGCCCAGGGCTCCACCGGAAATTCCACACTCTGCTCCCCAGAACTTCTTTACTTTCCTTACTCTGAAACACAAGGCACCAACACTGCCACCTCTTCTGAGTGTCTAAGGGACTCGCTCTCTTCAAAATCAAAACGATGCCAATTCCTGCATGGGGAGAATTTCCCAGTCTCACAGAGCACCTCAGTGTGCACGCTGCTTCCAGGCCGCAGTTCCAGGAGGCTGGCAGGACAGGAACAGCCCAGCTGGGTGCCACCCTCTCTGCCAAGCACCAGGATGGGCTTGCCAGGCCCCAGAGGCAGGGAAGGCTGGCTGTGACGGAGGACCAGCGGGCGGGGGCTGCTCAGGGCTGCCCTCGGACCCCAGGATCCTGGGGTACCAAACGAAGCAGCTTAGACTTTAGGGGATAAAGCAGATACAGTTTTAGAGTGGCTGACTTTCAACTATTTCGTGTGCTCTATGTATCAACCAGCCCAAGATGCCCGCGAAGCCAACACCCGAAGCTTTACCACACCTCCCATCAGTGAGAGGAGCACCTCAGAGGGAGCACGAAAAGTGTCACAGACAAGTCTGCAGCCCTGGAGCAGGGCGGGAGCCCCGGCAACAGGAGCCACACCAGGTCTCCGGCCACCGGACGCCCTGGGGCCAGTCCTTCATGGCTTATAGGACACATGTGCCTGACGCGGGGTGCAGAGGCACAGAGGCTCCCTCACCCACCCTCTGTGCCAGGAGCTCTCTTGCTGGGAAACACTCTGCCCCCCAGAGGCCCGGGAAGAGGCAGAGCCTGCCAGGTGCACCCCCAGGGAAGGGCCTTCCATCCAAAGACCCAACAAACCCTCGTTAGGAAAAGGCAGAAGGGGGAGAGAATCTGGGCTGTGAGCACTGAGGCTCAGAGAGCTGGGCCTGGCGGAGATGGGCGTAGGCAGTCAGTGGGAGAGCCATGCTCTGGCGCCCGCAGGTGGGCAGGGAAACTGAGTCATCTGCAGGGTTGGGGTGAGCAGGATGGCTGGTCCTCCCAGACCAGTACAAAGCTCCTGGGCACTAGGGCTCAGGGCAGGAGTGAACGCACACTCCAGAAGGGGCCTCCCTCGGTCCACAGGGCCCAGCGCCCCCACGGCCCCAGGAGGCCCTGAGGACGTTCACAGAGCGGACACAACCAGACCTCCGGCCTAGGCAAGTCTCCAGGGAACTGAACCGAGGCGGCAAAGCCCATCACCCCCTCCCCGGCACCCGCAGCAGGGGGCCTGGTGGACACCAAAGTGTCTCCTAGCTCCTGGGAAGCCTTCGTCCTCGGGAAGGATTCTGTTCCTATGGAAATGACTTACAGCAATGCTCATCTCCCAAGGGGCAAGTGACAGGTCGGCACAGAGTGAGAACGAGGGCTTTTAGCCTTTTCCCTGGAACGTTCTCTGCTGGAGACTTGGGCTCTTGGTCTGGGTCACTCTGGCCATCTGCCCTGGATGCACTCACTGTCCTAAAATGTCACCATTGCAACCTCCATTTCCCCCCACACTCACCAGGGCCCCGGGGGCTCTTTGTTTCACTCCTGTTCTCCTATTTCCTCTCCCATTTGGTTCAGGCCTCCACAACACCCTGCCGTGTTTGTACCATGCGCGCCATCCAACCCCCTGCCCCTGAAGCCCCGGCTCCTCCCCTGCTCCCCACGCTAATCTCAAGCTCCTGAGCAGGACTCTGGGAAGGCTGGCAACCCACTTCAGGCAGCTGCCCAGGCCTATCTTCTGACCAGCACCAGGCATTGTCTCCAGCCAAAGAGCAAACACACAGGCTTCTAGAAACAGTGGTAAAATGTGGTGGCTAATGAACAGTGGGACTTGGCATCACAACTCCCAAGCCGCCAGGATCGCCGCTGCCTGGGGTCACCTGCCACGCGGTCCCCTCACGTGGGCTCTGTGTGAGGAGTGGGAAGACGGGCAGCCCAGAAGGGCCAGGGGCAAGGCCGGCCGGGCACCCCCAGACCAGGGGGGATCACAGCCCTGTGTCAGCCCCTTCGTGGTGCCTGGCACATTTCCCATGACCTGAGTCACCCCCTGGGAAGAGGGTCCTGGGGGCACTGTCCCTCTCTGGGGAGAGGGAAGACACAGAGGGCAGAGTGGCCAAGCCCCTCGTGCAAGGTCTCTCCCCCGAGCAGACCTGAGGTGCCCACCCTCAGGCACGTGTGGCTCAGGGCCACCCAGGGCTGGGGGGCAAGAGTGGTTTCTGGGGCAGTGAGGAGACTCATGTGCAGCACCCCACAGTCACAACCTCCCATCGCCCCCGAGTTCCATCACACCAGGTGGAGCCAGGAGGGAGCCAGTGAGGATCCTGGTCACCTGCTCTCACCTGGAGAACCTGGGGAGTCAGCCTAAGCACAGGGGCATGTGCAGGCCAAGGTCACACCATGGCTAGCCACGGTGCCCCAGGGAAGCTGGGCCCTTCTCCCTCAAATAAACAGCCAGCTGTCCTGGGCCCGTGTCTGGCTCAGCCAGCAGTGTCCTCCCAAACCTCCCATACGGAGCCAGGGAGCCACAAGGCTGAGCAGACTGCTGTGACCCAGGGCCATCGGGTCCCTCACTTAAAAGCCACAGAATGAAGTAGCCAGAGTGACCCCCAGCCAGGTGGGGCAGAGCCTGGTCCCTGGTCCCCACGCTGGTGTTCTCTTCAGTGTAGCTGGGAGGCCTCAGCTTCCCAGGTCACTGGGCAGAAGGCCCCAGGCACCTGGGGCCACAGTGGCTAGCACCCAGTGGAGGGGTCAACACCGCCCCTGGTTCTCAGGCCACCAGGTGGAGGCCCACTTGGGGTAGGGACGGGACAGGCTGGCACTCCGCCCCACAGAGCCCCAGTCGAGCACTGAGCTGATGAGTGGGTGCCAGTGTGGCTCTCCACTAAGTCGTGGAGGCAAGTGGCCCAGAAAGGCTAAGCGACCCACCTGAGTCACACAGCTGTCAGGTGGCCAGGCGCCCTGGCCGTCGGCTCATGGGCCAGCACCTCCCCTGGCGCATCACAGCCCCGCAGCCACCCCCGGTGGCACAGCTCACACCTGGCGAGCATGGCCTGCGCGTTCCTGGGTTTGCCGAGGTTCCAGGAGATAAGGCTCCCAGCCCGGGCTCGGAAGCCCTGGATGACAGCGGAGAAAATGAAGCACAGACCCTTCTGAGGAGGCATTTACTTACCTGGAAATCCTTTTCTTCCAGAATTTCCTTCCTCCATCTCACCAGGAAAGCAGCGCAGACGTACAAGTGGAAGTGAGAGAAGCCCTCGGGTTCCGACTGCAGGAGAGAACACAGGGGCCGTGAGCACGCCTGCAGGACTGCGCGGCCACCAGCGGTCAGAGCCCCAGGAGGGCGCAGACAGCCCAAGCATGCGTGACTTGTTCTTGCCCCCTTAACATAAATCCAGGCTTCTGATTGAAGAGGATGTGAGCAGGCTGTTCCTCTGCGTCTCCTGCACGGGTGACAGCCAGCAGTAATGAGGGCAGACCCGTGAGCGCACCTTCTGTGCCACGACCCGGGGTGGACACCTGCCCACAGAGGCCGGGTCACTGGCCGGGGCCAAACTGTGGTCCTTGCTCCCCCGAGGGCGCCCCCAGGGAAGTGAAGCCAACGGAAGTGGTGGGCTGGCGTAGTGTAGGGGGGCTCCATGCACCTGCTCCTACCCCACCGCTCCTCAGCAGGCCAACGCCCCCTTCCCACCGGGGGTTCAGCTCACCCCCTCTTCAGGGCCCCCCGCCTCCCATGCCTGGCCTTAGTTCAGGCGCATATCACCAACTCCTGAAACCTGGCTTTTCCCATCCTCATACAACAGAATTGGGTTACAAATCAGTAACCAAAGAAAGCTAAAAAGTCCCAAACAAATTTAAAATGAACCACGTATGTTTATAGATTTTAAAAACATGCTAATAAGTAAGCTACGGTTCAGACAAGTAAATCATAAAATGAGGCAGAAAATTCTTAGAATTCACAGAGAGTGAAGAGATTATTCAGCTGCAAAACGCAGCTACAGTAGGGCTCACAGAAGACAGTTCACAGCTTCAAATGCTTGCTTGTGTTGAAAATGAAATATAAATATGGTATTAGTCTCCAGTAGGATCCAGCCACAAGGGCAGCAGGGATTCAAAGAAAGCTGGGGCAGTATGAACGCGTTTGAAAACTCAGATGACAAATTCTTAGAGAAAGAAAAATTTTCGGGGATGCCTGGGTGGCTCAGTGGTTTAGTGCCTGCCTTCAGCCTAGGGTGTGATCCTAGAGTCTCAGGATCTAGTCCCACATCGGGCTCCCTGCATGGAGCCTGCTTCTCCCTCTGCCTGTGTCTCTGCCTCTCTCTCTCATGAATAAATAAATAAAATCTTAAAAAAGAAAAAAAATAAAAATTTTCAAAAATTGTGAAAAAGTCTGAGGAGTTTAAAATCTGAATCAGGAATCCACATATTCCCACAAGGAAAACAGCAGGCCTAGGCTGTTTTCCAGGGGATGCCAAGCAAGTGTGCCAAGGGGGGCAGATGTCCTAGTCTGATAGGAGTCTGAGCGTGGAAACAGGGAGAAAGAGGCAGGCACAGACTTCCTGCTTAACCTGGACACAGGGGCAGTTCAAGAAAGGACGAGAGGCCAGTCTCAACAACATGGATGTGGAAATGCTCTAAATGAAAGATGAGCGAACGGGACCTAACTGCAATGAAAAAACATAATACACTGTGACCAGATTGAGGTTATCTGGGAACGCAAGGTTGACAAGGCATAAGGACCTGAGTATACAGATGTCACTCATCCCATGAACAGATGAAACGGAAACGATCTTATCACCTCCACCAGTGATAAGCATCTGACGAAGTTCCATAAATACCCACAGCAAGGACTCTAGTGAATTAGGGCAAGTGCTCTAACCTGCTCTGTGTTATTATTTACCCAAAAGACTTAGGGGAAAGCGGGCTTCATTATCGGGGCTGAAGTGTGCAAAGCAGGGGTCCCTGCTAGGTAAGGCTGTGTGGGAGGGTCGTGCCTACACCGTCAGCACTTCTCGGAATGCAGTGAAGTCAGACTCCAGCTCCAGTGTCTCTCCTTCCCTCCTCCCTAGCACTCCACACTCAGCCCTCCTGCCTGCCGGGGACCTCCACGTCTTGTGTGGTAAGAGAATGTGATTTAGGGGGCGCCTGGGGGGCTCAGTCAGTTAAGCATCTGACTCTCGGTATGGGCTCAGGGTCATGGGATGGAGCCTGAGTCTGTTTAAGATTCTCTCTCTCCCTCTGCTCCCCACCAACCCAGTGCGCTCCCTCACTAGCGCTGTCACTCTCTCTCAAATAAATAAATAAATCTTTACAAAGAGAATGTGATTTAGATGATGCTGATTCTTTTGTTTGTTTAGATTTTTTGGAGTAGAAGACAATTAGCTTCCACAAATGCCCCATTAGGTAGCACAGTTAGAGATCAAACGCACCCTGGAGCCAGAGAGTGCCTAGGTTTGAGCCCTGGTTCTGCCACTTATTAGCTATGTGATCAAGACAAAGTATCTGGCCTCCTCGTGCCTCAGTTTCCCCATCTGTGAAATATTACGAAGATTAAGTAAATTAAACAATGTAAAGTACGTAGGATAATGCCTGGAACACAGTAAATAGTATGCAAATGGCAGCTATTGTCACCAGGTGTGTGTTAAAACAGTATATATTCTGGAGTTCTTGGATACAATATCCTATATGTGTCCATTAGGTATATTTAATCAATAGTGTTGCTCAGATCTCCTATAAATCCTTATAGACTCTGTCTCTTTGTGAGCTATTAACAAGAGAAGTGTGTTAAAAAATCCCATTACAACAGTGCATTTGATTTCTCCTTACAGTTCTGCCGATCTTTGGTTTATATATTTGGAAACTATGTTATTACATGCATACAAATTTTAAATTATTTTATCTTCCTGGTGTAGTGAACATCATGAATATACATGATCTCCTTTATCTCAAGTAATGATTTTGCCTTAAAGACTTTTGGAAGGGGGGGCCAAGGATATGATATAACCATAACTACTTTCAACTTTTGTTGGGTTCGTTTATCTTAAGCAGCTCTTTTTGAGATACAACTGACATACAATAAATTTACATATTGAAAGTATATAATTGCCTAGGTTTTGATATATGTCTACACCTGCGGAACACTTCCTCTACTTCTGTACAGAGAGGACCTATGACGTGTGCTTTTGTCCAGCTACCTTCACTGAGCATTATTACTTTGCGACTCAGCCGTGTTGCTGCATGGCCACCGCCTGTGACTGCTCAGTAATATTTCATTGCTACCTGTGAGTGCTTGTTCACCAGAGCTGCTTGCCTGTTGACAGACACGGAGTTGTTTTGGGTTTGGGGCCACGACAAATTCAGCTGCTGTGAATGTCTGTGTATCAGTCTTTGTATGGTTATATGCCCTTACTTTTGTGGGATAAATACCGAGGAGCAGAAAGCTCATCACATGGTAGCAGTACTTCAACTTCGAAGACCCTGCCCAACTATCCGCAAGGTAACTGCACCACTGGACATTTCCACCAGCAGCAGAGGGAGTTCCTGTTATCACTCCATGGCCAATAGATGAAACGGTCAGTGTTTTTAATATTAGCCACTCTCGTGGGCAAGTGGTAGGATCTCACTGTGGTGTTAATTTACATATTTATATTCCTCTAATGACTAATGATTTTCAACATCTTGAATGTACTTACAGACATTCTTGATGGAGTGTCTGTTCAGCTTTTTTCCCTGGGTCGTTTGTTTCTATTGTTGAGATTTGAGCAACTTTCTGGATACTCTAAATACAAGTCTTTGATCAGCAACGTGCTTTACAAACACTTCTCTCTGCCTATAACGTATCTTTTATCCTCTTGACAATGACTCTTGAAGAGCATGAATTTTAAAGTTTGATGACGTTCAATCTATCGCTTTGTTCTTTTATGGATATTGCTTTTGGTGTCATTTCTAAGAAATCTCTACCTAACCTAAGGGCGTAAAGGTTTTCTCCTGAAATAGTTTTAAGCTTTACATTTAGTTCTGTGATACATTTTGAATTATGTTATACGAAAAAAAATGTTATAAAAATGTTATACATTTTGTATATGGTGTATGGTAGCGGTTGAAGTTCATTTCTAAACACACGGATATCCAACTGCTCCAGGATTTGTTGAAGACTATCCTTTCTCTGCTGAGTTAACAACCGGGTAGTGCTAGTCTTCTAGTTTTGCTCTTTGTCAAAGTTGATTTGTCTATTCTAAGTGTTTTGCACGTCCATAAAAATTTTAAAGCCAGTCTGTCAATTTCTCCAAAAAGCTTGCTGGGATTTTACTGGAGTTGCACTGAATGTATAGATCAATTTGGGGGAATCGTATCTTAACAGCATTGAGTGCCCTGACTCATGAACATGGTATAGCTTACCACTGACTTAGGTCTTCTTTAATTATTTGCAGCAATGTTTTATAGTTTTCAGGGTACAAGTCGGTTGCATCTTTTGTTAGATCTTCTCAAAGCAGCTTATATTTTGACACAATTAAACTAGTGTTTTGAACAAAAATAAAGTTGATTAAAGACTTTAATGTGACAGCTAAAACCATAAAATTCCTAGAAAAAAACATACGCAGTAATCTCTTTGACACCAGCCATAAAAACATTTTTTCTGGACATGTCTCCTCTGGCAAGGGAAACAAAAGCAAAATTAAACTATTGAGACTACACCAAAATAAAAAGCTTCTGCACAGCAAAGGAAACCATTCACAAAACAAAAAGGCAGCCTACTGAATGGAAGAAGATATTTGCAAATGACACATCTGATAAGAGGTTAACATCCAAATTATATAAAGAACTTACACAACTCAACACCAAAAACACTGTTAATTGTACTTGAAGTTTAAAAAATACTAAGTTAAATTTTAAAATAAAAATGGTAACTTTAAAAACTTTAATTTCTGATTGTTTGTTGCTAGTTGCTGAGATAGAATTTGCCTGGAGCATTTTCTTCATCCTTTAATTGTACTCTTCCTGTGTCATGAAATTTCTCTTATAACTACTACAATATTGGATTTTTAAAAATCCAGACATGGTCCCTATGGAGTTGAGTTCCTGCTGACTGTGATTCCTGATATATTCAGAGTAATTCTCATTCTTTTACTTTCAAATTTATAATTATTTCACTTTTTGTATTATTTTCCTTTCTTGTTTATAACTAGACTGATTTACTTTTCCCCCTTATCCTAAAGCCCTACACTAACTATTCTGGAAGTTACTGAATTGTTTCTATTATTTAGTTATTCTATAAATGTTAACATGCATGTTTAACTTAGGGTCTAAGATTAATCATCTTTATTACCTTCCCAAACAACACAGAGGTGAGGAGTATCTTCATTCCAGGCATACCAAAGATGCACACAGATCTTATGTTCCCTAGTGAGATGCTAATATTGGCCAAGATCTTAGTTCTATCTTTGTTTTTTAACATTACAAATTCGGATACTCTCTTTTTTTTTTTTAAGATTTTTATTTCTTTATTTGGGGGGGGGGGCATGAGCAGGGGGCAGTGACAGAGGCAGAGGGAGAAGCAGCCTCCCCACTGAGCAGGGAGCCCAAAGCGGGACTCGTCCCAGGAACTGGGATCACGACCTGAGCCAAAGGCAGATGCTTCACCAACTGAGACCCAGGTGCTCATCAGACACTTTTTTTTTTTTTTAATCAGACACTCTTCTTATCGTTGTTTCATACATCAGTGCTTAGAGCTACTCACAACTTCACCTTTTCCTGATGATTCCTTTCCTAGACCTTTCTTCTGAAATCAGAAATGGAACCGTTAGCAGCTCCTTCAGTGAGAGGGTCTTTGGGCAGCAGACCCTCTCAGTATTCCTGTCTAAAAAGTGTCTTTATGTCCTTCTCTCTCCTGGAAGGTAGTTTTGCTGGATACACGAGGCCACATTGGCTCTCATTTTTAAAGAGGTTATGGCACCATCTTCTGGCCTCCACTGTTTAACGCTCCATCTGCCGTCCTCCCTGCACAAGACACCTAACTTTTCCTCCACCTGCCTTGCAGGTACTCGGTATTGGGTGCTCTGTCATTTCCATACACTGTCTGTCCCACCAGGGATCTCTCGGGCACCCTGAGTTCTCAGAGGAGGGCGCTTCCATCAATCTGGGAGACATCATCACTCATCCCTCCGCATTCTCTTTCATTCCTCAGAGCCTGGATTGGGTAGAGTTGAGGCCTTTTCTCTAGTCTCTATTTCGCCAAAGTTCTGTCTCCTGGGAGAGGTACTTTCTAGGCGTCCCTCTTCTAGCTCATTAGTCAGCTCTCCGATGTATCACAATTCCTGGGCATCACATCCAATAAATTTGAAACCAGTCTCTTTTCTCACACCTGCCCCAGAAATTGTGATCATTTCCTTTCCGTTGTGCTTGTGTTTAGTATGCTCCTCTCCTTGATCTTAAGCCCAGTGAGCTTATTGTCTGGCTCATCTCCGATAACCCTACAGTCCGTGAGGTCTCTCTGTAGTTTGTTTTCTCTGCGGATTCTTGCTCCCTGTGGCCTGCTTCCTTGTTCTTTAGTGGGATTCCCCCTCTGGACCTTATGTTCCTTGGAACTTTCAACTGCTGGAATTCTTTGAAGCTTGCATCAAACATGATTTTCTTCAGGGGAAAAAACTGTATTTACTTCTACCTGAATCTAAGCACACTATTAGCCAAAGACTACTTTCAACTAAATTTTCAGCTTGAAATTTTTTAGGATAAGTAGGTCATGTACATTAGGGTTCCAAACCCATATGAATCCAGGACTGTGGTAGCATCTCTAAGGGGAAGCATTTTCATTCCTTTTCCTTTAACTTCCAGGGCCAAAGCCAAGAAAGGCAAACACCAGCACCCGCTTGGTGTCTGGACGGTCCCCAGGGTTTGTCTCCCACCCGTGGCTCGCTCCAACATAGTTATAGACCCTAAAAATTAATTGGCTGATTCCCGGTGGGCACCTGCTTTGATGTTGCCCCCTTCTCTCTCTAGACTTACATTTTCTTATGATTCCTGACCAATGACAGTATCCTTTCCTTTGTGCTTATGTCTCTAAAGAGCACACAGGCGTCCTTCAGTGTATTCTGGGACACCAAGTTCACCACGCTGCCAGAATGAGCGGCTCTGCCCTATTGGTTTTCTTCAAATCAAAGGGACTATTAGCATTTAAAACTTCTGTGTTAGAACTGAAGCCAACTAACACTTCCAACTTGGTAAAACGCTGCAAGGGGGCCTGTAACACCCACAGCACTGACCTCTCGGTTCGCAGTTGGGTCCCTGCAGCCACCTGCACCCTATAACCAGGATGCCCTCTCCATGGACTCTTGGCTCATCATGGTATTATTCCTAAATGTCCACTGCCTTTAGGAGAACATCCAAACTACTTAACGTGACACAATCCTCTGACATCAGGGGCCCTACCCCCACTTCCCACCTGACATTAGACCCTCTCAATCTCCTCTAAAACGCCAGACCCTTCTAGCCTCACCTCCGCTTTTTTCCCCGCTGCCACTCCCCCCGCAGCTAATACTTCCTGAGTTTCTCAGCCACAGAAACAGTATTCATCCCTCAAGGTCTTTCCTGTGCCTCCCAGGAGCCCGGCCAGCTGTCTGCTGCGGCGCCTGCCACGCTGCGACCCTCGAGGCTCACCTGTCCTTTCTCCCACCACCCTGGGAGCCTCTCCTTTCCTGACCGCCTATCCTTCCCCAGCCCTGTCCCAAGCCCCACAGCAGGAGCAAAGACTGAAGTCACACACACCCAAGCCTACTCACCTGGGTGCACAAGGGAAATGGGCAGGCGTGACTCTGAGAACAAATGTAAAGACACGTGCCTTTCTCTTTGCAGAGACTGAAGGTGACCAAGCAGAAAACAGGGCCCTAAGGCCTTTGGGGAAGCAGCCCTGGCGGCTCAAGACTGCTGATTAGTATTGCAAAGCCTGAGGAAAGAAAGTCTCCAGGAGTATTTAGGGATGTTCCCGAACGATGACTTCTCTAAGGAACCCTGTTTACACTTTTAATTTGATTAGGGGCCTTTGATTGAAGGGCATGCCTCAGTCAGCCTGAGCCCTGCCCTAGGCCTGCCCTGGTGCCAGCCCTCGCTGGGACTCACAGGCTGGCTGGCCGGGTGAGCCACTGCCCCACGAGACACCCCTGGGGGTGAGCAGGATGCTGAATGAGCCACACTTCCGGAGGCACACACCACTAGGGGAAAACGGGGTTTTACAATGTCACTTAAATGGATTATTTGTCTTTGATGACTTGGTAAATTATCGTAAAACAGCAAGTTAATAAATAAAAAAATTCATATCATAATGGAAAAAAGGGAAAAAAGAAAAAAAAAAAAGAAAAAAGGCTTCTGCTTTAATGAAGCTTAACTCGGACAGTAAGTACCAGCAGCCACACGGGGCATCGTCAAGAGGCTGGGTCTCAGAGGCGGTGGCCCACTGCTCACCCCGGCCCCCGCCGGCCCCACTCAGCATGGAGGGACCAAGGGACGCCCACCATCTTCCATCTTCGGGGTCTGGTACAGCCAAACAGGCCCTTCCTGACTGGTGCAAAGTCAGCCAGGTTGACAGGCATTTCCAAAGGAGAAACAGAGCTCTGGAGGGAAGAGGAGGTGACTTTGACGGCACCCCTGGTGCATGTGGCAGGTGGGGGGCTAGGTGACCAGGGTGCCATCCACAGGGAAGCACACCACTGGGGGCTGGGAAGGTGTCCCCCCCGGTGCCCTGGGGGAACTAGGTGAGTGGGGACAGGCCACCTGCGGGGTCACAGCCCCTCTCTACTGCCATGTCAGCCTGCACCAGCTCCTGTCCCACCTCCTCTGGGGCCCGTGCTCCTGCCTGCCCTGCCACACCTCCCAGCCCAGGGCCCAGCCTGCCGCGGCAGAGCCTGGGAGCTCAGCTCATGGCTCCCCTCCTACAGATGGGAAGACACACAGGGACCTCGAGCAACTTGCCCAGGTCATCATGCAGGACTGCAGATGGTGAGCCGCCTGCGAGCAGCACCCCTGACAACAGGGGTCACCATTGGGAACCATCCTGCCCTCATGACATCAGCTCTTGTTTCGGTTGGCAGGGGTGGTGCTGGGTGGCGCCCTCCCGCCGGGCTCACATGGTCCACCAGCCACCAGGCGCTCCACCGCCTGACCCCACTCTTTCTGCACACCCCACACACCTTCCCACCCTCTCCAACACTTCCCTCCCATCTGGAAATGAGCTCACATGGGACCGTGACCGGCCGGCCTCTCTTCCTGTGGCTTTTCCTCCCAGCAGCCTTCGAAGCTCTCAGCGACAGGGCACACGTTTTACTGTCTTGACACCCTGCACAGCACAGCACAGAGTCTGCGGCAGGACTCCTGGTTTCTCAAAGCAGAACTCCCACCTCTGCAGGGGCCCTGGCAACGCTGCCCCGTGACCGGCCGGGTAAGCAAGGGCTTTGCCCCGGAGCGCTACGCTGCGGGAACAGGGACTGAAGATGTTCACCTCCAGGAAGCCTCCAGCACAGGGTCTAGTCCCTCGACGCAGACCCGACAAGTCATGGGCCAGCCCCTGACCATCCTTGTGGTCGTGGGCTTCTCCCTGCCTGGGGTGAGAGAAATGCTCACCCCGGTATTCGCAGAACCATCCGCCCTGTCCTCACAGGAAGTCCTAGCCTGAGCACAGGACACAGCAGTTGGCACAGATGACATGTCACCCAGAGCTGTATGACTCCCTGGGGACCATTTTTACCCCAACAAGTGAGGACTGTCCATTATCATAAGGTGATGGGCCACAGGGAGGAATCCCCCAGGACCGCCAGGCCACCACCGAGTGGCATCTAAGAGGCGTGATATACCTGCAGGGGTGAAGCAGGTCGGGCTTCCGCTGCACTAGCCCTGGGTAACGTGTCCAGTCCCTGCACCATCCAGCCCTGCAGTGTACATGCAGCCTGGTACCAACAGAACAGCGAGCTCAGGGCTGTGTTTGGACAGGCTTCACACTGGCCCGCTACTTCTTTGGAAAACAAGTCTCTTAAAATGCTCACTCAGAATAAAGTCAGGATTCTGAGGACAGGGAATTATGGAGGTCAAGGAGAAACTGTGTTCCTATAACTAATAACATTTTAAAAATCCTAAATCTCTCTAGCTGAGGAAGAGACAATCCATATAAGTGCCCAGTTGCACTTGGAAATGACCATAAAAGAGCCCCCAGCCCACTGCAATTGGATCAGACAGCTACAATCTCCAGGTCCTAAGGCTTTACTGCCTCCAGTAAACTGTACCTAATAAACTGGGCAGCATGCCACAGAACCTGCTCCAAAAGAAAGCTGCACAGTGAGGGACACCTATGTCACTCCCGGGGGACCCCTAGCACCCAGCGCCCCATCCCCACACATATACCAGGCAGAGGTGATGATGAAAAGACATTAAGACAGGCCCAAACCATGGGCGGGCAGCAGCCCTTGGGAGTGTGGAGCCTACCGCCTAGCAGAATTTTCACTGGGGAGAAGGATGGGAGCACTCAAGAATGCATCACACCAAATAAGTGCAAGACGTTTATGGAAAAGACACAGATTCTCCGAAAGACGGAAGGGAAAACCTAACTAAATGGGAGTTATACCAAATTAATGGGAAAAAGATTCAATACTGAAAAGAGGTCAATTGCCTTCCATTTTAATGTACAAATTCAATGTGTCTCTAATAAAAACTTGGGTCATTTCGTACCGATGAAGCTTATTCTGAAGCTGACACTGAAGAGCAAAGGACCAAGAATAGGAAGACAACCCCAAGATGAAAAAATAGGATGAAGATTTACATCTCATATTGAGGCACTCTGTGAGGCCAATAAAGACCATGTGTCCTGGGCAGAGGATGGACAGATGGGCCAGTGGAGTAGAGCTCAGACATATGACTGTGCTGATGTGGGTGTTAGGTCTACAGAGGATGGGTGCTACAGATCAACAAGAAAGGGTGGACTATTGCATGGAACTGAGACACCTGGCTATATATATGGAAAAAACAAACATTAGATTCCTACCTCATGCCATACGCAAAGCCAGTTCAAAGTGGATTACAAGCAACATGTAAAAAAAAAAAAAAAAAAAAAAGCAAAACCTTACAAACGTAAATTCTTTAAATCAATATATTTACAACACAAAAATTTCAAACTGGTATGTGACAAAGGCTTTATAATTAAGGAAAATAAGTGAGTCACAGACTAGCAGAGAATATTCATAGTGCATACATGACTTTGGTATGATTAACATCCCGAATATGTATATACTTAAGTATCTCCCTAAGAATCAATAAGAAAAGTACAAACTACCTATGGGGGATAAAATGGGTCAAGGATATGAACAGTGGTCAGTAGAAACAGGCGTGACTCATGCTCACTGGTTTTTAGGGACATGCAGAGCAAAATGAGAAAAATGAGAGGTCAGTAGTTCATGTTTCTGCGCAAAAACTAGAAATTTTGAGGAATGTAAAGTATGGGAGAAATGATGAGCTGAAAAAAATCCTGCATAGGGTGGAGGATGTGTAGCCACTTTGGAGGGCAACTTGGTAACATCTCGATCGATGTTCACACCCTGTAATCCAGAAATTTCTTAAACAAAGCATCTCCTACAGGCAGGTGTAAGGAGATGCATTAAAAAATGTTGGATTGTGCACAGTTTGTAATTGAAAAACTTGCTAGCAACTCAAATGTCTTTCAACAGAAGAATAGATAAATTATAGTACATTCGTACAACAGAAAACTCCAAAGGATGAAAACAAGTAGGACACAACAGCTACATCCACCAACATGAATAAATATTAAAACAGAAAGTAGAACAAAACAAGCATACTGCAAAAGAATTGTTATGTCCGATGCCTTTTATGAAAGTTTCAGGATACTCACTACGATACTAGGTAGTATTTATGGATACATGTACATGTACCAAAAATACTAAAGAATGCTTAGAAATGATAAAAACCAAATTCAACGTAGTGGTTACTTCTGGAGAGGAAGGGAGGAAGTTTCCATGGTATAGGTTAAATTTGATTTCTAAATAAGATATAAAAGTTCTGAAACAAAAATCATTTTTAAAAATGATAGATTTGACCAAGCTGGGCAGTAGATACAGAGGCATTCATTAGATTATCTACACTTTTCTGCATATTTAAGATTTTCTGTAATTAGAGAAAAAGACCGAGGACTACTGGAGATGGTCTTAACTCTAGAGGTGCCAAGAGGTCTATGTGGAGGGCCCACGGACTCCGTGGCTCAGCCCCGCAAGGGGCTCCATCTGGCCCCAGCCCCCAGCTGCCATCCAGACTCTGTGGCCACAGATGCAGCCCGTCCCCAGATCCTGACCGTGAGTCCCCTCCCAGGTCCGCAGGCTGAGGCACGAGGCAGCCCCTCGCTGCCCCGTCTTCCCTGTGACCTTCGCTCAGAGGCTCTGCCTTCCAGCCTTCCCAGAGCCAGGTCCCTCACACAAAGCGACCCGGATGAGTGCAAGAAGCTCAAAGGATGAGCAACGCAGCACAGCGGTGATGCCGGGCCGCCCACCCCCCTTCAGGTACTGGTTGAAGGCCAGAGATAAACCCAGATGCCCCTCACATGACGGAGTTTCTTAAAAGGGCATTTCCAGTTCCTTAGCAGGCCTGGTTTTGCTCATGAGATGACTGAATGCTGGTTTGAAATGACTGCACGATTAGCTAAATGCAGATTACTTACACGTGACACACACATTCTAAAATGTAGGAAATAAGGCAAAGAAACAGGTTCCCTTTTACTTTTTATAACAGAGAAACTGTGATAAAAGGAACAATTTTTCACCTTTAATTGCATCATTAAGCCTTCCTTATAATTTTTGGCACTGAAATAAAAACGAATAGCCTTCTGGTGCCAGGAGATTTTCCTATGTACACGTATTTATGTAGATGTATTTTTGAGGCCATTCAAATGACAGGAATTGTTTCGCATTCTTTGTTCAGATTCAAGTGCACCAGCTTCAGCTGTGCAAGCAAAATCTCTGCTATGATTTCCTTTGAAATATTCATCTCCAGGCCACTGCACTACACAATTACCTACCAGGAATGCAGAGCATGGCCATTTTAAAATTCGCACCCACATCCCCGGGTTTGGGGCATGGGCTAGTAATGGAACTGTAGAGATCACGCTACGTTATGCAGCCAAATCCTGAGGCATAAATGAGCCTGGTGCTCATCCGGCTGGCCTCCAAGTGACTGATCTATTATCTCCATGCCAATCTCTATTATCCTTCACCAGATACTTATTGGCATGTGTCTGTCCACGTCAGAGAACATTCCAAATGGTTAAATGACAAAGGTCACAGCCAATCAAACTCATTCTGTGTGTCATCAGATGGATGCCGACCTGCACAGCCTCCAGAGGGCTGATCTGGGAAAGGGGGGGCGGGGGGTGGCTCCCAGTCTGCTCCCAGTCCTGGGTTGTGGGCTGTTGCTCTAGCGTATCCGCAATTCCTAACTGAAATGAACATTTTAAAGCTATGTAGAAAAAAAAAAGAAAGGAAGCCCATAAAACAGTAAAAAGTACCAGAATATTTCTACAGTTCCTAATGAGTGTTTATTCCTACGTTGATGTATTATTAGTCAGAGTTCTCTAGAGAAACAGCACCAACAGGATCTGTGTACACACACACGGAGGAGATGGTAATCGATTGGCTGATTTTAAGGAGCTGGCCCACATGCTTCTAGAGGCCTGGAGAGTCCGAAAGCTGATGGAGCAGAGGCCCCAGAAGAGCTAACGGTGCAGCTGCGGGCAGAAGGCAGCACTCCTTCAGGCTCGAGGACAGCCTTCGTTGTATTCAGGCCTATAACTCACCGGGCGGGGGCTCACCCACATTGTGGAGGGTGACCTGCTTTATTCAAGGTCCACCAGCCAAGGACACCTCCACAGAAACATCTGGAACAATACTGGACCAAACGTCTGGGGTACCGCGGCCCAGCCAGACTGACAAACAAAATCAACCATCGCAGCTCATGACCACCCAGACCGAAGTCTGTCTTCAACTTCAAAAGACACCCTTCAGGGCAGGGCTGCTGTTCCAAGGTCTTTTCAGATGCCAAACAACTGGTATGAATTTTTGGTTAACAAGCAAAATCATCAACATTCCCGAAGGAGCTGCAAACTGCTAAGGGCTCATAGATAAGCATCTCCAGGGGTGTTTGGAGAGAGCTCTGGAATGGGAAGAGGCTGGGGCAGCTCTCTGCCTGTCTTCAACACCTGCTGCCTACAACCCACCTCAGCCTCTGGCCATGAAGGGAGGGGCTGACCCCTAAATGCACAACGGGCACACCAGCAAAGACCAGTGAAGAGTCAAAGCAACAACGGCCTTGATTTAACTATGCTGGAGGGTCTCACGACAGGCAGGGGCGCCTGTCACCACCACCAGAGGAGGAAGGGGCCCACACATCACAAGTTCACATCACAAGGATCAAGCTGCCCACAAAGTCCTGTCTCCTTTACGGATGGAATCAAAGACATCCTTTTAACACTGCTCTGTCAAAACTTCATGAATTATACAAGCTCTGAAGGACTGTGGGCGCCAGCGCTAAATTGTGAGAGGGATTAACTCTGTCACCAACCGCAGCTGCCCTTGCCACGGCCTCTCCATGTCCCAAATTTAAACACTGCACACCTGATGACCTGGCATTCTGTGAGGCCATGGATCACTGTCTGGTCTGTGAGCCCCACTCCAGGGGCATCTTCACTGCCCTGTCCAACCTGATAAACTCTACCATTTTTTAAATTTGGTCAAGGACGTTCCTGGCAAATTAAAAGGAAAGATATCCTGCTGTGGGTCCTGATTATTTTTTCTTTGAAGCAAGAAATGACATCACAGCAGTTAATAACTCAAAACCCCGATCCTCTCTGTAGACAGAACTTGGCCCAAAGAGCATAACGGTCAGAGCCAGCAAGTGTGGCTCTGCGGAGGGAACCAGCACTGGGTCCCCACCCGGCACGCTGACGCCCCGGGCAGCCGGACACGCGGGGGATGGGGAGCCCACCCTGTCAGGCTCCCTCCCGGTGGCAGCGTGCCCCCCACCCCGTGCCGGCCCCGGGGGCCTGTCCCTACCTGTGGCTCTCCCAAGCCCTCCGGCCACCACCGCCCAGGTCGCCCCAGAGTCAGCAGCACCAGTGTCCGCGGGCCAGAGAATGACAAGGCCCAAGAGCACCTTTTCTGCTTCCTTAAGAAGACGCAGCCTCCATCTCCTCGGCTGGCAAGGGTGGGCCCGGGGTCCACAGCCAGGACCCCACTATGCACTGCCAGGCTAGGCTTGTGGGGGGCAGCGTGCCACGTGGGCCAAGCCACAGGCCCACTTCCCAGAGGCCACTTCTGGTTCCACCTCCCTGGTGACCAGCAGCTTCCTCAGGACACGTCCCTGTCGTACACGACGTGGGACAAGCTGACAGAGCAGGGGAAACCCCGGCCGACACCTGCCAGATCTGGGTGAGGGCCTTAGGACCCCGTCTACCCGGACAGGGGACAGACTCACTCTGTTCCTACCATGGAGCAATCAAGGACCTGCGCCTGGTCCCAACTGTTAGGTTTTCAGTATCTGTGACAGGGATTCCCCAGTAACTCAGCTGCCCAAACCCATGGGAGGAGCGAAACTAGGGCCGCGACCCCCACCCCAGGACCTTGGGTGAGACGGAGGCAGGGTGTGGGCCGGGCCAGCCTCCACAACGCACCCTCACCACCGCTGACACGGAGCTCCTGGTGGCAGGGCCGCACGTCCCCTGGGTCCTGTGCCAGCTCCGAGCTGGGCACCGCTGGGCGGACGACGCTCAGATGGACCAGCCGCTGTTCTCAGCATGGAGCAGAAGCAGATCTCCCAGTGGCAAGCCCGGGACTCTTCATTTGTAACAAGCTCCTGAGATGACAGTCATGCAGAGCAACTCCAAGAACCACTGTGCTGGGCTGTGAGCTTCTGGGCAGGAGGACCCAGTGTCCCTTCACCTGGACATCCCCAGCAGCCAGCCCAGTGTGTCCACACACAGCGGCTACACAGAAAATGATGAGTACCAAGGCGGGGGATGAGTGCTGTGCTCAAGATGCAAGGAATTGGCTCAACCGACAGCCTCCCAGCGGGCCCCTCTGACCCCTGCTCACCACTGTGACCAAACATTTAAAAGGGCCTCAGGCTGCCAACCCTGGGCTGATACTTAGAGCTGCCCCTCTGTAAATGAGGCTGCAGACGAGACTCTCAATGGATCTGAACAAAAAGAATCCACACTCACGTACTAGCCATTCTCTAGGGAATCCCCAGATTTAGCAGAAAATAGAACAGCAAAAAGAATTTATGAGATAAAATAAGGAAAATTATACAAGCCCCGTGGCACACTGAGAAGTCGGTGCAGCTATCCAAGCCCCGTGACGACTCTGAATGATGCTTCGCACCCTCCAGGCCTTGCTGCTCCAAACTCCTTCCCCGGTGGAGGCCTTCTCTCTCATTCTCTCTCTCTCTCTCTCTCTCTCTCTCTCTCTCTCACACACACACACACACACAATGTATGCATGTGATTTTTTTAAAAATTTCAAAATAAGACTTTTCAAAAATCCCCCAAAGTAGAAAGCACAGAATAAAGAACCCCAGGTCCCCAATCCTCAGGATCCACCATGATCCCACGTGACCAAGCCTGTTTCATCTGCTGACCCCCCAGTCTGCCCACATGCTGCTGGGAAAATCTAAAGAAAATCCCAGACATCACATTTCACCCACAAATAGTTTCTTTTCTAGAGAAGGGCTATTTCTAGAAGCCTCAGCACAAGACCATTATCATATCTGAAAATGGTAATTGCTTACGGCGACGGGAGCACGTCTCTGAGGGGGTTCAGGACACGTCACCCCAAGATAGGGCTCCTGGCAGAGCATGTATTTTGAGCTGCAGGAGTGTGATAAACAGCAGGTGCTGCAGGGACTGTCGGACCCTCCCCCTGAAGCAGGGCTGGAGTCATGCACGTGCACAGTCCCCTCCGTCCACCTGGAGGAAAGGAGCATCCGCATCTCTGTGGACAAGGGATGGGGACCTGGGTGAGCGGGCCCCCACCCTCTGCCCTGTGGCACCCCTCCAGGACGTCCCACCCTCATCAAACTGTGCAGACACTCGGGACGCAGTGTTTCTCCAGCCCTCATTTCCTTGTGACAGCAGCCATACCACAGAAAGCTTAAATCAACCTGGGTGCCCCCCTCCTGCTGCTCTGGCCTTGCACTGGGCCTCCCGCCGAGAACCTAAGACGGAGGGAGGAGCGATTCAGTCCCGTCATCTCTAGACCATGTGCCTCGTTCCACATGGGGGCACCGGGGACCCCTGCCCTGAGGAATGGTGTGATCACCAGAGAAGCACAGCCCTTGCTCAAATCTTACTTAGGGGTCATTATCAATTCATAGACTTTAACATATTTGATGTGCTTCAAGCCTCTGCCATCCTAATTCTTCCCGACAATCTTCCCACGTCTGGCCAGCAGGAGCCCCTTGAAGCCGGGCTCCTCTTCCTGAGACCCCCTGCTTTCCTGACAACGACGTGTTCCAGACGCATTGTGAACACTCCTCGCCCAGACCTGGCGTCAGGTTTTCCTGGGGGCCCCCGGCTCCTCCTAATGGGAATGGCGTGAGACTCCATGGGGTGCTTATTTCCGCCGGGCTCGTAGCCGGGCCAGTAATTTACAGTGACGAGGTCTAGAAGATACGATTTTATTTCTTTTAAAGAGAAGAATAAAGCATGGGTTCACACTGAGTCTTCATTCATATTTAAGATTATAGGGTTTTTACTTCTTTGATTCTATGCTTGATTCTCTCTTGTGTTAAAAATCTTAGTTCCCATAACATTATCATAATTACTTGCTTGCTCTATCCTAATATATGTATTTATGAGTAATATATGTATCTCAATACGTGTGTATATAAATACGAGTTTCAGGACAGCACTAATATGATTACTAACAATCTGATTACCAAATAGCGTTTCAAATGTTTTCCTCAATTCTTTTTGTTCCTCAGATGCGTCCTGCTAGGGCCGCCCATTCAAATTGTTTGAAAGCCTCTCTGAAGTAATCTTTCTCCATGTGATTAAGCCACCAACTCGAGATCTAGTTAGGTTCATTTTTTTAAGTTTTAATTTTGTTCTTGCTTTTTGAGGACAGCTTTCTTATTTGGGTTTAGCTGGGTTTCACAATTATGTAAAGCAATACGTCAGTGCAAGGGAGGACCTGAAGCAGGCTGCATCTGGGGGGCCAAGCTGCCTCCCTGCCCTCCGCCGGGTCCCGCCCCCTCGGAGCCCAGATCTGCTCCCCTGGTTCTGCTTTAGCCTTGTGTTGACACTTCTGTTTGTAATAGAAGCAAACGCATGTGCGTGCATTCAGGGAAACAGGTACGTGTATGCATGTGCGTGTGTATGTGTGTGAAGCAACCAACCGACAGGTCAGTGATGAAACAGCACACACACAGGCTGTCCTCCAGGGAACGGGGCACACACAGAGAACACCTGCACCCCTCCTCACCCCGCATGCGTTACAGCTAACAGGCCTGTGGGTACAGCATTTCCTATTTTCTCCGATGTGCCATCTGGATGGCTCCAGGGTCACCAGGACAAAGCAGGTGTCAGCTGCCCGAGGCCACCAAACACTCCTGCGTTCTGTTGCACTGGGTCCCTGCCCTCAACCTGCTGGAGCACTCCTACCTCACTGCCATCTGCACACCCTTCTTGTCCGTATACGGGGCGGTCATTACGGGCCTCTGGTTCGCCTTTCGTGGGCATTAGAGGATGTCACTCCTGCACAAACACAACTGCATATACACTGCATATACAGGAATGAGGGGCTATGCTGGTTTTCTTTTTTTAAGCTTTTTACTTTAAGAGAACTGCAGTCTCACATTCAGCTCTAAGAAACAGTGCAGAGCGACCCCACGTACCTTCCCCCAGACAGGGCTACCTTTCTAATCTACAGGCAAGGGACAGTGACCAGTTCTGCGGCCTGTATCTCCACTCTTCATGGGACCTACAGAGGGGCATGGGGCGGCACAGCCAGGTGTCTGACACACGCTGCTAAGTCAAGGCACGTTTCTCCCAGTGCACACGGATGTGCTAAAAACTTTTAATGTGGGCACATGATTTTAACTTCACTGTTTAAATAAAAATGTCACTTGGTTAGCACTGTGCATTCCTCAGTGCCCGTGGGTGTGGATGCGGGATGCACGTGTATCTGTGTGCATGCATGTGGGCGTCGGTGTGATTTCTTCCAAACAAAGTTTAGCTATTCTCTCATCTCTGAGTTCCTGGTAAATAAATGTTAATTCCAACCATAAAAAGTATATTGTTCAGATTCTTTGTTTTTCTCTTTGGTAATTCACCCGTTAAGAAAATAAAAGTTCTCCAATGCAGCTGTAATCATCATACAGCTTTACGTTTTCTTACCTCCATGACTTAGGACATAGATGTTTACTACTGGTGTGCTACCACAGAACGGCGGTCTATAAGGAACGTAATACACTTTTCCTTGGTCTTTCTTCATCTTGATCTTATCACTCCTAGTTTGCTTCCTGGGGTCTGATTGGGGTCAGTATGCTCAAAATTTTCTTTCTAATCCTTCCACGTCCCCAAAGGAAGAATAGCTGCTAAGATGGAAACTTCTGGCAAAATCTGACAAACATGCTTTAAGAGGACATGAAGGAAATAAATACCCATCTAATCTGTGGGCATTTAAAGTAATGTGTTTTGGTGCTTTTCGGGAAAACTTAATTCATGACCAACCAAACACTCTGATACTAAACTATTTTTAAAATGCTTAACTAAATATTGAGTAAATACAAAAACAATTTCTTAACTTACGAAAGTAAAAGAATGTCAAGAAAACAAGAACTCTTGGGTTTAAGGAGAGGAAAACAAACATCTCCTTGGGTAGCTCTGGCCAAGCCAGTCCTGCCCATGAGACCCCAGAGCTCTGGAGGTAATGTTGTCCTAAAATGGTTATTTCTCTGGATTTTTCTTGATTTCTCTTTACCTTTGCACCACACTGGCTTCCTTCTGGATCTTCATTTCAAATAGTGTACCAAAAGGCATGAAGGAATCAAGGACGTACTCTTCATTCCACGTTATGTCCCTGAAACGCCTCCTGTGGCTGTCAATCACCTGTAGACTACCCCTCCTTCCTTGTCCATACTCTGCTAATGGATATTTAGGCTCTGCCCACTTTCTGCTGTTATGACCCATACTGATGTAATCCTTGTGTGTTTTGAGGGTTCTTCTCGAGTGGTGGCTCTCAACCTGTGTATGCTCCAGAATCACCCGGAGGGCCCTCCCCAGCATTTCTGATTCAGTACGTCATGAGGAATCGGGCCCCAGGATCTGCATTTCTAACAAGTTCACGGGTGGCGCCAATGCTGCCAGGCCTAAGGCCACACGTGGAGAACCACTGTTCTACGGCAGCACCTCGCAATGAAATCATAGGATCACTGCAACGTCTTGTGTCTGTACTGTCCACCTGCCAGCCGCCAGCCACAGGGGCGTCTTGAGCATGTGGTCGGTGCGATCACGGAGCTGAGTGCTTCGATGCCTATAATCCAGTAAACACGGATTTAAGTAGCCACGTGTGGCTAGAGGCCATTGTGCCGGACAGCGCAGCTCTGAGTATGTCGGACCCAGGAGCGGAACACCTGCATCATAGGGAACGCACCTCCTCAACTTTCCCAGGCAAAGCCAAATTATTTTTTAAGTGGTTTTTACTAGTTTACACTCCTACCAGTGTTTAGCAGTTCGCAGTGCTCCTCCCTAAAACGTGCTAACTGATCTTTCACACTTAAGCAGAGGGTTCCCAAGCCCTCCCTGAAACAGGTAACACACACACACACACACACACACACGCAGCTCAGTTCAAGGCCCCTGGGGCAGGGCACAAGTGGCTCACCAGGCTGACCCCGAGCACAGAGCCCTCTGCGAGGGCTTTATCCAGATGGCTTTCCCCGCAGCCTCATCACCACTCTGCCCCAACTGCTTCGTGAAGCCTCCAAAGTTGAAGATCAAGTCAAACAGATTTGAAAAAGGGGGACTCCAGTGTTCCACCTTCTGTTTCAAGTATTTTTAGACAGTATTTTTAAAAAATTTTTATTAACTTTTTTGATGTATAATTTCTACAAGGTAAGCTACAGAGATCGAATCATACCCTTTAATGAGTTTTGACAAATGAATTCACCAGTGGGATCGACACCCCTAAGGAGCATGCCCTTCCCCCAGCAACCCTGCGCTACAAGAGCAAACTATTGTTGCGACTTTTATCACTACTGATTGATTTTGTCTGTTCTAAAACTTCACATAAATGAACTCATGCATTATGTTCTCTTTGTATTTTGCTCTTGTCGGCTAACATAATGTTTCTAAGATGTAGCCACATGGTCATTGAATGGCATTCCACTGTATGCATGTGCGTATCCATTCTGCTGCCGAAGGATACTTGAGTTGTTTCTAGTTTGGCCTTGTGAATAAAGCTGCTATGAACATTATTGCACAAGCATTTGTGTGCGCACCTGTGTGTGTGTGTGTAAATGTTCGTTTTTTCTGTGTAAATATCTAGGAATGAAGTTGTTAAATCAGAGGGTAGATGCATGGTCGTATCATGGGAAACTGTGGGTTTTCCAAAGCAATGGTATCATTTAGCATTTCCACCAACCCTGCATAAGAGCTTTGCACATGCGTGTCAATGTTCACTTAACATTGTCCATTCTGTTCATTTTAGTGATTCTGGTGCTTACGGCATAATGGTACCTCACTGTGTTTAATTTGCATTTTCCAGTTGAGTACTTTTTCAAGTGTTCATTGGCCATTTGCCATCTTTTTTTGTAATATGTCTGAACCTTTTGTCCATTTTTAAAATTGGGCTTTTTGTCTTTGTGATATGGAGCTACAGGAGCTTGTATACATCGTGGAGAGGAGTCCTCCATCAGGTATACATATTATAAACATGTCCTCCCTGTCTGTCTCTTAATTATTCTGGACTCTACTTGGTTCTGTTATTCTTATTGTCTCTCTACAATGTCTTGGTTACTGTAGTTTTATAGTATATCTTGAAGTCAAGAGCTTAAATTCCCCAACTTAGTTCTTCTTTTACTAAGTTTTGCTATCTTAGGTCCTTTGCATTTCCATATAAATTTCAGAATAAGCTTGATATTTTCTACCAAAAAAAATCTTGGTAGGAATTTGATTGGGGGCTGCACTAATTCCTAAGAGCAATTTGGTAGAATTCTTAATAGCAAGAGTCCTTCAATTCGTAAACATGGTATATCTTACCACATATCTCTTTCATTTCTCTCAGCAATGTTTTGTGATTTTTAGTGTAAAGGTAAGTATTTTCAGCTAAATTTATCCCAGAGTATTCTTATGAGTTCACGCTATTATAAATGGTATTGGTCTCCAGATTTCATCTTCCAACCGTTCAAGGCTAAAATATACAAATTCAGTGGATGTTTGGCTATTAAGCTCATAGAGAGGATCTTCATTACCATCGTTTTAATAACTCTTTGGTATTCTCTATATATGCAATCAATAAAGACAGTTTAACTTTTCCCTTTTCAATTGTTATACTATTTTATTTTATTTTCAATCCTGTTTCCTAGTCAGGCCTTCAAGTACAATATGGAACAGAAGTGGTGAAAGCAAATATTCTTGCCTTGTTCTCAACATAAGGGGAAAGTATTTGCCAACCTCACCATTAAATATGATGTAAGGTCACAGGGTCACAGAGATGTCCTTCATCAGTGAGAGAGCTCCCCTTCCATTTCCAGTCTACTGGGAGTTCTTTTCATGAGTGGGTACTAAATTTCATCAAATGTTTTTTTTCTGCATCTTTTGACACAATCATATGGTTTTCTCCTTTATTGTTAATGAGATCAATGACATTGATTGATTTTTGAATGTTTAACTGACTGTGCATGCCTATGATAAATCCCACTTAGTCACAATGTACTGTCAATTTTTATATATTACTTGATTCAATTTGCTAATGTTCTGTCAAGCATTTTTGCATCTATATTAGTGAAGGATATTGGTTTATAATTTTCTTTTCTTATAATGCCCTTGTCTCACTTTGGTATCTCAGTTATGTTAACAAAAAGAGCTGAGATGTGTCCACTCCTCCATTATTCTCTGAAGAATCTGTATAAGATTTAGTTATCACTTCTTCCTTAAATGTCTGAACATTCACCAGAGAGGTCATCTGGGCCTGTAGTCATCTTTGTAAGAAAGTTCTTAATTACAAATGCCATTTCCTTAATGGATACAGGGCTTTTCTGGCTTCTTATTTCTTCTTGTGCAAAGTTTGATCATTTGTATCCTTCAAGGAATTTTTCCATTTCATCTAGGTTGTTAACTTCTTGATATAAAGTTAATAACTTTAATAACTAAATAATTCCATTATATTTTAAATATCTGTAGGATCTATAGTGATGTCTCCCTTAACTCATGCTCTTTCCTTTCTTTCTTTCTTTCCTTTTTTTTTTTTTTTTTTTTTTTGATTAGCCTAGCTAGAGCTTTTTCAGTGCTATGGATCTTTTTAATAAACCAACTTTTGGCTTGTTCCTTTAGCTAAAGCTTGCCCATTTTCGATTTCACTGATTTTTGTCCTTTTCATTTTTGGGTCCTTCCTTCTGCTTACTTGGGGATTCTTTTCTTCTTTTCCTCTGAAGCGGGAAACTAAAATTATTTATTTTAAACCTCTTCTTTTCGATGTATGCATTTATAGGAGTATATTAGCTCTCTCAGCAGTGCTTTAACTGTATCCCACAAATTCAGATATTTTATGTATTTAATATTCATTCAGTTCAGAATACTGTGATTTCCCTTTGACTTCTTTGATTCAAGGGTTCTTTAGAGGTGTGCTGCTTACTTCACAAAAATTCAGAGATTTTTTTTAGGCATCATTCTCATTGATCTCTAATTTAATTCTATTACGGTTAGATAACATATTCTGTATGATTTCAATCTTTTTTTTTTTTTATTTCAATCTTTTTAAATTTTCACACTTGCTTTATGTTCCAGAAGGTAAAGTGTCTTGGTTACTAGTCATTGCATACTCAACAAGAATGGCTGCTGGGTATCTCTAGTTGCTGGATTGTTAACAAGACCAAGCAAACTGCTTGATGATATTTTTACATCTCCTGCATCTTCACTGATTTTTGGTCAATTCATTTCATCAACTGCTGAGACAAAAAAAATTAAAACTTCTGGCTACACTTGTGCTAGATATTCAGTAATATTAACAGTCCTGATTATCTTTTTATGTTAATTGTTCTGTTTGTGGGTTCCCAAATTACTGATTTTATAAATTCAAATGCTAAACAATGGTAAAAAGTTAACAGGAAAGAACATCTCTTGCCCCATCCCGACCTGAGAGACCAGGCTTGAGACAGAGGTTGTCTGTCTGTCCAGTTGTCTCCCAGAGCTAGCAAATGGATTTCTTTCTAGTTCACCCTTTGTCCAAGAATATAGCCTTCCAGTGCTCTGGCTTGACCTATGTGCCTTAGCTCCGCATTCCCTACCTGTAAGGAGTATAATATTTATATCCTGTCTCAAGTGTATGTTCAAAGCCAAGCCTAGAGACCATCAGCGCCCCCTCCAACCACCACTGCCAATTTTTACTTAGCCTTCTGGTGACCACAAGTTCTTGTGGTTTTGATAGTCTATCAGTGTTTGGCTATACTGAGGATTATGTAATATGCCATATTCAAAGCTCAGCATGCTTTATTTTTTTATTTATTTATTTATTTATTTATTTATTTTTTTATTTTTTTATTTATTTATTTTTAAAGCTCAGCATGCTTTAAAAAGCTGTCGCTGACCCACACAGGAAATGACATAGGGATCTGAGAATCCCCCTCCACCTCTGGGGTTAGCACTTAGCCCTTGACAGTTCCTCTCTGTTCAGTCTAATTTCTAGCAGGCGGAGTAGCCTCCTGGACCACATCTTACTTGCCTCTGTGCTCTCTTCCTTGCTGGCCTGGCTCTACCTTGTGCTCATGAGTCTCCTGATGAATGGGGCTAGAAGTTTAGGATGGGGTTGGATGGTAAAGATCCCTAACAGTAGGTCTGAGCTGTCTGGGCTTTACCTGATGGACAAAAGAGGTGCCAGCAAAGGCAATTAGGCAGGAGGGCAAGGCAGCTGTCTGGGTGGCATGGAGCTTCTGTGCCTTAGGGGACAAAGAGAACCACAGAATGCAGGCAGCACTGTTTATGCAGCACTGCCTCTTTTCCAAGAAGCTGGCTATCAAGGAGACTCCAAACAACATTTTCTTTAAAATGCTTAAAGAAAGGAAATTAGATAGATTGTGTGCATCTGTTTCTCTAAACCCACACAAAAAAAGTGAATTATTCACTTGAATGGATGTAGCTTAGGAACAATAAGAGACACATTTCATTTCTCTCTGGACAAAAGATTTCAGAGTTGCCTGAGAAGGGTTAAGATTTGAAATTAAGCAAAGTGCCTGCTTCCAAAACCTCCTGAGTTGTCATGGTGACTCTTCTAGCTGGAAGTCATTGATACAGCCCATCCTTTCTCCCAAGTTCTCCTAAAAGATGAGGTGATACCCATCGGGGGGAATGGAATAAACAGGCCATCACCTCTAGCTGCCACCAGGGTCTCCACCAAGGCCATGACCTGGCCTGGGTGACCAGTTGAAGGGACAAGGGACTGGGGCACTGGCACCATCGCACCATCACTTCCACTGCTGTGGAGTAAAAACAATAGGATGTCAAATCTGAATCATTTTCTTTTCTTTTCTTTAAGGTTTTATTTATTCATGAGAGACACACAGAGAGAGGCAGAGACACAGGCAGAGGGAGAAGCAGGCTCCCTGTGGGGAGCCCGACGGGGGACTCAATCCCAGGACCCCAGGACTACAACCTGAGCTGAAGGTAGACCCTCAACTGCTGAGCCACCCAGGTGTCTCCATTTTCTTTTAATATTATGTTTTATTACAATGACAATCCAAGGCCTACCAAGGAATAAAGGACAGTCTGGCCTGCACTAACCTACCTCAGCCTGCTGCTGTGGGACTTGAGAGCCTAAGCCTGATTTCTTCACATCTCTTCCCCTCTCTACTGTTACAGCCTGTGGTCTGGTTGTCAGTTCTCCATGGCACTAGCACCCCTGGGTTTCTTTTCCTTTTTGCGGGGAGGGGGACCTAGGCCCAGCCATCCGTGGTTTTAACCACAGCCCCAGATAGTTCAAAAACCGCCCTGGTGGAACTCTGTGGAAAGATGCACCAAGAGAACCAAGAAACACTTGCATGACTAATGGACACAGCTTATCGTATGGGCCCTTTCTGCCATCCATTACAGGGTTTGGACTTCCTGGCTTCTTTACTACAATCCTGCAGTGCTCCAAGCAGGGAAGGCTGCATAATGAATTCTAGAAAGGCATGGTGTTACTATGTTAATAAAGGTGCCAACAGCACAAAATAGATTCAGTCCTTCAATATCTTGAATAAAAATTGTTGTTTTCTACAGCCTGGAACAACATCATGTGGTTGTGCTTTCCATAACGTACATGATTTCCTATTTCCTTGTGAGTTTTCTGGGTCACATATATTTCTGCACCAAGTCTATACTTCTGCTCGAACAGTTAGAAGAGTCTTTCAGTATCTTTTTTCCTGGAATAATTTGTTATCCATCATTTTTATGGCAGCATTAAATTTTAAGAGAGAATTGAGAGGGATAGAAAATCTACTGCGTATTTCCAACCCCAAAAGAAAGCCTTTAATAAATTTAGGATTTCTCAGTTTTACATTCAAATCTGACCCTAGGACCAAAAAGCTGCCTGGAGCTGTCCGTCCTTTATGCAGGAGTGTGGGGTGAGAATCTGCAAACAGAGGATGGCTCCCCACTGGCCCCAGCTGCCAGGGCAGAACTTGGTCTGTTGAAGCAGACTCATGATGTACAATGCCAGAGGCCCTACGATGATGGCTGGAGGACGGGGCCAAATTATCCTCCACCTAAACAACATCTGGCAGGTGTTTACAAGTGCGTCCCACAGGACACCAGGTAAAACAGATCAGGGAAGCAGGACACCTCGCCATCCACCTATGTAGCCCATGTGCAGACGCCAGCACACCAGGTCCTGTGCAAGGTGCCCGGGACACAGAGCTGAGTCACAGTCCCTACCCTCAAAGATTCCTGGCCTAGGATGTGCGATAGGTATGAACACAGTGGGGCTATGACACAGCCAGCACGCTAACAGGGTCCAGCAAAGTGCTGTACGTGCACAGAAAAGGAAACCCTGCCTCTGCCTGCATGAAAGGCCACTCTGCTAACCCGACCTGGTATGGCACTTTCCGCCAAATGTGGGCCGAGGCGCTGCACTGCTAAAAGCCAAGAACACTGTGATAAAAAGCTTAATGGGCTTATTTTCATCAGTTGCCTAGTGCTGGGAAGCTGAGACCAAGCCCAGGCCCCGCTGCTCCCCCTTCCCTCCTCACTGCCTCCCCACCAGGCCTCTGCCTCTGTGGACCCTCCACGAGCACATCTTTCTTGAGCACACTCAGAGGGCTGAGAGAGAAAAATGAGTCTCTAGATATCCACAACACACTTACCCACCCAGAAATGCAAAGTTTTATACAACGATACTCTTAAAGACCAAGGGAACACAGGGTTGTGCATAATTGCAATACTAAAAGACAGGCAGTCCCAGGGGAGGAGGACTGAGCCCAGCCAGGCACGCCAGGCACTTCTCATCCCAGCCCAGCAGGATGCACAGGGAGAAATCTTCCCCCCCTCCTTCAAGAACAGAAAGATTGATGTTTGCATCATATTGACTCCCTGGACTCAGAAATTCAAATGAGGAAATAACTTTTATTTACTAGGACTGGCTTGTTTGTTTTCCTTTTTCCCAGAGCTTCCACCAACCACAGCCATGAAGCATGAGCAAGTGTTTCTGGGTTGGTGGATCAAATCACGGGGTGATGGATGGACAGTTTCACTTAAAAGGCTTGGATGGAGATGGCAGGGTTTCCCTCTGTCTCTGAGCCCAGGGGTTCTGCCTGTAAACACAAAGTGTAAACATGGGGTGCAGCCGACCTCTGAGTGGCGTGGGCCTAGGGGAGACGACGAGCATCCAGCAACCGGGGCAGGGAGAGGGGGTCTGCATTGTCACCAGAAAGGGACTGAGGGGAGACAGGCAGCTGAGGGTCACAGGCACAGTGCCAGCCTCGCAGGGGCCATGGGAAGACCGGGGTTCTAAACGTGGATCTGCAGCCAGGGCTTCCTGGTGGGGAGACCTTGCATCCACAAACATCTCCTCAGAGCCTCAGGTGCACCGAGAGGCAAACAGAGCCTTGCTCCTGGTCAGCTATCGCCCAGCGACGCATGCCAACATGCACTAAGTATTTATGATGGTGACGGGCACATGAGGAGCTTCATCAGTGTGGTTCATTTCCTTGTTTTATTAGAGTTTTTATACTTTTATCTAATAGTTTGGGAGACTGACTTCCAGAATGGAGTTCAAATTTAATATCAATAACCTCAGGAAATCTCCAGCCCCTGCGATTCCCAGAAACAGAGCCGCCAGACTGACCATCCTCAGAATAAGCGGGCAGGTAGATGTTCAGTACCGGTTCAGCTGGGGCAACTCTGGTCCCTCCACACACTAGGATTTAACCCAGGGGGACAATGCTAACCTGAGTTCAGGCCTATAGAGTTCAAATGCGTCGTCTGCACCACAGTAAGCCGAATCCAGCAGCTATCCAGGGAGCCTGATGCACACCAGCCATCACCGTGGGAACGATGCTCCCTTAGATTCACCAGCTCGGCGCTCAGCCTGCGCTCCAGAGGGGCGGCCTCCCGCCCGGACCACTTTCCCCAGCAGGAGAACTGCGGCTCAAGGTTCACCCTCTGAGCAAATGCACCACAAAAATAATGTGAACCTGCAGAGTTTTTGCTGAAACTCTTTCAATTTGGTTCAAATACCCAGAATTTCGTTTGGCAATTCAGTCAAATTAACTCCTTTAAAAACTTGCTTTTGCAACTTTTGTTGTATTATTAGATTTTGCAATAGTAGTTATTTTAACAATGTACAATATAATTAGGCATTTAATGTCATTAAGAAAATTTATGAGCCTTTATGAGTTGAAAAACAGCCCCAAATGGTATTTATTAGCTATCCAGGACTAAAAATAGGACCCTATTGCTTCAATGAACCACGTTTAAAAAAATGTAGTCACAAATAATATGTCTAATTATGTATTAAACTAATTCTCGCCTTCACCTTTTGAATTTCTAAACTCCTTACCTCATGTATCATTTTAATTATTTTTCCAGTTCATTCCCAGGGAAACTGGCTGATGGGGAATTAATTAATGGGTCCAATAAAGAGGCTGCCAGCATTGTTCTACCACAATCTGAGCCCTGGCCTCATTTGCATGTCTCCTTTATTCTAAACAATAGCACTGCTGAGATTTCGGCATGAAATTGTTAGCTCATTAAAGAGGACACAATCATATCCATTCCCACAGATATTCATCAATTATCACATTTTACTGCAACATGAGTCCATGAATAGAGCAACCACTGGAGTTTCTGGCCCTAGGGTGTGAGAGATATGACAAGTATTTCAATACTCCACTGCAGATTCCACTTGATGAAATGATTCGGGATTATTCGGGCCCAGGAAAGATCCTACATGAAAGGCAGCAGCACGGAGGCACACGTTGGAAGAGCCCCTTCATCTGCACACGTCCTGTGTCCCAGCTGCCTGCTGCACAGACTTCAAAGAAGAAGCTCAGACGAGGCTGGCTGTCCCGCCTGCCCACCATAACGGACATCCACTTTACCCCCAGAGATGCTGGCAGGGGGCAAGGAAAGGCGCCGGGGAGCTGGTCCTCTCCCCAGTGACGGGCCACACACCGGGGCCACCTAGCTCAGGGCCAATGGGGTCACATGGCAGGTGTCTTGCTGGAGCATGCACCCAGTCTTCAGCCCATGAGGTGCCCCACTGCCGAGAAAATGCCAGGACACCAGAGCCTGCCTGGTACCAGACAGCTAAGCCACCCTCCCTGGACATCCCTGCCTGGCACTTGTTACTAACCTCTGTCTCCCACTCAGCTGACGGCGGCTCCAGGCAGTGGGCAGTTGTCATCTGCCTGTTAACATCTAGTATGTAGCACTGGGGCTGGTCCAAATATTCAAATAGGTGTTCAAAGTGTCATCCATACATGGCTAGGCAGACGGACAGATGGCCGAGCACGCTCCAGAGAGACAGGACTGGTAGGCGTGACTCTGCGATTGTAGGCAGATCCAGAAGAGCCTGAGAGGCCTACTCAGTTGGTCAGACGCTGAGGAAAGCACAGCTAGGTATGTGTGGTCATAACCTGTCTCTTTCAAGTTATTAAGTAAATGGCTGTGGTTCTTGCCCAGGGCTCTGGCTCCAGGCCCGAGCATCTCGGCCCGATCCCCCAGCACGCTCGCAAACCTCCTCCCACCATCCTGTGTGGGACCACCATCCTCCGAGGACCTGGCGTCGGGTCAGCTGGCTCTGCCACCCGTGGAGCGGCCACTGTTGAGAGCTCACTGTGCTCACACAAAGGGAAGTCATTCAGAAGGACAGAGGGGCTCGTCCGTCCTTTTGTGTATCAATGCCTGTCTATGCACGCCCTGCTCCCTCCCGAGTTCCGTGTCGCCTCTTCATTACAGGATGAATAGAGGAAGAGGCAGGATTTATTAATCTAAAGACAATGCCTGAAAGAGCCGGCGCTAGAATTCACAGTACAATGGTTTTCTGTGGCCTCTAAAGTACCAGGAGAGGGATGGAGTGGTTAGCACGAGTCCTTTAAGATGACTGGTTCAGACGAGACAAACCAGGTACATGGACACAAACGGGGAGCCACAAGAATCCACTTTTTATTAACAGTGCTGCTCCAGCTCAAAAAAGCCTTGCGATCACCTGCCCACATACAAGACACCCCGGTGAGGAAGTGGGGAGTGAGAAAAGAGACACAGGTGTCCTCTGAGGTCGAGCAGGGCCATCTCCCCGAGGAGACGCCTGCTCCGTGGCAAGCTTCCCAGGTGGGCGAGCTACAAAGAAGCCAGGTGCCCCAGGCAAGCTCAGTCCCCTGAGATTCTGGGTGCCAACGTGCAGGAGTCCATGTGACGGAGGAGACCATTCACTCTGCCTTCCACGAGCACAGGCGCGGGGCTGCACGGCACTCTGCGGCCCCGTTGGAGCCAGCCCCTCTCCACAGCAGTGCGAACAGAAGGGACTAGGCCACCCTGGGTGAGCTTTTCCTCTTCACAGTGAGCCGGGACCCTTTGGGGAGAAGCAGGTCCACCCTGCCCAATCTCCCTGACGCGGCTGGGCTGGCACCCCCACAAGCTGGCCGGGAGTGCCAGTCCCCCCTCCGGCTGCTGCCTGCCCACCCAGGATTTAGGAACAGCACACATGCCCGCACTGAGCGCAAGGTGGCCTTGCAGTTGCTCGCCTGTATCTCGGGGAGCTTTTCTCTTTTCAATAAAACCACCAACACTTTGAGAGTGACGGTGTGCTTCACACGTCTCCCTCGGTTTATTTCAATGCCAGTGGCTTGGTTCCCAAAACGTGCTTGGCACATCACAGTGACAAATCTTTTGATGAAGTCAATTGCCTTCCCCAACTGTCCTCAATAAAAACCTTTCCTTAAAACCAACAGCACTACGTGGTCCATGAAGCAGGGTCCTCCTTTCCCGGCTTTTCCCAGGCCCCCGTGTCTAGTAATCCACTGGGTATGGTTCCCGGGATGTGTGCCAGGTTCTGCAACTCCGCAGGTGCAAAGTGGGGCCCAGCACTCCTCCAGAGCCCTCCACCGACCAGCCCAACTTCACAGCCAGGCCAGGACAGTGGCCAAGAGGCTCCGAGTGGGATTCCAAAAGTGGGAAGGAGTCCCTGAGTCTCTGTGCCCAAATGAGGACGTACACTTAAGATGAGACAGCCACTAAAACCCAGCTCTCCTCTGAGCACCAGGGAACCAGAGGGCGAGTCGGGAAGCCTGCGCCCAAGGACAGGGGCGTGGGGAGGGCTCCAAGCAGCCCTGAGCTCTTCCTCCCTCCCCTCTGCTCCTCTGGACTGAGAGACAGAGAAAGAGGCTACAAGGACCTTTTAATTGTCTCAGCCCCAACACAAGAGGAATCCATTCCATCAGGTCAGCCCTTCCCCCTGAAAGACCTTGCTGGGTCCCCACGGAGAAGCAGCCTTCAACAAGGCCGACTGCTCACACCATCCCGTTGGAAGCAGGTTCCCGAGCGCTCAGCCAGGTGGACAGAAGCCCCCGCAGACCCCAGCTCACCTGCTCTGTCGGAGAAGGGCCGTCCCCCAGGTGGAAACCGTGTCTGTGCTGGCACAACTCTGAAGCTGGAGTGGGGACTCTGACTAACGCTCACTAATGTTAGTGAGGATCAAAAGTGGACTAAAAAATAAAAATAACTCTAATTTATAATGGAGATTCCTCTCATTTAAGAAAACATCGATACAACCTTTAGAATTGTTTCTCTGTAATGACAGATATCAAAGTGTACAGTACACTTTTCAAAAGACACTGTCGGCTGCAGAAAAGAAATTAGATGCTTCTAGAGTTAACATTTATTCTTTGTGGAATTTAATTAAAAGAAGCTCATTCCTGACATGACCTCAACACGCCAGAGACCCTGAGTATAAAGGAAGAGAAAAGACCCTTGCGGTGACTATCTCAGAGTTTAGGAATGCCCACCGCTCTCAGGATTCTGCTTTATGGGGACAGTGACGGTACAAAGGGGGCCCAGTTCTGCCCCACTGCTGGGCAAGCCCAGGTCCGGACTGGTCCCCACAGCCATTAATGACAGCAATAAAAAGAGGAATTTCCTTTTTTCTAAAAATACACTACCATTGCTGTACTTAAAATAAAATGCCATCAGGTGAAATGGATCAGACTGAACCATTTAATCCTTGCTGACATTAACCATATTGAGCCAAATAGCTCAATCTGCACAGACATTCAACAGGGATTTCAATTTTCCTGATCCTGTGTTTACTAAAGCACAACTGGCCTCCCGTGGACAAAGCTGCCCAGCGCAGAGCAACAAGACCGTCCACACAGCTGCCCGGGGATGAGCAGGGCCCTGGTCTGTACTGCACAGCGGCCAGGGGAGGAGGGCCAGGCAACTCGCCACGAGAGCCCATCGGCTGGGCGGTCATGTTCCCCCAAAAGACACTGCCAAGTCCTAACGTGGGGAACAAGGTCTTTGCAGATGTATTTGAGATGTCGTCAGACTGGACGAGGGTGGTGTCCTTGTAAGGGGGAGATTGCACATGTGCACCCTTCATCCCCATAGGGCACCGTGGTCATGGAGGAGTCTGTCCTACGTCTCCCCAAGCCCCCGAAGGGCATTTCAGAGGCCTTGCCAGCCAGAGCAGGCCGACCTGTCAGAGCAGGAGACAGAAACGGCTCCACATGCAGGTCCAGCCAAGAGCCGAGAGAACAGGTGTCACCAACTGGATGCACTAGGATGCCAGAGGACAGACGCAGACCCCAGTGTGAAGAGCGCAGAGGGGGACCGTCGCTGGCCCCACGAGCAGGTGCTGTGATGAGCGCTCTTTTACCGCTGAGGACCCTGAGGGTCAGAAAGAGTAACTCATCAGTCCAATCCCTAAACCTGGGAAGAGGGCCACCACAAGTCCACCTCTGGACCGCATGCATCACCTCCTAGAGAGGAATCCATAGCCCACACTCTGCCCAGGACCCTGAGCCACAGGAGTCAGGATCTGAGCCCAGCCCTGGAGAAGGCAAGCCCGTCAGCATCTTTGCTTTGTGTGCCTCTAACAGCTAATGTGATGAAACATCAAGGATTTATCACGTGGCCTGTGAGGGACAGAGACAGGGAAGCTGAGCGGTTAGAAACTGCCGGCCATCAAAGTCCCTCTCCTTCAGCCAAGAAACAAAGCACAGCTCTGAGGTCACTGGAAGGACAGGGAGGCCTGGCTGCAGCTCCAGTGTCCCCCTCCCTGGAGGAAGCCCATCACCACGGAGCCCTCGGCAGCTGGATGCGCCAACAATGGGATGGAATGATTACACTCCATCTGTGTGTGCTCCTGTGTTTTAATATTCAAGAATGAGAACTTGCAATCCTTCCTTGCTACCTCACAATACTTCGTGCATACTTAGGTATTTTTTGGTGCGGCTGCTGCTTTGCTGGCTCTCCTGGAGCACACAGACCCCCTTGAAAGGCAGGCTCCTGCTCCCCCTGCAGGTTACCCAGCACTCGTTGGTCGGCTCGATGGGCTGTTCCACGCAGCCAATGGGACCAGAGGCTGCCCAGGTTCCACAGGGCCAGTGATGCCTGGTGAAGCAGGGGTGTGGCGGTGCTGAGCCCGACAGGTCACATACAATGAGGCACACCCATAAACTAAAGGAGCAAACTCAAGTTTGCTTGATCTCACTGATAATCCAACCGAAAAATCGTTCTGAGAGAAACTGCTGGCTCTGTCTTCCTGCACCCTCCCTCTGGTGATGGCAGGGCCAGTGCACACACCCGCAGGGCCCCAGACAGGAGGCTCTGGGACCTCACCCCCCATGGCACATGAAGGGCCACCTCCTCTGGGGGGCCAGCAGCTGGCCCATCCAGGACCCACGATGCCAGAGAGCAGAGCACCCAAAGGAGGCTGCCCCCACGCTGCCCCAGGAGAGCATAAGTGCAAAGTCACACCGAGTCCCAGCACCCGTGACCCAGCACACAGTCCCTGCTCCCATGCAGCCCGTAGAGATGGGCACCAGGGCTGTCCCAGTAGAAAGAGATGAGAAAGCAGGCGGATCCCACGGACAGGAGCCCCTGGTGCCGCCATCCAGAAGCTCTCTTCCTGGCCACCTGCTCTTCCCAAAGCTGCCACCACTCCGGCAGGAGAGTCTCCATCCCTCCCCTAAGGTGACCTTTGTGCAAGTGCCTTCCCCAGCTGGTTTCCACCTCATGCTTGAGTGTGGCCACCGTGCTGGGAGAGGCCTGAGTGCCACAGGCCTGCTGAGCCTCATGCGGCACCAGCACGAAACAGTCGGTGGGCAGGCCGTCGTCAGAGCGGCTCTCCAGCCTCGTCAGGCCGCCCAGCAGAGCCGCCCTGCCAGGCCCTGGGTCCGCTGTGCTTCTACAGGCAGAGCGGGCATCGTGCTCTCTGCCCTGAGGCTCAGGTTCGCAGCGGCTCGCGTGCCAGCGACACAGGGAGCAGCGGGCCACCCAAGCTGAGGCATCCAGGCGAGGCAGGCAGTGGCCAAGGAGCTGCTTGGGCACAGGAGGAGCTGCGTGGGCCCCAGGACGGGCAGGGGGCACAGCAGAGCCAGCACAAACCTGGAAGGATGCCGTGTAGCACAGCAGGGGCCGGGGGGTGGCCAGGGTGCAGGGGGTGGGGGAGGCCAGGGTGCCAGAGGGGTAAATGGAGGAGCTGGCAGGGTTAGCCCAGATGCCGGGGGGCGGCACTCGGGTGCAGGGGCAGAGTGTGGGACAGGGAGTGTGGGACAGGGCTCCCCTCGGCAGATCTGGATTCACCCACGTAGGGTGAGGGCCGCTGCTGCCCCGATACCCAGATAGGCTGCTCCGCAGGGCATGGGGCCGCTGTGTGGTGGGGCGGCGGGGTGCCGAGGGCCCCGGGTGGGAGTCAGGACTCAGGAGCCCCCCCTCCCCACCTTAGCCCATTGCACAAGGACGCCAAGAGACTGCGGTCATTTTCGCACCGTCCTCCACGTTAGTGTCATGCTGTCCACCTGTCACAATGTTTTGCATCTTGGAAGCAACAGGAATCTCCAGGGACCCAGAGCAAAAGAACACGGTGCAGCCGGTCAAGCTGAAGGAAGCAGGGCAACGCGCTTCCTGTGAGCCGCCACTCTGCCAGGACCCTCATCTCCCCCTCCCTGCCGGCCCACTGAGCAGTGGCTTCCGGCCTGGGGGCACCAGGATCCCCCCACCTCTGGAGGCTTGATGATGCAGGGGGCCCACGATTGTCCTCGGCAGGTCCGGGCCGCTGGGCTGGTGCTGCAACACAAGGCTGAGAAGCACTGTCACCGCACCGCAAACTGTGACGGCCATGGGAGGGGTGCAGCACGTGCCACTCACACTTCTAACCTTGGGGGCGGGAAGGAAATAACCTGATTCTAGGAGAGGCTCCTTCACAGTGAAGGATTACTCAGCAATAAAAAGGCACCAACTTATTTATAATGTGAAGCTATGGGCAAATCTCAAAATAATTAGAAGAGTGAAAGAGGCCAGACAGAGCACCTGCCGCAACAGCTCCGTCTGTGTGAAATTCTAGAAGACGCAGTGAAATCCTGCAGACAGTCTGTCCTGAGGCCTGTGCGGGTGGTGGGAGGTGGCGTGGCGGGACGGAGCAGAGTGGGACATGCCCCCCAGGACAGAGGAAGGAGCTATGGGGGGACGAGGAGAGGCCCCGCTCGCCCGGAACTGCTGAGAGCTAGCGCACAGGCCTTGCACCCGAGCATCCTGAAGGTTGCGGCCCCTAAGGCCCTTTGGAGAGGACAGTGCTTATGGACAGAGGGCTGTGCCCCACCCCACCCCCACTGGCAGCCCCCACGTGGAGGTCAGAAAACTGAGACCAACGCGAAGGCATGCTTCCAGAACTCACACTCCAGAGATCCCGACAGTCACCCTGAAGGACCTGAGCATCACTCTGGGGGCTGCAAATATATTTCAAGTGAGCAAAGACAAGGCCCCGAACAGTAAAGTGTTGACCACAACCTGCCTTCCACGTGGCCTTGAACACGGGATCTGCAACACGCTGCCGTGCCAAGGAAGACAGAGGCGTGACTCACAACACAAAGCCGCCAAAAAGCACAGGCTGCTGAGCCGTTTTGTAACTAAATCGTCTGCCCGATAGCATTTCCCTGCTATGTAATTTGGCAATTATTTGCCTGCCGAGCTATCAGCAACTTTTCCCGAAAACAGAGTTGGAAACCTTGGGCAACAGTGGCAAAGCTTAAGGAAGCCCCGCTGCACTTGCCGGAAACTCGGGGACCGGCCCCTGGCATCTCTGTTTTGATGGTAAGCAGATCTGACAAGTGCACAGAATGTGCCCAACAATCAGGCTCACTGCCACGGTCCTGTCCACGTGAGCACCTTTTCCCACAAGCCCCAAACCCCCAGGCTCCCACTCAGGGATGCAGATGCCATTTCTCCCCAGGTCCCTGGAAGTCAGGCAGCTCACGACGGCCCCGGAGCGTGGCACGTGGGAGCAGATGCTTCCTCGGAGCTCAGCACGAACAGAACACAAAACAGCCACACGCTCACTGCACACACGTAGTTGGTTCTCATCAAACATGGCTCTTACAATAACATTAGGACCCTCCTGTTGCTGCAAAGTCTAAATGCCAGGAACCATGCTGGCCTGAGTGTGCAGGGTGCCACCATGGCCCGGGCATGAACGACCCCTGCGTGTCACTCCCGTCAGCTTGTGACAGAGGGAAAGGGATCCGCTTCCCCCACCCAGGCAGCAAGGGGAATAAACCCCTTTTAGGAAATCTGAGATTCTTTAGGGTCTTGAACAACCTCTGTTACTGTTCAATCTGTGCAGCGAGCAGAGCTCTCCAGGTGAGGGGCACAGGCTTGCTACAGGTGCTGGAGCGAGGACACACTAGAGACTCGGTATTCACGTAAGCATCTGTTCCATACGCAGCGCCAACAGTCTCAACAGCAAAGAGACACACACTCAAAAGCTGAGTGTGAGTCAGTGTGTAAGAGTGGGGGGATCCACTCATGAAATTCTCTGCTTTCTTCACCTGCATCTTACACTCTCTACCCACTGCTCCTCCTGAGCAGAACGGGTTCCATGTATCAACCAGATGCGCGCCTGGGTCGGTGGGCTCATGGACATGTGTCAGGACTTGAAGCAGCAACCTCAGGTGGCACAGGTACTCATAGGGAAGGCCTGCCTCCTGGCTTTGCTCCCTGCCAGCCGGGTAGCTCTGGACAGGGCACTAACTAACCCAAGTCTCAGTTTTCTCATCTACAGGATGGCCTTAACCAGGCCTACTGCATCCGGCTTTTAAGGGGAGGACACAAGGGAGGTGTGTGGATGCCCAGCACAGGCCTGACGCTGCCCCAGCTCTGGCGTGACAGCCCTCCCTCATGATGCTGCAGTGGGGAAGGTGGCGGAGAAAGGCTACCCAGGGGTCCCACCTCCCTCTGACCTGCCTCCACCTGCCCCAGCCGCACCACCACCTAAGCTACTTCGTTCACCACCTCCAGCCACACATCAGTTCTTCCATGTGATTTCTTTTAAGCCACTCATTTAAGCACCAGTGACAGAGTAACATGCCTGTGTCAGACGCTGCTCTGGGCACGGGGCCCTAGAGACCAATCCAACCATGGCCAGCCCTTTGGGAGCCTGGCTGGAGAGCACGTGGCCCTGTGTCCAGGGCGCGGCCTGTCTTCTAGGATGGCCTCCCTCGAGCCTCGTCTCCACTCTACAAAGGAAGCTGTCCCAGCCCTGAAGCACCTTTATATGATGTTGTGGCGCTCTGGCAGCAGGTGGACCAGGAGGCAGAGGTGGCAGGAAGTACAAGGATGAGGGAGAGGCAGCAGGAGCTAAGAGGAGGGAGGCTCTGGGGTGGAGCCTGGCTGGACTAGGTGGTCACAGTCATGAGCAGACAGGAGAAGGGAGGGTGGGGTACGAGCTCAGAGTCAGTGACAGGTTCGCCTGGCCTGGCCTCTAGGCCTGCAGTCCTCCATGGCCCTCAGGGCAGCCCAACAGGCCAGCACCACACGGGAGCGATGGCAGAGCTAGGGCACCCACTGGGCCCACCTGACTGCAAAGCTCATGGTCTTCACTGCTCACCTGCCCTTTATAAGTATGGCTGCACCTACCTGGGCAGGTGTTCCCATCTCCACACAACAAGTAAGGAAGCTCAGACCCAGCGGGTAAGGGACTGTGCCTGCCCACGTCTCCCGGCACTGGACGTGAACCCATGTCTATCTGTGTCCAAAACTGCCCTGGATCCCTATACCTGCAGAGGCACCTGGAAACCTTCTAGAACTTTCTAGAAGCTGGGACAGAAAAGGAAGGGGAACATAGGGTGCTGGCCTGAAGGCGCTCAGGTGCCCGGAGACAAGGCCAATGGCCCTCTCTGCTGGCTGATGGAATCAGAACTGGGAGGGAGGGGCTGGAGAACATGGGGCCAAAGCCCCTCCCTCCTCTGACAGAGTCTATACCAAGCAGACGCTCTGAGCTGGAACTCCCTGCAGACTCTCAAATGACTGAACTGAAACCATCAAAAGAGCCCGGGTTGGGCAGGGCGCCCACAGGCCAGGAGCAAGGGGCATGAGAGAAGAAGCGGGCTAGCAGGGAAACACCCTGAGGCTGCTGTCCCCGGGGACAGGCCAGAGTGGTGTCCTTGGGAGCCAGTGGCTGACAGCCAGGAGGGCAGCAAGACGTCCAACTGGGAACCACTGTGGTGGCTGGATGGGAGGTGGGCTTTGGAGAGAGGGCTTGGTGAGGGAGGATACGGGGCAGGAAACGGATGCTCCTACTTCCAGCTTCCACATCAGGAAGGGGGGCGGGCTCATTCTGAAGGACGCGGCTCCAGGCTCCACGGGGAGTCCACTGTCGGCTCACAGGCAGCCCTGTGCCTTCAAAGCCGGCTTACACTTAACCACACTCTCCACTACTGAGAGCACCCAGCAGGAAAGAGTCCTTAAAGGGTGAGCTCAAGCCCTGTGGGCACCAGGAACATAGAGGGAAGGGATCAGGCCACACCACTGTCGGCGTGGGCAGTGCAGACTATCACCTACCCCAGCCCCACGACCCTGTGTTCCACAGGCAGCCTCTCTCAGGCCACTGCTACGAGAGCAATCCACTCCAACAGATCTGATAACAGTCACGTATGCACACAAGGAAACAGAATGCACCAGCAAGCAAGGCGAGAAGCCCCTGTGCCAGGGAACCCTGCCCACCTCACAAAGAAAGGGAGCCCCCACCCCATGACAGGAGCCCCGTTACTCTGGACGGTGCCCTCCTTCTCATCAGCTCAATGGCAAGGCCCCCCGCTGGATGGCCCCCACCACGTAGTGTGGGTCGGGGCGGACATCTATACCAAGGGCTGCCTCCTTCAAGAGAGCCCCCCCAACTTGGCTGGACAATTCTCCTCCAGCATCCTGCAGCACCTGCGTACCTGCTCCCTCTCCCTGGTCTCTCCTTTGCAAGGGGGGCCTCTCTCTGCACCCCCATACCTCCTGGCGATGAGAGCCTCCAGAGCAGGGGCAGCATGGCCCCCCTCACTATGACCCCTGCGTTAGAACAAGGTCAGGTTCCAAGTTCTTATAGGACAGATCTTTGCCAAATATAAAATGAATATAAAATACCCCAGGAGCAGTGCCTGACTGAAGTTCTTACTATCTTACTGGAGAAAGGAAAGGAACAGCAACATTGCCATAGTGACTGTTGGGATCGATTTTATCTATCGCTCTCCCCGTCCATGGCAGCACCGTGACCGCCAGGGGGGTGCTGGTGTGATGACCCACTGAGCATCAATCCCAGGCGGTGCCGCCAGGGCTCATGGGCCTACCTCACCCCTGCCCCCTCCGGGGATCTCGCTGTGCAGACGGAGAAAAGGACTAGGTGAAGAGGAGAGCAGAGCGCACCCAGCCCAGCCTCCGCCTGCTGCCACTGCGCACTCTGCACAAAGCCCCACACTCACCTGCCACCACCCCCGGAGGCCCACTGCCCGGCGAGGTTCACAATGAGGAGGACGAGGCTCAGGACTCTGGCCCAGACCTCTCCCAGGAGAAGAGAAGAGTGGCCGGGGCCCAACGCGGGGTCGGGTTTCCCCTTCCTCCAGAGGTGAGGACTGACTGGGAGGAAGCCCGGCCACAGCAGCGCCCTGGACCTGCCCACACTCGGGCGCTGTGCGCGCCACCCGGGCCAGCCTCCCCACGGAGGCTGCTCATCGGCAGCCTGGGCAGGACAGCTTTGCAGTTACCGCGCCAGCGAGGGAGACAGAGGCCCGATTCCACGGCCTTCAGAGAAGCAGGGTGCACGCTGAGTAGCCACAGGCGCACTCCGGCCACCTCCTCCGGGAAGGCCTCCCAGCCCCGCGGGCGCCGCACAGGCCGGGGCTGCGAGCGAACCCCCAGGGCACAGGCCCAAGGCAGATCTGTGGAGCACAAACAGCGCGGCGAGGGGCAGCGGGGGGAGCCGGGTGCGCGGCCAAGGCCGCGGAGGACGCAGGCACCTTGCGATCGGGCGGCGAGTCTGAGGTGGCTCTCGTCGCCCATCAGCTCTCCTCACGGGAGACCCTGCGGATGCACCTGTTGCTTCGCGACGAGGCAAGACTTCGCCGAGGCCCCCTTGCCTCCGCGGCGTGTTGCTGCCCCACTCCTGCCCGAGGCCCCCCGCCCACCCTAGGCTGCTCAGGCTCGGGGCTCAGGCAGCCAGGCCCGCAGCCTGGGAACCGGGCACAGCTCAGAGCTCCTGGGCACAGATGCCGCCGCCCGGGAGCCTTGGTGCATGCACCAGCCTTCTCACCCCCGAGCCAGACAACCAAGGACAGGTCAGGGCCTCTGTGAGCCTCGGTTTGGCAGGACGGCCGCCCCGCAGGAACACCTGCCGCCTATCGAGAGCCTGTGTCCCAGGTGTGTGGGGCTCGGCTCACCCTTCCATCTGGGGGTCCCTGGGAGATAAATGCACTAGCACATGGGCAAGCACAGGGGTGATGTAAAGAAAAGCCACGTGCCTAGAGCATGGACAGCTCAGGAAACGCCAGCAAACGCCACAGTCAGCTGATTTAGCAGAATGCACGTGGTGTTCCTCCACCAGGGACTAGCTTGGTGCGACATCATGGATTTACCCCAAACCAACCTTCCAGCCGTCCCTTTGCACAGAGGTGTCTGCCCGCACTGGGGTCTCTTGATGGCTCTCTGCTCTCCTGGTCCCCAGCAGGCAGAGAGAAGGCACTGGATGCTGCCCCCAGGCCCCTCTGGAGGCCCAACCCACCAGCAGCCCACCCACTGACCAAGGGAAGGCATAGCCTCCAGCAGAGAGGGCCACCTCCCAAGGGGTGAGGCACTCTTCTCAATGTAATGGGGTCAAGCCAACCCTTCCTGCACCCCCTCCCACCCCAATCTTGAGGGTCCCAGGGCCCTCCCATGGTCATCCAGTACGCCCATCCTCTACCAAGGCATCACTAAGAGGCATATGGGTCACACGGGCACACAGAGGGCACTCCTCGCCGAGGCAGCAGGTGCACGGTGGAATCCCTGGCCTCACCTCTGGACTCATAAACGATTTAATATTACCTAATGGACCCAAGTATTCAAAATGAATGCAAACTGCTTGAAATAAATGTTCATAAAAACAAGTTACCACATTAAAAGCATCCCACTCTAACTCCAGATTTGGCTCCCCCAGGGCATTTGAGACTCTAAATGAAGATTCAGAGCGTGCTTGCAAAGGCTCATGATAATCAAGTGGCAGGGCCTGCTGAGACACCATTCAGAGGTCAAGGGGACCCAGAGGGTGCTGAGGAGAGCCCATTGCTGCCCTGTGGAGGGCTTTGGCCCCCTGTGTTTCCAGGTCATGCTCAGCAAAGCCACGGAACTAAACGCCCTGTGCTGCGTGCTGGTCCTCAGAACAGCTCTGCCTGCGGCGGCCACACCTCAACAGCCAGGACGGCAGCATGGAAACAAGCCTAATTCTGGAACACAGTCGGGAAGGACACGCCTCCACTTGTCCCCGAACACAAAGCAGAGAAGGATGGGGTTAGGAAGAAAGGCAGGATGGACAGGGACCACGAAATCGCCTGTACCACCTCCTCTGTTGGCTAGAGGCCATCTAGTGTCACCACCCTGTGCTCACCAGGCACCTCCTGCATCGGGGGGGGTCGACCAATTAAGAAGTCATTGAAAATTCAAGCCAGCAGGCACTTATTTGGGAAATCAGAACTTCAGGAGACAGCACCCCAAGGAAGATGAGGGTGCGGGCTCATAAAGGCCAGGGGTCACGGCACCCCTTTACGTCCACACAAAACAGGGACTGAAACTAGGGTCCCGGAGATGAGTGGGGTCGATATGCAAACGAGGGGCTGACGCCCGTTAAACTGGACTGGCTGCACTGGAGGGGAGAACGTGGATGATCCGGCGGCCATGCCGAAGGCAAAGTCCAGGCCTAGAGCCCGCAGCTGGCTGAGAAATTTAAAGGTCCACAGTTCCCTTGATGAGGACGTGCGTAAATCCCCACCCCCATGGCCTTCAGCCCTATGTTAGAAGAGACTCCCCAGCTGGGCTTGCTAGCTCCATCATGATGCGCAGGATCTGCCCCCCAGAGCTGAGCGCAGCGCTGGGACCCTGGAACGGGAACCCGAACATGCCAGGTGAGCCTCACACCTGCACGGAAAGGTGAGCCTCTCAGGTAAAAGAGGACATAATGTTCTGGGTCCCAGCTCCACTCAAGCACACCTGGAGGGAGGGCGGCTCTGGGTGGGGAACACTGAGCCCGGTCAGCACTGACGGGAGGTCCAGGCAGACGGTGGTGAAAGCTAAGGACCACAGTCTCTAAAACCAAGATGGCTTGCAAGGCCTGAAAGAGAATATTTTCCAAAGGTGTGCATCTGGGAATATGAAAAATCTGACAAAGATATAAAAATGGAATCATCTCAAATTGCACAATAACCTAGCACCTTCCATGATAAAATATAATTCTATGGGACTCTGCTCTAGTCTGGAAGACGCAAGCTTATAGATTTAGTGTTAAGCAGGATCACTGGGATTTCGTGCCAAGATGGAGCTCCTCTCTGCTCCCCTCACCCCGACTCTTGTGCAACAAGCCACAGCTCCGGCAGGAGGAGAGGCCTCCGCACAGACCCCAGCCTCCCCACACACCTTGTACCTGACCACAGCACAGGTGAGGGCTGCGGTGGGACACACACTTGCCCTGGCTGTCCTCGCCTCCTCGCCACCCCTCACCTCCTCTCGCCTCCAAGGGTTACCCTTCACTTCACCCCATCGAACCAGCCGGCTCTTCTTGTTGCATCCTGAGCCCCTCCCCAGAGCCTCTTCCCACCCCACACCCCCATGCATCTCTCCCTACCCTTAGTAACTGTCTCCCAGGGCCACTGTGTATTTCGGAAAGACCACGAGCACCCAGAGAGAGAGGAATGCAGCCTTCCCTGGGAACCGCTCACCAGCTGGAAGCCTGCAGGTCACAGCTGAGGTTCTAGACTAACGCTGGCGGCAGCCATCAGTACGCTCACCCGACCTCGACAGCTTAAAAATGTTCGGAGAAACTATGGATGGACAAAGTAAAAGGTTATCTTAAAACGTTGCACAGCCTGCTACTGAATATGCGCAAAACTTTAGAAATTTAACAGTAACCACAGAATTAAATATAGAATCAAGATCTTACCATCTATTGCTCAGTTGAATCAAGAAAAACAATGCTAATTAAAATGCTTGGTGATGACAAGGGTGAAGAAAATATCCCTCTCACTCTGGCTGGTCCCGATATATACACAGTACCTTGGAAACAGAGGTACCCCTTCACCCCATAACGCCACTCCTGCAAATCTGTTCTCCTGGACCACGGATACAGAAGCAGCTTTCGGCGCCCCGTGATCCCACCGCAGCGATAATCACAGAGAAAGCCCGCCCACCACCGTGAGGCAGACTGTCACGTAGCCACAGGGCAGGACACCACGCAACCACTTAGCAGGTGGCCACAAAGATGGTGAAACAACACGATGGGATAGCGTGACGAACGCAGGGGGTAAACACGCAATGTGCTGCCGGGTTATCATGCTTAAGGCACTGTAGACAAAGTGGAACAGGAGCAGACTAACCCTCTCGCACGGGGGCCACTCGTGCCGGGCTGGAGACGGTCTGGGGGAGGGCTCGCCTCTCCTCTAAAGGTTCCATGACATCCTCTCCCAGGAAACTGAGAGTATGGCACTTGTGAAGCATGCAGTTAAGGGGCCGCCGGGACCCTAACCTCACCCTGCCCTCAGCACCTGCCAAGGCCACGCTGCCGTGCAGCAAGCCTGGCCCACGCACGGCCTGCACTTCAGGTCTGCCAAGGAGCTGGGAGGGTCACATCTGGAGACCTCAGTCCTCACACGGTGAGAGGAAGCCCGTGGCCGGTCCAGGACATGGTCCTGGTGGCACCAAGCCTGGTCCCGAAGGAGCCAGGAGGGAGTCGAACCTCGGAGCCAAGCTCTGAGGGCTCGCTACAGGGACCCGGGCAGATGGCTGCCTTCTCTCCTCGTGGTCATTAACAAAAGGTCACAGAAAATTGGACGGGAAACCTTGAGAATATGTCCCACGCTTGGGAGACACCAGGCCAAGCTCCTGAAAGCAATTCTTAGCCTAACTTTAACTTTTTGAATTTCTTCCAGGGCACGCAAAAGGGAAGGCAATTACTGGGGATGCTGGACCTCAAAAGAAGAGTCCATAAATCCAGAACACACGTAGACAAGGTCACCACTGCACGGACAGCACTGACGGCAGAGCTCTCTGCACCCCAGCACGGGGCATCCCTACCGCCAACTGCTGTACTGAGGAGCAGCAGGTGCCCCCCTCATGCTGGGGGGCAATACGCTGCCCCCATCCCACCCCATCCAGGGTGCTCCTAGGTTGAGGAGATGGGGCGGTGGGTGGGGGCACCACATCTCCGTGCACATGAGGATGCTGTGAGGCCACGAGCCGGAATCAGGAGAGTCGGGTCACAAGCCGGGAGGGGCAGGGGCAGAGGGAGGCATCCCAGTGCCTCTGCCCCCATCACGAATGCCCCCAATGCCAAGTCTACCTGTCCTCTCCCTCCACCCTCTGCCTGGTAAGGAGGGCTCTGTAACCGAGGACATGGCCACTGAGGCACCATCTCAGCAAGAGCAGAGTAACCAGATGTGCATGAGAACAATTCCAGGCCCCGGGCCCCTCGCTGGTCCCACTGAGGAACACCCACCCCAGGGGCACAGAGGGGCCATGCCCTCATCCGTGCCGTAACTGACGGCCAGCAGAGAGCCAGCACCACCACCTCTTCTCCTGATAGTGAGGACGTCTGTCCTGGCCCAGGGCCACCGCTGCTTGGGCCTCGGCTGACCTCAGGAAGTGCTCACCAATAAACCAGGCTTCCCCTTGTGCCTACCCTCAGGGAGATGGCTCCCAGACGGGCCATTCCTGTCAGGACGGCTCAGGGAAGACTCAGCTGGGACCCCTCTCACAGTTTTCTTACTCTTTCTTCCACTGGGCTGACAACCATCTTTCATCTTTCATAGAAGGGCCAGGTGAACAAGCCCTCCCTTCTGCCCTCAACCCACTAGGATAGCAGACAGGTCTCCGCAATGCTGGGTCAGCCCCACCGTGGCCACGAGGCTGCAACAAAGCCCGGCGTTTGGAACAGAGATCCGCCCGGGGTTAGTGAGCAAAGGGAACCTGCAGAGTTTGCACCAAAAGGTGGGCGGAGCTGAAGCACGGCATGGCCAGGGGAACCCACCCAGGCACCGTGGAGCTGATGACCGGTGCAGGGACCGCCCCCTCGCCACACACCCTTCTAGAGCCTCGACGCTGAGGGAGACGGTAACCGGCCATGTGATGACCGGCTCCACGAACGGGCCTCCTGAGCATTTGCCCCAAGCCATTGGCACTGCATCTCCTTACACCAGTGGCTGCTCACCTCGGTCCCTGCCCGGCCTGGGGCTTTCCACCCTCTGCGACCCTGGCCGCAGAAGTGGCTGAGGGTCTGGGTGGCCCAGCGCCCATGGGGCCCCTGGAGGTGTTCTGAGCACATGCCCTGGGCAAGTGACGGAGGCAGCCCTGCAGGACCACGATTTACGTCACTGGTAACGAAGACACACTTCGGTCATTTCCCTGCACATGTATTACTGGTACCTACTGGGTCACAGTCACTCCCTCTCAACCATGGCAGAGCCTAGAGCTGTGCACTGGGCAGGGGCAGGGGTGGCCTCCTGCACATGGAGCAGCACCCCCCGCCGCTGCCCAGGGCTGGCAGGCCTGGCCCCCCACCTGCCCACTCCTTACTCGGGCCGGCCCCCCAGGAGGATACACACCCTCCTTGACGAAGCAGGTGAAGCCAGCCCTTCCGTGGGCTTCCCCTAACAGCCCCTGGTTTTCTTGAACCTTCTGTCCAAAAGCCTAAAGATGTTAGACAGGCTGCTTAAGGTCACACTGAAGATAAAATATTCATGAATATATCACCTGAGAGCTCAGTAAAACCGTGACGAGCCATTACCCACAGTGTGACCTTACGTGAAGCCCCCAGCTTTCTCACCTCACACTCCCAGCCAGGGGCTCCAGCAGCCCTGTACTGGGGATGTGCAGATCCCGGCTCAGGGCTCGGGGTGCTGGCCATAGCTCTCTGGCTCTGACTCCTCATGAACTAAAACCTGGGCAACGCCAGGGCCCCACACCTGTTACGGCCTCACCTCCAGCACGAAGACGTTCTGGTTACTAGGCCCTGTCCCTTCTACTTACAGATTCCAGTTCCTCCTCCAGAGCCACCAAGACCAAGTCCCATGCCAGGGCCCAGGCCAGCCCTTGGACACAGGTGACACCTGTGTCTCCAGGTGTCTCTCCCAGCCACACCTCCCCCCCTTTTACAGGAGGTGGGGGCACCCTCCCTGCTGGTCTGTGTTACCCATTCACTCAACAGGCATTCTTGGTCCTCCCATGTGCATCCCAACCAGTCACTCAGGAACTAAGGGGCCTATCCCAACGATGCTGCAGCCTGCCAGGACCCAGTGGTCCATGGTCCCCGAAAGAAGTGGCAGGACATGCAGACCTTGGGCAAAGATGGAGCAGCACAGGGCTCGGTCCGAAGGAGCTGGAGACTCTAAGGGGCCAGAGAATCTGGTGAGGCCTGGGGGCTCTGGACAGGATGGCAGACAGGACACACCGCTGACTTCCAAGAGATCACGCAAAGCCCCTGGTTCTTTCTCAAACTCACAGGTCCAGGCTCTCCCAGCCGCTAGCAGGCACTCAGCCATGGTGAGCTAGTTCTCACCAGGAACGGTCCCTCATCCCAGCTCCAGGAGTGACTGTCACTTTGCAATAGTGCTTTCCTGCAGTGAGCGAGTGGCTGTCAACAAGGAGCTGCCCTGTCTGGCCTGGTGCTGGGCAGGGGCACCTGACAATCACTCCTCACATAACGTCCCAGAAATAAAGATTTTACCTGTTACAAGTTTAGAATTCAGAGACTAAAATGTCGAGCAACCTTTTCTTCTCACTCCAAGGACAAATTGGAAGTTCACCTACACAGAAGCAGGAGATGACCACCCACATCAGCGACTGCGTGGAAGCTGACAGATGCCCCAAGCCCCCACCCAGAAAGTCCCTCGTTCCCAGGAAGCACCTGGACCAGACTTGGGCCCCCTAGACCTGGCCGACTGTGCTAGAGCAAACCAGGCCTGCAGCGGAAAGGTGTCTTCTCCTTAGAGCCCAAACCCTGAACGAGCTCTGATAAAACCCAACCTGATTGAAATATGAATGAAAGTCTTAGAGTCACTAAGGACATTCCAGATACTTCTTTAAATACTACTTCTAAATCCCCAGGACACTGACTTTATTGGCACTCTGAAAGAGTGGAGACACCCTCTCCCAGCTCCTTCCTGCAAAGTTATCAGCAGTGAGCACCGTCTTGCTGAATATTCTCATTTCTAAATCCTTGCCCAGCTGACAGTGATCTATGCCTGCTCCCGTAGGAGGGCAGACATGAAAAGCTTACGACCTCAAATCTTAATGGGCTTATGAAAAAGTATGTTGTAAGGAGACCTGCTTCTCCAGTTTATTAGATTAACCCAATCCATCAGCTTCAACGCCTGCGAACCAGCGCCGCAGCAGCCTGAAGGTTCAGGAGCGCCACACGACTGTCACCTGGCTCCCTGGGCAGAGCTCCCATGGGGGCTGCACTCAGAGGGTGCTCTCCTCCACGCCCAGGGGTGGCCAGTGACCTCCTGCAGGTACAGCGCAGCGGAGAGGCCCCAGGTAGCCTCTGAGAGCTGGGACCCCTGGGACACAGGGGAAGCCGTGGGGCAACCCTGGGCATGATTTAAATTCGGCACCAATCACTAAGGCAGGCACAACCTGCCTAGAACGCCACCTGAGTGCAGAGCCGGCCCTAGGCCTCACACACAGGGCCCCTCCACCACCCAAACCCCGCCTGACAAGGACAACTGCCAAGGACTGTGTGCCAGGCCCCAGCACCCTCAACTCAGCACTTCCTGCAGGGGGGCTGGTGGGCCTGCTGGAGGTCCAGCCACAGCACCAGGCCCTCATCCTGGGGTGGAGGAGCGTCCACAGCACCAGGCTCTCATCCCGGGGTGGAGGAGCAGCCACAGTACCAGGTCCTCATCCCGGGGGTGGAGGAGCAGCCATAGCACCAGGCCCTCATCCTGGGGTGGAGGAGCAGCCACAGCACCAGACCCTCATCCTGGGGTGGAGGAGCAGCCACAGCACCAGGCCCTCATCCTGGGGTGGAGGAGCAGCCACAGCACCAGGCCCTCATCCCGGGGGTGGAGAAGCGTCCACAGCACCAGGCCCTCATCCCGGGGTGGAGGAGCAGCCACAGCACCAGACCCTCATCATGGGGTGGAGGAGCAGCCACAGCACCAGGCCCTCAACCCGGGGGTGGAGGAGCAGCCACAGCACCAGGCCCTCATCACAGGGTGGAGGAGCAGCCACAGCACCAGGCCCTCATCACGGGGTGGAGGAGCAGCCACAGCACCAGGCCCTCATCACGGGGTGGAGGAGCATCCACAGCACCAGACCCTCATACCGGGGGTGGAGGAGCAGCCACAGCACCAGGCCCTCATCACAGGGTGGAGGAGCAGCCACAGCACCAGGTCCTCATCACGGGGTGGAGGAGCATCCACAGCACCAGGCCCTCATCCCGGGGGTGGAGGAGCATCCACAGCACCAGGCCCTCATCCCGGGGTGGAGGAGCAGCCACAGCACCAGGCCCTCACCATGGGGTGGAGGAGCAGCCACAGCACCAGGCCCTCATCCCGGGGGTGGAGGAGCATCCACAGCACCAGGCCCTCATCACGGGGTGGAGGAGCAGCCACAGCACCAGGCCCTCACCATGGGGTGGAAGAGCAGCCACAGCACCAGGCCCTCATCACGGGGTGGAGGAGCAGCCACAGCATCAGGTCCTCATCCCGGGGTGGAGGAACAGCCACAGGAACCAGCATCAAGCTCTCGTACAGGCAGAAACCCAAACCTACAGAAGCTAAGTCACCCTCTGGGAACATTGCTGAGAGCACTGAGCCTGGTGGACGAGACCATGGACCTGAACCTGCCCTCCCACCCCCATCCAGGCCACCCAGTGCCCGTGGCCCCCAGAGTTCATTGGCCTCCATCTGCCCAGCACCCAAATATCCGGATGCAGCCACGCCCACCACACCTCCCACACAGCAGGCTGTGAATACCTGCCTCTTCAGCCTCCACACTTGCTCCCCCTTCAAGCCAAACCACGCTCCTTTCCTGGCAAGCACTTCCTGGCACCTGGCTCTGGGCCCGGCATGTCCTCGGCTCAAGGTCCTGCTGAAGTGTCCCCTGGGAAGCCTCCTCAACACCCCTGGGCAGAGTGAGGTGCCCTGGGTGCCCTACCTCGTCACCTCTGGCACAGCACATCCTGTAACTGCCACGTGTCCACCTCCCACACCAGGCAGTGGACCCCTCAGAGCAGGAAGGCCGCCTCAGACATCTCGAGAGACCCAGGGCCCACATGGTGCCCCACACAGACCAGGGTTCACGCTGCAGAGGGTGGACGACTAGAAGAACTGACCGGTGGGCAGACAGGAGGACAGATGGATAAAGATCATCCACAGATACACGTCCCTGGCATCAGGTACAATCACACACAGTGCCTGGTTATTGCCAATCCAGCATCTTCTCGCCAGCTCCCACGACCACTCTGTCCCCTGCCTGGAGCGTGCCAGCAGCCTCTGGGCCCTTCCTCCACACCCTGTGTGCTGCACATCCGCACCCACCTGCCCTCGTTCCTGGTGGCCTTCCTCCCGCACACTCTTTGTTCGTTCCATCCTGGCCGGGGATCTCAGGACTCCTGCCCTAAGACCTTCTGCTGGAAGCCTTCGTCACCAGGCAGTCTCACTCCGGGGCCCACGACGCCTCCCTATATACTGGCTGCACAACCCTGGGGACCAGGCATCCTGGTGCCCCTTTCTCAGCAGAGACGTACATGAGCGACTGTCTCACAGCTGGTGGCCAGGCTCTCCTGCTGGGTGTGGGCTCTCTGAGGTCCATCACTGTGTCCCCAGGCCTGAGAGCAGGGCGAGGCCCAGAGTAGACGCTCAGCAAACACGCCCGAACCGAATGACTCCAGGGGCACCCCACAAGGTGCAACGATCAAGCTCTTCCCCACAGGTGTGGACACATCCTCTGAAGCGCCGCGAGGCCCCACCTCTCACGATCTCTGACGCACCTTCTCCCAGAAAAGCAAAGAGTGCATAGGCCAAGTAGCACAAAAATGAAAAAACTGGAGAGATTTCACTGAAAATGGTGCACAAGGACCAGGTGCCATAAGGATGTGTTCCCAGCAGCAAACCTGGCTGTTTCCCGATCAGAGCAACATCAGGAGATGCATCTTGGAGCATCCAGGGGTCTGTGGCAGCCCCTCTCAGCAGTGGGCACACGGAGGGGCCCTGACCCCCTACCCTGCTGCCCCGTTGGGCACCACCAGGTGCTGGGGAACTTGGAGCCGTGTCTCAGAAAGGGCACAGCCAGCCCACAGAAGCCCACGGCTGCTCCTCGGCTGCCAGGGTTTGAGAACAGCACGATTGAGACCGGCTTCCCTTCATTCACCCCTCCGACTCTGTGGCACGGTGGGCTGAGCAGTGCCGGCTCTCCACAGACCACAGCCCCATTGCCACACGGGCCCTGCCGCTATAGCACGCTGCAGGGCCTCCAGTCAGGGCCGCAGAGATGGGCACTCACAGCCGTGGTCCCAGCTGCTGGCCGCTGCTCTGGCCACACTGCCTAGAGTGAGCTGGGGCAGAGGCCACTGTGTCTTCGTCACTGGGGCCTGCACAGCACGTCCACACAGATCCCCTTCTGGAAGGACCCAGTTCCATTTGGCTGCCCGTAGACCAGCGCTTTATTCAGCGCTTTACTGGTACAACAAACCCCAGAGACGGATGGCCCTCATGCCACTCCCCCGATGTGTGTGCATGAGGGGCCTGGGGCCGCCCACCTCGCCCACCAGCAGAGCCTGCCCTGAGCCCATGCGCAGTGGCTCTGCCTCTAGAGGTCGCGACCTAAGACAGACGGCATGCAGATGACCAGATCCGAAGAAGAGCTCCGCAGTTCATCGCCTGTGATTTACTGCCAGCCTCTTGAAGAGCGTGACTGAAGCCACTCTTCAGGGTATGGACAGTGGAAGTATCCTAATTAGAATTCAGGTGGCCTTTGGATAACACGAGGAAAGAATTTAATAGATGCTTTAAGCCAAATGAAGTCATCTTGCAATACCTGGCAGAAGAACATTTTTTTTTCTTAAAACGAAATCCCCGGGTTGTAGGAAGCGTTAAGCCTCCAAGGCCCCATCAGCACCACCCTCGTTTACCAGAGCGGTCTTTGGCTCAGAAAGGAGGAGGGGAGCCCACACGCCCAGGGGCTGGGCGGTGCTGGAGAAGGCAGGTGGAAGGTGGCATTCACAGGGACACACTCCCACTCAAGGGCCCGGTCCCGCAGCGGCTCACGCCCCCAGTACCAGACCCCAGCCGGAGCGGCAACTGTCCCCTAGGACCCAGCTCTCCCATTTCCCTCGGGAAAGCCATTGGTGTCCTTCACTTCAGGAAGTGCCCGGCGGCACACTCACTTCCGAATCTGCCTCACAGGACCCTGGGGTGGAAGGGACCCCGGCCCGGGGCAACGTCCCCACCACCCAGCCAGCTTCCCTCACTGCACCAATGGCAATCTCTGTGAGCTAGGAAACGCTCTGGACTGCCCACCATGTAACCAGCCCTCCGTCCCCTTCCCGTCCCGTGTGCCTCCCCACTCACCGCCACACCACTCAGACAACGGGGGTCACCTCAACACAAGCTCAGGTCAGCCCAGCCCACCCAGAGTGCACCTGTCTACAGCCATCAGCAGCCAAGGCACTGCTATGCGGGGCCCACGGGCCTTCCAGGTGGAGCCACCTTCTCCTCACCCCGACCTACTGACCCCACCACCCCCTTCCCAGGGCGGCACCCCACGTAAGGCAGCCACTCACTGAATGGGCTGTTCAATTTAAATTTGAATAAATTATAATTAAAAATTCAGTTCCTCGGTCACATTTTTCCATGTTGAATAAGCCACTGTGCCCACAGGCTACCCCACCGGACACTTCCATTACCCTAGAACCTTCCACTGGATGCCTTGCTCCAGAATCCCTCCCACTGGCTCTGTGCATGCCTGGGCTTCCTCCCCACTGGGCTCCCTCACCCCACCCCACCCCACTGGCACCCCAGCCAGGCCCCCTCGCACGGTCACGTGCCTGCAAACCCACACGTCACTCCCGTGTCCTGGCTATTGTGAACAATGAACACGGGGGTGCATATGCCTCACGAGATGCTGACCTCGTTTCCTTGGCATAAACAAATAGTCAAGTTGCACATTGAACATCAATATACAAAAATCAGCTGCGTTTCTCTACCCCGATGATGAGCTATCAGGAACTACCCCACGGACAAGTGCCTTGAATAAAATAAAATACTTAGTGAATCCAACCACAGAAGTGACAGGACTGCACACTAGAAACTGAACACTGACGAACAGAACTGAGGATGAAACAGATGGAAAGACAGCCTGTGCTCGTGGACCCGATGAATTAATAGGGTGAAAGGCCCACAACCCCCAAAGCCAGCTGCAGACTCACCGCAATCCCCATCAAAATTCCAATGACACTTTTCACAGAAATAGAAAAACAAACCTAAATTCATATGGAACCACAGCAGACCCCGAGCAGCTACAGCAATCCTGAGCTGGCTGATATTCTAATGCCATTTAGCACAAAAGCAGCGCAGTCCAGAAACTTCACCCCAGTCTCTGGCCTTGGGGAAACCCACATTTGCGACCCCTGTGGGCCAGTCTCCTCCCTGGCACGGTCCTCTCTGGTGGACACCCCACGAGGAGGCAGAGCAGAAGCATAGCAGATGCATGACTGCAGCTCACCCCAGACCACATCTTGGTCAGGGAGCCCTCGTCAGCAGAGCACGAGGCACATCCTCTGCGTGATCTTGGGGGGGTCCAGCAGCCAGGCTCAGACACGATGGCAGCTTCTGTCCCCAGACTTCTGGACATAAAGGCAGCTGGGGACACGGGGAGGGAGGGCAGGTAACGATCTACCTCTGTGCCCTCCCTGGACCCTGCGGCTGCAGGCAGAGGCCCTAGGAGCAAGGCCTGGGCCTCAGAAGGCAGAGCCCGTGGGGTCCCAAGCCATAAACACAGTCCTGGGCCTGCCAGGGTCACTACAAACAGAGGCCACATTTGTGCCATTTTGTCACAGATAAGCAACTGCACAGAATGTGCATGAAATGCGAGGATGGTGAGGGAGGGGCCGCTGAGGCCAAATCCTGCTGGTGTCCTGCCTGAAGCAGCTCGAGGAAGATGGGAACGAGTGGGGTTGGGAACCTGCAGCCTCACTCGATGCCCAGGCACCAGCAGGATGTACCAGCCGGGCCCTGGGAAGTGCGGCTGAGCCCCCTTCCTGCCATGATCTCGCCCTCCACCCCAAAGGTTTAACCCAGGGAAGTGCCCAGACCCCAGTGGGATGGTACCTGGACATAGGCCCTCCACATAGCTAATTATAGGGGGTCATAAGGGCAGCGCCCTGATCTGATAAACCTGGTGCCCCCATGGGAGGAGGAAGATGCGTCAGACAGCGCCTGCTCCACGTGAACAGGGGAAAGGACACGTGAGGACCGGGGAGGGGGCAGCCGTCCGCCAGCCAGGGGCACAGCTCTACCAGGAATCAACTGTGCAGACACCCTGACCTCAGACGTCTGTCCTCAGACTGCGAGCAAACACCTGCCTGCCGTGGTGGTTGGTGGTGGCGTGAGCTACGGCAGCACCTGACTCATCCTCCTTTGGAGGGTGTGACCCTGGGGGTGTTCTCATCACATGGAGCAAGATGGGCAGGACCTCGGGAGCCCCAGGAAGTGGGGGACGTGCCTGGGGAGGGCGCTGCTAAGCATGGACAATATGGACAATGAGCCAATACTGATGCACGGCTGCCGAGTAGTGTCCACACTTCACTCAGTTCTCCTTATTTGCCTCAGGCTGTCTGCCGCCCGAGGGCGCCGTCCAGGATACGACATCCAGTGATCCCGTCTTCTTGGGGTTCTCCGGGTCAGGACAGGTCCTCAGATGTAGCTTTGCTCTGACGACCCCGACAGTTCTGAGGAGCACGGGGCAGGACGTTGCAGAACGTAACTGGGGACGCATCTGATGTTCCTCTGGGGGGGCGGTCTGGGGCCGCGGGTCTGGGAGGAAGGCCGCAGGTGGGGCGCTCTCCTCGTCCTGCCACTCTGGGCACCAGGCTGACCCTGCCACGTGACCTCGGTCTCGGGGCCGCGGCGTCCATCCGTCGGGCTCCCCATCCACACTGCCCTCTGGAAGGGGGTCCGTGTGCCCGGCCCCGCTGGGGGGGTTGTGCCCCAGCTCCTCCAGGGCGGGCTCGCTTCGTCCTTTATTTGGAACTCCTCTGGGCGGGAGACTAACCTGTGGGGTCTTCCTCCATCAGCAGGACCCCCGCCGAACTCTGCGTTCTGAGTTATTTGCCTCGTTGGAGCTCTGGCCCCAGCATGGCTCCGTCCTGGGTGGTGTGAGCATGGCCTGTGCCCCGGCCCCGTGGGCGGCTCTGGGCCCACCTGCACACGTCCTGCCCCAGCCCCGCGGCCTGCCACTCCCTCAGGGGCCCCCGCTCCCTCTGGAGCACTGGGAGGTCGTGTGTGGAGACTAACCCGTGCGTGTAAGCACACGTCTATAAATATTTCCACGTGACCTCGTGTACCTGTATCAGGGGTCACCTGTCCCCGGGAGTGACAAAGCTTGCTCCCGAAGCACTGCTCCCTGTCCAAAACCTCTCCCTGGATGCTCACAGGACTCATTCCACCCTTCACTCAGGTCCCAGCTCAGCCCTGCACGAAGTGGCCGTCCCCAAACCCACAGGGAGAGGGGCAGCTCCCAACGCCCTGGCTCCTTCACAAGGGCTCCCACGGTCACAGCCTGCGCTGACGTCACCGCCTCAGCTCCCCCGGCACCAGGAGGACTGCAGGTCCGGCCAGCTCCGGGATCTAGGCTGTTCCCCTCAATCAGGCAGGACAATCTGCACGGGCCACTTCCCCTCACTCTCCCTCACACGCAGCTCCCTGCACCTCACTATCCTCTTCACAGCAAGAATCACGATGTAATGTGAGCCGCGTTCACCAAGGGCTCATTTCTGGACGCTCCTGCATCTGTCCCACTGGGACATCAGTGCCACGAGGGGCTTCTTATGTCTGCCCAAGGCCCAGCACGGCACCTGGTACACACAGGCTCCTGACACGTGTTCCTGAAAGCAGCATCCGCACAGGTGGGAGCAGGAGGCTGACAGGAGGCCAAGAGCCACACACCGTCTAGCACCCGGCCTGCAGGGGTGACTGCGAAGCCAGGCCACACCCCATGCTCAGGGACCCCCGCTGCTTCATGCCCTACCTTTCCCTGGAACACGAGAGTCATGTCAGGTACCGCTCACACTCCAGCTCTCCGTCCACAGCGACGGCGAACCCAGCTGCCGCTGCATTGCGGGCAGGACACGTGCTTACGGGGCAGCCCTGCTCTTGAGCATTCCCTTTCACACGACACTGCCACTCAGGCCTGCTCCCTCCAAGTGACTCTCACAAGAACCTGTGGGAGGCATCCACCGGCCCACCTCGGGGTGGTCTCAGAGGAGCCCTTAGGGGGTCCGTACGGGGGAGTACCCGCACGCTCGCATGGCTGAGGGGCTGCAGGGGCCTTCTGTCCAGGTGCCCGTGAGCATCAGTGAACGACAGCACCCAGGAAGGAACTTCTGCTCAGCTGGAGGCCAAGGGCCGGCATGTTACCACCCTCCCTCCACCATCATCCTGCCGGGAGTCACTCCAGCCGCAGCTCCGTGCTGGGACCGTGCTGAGGGCAGAGGGGAAACTGTGGGGACGTGCCTCCCAAGGGATCCTCAGCAGGGCTGCCCATGCCCCCCGAATCTGCCACCAGCACAGGACAGCAGGGTCCCTCAGGGCCAAGAGACTGCAAGCCCCGGGCCAGCCTCCTCAGAGCTCACAACGTCACTGTCCAGTCACGGCAGTGCAGCGCGGGCACTGTCAGGCTGGGAACCCCGCCCCTGACCCCCTGCCTGCCAACATGGGGTCCATCCTCGCTCACCTGAGAGCAAAGCCCGCGCACCTTCTCACTGACATGGATGCAGGGGCTCGCTTGGAGAAGAGAAGGGAGGGTCAGGGAGAAACAGCAATGAAACCAGAGCATGGCCTGGCTGACCGAGGGCCCCTGAGGGCCTCACCCCTAGCCGCAGGCCGGGGGTGAAGGAAACAGGCCCAGGGGTCTCTCTCATCCCAGGTGATCGGCATCCACATGCCGGGTGAAGGGTGGAACCCACCCTTTCCGCGGTGCAAGGACGGGGAGCCGAGGGCAGAGCTGGCGGCCAAGTCCCATGGCCGAGGCTCTCCGGGAGGGGCCAGCCCACAACAGCTGAACCGCTCTGACAGTGGGCGCACTATGCCCAGGAGCAGGGGCCACCTCCCTGAAGCATGGGCTGCTTCTCCATCGTTTGTGCTCTTAAATGCCCGTCTCCATGCCTGTGAGGATGCACCTCATTCATCTCCACACCACTCCCTCGTCAGGAGCCTGGGACGGAGCAGGTGCTCTCGAAACCCTCCGAGGACACATGCCCCCAGAGGACTTCAAGCCCCCATGAGGGGTTAAAGAGCTACTAAACCTACCGTGGCCCAGCTGGTAAACACCCCACTTTAGGGGAGAGTAATCACCCGAATGCCATCCTCTGATTACTATGTATTTTCATTGCCAAAAGATGTAATACAATTTCATGGTTACTTGGGCCTGTAAAATAGAAATACCCCCAATTTTTAAGATATGAAAAGGTTTATGAGCGGGTACCGTCAGTTCAAGAATGAGCCCATGGTACAAATGAGTCAATTCATGACAAAATTTAATTTCAGGAAAATTAATGCAATAAAGATGCCACAACTGTACTTAAAGTTTTAATACCTATTAGGAGTTTTAGCGAAGTGGTGCAGGACCACAGACGCACAGATCCATTTCCTAGCTCCTCACGATGCAATTGACTTCATACCTAATTTATCTGTAATGGGGACAGCATTACAAGGAGCTGTGTATTTAACGAGGGGGCCAGGGTCTTCAACGGCCGAACCCATCACAAATGGAGAGCGTTCCCATGTCACGGGATATTAAGTCTGTTTCCTACAATGCTACTGAGACCCGGTTAATAGCACCAGGCTGACGGCCACGTTCACCAAACAGCCCAGGGAAGGCTTTATGTCCCAGCAAACGTCAGTGGCCAGAAATTCTGTAACTGCCAAGTACCCAAAGAAGCAAAACAAAGTGGGGGATCTGGATGCAAGCAACATGAGTCGTCAAAATTTCTGCAGTGAGCATTATCAGAATAAGCAAGCCACAAAAACAGAAAGCCAAGTCAGAGCACTGGACGTCAGAAGCACGAAGCACCCCGAGTCCATGCGGGACACAAGGACCTCCCTCCCGCAGGATCAGAACTCTGGGGTGCTGCTCTAGCAGACTACCGTGACGCTAAGCACAGAGTCAGACGCAGCGGCCGCCGGGCCAGGAACAGCTGGAGCTCCAGAGATCAGCTGGAACTCCTATCCCACCGGCAGGATGCAAACCAAGGCTCCTTCCATGGAGGGAAGGAGAGGGATAGGTAGGACCCGCTCTACAGGGCCTCCCGCCTCCCTACTCGGCAGCTGCTGTGCACCCCCTTTCCTGGTCCAGGGCCCATGAGGGGCCAGCGCTCGGTGGAGTAAAAACCTGCCTCTCAGAGCCAAGAACCAGCCTCCCCTGGACTCCACTCCAGGTCCCACGGAGGCTCCTGCTCTCTGTGAGTGACGATGAAAAGCAGGCGTGTAAGCCCCGCAGGGCGGCCTCAGCTTCAGCAAACATCTCCAGCAAAATGAAAAGGTGCTAGAATAAGCAATGGGACACTCAAGGGAACAAAGGTGGTTTGTTCCAGAAAACTCAATCTCCTGAAGAAATGAATTTCACCAAAATCGGTGGAGAGAAAATTTCATATCGCACTGAATCTGTCAGTGACTTAAAAAAAAAATCTTTATTATAAGTGACTCAAAACAGACAACGTGTGAGTCCTGAGTGTGAATGTTTGTGGCAGCCGCAGCACAGACGTAAGCCGACTTACAAGCCTCCCCACTGCACCCCGGGACCCTGGCAAGGATGCTGTCTCGGCACCATCGGAACAAAACACAGCTACAAACACAATTACAGGAGGGTCTTCCTCGCGGTTCTGTCTACTCGGGACAAGGACACCAGAAAAGGACTTCGGAACAACCACCTGTGCCCGAGCAGACGCCAAGCGGGAAGAGGCCGGTGGCAGGAGGCAGCGAGCGGGGGCAGGGCGAGGTGCGGGCAGCTCACCTGGTAGGTGTCCCACAGGCGGATGGTGCAGTGGAGGGGCACTTCCCGCATCAGCAGGTTGTTCATCCAGCGGAAGGCGAACTGCAGGTACCTCACCTCGTGCTGGTCCAGGTGCCGGTGGACTTGCTCTGCATGAGACAAACAGAGACCCCCAGGCTGTGAGGGAGAGCCCCCGGGGGCCGCCCTGGAACCACCCACTCCAACCGCCTGATGCCCAAGCAACGTCCCCAAGGGGCCGGAGAAGTCATCCTTATTAGAAGAGTGCAGATAGACTCTTCCTCGGGGAAAGTGAGCAGCGGGGGTGCCGTGACAGTCACAGCGGCAAGGGTGGCTCCCGGGTCATGTGCATGTGACCCCAAGGATGCCTCCCCACCCCGTTGTGACAAGCAGCAACTCCGCAGCTTGGACCTCGTGCTCCCCACCCAGGCCTCTCTGCAGGGAGGCTCCAGAGCTCCATGAAGCTGCACAGTCTGTGGACCCTGGAGGTGCCACTGCAGGGAGCAAAGATTCTGGGGCTCATGGTGGCCCTGTGACTTCCCAACATTCTGCCCCATAAAGATCTGCTCCAAGTGGCCTGGGAAGCACCCGTGCGATTTCACAGGACAAGCAAATATTGCCAAACGGGTCCTGCCTGGGAACTGGAACCCTCCATGCAGACTCCTCAATCAGGGCCCACCAAGAGCTGCTAAAAGCACTTTTTCCGCATACGTTTTCCTTCTCTCTGGGGCTTATTACCTTCCCCTGTAACCAGCCCTGAGAAGTGACCCTGAAAAAAGTTCATACATTTTCCAGCTCTCCCCAAAAAAGTTCTAGAACTAACAAATAAATAAGTGTTAGTGTTTTGCTGCTTACTGGTTTGTTTTCACTCGTGTTCCTGGTAACTTGCAGCACTGCAGCAACAAGGCTTTCCTAAGCACTAAGTATGGGGTGGGGGTACGAGGGGTGGGAGGACCCTGTCCTGAGACCCTCTGCACCTTGCAGACAGGCACTGTGGCTGAAGCATGAGTTCTTGGCTGGGAGGAGCTCTTGCCTACAGGAGGGGGAGGCTGGCCACAGAAAAGTTCCGGACGGCTCTGGTTCTCGCACGTGGAGCCAGTTCCTTCACTGGCTCTGCTACGACATCCCACCCCAAGCCACTGCTGTCCCTGGCTGTGCAACAAACACGCCTGGGCACCCTCGTGTGGCCGGCGGGGCAGGACACATGCGGGCTGGGTGTGGGGGAACAGCTGAGCCACGCAGTACAGCAGACCCAGCAACACCCTGAAGAACAATCCCAACAAGACAGTGAGTGACTACTCAGGGGTGAGAAGAACCGCACAGGCTGATGATTGAGCCCTTGCAGCCAGCTGGGAGCAAGGTGCCAGGGAGGGGCTGGCAGGACTAGGCTGTGGAAGACCCCAGAGGCCCTGGCCACATGCTGCCTCTTCCGGGACAAATCTGGGTCCGAGGGCTCCAGGCGCAGCACAGGGCAGGCTGGGCCCAGGGTGCGGAGGCCAGGAAGCAGGCAGAGAGGGAGGCTCCTCCGGCTGGGGTTTGCTCACCCCAGTATTCAGCTCCTAAGGGCAGGGGCCCCTCTCCCAGGAGGGGCGATTCACATGCTGGGAGGGGGCATTGACCAAGCCCATGCAGGTTCGAAGGAAGACCCCTGCGTTTCTACATTACCAATCCCACTTGTCCTCCCCCGTGAAAGCCTAAGGAGGAGAACATTTCTGTGGACAAGGGGCTGGGATGGCGTGTGAACTGGGGAGCCAGGCGCTATCAGGGCTGGCGTCAGCAGGAAGCGTATGGGGCCACGCTAGGGCAGTAAGAACAGGTCACCCTGAGAAATCTCAAAGCCATTCTTACAGTAAAGCAAATAAATATGCAGTATGAAATGAAGTCAATCGTCATCGTTGGCTTTTAAGATAGAACCTAAGCTTTCAACGGAAAGTCCTCTTCATCCTGGGCCCCTCTGAGCTCCATCCTGAGTCCTCGGCCTGCAGACAAGGGCCTGGCCCCCTGCCCTGGGGGCCCAGGGCCCAGGTGAGCGCAGGCTGGAGGCCCTCAAGGAGTTCAGGTCTGAGCGACCTCTGGGACCCGGGGAGCACAAGGCCAGCTCAGGGGTGGGCTGGCCTGACGAGCGGGGCCACAGGGGCTGACTTCGGTGGTCCCCACACCAAGCTGCGCAGCACCCGCATCTCAGGGGCTGAGAACATAGGTTCTGAGGCTCATCTCAACTTTCCTGATCACAGTCTTTCGGGGGCGGGGGGTCTGAGTCTGTGTTCAGTCAGGTCTCCAGAAGATTCTGATGTACTGGGAACCTTTGCAGGCACCCCAGGGGACAGAGGACAGACACCAGGACTCTACCCTCACACATGGGGTCTCTGTTCTAGAAGTTCTGTGCATAGGACAGGGCAGGCACAACCCACAGGTGGTGCCTCACTGGTCTTTTTAACCATGTTCTTCTCATCAGCTTATATTTTATTAAATACAATTAATTTTTTAAAAACTTAATTTCACCACCAAAGAGAAGTTTCCACTCACTCGAGCGGAGGATAAAGTGGCCAGCAGTCAACGGCGTGGCACTAGGCAGGGCCTCCCCAGCAGAAATGAGTCACAGCTTTTCATGGACAAGAGCCCCCAGACAGGAGAGGGCAATCCTCTCCCCGTGTCCCTAGCCGTCAGCTCGGGAGCGCTTAAAGCCACGAGGGGGTTTCTCTCCAGATGTCCTGAGGGTCCCATCAATGGCCCACGGTTTGAGAAACACTGGTCCACAGATACAACTGGAAAGCCTCAGAATGCACCTCGTCCTCAGCCCCCAGACTCCCAACACGCCCCACAGGGAGTTTCCCTCGGGTGGCTGACGACACCCCTTCAATGCCCAACCAACCACCGGGCCCTCCCCTGGGCCTCCTCAGCCGTTCCGGCGCAGCGCCACTCACGGCCAAACACTGGGGGAGATCTCTGAAGCTGCCCGTGCGGTCAGCCTGTCCCTCTCCTTGCTGCTACGAACACCCGGAGAAAAGCATCTCCCGTGGCACCTGGCCTTCACGGCTGAGGGTGCATGCCCGGCCTGGGGCAGGTACTGGGGGCCAGTCACCTCTGTGCCCCCTGCCCCGGCACACACCAGGCGCCTGGCAAGGGTCTGCGAGGCGCCTGAGCGAGGGCAGGAGGGGGGCAGGAGCGTGCAACTGCACGGAGGACCCTGTGACCACACCGGGCACGGATACAGCCCCAACCACCCAGCCTCCCCTCCGCCTCTGCTCCCGCAGTCAACACCAAGGAGCGTTCTCAGCAACGCGGCGGGACACTGTGTTCTTTGTAAAGAACTGAAGAATGATTTCTAGCCTGCAATTATCCTCAGCTCTGAAACCAAAGCTCATGAGAGCTCCAAGGGCCCTGAGTGGCCCTTCCATCCAGGCCTGACTGCTGCCAAGGGCAGAAGCCCCACCGGCTGACGGCCAGCCTCCACCACCACCCAGGGCACGGACTCAGGCGCTCCAGTTAGCCTGAAATTCAAATATGAGAACCCTAGAAAACAGCAGTTTAGAGAATTTCTGATTTTACTGAAGAAGCCTCCTTCACATAGAAAAAGTATACAGTTGGCAGCATGGAGAAGACCAGCAGGAAGAGGGTCGACACTGGGCAGACGGGACCACCGCCCGACAACGGCCCGGGAAGAAGGGAGGCCGACACAGGGTGGCTCCCAGGATGGGCAGCTCCCGGGACAGGTTGGTCCTGCCGGTGGCTCCTGGCCCCACCGGTGGCTCCTGGCCCCACCAGCTCCTGGTCCCTGCTGGTGGCTCCTGGTCCCTGCCGGCGGCTCCTGGCCCCGCTGGTGGCTCCTGGCCCCCACTGGCGGCTTCTGGCCCCACTGGTGGCTCCTGGCCCCACTAGCTCCTGGTCCCCGCTGGTGGCTCCTGGCCCCGCCAGTCACCCCGGCCTGCTGCTCTACAGAGACAGCTGGGCCATGCCAGTGGCTCGTCCACCAGAGCAGGACAGGCCCCAGCGCTACAGCAGGTCAGCAACCCGGGGCCTCCTGAGGCACAGCGGCCGGCCCACCTATCCCAGTCAAGTCATCCTTGTGGCCACGGCACCACCCCGACGCCATCAGAGACAGCAGTGGGTCGGTCACGGGGTTAACGGTTGGGAAGGAAAGACTAACTCTGAGTTTACCGACGTGGATTCACGTTATGTTTTCAGGGGCCGCTGCACACTGCTCCACACCCTCTGCTCCTGCGCGGGACACCACGGGCTATTTGCTGAGGGAGCATCAGGCCACTGAGGGAGGCCGTCACCCAGGCTCTCCCTGGGGTACCAGCAGTGGGTCTTCCCCCGGACCCTGGCCTCCTGCGGGCCGGGGACTCCATTGCCTGGCGTGCAGGCAGTGCTGGGCACCACGCTGAGGGAGACGATGGCCAGAACTGGAGGTTCTCAGGACGTGGCAGGACAGAAAGCTGGGAGACGAGCTGCCCACAGGACTTAAGGACAGAACGGCCTCTGCCTCCCCAAGCAGGCCCACGCGCGGCTGTAGTGCTTCCAGCCCGTGTAGGAGAAGGTCACCAGTTTACAAACTGGGGAAACAGCTCTGAAAACGTGCCTGGGAGGCATGAGTCACCTTTCTAATGTAAACTGGCAAGCGCACAGATTTGAAAAATTAAACACATATTTCTGGAACATCTACCACTGAAGTGACCCAAGAAACCATAAAGATTAACCCTTTCTCTTCTACAGTGAGTTCCACGTGAAGTCGCAGGAGCAGAGGTACCAGGCAAGTTCCCACCTCTCCCCCGGGATGCAGACAGAGGCAGCCCCTGTCCTAGGCCTGGCCAGGGGGGCCCATCCTAGCCAAGCGTGATGACCCGCACCCTTCCTGAAGGGGTGAGGCCTGCAGGACCCTGACCCGGGGGCACGCCCACCCTGTGCCTGTGCAGTGAGGCAGGCTGGGTCAAATGTCCCGATGCAAGCCAGGCGGCAGTGGACTGGATGCGGGACTCAGGGCTGCCCCTCCCCGTGTCCTAAAGTGAGGCCTGCACTGCCAGGTGGGTGCGCGGCCTTGCCCTGTGTCTCTGGGTACCAGCTCCAGGGCACAGCGACTGCCCACTGCCCGTGTGGGGAGGCAGAGACATCAAGAATGACCAGAAACCCGACGCCCTGCTGATCCCACAAGGACACAGGCAATGTCCTTCCAGAGCAAAGGCTCCTCATCTATCGCTCTTCCCGGGAGGATTTACCAGCCTCCTCCCACCCCCACATACCTGGCTGCCTGGGAGAGGACACTACCAGGCAAATGAGGCCTGCGGCCTGCCCTCCAATAGCTCAGCAGCCGAGAGGAGAGAAAATTCAACCTCGAGTCTCACATTTATCTGCTTCATCAGAATAAGCAGCCCTGCACGCCCAGCCTTCTCTCTGCCAGGTGTGGGCCTCGGAGGCCCTGGGCGGCACTGAGAAGGCCAGTCCCCTCCCTGCCCCTGTGGCGGGGCTCTAAGCCCCAGGCATGAGCTGAGAGGAGGCACCCCGAGGCCGCCCCCCCCCCCAGCCACCCCCGATGGCTCAGACCCGCAGGAGCCACGGTCCCACCACCAGCACAGCATCGCTCCTGCCAAGGTGGCTTCTCTGGGAGGAAGTGGTGGAGAGTGACAAAGTGGACCCACTGCCCGCCCTCCCAACCCTCCTCCTGGTTGGGTGGGACTCCTGGCAGGGCTGCATCCTGTCTGGAACGCGTAGAAAAATGGACTAAACTCGGCACATTACTTTCAATTTATAGACGTCAGGGCTGCAAACATATATGCTGAAAAGCTTCATTTTTCCTATTTGATAAGTAATTGTGAGCAGATGCTCTTTCGCTGATGAAGGTAATTTGGTTAGCAATAATTCTGAATTTGGAATTTCCTGTTTCCCTGGAAATAAGAGTGTACGTACGAATGAGTGGGCAGATGTAAGTATTGTCATCTTTCACGTTGAAAAGTTTTGTTTTTTTTTTTCACAAAACCCTCCATGGCAAGCCAGGGCACTGCCATCGTCACGGTGTCCCCAGAAGGTGGCCGTCATGCTGGCATGCACAGAGGCCGCCAAAATATTTGCCGGACCCTTTTCTCAGTACTTTAAACAGCAGATCTACAGATTGAAAATTCTGCTGAAACATCTTGTCTTCTTGATTAAAAATAAAAATACATTATGCAAACACACTGTGTCCAGGATTTATGCTAAAGAGGACAAAAACAAGGATCCCATTGACTTGGCATAAAAAAACACACACTGTCTGCCCTGCAGACACTACTTAGATTTATTTGCCCAAAGAGTAAGGTAAGTGCTCACACTTAGGTACCTGACAAAGAGCGCCGTGCAGAGCCCCTCCACAAAGCTGAGAACAGACATGAATACACCACACCTCTGCCGGGCACGGTATGAATAGGCTTTGATTTGGAAGGAAGATTTCAATTCTCTATCAGGCAAGGAGATAAAAAAGGAACAAAACAAGGGCCACCTGACAGTGAACGTGGGCCTCTCCGCAGCTGAGAAGCCCTGTGTCTGGGCCCACCCACGCTCAGGGTTTGCAAGCCTGGTGTATGTTAACACTGCGGCTGGAAAAGGCAGGCCCCATAGGGAGGCAGGGCCCACATGCATCCACGGGCCCGAGGACCCTCGCTGTGTCGGGGGCACAGGGGCACGGCCAGGAGGAAGGGGCCGAGTCGGAGAGCGGCAGGAGTGGGCCTGTCCCAGCCAGCTCCATGACAGGGAGGCCTAGGGCTCCCCATTACAGACCCCACAGAGGCCCCCACAGGGATGGAGGGTCTGAGCTGGAAGGGGACGGGGGTGGATACACAGGGGAAGTAAGGAGACAGAGCAGAAACCAGCACCTGTGATTCCACCCTCGAAGCACAGGACACTCCCGACAAATCCCTGCAGACAAACGGTCTTGCCAGCCCCACACCAGGGGCAGGGAGGAGGCAGTGGCCTGAATCTGGGCTGCTGGCCTGTCTTCTCCCTTGGGCAGCAGGGGAGCCTGGGCCAGACCCTAAGGAAGAGTGCTAAGACCTCAGGTGTAGAATCAGGAGAGCCTGGGTTCAAATCCCAGGTCTGCTTCTGGAAAGTTCTTGGAGGCTCCCAGTGCCCTGAGGCCCTCCCCTGAGAAGCCTGCTGCCTCATAACACTCTCTGCAAAGTTCCTGGCATAGCAGCAGCCAACAAGAGGGGAGAGCCACGGCCCTGTGTGTGGCCAGAGGGCGCAGAGGATGCCAGGAAGGGCCTCCCGGGGCCAGCCCCACAGCACAGGTGCACAAGGGGGACTTGGTGAGGGCAAATCTGTCCCACGGTAGGTGTACTATCAATGGCAGCTGATCAATATTGCTACACCATGTGCTTCATCAGGAAACCATCAATGCAACCTTGTTGCATTTCAATAAGGATCACTACAATGTCTTCAAAAAAAAATTTTTTTTGCCATGGAAATTGTAATGGAAATCAATAGGAAGTGAGATTTATTGAGACAATTTAACACCATTTTAGGAATGTGCTGACGGCATAAAGAGACAAATCCCAACCCCTCACCTCCATCCTATGCCAAGAACCCAGGGCACCACGCGGGCCCCACAGGGGGACATTCCACACCTTCCTCCTGCTTCACGAGCCAGGAGCAGCACACAGAAGGTCAGTGAGAACCAACAAAGCCAGCTTCCGAGAAGTACCTCTGTAACGTCAAACACTGCAGATGCACCATTTTGCAGACTCTGGACCATGTGCCTGGTCAGAGGGGCCTCCTGGTTCCCTCGGGGGGCTGGCCTTGCCCCCTTCCTGGGAGGGAAGCTCTAAGTCCTCAGACATCCCCCAGGGCAGACTGTCCCTGTGATGCTAACAAGAGAGGTTCTGGTGAGTGCACCCCTCAGCAGGGTCGGGATGGAGACTAGGTGGGACCCTCGGCTGCCAGCTGTCAGGGAGAAGAGAGGAGCTGGAGACTGAGACCAACATGGGCCCCACGACCCAATGGCGCCCACATGAAGAAAGCCAACACACTCTGGACACACAGACCCGGGAGACCTTCCCAGCTGGTGGTGAACACTTGGATGGGTGGGTGGGTGGGGCAACATGGCCTGACTCCATGGGGGGGTGGCAAATGCCCAGACCCCACCCAATCTCATCCTACGCCTCTCTTCTTTTGCTGGGTCTTCCTTATCTGTACCTTTCACAATAAAACCACAATCACAGCATAATGCTTTCCAGAGCTCTGGGAGCCCTTCTAGCCGATTGCTGAACCTAAGGAAGCCACGGGAACTGCTGAATTTATGGCTACTGGGTCAGAAGTGCCAGCAGCCTGGGGACCATGGAGGGACAGCTGCCGTCTGAAGTGGGGCAGTCTGGTGGAGAACTGAGCCAGCCCTTAACCTGTGGGGTGTGACATCACCTCCGAGGGGTGAGCGGCAGAACTACATACCCACTTGGGGTACAAACAGAATACTCCTGCCACCATCAAATGGCCCTGAGGCTGTGATCCAGAAAGACATTAGGGCAGAGGCTAAACTGCAAATATATTCTCCCAAAATAACTGCTCCAAGGCTGGCTTTAACATCAAGGTCATGCCATGGGACTGCTCTCTTCTTAGATGCTGCACAAGGGCACGGGTGAAGGTGGGTCACCCCACAAGGCTGCTAACCGATCCTGAGCAGGAGAGCCTAACACGGTCACTGCACAGTGTCAGGGAGCGGTCCGAGTGCAGTCCCTCCAGGGCCCTGGGGCACAGACGCCACCCGCACCCTGGGGACCCAGCCTGCACACAGGCGGGGAGTGAGGTTAGGGCTCCCGACAGGATGTGAGAAAACAGTGTGTATCTGACACCACGACACACTATCTTCCCATCTTTAGAGAGGTATTAAGGCATATTTTTTTGACAGTAACATTATCTAAAATACAAGCTCTTCTAGAGCTACCCAGAATTGGAGCGACGAGGCGTTAAATCATTCTCACTTCGCAGATGTGCTCATGAGCTTCTCAACAAACGCCTGTGTTCGTATCAGGAAGCAACAACCAACCTGATTTATTAGAAAAGAACGCAGATGACAGAGCGACTTCCCCGGGCACCCAGAGCGCAGAGGCACGGACAGCCTGCCATGCGCACGTGCTCAGCAGCAGTGGCCCAGGCACCAGAAAAGGTGGCTGGACGCCGACCAGGTGGATGGGAGCCAGAGGTGGCCTGGCTTCTGGCTCCATCCCACCCAACACCCATACAAGCGTCTAGATGGGGACATGGTGAGGACACTGATGAGGGGTCCTAACTGAAGTCCTGAGATCTGATGGGCTGGCGGGGTGGGCCTGGCCTGGTCTGCAGCTGAGGCAGCAGTAAGCCCCCGGGGATGCGGGTGGGGGTCTCTCGGGGCTCGCCGAGCCCACCGACAGGGGTGCAACAGGAACTGTACCTGTGATGGTGGCCAGCAGAGCCCTGCTGGAGTGAGGGAGATGGGCTCTCATTCCCAGTGAGGTGGGGAAAAGAGGGGGGCTCTCGGGCATCAGCTGTCCTTCGTCCACTGGATTCATTTTCTGATTCCATATAACAAATGATCATCATGAATCTGTTATTTCCCCCGTGGCTCTGAGTCCAGACAGGACCTTGCTGGGTCCACCGCTTGGGGCTTTGCAAAGCTGCAGTCAAGGCTGCACTCTCCTCCAGAGTCTGGACTGAGAAGCGCTCACCTCCAAGTTAATTCAGGGTGTTGAAAGAACTCAGTCCCCTGCCGGTGAATGCCCGAGGGCCCCAGCCCTCTGCTGGCCATCAGCTGGAGGCCATCCCCATGTCCTGGCCACGTGAGCTCCTCCGGCATGGCAGCCTGCTCCAGGAATAGTCGGAATCTCTAGGTCTTCTGCTAAAATGGAGTCTCAGATGCTGTAATATAATCACGGGACAGATAGCCCGTCACCCCATCTCCATGGAGCCAAGGACTCACCCAAACCCAGCAGCAGAGTGGATACCAGCAGGAGAGACTGAGAGTCACCAGAGGGCCCATCCTGCATGTTCACTCCCTGCATCTGCTTTGGCAGGAGCAAACCATGTGAGCCTATGACACGCCAGCCCCTGTGCTCCCCTTTCCAGCGGGTGGGGAAGAGAAAGGCCTGGGCTGCCCGCAACTCCAGCCGTAGCCAGGAGCCAGGAGAGCTAAGGAAGGCTCTGCTAGACCTACACCACCAAACCAAGAGGCAATGCCCTTTTTCAAATGAGACAGAAAGCAGAGAAAAAATAAACTCTGAGCTAAACAAGCACATGGCTCAGATACACCGTTTGCAGGTTGTCTCATCAGCAAGAAGAGAGCCCTAACGCGACCCAAATCTGCAAGGAAGTTGAAGATGAGGAGCTTCCCCAGAAGTGTTCCTTCCACCATGGCATATTTTAAAACTGAGAACACTGCACGAAAATACCCATCTGAGTTCAGACCACGACCTGCGATTCCCACGCCTGGGCTGGCAAGCAGGTCTGTGCCTGCCCACGGTCGAGACTCAGTGCAAGCACCACTGCCCTCCTGAAGCCTTGCTGACCTCCACCAGAAGCTGAGCCCACCGAGCCGCCTGCAGACTTCCGGGAGAAGATGGACAGCACATTCGTGGCCTTGATGGTCAGCACAGCCATCTCGCCCATTAAACTGTGAGATCATTATTGACTGGGTTCCTTCGATTTTTTTCAACACCCAGGACTGAAAGGGCAAGACAGTAAGTTTTCCATGAAAGTGGAAAGGATGGATGCATGGATAGATGGACAGATGCACTGATCAATGGATACCTTGATGGGTGGACAGACAAATGAGGGATGGATGGATGGATGGATGGATGGATGGATGGATGGATGGTTGAAGGCTGGGTGAGCAGATGGATCGGGGGAGACAGAATGAACTGCAGGAGGCTAATCAAGAAGTAAAGGGAGAGACACATGGGGAGCTCAGTGATTGAGCGTCTGCCTTTGGCTCAGGGCGTGATCCTGGGGTCCTGGGGTCGAGTCCCTCATCAGGCTCCCCACAGGGAGCCTGCTTCTCCCTCCATCTATGCCTCTGTGTATCTCACATGAATAAATAAACAAAATCTTTAAAAAGAAAAGAAAAAGAAGAGAAAGATGGATGGGATGGATGAAAAGCATCTTTCCAAATCAAGTTCTAGGACTCTGATATTCTCCTCATCATAAACCATTACCAAAGAGCAGAATCTAGTTGAGGGAATTGACTTGTTTTTGAGGGAAAGAAGGCATTTCTTTCTACACCTTTGGACACAGACACGAGTATGTAATAAAGATAATAAAACTGAACCACACATATGAGCACATCTTTATTCTGGCTTGCACTCTTACCTAGAAAAAAAATTGTAGAGTACATGTAGTCTCACTCAAAAACTTTAAAAATTACTAGTTTATAATCTGTAGTATACATTTGAAGGGAACAGGACGCAATCGAGCACATACTGGGAGGACAGCGTAACAGGTCATAACAACTCAATCAACGCCCGGCATTCCCACACATCCTGACAGGTCCTAATGACATTCTCTACCACCTAAAACCTGTCAACAGCTCTCATGAAGGTGCCAGGGTCCTGACCAGGCCCCTTCCTTCTCCTCCCACATCAGTGGTACACTCAACATCGAGGAACAGGCTCCCTGGGAACAAGGATTTCTAGGGCCCAAATTCTCTGACCATGGCTGCGTCCTGATGTCATGTCTCTGAGTACTGGGCTAGGGGGAAATGCACAGATGGGGTCTCCAGGCCCTTGCCAGCCTGCCCCAGCACACCCCACCCCGTCTACACCCCAGGCCCTGCCAGCCTGCCCCAGCACACCCCGTCCTCACCATCTCCCCCGGCTCTCCAGGCCTGGCCAGCCTGTCCCAGCACACCCCACCCCATTTACACCCCAGGCCCACACCAGCCTGCCCCAGCACACCCATCCCCACCATCTCCCCCACGGCCCCCCACACTGCCCCCGCTGCTCACACAACCACCCACAGGTCCCAAAATGGTCCTGCCACTTCACACCACCATTCCCTCAGTCACCACAGCAAACACCCACACGAGACTCAGAGCCACTGTCGGTCTTCTGCAAAGCCTTCCCCGACTGTCGCCTCTGACTCCGTGGGGCTAACCAGAGAAGCTGGCTGCACTGTCATCCCCTCAGTCTGCTGTCTCATTGGATAAGAGCTCCCCAACAAAGGGCTCTAATTCATTCCCATACACCCAGGACCTTGCATACGGAGCACATTTCACAGACACCTGCTGAATTGTGTGAAGTCCATGGCCCAAACCAGAGGCCCCTCAGTCTAAGATCGGGCTGCAGGAACAGCGGGTCCCCCAAAACTCGGGGAAGATGAGGGACCGTGGCCCAGGCACGCAGCTCACTGGGCGGCCACTCTGAGGGCTAACACAGCCACAGGGCTCCCTCCCCGCATTAGAAAGGACGTGCCAGGAGAGCAGGGCACAGACCAGGCCAATGAGGGCAGTCAACGGGACTGTCACCAGTCCTGCTCCGCCTGGGCCCCTCTGCCTCGGCCTGGGACGCTAGCAGAGCACCCAGACTGGTCTTGCTGGCAGGGAAGAGGTACAGCCCGGAGGAGAAGGGAGGGGACAGAGGAGACATACCTGAGTGTGCCACGTGCACAAGTCAAGGGAGCGAGCGGGGCCCGAGAGCCACAGGACTCTCACCTCCCTCTCCACAGCCCACCACCAGAGCTGTCTGTGGCCATGAGAGCCCACACGCAGGAGACACGGAGGCACGCTGCCAAGCTGCACCCATCTGTGTCCTAGTTCAGGCACGTCTAGGACCGGGGCCTAATCTCTGCCATACCTCATAGGGTGCTCAGCGCCTCATGAAGTGGACGCTCACTACGTGTCCCAATCTTCTATCACAACAGCAGACCCAGAGTCTTCACACATTCATGGAGATCACTGAATGAAGGCCAGAACTGGAACCAAGGCGTGACAGCTGCTGGGAGGTGACATGAGCAGCACTCCCCGGCCTGGCCTGGGATGAGGCCACTTGCCCAAACCACCCTCCTCCACCGATGGGAGGAGCCTGTGACTGCAGCCAGAATACCAGGGCAGGGAAGCCGGGAGCTGCACGAGCCACACGGGTGGGACCACCAGCCACAGCGGCCCCTGCCCGGCTCTCGTCACTGTGCCTGGGAGCAGACAGCACAGGCCCCCGGGGTGCGCCCCGTCAGGCCTGCCCAGCACCGGAGCCTCCCAGCAAGGGCGCTGGACACAGCTTGCTGCCCACCCCCAGCCCAGCACCCGGCAGTCTGCGGGAAGCAGGGACGTGTGGACAACAGTCTGATTCTGGCGTCGGGGGCTGATTTTCCGCCTGGATACGCCAGTGCCTCACGGGCTGCTCCTGTTCTGTTCTGTTTGAGTATTTACGAGCAACCCCACGGCTGCCAAGGTATCATGCCGTGAACTTGTGAAAAGAACGTTAGCGGATGTAAAACAAGCAGACCAAAGTTCACCAAGCACTTTGCTTCCATACCGTTTTTTAAAAAATAACCAGAACACAGTTTAAAATGATGAGTTTCCAGGGAGGGTCTATCATCCATCATCATCATACGGAAGGTCCTTTCCCCCTCCCTGATGGAAGGAATCTGTTCCTGCTTCTGGCACTGAAAACCCACCCCAGATAATGGAGAACCGCTCGCTTCCCGTAACTGCCTCAACTTAATGCAATTTACCCTTTGCTTTCTTATCTGTAACCCAGAGCGTGAACGGTCACTTGCCTCATTCTCTGTGCACCAACACCCCCTGCCCCAGAAAAGCAGCTATGGGCAGAGGGGGGTGCCCACAGCCCACCCCTACCTGCCTCTCAGGAGACGCGGCTACGCCGAGGAAGCCGACCACAGACCCCGTCCGTCCAGGCTCTTGGGGAGCACCCAGGGTGCCCCAGGACCACCCCCCATGATCTGCAGACACGCTCACGGGGCTCTTACACAAAATGTGGTGTCCCACTCCAGAGCCACTCCACTGTCCCCTTCTTTTCGGGGGAACATTCCCACAAGGACCTCCTGTACCAAGCTGAGAAACTGAGCATAAGAATGATTAATTTTAGGAAAGATTTGTAACCTTGTGAAAAACACAGGACTCCCCAAGCTCAGACACACAAATACACAGGAGAAAGGGGAAAGCTTTTACCTCCAGCAGGAAAGCGACCAACAAATGCAGGAAAGTGGGTACATTAACAAACCCCAGGAGCGACTGCCCCCGACAACATGGTGACCCGCAGGTGCCCAAAGCAGCGTGAGAGGCCTGAGCATGGCAGGACAGCTCTCCATCTGGGTCTCCTCACAGGACACTTCTCAACACGAACAAAAGTACTGGCTCGCAGCACAGAAGCCTGCCAGACACTCCTCAGCCCACAATCAAAGTGAACCAGCAACAAGGCAGCCTGCTCTGCGTGTCCCCAGCAGATCCTTGAGGAGGACACAGACACAGGTCTGTGGATTCCTGCCAAAATCTGAATCTCAGCACCAGGAAGCAACAGATAAGCCCAAATTAACAGACATTCTGGCAAGAAAACAAAACAACAATAAAACCTGAATGTACACACTTCAAAAACAGTGAAGTCATAAAACACAAAGCAAGGCCAAGTCTGTCCCAGGAGAGAAAAGATAAGTGAAGGCAGCACGGGATTGGGGATGAGCAGTGACACCTGGACAGGGTCCGCAGGCGAGATGCCAATACTTCCATCAAGGTCAGTTTCCTGGCTTTGGTGGGAGCGCTATAGTGGAGTGGAGTGGAGTGGAGTGGAGTGGAGTGGAGAGGAGAGGAGAGGAGAGGAGAGGAGAGGAGAGGAGAGGAGAGAAGGCTCCTATTTAGAGGAAATATACTGAAGGATCCAGGAGTAAAACCCTGCTGTCCTTCCATCACCCTCCAGGCCCCACCCTGCACACTCTCTTCGTACCCCAGGAGGACCCATAGCACCCAGCACCCCCTGAGCTGAGATGCAGCGGCACCCCAGAGTCTGCACACTGGGGTCTGCACACTAGGGTCTGGTCTGCATATAGTGTCTGCATGCCAGAGTCTGCATGCCGGGGTCATCATGCCGGGGTCATCATGCCGGGGTCAGCATGCTAGGGTCGGAAGGTCTGCACACCAGGTCTGCATGCCAAGGTCTGCATACAGGGTCTGCACACCGGGATTGGCACACCAGGGTCGGGGGTCTGCACGCCGGGCCTGCATGCCAGGGTTTGTATACAGGGTCTGCACGTCTGGGTCGGGGGGTCTGCACGCTGGGGTTGGCATGCTGGGGTCGGAGGGTCTGCACGCCAGGGTTGGCATGCTGGGGTTGGGGGGTTTGCACGCTGGGCTTGGCACGCCGGGGTCAGGGGGCCTGCATGCCAGGCCTGCATACAGGGTCTGCGCGCCAGAGTCTGCACGCCGGGGTCCGCACGCCAGGGTTGGGGGGTCTGCACGCCAGTCTGCACGCCAGGTCTGCATACAGGGTCTGCAAACCAGGGTCTGCACGTCGGGGTCGGGGGATCTGCACACCAGGGTCTGCACACCAGGGTCAGGGGGTCTGCATGCTGGGGTCTGCATACAGGGTCTGTGCACCAGGGGCAGGGGTTCTGCACACCAGGGTTGGCATGCTGGGGTCGGGGGGTCTGCACACTGGGGTTGGCATGCCGGGGTCAAGGGGCCTGCACACCAGGCCTGCATACCAGGTCTACATACAGGGTCTGCGCGCCAGAGTCTGCACGCCGGGGTTGGGGGGGGGGGGGCGGTCTGCACGCCAGGTCTGCATACAGGGTCTGCACACCAGGGTCGGCACGCCAGGGTCAGGGGGTCTGCATGCCAGGTCTGCATACAGGGTCTGTGCAATGGCGTCTGCATACCACGTTGCACAAGAGGTGACTTCCTACCCCACCCTGTTTTTCTGGGCACAAGCCTTCCCAAGTGCTCCTCATCCATTTCTTGGAGCACAAACAACAGAAAAAGAAAACCTCCTCCTTCTTGAAATCATTTCCCAGGGTTCTTGCTGGTCTGTTTTTTCTAGAGGACAGTGTCAGCTCAAAGCCTGCCACTGCTGTGTGTCCTTAAGGTCCCTGCCTCTGAGAAGAAGCCTGGGCCTCAGGATGCCTGCCACTCACTCAGGTGCAGGGATATGGAAGCAGGGGTCCAAGAGAAATGCTGGGGACACAGGGCAGGAGTGAGGCAGAGGCCCACCCAGGGCCGGCACTGCTGAGCACAGCCCAGGGCCACCATGGAGCCATGGCCTGACGCCTGGAGGCCTCGGCCCCAGGCTCCCCAGCAAGGAAACAGTGAGCAGGAAACAGAGCCAGCTGTAACTGGGGCAGAGCCAGCTCCGCATCAGAGGGCCTCAGGGTGCAGCTGAATGGAGCCAAGGCAATGGGCAAAGGACAAGCTCAGGGGGTACCTGCTTCATAAATGCAAGGGCAGTGCTGCACTGTGCTCCTGAAGACATCTAGAGGATGGGGCAACAGAGTTCTGGAACCTTCCATGGACACTTGCAGTCTGGGCAACAGGTGCTCTCTGCAGGTACAGCCTCTCCTGGCCTGGCCCTCAGGATAAGCACACGGTGAGGCCCGTTCTCTCAGGGAACACATGGGTAAACTAAGGCAAGGACATCCAAATACTCAACGGCAGGTATGGTGAAGGCAGCTTCCTCAAGCATCCACCCAAGGGCGCCTCAGGTGTGAGCTGGCCAGCCACAGGGTGACCACAGCGAGGTCGGGGACCTGGGTGGTTAAACAGCAGGCATCTGCCGCCAGGATGCCAGCACCCACACCAGAGTCCAGGCTGCTCAGACCAGGCTGGCTGATGGGCCAGCAAGTGCCCGGGGCTTCCCCTCGAGGCTCCCGGGACCAGAGCACAGGGGCGCCAGCTCACACAATTTTAACGAGCTAGAGAAGCCTAGTGCTACCTGGAGGTGGTGGGCTCACGGGAGGCAGGCAGGGCAGAAGCAGGGAGTATGTGGCAGGCGCCTTCACTCGGCCCGTCGCTGCTCTGTCCACCTGGGGGCTCCCGAAGTGTGGAGGGCCCGCCAGAGGCTTGGGAGGCCAGGCAGGGGGCTGCAGGCACCTGCGGGGCAGGTAAGCAGAGGCTGCCCTCCACAAAAAGATGGGAGGAGGAAGAGGACAGTCCTCAGTGGCTGGCCTGGCCACCCAGCTACACAGACGAGGGTTACGGCCACACACCCAGCGTGCTCCGGGGCCAGGCCGCCCTGAGGAACAAGGCCTCTTGTCCTGCCCGGCTGCCACCTCCCCATCCCAGCAGATCTCTCTGGCTGCCGTCCTCAGGAAGCAGATGGCAGAAAGGCCCTCGTCGGCAGTGCACAGAAAGCTTTGCTTAACCGGAATGACTGTACCAGGGCAGCCGCGAGACAAGAGACACCTCCTGCTGAAGCTGTTTCTGCACACAGGGGCGAAGCAGAAAGACCTCCAGGAAGATCAAGTGGGAAATTACAGATTCAAGCTGAATCGCGGGTTTCCTTGCAATTAGGAGGGAAGCATCCAAGTGCATAAGGGGGCGGGCCCTGGATTCTCACACCTCTATAATTCACTCATCGAAACAGAAACACCAAGCTTTAACTGTTCTGGAAATGCAGACCAGATGAAGAGCCGGGCGTGGGGGGCGGACACTCAGAGCCGGCCGTGGGGGAACCGCCTCTGGGCTCCCTCAGCACCCTCAGCCCTATGTCTAGTCACATGGTGTCACTGGATACAGAGGACAGACTGTGTGACAGCAGCTCCCACCCCATGTCCCGCCTCGGCCACACGACAACCTGCTGCATCCCCAGTGTTCCTGCAGACGTGGCACCATCAAGTTACGGGGGAGAACCTACGGGCTCATATGCTCTGTGCCAGCATATGACCATGGGGCAGGTCCTGAGCACCCGGGGAGCCAGCTGCCCACACCCTTTGCACAGGCTCTCACCCTTAGCCTCATATCTGACCCTTAGCCTCCGTGGAGGGGAGGTGGGGGGGACACCTCACACCACAGCAACCAGAGCCTGGAGTGGTCACACACATGTGCACGCATGCACAGGGTGTCGATAAGCCCTGGCCTCGGGGCAGCACAAAAGGGTTCCCCACCATCGCTGTGACCCAGACTCGATGCTCTCAGCCTGCTTCCCTGATGGTCAAGTGCAGACACCAGGACCGCCATAGGAATACAGGGCCTATGGAGCGTGTGCTGCTCAGCAGTCTGGGGAGCCAGGAAGAGCTGAGGGCACAGCGAGCCCTCGGAGGGCACACACCCGGGCTGGACCTGGGGTCAGCTGTACGAGCACATTCACAGGCCATGTCCCTAGAGAGCATGGGCACTGCTGCCTCGGGGACTCCATCCTAGGGCAGGATGGCTAAGAGACCATCAGAGGTATTTCCAGCACCTGCCCTCTCCCCTCCTCAATGCCTCACAGAGTGACCGAACTGGGCAAAATGCAAGTACAAGAGAAGGGACAAGAAAAATCTGAGAAACTAGACAAAAACAGACAAGTGGTGTCTCCCCAGAGGAGCTGAAAAGCTCAAGCCCACGCCCGCACGGCACAAAGCCAGGAAGGAATTCTGCACCCAACAAGCCTTCAACCCAGAAACGGCAGCTCTGTGGACGTCTGGAGAGGTGGGCTCCCCACAGAGTCTTCAAGAAGCAGCGGGACGGTCCCATGCCTGCATGCCCCTGCCCTTCCCCATCCTGCCCTAGAACCCGGACACAGGACATTTACCTGCACAGATGTGAAAGCAGGGGTCAGACGGAGGGACCCAGCAGAGGGCAGGAGGTCTAATCTTAGAGAAGAGCTGCGGGCCCATCCTCCGCCTGCCCTGTCCCCTGTGCGGTGACAGGGTGGAGGCTGAGAGGGAGCAAAGCATGGGGAAGCATGGTGCCATGCAGGGGTGCCCACACGGGGCCCAGAGGCTGGGGCATGGAGGACACGGCAGGCCGCCAACAGTAAAGACGAGAAGTGCTCCACTGTCTTTCATGAGAGCCAAGGGCTTACTGGCAGGGAAGGTGACCTCCGCTGATATAAACTGTCCCCTTCCAGCCAGCCCGGCATGGACATGTCCAGCTGCAAGGCTGCCTCTGTCCTGGTTTTAAGAGGGACGCTGGTGCTTGATGGTGAGGGAGATAAAACCACTCACATTCTCCAGCAACCTGTAGCCACGAACGAAAATGACTTTGGGGAATCATTTCAACACCAGATTTGATGGCCTACATTCAAAGCCAAGACCAGTTTTTTCTTCTTAAGGTCAAGGAGAATCACTTTATTTGGAAGTTTCTACTTACAATGTAATTAACTAGTCTCAGTTTGGCAATAACCCTGATCATCAATCTCAGGATGCAGGGTCACAAAGATACCATCATTAAGGAGAAAAACATCTAAATCACGGGCTCAGAAGGCCTCACGTGCTTGCGTTTCATGACACACTAGATGGCCATCACCACTTCCCAGTGTAAACACGCTGCCCACTTGAGCAGCTGAATCACTGCTAATCACGGTGTGGGCGCTCCAGCTCTAGCATCTCCGACTGGTTCTGGGGGAGTCACAGGCAGACAGCATCCCTGATGCTGGCACATCCGCCCGGCCAGGGCTGCCCTGTGAGCTGAAAGCACAGTTGTAGGGGCCTCCCTGGCCCACCCTGCCGTAGCCTGGCCAACACGAGAGCAACAGCCTCCAGAGGCTGTAAAGTGGGCTGGGCAGTGGTGGCCAGATGACCTCAGAGGGCCTCTCCCCTCCATCCTCCAAATAGAGTCTCGCATGACTCCATGCTAAGTGCAGGCCTGGAAGAAAGAACTCCCAGAGCAACTGTTACTGTCCTGTCTACTGATATAGGACAGAACGTCCTCAGCGGTCAAAACCCATCCACACACATCAAGTAAAGTCTTAAAAACTCAGCTGACCCCTCTGTCCTGCAGGGGATTTAGGTGTGGCTCTACCCGCAGGCCAGTAGCTCCAACAGCCTCTTGGGATCCCGCAGTCCAAATGTGGGAGGAGAGATGTTGCTTGTTTGTAAAAAAATAAATCCCTCTCTACCTATTTGGGGGGACCACCTGAAAATAAGCTTAAATTAGGAGGAAAACACAGAGGGTCAGGGAGGCAGCAAGGCCTAGAGACAGAGCAGGAAGCCAGAGGGGGTCACGGAAGGTCCCCAAGTGATAAGGCTACAGCCCCACTCTCCTGACACATTGCTCTGGCCTGGGAGGTGGCAGGAAGGGCTACGGGCCTGACCCCAAGGCCCCGAGGTGACAGTGGGAGGGCCCTGGGACCTCGTTCCTGGCTTCCAGGGTAGTGGCTGGTTGGTGCGGGCAACAGCAGAGCAGAAGACGTCCAGCACCGTGTCAGCCTCAGGCTACAACAGCCGCAGGGCTGAGGAGCTCCGGGACCCCTGAGTCACTGGGGCACTCAGCTCCCTTGTGTCACGGTGGAGCTCGGTATTTCAGAGCTCTGGTAGGTGCCACCTCCTTTGGGAATGGTGGGAAGTATATCCAAAGACTGTCACTCCAGACTGAGGCTCCTCCAAGGAGAAAGCACTGTCCCTGCAGCCAGCGGGATGGTCAGTTAGTGGGAGAAATCAATAAATCCCAGGGACCAGCAGGTCACAGTGTGTAAACGGCCCAGCTCAGTCAGCTGGGGGGACAGCCACGCGGCAGTCAACACCTACCCAGTCATTAGCACTGCACGCCCGGTGTTTTCCTGTCACTTCTACCAATTACACAGCAGTTAGTAGGGGTCGAGCGGGCACAAATTATGGAGGCTGTCCACACACCAGATCACCCCTTCCAGGGATTAAAGGGCAGAAGGATGAGGCCTGGAGAGCCTCAGGCAGAACAGAAGCCACGGAGGAGAGCAGCAGGGTAAATAAACGCCTAGAGACTGGGATAACCCACTCAGGGACTGCTTGAACCCGCTGCCCCTGATGCTCTCTCTAATGGAGAGCTTCATCTTCAGACCAGAGTGAAGCAGTTCAAAGCCTTAAATACCATGGGAGCCCTCGTGTGCAGGACACCACAGTAAACACTTTACCCATCAATCCACCAACACACCAATGGGGAATGGGCACAATCTGCATGCTGGGCATCGTGCTGGCTACTAGGAATTCTGGATGACAACCCAGGCACAGGCTCAAACCAGGAGGAGGGACCCGCTTTTTATTTAAAGATGGCACTTTAGAGTTTCTGACCTCCTGTGTCCTCACAGAATGACAGGGAGGTGGGGCACCAGGACGCACAGGATGCTGGCCAGGTGTCCCAAGAGGAACCACGTGAAGGTTGGGGACAGGGATCCAAGGGTGGGCATCACCATGGCACAGCTGCAGGCTGTGGCTCCCCGAGGCAATCCTGGGGTGCAGGCGGGGACAGGCAGGACTCTGAGCCCACAGGACACTGCTGGGCCCCCACGTGGCAGAGAGCGGGGACGGCTCTCTGTGTTCAGTCACAAGCCAGGATGGCAGAGCTGGAGGCAACATGGGGCTCGCCCAGCCTGTGGGGAGAGGGAGACCAGAGGAGGACCTGGCCCCTACAGCGGGGAGGCTGATACACCACACCTCGCAGCACCGCTGTGGAAAGTCAACCCAGTAACTGAGGTGAAGACCCGACAGCGTGCCTGGCACACGGCAGGCAGGTGCCAGACTCTAGCTGCTACTGGCAAGGGCAGCAGCGCCCACCTCGGGTCTGCGACGGGCCGACCCAGAACCCAGGCACGTGTTCCTAACAGATCACCTCGGGCCCATACAACTTCCTCTATTCCTCTGATCTTCTGTACCTGGTAAGGCATCCTTCTTCCCCAGAATGCGACAAAACATCCACACTGGTTTCCACATGCAAGCACATTAAATCAGCCTGGCTGAAGGAGCCCCTGACGTCCCCGGTGCCCGGGTGGCTCTGCATGCGGGGGCCCGACATGCACTGTCCCCAGCCGCAGGACCATGGTCCCACTGGGAAGGCTCTGGGCACCAGGTGCGGGGACAAAGCCCAAGCCGAGACCAGGGACCCGAGCACGCTGCACCTGGCCATGCAGCTCCATGCCTCCACGCCGCCGACGTCCCTGCCCGTACGCGTGCTCCACCAGTCCCCAGGTTCATGTGTCCCCAGTGAAATATCGCTATCATTCCAAATGTTCACATCAGCCATCCCAGGGCCTAATGAGGACACAAGGGGGGAGCAGGAGCTTGTTATTTTTCACTGTCGCACACTGAATGCTCCACGGCTGGAGCCACGATGCTGATTTATTCTCTGCTCTCCGACTGCTTACCTTGTAGCAGTAATAAAAATATTTTCACTTGGATGGTAATAAAGCTGAATCTAGTTTACTAGATGTAACTGAATTCTATCTTGAAAGAATAAGTCAATTTGAAACTTACAATGCAGTCAAGACAGCTTTCAGAGAAATTTCATTAAAATCACATTTACCCTAAATTAAAACACAGAGGAGAGGGAAACGTACAAGCGGATGAAGCCGTGCACACGGAGAGTGCTGTTCCCTGGGAACGCACTCTGGCATCTTGTTCCCTGGGGCTGGAAGAGCACAGTTTTAAAAACACTCACGGCCACCCTCGGTGTCCTGGGTTCAGGCAGAGTGGTTGCACTAACGGGCTCCCCGGGGATGAGGCAAGGGGCTGCGCAGGGAGCCAGTGCGCACAGGGCACTTGGCCACCCAGCAAGGTGACCGTGGCCAAGTGGACCCCCCAGACCACACTCCCCAGCCCCACAAGAAGTGTTAGCCCATCCGCCCCTCACTACCTGCGAGGCGGGAACACAGATGGCGGTGAGAGTGGGGGGCACCGATGGCGAACGAGGCGGCTCCCAGCACATAGGCACGTGCTGCCTGCCACGGCCCTCATGTCCGGGCACACGAGGGCTCATGGGGGATGAAGGGCAGCCAGGACCCAAGCCAGCCAGCCTCTGAGGGCACACACTGCGCTAACCAGCGGTTAAGAGAGCCGAGGTGGTCAGGCATTCCTCCTCAGGGGCCGGGCAGGGCTCCCCCGTCTTCTCTCCTCTAACCCACAGGTCTGTCTTTAACCAGCACATGGGTCAGCATCCTCCCCTCACTTGGGGACCAAAATTTTGGAACCTAATGTCCTTCTAACCCTCCAGTCGGAGGTCAACCTGTCCCTCGGGTCTGTACCTGTTTACATGCCGCAGCTTGCTCATTCTTCTTCAAGCCCCAAATCTGCACCCCAGAAGGAAGGGCTTCCGCATGCTCACAGCAGGGATGGGGCCTGTCCCTCCCGCCATGCAGCACTCGGAGAGCCAGGGCTCGCCTCCAGGCAGGGGACACGCTGCCTTCTAGATCCAAGCCCGCAGCCCACCCTTGCCCTCTCCTGCTGTAGCTCCCGACCAGGTGAGGTGGGGAGGTCCTCCACGTGGCAGTGGGTGGGTGAATAGGGCACGGAGTCTGCTATACACCCAGCCCCCACACTGACCAGCCACAAGAGGTGGATCCAAGGGAGAGGTGAGGAGACCCATCCTGGCTCAGGCCTCGGGCAGGTCCTCAGGCCAACTTTATGAGGGAGCCACCTAGGGAGGAACCAAAGCAGGCCCCACTGGCCATCTGCCTGGGGTCCCTCTGGGGCACCTCTGGGTCTGAATGGGGAGAGATAAAGACCTACTGCCTCTCCCTCGTGCTCATACAACATGCCTGTCCTTCTGTGACATTTGGTCACTGCCACCGGGACTAGTCCCCTTCTCATTTGTATGCAATCCCCCTGCCATCACACCAGAGACACCTCGCAGAGAGTCCTGGACATGTGTTCCCTGCCCCGAGCAGTGCCGTGTGCACAGCAGACTGGTGGTGGCACACCTCCAACACACTTCCGGAGTACTCAGTGACAGACCACAACCTAAAGGCCTCACGGAAGAAAACTCTGTGGGACCCAGAACCTTCGGGCCTGCCCTGGGCCTAGGTCAGTGTGATATCTTCCTGGGACCGTCAACAGCATGTTCTCGGCTCTGGGCCCAAAGCAGGGCCTCCTGTAGACTCCCCTTCATGGTGGGCACACAGGGCCACGGAGCACACAATTCACAAAGCGCTTCCCAGGGTGCATTTCACTATCTCCTGCTCCCCGTATGCTGATTACCTCCCCAACCATCAGCTCCCTGGAGGCAAAGTCCCTCTGCCACTCACTCCACACTGGCTGCCCTCCCCTGGATGCAGCAAACTCTCCCTACCTCCCGTGAGCACGTCTGCACTCGCAGTGACAGGGAAGGAAGCTGCAGGAGGTAAAAAGCTTTTCAGGCAAAGAAAACAACAAGAACAAGGACCAGAGCAGAAGCTGGGAGCCCATGTCCTGCTGGAGGGAAAGTGACCAGTCAGGGTGTGCCAGCCTAGAGCTGCTGGCGGGGGAGGAGGGCTGGTTCAAACTGAGAAGGACCTAGAGGTCCAGCTGCTGTCCCAGCAGCACATCGCAGCCGGACGTGGACAACGCACCAGAGAAGAAGATATGAATCCGACTAAGCCACTGAAGGCAGCCAGGAAGAGCCTCCTCTGGGCCTGCCTGCATTTGCCCAGCACAGGTCAACAAGGCACCTGTCCTGCACCGCCGTGGGCTGGCCATCACGAGCCCATGAGCCTGACCCACACAGCGCAGATCTCCGAAGGTCCTGTCCACAGCCACTGCAAAGAAAAACCCAAGCACCTGCAGGGCAGTCAGGCTCTGCACGCCCGTGAATGCATTCACCAGCGCGGTCAAGGGCTCCCAGATCAGCCTTTCAGAGAATCATAATTAGGAAGTCATTCAGAGACTGATCAAACCTAATGAAGAAGAGTGAGTTCACTTGAAAACTCGCTCGGTGACCAGTCTCACCACCCCGTCTCCACTATGAAGTCAAAGGAGCTCAGCGGGCGGACAGCTCAACTGAAGCCCTTGGCCACGAACAAGAATTCCCCCGGAGGACACAGGCGGCCCCTTCTCTGACACCTCGGGCAAGAGGAATGTGTGATGAGCGTCACTAGGCTCCAAAGGAAAATGGAAAAGTAACTGGCTTCAGACACAGTAACCAAACCACTCCAAGAGAAGGAAGCCCATCTAACATGTGGGGTGGAGGAGAGTGTGTGGAGTGTGCGCGTGTATACACAATGGGCTCTTACATTCCAAAGAGCCCATTACACGTCGGCAGATTTTCACCACCACCTGTGACCCCGGGAGCACTGGCCCCACACTGAGCTCAGCTGGTGTAGACCTGCCAGATGAAATGCCAGAGGCCCAGTGGAATCTGCATTTCAGTATGTGTCACACTTAACGCTAAAAATTATTATGTGAAATTCAAGTTTAACTGGGTGCTCCTCACGTTCACTTGCTAAATCTGGCCCTGCTGAGATTAGGCAGGAAGAAGGATTTATCCCCATCTCCCCTGAAGAAAAGGCGGCGAGGGCTGGATTAGAACTCCAACAGCGGACACTTCTGGGGCTTGGCTCTGGCCTTGCCAAGGAGCCTGGAGATGGGCTCCATGCCGAAAACGGAAATCCTTGGGCCGACATCCACAGAAAATCTCGGCTCCGCCTGGCTGATTAATGAGCAGGTTTCTCACCTCCTCCTGGACCACTAGGGCCTCTCTGGTTTATAGTCTCTGGGAACAACTTTAGAGCAGAGCCAAGCAGACCCAGGGCCCAGGGGACAGCAAGCAGTTTGGGGACCAGGGGTGGGGTGGGGAGTGGGTGACAGGCCTGTCTCTGTCCTGAAGCAGCCCCATCCCTAGGAACAATCTCCTGGCCGCCCTTCTTGTGCCCATTTTACCCCCCACGGGATGCTAATCTATGAAGCAATGCTTTACAATCTGACTTTAAGCTTTCTGAAAAAAACAAGCACAGACATAATCACATTTATCTACCTACTAAGGCTGTGCATCTTCAAATACTCCTTTTAATGCTGAAAGAGGATCTCATTTTGTTTTTAAACAAAAGATGTGGCAAGTGTTCCTTTCAAATCCTCCTAGTCCCCAAAGTTGTGTGACGAGAGAGCCCACGATGGGGCTGCCCAGGCTCTGTCACAGGGGCTCTGACTGCATACGGCTGCTGGGAGGGCCTGAGGTTGAACGTCCGGGTCATGGGGGGCTCACGGGCTCTCCAGGCTACTGTCAGATGCAGCAGACGTAACGGCAATAAACGTATGAGGGGTACTGTTTGGCTGTACTGCAAAAATGTACATTTCTTTCCAAGATACTTAAGTGTTACACGTGTGATGTGGAGCAAACACCCCCGTAGGTGCTTTAGAGGGGACATCTTCCCAGTCTGAGTGGGTTACTCTCTGCTTGTTACCACAGCAGTGAATTACTAAATCATTGGTGGGAACTTAGGATTTTTACGTACAAAAATCATTCAACAAGCAGGGAACAGACTGACAACGACCAGAAATCCTGAGAGCACATGCTCTTACCTGTGACCTCGTCTCTCTGCTATGATCAGTGCGCTCAGCGCTGTCCACCAAAGCACCATGCTCTCCGCGAGCCCAGGCAGGGGGACCCTTCCCTTTGCTCTGATTTGTACCACAGCACGTGACTTGGTCTGGCCAACGAAGGGCAGCAGAGTTTTAGGAACCGCTTTCTGTCAGAAGTGTTATGAGCCAGTGAGGATTTCCCTAAATCCCTTTCCTTCCGTCACAGCACCCACAGAACAGAGTCCCCAGCAGAGCTACAAAGGACACACCTGCTGTTTAAGCTGCTGAGACTCACAGCCCCTGCGAGCCCACTGTGACCATAGCAGTGACATTCTGCTTCTACCCCACATGGAGTTTTACACTCAGCCATTTGGGGTTTGGTCAATGTATATGTTCAATGCACCCTGGTGCCAGGCTACGTGCTTGTACACTGTGCCTGAGAGTTCAGATCTAACCAGTCCTGAAGAAGCAGAGGACATGACAATGTGTGCCAGAGTCTGGCAAGAATGGATGGTGGCCAACAGAGGGGAAGGAGCTGCAGCTAAAGGGAAAGGAAAAGCAGAAGAAGGGGAGGTACCGCCAGTCCTGGGGGTGGGGGTCAAAGGGGCACCTGCAGTGATTGGGCACTATTAGGGTAAAAGGACTCTGGGAAATCCAACACGGCAGCCAATGCGAAATCATCCCCAATCATCAGCCTGTACTGTCTGTGTATGTGCACATACACTTGCTCTTCCAGCACACCTGTGCACCCACACACCTCTGTGCATGCACATACACCTGCTCACCCAGCATACCTGTGCACCCAGCACACCTGTGTACACACACCTGTGCACCCACACACCTGTGCACCCAGCACACCTGCGCACCCACACACCTACTCACCCAGCACACCTGTGCGCACACACCTACTCACCCAGCACGTACCTATGTAGCCACTCACCTGCTCACCCAGCATACACCTGTGCACCACGCACCTGGTCACCCAGCACACCTGCACACCCACACACCTGTGCACCAACCCACCTGAGCACCCACACACCAATACACACACACCTGCTCACCCAGCACACCTGCACAGCACACCTGTACACCCATACCTCTGTGCATGCAAACACCTGTGCTCATGGGTCCTCCAAGTTCTGCAGACACAGAGAATAATCCAGGCTCCACAGGAGTGCCAAGGGCCAGCACAACAGCAGTGCCTATAGGCCCACCGTTGCTCCTAATGTGCGCAAGCACAATCGGAGGTGTGTGGCAAAGATGGCAGAGGGTTTTCAGGCAGTGACTGTCTATTTTACATAGATGCCTGTCACATGTCCCCACAATTACAGTGATGATGGGGGGTTTCAGGAAATTCAAGTGATGCTGCTGTGAATTTCTGTGAACACTGGCTCTGTGCACAACCCCTCCCAGAAGGAGTCTGACCACTGTGCAAGGGACAAGAATTCAAGAGGCAGCCCCGGTGGGCTAGAGGACTGTGAGCCACACCAAACACTGGGGGCGATCTATTTCTCCCCAAGAGAGAAGAAATGGCATCTGGTAGCAGATTAAGAAATCAAATAAATGTATGAGAAAAATTTAAAAGCCTGAGGTTGCTTTTTGAATAAATGACAGTCTCCAAACTTATGCTTGAGATCTACCCCCCAAGTGCACGGCCACCATCCCCTGCCAATCAGCTCTCCCCTGGATCACACAGCACCTGCCCCCAAGTCTGCTGGTGCCCAGAATCAATCCTCCAGTCTGCCATCCCACTTGCACCCAGATGCTCCAAGGAAACACCCCCGTCCCTTGGTGGGGAGGGTGCCGCTGGAGGCTAACTTGCCATGGCAGGAACTCATTTGCTCAGGAAGCTGCTTACTCTACTCCAGGGCCAAAATTAAAAACAGGAAGAAGTCCCTGTCCCTAAGGGAACACACACTCCCAGGAAAATGTGACCCAAGAATTTAGCTCCAATAGCACATAACTGTCAGAAATGGGTGTCCGCTAAGGTCTTAGAGGCCACTCATCCAGGAAATCCCAAATCCTTTCTCAGTTCCGAGGAGCCAGTGCTATGATCCCCCAGACCACAGACCTGCTGTCAGTCTCCCCATTCTTGGCAGGATTTCAAATTCTTGGGATGGTTCCATCTGGTTCTATTCCTCCTTAGATACCCATATACCCTCTTCCTCTCCCCACAGACATTTTACATGGACAATCCACCTCTCCCATGGGCTGGGGATAGATGTTGATTTGCCTATTTAGAGGGGATTTGGTTTCATAAAAATTACTGCCCCTACATACACTGCAAGAGTAGGTTGTATGTGTTTTTATTTGCATGGTTTCTTACAGGGAATACAAAACAATGCAGATTTAGGTAGACTCATGGAATTCCGAGTTCATTCCAGACAGGCATTCCTGCTGGATGTCAACCCTAAAGTGAGTTATATTCTTGCAGCAGGTTGAAGACACTTTCTCACATTTTTGTTGAGAAGTCAGTTCTCAAATAGCCCTTCTTAGAAAATAATTTTTTCCTTCAGGTGCTTTAAGCCTTTGTCTGTAGTGTAAATAAACATCATAGGACATGCTTGCATAGTTTTCCCATTACTAATTTTCTTCTGAACCCAAGGTCTCTTGAATCTGTGAGTTGGTGCACTTTGGGACTTTGGGGAAACATCTCCAGCATCATCTCTCCAAATTCTCACTCATTCTCCCCCCTCACTCCTGTGACTCTAAACAAATGCCCATCAGGCTTCCTGCCCACACCCTCCAGATCTCCTACCTTACATGTTTTCCATGTTCTCACTCTCTGTGTTTCATAATGGCTATTTCCTTCCAAGGTCTTTCAGGTCACTCATTTTCTCTTTAGCTGTGTCTAACTAACCACTGCATTCTTAATTTGGCTAACATATTTTTCAATTCCAGAAATCCTATTTGGTCATTTTTTTCAAACCTCTTCCGTGAAATTATACAGTTTCCTCTTTACCTGCAGATATCTTAAGGATTACCTGGTTTTATTTCTTCATCAGAGTTAAGGATAATGGTTTCACGGTGTATGCCTAAGAATTACAGATAACAGTTTCTATTATCTGTTGTTTCTATTTGGTCTCCTTAAGGAGTTTCAAATGGGTGATAAACTTTGACTGTAGGTGAATCATTTCATTTTATTTGAAAAATTCAATTTGAAAAATGTATATATTTGTAGAAACAATTTCAGTTCTGGTGACTTCCTCCAGAAAAGATTTTGCTTGGCTTCTCCAAAGCTCTGTGAGTGCTCCACCAGAGAAATACCATAATTGAGGTTCAAACAACCCTGGTCCTCCCAGGTGACATAAACTGAGATTACAAGACTGTATGAGGGCTGTTTCATTCCAGTTTTTCCCTGATGGTCACTCTGCTCAGTCCCAGGAAGGTTATGGGCATTTCCCACATTCTCTGTCTTGAGTAGCTTAGACCCATTCACTCCAGAAGACTGTCAAGACAACAACTCAGGTTGGGATTCCTTTTCTTGGATGAGCAGATGCCCTCAGAACAACAGCAGCCTTTAGTACTGGGTTCCTCTCTCTGAGCCCCATGATTCCCCTAGAATGTAGCCAGAGAGTTTCATTGTCTTGCTGGCAATTCAATGCTTTTGAGAAATTTGTTTCCTTTTTCTTTCTCTTATTTCTTCCTTCTACTCTTTTTATCCCCCTGTTTTTTACTAGCTTTAAAATCAATCTTCTCCAGTTTTTAAGGTGTGTACAGTGGGCAGCATGGTTGGAATCATCAGGCCCATCACCACTGGAAGGGAAACTCATCTACTCTCACCCTTGTCCTCCATTCTGAGTTAAGTGGCTCCGATCTCCACCTCTCCTTCTGAAAGAAGTCCTACCATTTGTGCCCCACACACCACAGGGGAGTCCCCTGGGCTCTCATTAGCCACCTTAGCTCTCCAGAGACACATCATTAACCCATCCAGCACACAGCCTCCGGCTGTGGCCCATCTTCCACTCCGCTTGGCTCTGCTACAGACATGCCTGTCTCTCCTCATGCAGGGCACCTTCCTGTTTACCAAACACACCTTCACTAAGAGTTTAAGGGTAGTAGAGAAGGGGTACAACACTACTCAAAATAGAAAACCACTTAGAAATGCTTCTGAGAAATTCTTTAGTCAACCCTCCTCACGACAAAATAAGACAGTGATGCTGTCTTTGGGTTTTCCCCTCACCTCTTCACTGTGCTTCCTTCTGTGTCCCCAAGACCATGTCCTTCTCCATCTCTCCATCCTTTTCTTCACAACACAATGACTGGAGCTCCAGGATTCCTTTATTTTTACTTTACAAAGTAATTCAGCTCTTTTCTAAGCTATTCCTTTCTGGAATGCATATAAAATATCAACTTTCTCCTTTTAACTTTTATCAATGTATTTAAAGTTAAAAAACAAAAGAAAAGGCGGGGGGTAGACTCCTGGGTGACTCAGTGGTCCCAGCCACTCAGTCCCACAGCCTTAGGGTCGCCTCACTGGATCTGTGGTTGAGCATCTGCCTTCAGTTCAGGTCATAATCCTAGGGTCCTGGGATCCAGTTATACATAAGGCTCCCTGCAGGGAGCCTGCTTCTCCCTCTGCCTATGTCTCTGCCTCTCTCTCCATGTCTCTCATGAATAAATATATAAAATCTTCAAAAATAAAAAATTTTAAACTTTTAAAAAAAGTTTACCCATTTCTCTCACCCCCACCCCAGCCCATAGCCCCCACCTCTTGCAACCACCAATCCATTCCTTGCATCTAGGAACTTGTTTTTCAGTGTTTGGGTTTTTTTTTAAGACTGCACATACAAGAGATCATGCAGAATTTGTCTGGCTTATTTCTCTCTGACTTACTTCCCTTAGCATAATGCTCTCAAGGTCCATCCATTTCTCAACGGTCCTCCAACGGGAGGATTTGCTTTCTTAGGGCTGAGGAACATCCCTGCGTGTGTGTGTGTGTGTGTGTGTGTGTGTGTGTGTGTACTAAAATTTCATCATCCATTCACCTATTAATGGGCACTTAGGCTGTTTCCATATCTCGGCTATTGTAAATAATGCAGCACTTACCATGAAGGTGTGGGAATTTTTTTCAAATTAGCATTTTCATTTTGTTCAGATAAATACACTGAAGTGAAATTGCTAAATCATATGGTGATTCTATTTTTAATTTTTTGAGAAACCTCCATTCTGTTAGTGGCCTTACCACTTTGCATTCCCACCCACAGTGCACAGGGGTTCCCTTTTCTAGAACAGCCATTCTAATAACAGGTAAGATGTATTATCTCATTATCATTTTGATTTGCATTTCCCCAAAAATTAATGATATAGAGACATGTGCCTGTTAGCCATCTGCAGGTCTTCATTGGAAAAAAAGACCTAGACGATATTTTCCTTGGAAAAATGTCTATTCAGATCTTCTGCCCATTTTTAATCAGATTTTTTTTTTTTTGGTATTGAGTTATATGAGTTTTTTTAATATATTTTGGATATTAGCCCCTTATCAGATATGTGATTTATGATCATCTTCTCACATTTAGTAGGTTGCCTTTTCATTTTGTTCACGGATTCCTTGGCTGTGCAGAAGCTTTCTAGTATGTTATAATCCCAATCATTTATTCTTGTTTTTGTTGCTTTTGCTTTTGGCATCAGATGCAAAAAAAAAAAAAAAAAAAAAGTCATAGCCAGTACCTATGTCAATGAGCCTGTGTTTTCTTGTACAAATTTTATGTTTCAGGTTTTACATTCAAGTCTTTAATCCATTTTGAGTTAATTCTCTGTATGCTGTAAGATAATGTTTTCATTCTTTTGTATAAATTTTCTCAAACCATTTATTGGAGAGACCATTCTTTCCTCATTGTATATCCTTGGCTAGTTTGTTGTAAATTAATTAACCATATATGTGTGGGGTTCTATCTAATTTCAATAATCTAGGTGTCTTGAGATGCCTGGGTGGCTCAGCAGTTGAGCATCTGCCTTCAGCTCAGGGCATGATCCCCGGTCCAGGGATCAAGTCCCATATCGGGCTCCCCACAGAGAGCCTGCTTCTCCCTCTGCCTATGTCTCTGCTTCTCTGTGTCTCTCATGAATAAATAAATTTTTAAAAATCATTAAAAAAATAATAATCCATGTGTCTGATTTTATGCAAATACCATACTATTTTAATTACTATACCTTTTGTAATATAGTTTGAAATTGAGACACATGATGCCTCCAGCTTTATTCTTCTTTCCCATAATTGCATTCTCTATTTGGGATCTTTTGTGCTTCCATAAATATTTTAGAAATCTTTGTTCTATTTCTCTGGCAAACACCATTAGAATTTTGATAGGGATTGCACTGAATCTGTAGATTACTGTGGATAACATGGATATTTTAACAATGTAATTCTTCCTATCTATTAACAGCAAATACCTTTCCCTTTATTTGTATCTTCTTAACTTCTTTCATTAATGTCTTGTAGTTCTCAATATACAGGTCTTTCACCGCCTTAGTTAAATTTATTCTTAGGTATTTTATTCTTTTTGTTGCAATTATAAATGGGCTTATTTTTTTAACTTCTCTTTCTGATGATTTATTATTAGTGTAAAGAAACACAACAGAGGATACAAAAATCAATGCACAGAAATCAGTGGCATTTCTATACACTAACAACGAGACTGAAGAAAGAGAAATTAAGGAGTCAATTCCATTTACAATTGCACCCAAAAGCATAAGATACCTAGGAAAAAACCTAACAACCAAAGAGGTAAAGGATCTATACCCTCAAAACTACAGAACACTTCAGAAAGAAATTGAGGAAGACACAAAAAGATGGAAAAATATTCCATGCTCATGGATTGGAAGAATTAATATTGTGAAAATGTCAATGTTACCCAGGGCAATTTACACATTCAATGCAATCCCTATCAAAATACCATGGACTTTCTTCAGAGAGTTGGAACAAATCATCTTAAGATTTGTGTGGAATCAGAAAAGACCCCGAATAGCCAGGGGAATTTTAATAAAGAAAACCAGAGCCGGGGGCATCACAATGCCAGATTTCAGGTTGTACTACAAAGCTGTGGTCATCAAGACAGTGTGGTACTGGCACAAAAACAGACAAATAGATCAATGGAACAGAATAGAGAATCCAGAAGTGGACCCTCAACTCTATGGTCCACTAGTATTTGACAAAGCAGGAAAGACTATCCACTGGAAAAAGGACAATCTCTTCAATAAACGGTGCTGGGAACATTGGACAGCCACGTGCAGAAGAATGAAACTAGACCATTCTCTTACACCAGACACAAAAATAAACTCAAATGGAAAAAAAAAAAAAAAAAAAAACTCAAAATGGGTGAAAGATCTAAATGTGAGACAAGAATCCATCAAAATCCTACACGCAACACCCTTTTTGAACTTGGCCACAGCAACTTCTTGCAAGATACATCCATGAAGGCAAGAGAAACAAAAGCAAAAATGAATTATTGGGAGTTCATCAAGATAAGAAGCTTCTGCACAGCAAAAGAAACAGTCAACAAAACTCAAAGACAACCTACAGAATGGGAGAAGATATTTGCAAATGACCTATCAGATAAAGGGCCAGTATCCAAGATCTATAAAGAACTTATTAAACTCAACAGCACCCAGGGGAATTTTATCAAACATTTAAAGAAGAAACCATACCTATTCTCCTAAAGCTGTTTGGAAAGATAGAAAGAGATGGAGTACTTCCAAATTCGTTCTATGAGGCCAGCATCACCTTAATTCCAAAACCAGACAAAGACCCCACCAAAAAGGAGAATTACAGACCAATATCCCTGATGAACATGGATGGCAAAAATTCTCAACAAGATACTAGCCAATAGGATCCAACAGTACATTAAGAAAATTATTCACCATGACCAAGTAGGATTTATCCCTGGGACACAAGGCTGGTTCAACACCCGTAAAACAATCAATGTGATTCATCACATCAGCAAGAGAAAAACCAAGAACGATATGATCCTCTCATTAGATGCAGAGAAAGCATTTGACAAAATACAGCATCCATTCCTGATCAAAACTCTTCAGAGTGTAGGGATAGAGGGAACATTCCTCGACATCTTAAAAGCCATCTATGAAAAGCCCACAGCAAATATCATTCTCAATGGGGAAGCACTGGGAGCCTTTCCCCTAAGATCAGGAACAAGACAGGGATGTCCACTCTCACCACTGCTATTCAACATAGTACTGGAAGTCCTAGCCTCAGCAATCAGACAACAAAAAGACATTAAAGGCATTCAAATTGGCAAAGAAGAAGTCAAACTCTCCCTCTTCGCCGATGACATGATACTCTACATAGAAAACCCAAAAGTCTCCACCCCAAGATTGCTAGAACTCATACAGCAATTCGGTAGCGTGGCAGGATACAAAATCAATGCCCAGAAATCAGTGGCATTTCTATACACTAACAATGAGACTGAAGAAAGAGAAATTAAGGAGTCAATCCCATTTACAATTGCACCCAAAAGCATAAGATACCTAGGAATAAACCTAACCAAAGAGGTAAAGGATCTATACCCTCAAAACTATAGAACACTTCTGAAAGAAATTGAGGAAGACACAAAGAGATGGAAAAATATTCCATGCTCATGGATTGGCAGAATTAATATTGTGAAAATGTCAATGTTACCCAGGGCAATATACACGTTTAATGCAATCCCTATCAAAATACCATGGACTTTCTTCAGAGAGTTAGAACAAATTATTTTAAGATTTGTGTGGAATCAGAAAAGACCCCGAATAGCCAGGGGAATTTTAAAAAAGAAAACCATAGCTGGGGGCATCACAATGCCAGATTTCAGGTTGTACTACAAAGCTGTGGTAATCAAGACAGTGTGGTCGTGGCACAAAAACAGACACATAGATCAGTGGAACAGAATAGAGAACCCAGAAGTGGACCCTGAACTTTATGGTCAACTAATATTCGATAAAGGAGGAAAGACTATCCATTGGAAGAAAGACAGTCTCTTCAATAAATGGTGCTGGGAAAATTGGACATCCACATGCAGAAGAATGAAACTAGACCACTCTCTTTCACCATACACAAAGATAAACTCAAAATGGATGAAAGATCTAAATGTGAGACAAGATTCCATCAAAATCCTAGAGGAGAACACAGGCAACACCCTCTTTGAACTCGGCCACAGTAACTTCTTGCAAGATACATCCACAAAGGCAAAAGAAACAAAAGCAAAAATGAACTATTGGGACTTCATCAAGATAAGAAGCTTTTGCACAGCAAAGGATACAGTCAACAAAACTAAAAGACAACCTACAGAATGGGAGAAGATATTTGCAAATGACATATCAGATAAAGGGTTAGTTTCCAAGATCTATAAAGAACTTATTAAACTCAACACCAAAGAAACAAACAATCCAATCATGAAATGGGCAAAAGACATGAACAGAAATCTCACAGAGGAAGACATAGACATGGCCAACATGCATATGAGAAAATGCTCTGCATCACTTGCCATCAGGGAAATACAAATCAAAACCACAATGAGATACCACCTCACACCAGTGAGAATGGGGCAAATTAACAAGGCAGGAAACAACAAATGTTGGAGGGGATGCGGAGAAAAGGGAACCCTCTTACACTGTTGGTGGGAATGTGAACTGGTGCAGCCACTCTGGAAAACTGTGTGGAGGTTCCTCAAAGAGTTAAAAATAGACCTGCCCTACAACCCAGCAATTGCACTATTGGGGATTTACCCCAAAGATACAGATGCAGTGAAACGCCGGGACACCTGCACCCCGATGTTTATAGCAGCAATGGCCACGATAGCCAAACTGTGGAAGGAGCCTCGGTGTCCAACGAAAGATGAATGGATAAAGAAGATGTGGTTTATGTATACAATGGAATATTACTCAGCTATTAGAAATAACAAATACCCACCATTTGCTTCAACATGGAGGGACCTGGAGGGTATTATGCTAAGTGAAATAAGTCAATCAGAAAAGGACAAACATTATATGGTCTCATTCATTTGGGGAATATAAAAATTAGTGAAAGGGAATAAAGGGAAATGAGTGAAAATGTCAGTGAGGGTGACAAAACATGAGAGACACCTAACTCTGGGAAATGAACAAGGTGTAATGTAAGGGGAGGTGGGGGGGGGGGTTGGGGTGACTGGGTGATGGGCACTGAGTGGGGCACTTGGTGGGATGAACATTGGGTGTTACGCTATATGTTGGCAAATTGAACTCCAAAAATAAAAAATAAAAAACACAATAGATTTGCTGCACTGATTTTGTGTCCTGCAACTTTACTAATAAATTCATTTATTAATTCTAACAGATTTTTCGATGGAGTCAGGGGTTTTCTAACATAATACCATCTCATCCGCAAATAGAGACAATTTTACTTCTTCTTTTCCAGTTTGGATGTCCTTTCTTTTTCTTGCCTAATTGCTCTGACTAGGATTTTCAATACTATGTTTAAAAAAAGTGGTGAGAGGAGACATCCTTGTCTTTTCCTGATCTTAAAGGAAAAGCTTTCAGCTTTTCACAGCTATGAGCTGTGGACTTGTCATACAGGGCCTTTATTGTGCTGAGGTATATTCCTTCTAGACTTACCTTTTGTTAAGAGCTTTTATCATAAATGAATGTTGAATTTTATCAAATGCTTTTTCTATTTTTTAATATTTTATTTATTTATTCATGAGAAACACAGAGAGAGAGAGAGAGAGAGAGGGAGGGAGGGAGGGAGGGAGGGAGAGAGGGAGAGAGGGAGAGAGGGAGAGAGGCAGAGACACAGGCAGAGGGAGAGCAGGCTCCATGCTGGGAGCCTGACGTGGGACTCAATCCTGGGTCTCTGGGATCAGGCCCCCAGCCAAAGGCGGCACTAAACCGCTGAGCCACCAGGCTGCCCCAAATGCTTTTTCTACATCTACTGTGATGATCCTATAACTTTTATCCTTCATTTTGTTAACATGGTGGACCACACTGACTGCTTTGTCATATCTGAAAACTATATTAGCACCCCTGGCCTTGGTCACAATGTGTGATCTTTTTAATATATTGTTGAATTCAACTTTCTAATATTTTGTTGAGGATTTTTGCACCAATGTTCATCAAGGATACTGGCCTGTAATTTTGTTTTTGCATGGCATCCTTGTCTGGTCTTGGTATCAGGGTAATATTGGCTTTGCATAATGTGTTCAGAAGAGTTCCCCCTTCTTCTGTTTTTTGAAAGGGTTTGAGAAGGATTAGTATCAATCTTTCCTTGAATATTTGGTAGAATTCACCAGTGAAACTGTCTGGTCCTAGACTTTTGTTTGTTGGGAGACTTCTGATTACTGACTCAGTCTCCTTGCTAGTAAGGGTCTAATGTTCAGATTTTCTACTTCCTCCTTGACTCAGTCTTGGTTGGTGGCTAATCAAACCAAGTTGTCTGATTTATTGGCAGATAATTGTTCGTAGTTGTTTTTTATGATCCTTTGCACCTCTGTGCTATTAGCTGTACATTTCCTTTTGCATTTCGGATTTATCTGAGTCCCTTCTCTCTTTTCTGGTAAGTCTACCTGAAGGTGTGTCAACTCTGTTTACTTTCCAAAGAACCAGCTCTTTGTTTCACTGATCTTTTCTAATATCTTTTTAGTGCCCACATCATTTATTTCTGCTCCGATCTGTTACCTCCTTCCTTCTACTAGCTTTGACCTTCATTTGTTCTTCTTTTTCTAGTTCCTCAATATGTAAAGTTAGATTGTTGATTTAGGATGTTTCTCATTTCTTGAGATAGGCATTTATTGTATGAACTTCCCTCTTAGAATGGCTTTTGCCACATCCAATGAATTTTGGTATGTCACTTTCCCATTTTCATTTGTCTCAAGGTATTTACTAATGTCTCTTTTGATTGGTTGTTCAGCAGTTGTTTAATCTTCTCAGATTTGTGAATTTTCCAGTTTTATTCATTAACTTCACCTTTCTTAATCAACAAGCCCATGAAAGTGTGTGCCTTCACCAAAGTGCCAAAAAGCTCTGAAATACATGCTATCCTTCCCCTAAAATGTAAAAAGGATGCAGTAGGATTTTTTAGAGCAATTTTTCTTCCTAACAAATCCTGCCCTTAATAAAATCTTCATAGTCCCTACAAAAGTTCCTAGTCTACAATTTCTCTCTCCGAGAGGTGAGTGATAAAATGTGGGGGAGGGTGAACTCCCCCTGGCTGAGGCCTATAGGTGCTTCTCCCAAGGGGCTGCTGAGTAACATGGGCACCCACCAGCCAGAGCCCAAGCTCTGTCCACTGTGTGCACTTCTTTTTGGAAAGCCTGGGTATTTAAAATTTCCTTTGGAGAACAGTTACAAATAAGCTACACAGATTTATCTATTATGTAAAAGAAGCTTCTCTGCCATGAAAAACTGATCCTTTAAGCAAAACAAAACAAAACAAAACAAAAAAAAAAAACACTGCAGGACAAAAGTACCTTCCCTCAGAAATTGCCCTGAAAAAATGGGATTTATGAAAAGGTACAGCTTCAGTTGGAATTCCTTTGGTCATTGTTGCTGCTCTTTTAAACCATCATTCAGCAAATCTGCAATGTGTTTCTTTCTAAGCCACAGCACCAGAGAAAATCAATTCAAGCATTTCCCCAAACTACAGCCCTGGAACAAACAAGCACTAACCACCACTTTCTAACATCCACGAAAATATAAAATATGCCTTCGAAGGGACACGAGAGGAAGTGAAGAGCCTGCTCGGGAAGTGTAATTCACATCTACTGCAAATCAGATTTTAAAGAACTGAGACTGAGGACAGTTGTGAACCTGCTAGTGGGGAAAACTCAGAGATCTCGCTGTGAGGTTAAGATCAACGCAGTTACACAAGCAGGAAATGGCATTTTGAGTAGACACGTTGGAAAGCAGCTAAATATACTGAATCAAATTAAGTATTATTGGAAGAACCGTGAAAAACTTCACCGTATGGAAATCAGGTAATAACCATTAGATACATAGTCGAAAATCAGATTCAATCAAGGAACAAAATGGAGTTTATAATTTGTATGACTCCATTTTATAACATCATTCGATAGTTCCCCAAACCAAGCACCTTTCTGGGGGGAGCTTATAACTGTTAAGAGTTTGCTACTGCTAACAGCACAGGAAGGGAAGAAGCACAGTTATGTGCAGGGACACAGAGGCTGCGCCAGAATACACACCACCACCTCTACCTTTCAAGCAAACTACAGTTTCTCTGTACATTCAGTGAAATTACCTGCTGAGCTCACAAGAGGCTCTTTATGAAAGAACCTTTCACTTCTCTGTACCTCACTACTGACCGGCTGGTGCCACAAATCTACGCCTGGTTCTGCTTGGTATCACTTTGTTAATGCTCTGTTCATTAATGTAACAAACTATCAGGAGAATATGCTCGGAATGGGCAGGCATTATCTCTCAACTTTCATTTAATTAAACTCTGCTATTGCAATATGACAGTCAGCACATCATAGGGGAAATTATTTTAAGAATGAAGGTAAAAAGTATTTCAAAGCCCTCACTTAAATATGAAAGCATAATCTAAAACGGCCGAGCACACACTATAATTTTTCTATAATACTAAAGATGTTATTTCCAGACTTGGTAATTAATTGGATTCCATGGAGAAATTATGCCAGCATCCTTGATAACAAAATGATGCACAAAGGCAGGGAACACAGTGCCAAAGGACAGCCATAAACAACCATGCTGTCACCCAGATTATGACAATCATCGGGCTTAATAAGGAGTGAGAGCTGCCCACTTCTGGTCCGCACTCATTACTCCCTGAGAAGTGCCTGCACTGAATTCTGATTATGTCACCTTAATAAAAAAAGAAAAGGAGAGGCTCCTGCTCCAGCAGCCTACTCAGAAGAACGCACAGCCCTGCCCTGCGGGAGCCAAGGACCACAGGCTGAGTGAGGACAGCATCTTGCCAGGGTGAGGGCCAGGGACTGAGTCCGGAACCTCCTACCACCTCCTCCCACTGTCTCCTGCCCACCCCATGCGGAGACAGGTGCTCAGGAAGCAGACTTACCATCAATCCGGCTCACGAGCTCTTCCAACATTTTCACCTTCATCTGAATCCCAGGCTGGGCAAAGGTATAGTTGTCCTAAGGGAAAAATAACAACAAATATCATATGCACAGAAGACAAAACACACCCTCCCAAAGGGAAATAGGCAGTTGGAACAAAAGTGAGCAGCTTCACAGCAGAACAAATTCACCAACTGATCTATGCATGCCACATCGGGCCTCATCATAGGGCCTAGGCACAGCGTAATCTGGTCTGGGGTCAGGTCCAGCCCCTCTTGACGTCAGAGGGCGAGCACACCTGTCTCAGGGAGTATTTACTGGAGCATCTCTTTATGTAAATACAGATACTTACATTTACATCAAACAAATGGGCGTGGGCACATACAGCCCATTGACAAGTGTGCTGGAAGCTGCTGCCTGGCCAGAGCATGGGCAGCAGGCCACTCGGCAGTGCCAGAAGACTGGATACGGAACAGTGACCAGGCCCGATGCTGACGGTGCTGGCATCACGCCCTCAGTCCCAGGGCCAACGACATGGCCGCTCCACAAGGGAAGTGTCAACATGTGACCACTGTCGGTGAACTCAGGTGAAGGAGTCAATAAACTAAAGTAAACCAGTGTAGGCTTTGAGCAGGACAAGTCCTCGGTCAAACAGACCCACAAAAGGAGCCCTGCTCTACTGTTCAGGAGTTGTGCAGCCTCACAAGCAACATCACGTCTCTGGCTCCACCCGGTCGTCCACACCAAGAGAATAACGCTGCCTTGTAGGCCTGCTCTAAGGTGTCTAGGAAACCAGGTCAGGGACCGTGCTGGAGGGCCCAAGACAAGCAGAGGCACCAAGGAATGAGGGTGGGACTAAGCCAGCCTCCCATCACCTTCAGAAGGGCCCCTGGGCCCCAAAGGCACAGGCGTCCACGCAGGGACACACATGCAAGGCAGAGACAGCCCCAGAGAGGCCTACGGCCGAAGCGCAGAGCCTCCCAAAGGGCGCAAAGGTGCCAATCCTCTGACCAAAAGGAGTTATCTGGACCAGCGGAGGGCTCACCGCAGACCCGGGAGCCTCACAAGTAGAAGGGGGATGGGGGGACAAGAGTCCAAACGAACATGAGAAAGACTCCAGCTGCTGCAGCAACACTAACACAGAGGCAGAGGCCGCGAGCCAAAAGATGCTGCTGGAGCCAGGTCAGCTTGGGAGACCTCCCTGGAGCCTCCCGCCCACACCCTGAGTTAGCCCAACCAGGCACACGTCGGAAGCTGGGCCTCCCGAGCTACGAGACAATAAATCATCTGTGTTGTTTGCAGCCACAGGAAATGAATACAGTAGATCGGGGGTGTTCTGTCCCAGGGCCTCTGCGGCCACTAATATAAAAGGACAAGAAGAGAACCTGGAGCAACGGAGACCCCAGAGCATCCCTGCGGATCCTGGACTCATGTGAGCACAGGCCTCGGCCCAGCCGCTCACACGGGGTCCAGTGCGGCCAGTGCCGGGCAGGAACGGTGTGTCCTCAGGAGCAGCACCATGCAGGCCACACAAGCCCCGCCAAGGGCAGCGAGCCCCCTGTCCTCAGTGGGGTGTGGGTGACCTGGGCAGGGTGCAGGGCATGGAGGCAGGGGCGGGGACAGCTCCTGGGCGGCCCCCCACATCTCCACCTGGAGGCGCCCAGGCCGCTGGCGGCACAGCCTCGGGGGGGCCCTGGGGACAAGCCGGCAGCACCCACCGCCACCTGCCTCAGAACCTGCAGGGAGGTTTCAGGGCCGAGGTCGGCCTGGAGCAGTGCGGGAGCCCAGGCTCAGAGGCGGGGACCTTCGCCACCCCCGCCCCCCTGCCGCACAGTGGGCCCCCCCCCCCAAGGTCACCGCGCACCCGCACACACAGCCCCCCAGGGCCACAGGGCACTTCCGCCTGGGGCAGCAGCGACAGAACAAGGATCACCCACGGGGCATCTTCCCCGTCTGTGGGAAATGTTCAGGAGTCAGATCTGCCCTCTCGCGGGGAGACCTCCCCACATGGATTTCGAGTGACAGGCTCTGGGCTCCACCCGGGGTGCCGGCCAGCGCACGTCCCAGAGCTGCGCCTAGCATGAAGGCCGCTCCCGGGGTGGCACCGCGGGGCCTGGCGTGACCGCCTCTCCATCGGGTGGCCACCCGGGGTCCCGCTAACCCTGAGCTCCACAGAGGGAGGATGGTCAGGGATCGCATCTCACGTGGACTGGGGGGCTCTGGGCCTGACGGCATGGGCATCCAACAGAACAGCACACGGTGAGGACACACTGTAAACTCATCAGTACTCGCAGGGACAAAGAAATCTGGGGTCTGGATGTGAGCTTGCCAGGGTTTAGCCTTTGAGACTTAATTCCTCCCTGGAAATTGGATAACAGAGGAGATTTATATTCAAATCTGGAGTACACTGCCTTGTTTATACACTATCACTTAACCTCACAGCAGAATTTCTGATGAGCCAGGTTGAACAATATCCCTGGATATAATTCAGGATGGGAAATAAACTGCAGACTGATTCTACAGCCCTGGGCAGAGGTCTTGCAGATTATGTAGCTAATGTTCAGTTCCAACAAATTCCAGAGCCATCAGGGTGCATTCTATTACCCTCCCCTGGTGGTCCCAGGTGAACAAAGGTGTGGGGTCTTGGCTGGAGCTGGCCCATCCTGATGGGCTGTGGATGTCCTCCTCTCCCTCTCTGAGGGGACTCAGCTGGCACCACTCCTGGACTTTCTCTATCCCCAGAATACACACCGCAAGAAGGCAACTTATCAATTGCTAAACCTGGCAGGACAGAGAGCCGATGGGTTCAGCCCTCCTTCCACTTTTCCGAGCCGGCTAAGCCACCAGACAGGCTGCTCCCCCTTGAAGGCTCTGCTGCACGTGAGGGGGCCCGCCCTGCCCCGGCACTGGCTGGGTGGGTGGGTAAGCCCGAGTAATCCTGGGATTCGGTCAGCCGCTTTATTTGGCTCTCACACCAAGATAGGATTTCAAGATTCTCATTTAGAAGAAATAAAAGTTATTCTTCGGTGTCCATCTGCCACTATTTTGTTTTATTTCTCAATTTCTTCAAAACCCAGGTAGGGAAGATAGGGTTTCTTGGAAATCCAAACAATGAGAAAAGAGTAACACCTGAGGGCCTTTAAAATTTTTAAAACAAAAAACTCTGTATTTAGAAAGGAACAGAAGAGATTGATGGGCTGTGGCCTTGGCATTCTGGATTTGGGTCCCAGGCAGGGAAGACTGGCTGGCCTTCAGACAGGCTCCCACCCAGGTGACAAGATGGGGCTCAGAGGGCAGCACCCAGCGAGGCAGGGCACAGCGGCCAGCTCAGGGAGCCCAGGCTGTGGGTGACCCTGCACAGTGGCCAGGATGCCTTTGAAGGGCACACCAAGGACATTCCAGAGCCAGAACACCGAGTGAGAAGATGTAAGGGAAAAAAACATTCTGTGGCCCCAGCAACAGCCCCTCTGGGAGATATGTGGTACACGGGCCAGCCCTCCTGGCGGGTGCCTACTTCCCAGCAAGACCCCACCAGTGTAGCACCTCCCACCGGTTTTGTCTGCTCAAGACCTGGACACCAGATGTACCTCTGGGACATCATCCCCGGCGCCTCGTCCACAAATGTACCTGCACACACACCTGGCAGAGAAAACACCCGCTACATGAAGCCGTGAAGGCAAAGGCACACACAGGATACCATATATATATATATATATATATATATATATATATATATATATATATATTTTTAGGATACTATATATTTACAGAAATATTAACAGTAATGAGATCACTCCCTTCACAAACACTTAACATTCACGTCCTTTATGAGATCTGATTTTATGTCTTTAAAAAAGAATACTATAGGGGAGCCTGGGTGCTGTAGGTAAAGCATCTGCCTTCAGCACAGGTCATGATTTTGGAGTCCTGGAATCGAGCCCCACATCCGGCTCCCTGATCAGAAGTGAGCCTACCTCTCCCTCTCTCTCTCTCTGCCTCTGTCCCCTGCTCGTGCTCACTCTCTGAAATAAATTTTAAAAATCTTTAAAAAAAATTTTAATTAAAAATAAATAAATAAATGAATATAATATACCAAACTTACAAGTCTGAGGAATACAGTGACCTTTTGGGAATGTTTTCTAGAACGTAAAGTCTGTATTCGCAGAAAACAAAGCACAGACGCGGCCTGCCTTACATCTGTGGCCATTCCACCCACACTGTGGCAAAAAGAAAGAGCATTTTCTGTGTTCTTCAGGAGAAAAGCAGAATAATGTTTTCTAAAGGAGCACTGCAGAGATGAGCTGAAAATTAAATTCCCATGGGCTTAGCTGGCATCCCTACGGCCCCCACCTGCTAGAGCGTGCAGCCAGGGGAGCAGCAGGAGTCCCTCCTTAACACCTGCGATGAGGAGCTGCTTCCCCGCCCCATCCCTGGAACACGGCTTCTTTCCTGTGTTCAAATCACAAGCAGCCCGCCCCTCCGCCCTGGGGGACTTGCCTCTGGAACAGCCCAGCAAATTCTTTTCTCAAACAATAGCCTGAAAGACTTCTGTGTCTGCCATCTCTTACAGGTGCCCCCAGGCCATGTGGCACAGCCCCAGACAAAGTGGCCCACCACCCAGGTCCAGCAGCACAGAGGTCAGAGAGCAAACTGCTGCCGCAGCAGTACTCAGCATTCACCTATCAGACGTCACTCCAGCTGCTACAAGTAACGTAGCCGTCTAGTTCGGGGCAGAATGGTCGGACCGTGCACTCTCCTTCATCTCCCCGAGAACCACTTACTTCATCTTCCCAGTGGCCAGGCGACATGAGGTGTCCCGGCGGAGGTGGCATTACAAGAGCAGGTCTGGGACCGCCGTCCTCAGACGGGCTTGGGTGCAAGGCCAGCCCTCCTTTTGGCTGATGGCTGACCCCCGAGATTTCAGGAGTGTCCCATTATTCCCTAACAAATAAGAATGGTTCACTGGGCCTCACCCAACAGCATAGCTTATGCTGAACTGCTTTCCTTCTGGGAGTCTGGAATTTTGGAAAGTGCCAGAGGGTGTCGAGGTGATGAGCTCTCAATAGAACCCAGGCACAGAGTGTCTAACGAGCTCCCAGGTGGACACTTCACACCTGCTGTCGTGACTAGCCGCTGGAGGTATTAAGTGTGTCCTGTGCATCTCCACCAGGACAGGACTGGAGAAGGCTTACCCCGGTTTCCTCTGGGCCTCCCCACGTGGCTGGTTCTGCTTTGTGCGCTTGTACTGGAATGAATCACGGGCATGAGTACAACTATACACTGATTCCTGGGAGGCACTGAGCCTTGGGGTGGCCTTTGGGTACCCTGACATAGTTGGGGAGAAAAACAAACAGGGCCCTTGTGTTCACAGAGACCAGGTAAGCAAATGTTCATCACCCAGGCCACATAAGTGCATGTGAAGGGATCACTGTGATCTAGGGAGCCCTGCCTGCCATCACAGAACAGAACAGGGAGCCCCACCATTTATGTGTCATGCTGAGGATGTGAAGCCTGAGCAAAGCACAGAAAGAGTAGAGCAGTGTGCAGGACACACCCTGGCAGCAGCCCAGAACAGGGCACCTCCCAGGAGGGGAATGAGGGCCAGGACAGCTGGAAAGGCAACAAGGAAGCTGTGGGAAGGCAGGAGAAGACCATTCTGAGGCTGGGAGACCATCTGGGAGCAAAGAGTAAGACCAGAGCAAAACCATGGAATGAAGTTACTGACATGGACATGGGGAGCTACCACACTTATAAGATCTGCATTTTGAGAAGATGGCTCTGGCCACAAGGCATGGAGTAATAGAGGGGCAAAGAGGATGCAGGGGTGTCAGGTGCCAGACCAATGCCCTGATCTAGGCCGAATGACAAGGAGAGCCTCTCACTGAAGACGCAGGTGGCCCAAATCATCCAAACTGCTTTCAACGACCTGTATTAGTGGTTGGGTTTTTGAACTTGAACATAGGGCTTTTCATTTATTCCTATTAGCTTGTTCACTTGATTGGTTCTCGGGTGGCATTCCAGGCAGCTGAACTCATTCTGAATCTTGATTATGTCATCTATCACATTAGCTGTCCCTCCAAGCTTAGAGGCACTGGTTAAACTTACACCTCAATGTCTTCATTAGAGTCTCAGAGAAGAGGGGGAAGGACAAGGGCAAGGACAGAGCACCACAGCACGTCTCTCAGAGACCCACACTCAGGTGGAAGAGGGTCGTAACAATATATCAAGCCAACTCCTCACTTTCTTAGCTCGAACTTAATTTCTCTGCTCTCCTGTCTTCTCATCTGTAAGTGAGACAGGAATGGCCACTTCACAAGGCACTAGTGGGTGTTAAATGAGTCGCTAGACCTAAAGAACCTGGACTGTCCCTCTCAGCACTCACCTTCCACGGTGACACCAGGCACAGGACAGCGGTGGAGATGGAGGCTCCTGCTCAGCCTGACACAGTACCCAGCGCTCTCACTGTCAGCCACTCCAAAAATGGGGACGATGCTAAATGCCTGTTATCAGCCACTGACCTCCATTTTGGCAAATTGTGGAGACAGTAGAAAAACCAAGGTTGTCAAGGGTCTGAGGGGAAGACAGGATGAATGGATGGAGCACAGGGGATTTTTTAAGGCCCTAAAATCACCCTGTGCTGCTGTAATGGTGGACACATATCAGTATGTATTTGTTCAAACCCAGAGAATGTGCAACACCAAGACAGAACCCTAATTTCTACTCTGGACTCTGGCTAGTAGTAACAGATCAGTGTTGGCTCATCAGTTGTACCAAATGCACCACACTCATGCAAGATGTTAATAACAGAAGCTGTGTCTATCAGAACATGGTGAGGGGGTACATGGGAATCATATTTTCTGCTTAGTATTTCTATATACCTAAAACTGCTGTAAAAAATGAAGTCCATTCATTTTGTAAAATAGTCAATTCATCCAAAAGAACATAAGAAAAAAAGAGGAAATAAGAAAAGATAAGAGGAAAAAAAAAGAAAAGAAAAGATAAAAGGAATAGAAAATAAATAGCAATGTGGCAGCCTAAGCCCCAGCCATACAAATAATTATGCTGGAAACATATGAATGTGTATCAACTAAACACACTTAAAAAGATATAGCAAAATCCAAGTATAAGCTATCTATAAGAAATGCACTTTAGACAAGAAGACACTCACAGATTAGAAGCAAAGGGAGAGAAAAAGATGCATCAAGACTGCCCAAGGAAGATGGAACAGCTATATTAATATCCAATGAGCTGGACTCCAGAACAGGGAAAACAGCAGAAATAATGAGGATTTCATAACAATAAACTAAAATAATCAACATATAAATTAATTAAGAAAACCTAAAAGCTCATCCCACGTGTGTGTATCTAATAAATGAGATTTAAATTATGCGAAGCAAAACCTGACAAAACTAAAAGAGACAAATCAACCGTTATAATTGGAAATTTCAAAAGTCTTCACTCAGTAGCTGAAAGAAAAAGGAGACAGAAAATCAGTAAAAGCAGAAAAGACTGGACTAGCACTATCAACCAACCTGACCTGACTGACATTTATGGAAACCTCCCCCAACAAAGCAGAACATACATTCTTTCCAAGGACACATGAGACATTTACCAAGACAGACCACATGACAGATCTCAGAACAAGTGTCAGTAAATTTAATTACCAATGTTAGAAAGTAAAGACATCACTATAGTTCCTACAGATATTAAAAGAATTAAGGTGTATTATAAACAATATGTCATTAAATTAGACAACTTGTGTAAAATGACCAAATTCCTTAAATGACACAAAGTATTAAAACTGACAAGAGGGGCACTTAGGTGACCCAGTCAGTCAAGCATCTGCCTTTAGCTTAGCATAGTCATGATCTCAGGGTCCTGGGATCAAGTCTGATGTTGGGTTCCCCGCTCAGCCGTGCCCCACCCTCGTTTATGCTCTCTCTCCCTTTCTCTCTCAAATAAATAAATAAAATTGTTTTAAAAAAAGTTTTTTGAAAACTGACAAAAGAAGAAATAGAAGATCTGAAGCCCTACCTAGAGCAGAAATTGAATTTAGGTTAAAAATTTCCCACAAAGTTCCAGGGCAAGATGGTTTCACTGTTGAACTCTATCAAATATTTAAGGAAGAAATAATATGAATTTTACATAAACTCTTTCAGAAATTATAGGCTATCACTTCCCTAGTGCTAAAAAAGAAAAGACTTTAGAAGAAAAGAAAGTGGAACACGATATACCTTATGAACACAGAAGTGAAAAATCTAGAGATATACAAAAATCTAGTATTTCACAACAAAATGGGATTTGTCTCAGAAATGCAAATGGGATTTGTCTCAGAAATTAACAAAGTTAATAAAGATCTTTCACTACATTAACAGGATAAGTAAGAAAAGTCACATGATCATTTCAACAGAAGAAAAAGCATTTGACAAAACACCAACTTATCATTTTTTTAGAAGAATCAACAAAGCAAACTATAATCTGTCATCCTGGTCTTCTTCCACCAGGCCTTAAGAATTCAATCCTCAACCTCTTTATGGCATTATATACCAGTATTGTTCAAATGTAAAGACCTATCAAAATAAACCAGGGTGTTTATTAAAAATATAGACTCCTCGACCATGGAATTTTCACTGTCAGCAACCACCCTGAAAAAGGGCATCTACAAGACGCCAACAGCTACCATCATACTTAATGTTGAGAGCCTGAATGATTCACACCACCCCCCCAACACCAGTATATGGAAGGAGGTAAAAATATCTGCTCATATCACTTGAGGACCTTGACAATGCAGTAAGTCAAGAAAAGGAACTAAAAGCCATGTGATTATATAGAAAGAAGTAAGACTATCTTTATTTGTAGATGACATGACTGTGTACACAGATACTCCTAAGGCATCTACCAAAAAGCTCCTAGAACTAGTGAGTGAATTTAGAAAGATCACCAGAAAGGTAAAGCACATTACATTTTCCAAAAGTGACCACCACAGTATCTCCTATCCCACATGCTCTTTTATTATATGACCATGCCACTCCTGTATCAAGAGATGGAGTCCAATTTCCCTCTCTTTGAATCTGGGAAGACTTGAAACTGTTTCAACCAAGAGTACAGAAGTGATACTATGTGATTTCAGAGGCTCAGTCATGAAAAATGCACCTTACATCTTGTCTGCTGGAAATCTTACTGGGAACCCTGCACCATGATGTAAGAGGTCTGACTATCCTAAGGCCACCATGCTATGAGGCTAGGGAGTCACAGGGGGAGGCCATGAAATAGCAGTCACTCTGCAGTCCTAGTCTCAGAGCTCCCCACCTCCCCTCCCAAGTCCAGGAACCAGAAGGTCACACATATATGAGTGACACTTCAGATGAATCCAGCCCCTAGGCATCAACTTGTACCACCTTTAGGCCTCCCCACCTGAGGCTCCAGACATGGATAAACAATACATGCCATGTCCTAACTGAAATCCTGACTGAAAGAATCTGTGAGCATTATAAAAGAGTTCTTTTAAGTCAGGAAATTGGGAGCAATTTGTTATACAGCAATACTGGCTGGAAAAAGATGTTTCCGTTTACAAAATCAACTATATTTGTATATCCCAACAGTAAAATTTGAAAAACAAAATTTACAAAGTTGTACCATTTAAAGTAGCATCAAAAAAACCCAAACTATTTAGAAATAGATGTAACAACATATGAGCAAAACTCATACTCTGAAAACTACAAAATGTTTGTGAGGATAAATTTTAAAATATCTAAATTTGAAAGCTCAGCATTGTTAATACTGTTAATTCTGGGGAAATTGACATATAGATTCAACATAATCCCATTCAAACCCCAACTCCCATTACTTTTTCTAAGGCTTTTCTGGTAGGAAATGGCTAATGATAAACCTTATATAAAAATGTAAGGAACCAAAAATACTCGTGACAATTTATTTAAAAAAAAAAAAGTTGGGGATCCCTGGGTGGCGCAGCGGTTTGGCGCCTGCCTTTGGCCCGGGCGCGATCCTGGAGACCCAGGATCGAATCCCACATCGGGCTCCCGGTGCATGGAGCCTGCTTCTCCCTCTGCCTGTGTCTCTGCCTCTCTCTCTCTCTCTCTCTCTCTCTGTGACTATCATAAATAAATAAAAATTTTTTTAAAAAAAGTTGGAGGACTTTCTCTACTGGACTCTGAGAAAAGCTACAGTAATTAAGACAGTATGTACTGGCATAAAGATGCATTAACAGATCAATGGAACAGAACAGAGTTTCCAGAAATAGACACACATTTATACACTCATTTGATTTTCAGAGAAGGGGCCAAAGCAACGTCTGGGGGAAAAAACTGTTTTCAACAAATGATGCTATGTTAACTAGGATACCTATATTCTAAAAATGAGCCACTATGCCTTCCTCACACCACACAGAAAAATTAAGTTAAAAGTCAAAACAAAAATTATAAAGCTTCTGGAAGAAAAGCAAAGGAGAATGCCCTGGCATCCTATGGGTATGTGAAAGACTTTTACTTAAATAAGGTTTTAAATTTTAAGTCAGATTTTTTAGCTAAATTAGATTTCATCTAAATTAAAATTTTCCACTCATGAGAAGATATGGTTTTCAAAAACTGGAGTGACATACCACAGACATGAGGAAAGCATTCTCGTGCTCCCCTCACCCTCTACACACACACACACACACAAACACACACACACACACACGCACCCTAGCAAAAGCCTGCCACCCAACACACATGGAGAAGTAGGGAGGGCAGTGCTGGTGAGAGAGGGTGCAGCCCGACCTTGCATGTGTGGCTGCTGGGTATGTAAAACAGTATGGCCCATCCGGGGGAGATGCTGGGCTGTTTTGCACAAAAACCACCTACACTCCCCCAGCATGACCCAGCAAGGCTAGGCACAGAGCAAGAGAAACAAAGCTCACGTCAACAAGAAGACATGTGCCTGAACACTCACCAGAATTTATTCCTAGCAACCGAAGGCCAGAAACAGCCTTGGCTTCTGCCGAAAGATGGACGGATAAACAGGCTGTGATATATTCACACAGTGAAATACTACGTGGTAATTAAAAGGAATGAACTATTCATTCCGGCAACGACATGGATTTTACATTTTTCAATGCTATTGTGAATTGAATTTTTTTAATTTTCATTTTTAAATTGTTTGCTGCTCAATGACTCATTCTTAATGAATCTTCTGCTGCAGCCCAGTAACCACCACACTCTTATCTGTTTAATAAACCTTTCTAAAATATTGCCAAGAATTCTCAATTTTATCGATGAGGTCTCTAAAATCACATCTCTAAAGATCCTTCCCCACACAGAGCATGATTCATCTAGTGCTTGAGATAGGAACACATTTGCGGGGACGGGGTGCCTCCTTCTTCATTTTTCCATCCACGGGGCTGGGCACAAGGCCTGGCTTTCTGTCCCTCCCCACGATGGCTCTGCTGCTCCTTCCATGTGTGGACAGAGCCAAATCAGGGCCAAGTGAGTGAGCTTCCTTCCTCTCAGCCACCTTTCCAAGCAACAGACCAGGCCCTCGCCTCTTCTGTTTCCCAGCTGAGCTTAGCTAGGAGAGAACAATGTCCCCAGGCCTCTGGACGCCCCAGGTTCTGGCTGTCTAAGCTCATTTCTAAGGATCTCGGGCCACCGTCCAAGCAAGCCCTGGGCCCCTCTCCTTCTTGGAGCGTAAACCTCTCCAAGGGCTCCCCGCACCCGTTCTGGTTTCCCGTGATACGTCTGTCCCTTCTCTCTTCACTGGCCTTATCTTCAACAGCTGACACACAGCGGCTGCATCTGAGGGACAGCCTGCAGCCCCCTACTCTGGGGACAGGGCCGGCAGTGGTCCAGACATGCTCTAAGCGAGTCACCACGCCATCACACTCCCAGCCTTCTCTCTGACAAGTTCCAGGATAACACAGCCCCTTCCCCCAATACCCCTGTCACTCTCAGGCCACTGGCCAGTACTCAGAACTGAATCATGCTTCCCCAAGGAAAGAAAACGTAGAAGACTAATTATAAAAGGCAACGGCTCTCTTCCACTCAAAGAGGCTGTCCTATTACGTAATGAATCCAAGAGTAATAGTATGACTGCAGGGGAGGCAAACAGGGAAGCTGTAATTCAGCAAGTACTAGCTGGCCAACAGCCCTGGTGCTGGTGCTGCTAGTGACGTGAAAAGATGGGTGAAAGCCCAGGAAGAAGCCCCCCAAGAGCCTGGAAGGCCTCCCGCACTGCACTACCGGCAGCATCCCCCAGCACAGGGCCGCGTCCAGAACCTTCCCTATGGGTGTTGGTATTGCATCCCGATGGCGGGCAGTCCCCCATGTACAGAGGGGGCTCCAGAGAAGACCCATACCCCAACGTCTCCCACAGCAGGTCCCCAATCCCAAATACCAGAAGCACCCTCGCTGGAGCCCCCCCAAATTATTTTTAAAACTTAAATCTCTGGCCGGGCCCCCGATGTGCCCAGAGAGCAAGGCACACCAAGGGCGAACTCAGGCAGTGGGCAGGGAGCCCGGGTGGGAAGGAGGAGAAACAGGAGGAGGGAAATGAAATGAAACATTCACCTAAATTAAACATCTGAACTTTAAAAGGCATTCACACTGGAAGCTGGTAGAGGAGGACCCTTCAGCAACTCCCCAGCACTGAGGACACTCCCCCTGAAGCCTAGCAGACACAGAACTTAAGCCCATGGCCACAGCTTCCACCCTGAGTGCCCCCCCCACCCCGTACTGGCTGCCCCGTCTGGGCCCAGCCAGCCCCAGCCAATCCCTGTGCCGTGTGAATCTCCTGCTGCACCCTCCACCCGGCAGATCCACGTGGCCCCTTTCACCACAAAATAAAGGATTTTCTCATGACCACGTCCACTTATCAAGACAAAACCATCCGATCAGAATAATTAGCAGGGTCACATGGGTGGACGACTTCCACCCAGATCTGCCGGCCAGACCTCCTAATGAGGTACTGGTGAGACTCTTCCCCGGGCAGGGCTGTCCGTGCACTGCTGGACATTTAGCACCCTGATCCCCATCCACTAGTTGCCTGTGGTACTCCCTAGCCAAGCAAACCCCAAAGCACCCAGACACCCCCCGGCAAACCAAGGGAGGCAGTATGTAGCCCCAACATGGGTACTCACGGCAGCACCACAGAGGAGGCGGCCTGTAGTCTGCCCGGTGCTCTGTCCCCTCCGCTGGCCCTCCCTGCCTGTCCCACTAGCACCTGCTGAGGCTCTGGTATGGGAACGGGTGGCCCCTCCCTAGCCCAATATGCCATCCCCGAGGGCCACACCGATGGACCCCCTTCATGCTCGCAGAGCCAGCAGTAGTTCTGGAGCACCATCGGCAAACCGAGTCCCCCCCCCCCACCGAGACTATTTCACCTGGAAATGCCGCTGCTTCTCCGTTCCCCCAGCACCAATGTCCCTCAGTAAAAAGAACGTCCCCTAAACAAACACATGGTGTGAAGATACCACCCATCAGAAGTGTGTGAGCAGGCCCGAAACCTGGGGAGGGCTGAACTGTGGGGCGTCCTCACTGTAGGGCGTCCTCACTGTGGGGCCAGCCTTGCACTGCAGCCTACTCTCCCCCTCCCCAGGGAATCTGGGTGAGTCCACATCCCAGAGCCACGGCCCAGAGGGAGGGTCAACCCCCGACCCTGGTCTGCATGGCCCTGTGGTAACCACGGCGCAGCCGTTGCTATGATGTCCCGTGCATACTGTGTGCTGGCCGAGGGGTTCCAGGGAGGGCCGGCAGCTCAACCTTAGCAAGTCTGCGGCACAAACTTGATCCCACAAGTTCTGGTCTGCTTGATCTGCTAATTCCTGAGGGGCAGGAAAGCTGGGGCCAGATCCCATGAGTCGGAATCCCAACTCTGCAACTTAGCAGTCCCACAGCGGGAAACACCTTACTGTCCTGTTGCGGGGACACTGAGGTCATAGCAACGGTTCACAAATGCACAGAACTTAGAACAGCGTCTGCCATCGACAGTGGTCTCCTAGCCCTTCTGCCAAATTTCTGTCTCTCCTCCTCCCCGCCTGCCTCCTACACACACTCTCACAAGATACCCTTAAGCACATGCACATGCAGTGTTGTCATAGCAGACATTCGGGATTGTGTCTTCGCTGGCACATTTATCCACTTGTACCTCAGCAATGATACTCTTTATCCCGACTAATGCTTTCCGCCTTAAACTCTATTTCATCTAATAACGCATAAGAGCCACGCTGCTGCCTAGCTATTATTTCAGTTGATCTGCTGCATTTCTCCCAACCCCTTCCTTCATGCTGTTCTATAATCTTATGTTTTCGGTGAGTGTCTTCTAAGTAGCACACAGCTGGATCCTGTTTGTAAATCCAATCTGGCCTAACAGTTACCTTCTCCAGAACCAAATGCATCCTGTCTCATCGGGCCTCTGCTGCTCCTGCTGTGGCCTGTTTCCCATCGAACCGTCCACCCAAACCACACATCTGTCCATCACTGGCCACTGGGAGGTTCTCTGACCTCCCATCCCCTATTTAGCGACTTCACCCTGTTTCTCCAGGTGTGATATTTTAACTCTCCTTCCTCGAGACTTGTTTGTTTAGTGAACATAAGTGCTGGCTCTTTCACGGGGGCTGGAACGTCCCGGCCACCACCCACATGCACAGGGCTCCATCCCGGGTCTGGTGTTCACTCTCTCCTGCCCTAACCTCTCTTCCAAATCCATTCCCTCCCTCAGTGCTGGCCACCCAGTAACTCTCTCATTCTACTTTAACTAACTCCTTCTTCTGCTGTGTCTAATGAATTTTAAATTGCAACAACCATGAGTTCGGTTGCTAGACGTTCTATTGGGCACTATTTAAAAATCTGTGAATTTTTTTTTCAGTCTTGTTCTTCCTGCTAAACCCTTTTTGTATCCTTCATTGTTTGAAACCTCCATGTTTTCTCGGTCCTGCTCATATCACTGTTGTAGGAGGTCAGGTCCCTGGGGGAGATCCTTCCTCATCAAAGCGCCAGTTGATGTTGACTCCTGGCACACGCTTCCTCTGTCTCGTACTTTCTCCAGCATCAGCTCATCCTCAGGGGACTCTTTTATGGGAAAACCATGGGCCTGTGTGGGGAGGGCACCCCCCAAGGCAGCAGTTCTCAGGGGTGGTCAGCCCACTGCTGCCACCAGGACACCCTTTCTGGGGATCCCAGAATTCAAAACCACGTTTCTAATAATAGCAACATAATCTACCTTTGTCACCATGCTGACACCCGAGCTATTGGCACAAAATATGAGTAAAGGGTAGACATGCTGGCCCGAGGCGAGGCAGTGCCACCCACGCTTAGTGAAAAAGGTAAATAAAAGACAATTTTGCTTAAGAACATCCTTGATGAAGTTCCTAATGTTATGATTAATACTGCGTCACACCCCGACCCTCAAACATCTTTTGAATGTTCTGCATGGCAACATGAGAAGAACACAGAGAGCACTTGAGATGTGCACCAGAGAACAGTGATTCTTCCTAAAATAGCCCCTGCTCAACTGTTTGAGCTGTGAGCTGAATCAGATACATTTTTTAAGAAACATCATTTTTACTAGAAAAAATGACTAACGGCAAACTGGTTATTCAAGCTTGGGTCTTTGGCAGACATTTTCTCAAAAATGAACAAAGACTGTCATTTCAAGGAAAACAATTGACACTATGTGTTTCCAATAAGAATATTTGAGCTTTTAAGCCTAAATCTGAATATTGAAGAACTTTTACCCACTCTCTGGGCTAAACAGCTTTTTCTTCCAAGATGGTGGTAACACTAGCAGAAGAGATACCAGAGGACGGAGTGTGTCAGCATCCAGAAGACCTGCACACCTTGACCATCCAATATTCCCCAAGTGGCCAGCATTCGACATTAAAGGACCATGGGTGAGCAGAACACCTGCTCAACGTGCAAGATGGCCCAATGGATTTCAAGCTGAGTACGAAATGTTGGCTGGCATGGCTTCAGGTGTCACACTGCAGGTGACCTTCCGGGAACCACCACGTGGGTAAGCTACATTCTAGATTAACAAGAAAATATCCACAGTCATCAGAGAGCACCATGAAAATTCTCCCTCTCCCAACGGCCTGCCTGTGTGGGGCTGGACTATTTTCACACACTCCAGTCAGAACCAGCACATCACCACAGACTGAATATAGAAGCACAGGTGAGAATTCGGGTGTCTTCTATCAAGTCGGACCTTAAAGAGCCTTACCACAGAGGAACACAGTGCCTTTCTTCTCACTAAATAGCTATGTTTCAGAAAATATTAATTTATCACCAGATTTATTACTTATAATAGCATACAAAGAGTTCATATCATTGTTATTTTAAGATAAATTACTAAATATTTTTAAATTATCTCCGTTTGAGTCTCCAACACAGTAAATACGGGTAGGATTAACCCACATGAGTAAAAGCTCTTTGAGTTCCTCAAGACTTTCTGAGACTATAAAGCAGCCCTGAGACATGAAGTTGGAGAGCCTCAATGAGAGAGCCATTATACTTTTGTTTGAGTAGCACCTGGATTTCCCTATGCAGGACCGGCTTTCCTATTTTTTACCCCTTGATAGGACAGTAAAACCTCAACTGTTATACATTACTATGTCAGCTTATTCCCTTCAAACTTACTAGCGTCCACTAGTGCGGTCATCACTCCTCATTTCTAGAGGACACCCCTCCCGTAGGTAAGCAGTCCAGCTATGCATTTTAGACAATTCTTGCTCAACATCACCCAATGCCTCCAGGCATATGCAGGGAGGGAGCAGCTTCTTCTCATGCCTAGTCTTTCATCCTCCTGGGACCAGAGTCCCCCACCCCCAGAACCTCCAGAATTCTGCCCTGTGCTAGCAGTCCCCTCCCTGCACCCTGAGCTACCAGGATACACATTCTGCAGGGACACTGGTTGGTGACCATGAGCAGCAACTGTACGCAGCAGGTGCTCACCACACGCTGGCCAAATGCAGAACACAGAGTCTTAGCCTGAGGCTCCAAGGTGAGCTGAAAACGTAGTAACCTCTCCAGGAAAATGAGAAGATGTGGTTTTTTGCCCTCTAGAACTTACCCAGCAAAACAGCAGTTACTTCCACTGATTTTAGCGGGACATGATTACAAAGCAGAGCAGAAAACCACAGGCCTTGGGGCTCAAATGTGGGTCCCAACACGTACTCTGACCCCAGGCCACGGATCCCTCTATGTGCAGGGTGTGACGTCTGCTCTGCTGTGAAGCTAAGAGCCACTTGGTACATGTTAGCTGTCACTGCCTCCCGATGCCCCACTGTGACTGCCAATGGATCACAGCTGGTGAGGAGAGCCGCTGCACAGGCCTGGCCCAGCAACTGACTCCCTGTGGTCTCTCTGGCATGTGGATTTAGCGAAACGCAATAGATAGGCCTGAACTTCCTAAAATGCAGGGAACTGGTGAAGGCCAGGCTGAGAGGCGCCACTTAACAAAGCCAAACATAGTTCTCAGTGGCTTTCAACCAGGGCAGTGATGTGATGAAGTGCTCAGGGATGATGGCTCTCCTGTCATCAGGAGAGTGGAGAGGACAGGGCGAGTCCAGGAGCAAGACAGTGAGTGTGGCAACAGAAGCTTCCAGCACCGCAGGGCACTGACACCCAGTCCATCTTTCCTCTTGCTTCTATGTCTCTTAAGACCCTCACACTTGTCCAAACAAAGCAGCAGGGGCACCACACACACCAAACCGTCCCCGGAGGAGCTCGCCTCGTCTCAGAGAACGACAGATCTCCCCAAGCCCCAATGATGCTGGTATCTGGCTGGCACCCCTCAACCCTGCTCAGGCGAGAGCCGCCTGGCCCCCGACAGCCTGCCCAGGGTGGTGAACATGCATACCAGGAGCACCGCCCTTGTCAAAGAGCCATCCCATCAGACAGCAAACCTCAGGTGAAAGATGAAAAGCCAGCATCACTTCCAGCACAGAGCTGATTTTATTCACAAACAGAAGGGGGATAATCGTATATTTAAATTGCAGGAATTCCATCACTCATGATCAGAGAAGTGACATTTGAAATTTATAATGTGTCACATTATGATTCAATCCCTTTTCTAAAGAGGGGGAAAAAAGTCTTAAGTTTTGGGAGAAAGACAAAAACATTAACGTGCAGGGGAATGATCAATCGATGCTTGGGCCAAAATCGAGCAGGCGTATTTTTCGTTGTAAGATGCAAACAAGGTTCGTGTTCTTTAGTTACAGAAAGGGTTTCCACTTGTTCTTTCTCACTCCTCAGTTATCAAAAGTAAGGGGAGCCCACACCATTCTCTCCAGCACAATCATTCTGCCTAATTTATTCAAATTACACCTCAGGATCCAGATCTGGAGTCTACACTGTGTAAAAGCCTTCCTTGGACCCCCTCGGCCCCAGCAGCTGAGCTGAGGCCCCTCCAGGCAGCAGGGCCAGAAACAGGACAGTGACAACAGCTCAGGAAAGCCAGCCTGACGGGAAACACAGGCGACAAGTGCACTACCTCAACTTGTCTCTTGAGGCGGAAGTGCCCCCCTCACTTGCAACGAGAGGGGTCCCAGCACAGCCTCCAGCCCAGGGCAGCCACCTTTGGGATAAAGCCAGCCCACGGAGGTCCCTCGGGAAACTCCGTCAACCAAACCCTGCTCCGGGACTCTACCCCCATGGCCGCCCCTCCACCAAGTCTCACCGCACTCCCAAATCAAGTTTTCGGGAGCACATATCTTCTGCCCTCACCAGGTCTACCCTGTGTCCCACCCCAAGCTCCTAAGAGGCACGTGCCCAACACTCTTCTTCCCCGCAGCAGCATGCGGCACCTAAGAAAGGCATGTCAGCACAGAAGGAGCTGAAAAAGGCCCGCAGCCCACTGGAGGACCTCCATCTACCTCGGCCACTTGTGCTACAGCAAGAGGCTCCAGTCCTCGTTCCTACTCTGTGTAGGGTTCAAACTACTTCCATAAAGTCACCCCTGGCGCTGGGAGACCTGCGGCCTTTCTGCAAAAATCTCCACTATCTGTCCCAACTGATACCAAGTGAAGCAGAGCCCCAGCCATGGGGACAAGGCCTCCAGCAGCTTGTGTTTCCCTCCAGGCCTGGGCACAGTTACGGGTCAAGCAATCAGACTCCCAGCCTGGGGCCCACAGGGGCTCTGTAGGACCGGCTGCTCATAGGCCCAGGGTGACAGACTAGGAGCTGAGGTCCTACGTCAGAGGCCCCGTAAGGGGTGGGCTGCCCTGAATACAGCTCACCAGGCATGGACAATGGAACGGCTTATCAACAACCCATATTCGGTGCTGGTACCACCTGGCATCACGGTCAGCAGAGCCGGGGAGCTTAGAATGTGTGGAGATCAGACTCTGCAGAGGAGGGGAGAGCCTACTCCCTCGGAGTCCTGCTCTGCACCCTGCTCCGAGCACATAGGATTTCTCACACCTGCAACCCCGGGGAGGCGGCACTAGTGCAGGTATAGAAAGGGAGGCTTCAGAAGGCAGCACGCGGCCACAGAGGCAAGCCTGCACGTCGGGCCCAGTGCTCCCCGCAACACTGGCTTCCCATATGGAGCGGCGCCTGCCTGGGGTCCGGGCCGCCAGGGGCTCACCTGAATACCGTCCAGCAGTTTGCTCATGCACCAGTATGTGTCGGCCTCGACGTTGCGCAGCACTTCTGCAGGCACGCGGGAGATGTCGGCAGCATCCACGTCTTCCTCCTCTGTGTGCCAGGAAGCATGGAAAAGACAGCAAGCGGTTAACCCACAGGAAACACGACGGGGCGGGGGCGGGGGCAGGGCGGGCCGAGACCTGCGCCACCGGCAAGGTCATGCTGGGGCTCATTTTTCTTGCTCTAACTAGATGACTCGTAGGCTTCCACCTCATCACTTAATGGCTCTCAATTTTAATACCTAATTAGTTGCAGATAATTAATATTCTGAGTCCTCTCCAATTAATTAACATAATTAACATATTATGAATTATTGCTTCTCAGGCATTTCACATCCCAATAAGAGAGGGCCGAAAAGACTGTTTATTCCTAACACAGATCTGAAAGTGTTTTCATAAAATTTCATGAATTCTGCTTCTAATAGGGTCACATTTTCATTGGACAATAATTTCTCTAAAAACTTGTTCCCAAGGTTGGCGTTTCCAAAACCCCACTGGGCAAAGACCCGTCCGCTGCAGGCGAACACCCAAGAAGAGACAGAACAGGCACCAGTGCTCCGAACAATCTCTTTCCTCGAATATAAAAAAAGCCCACTAAGGGAACAGAACTGAAAAGTTTTAAAATGCAGAACAGACGCTTAATTGAAATGGCTTCTCAGACATTTAAACAAACTAATTTTAGATCCTTACAAAAGCTGCTATCACCCAGCACAACACTCATAAATGTTTTAAAAATTGTGTGTTCCATTTTTTTCATTTTATTTACTTTTGTTTTATTTTGCAAACATGCACAGCATCTTTGCAAAGAAAATGTTCTTAAAGAAAAGAAACATTTCTGCCAAGAATATATTTGGAAAGTTTTAAGTGGGTAGAAATGACAATAATTTTTTTAAGAGTAATAATTGCTGACACTTGTTGAGCAGCTATGAGGTGCCAGGTGTTCCTTTCCATTGATCGAACGTCCTCACTCATTAACCTTTGTCACACATCTGCGGTCACCACTGAGGCACCCCTTGGAGATGGGGTGCAGAGAAACATGACCCCAGGGCAGCCGGTGGTGGTGGATCAGAACAAGGCGCACCATGCAGCCCAGAGCCTGTGGCCGGGACTCCCCAGCACGACGGCGCGATGCTCTGGCACCCGCCTCACACCAGAGCTCGTGGCTACAAGAGCCACAGTGAACCACCTTCTACTCAGACTCTGTTGGTGACACAGACCACAACGGTAACAACAGGCCAGGATGAGTCAGGCCAAGCCCGGCCAGGCCCTCCAACTGGGTCACGCAGGTCTACACAGGCAGGCCTGGCCCTGGACATGCATCCAGCCCAGCTGTGTACAGCTTCGAGGACCTGTCCCAGCCAGCTCTGCTCTCAGGCCTGTCACCGAGCATCCCTGGGGCACCTGGGAGCACACCTATAGGGATTGTGGCCGGGAAAGTCAATCCATCCCCGCTTATTCCTTCACTCCCCCACATACTCAACACTTATGTGGTTTGGTTTGGTTTGGTTTGGTTTGGGGGTTTATTTTATTGACACGCATTCATATGCCATAAAATTCCCCTTTTTAAAGCATACAATTCAGTGGGTTTTAGTATATTCACAGAGTGGGACAGCCATCGCCACCATGTAATTCCAGAACATTCTCAGCACCCCACGCAAACACATCAGCAGGCACTCCCATTCCCCAGCTCCTGGCAACCACCCCTCTGTGCTCGGCCTCTGTGGATTTGGCCGTTCTGGACATTCCACATAACGGGATTGCACAGTACGGCGCCTTCCATGTCTGGCTCCCTTCACTTGGCACCGTGCTCCCGGGGTCACCAGGGCACAGCCTGTGCCAGCACTTTGGTCCTTTCCGTAGTAGAAAAACATTCCAGTGTATGGATGGGCCACACTGCCTATCACATGTCCCCTCTGGGACACTGGGCTGTCCCCTTGCTGGGGCAATGTGACAACACGCAGCAGGTGCTCCCCATGTGGTGGCTCTGTCCCTACACTCCAGGCCCTTAGGCACAGAGATGAGTCAGAGGTGACACCCTCCAGAAGCTCAGAGCCCCTACCCTCTGATACAGGACTGGGATGAAGAGTGTCCCCAGTCTGGCCCAGCCGGCTCTGAGCTCCTCCTCTCAGCAGAGCGCACTTGGGACCTGTACCCTGTCCCAGCTGCCCCGTGGGCTGTGGGCTCTCCCTCCCACAGCCAGGCACACTCTGCCCCCCAGCCATGGCCCAGCGAGGCTCCTGGCCTCTGAACTCAGCAGTCCCGGGAGGCCCACGTCTGGCCTGAGCATGCCCTCCGATGAAGCCCTACCATGACTCTACCAGAAAATGCTGGCTCTGGAAGTGTCCAGGCAGCCTAGACGGGAGGCATCAGCTCTGTCCATCTACAGAGGAGGAAACGAGGTCTCCCAGGGCTCACTAGTGAGCACACAAGGGCCACCCATCATGATGCCCTCCTGCTGAAGAGCAAGCTGGCGGACACAGGTATAAGCGACCTCCTCTGGCTTCGGCAGACTCGGTTCAGCTGCCACCACCCTAGAGCCGGCCTGATGTGATCTTCCACCTTGAGGAACTGCCGCAGCAACAACCATCACAGGACTCCCCTTGAGTTTTCCATGGATGCCTTCTCTTTCCAGGGCCTTCAAAGCACCGAGATATCTCCTCAGCTGTCACAACAGGGCAACAGGGAACCAGCCTCCCCAGGCCTCCAGTGCCACCGCCCCCGCCCCCAGCTCACAGGGGGTCCCCCCCACCCTGCCCAGGGGAGAAGCGTAGGATGCAGGCCTTGGAAATGTTTCTCGGTCGGTTTAGCTGGCTTACTGCCTTATCCCAGGAAAGGTCGGCAACCTCTTTCAGGTGTCACCCCTCACCATAGGCCATTTGTCACTCTTCAATGTCCTGAAAAAAGGGCATTTAAATCAGAGAATCTCTATGCCAATTTGTCTTCAAAAAGGCCGAGAGAATCAGAATGACCCTTATTGTCAGAATGAGATAAATATCCATCCTCTTGGAGAAAACAACTGCCGACACAGGAGAAGGCGTAGAGGGCAGCACAGAACACTCCGGAAGGCCCGCACAGGGTCAGAACCAAGAAAAGAACACCCTGAGGCTGGTGCAGCTGGGAGGGGGTCCTCCTGGGGGCTCCTCACAGGAGACAGGGCTCTAGTGGTTCCTGGGGACACAGCCAGGAGCCAACCCAGAGCGACATGAGCATGTTCAGCACAGGTCCTTCGGGTAGATGCTGACTTACTGCACCATCTGCCATGAAACCTGGGAGACTCGACGCTGTGGAGTGGGAAGGGGTCCTCAGAGTCAAGACCCCAAAATGGCCAATGGTCATGACAGGTTATAACTCACCAACTCCAAAGGTCCAGGCCCCCAACCAGGACATGCTGCCTCCACAACCCTGGGGCAAGGGGAGGGACCAGGTGGGGCAGGAGCCTGAAGGGGGGGGGGGGGGTTCCAGGGGAACCACCAGGGAAGCCACCAGGGAAGCCTTGGACCTAAGGAGCCCTCATACCAGCAGTCACGGAGCCGGCGTCACGTAGGACTCTGCCCCTAAACATGAGCCACACTAAATGCCACGGAGACAAAGAAAACTGCTCTGGCTGAGAACATGAATGAGGGGAAACCACAGCAGGGGAGGGATTCCAGGCAAACCCAGGGTGCAAAAGAAGAAACGCAATTCAAACAGGAAAATGGTAAATTCCCAGGGAAAAAGAAAACAGGAAGAACAAGCCTGTCAAAGACGGAGGTGGGGCCGCAGCTGGAGCAGGGGCCCCTGGGTCCTGGTCCCTCTGGGCCACAGGATCTGGGCTTGGCTAATACTGACCCAGGCTGCACAGATGCTGCACCAGCCGCTCAAGGAAGTGGGTGCCACACAGGGCCCCCTGGACTGTGGCCCTGGATGGCCCATACATGGCCTTCTCCCAGCCAGGCAGGACGGACAGGCCCTGGAAGCCAGCACAGGGAAGGTACATGGACCCTGGAAGGTGGCATTTATACCAAATACAGGATTACAAATGATGGAACTTAAGCTGACCTGTTTCATCTGAAACTGGACTGGACTCCATGTCCCACTCTACCCTGTCAGCACAAACACCGGCACTGCACCTGCACTCCGGTCAGAGAGCTGCACCCAGGACCTCCTCCCCACACTGCCCACGCTGCCACCCTTCAGGGCTCAGGGAGACCGACACATGCACAGGCTAAGCCCAGTGGCACCTGGGGAGGCAGACAAGACACTGCCCCGCCCGGGACACACAGCCCACCGCTCAGACAGGCCACAACGGCACATGAAGTCACAAGGTGTAAAAACAGACATTTAATTTACAAAATATGTCACTTGCCTTCTCAAATCATAAAAAGGCTTTAGGAGATGATTTAAATAAATTCTTTGAAAATGCTACCCTGCCATATTGTTTAAAAAGAAAACTAATCCCATCTTTATCAACGACACCTTTTATATCAGAGACTCCAGCCCTCGCAGCCTGTGTGCACAAGCACGCAGAGAACAGTGCTCAGAAAGATGCCAGAAGCAGGGCCGTGGGGCCCCTGGGAAAGAGCGGGGTGGGGGAGTGGTAAATACCACCCTTTACTTCCTGCAGAAGGGTAGAGAGTAAAAAGAGAATGCAAATTTTCACAATTTTAACACTTAGGACTTTTGCAATAGGGAAAAACACACTGTTTAAGCTGCTGACATAGTTTCACTAAGGTCTACTTTTCCACAGAAAACCCCAGAGAAAAAGTTCCTGAGGGTGGTGGGTGTACCGCCCTTCTCACTGCTCTCAGAAGCTTGCGGGGGCCCTTGGGGGTCAGAACAATTAGGGTAGGGGGCCCACTGGCATTCGATGGTGGGGCCAGCACTCCTCACCCTACAGCATGAACAGCACTGCACAATCAGCACATCCAGAGTGATTCGTGACTAGTCCACCCACGGGGTAGGTGGGTGGGTGGGTGGATCAGGGCTTAGCAGAAGGACAGGTAAATATAAGAAACTAATACAACAATGGAGGACATTCGGCCTGGTAAGGAAGGAACCAAGCAGGATCAGTGGGGAAGGAAGAGGCAGGCTGATGGGCTCAAAGCCCATGTGGCGTCGAGGCTGCTCACCGGACAGCAAGGGCACTCGCCACTACCAATGGATAGTGTGCATCTTCCGAGTCTGCAGAGCGCGTCCCCATGCGCCAGGGCCCGCTGCATCTGAAGCAGCCCACGGAGGTAAGCACGACCAGCTGACGAGCAAGGGGCCTGCAGGAGGGTAGCGTGCCAGGAAGCAGCCAAGCCCGGCGGCGAGCGAAGTCCAGCTGACAACGGTCAGCCTCTCGGTCCCGCTGAGCCAGAGCAGCATAGAGGCCCCCGGCTCAGCAGGGACAGGAGGGAGAGCTGCTACAAGGCTAGAACAGAACCACCTCACAAGTGAAACAACACTCCCTAGGTCATAAAACACATCGTGGGCAAAAGAGCCCGTCAGCACCACAAGCTCTCTGGAGCTCTGGGTCTCCTGGGGGCTCGCTCCTTGGGGGGCGGGGGGGGCTCCCCTCCAGGACGACACCTGCCGGCCTCCACGAAACGGCTGCACAGGCCCCGGAAGTGGCCAGGCCAGCACAGGCCAGGATCCTGTAAGGACCAGCGTGTACTAGAAAGTAAAAAGGCCTGCCACATGGCCAGGCTCTCCCTTGCAGGAAACCAAATGGGGCGTCTTAGCAATCAGAAAGGGAGAATCACCTCAAATTTCAACACAGCCTCTGCCATGGGATCACCACTAAGTGCAGATGCCAGCCTCACCAAGCACAGCGCAGGTTAGGGAGGGGAGCACGCCAGGGCTGCTACGACTGCGTTAATCACCCGCATCACACAAACCCTGCAATAAACCTCTTCAGGTAATTAGGAGCTTAACTGGTAATCAAAAATATTCTCTTCTTCATAAGCTAGCTGGAATCACTCCATGGTCTAATCTTATGCTTTACCCAACTTGGGAGTTTTAAATTTGAAACCCTGACACTTCGGTGATGGAGGTTTTAGCACTTAATTACATAGATTTGGGTTCCAAGGCAGAGGGAAAAGTCCCGCTTTGGTAAGAGAGGTGCTGCCACCCAAGACCATAAATTCACAAAACTCCATGGCTCAGCAAGAACAGCTAAGGTTATGATCAAGTTGGTTTAGTGTACGAATGTTTGATGTTAATATAAATAATGTCCAACTCAAGGTTACAAACTAAACCACCGTCAGAGTTCCCAATTCTGTTACGTGGCTGCAAACCAATAGCACACAGACACGGACAAACGGTCAGTGGACGATGGGACACCGGCAGACAATGGTCACAAATCAAGGACAAACCAAGGACGATGCACTTGATACAGGCCAGGCAAGATGGCACAATGTGGCCACATCCAACTATCCGTCTCCTGGCCCGCAGCGGGCCACAAACGTCAAGAACCAACCTCCTGTCACAAGCAGCACCACTCTGCTCCTCGTCCACCTCCACCCCAAGCGCACCCCCAATCAGGGGTCCCCAGCCTTGTGCAAACTGCAGGCCGGGGCCAGCGCTGGGTGGTGTGGCTGTTCCTCTCTGGAGGAGCTCCCTGCTACCTGACACCACACCGAAGAGAGCTCCCAGCAGCCCCTGGGGAGCAACAACAGCGGTGTGGGACTGAGGGAGAGGGGGGAGGGAAAGTCTATTTCCTTAATGATCCTTGTTTCTATAATGTCATTTTTGTAAAAGAAAGAATCTTAATTTCACAACATTCTTTTGGCTTGACTGAATCTTTGATTTTGTAATAATGCTTGTGAGTAGGAGTTTTTGTTAATAGAAATGCTATTGGTTGAAATACTGATGGATTCTATTAACGTGTACTCTCATATGCAAGAAACCAGCTGCGGGGAAGGCAGAGATGGAGCAGCCACCATGAAGCCAAGAGAAGAGGCCGCACTGCACACGTTCATTCACGTTCTCACCTGGCTCACTCACTCCCCGTTGGCTGGCTGCCTTACTCATAGCACTTGTTGACCAGACTTATTTACAGAAAGATGTACGTAAAGAGCTGACCACATGGCAAGTGAGTGGTGTGACAAGGGATGGGGGGAGGCATGGCAGGTTCGGAGGAGCCGAGTCCTCGCCCCTGGAGAAGGTGGCCTTGGGAGGCCTGGGGGCTAAGCCTTGGAAGACGGCGAAGCAAGCACAGAGAAGGGAGGGGGGAGGCTGCAAAACCAGAAGCCAGAAAGCCTGCGGGTCATCCGCATGACCTAGGCAGGGGACAGCTCTGCAGAACCATGGTACCGCAGCCCTGGGCATAGGCTCCAGAGCTGGACTTCCTTCTGGAGGGAAGGGGGAGCCCCTGGAGATGTGTGCGTATCAGGGTAACTCCTCACACTGGTGTTTGCCAGCAGGGGTACAAGCAGGGAAGGGATCCCATCTGGAGACTGCCAGAAAAGGAAAAGAGGCCAGAAGCAGTGGAGATGTTCCCGAGCAGAGCCCACAAACCCACCAGCGAGGCCCAAGGGAGAGTCCAAGCCCGCCACGGACGCCCCTCCAATGAGGAAAGCCGGCCAAAGCACACACAGGGCCACACCGTGAAATGCCAGGCACTGGGCCACTCCCTGCAGGGGACAGGAGGTGGCGCACAAGCACATATGGCACTGCCCACTCGCAGCATCTCCTGCACGACAGGGTCGGCGGCTGCCTTCCTCCCTATCTGCGTACTGCGTCTTCATGTCTGCATATCCCTGCGTGACCCAGGAAGAGCTCCTGGAGAGCAGGACCGCACCCACCACACTATCCAAATCCCCGCACGTCTGCGAGGGCACAGCACACAGCAGGGACTCGGTGAACATGTGCCCAGGAGCGTGTGAACTACCGGCAAGAGTTCACAGTCGAGGAAGGAGAAACAATTATGTAAACAGTTCCAACGAGAATATGGTGAACATTATGCCAAGATGATCTGTGAAGAATGGAAAGACTTTAATCCCAATCTCTCCAGTTAAGAGAAATAGCCAAATTATTGCTAAACGTTAAGACAATAAATCAAGTCTACCTTGCTTCTACTGATGACGATGCAAACAATGCTTAAATCAACAGGAGCGGGCAGCCCAGGTGGCTCAGCAGTTTAGCGCCGCCTTCAGTCCAGGGCCTGATCCTGGAGACCCCGGATCGAGTCCCACGTCAGGCTCCCTGCATGGAGCCTGCTTCTCCCTCTGCCTGCACCTCTGCCTCTCTCTCTCTCTCTCTCTCTCTCTCTCTCTGCGTGTGTGTGTGTCATGAGTAAATAAATAAAATCTATAAATAAATAAACAAACAAACAAACAAGAGCTCATCCAAACTGAAGGAAGCGGTCTTGCAAACAGCATCAGACACGACCAACAGGCTCTGCACCCCGTCCTTCCAAAGCTCAGAGTTCTCTAAAAAGGCAAAAGTCTTTTCCAAAGTGAGACACCCTCTCACCCCCCGAAAAGCTCTGACAGCTGCGGAGCTTGCCTCTGAGAGAGACAGACGCCTTGTCTCAGGACCAGAGGGTGCAGAGGCGAGCCCAACGTCACTCGCCAGCGTCCCCAGGAGCTCTCTGTCACTCTGCGGGCCCTCACGAGGCACACACGCACTGGAGCCTGTGGTGGCCACTGGAGACACAGTGGCACTGGGAACCTCTTGTCAGGGCACAGGACGAGAGCCTCCCTTCTATAGGCACTGCACTGAAAGGTGCAGGCCGCTCGTTATTTGTTCCCGAGGCACGAGTAAAAGACGTGCGTCTACGACCTTGCTTCTGAGCTGTGTTGCCAGGCAGGAGAGTCTGCAGAGGCCCTGGTTCTCCAGAAGGCAGGTGGCAGGCACTCATACTGAGTAAGCCTGCGTGAGTCATGATCATCTGAACGTGCAAACTGATCATAAATCAATCCATTAAACTGATTTACTCCCTTTACCTAATTAAGTCAAAAATAATTCCTCGAAGGATGAATGGGTCTTTAAATCAATCAGCAAAAACGCTTCCTCACTCAAACCATTAATAATGCAGCCAAATGGAAAGAAAGATTGACCAATACAAGACAGCACGTTCCTGAAACCTTGGTGCACGACCTCAAGCAGGGGGTCGCGGGGTGCATGTGGAGTGCTCCCCGTGCAGAAATGCCACCCAATCGTGTCAGCAGACATTCCACCTGGGGCAATGACGACAGCCTGACCGCAGTACAACCCCAGGGATAGCTGGACTCCGCTAGTGTGTGCAGGTCACAAAGTGCCCCACCACCACCACCAGGAGAAAGCCCAGCATGGAAGGAAAAGCTGGTCCACATCACCACACACAAATCTCTAATGGTTTTAAGTGAAAAAAATTAGAAAGTAAAACAGATTGCAAACAGTAAAACATTTGCAACATGTTACAGGCCAAGGATTAATATCAAAAACTCTACAAAGAAAATATATGCAATGAGAAAAATACATCAGTAAGCCCATGAAAAATACCTGAAAAAAAGTTATTTATAAAAGAAAGTTCAAAACAGAGAATAGTCAACAAAAGCACCAGTTATAAACAAATACAAACACATACAATGAGGGATACCAGTTCACCTACAAAACTGGTCAACTGTCAGAGTTTAAAATACCCACCATGCTGCCAGCAATGGGACCCAGACCATCTGAACCACAAGGGGCACCCCAAAACACAGAAGCTCGGCTAAGGACAGGATACATAGGTTTGAAAAACAGCCTGATGGAAGATGCCAGAGCCCTTTAGAAGCCACAGAGCTCTGCTGAGCCCAGATGGTATGCCAGGCATGTAATGGGGACTTGTGGGACCCCAGAAGAATATGGCCTGGTCCTCACACAGCTCACGGTCTGGCCTGGAGCTGGGCCTCAGGGCGAGTCTCATGCCAAATGAGAACCTGTGGGAGGCCCCTGCACCCCACCAGTTGGACAGTGAAATGGGAGGTTGTATGCCTAAGATGCCATCACACTTTGCTAGTAATAGCTCAGCAAAAAAGCCAAGAAATTCATTTACAGGAAGTCATACTGCAAGTTCGTTTGTTGCTGAGATGATGTAGGATCCTCAAGTACTGGTTAATTGGAAGACTTTGCTGCTTTAACGGATGCACAACCCAGCTTTCACGGACAGCTCCGACAAGGTAATTCCGGCTGGGGCCATTTACAGAAGACTAAGCTGCTTTCACTGTCCATTCCTGGTCCTCAATAAATCACGCCGACACATCAACTCCCAAATTCTGCTCAGATATTCCTGCTATCTCACACCCTGGTTGGGATTCCTATGATCCAGCTCACAGCTAGACGAGGGTGTGGCATTCCCTGGTGCCCCGCTTCTGGGTGTCATGCACAAAGACTAAAATGAGGTTTACGGTCATTGCCTCTGCGCGGATTCCAACACGTCCCTTTGAAAGGCTGTCTGTGGTCACTCCCCAGGCAGGGCCTTGCCAGGAACCAGGCTGGCAAACCAACCCCGCAGCTAGGTTTCAGCAGGCCGGGCCAAGGCCTGACAGCCCATCAATCAGGAATTAATACATTTCAGCACACTCTTCCCTCTCTGTTACAGCCAGCAAATGAACCATAAACAGGGCCTAAAAAACTGCTTACGCTGTAACTATCCCAACTGGATGGAACATAATCCCAGGCAGGGTATGCGGCAACCACAAGCAGAACCCAGACGCGTGGTCTGGACCCTGCCACAAGGTCAAAGCAAAACGGGACTGCTCTCTTTCCTTTTCTGAAACACACTCCTGCTCAAAATAACTGAATTGGCTGTGTGGCTCTTTGATTTGTCAATAAAAAGAAATCTGTTCCCCAGAAAAGAACACACGAGGGCCCTTCCCTTCCCGCTGGTCAGGCATCCCAGCTCCCAGCTGCTACAAATGCCACAGGTCACCTGGAGTTAGGAGGCCAGTGCAGCTGCCACATGCCGAGAAGCTACTCAAAAGGCAGGACTATGGAAAATTCCAATATATAAACCTCTAACAAAGTGACAGACATCTGATTTGCAAACAGCGCTGTCCACTCCCCATCCCTGTCCTAGAAGCCTTCAGATAAAGAATGCGGGTCGCAGGCTGCCCAGCCTTCCTGCACAGGTGGCAACAAACCAGGGCTCCAACCCACAGCTCAGCCAACTACTCTGCACCTGCCAGAAAATCGACAGCTGACAGCCAGGAGGGGGCGGGCGCCCCTCCCCAAATGACAGCAACCGTCGCCCACAGTCCAGGCCTGAAGCTCTGGCATCACAATGGGTTCCGTGGCCCCTCCTGCTGGACCCGAGACCAGAGCACATTTCATCCGGGGAGGTTTTTATTTCCCAGAACAGTAAGTAGAGAGCGAGCTGGGAACTGGGGAAGGCAGAGGAGAGGAATCAGTGGTCGTTCCATTCAGGCCAACAAACTCCGCCAGACACCCGGCCACAAGCACGAGTGCGTCCAGGTCTCAGGAACTGCGGGGCTCAGGGCAGGCACAGGATGAGGAGGCAACGTGTCCCCGAGAAGAGGCACCAGGGCACGTCCGGATCCCACTGGAGTGTGATGAGCAGGCACTGGCTATTTGAAATCACAGTCACAGAAAATTTGAGGAACTCTATTTTAAATAAGAGGAGAAATCTGCCACATTGTGCCACCTAAAGCACAACCAGGATACCTGAGTATAATTACATTCCAATTTTTCTGCATGTGCTTTTTGCTCAGCTTTTCTAGGAATACAGTTGCATCATAAAGATAAATTTGTATCCTGTGGAAATCTCACATTTATAATGAGATTTTTCTATTTTATAGGCACTACTTGAAGCCATGCTTTAGAATGGTACAGAAGAGGTTACAACCCAGTTAGCTGGCCACATCCCTACCCTGGGATGCTTACTGAAATCATATAAACACTTCCTATGACAAGGAATGTCCCCATGAGCGTCTTGAACGCATAAGGGATTTGATCCACACTGAGAATCAATTCCTCAAGATTAGCATTTTTTTTTTTAAAGATTTTATGTATTTATTCATGAGAGACACAGAGGGAGAAGCAGGCTCCCTACGGGGAGCCCAATGCAGGACTCGATCCCAGGACCCCAGGGTCATGCCCTGAGCCAAAGGCAGACGCTCAACCAGTGAGCCACCCAGGCTCCCAAGATCAGCATCTCAAATGAAATCGGCAGGTAAAGAGTAAGGACATTTTAGGGCTCCTGACAAATACGGGGGAAATATCTTCAAGGAGGGTTTGTGATTTACACTACAGCTACCTCTTCCAGGACCACCGGCCCCATCACTCTCTCCCCGGGGGCTCTTCTGCTTCTGCCAGCTGGGAAGGTACACACAGTTCAGGAAAATGAGGCTTACCACATGTTTCTGTATTTTCTGGTGAAGTGTGACTCTTCCACAACTGTTTCCCCGACTGTCCCTTAAAGCCATCTTCGATTCAATTGGCTCCCAGTGGCAGCCACGTAGAGTGGGAGGAGAGCAAAGAGGAGGCGGCTCTCCCTGCGTGGAGTGGGCCCTCCCCGGGTCGGGGTTTCAGGCATCCCCAGCTCCCACGGGAAAGTGCATCCTTAAGAGCAGAACCGGGCCACAGGCCACGTCGCCCTGGCCCCCGCCAGGCCCAGGGGCAGCCTCCGGAACCGGTGGGAAACACGCGAGAGACTCAGCCACCCCCATGACAACAGCCCAGGGTAAGCTGTCACGGTGCACACGCACACACGCTCACCCCGGCTACCAGCAAACTCTGCAGGGCGTGTACCTGTCCCCCCACCATCACTGAGGGACATCGGCCCATCCACAGCCTCCCCGCACTATCCCGCCCCTCCGCGGGCTGAGCACTGACGGAGCCCTGGGCCCCAGCGGCCTGCAGGGCAAATGGTCACTGGCTGAGGGGCTGGGTGGGTAACAGTCTTCCGGTCTCAGCCGTCCACACTACCTGAAGACGTGGCTTCTGGGCTGCTTCTGTCCTGTCCGTACCTGGACTACACAATGCCAACTGATGGCGCAGGCCCCAGGTGGTAAACCACGCGGCAATCTGGTAACTTCTGACGCTGACGTAGGAAATCGCTGCATTTGTGACACGTGGGCATGAGCTCTGCGGTTCAGCTCACAATGCCAAGTGCCAGGTCAATGTGCGATGGCATGGAAACACACTGGGGTCTGCAGGGGAGTGCTATGGGGCGCCACGTGGGAGCCAGAGGACAGTCGGCATCACTCACACGCTGCCTGATGTTTTCTGAAGCCCTTACCTGGTTTCCTAAGTGAGACTGCTTTCACGCCCCAGTATAAGTATGTGTGTTCATTCAAGGGCAGCTCAGAGATGAGGACTGAAAAGCTACGTGGGTAACAGATGAGCTAACGCTAACTAGCACTGCTTACCATGCAACGAAGGGGTGAGGACTCCCAGCAAAGCCTCAGAGCCTGTACCTGTGGTTAATCATTTTCTTCTCATTTCCCACTGACCTCTTGGGAATCTCCTCATGCTAGAAGTCCCAGGCATGGGTTTCTTGTTGTTTTGAGGAAATGTCTTTTCTCAGGTGGAGAGGATCACATGCTGTTCTCTGCGGGGGGGGGGGGGGGGGGACAGGGGTGTGCCTGCACCTGCATACTTCAGCTCAGTGGGAGGGTCCTTGAGTAAGTATCACAAGATACTTACTTTCTTTCACACAAGATGCCAAGAGAAAACAGATCTCTAAATCTGGTCCAACACCGAACCTCACCTAATCTTTGTCATGGCAATATATGCCGCCAACAAGTGGGAAGGCTCTCCTATTAGCTGGGCTAGACTGGTTCAAGGGCAAGTAGCAGCAGAGATCGCTGATCTGCCTTGTGTTCGGTCACCAGCAGCCAGTCGCCACCGTGTGACTCCCCATCCCCAGGCACTAGAGAGAAACTCCGATCTTAGTCTCTGACACCACCTTCCATGGTACCCTGAGAGTAGCTGGTCTGTGTTTGGGCAGAAAAATTCACAAGGAGCCTGTTGACAAAACAGAGGTGTTCAGAAGTACTCCGGGGCAGAGCCAGAGGCGACATAATGTAAGTTTGCTCAAAGGACCCAGGGGCCAACAGAAAGCAAAAGGCAAACACGGACCACAGGTCAATAGAAGGAAGGAATCTGAAAAAGCCAAGTCTACACTGACTCCAAAGAACATAAAATACAAAATATGCCCGAAAAATAAAATAACCTATAATACAAACCAAAGAACAAATGTGCAAGCGAGAGCACACTGACTGGTGCCAGGATGCTCAAAGGGGGGGTGTGGGGGCAAGGAGGGCCTTGGTGGACTCTGATAGGTGCAGAAGCAAAGGGTAAATGAGCCCAGGGGTGAGCACTAGTGTGAGGGAGCACAAGGACAGGGGAGTGAAGAGACGGGCCTTTCCCTTCCTTGCACACCAGGGAGGGAGGCCCACTGGGGAGGGAGGCCTATGCGGGCGTACATCCACCCTCCAGGGCAGTGCATGTCCAGTAGGTGGCTGAGCCCAAGCAAGGCCCTCCTGTGCGCCCCGCCCCCTGCAGCAGCGCACGCTGGCCCAGCTTGTCTCCGTCCCCACACACATCCAGCTGTCTCCTCCCGTTTGGCAGGGTGATCACGGACAGAGGCAGTGACAAAAATGACACATGGGGAGTTCCAGCAAATGCCCCATTCATCACTCACATAGTTTCAGGGTCACTCTCTTTTTGCTTTTCACCATGTGAAATGGAAAGTACAAGCCATGACCCCAAGGCCTCGCGGTGCAAGAAGCAACAAAAAATGCTCCTGGGGGTTGGGGGCGGACAGTCGGGGACAAGTGCTCGTCCAGGAAGCCTCACTGAGCCACAGCCAGTACTTCTCTCATTTCACACTTAATTAAAAGAAAAGCTTCACACTTCAGTCAGATGGAAAGAAGGACCCCGGTGTGGTACCCAGAGGAAACCATATTCTTCCTCCATGGATATCATGAAAGCGCTCCAACACTCAGAAAACCTGCAGCCCCAGAGGAGGTGCCCGCAGGAGCCGAAGCAGAAGTGCCGTCTGGGCAAAGGGAGGGAGCGTTCCTGTCGCTAGAAGTGCTCACTCCGCTCAGACTGGGCATGTCCACAGGTGAGGCAAGGTCGAAGAGAAACTCCTGGGGAGCCGCGAAGTCCACGGTCCCCTCGGGAACCCGGGGGAAGAGCTCCACCAGCGAGGGGCAGAGTGCCCGGCCGCCCAGCGTTGACACGGGAGAAGCTCATCCCCGGGGCCCCGCAGGGACATGCTTGCTGGGAGAAGAAGGATTCCTGCTGAATGAACGCATCTGAACCGTCCCGACCGCCCAGAAACCACAGCTCTCCGACGGCATGAGTGCCGCCCAGGTGCCCAAGGCCGGGACCCTGCCCCAACAGCCCTTGACACCCTCCCCCAGCATCAGGACGGGCACTAAGCAGCCACACAGGGAACAGGGTTAAGACGCTGGCCCCAGTGGGAGCAGTGGGACCACCGGCCCAGGGAGGTGCTGTGGACGTGCTGGGCTGGCAAGCTCGCACAGCCCCAGGAACTGGGCAGCCAGCACTCAGCTTGCAGGCACAAGAGGAACCAGAAACACCTGATGTGGTTTTAAATGCCACCCCTGGAGACCACGAGCACCCAGGGAGGGTGGCATGTATGACAAGTGAAGGACTTGCAAGGCTTTTGGGCTGGGCCGTCAGGACCCGCTGACCCGAGCCGCCACCTCCAGGGCTCCCGTCCCAAACTGTCCCCTTCCTCTGGGGCCCGCTCTCCTGGCCTGCCCTGGCAGTCACAGCCCTGCCACGTCACCACACTGCCTCCCACCCAGAATGCAGGGGACACGGGGTGCCCTCTGGGGAGTCTTTCACAACCGGGGGAGACGAGGAGGTCCTGGGGGTCCTGCCTCCACGCAGGCAGAGAGCTCCCTGTACAGAGAGCCCACCCGCGGCACCCATCAGGGACGCTTCCCCGGGCCTCGCTGGCCACCCGCTGTCCCTCTCCCGAGGGAGGCAAGCTGGTCTCTGGGCAAAGGGAGTGCCGCCCTCCCCCCGCAGCCTCTCCCACGCCCCACCCTGCAGCCTGGCTGCCAGCTCTCACGGAGCAACTCCAGCCTCCAGAGTGTTGGTTCCCTGGGGATGTCAGAGGGAGCCCCCCACCTCCCAGGCCGCATTCCTGCGGCCCTGTCCTCTCAGGTTCTCTTCATCGCCACCCAGCTAACTCACAGGCCTCCTCCTGGGACCCGGTTCAGGCTGGATCCTGCTCCAGGCCTGGCAAGAGAGAGGGTGTAAATCTCAGATCCCAGAGAGCCAGAGCTCAAGGGGCACACGGTGGTCTCCCACTAGGCCCTCACGTGAAAGGCAGGGGGAGGAGACACCTCAGCCAAAGCCCCGCAGATCCCTCACTCACACCACTGGACTGCGCTCACCAGCCACTACCTCGACATACAGAGCACCTGCCTGGTCCAAGGCCATCAGCCTCTGCTTGCTTTCCCGACGCCACACCCTGGAGACCACTTTAAGGGCTGGAGGAGCCATCCAGTATACCCCAGGGCACGTCCCTCCGCATCCGGGTGACCAGGCTAACATCCACAGAGGAACGGGTCTTCGGCCGTCTGCTTACTCCAGCTCTCCATATGGACATGGAAGCAACCTTTCCAACAATGCTTTTATTACAATATGTGATTCTCGTAAATAATTTGGAGAATACTGAAAAGTATGCAAAAGAAAAGCTAAGCATCTATCAACACAGCATGCAGGCCCAGGAGCGCCCTGGCAAACGTCAGTATATCCGTTTGCTAGGATCACCGTACAAAGGCTCACAGACTGCTCGGCTTACACAACACTGACTGTCACACGGTCCCAGAGGTCCAAGGTCAGGGGTGGCCAGGGCTGGTCCCTCCCGGGCTTGCTGATGTCTGTCCTCCCCGGTGTCCTCACATGGTCATCCCTGTGGTATCTGCGTCCTAATATCTTCCCGTTATAGGGACAATTTTTACTGGATTCAGGCCATTCGAATGACTTCACTGAATCTTAACCTGCTCTACAAAGACACTCTTTCCAAATTTAGCCACATCCGGAGGCTCCCGGGGGTTAGAAGTCCACCTGATGAGTTTGGGGAAGGAAACAATTTAGTCCATAACATTCATATGTACACACATTTTTTAATAAACTAGAATTGACACTACATAGGAAGTTTTATGCCCTATTGTTTTTACTTATACCCTGGTCTTTTGTCACATATTGAAAAAAGCATTTCTTATGAAATCAAGTTTAAGCCTGCATGGACATCACTGAACCACAACTGGTTTAAACTTCCCTGATGCCTGGGCCTCTGGGTTGGTTTGGAGCTCCTTCTAGATCAAACACTGAGCCGTGAATCCCCATACCTCACCCTTCAGGGCATCTCCTTCTACTTCCTCAAGACAAGGAAGCACCGAGCCTTTTAATAAGCATCGAAGTGCTTCCCAGAAAGGTTTCACAGAAAGATTACAGGGTGTCAATCTCACCTCACCTAAAAAGCACCGAGTATTATCTTTTTTAATCTTTGCTAATTTGATAGACAAAAATAGAACTGCATTACTGGTTCAATTTGCATTTTCATTACTTACAAAGCTGCACTTTCATTTTGAGTTTATTAGTCAATTGTGTTTCCGACTTTACTGAAAAACATTTTTTAGCTATATGTCTGCTTTTCACAAATATAAGTAGTTCTTAGAGACAAATACCACCACAAAACCCCACACACACCCGCAACAAGGAGAGAGGCACGGGCTGCTTTACACACGGGGCACAGCCCTGGCGGCACGGAGTGTGGAGGGAGCTGCCAGGACAAGCAAACCTTTCTCGTAAATGCAGAAAATAACTGGAATCCTGGCACCCTCCTGGCGTGGCTGTAGAATAAGTTATTTTGTTTGACCTTTCTTATTCAACATTAGGGTACTTTTAATCAAATATATCAATATGTACTAATTAACCCTGCTTGGGATAAGTCAAAATTAACAAACCACTTCAATAATAAATCAGAAAACCATAATTGGTATTTTAATTTTTATAAGTAACATACCACATAACACTAGACTGAATATGATATCACCACCACATAATTACACCACCACACACTCCACAGCGCATCCTCCACACTCTTATTAGACTCATAAAATATGCTTCCAAAACGAGAAAAAATAGCTGTCAAGAACTGCATCTTATTATTCAACTATTAAACTTTCTTAATCATCAATCAGTTTAATTGCCCCTGACATGGGTTATAAATAACATTTTGTGGTTCAATAAAATACTACAAGTATAACCCCTTCGCTCCCAAAGCTGCTCCAAAACCCTGCCTTGGATATTCCAGAACGATCTATGCACCCTTCAGTGGGGTTTGGCCATTTCCATTTCCATTGGATAGAATATTCTGAAACATTTTTCTAATTTGTGCAAAAAAGGAAATGTGAAGAAGTTGCTGTATTAAACTGCACAGTATTATTTTCTGTTAGATCCCTAAAGGGTGAATGACCCATCTCACTCCTGTCTAGTCCGCAGAACGCAGACAGCAGTGCCTAACCCTGTCAGCTGCTGTGACTTGTCCCCTCCTCCAACCCAATGGCTGAGTGCCCCACACTCCTGCTCTCCACCTCAAGCCTGGGGCTGCAGCAGGTGCAGAGACAGCAGCTTCTCTTCAAGGGTCTTGAAAGTGAGAGATGACTACAACAAATGGAAGACTTAACTACTGACCACAGTATTTTCCCTTCATCAATCATGACCCAGATGCCACACGCCAGGCTGCATGGGACCGGCACATCATCCATCTTCAACAAGCATGCCTGCCTGGTGTTAGTGACATTCAGCAGTGGGGGGATGGGACTCAGCAAGCCTGGGGGTGCTCACTGAACACTGAGGGTGGGCCCACTATCTATTAAAACACATTCACACAGCCTTTTCTTCTCCTTTGTAAAATCCCCATCACTGTTGTAATCTAGTAGCTATGTAGCTAACTGTGTTAGCGTAGGTCTCGCCTGATAAAGTACAAACTCCAAAGACCTGGGAGGGACAGCGTGCACCAAGTCACCTATTGGGTGCCCAAGACATGTCTGGCTGCAGGCTGGATGGAGAGGGGGGCATACAGCACACTAGCCTCCGAGAAGGGGGAAAGCCCATCCTGCTTGGAGGAGGAAGGTTTAGGAAGGTTTCATGGAGAAGGCGGTCCACGGATTCAGGCCTCAAATGATAAACAAGCAAGAGTTTAAGATCTGTGCATTCAGGGGCACCTGGGTGGCTCAGTCAGTTGAGCATCCGACTTGGTTTCGGCTCAGGTCATGACCTCAGGGTCCTAGGACTGAGTCCCGCATTGGGCTCTGCACTCAGTAGGGCCTGAGGATTCTCTTTCTCTCTCCCTCTCCCCGCTCCCCTGCTCATGTGCACATCCACCCTTTTTCTCTCTCTCTGCCCCTCCTCATTGCTCACACACACATGCTCTCTCTCAAATAAATAGATCTTTTAAATAGACCAGCTACATGCATCCAATACCTGACTCTCCTGAGTACAATTACTGTTCTGGAACATCCTGACATCCCACAATAAAATCCAAGCCCACTGGCCAGTATCACCAGTCACCAGCAGGATCCCCTTCATGCTCACTGCGAGGTCCTGAGACCTTGCACTGCCAGGTCTCACCATGTGCCCTGTGTCTGCCTCACATGTCTGTCCCCTCCTCCTCTGAGGTCCTCCTCAGGCTGGCTGCCCTGCCCATGACTCACAGCCTCAGAGCAAACACACTGTGTCTCTCATAGTGAAGGATAACCATGTAACCTGCTCCCAGATACTGGGGTTCTGGGAGTTCTCCAAGAACCAGGGCCCAGGGCCTAGTGTGGTGCTCAGGGAAAGCACTTAAAAATGCATGCGGAACAGGCAGGTACATAGGCACAGATAAAAAAAGAAAAGAAGAAGGAAGAAGAAAAGAAGGAAGAAGAAGAAGGAAGAAGAAGAAGAAGAAGGAAGAAGAAGAAGAAGGAAGAAGGAAGAAGGAAGATCGAAAAGAAGAACGCCGAATACAGAAGAGCCTCCTCACCTCCCTCAGACCGAATAATAATCCTAAGCATAAGAAGAAGAAAGAAGAAAAGCAATAAGAAAAAAACAAAAAAAGAAAAAAAAGAAGAAAGAAGAAGAAGTGCGTACCCAGGGCTTTATGGTTTATAAAGTACTTTATGTTAAATGAGGTCTTTGGGGTTTTGTTGTTATTTTTTAATACAGATGATTCTAGGAAATGGGGTTTTAATCAAGAGTATGCTGAACAGAAGCCTAGAGGTTGGAATGATTATGAAGCAGGTTCTCAGAACCACGGGCAGAAAGAAGGTAAGAGGTAGGAGAAAGGTCGGGGGGACGAGTGGTCAGGGCTCTGGGGTAGCACTCTGTATCAGAAAAAGGAAGTTACAGGGAGCCACTTAGTGTGTTATGAAATGACACTGCCAGGGCCATTCTTAGAAAAGGTAAGCCCAGCTGGGGGAGCCAATCAGAGGCTATTATGTGAGGCAGGACAGTAGGGTGTACACCATAAGCTGTAACTCTTAGCCATGAAGGGGAAACTGATGTGATTTCTACTCTGAGCAAAACTTCAATTCACTGATTCAACTAATGTAAACCAACCAAAACCCAACAAAGAGCCCCTCCACAGGCAGACTGTAGTGCCTGGTGCTACGCAGCTGATGTGCCATATGCCACACTACTTAATCCTAACCCAGAGCCAACAGCAGGCAGCAACTCTTGCCTATTGCAGAGGTGGAAAAGCAAACCCAACAAGGCCATAGGACACATGCAAAGTCACACAGTCTGTGAGCTGAGAAGGGAAGAGCGTAGGCCCACCTATTAGACGGTAATGTTCTATAGGTCGTAGCATGGAGACAGCATGTTAAGCACACTCAGATGAGCTCAACCCACTCCTTGAGCTTCTGGAGAGTCTGAACTTAGAATTCGGGCTCTGGAGTTGGGCAGTCAGGGCTCTGCATCTCATGGAAGTGGCCATGGGCAAACCAGTTCATCTCCACGACCCTCAGCTTCTTTCCCATAAGCTCTACTAGCATCAACAACACCCTCCTCTTGAGGTGGTTGGGAAGATACGTGCATACAGCGCCACGATAAATCAACTGACCTAAGTAATCACTCAACTAATGTTAACATTAGCACTGGTTAACCTCCAGGGAATTCGACCAAATTAACAAGTGGAACAAAAATGGTAACACGGTAGATTTCCCACAGAAACTATGCAGGACAAAGGGCAATGGAATGGCAGCATTAAGGAATGGAAAGAACCCAACTATCCAGCCAGGGTACTGCTGGTGAGAACACTGGTCACAAAGGAGGTAACACCTCTTTACACAAACAGAAGCTACAGTATAAAAAATGCTCAAGAAAGTTCTTCTGGCAGAAAAACGTGCCACCAGGGAGAAACACAGATCTACATAAAGACACAAAGAAGATGAAGACAGGTAACAGTAAAGATGAGGGTACGTGAAAGGTGTTTGTCTGTCCTTAGGATTCACTTGGGAGAGAGCTGACATCCAGTGTGCTGGCCGCGCAGACCTTGGCTTGGGATGCTGTTCTCCAACCAGAGGGCCGGGACCCAAGGAGGGACAACCGCACACTCACAGCAGTGGCTGCTGTCTCAGGAGCCCAGGCGCCAATGGAAAGAGTGCTCAGTCGCCAAACCTGAAATAATGTGAGCAAAAAAACAGATAATGAAATACCAGACTGCACCCCAAAATGTAAAACAAGTAGCTATGGGTTCACACCGATGTATATGGCTGAATAAATTAACAGATTGGGAAACAGACAAATCTCTTGTGCAGAAGAATTTGAAATGATTTATGTAGATACTCTGACCTCAAGGAAGTGGAGGATGACTTACCTCCCCATATGCGCGGGTGTACCGTGACTCCCTTTCAGAGGGGACAGGAGGGAAAGGGGAGAGAAAGAGGGACTTTTCCATGGAGAAACTGGACAGACGTACCCCAGCCAGGCACACAAGGTCAGCACCAAGAGCGTAAATCATGTTGACAGCACGTGCCCACGACCAGATGTGATAAGAAGAGCACTGTGCTTCTTTGTCATTCCATCCAAAAACCCATAATGCTAGTCTAATTACAAGAAAAACATCAGGTAAGCCCAAATTTAGGAACATTCTACACAATACTTGGCAAATACTCAAACTGTCAAGGTCATTAAAAACCAAAAAAAAAAAAAAAAAAAAATCTAAAAACTGTCACAGTCTAGAGAAGCCTAAGGAGACCTAACAATTCAGTGTCGTGTCGTTTCCTGGATGGGATCCTGGAACAGAAAAACCACATTAGTAAAAACCAAGGAAATCTGAATATAGGTCATAATAAGTTTAAATATTGATTCCCTCGTTGAGGCAAACATTCTCACATACAACATTAACAGCAGGGCAAACGGGCAGAGGGCAGATGGGAACCCACATCCCATTTTTACAACTCTTCTAGAACTCCAAGGCTGTTCTAAAATTTGAAGTCTATGTAAAAAACAACAAGATAAGTCCCAAAAGCCAAACGTACAATAAAACACCACACACACATATACATGTGACACACGGCAGGAGACAGGAAGCAGGAGCACAGTGCTATAAGGTTTTACACCATATGTAAAGCAGTAAAATATTATTGGAAGGTAGGCTGTGATAGGTTAAAAATGCATACTGTGAACTCTAGAACAATCTCTAAAAAATAAAAAAAGACATGTAACTAAAGAGCCAACATAGAAGATAAAACGGAATCGTAAAAAGAACTCAATTAATCTAAAGGAAGGCACACGAGAGGAACTCTGGGGCAGCCGGGCCAGCCCACTGAATCTGGTCCTCCCTCTGGCTGCGTGACTGCCACCATGACCTTCCCTCACCCCCCAGGGCTGAGGTCCCGGCTGAACAGCAACACCAGCCTCTGACACCTGCAGTCTCGGGCAGCACCCCAAGGACCCCACCACTGTGGAGAAGAGGGGTGGGTGGAGAGGAAGCTTGGCCACAAGTGTCACTCCAGGGCCGGCACTGTCACCACCTGAGTCCCTGAGCACCCAGCAAATGAGCACTGGCACAGCCAGGCCAGGAAGCTGGGGAGGGGCCAGAGTGACAGCCACAGGGAGGACCCTGGAGGCCTGGGAGGCCTGGGTGCTGAGAGCAGAGGGAGGATGTGTCCCGTCAGACAGAATGAAAGCCAGTCCCAGAAACCCGGGCCAGGGGCTGCTGCTGAGGACCAAGGCCACAGGCTGAGCAACAGATGAGGAGCTCGTCCTGACCCCCAGGAGATCAGGATGGGCAGGGCTGGAAAGGACAGGCTTTGAGGAGGTGGGATGGGCAAGACCCGGAGGCTGACAGTGTGAAGAGCAAGAGAAAGAGAGCCGCAGGGCACTCACGTTTCCACCTCGGGACAAAGGGCAGAGGCATGGAGCCCGAGCCAAAGAATCCCACGAGGCAGAGGGTGTGGGACAGCGTGTGGCATCTGCCCCAACAGCATGCTGCGGTTCCTGCACCTTCTAGCAGGTGCCAAGAAGGCAGGAGGACAGGCAGGAGCAGAGCTCGGGGTAGATCTGGGCAAGAAATCTGACAGCCAAGAGCACTACATCCCCACCTCACAGGTCAGCCCTCATCCATCCAAGGCCGGTGAAACAGTGACTCCTTTCCCCAGGAAAACATGCCCACGTGGCATAGCCGGCATAGTTTCAGGAGGCCCCTAAACCTGCTCAAACCACCACTGGACATCCAAGAACATGGAGTGGTGAAGCCCCCAACATGCAAGAGGCCACCCAAGTGGAGAAGGAGAGGGGACTGACAGCCTGAACTGAGGCAACCAGGATGGGGCGGGGGGGTGGCCTCCTGGAGCTGGCCAAGGAGAAAGCCCCAAGGAAGGTGTGGCCATCACAGGGACAAGCTGCAGGGGGACACGACAGCTGCAGAGCACAGGAGGGGTGGTCACCAATGATGTCAGAGAGAGGGCACTCACCAAGCCTCTGCTGGCAACTGCCCCACTGGACATCCGTCCACAAGCTCTGGGTTCAGTTTCCAAAACTAACACTAAATGGTTAGTGTCTGTCCTCTCCTCTCTGTCTCCTTGGAGGTTCCATCTAAATGCAATAACTGGTCTGACTCTGATAAGCCCAACACAATTCCCAGGGACAGGAGAGGAAGGGGACAGCCTGCCTCCGGCCTCCTCACCCACACATCCACGGGCCCTCGAGCGCTTCCTGCTAAATAAAGCTCTGCACTCCAGCCTCTGCTTCAAGCAGCACAGATTCCATCGGTTATAAATCAGGTTTATGAATTTTGTATGGATCTGAAAGAAAACCCATCAGTCACCACTTAGACGCTGGCCCACCCCACCTCCCCGCTGTAACTGGACAGCTGACAAAAGGCGCTCGGCCCTCATGACACATTATCACAGAGTCAAGCTCCACGGGTTCAAAAGCAGCATCAAAGGCTGGTGACAGCCCCTACCCCGAGTGAAATACAACTGTGTCAACGCAGACATCCCCTTGCTCTTAGTACAATCACGCCAACTGTATATTCCCACACCCCCTGCCCTGGGCAGGGCTGCAGAGCCTTGATTATTCTCTGCAAATACATAATACATGAATCACAAAGCCAACTGTGGAGGCCCCAAATTAGACACTGCTGCCCAGCCCCAGAAAATGCTATCACGTTAGAATGTTCTTCTGAAGTGGTTTCGTGTTTTATTGGCAAAATGGTGTATTATTATTGCAATAATAATGATTTAAATATAAATACCATTAGAGCTATAATAATAATGCACATGTACTTTGTGATTTTATTTCAAAGACTTCACAGCACTGTACTATACTCAATCATTAGCCTCCCAGCGAGAAGAAAAGCTGAAACCATTGTCTCTATTTTGCAGACGGCAAGTCTACGGCAGGGAAGCAAATGGCAGGCAGGCCCAAGGCTATGCGCAGGAATGATGGGAGCAGGAACACTGCTAGCTTACTTCAGCCCACAAATATGCATGTGTGCTTGCTCACACACACACACACACACACACACACACACACACATACACCTAACCTGGATGTTCATAGGGAACATGAGCGAGCAGAAATATCAAAATTCTGCTATAAACCAGATAGAGAAGCAAGGCGATTGAGCATAGCGGGGGTTGTTGTTCTGTGCCTTTCACACACGCACACGTCAGCTCTAAAAGACACATTTCAGGTGGACACACAAGGTACGCAGCCAGGATAGGGCTACTGACGTCCCTCCAAAGCCAGTGCCTCTCCCCGTTGGCCTTCTCTGGAAGGGGTGATTCCATCCTTCCTATGAGTATGGGGAAGCCTGGGGCTCAGCACTGTGCGCCTCTCCCACCTTAATCTACCTACGCAAATCTTGCAGGTTTACCTTCAAACCAGTCAAATCCAACCAGTTGCTACCACTATGCTCCAACACCTGGATGAGCTCAATGAGATCGCTGCTCTCCCCGAATCCACCCAGCTTCTCTCTTCAACTGGCTCTTAGCTTGTTCTCCAAATGCTCTATTACAAGTGAAGCTACATTAACCCTCTGGAACCTTCCCTCTTCCAGATCAAAACCCGAAGTTGTTCCAAATGCTTACATATCCCACAGGATCTGGGCCACCACAGCTGGAAAACCACTTCTCTGGCCACCCGAGCCTCTGCACAGGCCCTCAGGCTGGCCGGACCACTTAGGAATCTCTGTCCTCGCTCAGAACATCAGATGTAGTGACTGACTCTCGCCCAGAGGCCATGCATGATGGAGACCTATCCCTCCCTCCCACTGAGGGCTACAGGTGGACCAGGTAAGAGAACTTCAGAGTCACGGCTCCTGGCTCAGGCTCCCCACCGGCCACCTGCTCCCGCAGTGGACCATGGGCAAATCGCTCACTCTATCTAGACAGTCTCATCTGGCAGCATAGCGTTTGTGACTGTCCGTCTGTCGGCTCAGTACACAGGGTGGACTCGAGATGAGGGAAACACACCTGTCACGTGCCTCTCCCAGCTCTGTCTTCTGTAGCCCATCTGTATGCCTTTGGTCGGCAGTGTCTGCAAGACAAAACTCCTTCTGTGGAGAAAGTAGTTACTTGTCTCACAGGGTCTCTAAGTGGCAGGGATGGGCTCAGTTTAAATGACTGTTCTTCCTTTCTTCCTGAAAAGCCCTTCGAGGACACAAGCCATGGAGCAGAGATGCCCTTGGTGTGCCATCAAAGGAGTCCCAAAGGGAGCGGCCACCAGCCCCAGAGCCAACACGGCAGGAGGCAGACATGGAGCAAGGGGCCCGCCCCAGGCCCCGCAGGAGCCGAGTCGGTGAGGGGCAGGCCCCGGGGGGCCTCCTGCAGCCATGGTCGCGTACCGGTTCTCAGAGTCCTTGAGAACCTGCTCCTGCTTCTTTATCCAAGTCTTGCCCTGGGACTAACCAACGGGAAGCAACGTAAAGATGGCATCAGCCTCGTCAATTCCAGGGTTAAAATAATAATGAGAATCTCTTCTGCTGAAAAAGCTTTGATTTCTTGTTCTCTTTCACCTAAAACGTTTTACTTGAAGATAAGCTCTTCGTTATTGTCATTTGCATGGCTTCAGCAATCTCTCTCAATCTTGCTGATGCTCCAGCCCCTCGCCCCGCCGCCTCCCCAGGCAGGTTTCCTAGACAACACGCCTTGGCTCTGAGCACCTCGCCTGGGCAGGGTACAAAGAGCATCCCTCTCTACTCACAGTCGGCGTTAAAGGGCGAGTTTATCAGGTGAGAGCAGGACTCTAAACGCCCTGGTAATTTTTCTGTGTCTCGTGAAGAAAGAGCTAAACCACCAGGTCCCCCAAGTCAGCAACAGAATGGAAGAACAGCAGCAGAATCACCACCAGGGAGCCGAGAGGCTGAACCGGCTGAGAATGCCAAGGCCACACTGCTGTCATGACCGGGGGCCGTGTCCCTGGGCAGGAGGCCCAGCCCACCCCTAAGCCTGATACAGACAAATCCATGTGCCTCAGATGTAGATGCGTAGAGACATGGAGCAAGAGGGGCAGGGGAAGGGAGACACTGCACCACCAGAGGTGGAGTCAACATCTAAAGAAAACCAGGACATGCAACACAACCGACAGACAGGCGGACAAATGGTGAACAGCACACACGGCTTCCACAGGCCTTGAAATACGCTAACACTCAATCGTTGCAACAGAGACGCCGTGGCCCAGATGCAGCAGTGCAGGCCCGGCCCTGAGGGCTGCCTGTCTGCTGCTGTGACAACCTGGGTAACTGTGCCCACTCCTGCCCTTCTTCCCCACCTGCACGGTGAGGGCAGAGGAGCGAACCATCGGAGACCCCATCGCCCCCCAGGCCTGTACACAGCTTCTGAAGTGAGGACCGTGGCTGTGGGAGCTACAGGATGTAGAGGACCACAATCTCAGCCAGCATTCATCGACCAAACTCACACGCCTAAACCCAGGGGAACTTAAGAGGGTCCACAGACCACATCCACACAACACGGCGGCCCTGGATGAATGAATGGTCTGGGGACAACCAGCTGATATGGTGGGCACACCCCTCTTAAACTGGGTGCTTCTCAGCACCCCCTACAGAAAGACAATCCCTGGACAGACACCCAGAAGGGCCCATAGTGTGACCCAGCGCTCAGCTGCACCCCTAACTTGGCAAGTCCTTGACCTCGCAGGGCTCCCACCACATTGTCTACATGGTCCCCAGAGACCTTGGGCCTGAAGCAAAGTGCCCCAATGAAGGCTCTCTCCTCCTGGGGAAGGCCACTGCTCCATGCAGAGCCCAGGACAGGACGCACACCTGGGCAGCACCAAACACAACTCAGCAGGGAGCAGCCCGGCTCTCCCAGACCACATGGGCACATCACACGCCAACTTAAGAGCAGGGCAGTGATCACACTGCAGGAGAGCCTCAGGGCTGCGCCGCACATGCTCCTCCTGACCCAGCCATACATGCTCATGTGAAGACAGGGCTGGAGGATGAGACCCAGGGCTTGTTCTCCCCGCTGTGCTCCTGGGGATAAAGCGAGCAAGGCGCGAACTGCATGAATGAAACACCCTCAGCCCAAACGAAAATCACCCGTGAAATCCTACACTGCAGCAGGCACGAGCTCACCATCCACAAGCAGGCCCTTCGTGCACACCCACTGAAGGCTCTGCGGGACAGCATTGTGAGGCGGCACCTTTCCCTTGGCATCCCGACACTATCATCTGCTCTCCAGCACACGTTTTGATTGCAAAGCTCCCACGTGCTCCTCGTCCCAACGCTGCCCTTCAGACAAGAAGGCAGAGGAGCCTCTGAGACCCGAAGTCCTGGCTGAACCATAGACAGGGAGGGAGACACCCAGGCCCCAGGTGTCGGGGACACATCCCCAGCCCCTCGCAGCCACTGACCACCCTCCGTCCTGTAGGAGAAACATCAGTATGTCCTGGCCGCTCTCTCTTCCACAAGGTCCGCTCTTTGCACACCCGGATGGGCATGTGTGGGGCAAAGCAAGTCCACGGGCGGCCCAAGCAGGTGCCCACCACATAGGCAGGACCAAGAGGGCAGCTTCCACGGTGCACCCAACGATGTTGGCCTGTCTGGCAGAGGACATGAACCTCAACAGAGCGGGCTGGGAGAGTCAACAAACACATGCCACTGCCTCGTTTTCAGAAGCTGTGTCCACACGTCTATGGGGAGACTGAGAATGCAAGGTCATTACTGTGCAGGGAGCTATGATGCTGCCCTTCTAACCAGAGCTGGAGCTGCACAGGACAATGGTATTGCTTCGATCCCGGATACAAATTATTCTCAAGTACTTGGTCATACGCAGCAGAAAAGCAAATTCTGGAAAAGGAAGCTCATGATGTCTGTACGGTGTAAGTGTGAACAAGTCATTTATCTCCTTGGTGTCTCCATCCCTCCTCTACAAGGACATGACCCCAGAGCCCACCAGGAAGGCAGTAAGCACCTGCCCCCCACCCCCCACAAGTCAGAGCCAGAGTCAGGCCATCATCCGTACAGAATTGGCATTGACAGAGGGAACCCCTAGAGCCCATAGAGGAAAAGGGTGGAACGGTCACATCGCTGAGTGATGATACTGCCACCCCCACCACTATCATAACTGGTGCCATCTCTGTTTCTCTAGCACCTCCCAAAAACTGAACGACTGAATACAATAAATCACCACTGATCGACCCAAAATGTAGCTATCTAAGAGCAGAGCCCACAGCTCACACATCTTGGTATTGCAACACTGACCACCAGGAGAGATTTTACAGAAGTCTATGGAACTGACTGGAACTGCAAGGAGACCAGTACACAGGGACTCTATTTGGACTTTAAAACCTAAAGTCATAACCAGCCCACAGATTCTGAGGTGGCTCAGCCGCTGGAAACGTGAAGCTATAAAGTTGGACAGGTGGTTCTCCCTCCCAAGCCGTCCTGTGGCCTCTCTCCAGCACAAGGTGACAGAAATATTCTCACACAAACCTAAATTTCTGTCTTAAAAATCAAACTCTACTTTCAGTTTGGGGGACCCAAAAAATAAATCAAATATTTGCACCCATCTAAGGATATGTTTTCCTTAAAAAAAAAAAAAAAAGATGATGAAAAAGTACCTTAATTTCACAAAATCTAAAACCAATTCCAGGAGGTTGTAAGATTAGTAAGCACGGTATGTAGGGAGTCTGGGGGAGAAGGGCTCAGTCGGTTGGGCATCTGCCTTCAGTTCAGGTCATGATCCCGTGTCCTGGGATCAAGCCCCACATCGGGTTCCCTGCTCAGCCGCAGCGGGGAGTTTGCTTCTCCCTCTGTCTCCTCCCCCAACTTGTTCTCTCTCTCTCTCAAATAAATAAAATCTTTAAAAAATAAAATAAAAAGCAAGGAATGAAAAAAGTTTATTTAAACCCAAATAAAGCATAGAATGTACAGACTTTAATACCAGCAAAATAAGTCAGATGTTAAAAGATTTTTAAGTGAATCCAATCAGCATCAAATAGCACATGCAAAGGCGCTCTGTTCTGCAGCACTAGCCATCAGGGAAATACAAATACAAGCTATGCTGTGCACCCACTAACACGACGGTAATAGAAAGACAGCCACCACCACGTGAGCACCACGTGAGGGTGAGGATGCAGGAGACCAGAACCCTCCCGTGCACCCGGGGGAGCGTGAGATGCTGCAGCCCCTCTGGAAACCAGTCCCGCAGCAACTCCAACAGTTAAACCCAGAGCCACCACGTGACCCCACAACCGCACCCCAAGGTGTACACCCAAGAGAAACAAACACACGTGTCCACATAAACAGTCAGGACCCCATCACTCACAACAACCAAAAATGTGAAAACCATCTGAATGCCCACCAGTCAATGAGTGGACAAAATGTGGTCTACTATACAACGAATCTTCAGCCTGGAGAAGGACCAGCATCCCGACACATGCTACAACACAGAGGAACCTCAGAAACATTATGTTCACTGAAGGAAGTCCCCCACGAAAGGCCACATGCTGTACGATTCCAGACACTGAACGAAATGTCCAGAATAGACAAATCCACAGAGATGGAAAGTAGACAATAACTGCCAGGGGCTGGGGGGGCGTGACCACGAGCGGGCACAAGGGTTTCGTCTGAGAGGTGGAAAGGTGCTGGAATGAGTGGCCAGGGTCACACATCTCTGTGAATTCACTTCAAGCCACTGAATTATCCACTCAGAGCAGCCACAGGCACCTGCAGGCAGCAGAAGAGGAGGCGGACAGACTGGTCCGTCGATGGCTCCGCCAGAAAGAATATCCAGCCTGGGCAAGGAGAGCTGCTTTCCTGTCCCCCTACAGCCACAGCCCAGCCGGGTCCGGCCATCCAGCGGCACACTCCACTGTTCCATCCTGCCGCCCCTGACAGAGGAGCATCTAAGGCCTCAGCTGGAAGACGACTTCATTCTCCGAGCTAGTTTCTGTTCAGAGTTGTGTCACAGGGGAAAAGAAACCACAAAGCAGCCCTGTCCCTGGCTCCTGGCTCCGGGCCTGATGCCAGGCCGCCCACCAGCACCAGCACCCGTCGGGCACAGGGACGGGGGCCGCGGGGAGGCAGGGAGGCCAGCTCTCGCCAGAAGTGAGGCAGGCAGCTCCCCCCGGAGCACATCTCTCTCCTCGTAATTACATTAACTGCAATTAGCTCTCTCCTCCTTCACAATTCCTTTGCTCTGACACCTGCTTCCAGAAGTCCCCTGGCTTGTGTTCAAGCCCGGCCTCCCGCAGGCATCAGACTCCCGCGCGCCTTCCCCGGCTCCCAGAGGCACGACACGGCTCCAGCCCCGGTTCTGGGTGAGCGTGTCTCCGTGGGCACCCTGGGTCTACTTCCACCAATGGCCACCCAGTCCTCATAACGAAACGAGTTCCTCTTGTGTGCAGCCCTGAAATAAACTGAGCAATGACCGATACTTCATTTCTTCCTCATAATTCAATCGCCCTTAAGGAAAAGTTTCATAAGTAATTAAATTGATTTTCCTTTCTGCTCGGGACACAGATCTATTTAGACCCGCAAAGGAAGAGAAAGCAGGACTTGTCAGCTAGGACGCCTCTGGGAGGCCGGCGGCCGTGCGGGAGGAGCGCAGTCTCCAGGAGACAGGCTCGCAGGAGCCTCCGCGGACGGGGAGCCAAGCGCACCCCATCCTTCTTCCTAATTGACATGTGCCGTATATATTATATCCAGGAGGGTTTCACGGGCGCTTGCTGGATCCGAAATGGCTCTTAAATATTAATGCAGTTTGAATCCTTCTCGAATACTATTCAATTCTTATTATTGAAGCAAAAACGTAGACGCCTAACATGAATGGCACAGCTAACAGCCGAAGGAGTGTGGGCTGAGTGGCCATTTCTAATCACCCACGAGAGAGTCCCTGAAACTCCCCGAGGGAACAAACAGCAGTGGGGATGTGTGGGGCCCTCAGAAGCCAGTAAGATGTCTTTATGAAGAATGAGGGGAAAAAACATCTCAGAACAAAGTTAAAACAAACCAAAGATGGCTCTATTACCGATAGCTAATGTGGACAGCATACAGAGCAGCCTGATTTCCAAGTGAAAAAGGAAAGAACAAAAGAACTCTGGCACCACTCACTTCTCACAGGCCTGCAGTCCAACCTGCTGAAAGGCCTATGACCTTGACCAGGTTTCTCCACTGAATGAGCCTGGCGCTCCCGGCTGGAATATGGAATCCTTTTCAAGCCTGAATGCACCCAGAACATTGGGCACAGTGCCTGACACACCAGGAGTGGGTATTCCTGCTGAAGCAATTCCAAGTCCTCATTTTTCTTGCAGGGAGTGAGTGGGAAGAAAAAAAGAGAAAGGGCCGACCATCCAGGTCCAGGCTTTGTAAGTTAACTCACCACAACACAAATTCTTAAATTTAAAGAATCAGCTGGCTACCTGCAAAGCACACACATGCCCCAACCCTACAGAGCAAGTGACCCGTCTAGAGAGCCTGGCTCCAGCCAATGGCCAAAACTACCCAGGTGTTCCAAAGCTACCAGGGTCACCAGCTCTGCCCCGAGCTCAGGAGGGTGACACGAGCCCTCCCTGCCAGTCACTGTCTTAGAAACAAGAACCAGGAGTCCTCACTGCCGTCAGGAGCCCCACCAGAGGCAGTGTAGAGGTACCCGCTCAAGTCTACCTGACGCTGACCTGCAGTGACTCTAAACCCCCATTTCCAGAAGTTTCTTAGACACCACAGAGAACAACCTGCAGACTACTCATGGGACACCTCAGCAACCCACAGCATATCAAGAAAAACCGCCACTGTTTGTCACCTGAGTCCAATACACATTTCTTATTTTTATGCATTTTTAAGTCATTTTACAAATAATTTAGAAAACTAAAAGGGAAGATTTAAAAAAAATTTAAAAACTTTGTTAGAAATTTTAACAGGATTTTAAGCATAGTACAATTTTTTCCCTATACTTTTCTGGTTGTGAAGGTACAAAATGCTGGATATAGGCAACATCTCTTGCAAGCAAATCAGTGATCACCCCTGTCATGACCGAGGCCAGACCATACTCGTATCATAAACACCGGTGACAACTTGCGGACTCACATCCAGCAGTGTGGCTCACTCGTCAGGGCTGTGGCTCTTCCTGTACTTACACTGTTGAAATGCAATCTAGGTTCCAGGTTTCAGATCCTTCTCTCACATGTCCTAACTTGTCATGACTTCTGGTTCTTTTACTTTCCAAATTCAATGAAATTCCTAGATTTCATATTCATCTCCAAAAGGTTTCAGTTGATTGTTACTTGTAGTTTTCCTTGCTGTTTTTAAAATTCAACTTTTTTTTCTTTTAAAGATTGATTGATTCATAGAGAGACAGAGAGGCAGAGACACAGGCAGAAGGAGAAGCAGGCTCCATGCAGGGAGCCCGACGTGGGACTCGATCCCAGGTCTCCAGGATCACACCCCGGGCTGCAGGCAGCACTAAACCACTGCGCCACGGGAGCTGCCCTCAACTTTTTTTTTTTTTTAAAGATTAATTTATTTATTTGAGGGGCCGGGAACAGAGAGAGGAACAGAGGGAGAGGAAGAGAGTCCGAAGCACACTCTGCTAAGCATGGAGCCCAACATGGGGTTGGGTCCCATGATCCCAAGATCACAACTTGAGCTAAAACCAAGAGTCAGTCACCCAACCAACTGAGCCATCCAGGCACCCCCAAAATTCAATACTTTTGCAGCTGTTGTGGCTTACAATTCTGTTGAAGAGAGGATAGCCAACTTCTCTGCTGTAGAAACACAAAGAATTTTCACTTTTTGATTTATGGATGCCAGTTAGAATGATCGGCCAGTGCTTTCCTTCATTTATACGACTTCCTCTTCACCCCCTCCAGTCACCTCTTGAGCACACAGTGCTTTCAGCTTTTGTCATCTGTATCCAAGTTTGACCCACAAACGTCAGTCATAGAAAATTAGAGAATACAGATCTTTCTAGCAAGAGAGGACAGTCCTCATAGTTGCCACAAAGTATTATGTGATGAAGTCCTTACTGTTGAATGACTAACTGGACGAGAAAGCAGCTTTCCTTCACGTGCTGAGAATTCTTGCATTCACTCACTGATGCCTGCGCCCAAGACACCCTCAGTGAACGTCAGCAGGACATCTAGATAGCTGTTCTCCACCTCTCTGCACCCAACTTCCAATTCACCCAACAGTGGGCAAGGGCCATCCTCTGCCATTCTTCTCTTCATCATTATGGGTGGAATATAAAAAATTCCAAATGCTCTGTCTTCAATAAAAGCTTAAAAAAAAATGACAAAAATGCCTCCAGACTTCTTTCACACATTTTTGAAAGACAATGTAATCGTCTGGGAAACACAATAAGAAAACTGAAGGATCATACAAAAGGGATGGTTTATTTCACTAGAAATGATAAAATAATACCTAGAATGATAAACTAGCAAAATACTTTAAGATACAGAAAAAAAATTAAGATCATTAAGATCTGACACTGTATCTTCAATTTACAAAAAGGTATATGATAGCTATAAGAATGGATTTTACTCTATTTTTCAAAAATAAGATTTTCTCCCTAAAGAATAGAATAAAAGTCATCAAATGCCAAGCCTTACAAATAGTCTGAAATGTTCAAAGAGTAAACTCAAAAACAAAAGGGTTCAAGTGGACCCTGAGAGTCTACAAGAGGTCAATACCCTTCTTCAAAACTAAAGAACATGTCTGTAGTCTCAGCCCCAATCACGGGTCCACTGGAGAACACTACTTGCTCCCCTCCCTCAAAACACTTAAGATTATGTTTGTGAGGTATAAATGTGAATCTTAAGAATGATCACACACTTATAAATCTGACAAAAGTTTTTTTTTAATATTTTTTTTTAATTTTTATTTATTTATGATAGTCACAGAGAGAGAGAGAGGCAGAGACACAGGCAGAGGGAGAAGCAGGCTCCATGCACCGGGAGCCCGACGTGGGAATCGATCCCGGGTCTCCAGTATCGCGCCCTGGACCAAAGGCAGGCGCCAAACCACTGCGCCACCCAGGGATCCCTGACAAAAGTTTTTTTTAAGATTCATTTATTCATTTGAGAGAAAGAGAGACAGTGAGCGAGCATGCGCACACACACAGCAGGAAGAAGGGCAGAGGGAGAAGCAGATTCCCCGCCACTGAGTGGGAAGCCTGACCCAAGGCTCGATCCCAGGACCCTGGAATCATGACCTGAGCTAAAGGCAGAAACTTAACCCACCAAGCCACCCAGGCACCCCATTGACAAAACTTTCAGTAGTCCCTAAGTCGAGCCTAGTTAGTGAGGAGCTGAGTGGGTGAGACATTCTCTGGTAAGTTCGGTAAGCCCTCGGGACTGACTTTCTGCTCCATCGGCCTGTGTGTCCACGCACGAGAGAGCTCCGTGAACAAGGCCCCTCCGCACGTTCTGTTCTTTATTCAGGGATCCATCGCAGAGCCTGAGCGACTACCTGACAGCCCTTGTCCAGAATCCGACAGGAAGATCCATAATTACCTCGAGCCTGTCTCACGCTCTGCTTGTCCGCTGGTCCTCAGACCTTGGCTCGTTGATGGAGGTCATCAAAGGAGGCCTGAAAGCCACCCGGGGCCCAGGCTGGGGGGAGGTGCTCGCACTGCCGGCATATCAGAGTTGTTTCTGGAGGACTCCTGAACCCCTGCAAGCGTCCGGCCAGGGAGGCCGTGCAGGGTGCCCAGAAGGGAAGGCACACTGTCCCTCACCTGCACCTCCCGTGCCCATCTGGCAGGCACACCTACCTGACGTCCAGGAACTAACTCTCACCCACTCGACCTCTGCCCACTGCTCAGCGGGTCGCTGTGACTACAATCATGCCTGACCCTGGTTTCTTTGGAGAAATGACCCTGGAGAGAGCGCCATTGTGGTAGGCCTGGTACTGGACGCTAACAGCTCCAAGACAGGAATGGGTGGTTGGCGGGCCTCCAGCAAAACATAAAAATGTCAGAAGGGAGCAAATTCGAGAAGCAAAGGAGGGTGGCAGTCGCCAAACCACCCATCTCCCAGTGTTCCCTCTTAAAACAACACCGAACACGAAGGAGAAAACAAAACTACACTAAAACCACAGCCTCAGAGCTTGGAAATGGAGAATGCCCGCCCTCAAAAGAACAGTCCATGGGGCAGATGCACCATATCTCAGCAAGCACCCCGCCCCCATGCTGTGGACACTCCTCACACTAGCAACCACCATGTGCCCCTGAACCTGAGGGGCCACCCAGGGTAACAGCATAAAGAAGTGGGCAGATGGAATCCAATGTCACACCACAGTCCTCACCCGGCCACCTCTGGCTTTGCTCTGACAGGCGGCCAACTGCCTGAAAGCATGAGTTTCGGGTGGCAACCCTGGTGACATGGGGCACCTGATGGGTGGCCTCGGGCAGCCCCATCTCCATGCAGAGCCCCCTGTGCCCGCAGTGACATGGGACCTGCAGGGATGGCCCGTGGTGATGGTTCTGATGCAGTGAGCTCATTGACAGCACACTTCTTCCCATGAATCAAGCCTCACTCTGGCCTCAGAGCATGTGGCCACCTGTAAGCTCACACACGGTGCACACGAGTCAGAAAAGAAAACTCACAGGGCGCCTGGGTGGCTCAGTGGTCGAGCAGCTGCCCTTGGCTCAAGGTGTGATCCTGGAGTCCTGGGATCGAGTCCCCCATCAGGCTCCCTGCAGGGAGCCTGCTTCTCCCTCTGCCTGTGTCTCTGCCTCTCTCAGTGTGTCTCTCATGCATAAATAAATAATCTCTAAAAAAAAAAAAAAAAAGAAAAAGAAAAGAAACCTCATAATATCAGAATAAAGTATTCCTTCACAATAAATCAATCTGTAAGCAGGGATATTTTTCCCCAAGTTGTAGCATGGAACTGGAAATACAAAGAAAACAACAGATCGTAGAACATACCATAAGGATTCATAACTAAATGCCATCAATTAAAAAAATTCCAATGACATTTATGGGTAAAATAAAAATAACATGTGACATGCAATCACCAGGAAGAGGTCACAGCGCACCTCCAAACTGAGTACTGGTGATGGCGCCCCCTCCCGGTGGGGGGGGGGGTGGTCTGTCATGTCCAGGGGCCGCCCTGTGGAGCTCAGGCCTTGTCCACAGACTGTCCCCTTCACGGCCTGCCCCGGCCGGCACACCACACAGGATGCTCTCACCAGTGCTGGTCACCCTCCGGGGTTGCACGGGACCCAGGACAGTGCCCATCTGGGCAAGGCTGTCACATCTCACCAACAACTCTTGTGACACTCTGAGAGGAAAAAGCAGCACACAGCCTGAGTGCAAGTATGCACTCGTGAATGGGCTTGGCAAACCGGTATTAATAAAACATAACTTGGTCTGCAAGTGGCCTTGGGACTTTCACGATCACCTAGGATAAAAGGGAAACACACAAGGGTGCTGGAAAGCAAAGGCCACACTAACTAATGTGCAGCACACAAAAACCATTCTGTGAACCCCCAACTCTAACAGAGGAGAATATAAAAATCCAAGGAGAGCTATAGTCCATGGGAGGATGGACAAGGTTCTCCAAATGAAAGTGGCAAAGCCTCCCCTGAGCCCACGCGGCCCTGCAAGGCCTCGATGCCCGCAGGGACTCCTGACCCAGGCCCAGGAGACAGGGCCCATGTGCAGCATGTGGGGCCAGCTGTCCCTGAGGGAGAGGACACAGAGCTACGCCACGGTCCACAGTGCAACCGGTGACACCGCCAGCCCCGAGCACGAGGCTCAGCGCCCATCCTGGGCTTAGTGCAAAGTGGATGAGGTCACCCTTCAAAGTCTCCAAAGGCCCTGGGCTAGATGACTGAAGTTTCTGGATATTAGGGTGCACAGGCTTATATCACATGGGTAAAAAGTAGGGGACAGTTCTGTTGGTTTCTTCTTGGCCAGAGGCAGGACCACTTCAGCACAGATTGCAATTTAAAAACAGGAAATGAAGAGAAACTCACCTAAAAAAAAGTGAGAATGTGTTTCAGTGGGAAGGAAGCAGAACCTGCTCCCTGAAGAAAGGATTTTTACAAGTCTGTACAAAGAGCCCCAACCAACAGGATAAAGTCCCCGCACCTGAGGCTTGAGACCAGGCCCGACAGTGAGGAAGGATTCAGGCAGCCTATCGAGAACAGCGGTAAGGGGGGAGACAGGCCTTGGAAGAGCCAGCGGCTCGCACAACACTCGCGTGATCCAGAGCCTTCCTGGCTCTGACAAGACCTGGGCTGCCCCAAACCTGGGAGGCTGTGCTGGGCCGGGGGCCGCCAGCCCGGCTGCTGGGAGGCAGGGGCTCCCCCCGCCTGTCCCTGCACTAAAGGCAGTAATGCCTGCCCTGGACAGCTGTCGCGGGAACTGAGAGAGACACCCCGTGAAGTTAATTAAACCACAAATTTAGATCGAGGGAATTAGTGGCAGCAGGAGGGTGAGGGAGGGAGAGCCCCTTCTCAACCCGTGACCCTACACCACTCAACCAACACGGTGGCTGTGCGCACAGTGGGGAGGCCATCATGTCACTGCAGGGAGAAACAAGACAGTTCACTCCTGGATCTGGAGGCCCCTAGTCCGAGGGACTTGAGAGACTTTGAGGGCAGTCTCGACTTGCAAACCTAGCCCACCACCGCGTATGGACAACACGCAGCCCAGAGTTGGTGCTGCAGGAGCATCGGGATCCACCACCTAACACACAAACGGCTGCACCCAAGTCGTCACTTCTGGTGACGGAGGAAAGGCGAGGTGCGGTCAGCCTGGGGAGGGAGGCGGACTGGGGAGCAAGAATGGGATAATGTAAAGCAGGGTCCCAGAAACAGGCCCAAACGCCAAAGAAAGGGCTGGTTCTCTCTTGGCAGGGGCCCTAATGCCAGTATGGACCTCACGTCACTGTTCACCAGGAATACCACCATCTCCCCTACGTGCAAGCAAATCAGAAACCCGGCTGATACCACATTCCAGCAAAACCGCACCAGCGGACTCCTCCACCACCATCCTCCAAGTGGGACCCAGTCACCTGGAAGGGGCTGTCGGTCAAACATGAGCTTCTGCAACATGAGCACGCACGCATGCATTCACACGCATGCATTCACACGCACACATTCACACGCACGCACACAGGCGCGCACACACACACACTCTGGTCTTTCCTGAGTTCCTAATTAGACCCACTAAATAAGATTCTTGCAGGCTGAAAACTCAAATGTCAATACTGTAGAGTGTATTAATTGCTCCTGGCTCTTCAATTAATTCACCAAGTCACTTAACATCTTTGAGCTCTGGCCCATGTCGAACACGCTCACGCGTAAATACTGAAGTATCTACCAGTGAAGGCAGTGCATATGTAAGTGCACAGACACGACGTAAGGCCTGTCTCAAGCTAGCAGATCAAGGACCCATTAGTACTTAATGTTCAGAACACACCAGAGCCAGAGTGAGAGCAATCTCTTGGGTGGCTGGTGGGTGTGGGCCCTCAAGCACCTTCCACGTAAATACCCCCACAAACGTCATCAAGACTCAGAGATACAACCATGATGCAGAAACGCCTCTTCTAACAATGCACGACAAGAAAGTAATCCCAAATGCAATCAGGAACTTATTTACAGATACCACGTGTATTATCAATCACACTGAAAAAGTTGAAACCACACAGATGTTCATCCACAGAAAACTACCAAGCTATGCTTTCTCCTCTCACTAGAACAAGGGCCCTCTGCGGTCTGAATGTCTCCATCCCCCTAAAAATACACACACTGAATTCCAACCCCCAGAGATGATGGTGTTGGGGGCTAGGGCCCTGCGAGGTGCTTAGGTCATGAGGAAGGAGCACCCACGAGTGGGGTCAGTGTTTTATAAGGGCCCCACAGAGTTCCCTCGCTCTTCCACCACGTGAGGACACAGCAAGGAGCGAAGACTCACAACCGTTAGCCTAGGCTGGCGCTCTGACCCTACGCGTCCAGCCTCCACAACTATGAGAGCTAAGTTTCTGTTGCTGGCAGTGACCCACTCTGCTCTTTTGTCGCTGCAGCCCAGACAGACTAGGATACGGCCTCTGCTTTCTTTTTAAAGAGCTTTCCTGAGAATCAACTTACATACCACACAACACAGCCACTTAAAGTGGTTTATGGTCTAGTCACTAAATTGCACAACCACCACCACATCCAATTCTAGGACAGTTTCCACCAGGTGCCCATTAAGAGTCAATCCCCATCGCCCCCATTCTGTACCTAAGACACAAGCGACCACTGATCTGCACTCTGTCTCTATATATTTGCCTGTTCCAGACGTTTTATACCAGTGGGATCCTGCACTGTGCAGATGCTGTCCTTGGGCTCACCCGAGTTAAAGCGTGTCAGTGTCTCTTGCTCGGTGATGTTGCACCATCAGGGTGTACCGCCCTTCACTAACGTGTACATCAGCTGATGAACATCTGGGTTGGCTTTAGTTTTTGTTGGCTGTAATGAACAGCACTCCTACAAACACTCACACAGTAACTGTGTTTAACTCTTCGATGAAATGCCCAATTGTCTGCCAGAGTAGCTACACCAGTGTCACATTCCCCTCAACAGCATAAGAGACTGCAAATTTCTCTGCATCCTCGCCAACATTTGCTGTTGTTCCTCTTTTTGATTCCAGCTACCCTGGTGGGTATGAAATGGCGTATCTCACTGTGGTGTGATTTCCATTCCCTAAAGATTAATGACATCAACCATTCCTTCATGCACTTACTAGCCATTCAAACATCTTCTCTGGAGAAATATCCATCCTAATTCTTTGCTCACGTTTTAATTAGATTGTCTTCTTACTAAGTTATAAGAGTTCCTTAAGTTATTACGGGTTTAAGCCTCTTATCAGATATACAATTTGCTAATATTTTCTCCCATTCTGAAGATGTCTTTCCACTTCCTTTGAGACTATCATTTACAGCACAAAAGTTTTAATTTTGATATTGTCCAAATTACCTGCATTCCTCTTTGATCACCTTCACTTCTGGGGTCATACCTAAGAAGCCATGGCATGGCCCAAGGTCATGAAGATCTACTCCTATGTCTTCTCATAGCATTAGCTCTTCCATTTAGGTCTATGATTCACTTTATTTTTGTGTATGGCGAGAGGCAGGGATGGAATTTCATTTTTTCTTGCAAATCAAGACCTAGTTGTCCCAGCCCTATTTATTGAAAAACACCATTTCTCCAATTTAATTGTCTTGATATCCTTGTCAAAAATCAACTGACCATAAACCTGAAGATTTATTTCTAGACTCTCAATTCTTTTCCATTAATCTACATGTCTATCCATATGCCAGGATGACACTTACGTGATTATTGAGTTTTGTAGTAAGTTCTGATATTAGTAAGTTTGAGTCCTACAAATTGGTTCTTTTATAAGATTGTTTTGGTTAATTTGGGTCTCTTACATTTCCATATGACGTTAAAGATAAACTTGTCATTTTATGCTAAAAAGTCAATGGCTTTGACAGGGTTGCACTGAATCTTTACATCAATTTGGGAAGGACTGCCATCTTAACACTACAAAGTGTTCCAATCCATGAACATGAGATGTTTGCCCATTTACTTAAATCTTTAATATCTTTAATGTTTTACAATTTTCAAAGTATAAATCTTATACTTTTCTTTACAAGTTCATATCTATTTTATTCAATTTGAATGTTAATATAAATGAAATTATTTTCATATTTTCCGTTTTGGATTTTATATCACAAGTGTATACACATATAACTGATTTTTTTTTTTTAAGATTTCATTTATTTGAGAGAGAGAAAAAGGACCCTGAGATCATGACCTAGCCGAAATCAAGAGTCACTTAACTGACTTAGCCACCCAGGCGCCTTATAACTGATTTTTATATCTTGATCTTAGTACTACAACCTTGCTGAATTCATTTATTAGCTTTCATAGTTTTTTAGTGGGTTCCTGTGGACTTTCTATACACAAGATCTCTCATCTGCAAAGAGAGGTAGTTTTTACTTCATTTCCATTCTGGTTGCCTTTGGCTTCATCTTCTTGCTTACTTGCCCTGGCTAGAAGCAGTGCTGAAGAGAAGTAGAAAGTGCAGATCCTCATCCTGCCCCTGGTTGTAGGGAGACAGCTCTGTCTTTCCCAGCAACTATGGTGTGAACTGTGCATTTTTCATGGATGCTCTTTATCAGGAAGTTCTTCTGTTCTTAATGTGTTGAGTGTTTTCATCATGAAAAGGTGCAAAATTTTGTCAAATGCTTTTTCTGTCTCAAGTGAGATGATTATGTGGGTTTTGTCCCTTACTCGGTTAATAGGTGTATTACACTGATTGGTTTTTATACGTTAGACCAACCTTGCATTCCTGGGATAAATCCCATCTGTCATGATGCATAATCCTTTTACTATGTTGGTACATTCCATTTGTCAGTGTTTTACTGAGGACTGTTACATCCATATTTATAAGGCATACTGGTCTGTCATTTTCTTCCCGTGTGTTGTCTTTGTCTCATTGTGATAGCAGGATAATATGAGCCTCAGGGAATGAACTGAAAAGTGTTCCTTCTCTTCTATTGGAGAGTCTGTGAAAGGGTGGTATTAATTCTTTGTTAAATATTTGGTGGAATTCACCACTGAAGTCATCTGGTCTTTTGTGGTATGAATTAGCAATTCAGCCTCATATAAATTGCTCTTATACACGGATACTAACACTGATAAACATGGTCTCTCTCTCTCTCTCTCTCACACACACACACACACACACACACAGAGAGAGAGAGAGAGAGAGAGAGAGAGATTTATTTGAGGGAATAGGTCTCACATAATTACAGAGACTGGCATGTCTGACATTTGCAGGACAGACCAGCGGGCTGGAAACTCAGGCACATTCTGTGTCTTAAGGAGAATTTCTTCTTCTTCAGGAAATCTCAGCCTTTGCTCTTAGCCCTTCAACTGACTGGTTAAGGCCTATCCACACCAAGCAAGATAATTTGCTTTATTCAAAGACTACTAACTTAAATGTTAATCACATCTAAAATATACCTTCACAGTAGTGTCTACATCAGTATTTAACCAAATGAGTAGGCACCACAGCCTAGTCAGGTTGGTACAAAGTTAACCACCATAGTCAGTTTATAGATGGAATATCTCAATTATCTGTATTACATCATTTAGAGAGCTGCTCATAGTATCACCTAATGCTGTTTACTTCTGAACCCCCTCATGATTTCAGTGATGCCAGCATTCTCTTCTTCAAGGTCAGGCTAGACTACAGCTTGCCTACATTGTTGATGTTTCTGAACCACCAGCTTTGGTTGTGTTCGTTCTCCCTATTGTTTTTATATACTGTGTTTCACTGGTTTCTGTTCTAATCTTTATTTCCTTCCTTGTTTGTTTTGACTTCAGTTTACTCTTCTTTTTGTGGCTTCTAAAATTGAAGAAGTCAATGTTTTGAGATGTTCCTTCCAATACAGTCATTTACGACTACAGATTCTCTTGGAGTACCGCTGTAGCTGTATCCCATAAGTTTTGGTATGTTTTCATTTTCATTCATCTCAAAGTAACATCTAATTTTCCTTATGATTTCTTCTCTGACATATTGCTCTTCTCTATATATTTGTCAATTTCTTCACATTTCCTGCTATTACTGATACCTAACGAAATGTCCTTGAGGTCAGAGAGCACTCTGTATGACCCCCATCCTTCCCAATGTACTGAGGCTCACTTTCTGGCCCGGCATATGGTCTACCCTGGACACTGTCCCGCATGTGCGTGAGAAAGATATGTGTCCTATTGCTGTTGGGTGCAGCACTCCGTTAGCTCTGTTAGCTCTAACTAGTATTCAGATCTCTAGTCTTCTTTCTAGTTGCTTGCTGATCTTCTGTCCAGTTTCCCACCCACTACCAAAAGTTGTGTGTCACTATCCATTAAAAAGACATTTCAGGGGATCCCTGGGTGGCGCAGCGGTTTGGCGCCTGCCTTTGGCCCAGGGCGCGATCCTGGAGACCCAGGATCGAATCCCACATCAGGCTCCCGGTGCATGGAGCCTGCTTCTCCCTCTGCCTGTGTCTCTGCCTCTCTCTCTCTCTCTCTCTGTGACTATCATAAATAAATAAAAATTAAAAAAAAAAAAAAAAGACATTTCAGGGGGCAGCCCTGGTGGCCCAGTGGTTTAGCGCCACCTACAGCCCAGGGTGTGATTCTGGGGACCCAGGATCAAGTCCCACGTCAGGCTCCCTGCATGGAACCTGCTTCTCCCTCTGCCTGTGTCTCTGCCTCTCTCTCTCTCTCTTTCTCTGTGTGTTACTCATGAATAAATAAAATCTTTTAAAAATACAAAAATAAAAATAAATTTAAAAAAAGACATTTCAGGGCAGCCCCGGTGGTGCAGCGGTTTATCGCCGCCTGCAGCCCGGGGCGTGATCCTGCAGACCCGGGATGAGTCCCACATCAGGCTCCCTGCATGGAGCCTGCTTCTCCTCTGCCTGTGTCTCTGCCTCTCTCTCTCTCTCTGCATCTCTATGAATAAATAAATAAAATATTTTTTAAAAAAAATAAAATAAATAAATAAATAAAAATAAAAAGACATTTCAAAAAATGTTTAATGATTTGGAAAATGCTTAGATACTAAGCAAAAAGCAATGGTAAAATGTGCATGCATAATATAACTGCTACCAGGTAAAGAAAGTACATTGACACAAAGGCCAGAAGGAAATTAACAAAGCATCTCAGTGACAGTTTCTGGGATATGGACCCACGCTGTTACTGGGTTTTCTAACTTATAACAAGAAGTCCATTACTTTGATTATCAGCATGTTTTTAAATAGAAAATATGACTCCATATGAGTCACAAGCTCTGCAAGGACGTGGCACCTTACAGTCACTGCAGGGGCCACACATTCAACGGCCCTCCCCTCTCTGGCTCTGACACCGATTCCCAGGGACCCCTGCCCTCTGCGTTCCCCCCATGGAACCAGAGCTTCCACAGGAAACTCCCTGTTCTCAGACATCTCTGGAGATAAGGGAGGACCACACTACCTGGGCCATGTTGAACACATAAGGAAGCCATGCAGAGGATGCACCTAGCAGTAGCGCTGCTCAGGAGACACATGTTAAAAAGAAAGCACGATGAGACAAGACTCAAATGCAACTAAGGAAAGTTAAAGCAACAATTTCTGAAACTGGTTCATCAGCAGCAACAGTTTTTCTTTCTCTCATTGTTACAGAAGCCCGATTTATACTCCAAGGGCAGAAACAGGCAAAAGAATGACCACACGGCTCACGTGCGGTGAATCACAAATCCCCCACATGATTTCCCCCACGAGTCCTGACTGGTTGTGGAAATGCACTTCCTTTGCCAATGGTGCACTAAGTACAGCTCCATGCCCCTGGGTCTGCATGAAGCGTATGCTGCACATCTTCTCTGGGCAAAACCAATGGGCTAAAAATCAATCCATACTTCTGAGACTCTGACTTCCATACAAGAACATAAAAATATGCGTTCTTAATTTTCTTAAGTAAACACACTATTTCAGTTCCTTTCCATATTTGCAGTCAAGAGTAATTTAAGAGAAAATGACACACAAAATGAAGTTGTTGCTTTTTTTTATTTTTTTAAGATTTTGTTTATTTATTCATGAAAAACAGAGAGAGGCAGGCAGAGGGAGAAGCAGGCTCCATGCAGGGAGCCCGATGTGGGACTCAATCCCGGGACTCCAGGATCATGCCCTGGGCCAAAGGCAGGTTCTAAACTGCTGAGCCATCCAGGGATTCCTCACAAAATGAAGTTGATCAGAGTTTACACATTCTGATAATGAGAACAAACAGACAAACGCCCCTCGCCACCCCGGCCACCCTTCCCACAGGCCCAGTCCACGTGTAATCAGCCCGAGGTGTCTATCCGAAGTGCTCCACCGGAACGGTTTCTAAATTTAATAGCACAGCTGATGGGGGGTAAAGGATGCTGCTTTGTTGTTCACTCTGCTGAAGATATTTAAAGTATAATCCTCTGATTAAACTGTGCAATGCAAGGTGAGGGAATGATTCTTAATTTTAAATCAAATGTAACATTGTTAAAAGGAATATGATAGTTGCTGCTTGAAAAATACAGTCTTTACTTTAAAATTACACCATGCCTGGAGGGAAAAAGCCTTTAAAAAAATCCAACAGTAGAAGGGTTTCATGTATTATGCTGCATTATCTCAACAGAATATTATGTGCAGGAGGTAAAAACGATCTTTACAAAGATTTCTTAATGATACAGGGGAAAGCCTGATATAAGGTTAAATGGGGGGAAAAGCACAAAACAGAATCTTATACATAATATAACCTCGACTTAGTAATCACAATGCACAGAGAAAAGACAGAGGAAGTATACCCAGACAGGTGGTCCCCTGGAGGGCCAACACGGGGCTGGCCCCACCTTGCGCCGGCCTGCTGGGGACACACACAAGCACAGCAACCACAGCGATTAGCAACAGGCAACCGTCAGGGCCCTTGACCCAGAAGACAGGTGGAAAAACACAGCTCAGGCTCCAGGCTAGATGAGACAGTGCAGACCCTAGATGCTGGGACCCACGTGCTGACCTTAGCCTGGAAAGGAAGAACGTGGGGCTGAGTCTGCTTCCTAGCCAGCAGCCCAGAGAAGAAGCTGGCTGTGGGTAGTGGGAGGCAGGGAGGAGGAAGGCCCTGGAACAGGTGACACCGCGACTCCGCCCGGAGGTATGGGGCGGGCAGATGCAAGACTCCCCTGGAGCTGGGCAATGACCCGTCGTCGGGCAGATGCAAGACTCCCCTGGAGCTGGGCAACGACCCCTCAGGCGGGAAGGGTGAGTGCAGGGATGGAGATGCGGGAGCCCCTTGCCCAGCCCTCCCCGAGTGACTGCAAAGAGATATAAACACAGGTTCCCCTCGTCAATGGTGGGGCTGTCAAGGTCAAGGACTGACTCTCTGCCATGTGGCCTCCGCTTCCAGCTTCCCCATGGTGAGCAGGTACTTCTACTCACGCACTGAAAAGCATGTTTTCTAACAGCACAACCCACACAAAAACTCTGCAGGGATCTGGTTCAATTCAGGGCGTGCTGAGCTTCCACTGTGTGCCAAGCACATGATGCGCACATCAGACCCCAGCCCCGCCTCAAGGAGCTGCGATCGATGACGGGGCTGCGGAGAGAGGAGGGAACACCACACGGCAGCGCCAAGGGGACGAGGCAAAGCCAACGCACGGGATTCAGGGGCCGAAGGGACAGCTATAACTTCTACCTCACTTGAAAAACACAAAATTGTAGCAAGTGTTGGCAAGGATGTGGGCACACAGGAGCCCCCACATCGCTGGCGGGAATGTCAAACAGTACAGCCACTGCCGCACAAACACTGGGCACACAGACACTAGGAGAGAGGAACGCATGTGTGCACCAAACCTTGCACACACGGCCCACCGCAGCATTATTCATCATAACCAGAAAGTAGAAAGAACTCAAATGTCCATCAGTGAGTACGTGGATGAATAAAACGTGCTGTATCCACATAAGGGGAGGTTAGTGGACCATAAGTACCGACACCTGCTACCTGTATGTGCCTTGAACATGTGAAGTGAGAGAAGCCAGCCTCAAGAGACCCCCATCATGGACTGCATTTACATGAAACATCCCAAAGAGACGACGTGTGGAGACAGAAAGCAGCTGGGTTCTGGTGCAGGGCTGGCGGAGGAGGAGATGCACAGGGGCCACTGTAGGCACAGGATTGCTTTTTAGGATGGTGAAAGTATCCTGAACTCGCTGACGACCCTCGACGCGGTGGGACGGCCCAGGGAGCTTCATCAAGCCACCATTCTGCTGGCCTCATACATGAAAACCTTCCATGATGAAAGGTTCTCTAAAATAACGTTGAGGTGGGGTGGGGGCTCAATGGGTGAAGGGGGTCAAGGACACAAACTTCCGTTAGGGAAGTAACCAAGTCACAGGGACGGGAAGTGCAGCATGGTGACTACAGTTAATGACACGATGTCCGTATCTGAAAGTTGCCATGAGAATAGATCCTGAAAGCTCTCATCCAAAGAAAAAAAATTCTGTGACTGTCTGTGGTGATAGGTATTAAGTAGACCACAGTGGTGACCGCTCTGCAGGGGATACAAATGCCAAATCATCGTGCTGTACCCAGAAACTGCCAGCCTTAGCCTAGACCCGCCTTCCTCAGGGGCCTGAATTAAGTGCAAAGTAGTAGCTACCTTGCTGCTTTCTCCAACTTCCAAAAGGTAAAGTTCACGAACATAGCACATGCCTGTTTCAGGAGGAGGGGACGTCTCTGCCACGTGTGCGGGCTGAGAGTCCTGCACACTCTGCCTCGCCCCTGGGTCAAGGATGTGATCTGCATGAGCCAGCACCCAGGCGAGGCTCGGATCTAACCAGGCATGTTGACACTTCAGCAAACCTGGTGTTTAGCACTGAAAGCTTCTTATCCCTAAGGCTTCGGCCTCTTAAGTTCCTAAACCTTCCCGGCACAGGGCACTCTTCCATGGTGGAATCTTCTGAGCATACTACACACCACCGTTGCAACACTCCACTCACAGGAATTCCCCAGGCTCAGCTCCCCCTAAATGACTGTATTTAGCAGCCTCCACATCTGGACGGGCTCTGCACGCTGCTACTCTACCTCTGAGATCCTAAGAAGTCTCCTGACCTCCTTCCCAACCACCCTTCCTGAGGACGACGGCACCTCCAGGACCACGGGCCCATTCAAAGGGTAGCCAAGAGTTTGTGCCCCATTTCCTTGGAGAGTTTGTGGCTGGCACCTGTTGTGTGTACAGGTGCCTACATGTCTCATGAGTGCCTGTGACAGCGTGCGTTATACTCATGTGCTAATAAACCTGCAGCTGGGGATGCTGTGACCTGTGACAGTGGGACCAAGCTGCTTTTCCTCAGCGGTGTGAGGTACTCGGCGAGGAGACCTGAGCAGGTGGCATTCATCTCTGACCCATCCCAGTGCTGCACTGGCGGCCCTGAGAGACCGTCAGGGTTACTGGACCAGCTGCACGGCGCTCCCTTGCCAGGCTACTCCTGCTCTCTCCTTGCTTCTGGCTTCCCAGCATTCTCTAAGCATTTCTTTCCACCCTGCAAGTCGCTTCTACCAATCATGCTCCCGGCCAGCCTCTCTACAAAAATGAACCAACTCTGCAAAGAACACCCCCTTTCCAGGAAGTAATCTACTTGATGAGCCAAAGTCCTCTAAATCAGAGCCCGTTTGTCACCCCAGATATGTCAGCCATCGTTCCCTTCCCATATCCTTTTTTCTCAAGTCAAACAACATGGCATGAAGGGGCTGCTATGTGCACCCCTGCTGCTCAGAAGTCACAGTCCCTGGAGCCAATGCCAGGTTCCCCACCTCCCTCGTGAACCAGCAGGGACACAGTGAGCCTGGAGCTGGGGCCCCACAGCACACAACCCACAGGAAGAGCCCGGCTCTCGATCAGGCCTGGCAGCTCTGCCCACCACAGCCTGCGGGTCCCTAGAGGGATCTCACACCCGAGAGCTTCTTATCCTCTTCATTAATGGGGACTGGTTCCCAGAGTTCAGCTGAGAAGAAAGGAAAACCAACACAGCACAGGCTTGCCCTGAGAACGGAGTCACATGCAGCTTTCGGCAGGGAGTGCCCATGCAAGCTAATCCCCGCGCTCCTGGCCTTTCGAGAGCCTGAGGGGTCACGTGAGCACAGAATGCTGACCCCAAAGTCCTCCCAGGGTGCTCAGCTATCCAAACCACAGAATCCTATTACCAAGTTTTACCCTCTGAAGGAAATAAAGGTATTTTTAAGATCTTCAATAAGCAAAGCATCTAAGGTTTCTGCTGAAAAAAGCCAGCAAACTGAAACACCCTCAGCCCCGTGGCTGCCAGCACGTGTGCCCCTGCCTGTGAGCTTCTCCAGAGCACCTCCCATCTCTGCAGCCAAGGCAGATGTCACCAGACAAAAACTGAGCAGGCCATGCTTCAGCTGCACACCCCCAGGCTTTCCTGCACCCAGGAGACTTGGCCCAAAGTTCCCACAGGGACTCAGTCTGGCCTGCCCGCGTTCCCCCAGTGCCGCCGCCACACAGAGCCGCACAACTCCACCCACCATCTGCAGCCCCCATGATGTCAGGACTGGACCATGGACTCCTCCTCTCATCCCCAGAAGAACCAGATCTCCCCTGTCCTCCCTCATCACTGTCCCCAGCATCACAGCACTTCTTCCAGCCTCTCAACTGCACTCCTGCCGCTCTCTCCACAGGGTGCACCTGCTCGTCCCACAAGGCACAGCTGGAGCGTCACAGAATCCAGGTTCCTCCGACCCCGTAGCCTGGGTGTGCTTTCCTGCACCCCATACACCTCTACATAACACGAATGTCCGTTTTCATTAAACTTCCTCATTACTTGTTTAAAACCTGTCTTCTTTTTGTTTTTTTTTAATTTATTTTTTATTGGTGTTCAATTTACTAACATACAGAATAACCCCCAGTGCCTGTCACCCATTCACTCCCACCCCTCGCCCTCCTCCCCTTCCACCACCCCTAGTTCGTTTCCCAGAGTTAGCAGTCTTTACGTTCTGTCTCCCTTTCTGATATTTCCCACACATTTCTTCCCCCTTCCCTTATATTCCCTTTCACTATTATTTATATTCCCCAAATGAATGAGAACATATAATGTTTGTCCTTCTCCGACTGGCTTACTTCACTCAGCATAATACCCTCCAGTTCCATCCACGTTGAAGCAAATGGTGGGTATTTGTCATTTCTAATAGCTGAGTAATATTCCATTGTATACATAAACCACATCTTCTTTATCCATTCATCTTTCGTTGGACACCGAGGCTCCTTCCACAGTTTGGCTATCGTGGCCATTGCTGCTATAAACATCGGGGTGCAGGTGTCCCGGCGTTTCATTGCATTTGTATCTTTGGGGTAAATCCCCAACAGTGCAATTGCTGGGTCATAGGGCAGGTCTATTTTTAACTGTTTGAGGAACCTCCACACAGTTTTCCAGAGTGGCTGCACCAGTTCACATTCCCACCAACAGTGTATGAGGGTTCCCTTTTCTCCGCATCCTCTCCAACATTTGTTGTTTCCTGCCTTGTTAATTTTCCCCATTCTCACTGGTGTGAGGTGGTATCTCATTGTGGTTTTGATTTGTATTTCCCTGATGGCAAGTGATGCAGAGCATTTTCTCATGTGCATGTTGGCCATGTCTATGTCTTCCTCTGTGAGATTTCTGTTCATGTCTTTTGCCCATTTCATGATTGGATTGTTTGTTTCTTTGGTGTTGAGTTTGATATAGATCAGTGGAACAGAATAGAGAATCCAGAAGTGGACCCTGAACTTTATGGGCAACTAATATTCGATAAAGGAGGAAAGACTATCCATTGGAAGAAAGACAGTCTCTTCAATAAATGGTGCTGGGAAAATTGGACATCCACATGCAGAAGAATGAAACTAGACCACTCTCTTGCACCATACACAAAGATAAACTCAAAATGGATGAAAGATCTAAATGTGAGACAAGATTCCATCAAAATCCTAGAGGAGAACACAGGCAACACCCTCTTTGAACTCGGCCACAGTAACTTCTTGCAAGATACATCCACGAAGGCAAAAGAAACAAAAGCAAAAATGAACTATTGGGACTTCATCAAGATAAGAAGCTTTTGCACAGCAAAGGATACAGTCAACAAAACTCAAAGACAACCTACAGAATGGGAGAAGATATTTGCAAATGACGTATCAGATAAAACCTGTCTTCTTGCTGTAATGTAACCACAAGCTCCAAGGGGCAGGAAGCATACTTGCCTTGCTCACCTGCATCTCTACAAGCCCTGTAGAGGGCTGGGAGATGCACGCTCAACATGGGGTGACTTGAACTGATATGGTCTCCACACCCGGTCCTCTGCCCAAGACCAGCACCCCAGCACACACACGAAGGTCTGCGTGAAGGTCCACTCTTCCACCTAGGAGGCTAGAGGGTAGGGCTCCAGGCCACTTAAACAGACATGAGGCTTTCTAAAGTAAGGAGAGGTAGACTTGGACCAACACAGTGAATACTCTCAAGCCCAGGGGGCAGGAGCTAAAAGATCTCACGTCCACCAACTGTATCTGAAAACCAGGGCAGAAAAGTAAAATATGTCCACTTAATGACACAGCCAACCACCAGAAACAAATGATACATTTCATATGAACATCCCCAAAGCACCCTGTCCACCTTCTCGATGCATGTGTGCATCCTTGTGCGTGTGCACATGCCGGGGGGGCATCACAACAAGGCAGGGACAGTCTCTCTGAGCTCTATGGAAGACACTACTTGTAGAACACAAATTCTACTTTCTGCAGTTCTCCTCTCTTGTGGACAACGACCACCATGGTCCTGCTCCTTCACCCCATCTCGCTGATGATTCAGGCAAACTCGGTAAGGATCACTTGGGTCTTACAACATGAGTTGGTGGTAAAGTAGTTAAGACAAGCTTACTCACCACATTAATTAAATGGTCTATTTAACATGGAATATCAATTCTCTAATCACATCTCAGCTGAACTTCTTTCAATTAACAACCCCGAAGTCTACTGACAGGTCCTACTGTTCTAGGATCATTAAGAACATTTTCATTATCTGTCAAGCGCAGGAGTAAGAAACAGACAGGCAAGCGGCTCTCAGGCACCGGCCTCTCCCCTACTTAAGAGCCGATTAGGGAGGGAGCAGTGGTGGTCCTCATTAGTTGCTTAGCAATGAAAGACCTCCTATGAAATCAGCAACACAAACAAAGTGTGAGAGGTGGCAATGAAATGCACTGAATGGGCATGTTCTCATCCTCAGAGGATAATCTGACCAGCCAAACCTCCTCCCTCAGATTACAACAATGATGAGAATCTGAAGCGGGCTAGAAACTGAAGTGGTGAGAAACATAATCTCATAAAAACAAAGAAATATCAAGTCGGGAAGGTTCCCACAAAGACAAATTAAAATCGGTTTTTAATAAAAATGCTACAACCAAACAGCAAATCCCTCCTTTGGTTATTCATTTTTTTAGTCACAGATAAATTAAAAAGAGATCCCATACTTATATTTTCAGAATTTTTTTAAAAAATTAACATATGTTTATAACAGGTAAAGTCATATTACAGTTGACTGCTATAACATAAATGGGAAAAAATACACAGTCCTCAAAGAGACCGCAGAGCCCAACCTAAATCTCTGTTAAACCAATTATTTTACGTGTAATTAACATCCCCATAAAATGAACCACTACTAGTATATCAAAAGTAGAAAGGAGACAACTTGCTGCAGAATGTAATTAAAGAGGGTTCAGGTTTTAGCTTGTAAGCAGAACATTCGACAAACGTTCTATCACCTTGACCCAATCCATTCAAATCCCCACGATGAAAGCCAGCGCTCTGACACCATCAGAACAAAACCGCTCCTCGTGTATTATTAAAAAGAAGACAGTAAGAATAAAAACTGCATCTTAAAGTCTTCAGTAGTTAAACACGTGGATTTACAGGCATTTTTTAAAGCTGGCACCAATGAGAAAACTATTATTCTCTACTTTTAGTTGTCAGTACATTAAACCTAAAGGCGCCTCTCAACAGTGGTGCAACAAAGGCCACCGAAGTTCACATTTAATGTCTGCGAGAACAAACATCATGATATGGTCTTACCTATGTGTTCGCACATGAAGACTACAAAGAAAGGAGTGACAAGGTCATTAATCCCCTGAACATATCCACTGGCAGGGTGACGTATCGCCCATATAAACAATATCCTTTCAAAAATCTGCAAGAGAATTGAACAGGTGGTGAAGCAAAAGTAAACACATCAAAAACTTTAAAACATATGCATTCTTTCACTCAAAATACATATATTGATTGATACTTCTGTCTCTAATACTAAAAGTAAAATTATAAATAAGTATTAATTGCTACTTAATTTTTTCATAAAATTCCCATTGTCCTACTTCCTGACTGATTCACAAGCCATTGCAGCATCTCACCGACCCCCGGGCTCAGCTTGACCACTCAAGCTGCCTCCCACGGAAGACACTCTCTGCTCCCCCAAGTCCCCCGCGGGCACAGACTGCTCATGGCTTCCCAGGACTCGGTCAGGAAGTGCAGCAGCACCTGGCCTATGGGTGAGTACTTCCTCCGCATGGAGGGATGGGAGAGCAGAGGAGTGGGCAGGTGTACACCTGGATGGAGGGGTGAACGGAGAGAGGGAAGGAACATGACAGGAGGCTACGGTCAGGGAAGGGGGTGCATAGAAAGACACTCTGAATTTCCCTCATATGGTAAACATGTTGTTTTCAATGATACAGTATTGACATATGACATTATATTAGTTTCAGGTACACAAGATTTGAACAGTGACTCAATGCTGGCATATATTACAAAATGATGTTTTTTAATATATATAAATCTCACACCTGTTACAAAGTTCTTTTCTTGTGATGAGGATTTTTAAGATCTCTTAGCAACTCTGAGATATGCAATACAGTATTATTAACTACAGTTACCACACCGTATATTACACCCCGACTTCTTTTATTTTGACCCTCTCTACCCATTTCACCCACAACCACCCCCACCTCTCTCAGCCACAAATGTGTTCTATGTGTTGGTTTGGTTTTTTTCAATAGATTTTTTTCTTTAACTACTGCACAGTTATCACCATCCAAGAGGACCTACCCCAGCACTTCCCATCACATACGTTCACACCCAGGCCGAGGACCCAGGAATAGCTTAGCCTCCAATCTCTCCTTAAGAGACTCTCGCTGCTGATCTGGGCCTCATGCTAAGAAGGCACATGGGGCCAGCTCGATGAGCAAATGCCCAAACAGAACATGAATTATATCATCAAACAAGTCAAGCCTGCAGAGCTAGCTGTGCTTGTACCTGAGGCCATCAAGCCCTTCCTGCACTGCCCGCGCTCCCACAAACCACCGAGCTTGTGGTCTGCAACCCCAAATCAGCACCAACCTCGCTCCACAGCAGGGGCCCTGGGGACAAGGTGGGGAAGTCTCTCAACACAGAGCCCATGGTCAAGGAGCGGCACAACCAGCCCTAGAATCCAGACCCCCGTCTGGTACCCACCCTAGTTCACCATCCACTATGCTTGCTCCAAACAAACAACACAGTAACCACCACTTAAGCAGGGCACCTCGGCACAGAGCCCATCCCAGCAGGGCAGCTGACAAGTACCTGCTGGATGAGTAATGCGTTCACTCGTAGACACTCAGACGTTTCTCAGTCTACAGCAACAGCTTTCTGGCGAGAACTAGCGAGAATATTCAAACAAGAGCAAAAGACCAAAACCACTCAACACATGCCACCATCTGACATTTCTCTTGGGCAAATGCTACATGGTTGACACTGTGCTGCCACGTTGGGCACCATCGCCCTGGTGACACTGTAAGCAGTGCTCGACTCGTCAGTGCAATGGCACAGAGGTCAGCTGGGGAAGTGGGGTCCGTGCGGGAAAGGACCCCTCTCACAGACCCTGGCACCCCTCAGCCCCCGGGCAGCAACACCACAGTCAGGGCCCCACCCAGCCAATGGGCACAAGGAGGTTGAGACAGCATCCCAACTGTGCATGGACAGGGTGGGGACAACTAGGGCACAGGCAGCACAGACATGGCACCGGCAGGAGAACCGCTGGGTGGGAACCTCCCTAGGGGCCTGGAGCTGGCAGGGCAGGCAGAGAGACAGCAGGACAAGGCTGCATGAGGATGAACAGGAACAGTGCCAGGCAGGACAAACTTGTGACAATTTACCACTGAGAGCGGTACAGAGCCGTGAAAGTCAACTAAGCAACTCCTCACTAACAAGCCCCCAAACTCTGCGTACCACTCACTGGCAGATTTCTATCCCACACTGGAAAGTTCTAGCAAAGATAACCAGCAAGGTGGGGAATTCACTTGCACGCACGCTCAGTCATAACATGGCCAGGAGCAGCAAAGCCTGACACTGGAGGCACATTCCCACCGTCAGCTGACCGGGCAGGGCCCCAACCTGAGAACACAGGGAAGGCAATAGGGCCAAGAGAGGTGAATGTCCTTGCTCTGGCCCATGCCTCCCTGGTGGAGTCTGGCTCCTTCAATTCCTGGCATGGCCCTCAACACCCCCTGCACAGAGTGAGGCTCAGAGGGCCCCAAGGGCACGCCCGGTTGGGGCTCAGGCCACTCCCTCCACCATTCCTCACATGGCCCTTGTCGCCTGCACAGAGCATCCTCAAGACACGGCAGCAGGGCACCCAGAGATTGGGTCAGCTTGCTCTGCAAGAAGCTCCCAGGCTGGCTAGGGGGTAAGGCACCACAACAGCCACCCACACTGTGCAAGGGGCACTGTCCTCAGCGCCCCCCGGGTCAGAGACGTAGAGCAGGGAGCAAAGACATCTGGGGTTGCCACATAACAGCCAGGCCTGAGGAGAGCTGGGGACAGAGAAGCAGCAGTCCCACAAACACGTGGACATGGCACCACCGTGGAACAGTCTGCAGAGACAGAGCAGAAATACCACATTCCAGAGGCCACTGAGGTCAGAGGAGAGATGGAGGGTGGCTCGAGGGCAGGGAGGAGTCACTGGGGACAGCCCAGAATGCCACCGTGCAGGACGTGGGCTCCATGCCACCACTAATGACCACGCCGATGAGACCATGCAACAGTTGCTGACATTTATTAAATAATACTGTCCTTACCACCTTCAGTAAGCTCATCCTCCCCTAAACTTTGAGGCAGGTATGACTGCTACCCCAGGATGGCCCTGTGCCCCACCTCCTGGTGTACACGCCCTGGTGTGGGCCCTTCCCTTGGATGTGGGCAGGCCCTGCAATCTGATTTGCACAGGGGATGGGATATGTACAATCATGTCACATGAGATTCCCAACCCATCCTGCCAGGAGATCTTCTCCCTGATGGCATCAAGGACACAGGCTACCACACTATGAGCTGCATATGGAAAGGGCCATGTGTCAAGGACCTGAAAGCAGACAAGAAGCAGCAAGAAACCCAGGCCCCAACTCTACAACCTACAAGCCACCAAATCCTACCAGCAACCACGTGAGTCTGGAAGTAAGTTCTTCCCCAGGCAAGCCTCAGATAAGTCTGCAGCCCAGACCACCCCTGACTGCCACCTGGGGAGATCCTGAGGGAAGACATGCCCAGACTCCTGACCCACAGAAACTGTGAGACAACAAATATGAATAAATGGTTTTCATTTTAAATGCTAGGTTTGCGGTGATGTTATTATGCAGAAACAGGTAACTCAGGCACACAAAGGGTAAGCAATTTACCCAGAGCGGCAGAGCCAGGTGTGCGTGCTAGTAGCTGGACTAACAAGGGTCTTATAAGGCTTACAAAATGCCATCACCAGTACGCTTTACTACAAAAGAGGTTTTTTTTCTTAATTTTATTTATTTGAGAGAGATTGAGAGTGAGCATGAGCAGGGTGGGGAAGGGGAGAGGGAGAGGGAGAAGCAGACTCTCCACCAAGCAGGGAGTCTAATGCAGGGCTTGATCCCAGGACCCCGAGGTCATGATCTGAGCCAAAAGCAGAGGCTAAACTGTTTGAGCCACCCAAGCATCCCAAAAGAATTGTTTTCATATGTAAATCAAAAAGGAGAGAACATCAAAAAATTAAAATTATATAGTAAGAAATAGCAAAGTCAATGAGCTCCTGGTGAGCAAACTGCATCTAACTGGCTTCCATCTGTCCAAGGCCCAGCAAGGACCTGGTCATCCAAGGGGTCTGGTGTGCACACATGTGTGTGCACATATATGTGGTATGTGTATGGGGAGGTATGCGGTGCATGGGTGCACAGGTGGGTAGAGCACATGCATGCATGCATGTGTGCAGATGTGTGATGCACATGTGTGCATGTGTGCACTGGAGGAAAAGCCAGAGCTCAGGGCACAGAAATCTCCTTTCCTACTTTGCATCTCACTACCCTAGGGGGTGGTAATGTCAGCAATGGAGCCCTCCCACCCTTTAACTAAGCCCCATACTTCCAGAGAGCTTGGCTGTGTGTATATATGTGTGTGTGTGCATCTCTCCCTCTCTCTCCCTCTCTCTCTCTCTCTCTCTCTCTCTCACACACACACACACACACACACACACTAACTCCATTCACAAGCATGAATGCATGTTTTCCCTTGGCAACCCAGGCACTGAGCCAGCTCTGCCCAGCAGGGAATGTGGAGGGGACAGGAGTCTTCTCCCTGCAACTTGCACCCCTGCAGGCAACTGGGGCAGCCTGCCTGTGATTCCACAGAAGGCCTGAGAAAGCTGCAGGAGGACACCTGCCAGCCTGGGCTTCCCCGACGCAGCCCCAAAGCTTCCCTTGTGGAGAGTCCAGAACAAGTTGTCCTGAGACAGCCTAGGCTCCACTGGCCATTACCTAGGGAAACTGAGGCAGTACTCAGGGGCAAAGGTGACTGGTGAGCAAAGCTGAGCAAGGCGGCAAGAGGAGGCAGCTGAGCTGAGCCTTCTCAGTCACGGACAGCTCACGTGCTTGCAAAGCGCCCTCTGCACAGAAGCCAACGACCCAGCAATTACCTACTGACCCCTTCATCAGGGCCACCATGTGGGGCTTCCAGAAGCATGAGCCACCCACATGCTCACACATGTGAGGAGTGAACTGTATCTGTATTACTTTGGGAACATTTTTAGAATTAAGATTTCCCATTAATTAAGGAAAGCTATCAGTCAGTTAGTTCAAATTATTTAGATTTAACTCTACTTGATCTCTCTTGATAACCTGAAAATTATACTTTTAAGGCTTTAATCCCAGTAACATGTAAATAAAGGGACAAGTGGTTCAAACATAAACAAAAATGGCTTTTAACAAGACAGGCAGGCTAAAGTGCCGAAAGAGCAGAGCCAGCCGTGGAGGTTTGTGACAATGGCTACAAACCCTGGCCCTGCGCTAAAGAGACACATGCCTGCAGGTCATCACCCCCCGGAGGTCCAGCAACAGAGAGCAGGGGCTCCCTCGTGTCTTCACCACCATAGCAGCCTCCAAAACAGCCAACTCCAGCCCTACTCTCGGCTCCACAGCCACAGCTCGTGGCTGTCACCTCGGGGCTGGTCCCCCATGCCGCGGGTGAGCACCTGGACCTCCCCATTCCAGTGACATCCCAAACAACACCCAGGATTCTGACCAGCTCTTCCCATCAGTTTCTCCATCGAGTGGCGTTCCAGACCCAGCTCCTCAGATGTCAAGAAGTCGGGACTTCAGGGGCCCCCACTTGTCAGAGAGGAGGCGAAACACATCGAGGGTCAAGGAGAATCCACTCCACGGAGGGGCAGCAGTGGGGGAGTGGGTGGTACGGGGACTTCAAACAGGGGCGACAGGCAAACAGCATTGTGATGGCTGACGCGGAGGTTTTCAGGAAGCAGGAGGAGCAGACGGCTGAGCGGGACTCGGCTGGGGGGCAGGGGGGACAGCACAGGGCTCGGGAGCCCCAGGGCTGAGTCAGAACCATCACTCTTCACGTGATAACAGACAGTCCATGTTCACCACCGAAAGACTCTCCTACCTCCAGGCCACAAGGTGTGGCTACGGGGAGAATAAGCCAAGTGAGTGCAAGGCAGAGTGCCCACATCCACCCCATCAGCACCAGTCCGTCTTCCACAGAAGTGTCCAAGCATCCTATTTGGGAACGTGCCGCCTGAAGTCTCCCCCTGGGCCCATCTGTTCCAACTCCTGAGGGCAGCACCCAGCCACTTCTGCACTTCTGGGCGCACGCCAATGTCCATGCCAACTGAATCACTTCCGCTAGTCACTCTGAGGTCATGTGCCCTTTACCCTGACATCTGTTCTGGGAGAGCAAGCTCAGTTCTTGCTGTCATTACAGAACTGCACCCAGAGCCACTCACCTTCTTGCATATTATTCCCCTACAACAACAGCCATTAATTTAGAAGACAAAAACCCAGGATTTATGTCTCTTTGGCAGGAAAGGAGGAACAGAAGGTAAGTAACTGGCCTAACTGGCCTTCAGCCTCTCTTCGTGCTGTCAGACTGTCCTGCCACGCCAGGGGCACACCAGGAAGCCACGGGGGCCCCAGCCCCTGCCAAAGCACCCACAGGCCCCAGGCCTGGGCACCTGCCCTGGCAGGCAGCCCCTGCCCTACACGCGCGATTCGGCCCAGGAGCGCAGCCAGACGCCACCCTTGAACACACGGCGGCAGCCATCTACCCACGGTGGTGGGCAGAAGCCAATCTTTTATGAGGTGACAGATAGTTCAGCCTTGTCTAGACTCCCTAGAGGAAAAAACTTTCCATTAATTGCAATAATGTAGAAAAGATATCCATGTAGAGAGAATGCCTGGTGACACTGGGAGCTCATAAATCCAGAACACGGAGGACGATGGAGTCCTGAGCTGCCAGCAAGCTGAGGAGGGTGTCACGTGGAGGGGCACCTCGGGGTGGAGGGGGCCGGCAGGAACTGCAGGGCAGTGAGCATCCCGGCAGCCCTCCTGTGGGCCCCAAGGTTCACTCATGCCCCGGGCCACACGGACGAGGCTCCCTCAGCTCCAGTTGCTAGTGCCCCCTGCCCCGCTCCCATCCCTGGTCCCTTACGGGGGGAGGCAGGGGCTGGAACAGGACAGGGGCCCCGTGGCCCCAGGAGACAGGCAGCTGCAGGCCACCCGGCACAGACCTAACTCTATCGGCAGCGTAACCACCTCGTCTACTAAAGGCTGCCCAGGGACGGACCACAGGCCAGGCTGTGACTGGCAGGACAAGGCCTTCATCAGAAATTACACATGCAGTTGTTAGGCTGAGGGCCACTTTTTCTTCATTTTTTTCTCTTCACTGACTGTGTTTATCCTGTACCTTTCGTCTGAAATCACGTCATCTGAGTTTGCTTTGTTTCTCTTTGAAATCACAACAGCTAGCATGGTTCGAGTGCGAGGCACTCGGCATCATTCAGCACTCCCTCTGCAAGTCACCTGAGATTGTCCCAGGGGCCCCAGGGGCCCACTGCCTCCCTCAGAAAGCTCCTGTCTCAAGCACCCTCACCCCTGTTCATAACAAGGTCTGTGAAGACCTGAGCTACAACGCCCCCCACCCAGATCCCATCCTCGCCACACAGACCAGGGAAGCACCGTGACCGTGGGCACATCAGGACGGGACCTCTGAGGGTGACTCCGAAAATATTTTTCCACTTGACTGCCATTGTAATGAGCACTCGGCTGATGAGACATCGCCGAGGACAAGTCAAGGGGAAAGGGATCCCGTTCCCAACACAGTAGGATGCGTGCTGCAGGGCTCCTAACCTGCATCGGATGCCTGTGGTGATTGCTCAAAGCTGCACGGAGCCATCTCCAAGCTTCTGCTCTCAGGCTGCTAAGAGACATCACCACTAATGGCTTTCCTATCACCTTTTCCAAGCAGGTGTTTTCAAAGCTAACAATGTGGCCCCCTAAGAGGGTACGAGTTAGGCACCAGTTCATCTGACTTGACACCCAGCCTGGGGGCAAGCTGGGAGCAAGCACTCGCCCCTACTGCCTTCTCCACGCCCAGTGCCCGCCTGACACAGTCTCAACTAAAAACAAATTCCAAGAGGAATCTTCTAAAGGACCTCACGTCTCAAGCACCTCACCAAAATCAGCCCACAGCAACAGTACAATCCCAAGGGAATATGCCTCCTGCACGTCTGCACACACCCCACCAAGGAAGGCACCAGAACAGGTTGCTCTGGCCACCGCCAGACCTGTCACTGACCAGGCCCTATTCACCAGAGCTACTTGGGGCCCGGGCTCAGAAAAGTAACAGAGGCCAGAGCTGGTGGGGAGTCCCCCAAGGCAAAGCAGGAAGAGCCAGCAGGTCACCAAAATCAAGGGTCAAGAGCCAGAAGGGGCCAAGCCAGGAATCAGAAGACTCAGCCGGCCAGCCAGTGGCCTAAGGGGGTATGTGGCCCTGTGCCAGCACCTGCCCAGCTCTTTCCCCCAAGGCCAGGGCAGGGAGGCCACAGGGCAGTGCCGCTGGAGCTTCCTGCCACCTGCCAAAGGAAGCTGAGCTTGAGGCTGGAAGCCACCCTCCAGCATCTACACCGCTGCCTGCGCCACAGGCCCAGCAGGACACTCTAGGCCTGCGCTGCCTGCCTGCGGGGTGCAAGGTGGGCGCACCAGGGAGGCGGGGCTGCCCAGCCCGGGAGTCAGGACGTTCTTCCTACGAGGTTTCTGAAGGGCTGGGTCAGGAGACAGAAGCTCCCCAGGACTGTGACATGGAGGACGTCAGCAATTCAGTGTTACCCTCCAAAGTCAAGTGTCCCCAGAGCACCCTGCCCCGCGACTGTCTGCTCTGACCCCGTGCATGGCCAGAACAAGGCCGGCACCGCACATGGATTTTCTCGACGTGATAGGATCGCTACTGCTTCGTGCACGCGTGTCTACACCCGCCCTTCGACGGCACAGTGCCAAGGACAGAGACCACCCTGGGGCCTTGGGCGTCCACAGGCACCTCTTCAGGGGGTCACAGCCCCCACAACTGTCTGCCAGGTGCTTTACTAACAGCCGTGGCAGGAAAGGCGGAAACCAGACAGTCATTTGCAGAGGGCGACCAGCGGGAGCAACACGGTTCGGAAGGAGCAGACACGGCGGGGAGAGATCTGTCACAGCACATTAACTCAAGATTAAATACAGGGCCGTCAGTGTGCGTGGATATCATCTGCCAAAGGACAATAAAGGCAGGATGCCCCCTGCGTGTGGGTACATTCAGAAAACACGGAACGCTCTGAAACGGCTCTCACGCTGAATATGCACTGGATCTTATTAGCTATTAAAGTTCTGTTAACTTTCCTGATATGCTTGTCTTTGTTAGAGTTGGATTCATTAAAAGTAGTTCAAACTTTAAACTCTTCCCAAAGTATCTTTTCAACAGATCAATTTATACTCAGCAACAGTAATAAAACAGTTGCTACTATCTGTTACCACCAGGGCTGAAAAAATGCAAACGTGACAGGCATTCTCGGTTCTCCTGTCAAACCTCAGACACCTGAGCACCAAGGAAGGTTTCTCCTAAAATACTCAAAAGATATTCCTGCACAGAAGGGCCCCGGGAAGGACTGGAGAGGGCCCCGTCTTCACTCTGCACACCTGCCGCACCCTCCCCGGGCCTCCAGGACAGAACCCTGCCAGCCACACGGGTGCTCCGAGAGCTGAGCCACTCTGCATTTTAAGAAAACAAAAATGTGGCAGTGCTCATGAGGACTTAGAAAAATCTGATTTCAGAAATCTGAAAATGTTCTAGCCACACGACTTCACAGCACACAAAGCACCATGGAGATCATTTATGTTGGAGGAGCAACAACATTCACCATTCTGCCGAGAGGACAGTGGGGCTCACAACCCTGGAAACCCAGGAGAACGTGGCCAGAAAAAAGTCTTCAAGGCACAAGCGTTTGCAATGTGACCCAAGGAACACTGGCCCCATGTGAATTCTAACACCTGATCAGTGACGCCAAGGAAGAGCCCCTCACAAATCCAAAAGGTGCATTAAAAAGCGGCCACTGATCACACAGAACATACACTGGGCAAGCCAAGACGGCCACTGATGATTTCTCACAACACTAATTAATAATGTAGAGCTCCCTTCAAGTAAGCAAGGAGGCCGTGTGTAGTGTGTGAATTACTTGCCATTCACCTCCTGCAAATGAGACGATTTATGCCCCAATTTCTGTGCTCAAGGCAGGGTTTGATAGGTTAGCAAAGGCACAGATGTCTCACGACACTCAAAACTGAAGGATGGAAAAGAACCAACACTTTCAAACCAAACATCACAGTGTCACTACTACCAGACCAAATATCCAACCCAACAGACACACTACACGTCAAAGCATCGTGAAGCATCCAGGGGCCAGTCAGAAAGAAGCATTTGTCAAATTCAGGAGCAACCAGACCTCCCTTCTGGCAGTGCCGTCCAAGAGACGGCCACTGGCCTGCTCCTGCCAGGCCCTGGAAGAAGCCACCCTCAACGACTCAGTTTCCTTGAGACACAGTCCCTTAATACCAGGAGTTTGACAAATAAAATCCACCACATTAAGAGAATAAGAAGGCAAAACCATATTCTCGTATCAGATGATGGGGGAGACGACTTGATAAACCTCAACAACCATTTACGACTCTAACAGCACGAGCAAGGGACCATCCCTCACATGAAGACAGCATCCATGATGCTAACAGTCAGTATCCTGAGTGAGCGCAACATGAACAGGCCTCTGTTATGATCAGAAATGACACCGGGATGCCTGCCTCCCTGCTGTACTCAGGGCTGTGGAAGAAGTCTTAGCCAGCAAAACAAAGCAAATTAAAAAAAAAAAAAGTATTAAAATACGAAAAAAAAAAAAACCCTCCTATTATTCACAAGTAACATGATTACCTTCCTTAAAACCTCAACCACATCTACACAAAATATGAGAAATGATGAAAGAGGTTAGTAAAAGGCACTCACAGAAGTCAACAGCCTTTCTAAAAACTATCAATACAAGAGAAGAAAGAAAACTGTTTAAAAATAAAAGATCCAGAGAACTAAAGAAATGCAAAAACAAACATGTGAATTCTCTCCAACTAATGGGCAGATTCAATGTGATTTCTGGGATTTTTATGATACTAACGAGCTAATTTTACTTATATGAATGGCCTGAAAACAAGAACCAGGCAAAGGCAGCCTGGCCTGCAGGACAGCAAGACCATGGAACCAGAAAGAAGAAGCCAGCATGGAGACAAATAGACAGACCAACCGGTGGAATGGATGAGAGCCCAGACACGTATGGAATCCTATGGGTAGGGACACAACCGCTAACCCACATGAGGATCATGTTCAGAATCCACACCAAACTCCACACACCTGAAGTCAATTCCAAACAGATTATGGCCCTAAATGCAAGAAGCAAAACTTTAAAACTCTTGGAAAAAAGATGAAGTCTTTTTTGAAATCATGAGATTGAAAAGAATGTCTTAAGATGCAAAAAGGTAGGGCGCCATGGTGGCTCAGTCAGTTAAGTGGCTAACTCTCAGTTTAGGCTCAAGCCCTGAGAGGGTGGGGAGATCAAGCCCTGTGTTGGGCTCCAAACTTAGCAAAGAGTTTGCTTGAGTTTTTCTCTCCCTCTGCTCCTCCCCCACTACACACACATGTTCTGTCTCTCTCTCTCCCCCCCACCAAATAAATAAATCTTGCAAACAAAAAAATAGGAAAAAAGGCATAATCATAAAGGAGAAGATTGTGCAACTGGCCAGGGTAAATTAAGGTCTCCTCTCAAATACAAATCCAAACCACAATGAGACCCCACCTCACACCAGTGAGAATGGGGAAAATTAACAAGATCAGAAACAACAAATGCTGGAGAGGATGTGGAGAAAGGGGAACCCTCTTGCACTGTTGGTGGGAATGTGAACTGGTGTAGTCACTCTGGAAAACTGTGTGGAGGTTCCCCAAGAAGTTAAAATAGATCTGCCCTACGACCCAGCAATCGCACTTCTAGGTATTTACCCCAAAGACACAGATGTAGTGAAACACCGGGACACCTGCACCCCAATGTTCACAGCAGCAATGTCCACAATAGCCAAACTGTGGAAGGAGCCATGATGTCCTTCGACAGATGAATGGATACAGAAGACGTGGTCTACATATACAATGGAATATTAGCCATCAGAAAGGACAAATACCCACCATTTGCTTTGACGTGGAGGGACATGGAGGGTGTTATGCTCAGTGAAGTAAGTCCATCGGAGAAGGACAATCATCATATGGTCTCACTCATATGTGGAATATAAGAAACAGTGAAAAGGATTATAAGGGAAAAGACAGAAACTGAGTGGGAAAAATTAGAGAGGGAGACAAACCATGAGCAACCCCTAACTCTGGGAAACACACAAAGGGTTGTGGAAGGGGAGGTGGGAGGATGAGGTGACTGAGTGAGGGGCACATCATGATGGGATGAGCGCTGGATGTTCTACTATATGGCAGCAAACTGGATTTAAATGAAGAAGAAGAAAGAAGAAAGAAGAAGAAGAAGATCTCTTCTCCAACAGAGCGAAAAGCAACCCACCACTTGAAGGGAGACGCAAATATCCATACATACCCAGAACAGAGAACTCCTTTAAACCAACAGGTGAAACTAACAACCACAACAGAGAAATATGGAGCAAAAGCATTTCACAAGAAACACAAATGGCCAAGAAACCTATGAAGAAATACTTCACTTTATCTGCACTCAAGGAAATGAAAGTTAGCAGCCCCAGGGGACACCACTTCATGTCCCCACCCAGTGCCGGGGGAGGTCCTCAGCCTGACAATCCCAGCACTGAGCATGCTCCCCAGTACCACCACCCAAGTGTCACCCTGCGCCAGGCCCCGGGGCCAAGCCCCACACACGCCCTGAGGAGACTCTCTACACGCACACTGGGCTCACACAGGAATGTGCACAGAGACATCCTGAGAAAACTCAAAGGAGTGAAAACGGCCTGAAAGCTCAAGCGACATGGGACTGGAGGGATCAACACACAGACCAAGCAGTGGAATGCTACACGGCACAGAAAAATGAACTCCCACCTCAGGCCATCAATGTGTAACCCTTAAAGCCAAACACTGTAACATAAAGAGATAAAGAGCAACCACAAGTAGATTTAGAATAATCCCATTAAAAAATAAAAATAAAAACTAAAAAAAAAGCAAAACACATATTACCCATATAAACACATGGTAAAACGATCCAGAAAAGCAAGAAAATAGTCAACCAAAATACAAGAGAACGGTCACTTGTAAATGGTCACTTGCTGGGAGACAGGGAGGTGTCTGGGGAGGGACCTTCACAGACTCTAGCCTCTGCTCTCTCTTCAGCTAACAGTGGGCATCTGTACACTAATTTTTAGTTGTCTCTTTGAATTTGGACATCTATGGTACAGAAATCCTTCTGCGCTGATATATTTTATCATAAAAACAGAGACAGAAAAGGAAAGATCTATGCATGGGACTCCCAGAAATACATACCAGCAGAGTTTAGTGAACTGATTATCTATCAAAATGCTTCCTAGGCTCTCACAAATGCATCCCCACCTCTGGGGAGGGACAGGTTTGATTATGAGCCCAAACAAAGAGACAAAGACTAAGAAGTGGCAGACAGGTGGAACACAAGCACGACCAACGCTCCAGGCTGCGAGGACCCTCCAGTGCCATGGCTCATGCGAAAGGACACGGGAGGAGTGTCACCCATTCGGGCACCGTGCCACCTGCCAGGCACCACTGTGGGACCGCGGGAGGCCCAGGCCCGGCCCTCGCAGAGTCTGACAAGACAGAGCCAGGCCCTCGGCCAGGGCCAGAAGCCTGGCAGATGGTTCACAATCCACAGACTCGCTGATTCGACCCCACAGACCCCTGCCTGGCAGCAGGGGTGGAAGACAACAGCATGAAGGCCGCTGCCCTTCCAAGGGTGGTCCAATGGGACAGAGACTCTGAATGGGCTAGAGCAGGAAACAATGGGTGCTGCCCCGGCCGCCATGGCAGGAACATGTGGGGCCGACCTGGCGGTTCAGGCTGCCCACGCATCTCTGCACAAAAGCTCTGGTGAGAAAATCAGTCTAAAGGAAGAGCAGAGTCTCGGGCAAGGGCCCACTCTGAGCGTGCCCTGTGCTCTGCCGCTCTCTGCCTCCTAGCAAATGTCCATCCTTCAAGGCCACCGAAAACCCATCACACTAATTCTAGAAACTGCACATAAACAATGTGGCTTAAAAAGCCTGCATGTTTCATTATCCTCTGTATCTGTTTAAATGTAATGAGACATCACTTCTGCATGGCTAATTGGAAAAAGCATCTTATTTCCCTAATATGTGAAACTGCTCTAAGGAGCAGATAACCAGAGGGCAGATAATGTAATAACCACGGAGGCAAAGTCACTCGGTAGATGATGACTTTCTCAGCAGAAAAGCCCCAACAGCTATATTTGAATATGGTTTTTCTAATAAACCCACTGCACCCACCAGAGTAGCCATAGGGCCACAGGTCAGATTTTGTATTTTTAAAAGTATTAGATCGAGTTTGTTCAATAATGGACAGGAGATTAAAACAACAATCAAAAGCCAAAGAGCCAAAAAGTTAGGAATTTTACTTTCAAACAACGAAGTTGGATAAAAATATTAATTACCAATTTCAACAAACTCTCCTAAATCCCATGAGGTTCTAGGAGATGCTCTAGGCACCTACCCAGGACACAGACAGGGCCCCAGCTTGCTCTCGGGGAGCAAACAGGTAGAGTGAGTCACGTTACACTCAAGAAGTCAACACAATCCAAGAGGAAGAGCCATGAAACAAGCAAAGGGTGCACGGAATGGGAGAGCATCGTCGAGGACTGCACCTCTGACACGGCAACCTTCCCGGTAAAACCCAAAGCCCCAAAGGGAACCAGACACTCAGAAGTCACAGGTAAGAGAAAGAGGAATCCTGTGCGCTGTTCAGTCGACAAGGCCTGGCAGGCAGCCACTCTGTGTCACACGCTGCCTGAGGCACTGGAGCTAGAAGGTCTGCTGTACTCCTGGGGTCCATTGGGTCTCGGGGAGGGGCGGAGGCGGTGTCCTCCTGACAAAGGTCACTGGCTCTAGCTGTGCCTCTGCTTTCTGGCTGTGAGTGGATGGGCACTGGCCGTCAGGCCCTACTACTCCCTCCACCCTACTCGTTTCAAAATCTTCCTATCAGCAGTTAAACAAGTCCTGAGGCCTCCAAATCTAGCTGGGCTTCCATAAAAAAAGAATTTTCAGGCTCAGCTAGCCAGGGAACAAGCAAGCTAAAGGTTCCAAAAGCAATTAAAGAGTGAGCAAAAATGGAACACACACTTGATCAAACAAGATCTACACATGGCAAATCAGCATCTGTAAAGCTCACCATCGTTAGTCATCATGGGACTGCAAACTGCAACTCTGTAAGATACCATCACACACTCACTACAAATAGCTAAAATTAAGAAGACTGGCAATACCAAGTACTGACAAGGATGTGGAGCAAGAACCCCCATGCCCTGCTGGCGGGAGTGCAGACTGGAACAGCTGCTTTGGAAATCAGTTTGTCGGTTCCTCATAACGTATATAAACATACACTTAGTGTAGAGCCTCCTTACTCCTAGGTACTCGGCAGAGAGGGGTAAACAGGTGCCTTCATTAGAGCTCTACATGAATCAGTTTTGTGATGACCCACACTTACTTGGAAAGAGCCCAGGATTCATCAACTGGCGAATGGGTAAGCCCACTGAGGTATACACCAGACAGCAGAGTCCTACTTAGCAACAACGTGACAATGTGGACGGGTGTCTGAGCCCCAAGGGAAGCCAGCCCCAAAAGTCTGAAATTCGTGTGATTCCATCAGTATGAAATTCTTAAAAAGCAAAACTCTAAAGACAGAAAGTGGATCAGTAGTTAACAGGGCACAGGGTAGGGATGGGAGGCTGACAGCAAGGGAACTTCCCAGGGTAATGGAATGTTCTACATCACAATTCAAGTGGTTGTCACATTCCTACACACAGGTATCAAACTAACCTAACTGTATGCTGAGAATGGGTGAACTTTATTGTAATCCACTAGACCTCAACGAAGCCCCAGGAGGGAGAGACAGGGAGCAAGGGGACGAGCAGACAGAGCAGAACCGGGCAACACTGCTGAATGAATAAAGGAACATGTGGACAGACGCGGGGACATGCTAAAACCCTTCCTCCCAAGCAGTCATCAGAAGTCCCAGGCTTCAGGGATGCACACAGACCAACTACAATCAGAATTACATTTTCCCACTTCACTCGACAAAGTTCTGAACTGCGGGATATGCGAAGTGCTGCGAGCAACTTCTACAAAACAGCTGGAGACAGACAGGCACATCCTTCTGTGTGTGTCTTCTCCTTCCTGCTGGTCAAATACAAATGTGATGCCGAGAGCTGGAGCAGGTCCACTGGGGCCACTATGGGGAAGCCTAGAAGAGAGGAGTGACCGCCTCACTGCCAGCGAGCTCATGCCTGGGACAGGGACAAACTTCCACCCGGTCAGGCAATGTACTGCCTGTTGCAGAGAGCCCTGAGCCGAGCCTCCACGGTGCCAGGAGCTAGAACCTGGTTTACCTACTGACAATCATAAGACCATACATTTCCTAGAGTCTCCTGCTTGTCACTTCTCACCCCACACACCCAGAGCTGTGCCCAAATGGTGCTCTCAGTCACACGGCAGCCCACACGAGCCTCACGTCCTTCCTGGGAGCCCAGCAGCCCCTCAGCACGTGCTGCCCTGCTAAGCGGGGGCCTGGGCAGGGTCTGCAGCTCCCAGGGAAGCACAGGAGAGCAGAGTGAGAATTTGTTCAGCAGAGAGACCAGCAGGGAAGAGGCGCCTCAAACCAATGGGACCAGGATCCCAGGGCATCACACACAAGCAGACCAATCAATACCCACTGGCAGGGACTGCATCCCTGCTCTGAAACTCAGAGCCTGCAAGCTCGGCTCTACAAAAGATGTGTCAAGTGGCAGGAAAAATATAAAAAAGAAATAAAACAAAGGTCTGTGGCTGACTCTATCTTCTATTTTTAAAAAAAGTGAAAAAGAGGTTAACAATATATTATCTCTTTGTTTTCCAGATACAGTAAATACAACTATTAAAAAAGACAATCAAACAGAAGTGTCTCAAAATGACTACTTCTGTGGAAAACTAATTTTCTCCTTTTGTGTTCTACAATCTAGAAGTGCTTTTGCTTTCACAATCCAGGAAATTTGTTCAACAAACTTACTAAATGTACAAGAGATAGTGAAGTTTAAAAGTGCATTTACAGGAGCACTCAAGATGCAAAACAAGTATTTCAAACAGTAAAAAAAAAAATTCAATTTTAAAGAGATATTGCTTACAATAACAACAAAATATGATAACTAAGAATAAATCTAATAAGGGACATATTTTTTTTTTATGGAGCACATTTTAAAACTACACTGAAAGGCACGACAAACGGCCTAGGATATGGAGGACCCACGTGTTCGCGACAACGGAGACTGGGTTTCATGAATGTGTCCATCCTCCCAAACTGGTCTCCAGATGCGGTGCAGCTCCCAGCACAAAGCCAGCGGACAGTGAACACAAATACAGGGTCGTCTGCCCATGAGGACCAGGTGGGAGCGCACGGGCCTGAGGCCCCCACCCGCACAGGGACACTCAGGGTGCCAAATTCACTGGCAGTTGTGGTGTTGAGGGAAGACACCCTGAACTGAGGGACAAGACAGAGAACCTGGAAACGTGTTTGAGCATGAGAAGGACAAACGCCAGAAGGGACGCCTAGGCAGACATGAGGCCGGGCCAGCAGGTCACTGCACGGGCAAGTTCACCAGATTCCTCCCTCACATGGTGAGCGGCTGGCAGGGACAGATGGATGGCACACACCAGGGTGGAGGGCAAAGGTTAAAACTTTCAGAAGAGAATACGGGAGAAGAGCTGCGTGAAGTATGTGTAGGAGAGTTCTTAAGAGACAGGAGAAGTTCAACCACGCTGAAACGAAGACCTTCTGGTATCAACCTCCACCAAGCAGGGAGTCAGCAGCGGCCACAGCGTGGAAGAGGACACGTGTGACAGGCAAACTGACAAAGATTTAGAAACCCTAACACATGAAGATTGGCAGCCAATAAAAAATTAGATCAACAAACCAAAAGAAAAATGGGCAAAAGATGGAAGCAAGCATCTCCCTGGAGAGGGAACACAGGAGCCCATAAATAAAGGTAAAGATGCTCATCGCCACCAGTAACCAGAGAAATGATGGCCATGACAGGAAAGTCCACCAGACGGACAAGAAGTGGAAAGTCCAGGGACCACAGGAACTGGCGGGGACATGGAGCACAGGACTCCAACACTCCACAGGCATAGCCCGCGTGGGAGCATGCTGACACCATCTTGTAGGCTCAACAGGCTCACACCCCACCACACAACCGCTTCACTCCTTCGGCAGTGCCTAGGAGAAACCCTTGTCTGTGGGCACCTGCGTGAACGTCCCTGAAGGTCCTTATTGCAAAATGTGAGACACGACCCAAATGCCAACAACAGGAGAAAGGCTGCAGAAAATGTGCCATATATTTAAACGAGGGGATATTAGACAACCGGACACACAGATTAGGTGAAGCTTAAAAAATAAAGTGGAGGAAAAACACAAGCTGCAGAGGGATGAGGGTACCAGGGAAGGATGTGGCCCGACTGCTGCCTTGATCTGAACTTGCCACAACACCACACAACACATGCCGAGGGCATGAGGAATCACAGAGCCAGGAGGCTGGTCAGGTTCTGGGGGCCCTCCGAGAACAGGGTAAGAACCGTGAGCAGCCCCAGCACCATGGGTCCAATGTGAGTGGAGTTCTCAGTCCTCAGGTGGGGGTGGACACAAGCATATGCTCTAAGGACACACACCTGTACCTTCTATATGCATCCATATGACACACAAAATATTTTAAGAATAAGTTACCCCCAAACCTGCTGTGGGTAAAGCACCCCGACTGCACCAACCATCTCACTAGTCCCGCGGAAACCCACCACTCCAACAGAGGGAAACAACCTCAACAGGAATTTCCAGATCCCAGCTCTTACCTCTGTCACTTTGGGCTGAAGTATCAATGCTTCTGGACTCATTCGAGGGATGTCGATGTGGATCTGGAGACGCAGGAGAAAGATGTATTATTTTACAAAATGGCAAATGTCATCATAAGCATGTGATTAAAACAGCAATACTTAGTAACAGCGATGAATCCGCTCTGGACTTTAACCTGCTCCTGCTCTGGCTGAAAACACAAATTCCTTATGTCGCTGACTTCGGCTCCAGAGGAGGCGGCAGGTTCCACCTGAGTGGGCCTCCCCCAGTCCCAGCGTGGAGGCTTGCCTGGCACCTCCCAACCTAGCAGCTGCTGCCGAGCATTGAGGAAGAGAGCAGCCCTCAGCTATTTAGCAACATAATCCATAGCAATTAGTAAACATTGATTTCCAGCCTCCGACACGGGGAAGCAATTCAGGTGCATCGATAGTGTACAAGTCCTCCGCTGTGACAGCTTCTTCTGGGTGCCCAGGCCACTTTCTTCTCCGCTTCACAGAGCCCATGGGAATCCAGGGCACTTCTCAAAGGAAGCACTTAAACACCTCTGCTGGTGTCGGCTGAGCCCAGCTTGGCCACCGCCTGATGTGAGAGTCATCATGAAGTCCCCATGCTGCAGACGAACGCACACCCCGAAGGTTCAAGCCGCGGCCAAGCAAGAGCATTCAGGGCTTGAGCTGGCATCATAGGCTGGCTCCCAACATCCCACATGAACACCCCCACTGGCCACCCCATCACCCAGGAAAAGGCCCAAGAAGGCTGAAGGAAGACGTGCACACCTTAATGCCAAGTGGGAGTCTACAATTCAGGTTCATTCCCCCGTCTCTGCACATGACCACGAGGATCCTACTGTCCACAAGCCCAGGACAATGTCCTTCCCCTGCCTCACCAGCACTACAGCCTTGGTGACATCACTAAGGCCCTGGGGCCAGCGTCCTTGTCTAGAAGGTGCCTGCCACCTCCCTCCAAGGGTTACTGGTGAAGAGCGCACAGGAGGATACACAGCCTGAGAAGCCCCGCCAACCGCACCATTCCAAGGAGTTGGGGCTGCTTCCCCACTAATGGGCTCCTGCCTGGGGCTCTTCTGTCAGGCGACAACCCAGAAACTAGGATGAGCGGCACCCAGCCTGGCGAGAGAACCAGGAGGGAGCCGGGGGCCGGTGGACTCAGCACTCGGGGAGCACGGACTGTGGGCAGCAGAGAAGGATAGTGGGAAGGAGAATGAGAGGGAAGGAGCCGGAGGAGAGCAGCATGGGAAATAATCAGCCCCAAGCCCTGCGAGTAACACAGGGAGGAACCGAGGGAGATGTGCCTGCGGCCCAGTGTGTGAAGGAGGTCTGCGCACAGCAGTGCTGGAAGGGAGGGGCGCACAGTCCACACTGGGGGCCAGAGGCCCCCAGCCTGATCTCACCTCCTGCACCAGGCTGTCCCCAGAACACTGCTCCCCTGCCATCACACTCTGGCAGGCACACATCTGTCCCCTCTTACAGAAGAGCTGCCTGTCGTGTGTCTGCTGGGTGGATGGGACAACAGGCACCATAACTAATACCCGCCATCGTCTGTGCCAACGGGAGGATGAGGTCCAACCTGAGAGGGGGTGCTGCACAAGGCTGACCCAGACGGCTGTGTGTGCCCCTCTAGGCCGCCTGCTCCCCATGTACAGGACTAGCATGCAGAGGAGACCACAACTCCCAGAGGAGGGAGGACACACTGGATGAATCTTTCATCAGACCAACTCTGTGTGCTCCGGGCATGACGTCTTCCACCAGACACTTAAGCAGATGCCAGAGGACATGAGGGCATGACCGCAGGCCTGCACTCCTGCGGCCTCCTGGTGGTGTGTGACGGCGGGGCAGCCGCCCAGGGTGGGCAAGCAGGGAGACACCAGAGTGCCCGAGCCCCACACCAGACCAGACTCTGCCTGGACAGGGCAGCGTGTCTGAAAGCGTGGCAGCTAGACAGCACGGGGTGCACCTCCAGGAGGCGGGTCTGCTGGCAGCAAAGCAAGCGGGCCAACAGAACTGCCGTGGGCTACGCTTGTCTCAGCTCTGTTAATGTAGAAACATTCTGGGAATTCGTAATAATATGGAGACTTTTTATTACCTATCATAGTAACTGAATAAAGATGCATGTAACCCGTTTTTAATTAACTTTCCCTTATGAAATTCATAATAGAATACAGTTTGGTAAATCTTATAGATAGATGCTAGTGTCATCCTCTGGAAGTCTTTTCATTGAATGAAAATTCATGAGAAACACAGTCAAACCAATACCAAATTGGCCCATTCCCTAAAATTAGTGAGGTGGAAAAATAAATCAGGTAAGCTGATATTTCCCCACCCAAATCCAAGTGCAATCCCTCTCAAATCAGTTTCTCATGCCCTAGGAGCCACCGAGGCGAGGCTGAGAATGAGCCAGAGGCAGAGGGGCCCCGCCGCAGGAGGCAACAGAGGCGGGTTCCTGCCCTTTCCTGGGCCTCACTCTAAAGCAGGACAGTCCTCCTCCCAAGCTCCCGCACCCCATCCACGAAGAAGACATTCTCCCAGAATCCATGAACTTTAAAGGACCTCTGGTTATCAATCAGAGGGAAGGCCTGTCTTCAGTCCTCTCTAACAGATCTATACCAGAATGACAGAGACACGGCTAGCCCACATCTGAGTCAGAAAAATTCAGCAAGGCTCCTTCACCCAGAAGAGGGATTTCCAAAAGGAAGTATTTGGTACTGACATGTCTCAGGAAAGTCAGAGGTTGATTTCATAAACAGAAGGCAGGGCTACCAGCTGAGAACTACCTTTCTGTTTAAATGCAGCACAATAAATCAATGAATGAATGTGTGCATCACCAACCATTCTGAATTCTCACATATAACAAAGACAGAATCACAAAGCTCTCAAAGAGCTATTCTAACATAAAATTCTGAATGTACTGTGAACTGTAAATCAATTTTAAGTACTTTCCCCATTATACACACCGTCTGTCAATGGACTATTCAAGAAGCCATAATTATACCCATTTTGTATTAAACTAAACAGCAGAAACAATAAAGTGGCCACACGTGTTGCTATGGACCAAACTGCATGCCCCCAAGTCCAACAAACCAGCACAGCTCTCTTCCATCTAAACCCCGTCCCCCAGGGCTGCAGGGGGTCCAGTGCCCACAAAGGCCACAGGGACTCTCCTCGGATCGACCTAGCCAAGTGCCTGCTCCTGAGCCTGCAGGCCAAACAGCAGCTCACTGAGACAAGAGGCGCCCCCCGCTCCTCAGCCAGGTCTCAGGGTGCTGGCAAGGGATCATGGGCATCCATTTTGCAACTCCAATTAAAAACACCCTTTCACTCTTGTAGAAAGAACCAGAGATAAGCAAACTACTACTATTAGAAGCACACCATTTTTATTCTCATTTTTTATTAGAAAACACTAATGTGTGACCCAATTAAGGACATGCTAGAGAAAACACTTCCTCCTACCTATCATCACCAAGTTAAAGTTCTTCACATAACATGAAACAAGGAAGAGAGCCAACCTGTCTGTAGGTGTCCTGGTGAACGTCATCATTCCGAGAGTCGTAATAGTGCTCAATAAAAGCAAAATATTCTTTCTGTTTTCTCTGGAGAGTGGCTGGTCTTCGGTCCACATTGGCAGGAAGGTAACCCTGGGGGAGAAAAAGAACAAAAACACAAAGTGTATATGGTCAATGCTGATTCCCCAAGTCTGGAATGGCATTCTGAAACTGGACACGGGGGAGCCTCAATGAGTTGTGGAAAGAGAAACAGAGATCAAGAAAATCAGCTAGCTGGCCTCTGGGGCACCAAACAGGGGCTCGTGCTCAGACACACGTGGCCTTCGCTGAGCCAGCCACACCTTGGGGCCATCCACTGGGAGTCAGAACGGAGCCCCCCGGCAGGCTGGTACCTCATGCTCTCCCAGAGCAGGGCTGAGATCAGCCCTCACTCTAAATGCCTCACGTGCCTCAAGAATTCAGAAGTCTGCATGCTCTTATGACAACAGAACATACGTGTGTGTTTGCACATACACACAACATATACAGAGGTGTGTGCACATACGTGTATGCACACGCACACACACAATATACATGCACCCACATACATATAGTCACTTATGCAAATGTTCTCCTCTCTCTGAACACTGCTGGGCACATGGCAGCTGCAGCCCCAGGACATAAAGTGAACTCAAATCCAGAAAGGCGGGCAGGTGCAGGTGGTCTTGAAGAGCCCAGACTCCAGGGCCACGCTGCTTGGTGTTTTGGATGCTTTTTTATTTTTGTTTCTACTTTTTAAATCAACATTATTGACATATCACACATAAAATATACCTCTTTTAAGTAAACAGTTCCGTGACACTGGACAAGGGTACACAGCTGTTACCTACACCCACCCCCCAGTGAAGCCACAGAGCACTCCTATCACCCCCAAACCCACCCTGGGCCCAGGGCAGGCCATCTCCACGCTCTGAACCTCGAGAGCCCAGGGAGCTGCTGGGCCCCTCACCAGGGAGCACACTGAGGCCTGGCCTAGAACATCATGCACACGGAATCATTTGGGGACCCACGTGTGGTTTTTACTTGGCCTACTGTCTTTGTGATCTGTGCAGACTGAAGTGTGAACCAGCAGTTACTTCCTTTGCTTACTGAGTAGTATCCCATGGTTCAGACGTAGCAGTTTGTCGGGTCATGACCTGGTTGCTGAACATCTGGGTTGTTGCTACTTTGGGGCTATTATGAATAAAGCTTGTTATAAATATTCTCGTACAAGGTTTTTATGGCTATGCACTTTGATTCCTCCCAGTTAAACACCTAGGAGGGGACTTACTGGGGCACCGTGCAGTTGCGTGTTTAGCCTCCTACAAAACTGCCAGACCTTCTACAAAGTGAGCATATGGTTTCACATTCCAACTAACAGTGTATGAGAATCCCAAATGCTCCACACCCTCCCTGATGCTTAGTATTGGCCGTGTTTAAACATCATGAGCCAGTCTGGGGCTTCAAGGCTGGCTCAGCCAGTGGAACACACAACTCTTGATCTCGGGGTTGCAAGTTCAAGCCCCATGCTGCGTATAAAGATCACTTTAAAAAATAAAATTAAAAAAAATAAATAAATAAATAAAATAAAATCTTTAGACAACTACCATGTGATTTCACTTACATGTGGAATTTAGGAAACCAAATAGATGAATACATGGAAAGGAGAAAAAAACAAAGAGAGAAAGGGAAGCAAACCATTAGAGATGCTTAACAGGAGTGCCTTGGGGGCTCAGTCGGTGAAGTGTCTGCCTTCAGCTCAGGTCAAGATCTCAGGGTCCTGGGATAGAACCCCACGTTGGGCTTCCTGCTCAACGGGAAGTCTGCTTCTCCCTTCCCTCTACCTGTCCCTCCCCCTGCTTGTGCTCTCCATCTCTCTCTCTCTAATAAATAAAATCATTTTAAAAAGAGACAGACTCATAATAATAGAGAACAAATTGAGGGTTGAAGGGGCGGGCTAGATGGGTGTCGAGCACGAAGAAGGGCATTTGTCATGATGAGCACTATAAGGTATTGTATGTAACGGATGAAACACAAAATTCTACTCCTAAAATATTGCACTATATGTTAATTAACTGGAATTTAAAAATTTGGAGAAAAATAATAAAGACTCCCTTACAAAAAAAAATTTCTAATAAAATCTTTTTTAAAGATTTTAAAGTGATCTTAAAGAGATCTTTTTAAAAGATCTCTTAAGGGACTGGTGGGTGGCTCAGTGGTTGAGCATCCGCCTTTGGCTCAGGACAGGATCCCAGGGTCATGGGATCAAGTCCCACACAGGGCTCCCTGCAGGGAGCCTGCTTCTCCCTCTGCCTGTGTCTCTGCCTCTCTCTGTGTCTCTCATGAACAAATAAATACAATCTTTAAAAAAATAAAAATAAAATAAAATAAATAAAAAGATCTCTTTAAAAATTCTTTAAAAAAAATATTAGCCATTCTATTAAACAGTTTTCACTGCATGTCCCTACCAATTAATGACGTTGAACATCTTTCCATGTACCAATCCGCCACTGCTTCTCTTCTTTGGTGAAGTGTCCGTTCAAATTTTTTGCCCTTTTTTTTTTAAATCAGGTTGTTTGTGTTTCCAGTGAGTTTTAAGGTTCTGTATTCTAGACACAATTTACATATTACAATTATATTTTCCTAATCTGTGGTCTGCCTTTTTGTCTCAAAGAGCAGAAGTTTAAAATTTCTATGATCTCCAAACTTGTAAACTTTTTCTTTTACATTTAGTGCTTCTTCTATATAAGAAAGATTTTCTCCTTGCTTCTTCCCTTAATGTTTTAAAGCTTTACCTGGCTACCTCTTGCTCATCGCTCAAGCATCTCTTCCATGGTACTTCATCAGGAGGCTTGAACTGCAGTACACCCAAGGTGGGGCTGGTCACTCAGAGCCCCAGTAGCACCTGGCACGTGACTTCCTCGGGGCCAGCCCCTCACTGGGCCAGCCACATGGCAGCCAAATTTTTATTAAGTGAATCCATGTATGATGAAGCATGTGAATGGATGAACAAATATATCCTATATGGTACTTTCTGCCTTTTAAAATGCTCTCGTGTCTGGGGCGCCTGGGTGGCTCAGTTGGTTAAGCATCCGATCCTTGATTTCAGCTCAGGTCATGATCTCAGGGTCCTGGGATCAAACCCCATATCGGGCTCCATGCTCAGCACAGAATGTGCTTGTCCCTCTCCCTCTGCTCCTCTCTCTCTCAAATAAATAAATAAATAAAATCTTAAATAAAATAAAATGCTCCCACCTCTGTAGTAGCATCACTGTGTTTGCTGCTAAACACCTATGGCTCCCTTGTTCAAACGGAGCCTTGAAGATCCTCTGGGAACCACGTGTCCCTGTTCTCAACCCATAATCCCCTTCCTTCAGGACAGTTCTTGATGGGCCATCTCCTTGGCCACAGGGACTGACAGGCTCAGAGGTAGAGAGGAGACCCAATGCTGGCACAAAAGCCAGGCCCACCACTTTTCTTTGCAGCTGCCTGTGAATCAAAGAGAATGTCCAGAAGTGCACCTGGGTGGCTCAGTTGGTTAGGCGTCTGACTCTTGATTTAGGCTCAGGTCATGATCTCAGGGTCCTGGGATTGAGCCCCAGGTCGGGCTCTGCACTCAGCAGAGAGCCTCCTTAAGATTCTCTCTCTCCCTCTCCCTCTGCCCTCCCACCAGCTCACGTACCCATTCTCTCTCTCTCTCTCTCTCTCTCAAATAATAAATATTTTAACAATAATAATAATAATAAAAGAGAATATGCAGAGACTGGAGCTGTGTCAGCCACCCTGATCACATGGAGAACCGTGGGCTGCAGATCCACCGTGAAGATCTGAGTTGATGGAGCGCTGAGCTCAGAGAGCAGCCAGCCTTGACGATGAGATGGGTCTGAACCCAGCCACATCTTTCCAGATGTATGAGCACATCTGTTCTTTATCTTCCTTGAGGCATTTCTATGAACATCTATTCTATTATCGATTACACTCTCGCATACATTTGCTTTAACAAACTGGGGTCATACCAGTTAAGCTTCTTAATAAATATTGAAACAGAATGTATATGTGCACGCGCTCATCTAAAAAGTGTGAGATAAATAAATAAATAAATAAATAAATAAATAAATAAATAAAGTGTGAGATATTATCACAAACTGACCCATTTGAGGCCCCCTAGGAGCCCCCCAATCACTGTCCTTCACCTCCTCCCTGCACCTAAGTCCCTGACTGCTAACACTGGGGTAAATTTTGTCTAGTTCTGAATTTTGTATAAAGGGAATCATCTTTTCTGTCTGGCTGCTTAAACTCAACATGACATTTGAAAAATTCATTCAATTCTGTAACATGTTAAGAGTAGCCGATTTTCACTGCTGCCTGTTCCCATGTACAAAATCCATTCTACTGTTGACATTTGGGCTGCTCCCGCTCTCTGTTATAAACACTCCTGTTCCTGTCCATCGTGGCACATATACGCATCTTGTTAGATATGTACCAAGAAGGAGGACCCCTGGCCGCGCTTCCCTTTCACAGGCCCTGCTGCAGAATTTTCCAAAGTGATGACCCTCCCACGGAAGTGCATGCCAGTGCCTAATGTGTGTACAAGTGTAGCCCCGTTTTCCCTGAGGTCACCTCCCTCTCCCCGGCTCATCTGCATCTGAGTCCTCTGTGAGCATCTCCTCTTCCCCGCTTGCCTTGCCTTTTCTCCCCATTAATGATGTCTTTTGATGAAGACAAGTTCCTAACTTTAATGGAGCGTCTTTAATTAATCTTTTATGATTAGTCCTTCTCGTATCCTTTGTAAGAAAATGTCCTTTATCCAACATTCCGTGCCCACGCATTTCACCTTAAAACCATGCCTGGACCCCAGCTGTGGTTAGCCCAGCACACGCCAGCCTGCCACACATCGCTGGGAGTAACACTTGGCTACACCTTGGCCACGCCGACTCGTGTGCTAACTGCGTGGGGCTGCTTCTGTTCCACTGGGCACAGCTGAGCAGGCACAAAGCACACCGTGTGACCCACTGAGACCCTGCTAGCTAGTTCTTTCCAGAAAGTTTGCCAACCAGGCTCTTCAACACTGATCCTGAAGGTCTCCAATCATGTGTGTCCATACATGCGTGTATTTATACCTACCTTCCCCCTATCTCTGAAGGCTGGGACTCTCTTTCTCATGGTCCAGCATGCTAAGGTGCATGGCAGTGAGCCACAACTGATTCCTTCCTGACGTAAAATCCCCACAAGTCAACTATTCATTCAAGGAGAAACTAGATATAGTGAAGGCTCCTGATGCCTTATTCCCAAGCATCCCCGCCAGGAAGGGGCCAACCCGGGTCACGGGTGTCACCAGCACTGAGGACAGGCCCCCCTGAGGAGCACCTGCCCTGACACGTGTTCAGTTCATCAGAAGAGGTGAGAAAGGGACACACGCATTGGAGGGTCCAGCTGACTCACACTCACAGCTCAGCCAGTCGGAGCTCCTACCACTGGGAATTCGCCTCTATCTTCTGATCAGATGAGAGATTGCTAATCTCCCGAAGGGCAGATCGATTCTCATTAATTACAACAGCGACAAAAACAAGAACCAGCCCTCTGAGTGTACGTGTCCGAGTGCCTTCCGCCTGCTGTGCGGGCTCCATGAGTCCCCCGCCCGAGCACATCCACCAGCAGGCCTCTGCAGCCAGCACCACCCGGAATATCCGGTGCAGCACCCAACACGGGGCGGGGCGCCCTCCCTGTGGGGAACCCGGCCCTGTCCCTGCTGGGGGGCTACCACTCCAGGCGCTGGTCACACCTGACGGAGGACCTGGTCTCATCACGACAGTGACAGCTTCGGAGACAACCCACCTAGGGACCAGGAGGATCCACCAGTGCCTCTGACTTTACTGCTACCTCCAGACCCCAACATCTCCAGAGAAAAAAAACACTTGTCCTGACGCGGCTATGGCCACAGGCTGAGTAGGTGAAGGGCCGGCTGCTCACCAGGCATGAGCTACGGACAGCAGCACCTCCAACCGTGCTTTGTGGACAAGCTGACGTCATTCTGTTCACAGAAGAGGAAAAGGCTCAGGAGTTTCGTTAAGGTGCCCAGGGTTACAGGGCCTGAGGGCACGCTGCAGCCAGAGCTCAGGCCCGCTGCCTCCGCGCCCTCTGCAGAGGCACCTGCTCAAGTCACAGACACTTAGGCAACATGACCCTGCCCTGTGGAGTCATCTACACACCACACCACACTACACCACACTACACCACACTACACCACACACACTGTTCCCTGAGCTCCACGCATGTCCTGGGCCATCGGACCCTTAGACGCTCAGACCCTGGGCTCAACACCGGGAGGTAGAGATGCTGAGCGCAGCCCCGCACTGAGCTCCAGCAGCTGCCAAGGCTTCTATCACGCCCCTGCACAGAGGCGGACACCCTCCCCGCACGGCTGCCGGCCCCTGGCTCTCAGGTTCAGGGCCTCTGCAAACTCCCTGGGCCTGAGGCTCTGGCCTCCACACAGGCTCAGCAAACACCGCCCCGGGCCAGATGCAGGAGCGGAGCAGCGGGGCAGCGGGGCCAGCGCCTGACCCCAGCAGTGGGGCCGGCCCCCAAGCTCTTCGGGTCTGTGCTCGAGGGCCTGCGGCAGTGTCCTCAGCACCATGCTGTCTCCTGAGCGTCTGCCCCCGCAGCATCAGGCCTGCCCACTGCCTGTGCCAGGGCTCGTGCGCTTCGTGGCTGGCACTCAGCAACCTGCAGCGCAAGGCACGGGCACACGCGCTGCCCTCGGCGCACGTCTCCTCCAGGGGTGCAGCAGCTGGCAGCGCGCCTCCCCCAGGCCCCTGCACTCCTGCCACCCAGGCACCTGCTCTAGGCGACCCCAGGACCAGGACCGCAAGCTCCACAGGGCGGGCGTCCCCACGCTATGCTCACAGCTGCTCCTCTCCCAGAGTGCTGCGGGCACACCACAGACGCCCGACGCAGACCTGCTGCACAATGAATGTGCCAACGGGACGTGCAGCGATACTACCATACCCCGAGGAGGGCCACGGCCCTGGGGGTCTGCGCTGCCGCGTGACAAGTAAGCACCGGTAAGCATCCGGTTCTGGGCTTGGTTAGGACTGGTTTGGGGTGGGCACCAGTGTTGGAGAACAAGGTGGGGAAGAGAAACAGGGCAGACGCCCTAAGAAAAGTCACCCAACTACATCGAGTGCACCAGGCAGCGTGTCCAGGCTGCCTCGGCGAGGCCAGAGCACATGCGGTGAGGAGCGTGGACATGTGCAGCAGCCAACAGGGAGGCCCCGTGTGCCAGCCCGGGGCCCACCGTCGATCCGGCCCAGTGGGGCAACCAGGGAGCCTCATGGGCTGCCGTCCATCAATCCCACCCCAAGCCACTGAAGGGCTCTTACTGACCGTGAACGAGGATTCACACATTCCCCTACTCCCAGATTTTAACTTCACTTCTTAAAAGAGAAATTCTAAAAGGCAGCACGCCATAATGGGAACCAGGCAATAAAAAGCCTCCCCCCCTCCCAACACACTCCTGACACTCCCATTCCTAAAGGAAAACACACATATGCAAGTTGGGGCCTTCAGATAATTAAACCAGACTGGAAATTATGCAAACGAAATATATTCAAGTATGCAATGAATTTTAAATGACAGAACTACAGAAAACTTAATTGCCGTATTAGCATGCTATAAAAACACTAATCATAAACGTAAAACAATAATACCTGCATATACTTATATAAAATTGTCCCAGTGACACACGCATCAAGTGGCTCCCTCCCGCGGGTTTACGTGCGAACCTACCTTGACACACCTCAAGAAGACAGGGTGACGCCAGCACCTCACTTATCACTTGTAACCATTCTGCTCAGTAGCATAAATGTTCAATGTTTAATTAGTTTTTGTTCAATGTTTCTGAAATAGTTATTACTAAGTGGGCCAAAAATACGATTTTCTACAGTGCTAATTTTTAAAAAATTACTGCCATGCTTGCATGGAATTTAAATGTTAAACAGCATTAATGGTGGTTTAACGATATGTCCTAGACTAGAGTATATGTTAGTCCTCCGTAAATGACAGGAGCCAAGTTTCCCATCTTTCTTCATTAAAGGAGCATTTCTTACTCATCCATTAAGAATAGGGCTCTTCAACAGACCACCAGGATCACGTTAATGACAAATCGTTAACATACTGGGGGAAGAAGTCATTAGTTTGCCAGGTCTTGAAGTAGATTCATATTCAAGTGCAGCTTTAGTTGTCTTCTTCAACAGGACAAATGACAGATTCTCCTCGGTCCCTGGGTTCAGGGTCCCGGAAGCGACAGGCGGGGCCGGAGTCAGCCTCACCCATGCCATTGAGCCTCCGGGGCACTACCCTCTCGGTCAAGCCCAGGCACCTCAGCCCAGGCATGCTGCTTCCAGTGGGTCCTGTCTCCCGGCTGGTCCGTGCATGCCCTGCTGTCCCACGTGGAACTCAACCTGGCCACATGTGAGAATCCCTGTGGACTCCAGACACCTAGTTTCCCAGGCACCACTAACGTGCACCCAAGATGAAAAAAACACAGGTCAAGAGGCAGCCCAAAGCCCAAAGCCATCACGTCCTTGCTACCCTCACCCTTTCTCAGCCTAGCGTTGGCTGGAATTGGTACAAACCCCGATGCCTCAGTCCACCCCAAGGCTCCAATCTGCTCTGTGGGCCCAGACCCCAGGATCTGCAAAAGCTTCCCAGGAGAGTGGAATGTGAAGCCTGGGATTCAGGGAGGTGGCCTTCACTTGGGGGACCCTTCTCCACACCCCCATGGCCCTGACATGCCTGCTGGGTTTTCTCCCCACCATGTTCCAAGATTCCTCTGTGACCCAGCACTCGCAAAGGGCCTGGTGGCCGAGGGCAGATGCAAGGGAAACACTCGCTGAGCCAGAAATAAATGATTAGCATCCTTCACGGTGCTCGCCAACTCTTCCGCTACAGAAAACATGCTTCAGCTGTCTCCTTGGGAGTAACCAGGAGGCAAGGTGAGGCTCACAAGGCAGCTCCTGGGTCAATGTTTAGGGGATAGGAGATGATGGCCCCTCAATTCTGACCTCCTTTCCCTCCCCCACCCCCCACCGGCCATGCCCATGTTTGACTAGTACCCCTCAACCTGGTGGTTCCCTTCCCCTGGATGCCCAGAGCCCATCTTACCTCCAGGGCATAGAGCACCGTGCAGAATGTGCACAAGCCTGTCTCTCCAGGCTGTCTGGGGGCACCTGAAGGCTGGGGTAAGACTACTACTCCAGCCCAGAGCATGGTGAAGAAACGAGGAGCATGTGTCCCCTGAATGGGGAGTCCAGCCCCAAAGAACCAACCAGTGTCCCACTACAGCAGGCCGAGTCCCACCCACCCCCGCTCCTGCAGCCTCTAGCCCCTCCTCCCCTGCCCAGTTTTCTGTCCTGGCTGTGCACCCCCTCCTTTCAACAGGCACACTCTTCCACCTCCTGCCAGGCCCTGGTTGTGATACCGACCTAATTGCTCCTGCAGCTCGGCAGCCAGAGACCACCACTTCTGCAGGGATCTCTCGCACGTGCACAGCCCGGCACACAGCAAGCACTCAACAGATACTGTGAAACGAGCAAAAAAGGACAGGAAGAGACACAAGGTGAGCAGTTCCCTGGGGATCTTGACTCCTGAGAGAATGGATGAAATCCCAGTCTGTCCTGGGGGAGACCAAGGAAGGCAGGGACCCCCTCTGTTTTCTGCAGGCCCCATGAGGGACAGAGACTTGATCCACTTCCCTTCTTATCTCCCAGCACCAGACACAGTGCCAGAGACACAGAAAATTGCTCAAGAAATACTGATCAAATGAATAAAGGCACTAGCCAAGAGACCTGTCAAGAGACTCCGGCCTTCCTGCTCCAGAAACAGCCATCCCATCCCCATCCCCCTGTCCACCTCACTCAACTCCTGCAGGTGCTGGCCTGCTCCTGGTCCCCAGCTACCCCTGGCTCCCCACCCCTCCCTAATCCAAGCAGTACACCTGCCATTCCTGGGGAACCAGCTCTCCCTCCAACCCCAGCTGCATCCCCCAGGCCATACACCCTCCCCATCTCCCCGACCTGAGGACACTGACACACCCTTCAAGATGCTCCAGAAGCATCCCACCTTCACCAAGGAGCCTGGCCTGCCATCCACAGGGGTAGGCACCCTGCCCTGAAACCACCCCTCCCCTCCTAAGTGCTCTCCCCCACTCTAGACAGACAGGCTTTGCTCACTGATGCCAACACTTTTTTTTTAACTCATCTATCAATCCACTCCTATACTAACGGGGTCCAGAACCACCAAGTTCACCTCTGACCTTCCCAGTCCCCAGCCTCCTACCTGTAGCACCTGCCAACCCTGGGAAGGGGCTGTCCGTCCTCGGCATCGCACGCCGCTGCTCTGCTGCTGCCCTGCCCTCCCCTGCACCCCATGCATCCCACTGAGCAGGATGACCTGACCCAGTTCCTCCTGATGGGGAGGGCAAGGACCTCATTCATCTCTGTGTCTGGGCAAGGAGTCCCTGTGGTCAGTTAACGGGTCACGCAAGTACGTGTACCTGAGAAGCCTGGATGATCTTTCCTTCGCATCCCCAACATTCCTGGTTACAGACTCTACCCACCTACACCCTCCTTCCCATTCAAACCAACAAAGTGGAGCCCCTGCCTCCTCCCCGTTCTACTCCTCTGCCCACTGAAGCCCAGGTCACATGCCTGCCAAGCCGGGCCCTGTGCAGCACACACAGGGTAGCTCAGCTACGACGGACACAGACCAAGAACCAAAGGAAAGGAACAGGGTGAAACAACTCAGGAGGGCTCTCCACCCAGAGGCAGCACAGCCTTAACAAATACAAAACTGCACTAGAAGGTCTTAAACGTATTTTCGTCAGAACGTCCTACAGTTCCATCTAAAAAGCTTGTAACCTATCCTAGAGGACATTTGGAAATGTAGATACAAATGCTTAAAATAACAGACACCAAACAGAAATATAAGCAATTGTAGCAGGTCTAATTTTAATTGCAAGAGAATATTTAATCTATAAATATTCACTGTTGAGAACGGCATCTGCATTTAGGATTACGAGGTACTAAGCTACAAATTTATTAAGACTCATTAGTAAGAAACAGTCTTTTAAATACTGAAAGTCAGACTCAATTTAGAGTGAACACTTAAAGTTCTTTACTGATTTAGCAACAAAAATAATTTAAAAAGGGATAAAGGAGAAGACGGTCTACAAACTACCCCAAAGTTTTGAGCAGGACCAAACTCACTTCTGATACCAACCCGAGGGAAGTACCAGGGAGTGTGCTACAGCCGCCCCACCTGCCCACCCGACCCCCTCCAGGAGTCTCCGCAGTGGGCAGTTCAGGGAGGAGGAACCCAGAACCGCAGCCTCCATCACAGAATCACAGATACTTTTTTTTTTTTTTCACAGATACTTTTAGCACCAACTTCTCCCCCTAACATGGCTACTAAAGTACATTAAAAAAAAAGAAAGAAATTGGTCAAACATATTTTGCTGTGATGGATTCTTAAGCACTGAAATAGTCTATGCTGGATACTTTATCACAGGTTTGAAAATATTACAAAGATTTTTAGAATAATAAAATCGGAGAAAAAGAATACAGCTGTCATAAATAATTACTTCTCCTCATTCTCTGCCAGCCTTGTCAAACCAAGCTTGAAATTAAGCAAAGGATGGAAAATGTCACCTTAGCTCAGGCAAAGGCCCTGCTCACTGCCGCAAAAACCGGGTGCCTGTCTGGGCCACGGCTGACGGGCCACACTCCAGGCCAAGCCAAGCTGATGAGCAGGCCCGCAGAGACTTACTGAGAGAAGCTTCCAGGTGATGGGACGAACAGGCTTAGGAATTCCGGACCAGCTCAACTTGCGTAATTCCTCTGTTGGCAACAAAGAAGACAAAGAAAACAGGGTTTACAAACGGTTAGCAGACTCCCCATGGGGCTTTGACATATCTCATCAGTGTTCCTGGCAGGAGGGGGCCCCAGGAGTGAAACCAGAATGAACCTAAGTGATAAAGATTTCTGATACTGATTGTTCACAACATACGAGACAAGGAGTTACCTCCACTTTGTCACCTGCCTACATTTAAGCCATACAGAGTGCACCTCTGCTAAATGCATGACAAGTGTCCCCAGAGCCACCCTGAGACAGGTGAGGTGCCACACACCTCCCTCCAGGAAGCAGTGCAGCCCAAAGCGGGGGCTCCCCTCCACACACCCCCTCCCTTGTTCCCTCTCACCATTTCTCTCCCTCTGCCACCACCACCACCACCTGTCCCCACCTCCACCGCCCTCCCAGGGCTCCCTTCTTTCCTGCATCCTGCCTCACTCTCCCCATTCATTGCCTATGAATAGGAGGAGCTCTGCTCAGGACTGCTTTTGAAAGAGATTATTTAATGGAGATAAGTGTGTGCTCACACAGCACTGATCAAGGGTGTAGCCAGGTTACTTATACACATCAAGGACAACACGGTCTTCAAGGTGGACTAGTACAAGTCACTGCTGCCTTCACAAAGACCTACAGGTGGGAAGGTCACAGAGGACTAGGGCCGGCCAGGAGCAGAGGAGCCAGGAGCCCGGTGCAGAGCCTCCCGAGGGCAGTAGAGGGCACAGCAGGGGCTGGGGGGTGAGGAGATGGGCCTCTGAATTCCGTAGGACCTTCTGTGTCTCCCCGATGTCTCAGCCACGTGCCCCGAATGGCTAGAGAACACATTTCAATTTACAAGTATATCAACGCTCAGTCAATCCCACTGAAACTGAAGTAATTATTTCTTTCCTTTAAGTTAGGAATCCACCATTAGGCTCTTCTCCTAACAGCTAGGAGCTCATGATTAATACTAGGAATAAAAGAAACGATTAAAGAGACTTTGGTAATATAATCAACAAAATACAAAGTCCTGACATCTAATCTTTTTCCAATTACTACAGTCTAAGTAAAATAAGTACAGAATAATTGGGCGATGGTACCGGCAATAACTTGCGCTTTACAGCAGAATCTCAGAAAATATCGAATCTTCCCCTGCACCCTGAGGATATTATGAAAAGCAGGAACCTAATATCTGAACACCAATAATGTAATGTTTACCATCATGTTCCCAGGGCCTCTCCTCCCGCACAAGGCTGGTTTTCTGATTATGGTTTATATGAAGAAAGCCAAGAGAAATCTCCGTTGTGTTTTCCGAACCTGTCTCCTCATGGAGGAAACTCACAAACATGGTGCCGGAGGTGTGTGTCCGAAGTTCTGAGTGTGCCAGCTTTAGCATTAACCAGGCACCTTCACGGACACTATTCGCTCCGCATGGCAGCCTGAGCTCATCAGGGCTGTCCCCACCGTGTGAATGAGGAGCAGGCTCAGAGAGCTTAGTGACGCAGCCACAGTGGCCCAGGAACTGAATGACCTTCACATCCCAGAATCTCTCCACTCTATTAACTTCCATTAGTAAAAAGGCTTCATGTGACACAGACCAATCTCACTCATGAATATGGACAAAAGATCCAAAACAAAATCCACACAGATCAAAACACAACCCGATGTTCAAAGAATAGTATGTACAGTTTACTCCAGGAACAGAAGAATGGCTCTGCGCCAGGAAATCTTGTAGCTTTATCAACGTGTTAAACTGGATTGATGGGAAAGTCACAGGATCATTCTGATAGATGTCCAGGGCCTGTTTGTCCCTCCACCTTTCTAGCAGAATCCGGGTTGTATAAAGTGACAACCCACCCACCCCCACCCTGGCAGCCCTGGTAACAAGAGGAGTCAGCCTGGGGGGAAGCTGAACCCACCACTCTGAAGTTGGAACTGACTGATTGTTGCAGAGCTAAAGCTTGCCCTCACCTGGGAGGGACTCCACAACGGGCCTGGGACCCCATCCGAGCTGTAAAGAAGACAGCAAATTAGCTGTGGGCTGCTGAGAAGAAAGCCCCTCCTTGCTCTTCAGAAATCTTCTGGGGACACACCCTCTATGCCTCCTCTGCAGGCTGTAGGGTCCGAGAGGAGGCTGGGGCTGCTGCACTATCTGGCACCAACCAGCCTGAGGAGGAAGCCAACAAGGAGGTGCAGCAATGAGGCCTGAGTTCAGCAGGAAGATACAAGAACATCCCGAAACCAAGAGCTTCTCCCACCAGCAGCCAAATAAACAGAAAAGGTTACAGGCATAAGCTTAACAAAAATTGGCCACTACCATATGAGGAATACTGTGAAGGTTTTGCTTAGAGACATGAAGACACAGAGGAAAACCCCAAGCTCACTGGCAAGAGCTGGTATTCAGGAACACCGCCTCCAGGCTGGGTGCTGGGCAGGCAGAGGGCATGACATGAGGGAACAGCACACCCAGCCCTGTGCTCAGAGAACCCAAAGCAAATGTAAAATTACAACTGGACTCAGAAGAAGTAAGGCTGGGAAATGCAATGGGGGAAAGAATGTTTACCTAGCAGGGAAGGTTTTCTTGAGGAAATGATAACTGAGAAAAGACCCACAGATGAGGAGAAATCTGCGGGAAGAGGGGCTGGAGGGGGATATTCTCAGCCCTGTGAACTGCTAAGGCAAAGCCCTGGTCTCAGTGAGAAAAGGGATCAGAGGGGCCAGTGGTCCCAACGAGACACTTGATGGGCTGCTTCTGCAGCCCAGTGCAGAGGTGATGGTGGCTCGACGAGAAAGAAGAGCAGTAAGCAAGCATGTACCACTGGATCTAGCCTCAACACTACAATGCTGTCGACTGCCACTTAAAAATTCTTTGAGTTCAACGTAAAGCCAATAAAATCCCAGTGGGATATACCATGCATGTTCTGAAACCTGATAAGTTGACACTAAGCTCACCTGAAAGAGCAAATGCATAAAAACAGCCAATAAAATTTCCAAAAAGAATAGTGTGAGAGGACTTGCACTACCAGATAAGCAAATTTGTAAGAGATCTACGGTACTTAAGACCCCAGGGTTCTAGCAGTGAGACTATGCAGAAAGATGAATGTAACAGATGAATGGCTCACATCAACCCTGCACATAGTTATGATTACAACAGCATTTCAAATCAAGGGGCCATCAGCCAATGGTGTCTAAACGATACGGCACCTATTTTTCAGAAAAGGAAATCAGACCATGTATCTTACCATGAAAACCTATTTCCAAATGATTAAAGCTCCAAAGACCTAAATGGAGTATGTGTACATGTATGTGCATGTGTGTATGCATGCATGTGTAAAGGAAAGATAAAAAATACTGTAAGAAAATACAGAGGAATATTATGTTATTTTCAGATGGGAGAAAGGCCTTCAGGCAAGTCACAAACCTCAGAACTATAAATAAGGTTAACAAACTAATTATATAAAAAGTTTGAAAGGACTCTGGCGAAAACCACTATAATGTTAAAGAAAAAAAAAATGACGGATATGGGGTGCTTGGGTGGCTCAGACAGTAAAGCATCTGCCTTTGGCTCAGGTCATGATCCCTGGGTTCTGAGACTGAGCCCTGCATCTGGCTCCCCACTCAGCAGGGAGTCTGCTTCTCCCTCTCCTTCTCCTTCTGCCCCTCACCCCGACTTGTGCGCTCTCTCTCTCTCTCTCCATCTCTCTCAAATAATAAAATCTTTAAAAAAAAAATGAGAGACTTGAAAAATGTGTTAACATACAATACAAAAAGACTAACATCACTAATACATAAAGAACATGTACAAAAGAATGACCAACCTATACAAAAATGGAAAATTCACAGAAGAGGAACTAGAAATAGCTAACAAATGCACAAAAAATAGACACACACATACTCTCAAAGGTGATTAAATAACTACATCAGTAGAACAAGAAATCTGTCACATATTGAATAAAATTTTAAATGAATAATACCCAGTATTGATGAGACTGTGGGTGAAGAGCCACTCTCTTACAAGTCTGGTCTGAGTGCATATGAACAGAACTTTTTCTTGGTCAAATTGTTTCTTTTTTCTTTTTTTTTAAGTAGGCTCCACACCCAGCCTGGAGCCTATTGCAGGGCTCGAACTCATGACCCTGAGATCAAGACCTGAGTTAAAACCAAGAATTGGATGCTTAACCAATTGAGCCACCCAGGTGCCCCTTTGTTGGTCAAATTGTAAAGGTATATAACATTTGAGAGGCAACTTCACTTGAAGAAATCTGTTCCACAGGGACATTTGTAAGGGGTTATTCATAGGGTATTCATTTGAGCCTTGTCATAAGAAAAACTAGAAACAATCAGAGCGTCCATTAATAGAGAGATGATTAAAACACCATTACATCCACACATTGGACTATAACACCACCATGGAAAAGAATGGATGCCTTTCTGGGTGGGTATGGAATAAGTCTGTGAAGACAGAACAAGAGCAAGGAGAGTACAGATGCACTATTTCTTTTTTTTTTTTTTTAAGATTTTATTTATAACAGAGAGATAGCAGGGAGGGGACAGAGCAAAGGGAGAGGGACAAGTAGACTCCATGCTGACCACTGAGCTTGACTTGGGGCTCAATTTCAGGACCCTGAGATCATGACTTGAGCCAAAATCAAGGGTCAAATGCTCAACCAACTAAACCACCCAGATGTCCCACACTGAGTATTTCTGTAAGTGTACACTGGAACCTGGAAACATAGTCAGCCTTGGGGGAGGGATCCAGAGAATGGCTCAAGGGCAATGGAAGAAGTACCTTTCGTTGTGTACCTCATTATGTTCCTACAGAGCTACAAATTCCTGTGGCATTTCCAACTTTACCTCCAATTTTTCAAAATCCACCCAATCTTCCAGGCCCAGCTCAACCTCTGCCAAATCTATGAAGCCTTCCTGACAACTCCAGGCCTCACCCAATTCCCTCCTCTGTGAGTGCCAGAACACCTGGGGCCAGCTAAATGCCCACTCTACAGTGCTGTGTCTGAGCATCAATCTCACCTCCCAGAAGTGGCTTATGAGCTCCTGCAGATCGGATGCCATGATTCTGTTCCTTTGCATCCTGAGGCAGAGCCTTGCAATAGCCTGGCAGTAAATGCTGAAGAAAAGAACATCCAGTTCTTTCCTCTACTCCTAGATGTGGTGTCTTTTGGGGGAGAGGCAGGGATGGAGCGTCATATTTTTTAACTGACATACAATTTGTAGGCAGTGAAAGAATGAATGTAGCCACCTCCCCCCCCCCAAAAAAACAAGATGTAGAACATTTCTATCACCCTTTTCTGTAATTCTTCACCCTCACTCCAAGTTAACACCTTCTGATATCTATCACCATAGATTATCCCTGCCTGATGTTAAAATCCATATAAATAGTACATATAGATTGTACTTGCTTGTATTCTGCTTCCTTTGCTCATAATATGTCAGAGTCATAATGTTGCATGTACAGTGGTTTATTCTTCACAAGCAGAAATACTAATCTAAGCTATGAATACATCACAATATGCTTACACAGTCACAGGTAGCTAGGTTATTCACAAGATTTCATGATTGAAAAGCAGCTATGACCATTCTTATGATCTTATGTTTTGTGAATCTCTGTTTTCATTTCTATCAGGCAAACATGAAGGAGTAGAATTGCTGGGTTGTATGACAGATACGTATTTACCAACTGCCACATGGTCCTTCAAAACGGTTGTATCATTTTACACTTCCCACCAGCAATGTATAAAAGCTTCAAGTGCCTCACATCCTGGTCAAAATTCAGTGCTGTTAGTCTTTTATTTTAGCCATTCTAGCAAGTGTCAAAGGTATCTCTTTACAATTTTAATTAGCAATTCTGTGATGACTAATGATATTGAGTGTAATCAGATTTTCATGTGCTTACTGGCCATTTCTATACCTTCTATGATACTTATCTTGAAATCTTTTACCCTTCTCTTTATTGAGTTGTTCATAATCTGATCTGCTTCTAATGATAGATTTTTCTCCCAATTCTAGGTCATATTTCCTGTTTCATTGCATGCCTGTGATTTTTTTTTTTTTTTTTTTTTTTTTTTTATTGAATGCCAGATGTGCCAGTTATCAATTTACGGCCTCTGTGATAATGGAACTGAGTCTTGTAAATACTTCTTGGCTGGCTGGCATGATGTCATCTTTCTCAGCCCAGAGTGAAGGAGGGACATTAAAGAAGAAAGGGGTCTCCTCCCCCAACTTCTCCTATGCCTCGTTCACCAGCTTCTGGCACACAGTTCCCACAGCGAGTGTAGGTGCTGGATCTTCTTCAGAACATGCTTCTCCTGCATTGGGTCCCTGCAGAGTCCTCAGGTCCTGAGCACCCAGGCTTTTGCCCACATTCAGTTCCCACATTACCCTGATGTGGGACTCAAGAGAGAGCCAATTTTCAGTTCCCAGTTCCTACAGCAGGTGATGGTCAACAATACCCAGCAGCCATGCCTCTGTGAGCTCCAGGGATGATTCAACTTATTGCTTCCTGGGGATGCTTTCCCCTGCTCCAGAATCTTTCACCCACTCATGAATAGGCCAGCGCTCTGCCAAGGCCTCAATGGGGCCCCTCTGCAGGTATGCGGGCTCTATCTCTGTGGAACACTCTGCTCTCCAGCACTGTGCTCCATACGCTCTGTCTCAGATTCACCAGGTTCAGTTTCTGTTCCCTTTCTGTGCAGCAGCCTGAAAACAACTTTCAAGAGTAAACAGAAGTAAATGAGAAGGTCACCTTGCACATTTCCCTTCTCCCAGGGACCACAGTTCTGCACCGCCAGTGACACAAGGCCTAGAAACAGTTGTTTCACATACATGATCCAAGTTTCTGTTTACAAACAGGAGAGCAAGTCCTTTGGCAGCTAATCTTTCATGGTTAAAGCCAAAATCAACTAACATATTTTTAAAGAACTGTTTTTATCTATACTCATCAGGGATATTGGTCTCTAGCTTCTTTTCCTTGCCAATGTCTTTGTAAGGTTTTGGTATTACGGTTATGGGGCCTGCATAAAATGAGCTGAGGTTTTCTCCTCCTTTCTTTCCCGAGACATCTTTTGAAGAACTGGTATTATTTCTTCTTTAAATATGTAACGGAATTTGCTAGGAAACCATCTGACCCTGATATTTTTCTGGTGTGCAGGCTTTAAAAAAAAAAAAAAAATATATATATATATATATATATATATATATATATATATATATATATATTTGAGAGAGAGAGAGAGAACAGGAACAGAGGGAGAGGGAAAGAAATCCTTAAGCAGAGCCCTCACTGAGCACAGAGCCCGATGCAGGGCTCAATCTCAGAACCCAGAGATCATGACCTGAGCCAAAATCAGGAATCAGATGCTTGACCAACTGACCTACCCTGGCGCCCTTGGAGGTTTTTTTATTACAAATGTTTTTTAGGGGGCACTTGGACTTGTGATTTCCACCCAAGTAATGATCTCAGGGTCTGAGATCAAGCCCCACATCTGGCTCCACACTCAGCAGGGAATCTGCTTCCGATTCTCTCCCTCTGCCCCTCCCCCTACTCTGATTTATGCACATGCACACACTGTCTCTATCCAAAAAATAAATCAATCTTATAAAGTTTTTTAACTGGCATAGGGATATTAAGGTTTTCGCTTTCTTTGGCATCCATTTTACTAGGTCACATGTTTCAAGGAATATGACCATTTCATGTCAGTTCTTCAATTTATTGGCATAAAGTTGCAAATAATATGTCCTTACTTTTTTTTAATGATTTTATTATATTTATTCATGAGAGACACAGAGAGAGGCAGAGACACAGGCAGAGGGAGAAGCAGGCTCCATGCAAGGAGCCCGATGCAGGACTTGATCCCAGGACCCCGGGGTCACATCCTGACCGAAGGCAGACGCTCAACCAATGAGGCACCCAAGCATCCCACAATATGCCCTTATTATCTTCTTAATATCTCTAGGTCTGTAGTGGTGTTTTTCATTTCTGATACTGCAATTTGTGTCTTCTCTTTTTTTTCCAATGATCAAATCTAACTAGAAGTGTTTACTGATCTTCGCAAAAAATTAACTTCAGATTCTGTTGATTCTTCCTATTTATCCATTTTCCAATTTATTAATTTCCACACTTGTTTTATTTCTCTTTACTTGGTTTCATTTAATTTCCTCCTCTTTTCCTAGCTTCTTAAAGTGGAAGCTTTGATCATTGATTTGAAGCCTTTATTCCTTTCTAAGATACACATTTAAAGACATAAACTTCCTTCAAAGCACTGTTTCACCAGCAGCACACAGATTTTCATATGTTTTGTCATTATCATTTAAGTCAAAACAGATTCTCATTTTCCTTGTGATTTCTTTGATCCATGAGTTATTTCTAAGTATGCTGACAAATTTCCAAATATTCAAGAATTTCCTGGGCATCTAATTGCAAGACTGATTTCTAAATTAAAGCATTTGGTCAGATGAACTTGGTGTTGTTTCAATCCTTCAATATTTATTATGATTTGTTTTGGCAAAGCATATGATCTATCCGATGAATGTGTCACATGTCCCTGAAAAGAATATACTTTCTTCGGTCATCCACATGTGGTAGATAAATCAACAAGATCCAGTTGGTTGACAGTGATACCTTCCACATCTTTATTGATTCGTATCTTCCACATCTTTGCTGATGTTTTAATTTACCTATTCTATCAACTACTCAGGGAGAGGTACTAAAATTTCTGCCTGTGATAGTGAATTTGTCTATTGCTCTCAATTTTTGCTTCATGAATTATGAAGTACACATACATTTAGGATAGATACATCTTTAGTGAGCTAAATCTTTTATCATTACGAAACATCTCTATCTCTAATAAAACTCTCTTTCTAGATGTTTGCTTCTCCTTATATTATAAGCAAACTAGTTTTCTTATGATTAGTACTTGCATGGAATATCTTTTTCCACCCTTTTATTTCAACTGCCTGAATCTTCTTGTTTAAAGCTTGTGTTTGGCTTTCCTTTTAGCTTTCCATCCCTGTATTTCTTGGAATCCAGGCTGTAAAATCACTAGAAATGCAAGAAAAACTTTAATAAGTAGAAAGTGAATGAGAAATAAAGAGCGTATCTGCCTTCTCCAACAATGAATGTTTTCTGAAAATTAAAATTGTGTAATGTTTTCATGAAAACACCAATATCATTCCATGGTCATCTATTCTTTAAGGCTTTACTTCTCAATATAATTCCCAGTTGAAAAACTCCCATAGCAGACCCCCCAGGACCAAAAGAAGCAGGGAGGTAGGAGAGAAGTACAGAAGAACAAATACTCATTGTAGACTCAATGGACCTGGGTTCAGGGGCCAGCACAGCCAACGAGAATGTGTGTGGCTTCAGACAGTCCCCTTAATCTCTTGAGCTCCAATCTCTTCCTCTGAAACATGGAACAAATTAAAAATACCAGCCTCAGAGAGTCACAGAATTTTCACCAGGCACAGAGACAATACATGAGAGAGCATTTGTGAGCTGTGACACACTCCACAAATGCAAGAAGATGATTCTGCTATGCTTACTGATGTAATTATTCAGCACACTGCGTGAACCCAAACCATGAAGCAATCGGGACTCATTTGTCCTAATTGGATGTAAAATACCACATTTGAGACCGAACCAGAAATCTGTCACAAAATGGTATATGCAAAGAACTCATAATTGTAAGCACCGTTTTCAGAAAAGCCAGGAATAACAGAAAAATCAACTCCTAATTTACGCTATTTTTTCCTAACACTCATCTCTTTTTAGTCGGTTTTAATTCCGATTTTTAAAAATCTTTTATAGCAATAAAATCTGGAAGAAACACTGAATAAAAATAAGAAATGCATGTACATTGCAATCACTTAGGCTTAAATGTGAATCTAATCTAAAAGCTGAGCACTCACCAGCAAAAGGGTCTGCAAAGCAAGCACATTTCTTGCTCCTAAAAGCCACAGTCCAGGAGAGGCTCATAAATCAGTCCACTTGACCAACATTTATCGAGCACCCACTTTGTGTAAGATGCCCCAGGGGCCAAAGCCACTTAAATACTGGCCCTACTTAGAGTCTGTCATACACATTCATTTACCCAGGGAACATCGACCAACACTTACACCAACCGGGAGCTGAGTGAACCTTGAAGGGTACAATCAGACCCATTCCTACCATCCAGGGGCCCCATGGGTGGGTAGAGAGAAAGAAGCCAAAAACGCAAGCATGAAGGAGGACTGCATGATAAAGCTGCACAGGTGACATGGGACATCAAAGCAGAGGTGACCTCCCCTCGGAAGGGAGATGTCCTGGAAGATTCCCAGGGAGCCGCTGCTTAAGAGGCACTCTGAAGCCTAGTTAAAACCCAGAGAGATTTCTCTCTGCCCGCACCCTAGACCTCACCGACATGGTGGTAAAGGAACAAGGTCATTAACAAGGACAAGGGCACGAAGGAGGAGACACAGCAGACAGAGAAGTGGCAACTTGGAAAGATGGATGGAAAGGAGCCAAGGGGGGAGCTCCCCAGAGCAGGGACAGCTGAGCCCACCCACTGCCTGTGGAGGGAGGCCCAGCAGAATGGGGGGTAGCCAACCAGGGCCCGGGATCCCCAGAAAGAGCTGGGTGGCAGCAGAAGGGGGAGGAGCTGCTACCTGGGGATCAGAAGGCAGTAAGAGCCCCCACCCAGGCAGGAGCCCCTGCCTCCCCCCCCAGATTAATGACCTTGGGAAAAAAGAGAACTTACCAGGAGTCCTCACGGCTCAGGCTCAGTCGAGAACCTGAGTCAAAGAACAATGAATGCCAACATCCCAGAAATGGAGGTTAAGAACCGGGGGAGAGAGGGAAGGAGAAGAGGCCACAACCCTGTGCTTCCAGAGCAGAAAAGTAACACCTATGGCTCAACTGTAAGAATCTGCAGAATCTGCACAGCATTTAGAAAGTACCCTTCTGGCACTTTCTTTCATCAAGAGGTAAAGTATACCTGCAATCCTGAGAGCTCTGAAAAAGATAGGGAGAGGGGCCCCTGGGGTCTCCTGCCATTTCCTTTGCTCACAGACTTAAGGACCTGCAAGCTACCAGCGAGAAAACACATGGCCAAGCCAGCTGCGTTCTAGACTCAGCTGCGCTGCTACATTTCAAAACCCCCCAAAGAGAAATGCTTTAAAAGGACTGAAAAACTAAAACAGAGACTCTTTTTATTCTAGAAACTGCACTATGCTTAACAGTTAAGTTCATTTAAATGAGATAAAACACATTTCTAAAAATTAAGCATATTACTTGCTTTCAAATATCCCTTCACAAGACAGAGCTGCTCGGACCAGCGACGCCTCCCACAAAGGAGCCACAAACCTACATCCACCTTCCCTGTCAGTACCATGCTCTGCACCCCCATTTACTGCCACATATGACACTCCTACAATTTATAAAATAGACAAATAATGCATCTCCCATCACAGGGGCCCCAGCACAGTCCCTTGGCAAAACAGGATTCCTCCCTCGCATGATTTCAAAACCAATTCCAGGAAGCATTTTATTCACTAGAAGACATTAGTCATGTCAGAACCAGAAAGGAATAGTATTGTGTGTATTTACATCAAAAAGGATTCTGGTAATCTCACTTATTTTCCTGTCATTTGCTTATGGTGCCCTTGGTCTTGCTAGTTTTAATGTAACTGTGTGTATAACAACTAGAATTCTTTTCGTTTCTTTTACTTTCTCTCATTTTTATAATTTACCTCAGTGAACACACCCAATTTATTTGCAGTGGGGAAAACAAATCCTACCAAGACAGAAGTCACTGTCAGCAGTGCCAGGAAAATAACTTTCCCCTCCTCTATGGTACGTGTCCTGCTTCTCCTTGGCCCTCCCATCTGCAAAGTTCGAGGCCACCTGCCCAGCCAGGCCTGCCCTTGAAGGCAGATCCACTCTACAACTCAGCATGTCCTCACTATCAACTGCTCTCCTGCACAAGAGATTTCTCTTCCCTGCAAATCAGCAGGGGAAGCATCTGGGATGGCTTGAGGCATTCCTACAAGGACACCAATAATGTGCTTGCCCCTGACTGCTTCACCACAAATGTGTAATACGGGACTCAGGCCCAGAGGGGCTAAGCCAGAGATGTACAGGGCTGCCACAGAACAGCCTGCTAGCCCACGGCCAGCTTCCCTGCAGTCTCCTACCTCGAGCCTGATCCTCATGACAACCAACGAGAAGAAATGGATGTTCAGTGTCAAGAGTCTTGGATACCAACAAAAAGACCTATAACCCAATTAAAAACAGGCCAAAATATTTAATAGATATTTCATTAAAGAATATATACTATCAGCTAATATGAATATGAAAAGGTGCTCCACATTTGGCCAAATACAGTATCCTTTAAAAATCCTCAACAAAGTAGGTGTAGAGAGAACATACCTCAACACCATAAAGGCCATATACAAAAGACCCACAGCTAATAGCACCCTCAATGGGGAAAAACTGAGATTTTTCCACAGTGGTCAGGAACCAGACAGGGATGTCCATTTTCACCATTACTATTTAACAGAGTACTAGAAGTCCTGGCATCAGCGATTAGACAACAAAAAGAAATAAAAGGCATCCATATTGACAAGGAAGGAGTTAAACTTACACTATTCACAGATGACATTATACTCTATGCAGAAAATCTGAAAGACTACACCAAAAAATTCTTAGAACTGATACATGAATTCAGCAAAGTTTCAAGATATAAAATCAATGTGTAGAAATCTGTTGCGTTTCTATGTACCAAGAATGAACCAGCAGAAAGAGAAATCAAGGAATCGATCCTGTTTACAATTGCACCAAAAACCATAAGATAGTTAGGAACTAACCTAACCAAAGAGGTTAAAAGATCTATACTCTGAAAACTATAGGACAGTTATGAAAGAAACTGAAGAGGTCACAAAAAAATGGAAAAACATTCCATGTTCATGGATCAGGAGAACAAATATTCTTAAAATGTCTATTCTACCCAAAGCAATCTACACATTTAATGCAATCTCTATCAAAACACCACCAGCATTTTTCAGAGCTAGAACAAACATTACTAAAATTTGTATGGAACCACAAAAGATCCCAAATAACAAAAGCAACCTGAAAAAGAAAAGTAAAGCTGAAGGCATCACGATTCTACACTTCAAACTTATTTTTAAGCTGTAAACATCAAGACAGTATAGTACTGACCCTAAAACAGACATGTAGATCAACTGAACAGAATAAGAAACCTAGAAATGGACCCATTAGATGTCAACTAATCTTGGACAAAGTAGGAAACACTATCCAATAGAAAAGTCTCTTCAACAAATGCTGTGGGAAAAACTGGAGAGCCACATGCAGAAGAATAAAACCAGACCACTTTCTTATTCCATACACACACACAAAAAAAAAAAAAAAAAATCAAAAAAGATGAAAGACCTAAATGTGAGACAGGAATCCATCAGATTCCTAGAGGAGACACAGCAGCAACCTCTCTGACTTTGGCTACAGCAACTTCTTAGCAGACAATCAATCACTGGAGGCAAAAGAAATAAAAGCAAAAATGAACTACTGGGATTTCATCAAGATAAAAAGCTTCTGCACAGGGAAGGAAACAATCAACAAACTAAAAGTCATCCTATGGCATGGGAGAGAAGATATTTGCAAAAACCTATCTGATAAAGAGTTAGTGCCCAAAATCTATAAAGAACTTTTCAAACTCAGCACTCAAAAAAAAAAAAAAAAAAAAACCAAAGAATCCAGTTTAGAGATGGGCAGAAGACATGAATAGACATTTTTCCAAAGAAAACATCCAGACAGCTAACAAGGAAAAGATGCTCAGTATCACTCATTATCAAGGAAATACAAGTCAAACTACAATGAGATATAACGTCACCCTGGTTAGCACAGTTAAAATCAACAACACAAGAAACAACAGATATTGGTAAGGATGTGGAGAAATGGGAATCCTCATGGACTGTTGGTGGGAATACAAACTGGTAGAGCCAGAGAACAGTACGGAAGTTCCCTAGAAAGTTAAAAATAGAGCTACCCTACAACCCAACAATTACACTACTAGGTATTTACCCGAAGGATACAAAAATGCTGATTCAAGGGGCACCTGCACCCCAATGTTTATGGCAGCATTATCAACACTCAAACTATGTAAAGAGCCCAATGTCCATCGACAGATGAATGGATAAAGAAAATGTGGTATGTGTATGTATACACACACACACACACACACAAAAATAATATTTAGCCATCAAAAAGAATGAAATCTTGCCATTTGCAACAATGTAGATGGAGCTAGAGTATATTATGCGAAGCGAAATAAGTCATAGAAAGGCAATTATCATTTGATTTCACTCATATGTGGAATTTAACAAAGAGAACAGATGAACATGGGGAAAGGAAAATAAAAGAGAGGGAAGTAACCATAAAAGACTTTTAACGATAGAGAACAAACAGAGTTGATGGAGGAAGGTGGGTAGGAGATGGACTAGATGGGGGATGGGAATGAAGGAGGACACTTGTGATGAGTTCTGAGTGTTATATGTAAGTGATGAATCACTGAATTCTACTCCAGAAACCAATATTACACTGTATGTTAGCCAACTAGAATTTAAATAAAATTTTAAGGAAAAAAAAAAGAAAGAAAAGGTGCTCAAAATCATTAGCCATCAGGGAAGTCAAAACCATTGTTAAGATGCCACACACCACACCTACTCAGGTGGCTGTAATAAACAATATGAGAAGACTGGAACTCCTCCAATGCAAACTGAGCACAGGACCCGGCAGTCCCCCTCCAGGTGTGTCCCCAAGAGGAATGAGAACACGTCCACCCAGAAATATGTACAGGAACATTCATGGTAGCAGCACTTGTAACAGCTGAAACGTGAAAATACTCCTAACATCCGTCAGGCGATGAAAGGATGAATAAAATGTAGCTTGTCTAGGCAATGGAATATTATTCTACCAAAAAAAAAAATTAATTTTAAAAACCTGAAGGACACCTGCTATAACACAGATGAACCTTGAGAACATTACAGTAAGTGAAAGAAGCCATCCTCAAAAGGCCACACATTACGTGATTCCACTCAACTTATGATGGATGGGGCTACGTCCCAGTGAACCTATCATCACTGGAAAATATCCTAGGTTTGAAAATGCACTTAATACACCTAACTTACCGAGCATCACGGCTTAGCCCAGCTGACCTTAAACGTGCCCACATGCTCACGCGAGGCTATGAGGATCAAATCAGCTAACACAAAGCCTAATCTGCAGTAAAGGACTGAGTATCTCGTGGAATCTAATGAACACTGTACAGAACAGGGAGGAACAACACAGGTGCCAGTATATGGTTTGTTGACCCTCATGATCGTGAGGCTGACCTGGAGCTGTGGCCACTGGCCCATATCACAGGAGAAGAGCGTGTCATGGATCACTAGCCTGGGAATCACTAGTGATGCCCACGGAGCCCTGTGTGTGAGGGCTCCAGGCATCCACAGCAACTCAGGACGTGCTTTAGCCTTCACTAAGTAGGTTTGAAGGCAATTCTATGATTAGCTGCCAGGGGGAGAGATGCCACCAGTGCACATCCCAGCCTACTGAAAATGCTCACATCCTCTTAGCCAGTAATTTCATTTCATTTCTGGGAATCTATCCCAAAGAAATCATCCAAAATGCAAATAAATATTTATGCATCAAGATGGTCACTGCAGCACTATTTCTAAATTTTAAAAAATATGATCTAAATGTCTAATGGTAGAGAACTGATGAAATTAGAGTTACAGCCATCAGTCACTAGCAGGAAATCAAGAAACACACCCAAAATGGTTATGGGGCAACTCATGTCTCGAGGTCTACAGCAAAGAGAAGCAAAATGCAACTCATGTGCACATCCTGCAGCCACCCCACCCATGAACCCCACCCCCCCATCCACCAGCCTCCTCGCCCACCCCCCAGACAGAAAGCTTACCCAGTCACTCGCTATCACTCTGCAAGGACTCACAAGACCCGTTCTCCCTTCAATACCATCGATCCCACAGCCAGTGTCGCGTGGCATTTCATTAAAGGGAAGGCTACTGCTGTTTCATATTAAAAATCCAAATCCTTTCAAGCAAATTAGAAGCTGGGGGTTTGCTTCTCTGCTTTCCAGTGGACCTACTGAAGACACACCCTCAGCCTCCTAGAATTCCTGCACTAAAATATATGTTATACACACATACACACACACACACACACACACACACACACACACACACACACACACACACACACCAGGAATTAGCTCCATCCCCTTCTGGGTCAGCACTGTTTGCCAACAATAGCACTGGTAGCAGGTCAGTCCCTTTCTTTACAAGCATGGTCAGTAACAGGACTGGGATCAGCAAGGATAGTCATTCTGATGCTGAGAGCCTTCATGTCAACAGGGCAGCCACACACAGGCCCCTGAGAGAGAGAGCTTCTGGCCACATGGACGCCTTTGGTTCGGACCCTGAGATTATCATGACCTCCTCCAGTTCTCCATCCTTCCTGCACCTGCTCACTGTGGCTGGGCACCCAGCACTCTGCAGAAGGCCCCTAGACCAAACACCTTCAGGAAAAGGCAGGAGAGCTGTGCTGTCCCCCAGCTCTCCCCAGGTGACCCCTCTGCCCAGTCTCTCTCTCTGTGGCTCTGAAGGTCAGCAGGCATACTCATAAACGTCCCACACGACTGAGGAATCCACCAGAAGGGGAGCTGGATACACCCCACAGAAAGGCTGAAGACAGTCTTGTCAGTGATAAGCTCAATTAATTTTAGATAAGTATGCAATGTAATTACAAAGGCAAACCAACATAATCCCATAGTCCCCTGCATATAATTTCACATGTAAATGCACAGAAGGAAGGCTCAGATGGCAATGAGAGAAAGACCTGGGGACAGTCAAGAACTGATCGTGAACCCCGCCCGCTGGCCTGCAAGGCAGTCAGGCCTGCTTCATCGTGCTGGGGCCTACGCCTGGTACCGATAGGGTGCTTTCACCTAGAACACAGTCCATCCTTGGTGTCTATCAGCAGGTCACTGCTAATCCATGAAACTGATTCCAGGGATCCTGCCCTAGCTCCCAGCCTGCCCCCAGGCCACTTCCACCACACCAAAGTGATGGAATCCCCCTACTCTTCTGGGTGCACACTTCCATCCATGCCAGCAGGAGCCGTATCTGGTCCCAGTCTGTCGGCACCCTGACCTCAGGTTCCCCAGGGACAGGAGCTGTATCTTACATATCCCCGTACTAACTCCTTCCATTATGGCTGCACAGACAAGGTGCTAAAAACCTAACGAACAATACAAAAACCTACCCCTGCCAAGTGAGATGGGCAAGAAATAAGGGCTCTAGGTCAGTCTCTGGAGCTGCTGCTCTGTCACAATACATGTATTCAAACACAGGGCCAAAAAGGGAGCACAGAGCAAAGAAATACTCTTCGTTACACAGAGGCAGGGTGACCATACGATATACTGTTTAAAATCCACACTAGAGGGCATAATAATAATTAGTAATAATAATCAAGTATTAATAATTATGCTACGACAACAGGGATAAACCCACACTGCCGACATCTCAGGCCTGTGATCAACCTATAAACAGGGCACTGACTCAGTCCATCTGGGTAGCACAGGATGGGAAGGCTGCCCAGGGTACAAAGATCAAAGAAAATGAAAATGGGAGGCAAGACACATTTCAGGAGAGAATGTGATCTACTGTTAAGTGTTATTACTTAACTTCTGTACTAGTTGCTTTTTATCGCTGTAGAATCATCAGAAAATTTCATGTTTTGGCATACATTGTAACAGTTCCTATTACTAAGTATTCGGCAGAGATTACCAATCAACAGCCCAGGATCGATATGCTCCTATGTCTGGAGAGAGCAAAAGGATGAACGAGTAATTAGGAGTCCGATTACGAAGGGCATTAAATACCAGGAGTCTGACCTCCATCCTGGAAGCAGCAGGGAGCTGTTCCAGTGGAGGGAGAGCCATGTTTCAATTTGATGCACCTCCTGCCAGTACACGGAATATGTCACAGGAAAAAGGGAGACAAGGCGGCAGAGATAATACAGGTCTGAAGCGGCAGAGATAATACAGGTCTGAACCAGGGCAAGCCCATCAAAGACAGAAGAAAGATGGAAAGAAAGAACGCAAGAATATTTCAAAAGAATGAGAACAGGAAAAAAAAAAGAATGAGAACAGGGAGGCTTCCGCATAACTAGATATGCAGAGGCAGCAGCACAAAGGTTTGATGATGACTCCCAAATTTTACCCTGGATAAAAGAGACTGGCAACAGCTCCACGTTAAACCACAATGGGGAGGGCCAGCTAGTCCAGAGGAGGAAGATCAGAGCAATGGGGGCGGGCGGAGAGCAGTCATCACTGGTGGCAGCTAGGGAGCAGGGCTGTGCCAGGCACGCATCTCCACGGGACAGCTTCTCGGCCCTGTTTTACAAAGGGGGAACGAGGCTCAGCTGCCAGACTCAAAACCAAAGTCCACGATCTTTCTACTACACTTTACACGTTATAGATGGAGAACGTCCAAGGATATGACAAGGGGCACCTCCAGAAGACAGCAGGCTGTGGACGACAGCTCAGGAGTATGTCGGACCCCGAATCACGGGAGAGGATGACAGGACACGGGCTGACAAGTACACACTGGCAAACACATGGGGCTGGAGGTGGAGAAGGAGAAAGGAGTCACAGGGGAACCTCAGAGATGGTGGGGGTCAAAGAAATCCAGGGAGGAAAACTGCAAGAAGCGCTCGCGGCTGCAAAATGCTTCAGGTCAAAGCAAAGATGGTGAAAGCCTCCCACAGGCAGAAGAAGAATGGTGCTTGCTTTCCAGAACTGCCCTGGCCCAGGCACTGCACCCGGCCACTCTGAGCAGGTGCCTCCACTCCACTCAGGGCTGAGCCTTGCGGCCTAGGCAGCAAAGTGCAGGCCCCCATGAGTGCTCAAACGCATGTGCTCAAACACTGACTCTGCAGGCTCCATGCCTCCAGCTACAGAACAGGAAACCGAACCAACCCACTTCTCAGCTCCCATTCAGTTCTCAGGCATTGCTGGGCCAACATCACACCTTTGATGCCCTCCAGACAGGTGAGCTTCAGCCAAGTGGGGAGTAAAATGTAGATTTCAGGAACAGGGCACTTGGAGAACGCTTCCGTATCTCCAACCATACCTGGAAGCAGCTGCAAGTTGAACCCCAAACCCCCAAATGACGTGTGGCCCGCCGACACTCGTCAGCCAGGGGAAAAGTCCTAGCGGAGGTCAAAGCCGGCCACGCAGGTACAGTCACCAGACCAGGGCACAAAGAGCCCCGATGCAACTGAACTGACATCTTCCAGGTGTTCAGAACTTCTGCCCACACTTCCCCAGTGAGGCGATGGGCACATTCCAGCAGCAGGTGCCTCCCTCACCATCAGCACGGCCAAGACTCTGCCTCGCCCTGGACTGACCCCGTCCACCATGCTCGGGATGCTCTATCAGAGCCCGAGTGGCTTATTCGCAACCGTTGTTTATAAACAACAGGTATTGCCTGTAGTTCTGGAGGCCAGAGCCCAACATCAGGGGAGGCTCTTCCTGGTTCACGGACGGTGCCTGCTTGCCACGCCCTCCCGTGGCAGGTGGGCCCAGGGTACTCTCTGGGGTACTGCTCCGGTCCATGGGGGCCCCACCTAATCACCTCTTGGGGGCCCCACCTTCTAACACCATCGCCCTGGGAACTAAGCTTCAACATGAGAATTTGGGGGGACACAAATTGAGCCTACAGCACACCTTCATCATCCCTGCACCCCTGCAGCAGGTTGGAAGGTGACCAGGGCCGGGGCGGGGAGCACAGGTGGAGCATGAAAGACCAAGAGGAAGGCAGGGATGAGGATGAAGGCAGAAGGGAGGCAAGGTCCAGAAGCATGAACGGATGCTCATCACGGGCAAGTCCTCCTCCGAAGCCTCCAGCCTTCCACAGAAGTTTACCTGCTGAGCTCTGGGTCCTAAAGGCCCTTCAAAGTGTTTGCCCACGGCCAGGTAGGGCTGCCAAGGAAGCAGAACCCCCCACAGGAGCGGCCCTGGGGCTCTGGTGCCCAGGCAAACAGACTTTGAGGTCAGCAGGAGCCTGGGGCCTCCAAAGCCCCAAAGCAGGCTTGTCTCACAGGGACGTTCTGGACACCTCGTATCAATGAATCACACACCACACGGCCAGTGTCACTGGCTCCTCACACCAAACACAGTGTTTTCAAGGTTCATCTGGGTCATGGCACATGTCAGTGCTTTATTCCTTTCTGTGGCTGAGTGACACTCTACTCCTTCTCAGTGGAGAGACTGGGTTCTGTTTATCCATTCACCACACAATGCACATTCAGGGTTGTTTCCACTTTGGGGTTATTATGAATAATCGCTGTGAACACTCAGGCCCAAGTTATTAAGTGGATTCATGTTTTCATTCTCCTGAAGGGGACCATTGGGCCACATGGTGGCTCCAAGTTCAACTGTTTGAGGAGCTGTCAGATTGTCCACAGGGGCTGCACCACCTCAAATCCCACCAGTCGTGTAGGAAGTTCCAACGTCTCCACATCCCTGCCAACACTTTCGTCATTTTTCATTACAGTCATCCTAGGGGTGTGACCCGCATATTGTTTGAATGGGACAATGGTTATTTCCCAAAACTTGGATGCCTCCCTGAAAGGGTTCTGCACACCTTATTTCCACATGAGTTTCCCATGCATACACACGCGTGCACACATTCAGCACAATGACACCAGCCCAGACACGCCAAGTCCATGACATCGCTAGTGCACAAAACACTTACCAGTGTTCCCCAAAGGCAACCACAGTGGTAGCTCCTGCTTGGCCCTACCTCCCAAGATGTTGAGAAGAGACTCCTGGGCTTTCCTCACCACCATCACACGCACACATGGGTGCAAACACATGGACACACCTACCCACCGCCATCGCTGCTTTTCCCTTATCCCCCTGACTACAAGCTCCATATGTCAGGGGTTCTAACCCCCACACACACACTGAGCACGACACGTGCCACACAGCAGGCACGCAGCCAGAGGAGCTGCTTCGTGAATGAGTGCACAGGATGGAAGCCCCACGGCCCCCCGACGCAGCAGCTGTGCCAAGGCTGGCTAACTTCTCCAGACATCCCCCAAAGAGCAACCACAGTCAAGCTCAAGAATCACCATCACTGTCACTTACCTGAGCTCATCCAAACTCACACGGCTGGACACATGATTAACAAGAATAACTTAAATGAAGACAAAGAGAGCATGCTCTGCAATCCATCTGGCCACCCAGGGCAGAGCGAGCACAAACCACCCAGGGAGCAAAGCCACGGTTCCAAATGGTAGTTACAGTGTGGAGCAGTCTGCATCTGCATCCAGCACCCCTTCTTGTCTCTGCAAGTCTTTCAGGAGGAAGCTGAAGCCCAGAAGTCGCAGGACCAATCGAAGAGGTCTCCGTGGGAGAGGGGCAGAGATCACAAAAGGCCCCCAGTTCTGGTTATCACTGCTGCCCACTGCCCAAACGTCCATCAAGGCTGGTGCGGGAAGCAGGCAGGCGAATCTGGATCGGCCCCACAGACCAGCACAGGCACCTGACAGAGCCGCTCCCTACCCAAGATGACAGAGGGCCAACAGCACTTGGCGGCCGTGCCAGGAGGTAAGGGGATCTGAGGCCACAGGCCACGAGAAGAGGGGAGACAGGCCCACTTGCCCCCACAGGTCAGTTCAGAATTCCAAAGAAACAAAGGCTGACAGGACTGGACCCAGGGGAGAAAGCCAGGCAAGCAGAGGGCCTCTGTCACAGCCCAGATGCTGCCTGAGAAGGGGGCCATGGAGCCACGGCAGCACCCTCCTCGTCACGTGGGCAGAGGCCTCCACTGAGGCAGCCAGAGCCAGACCCACGGGGAGAACTTGCAGACAGAGCTTGTCTCCTGGAGGAAAGAACGTCTTACTGTTGGAGTAACAGTCACACCACCCCCCTGCCTCTCACGTGTGATCCTCACGACCACCTTATGAAGGAGTCACCCCTCACCTTGCGGAAGAGGCTAAGAAACCTGCCCAGCAGGGGCGGCAGAGGGGGTGCACTGTAAGGTCCCCACGAGGTCCTGAACAACAACAAAACGCTTTCAGAGTTCAGGAACCACGTCATGAAGTTCTGCTGGTGTAGACGGGAGTGAAGAGGCCCCAGTACCATAGGCTGAAACACGCTCAGAGGGAAACACCAGAGGAAACACAAACGGCTCACCCCCCTCCCACGCCCTGCAACCCAAGTGTGTGTGAGACAACTTAGGGAAACGCATCATGATACAGTCAAAACTGTAACAATATTTACGGCTATTTGCAACAAACAGAAATAGTATGCAATAAAAAAAGTAAGACACAGCAACAGCATAAACCCCATCACACAGCTGCAGCCATGCCAGCCGGAAGCCCTGGCTACTGAGGAAGGGCCAACACTCGTGCCACTTGTGCCAGGGCGTGTGGCTGGCTTTGAGCTGCCAAGGCAGAGGCTGCAAACCGCTGGCCCTCCCCCTGCTGTGCCCCTGGGACCCACAGCCACCGCACAAGCAGGACAGGGCCCCCACTGCTCAGCGGGGTAGCACGGCGGGCACACACACCCTGCCTGGACTCGTCATAGGCAGTGTCACACCACGTTATGGGCCCAGAGTCAACAGCAGCTAGCTCTCCGCTCATTGCCCTCCTGCGCCCAGCCCACCGCCTTCCTGTTCTCCTGGCCAATAGAAGGCTGCTACCCTGAGATTTGCACTCAAGGGTCAGGGGAGGAGGAGGGCTCTAAGTTCCCCTGGAATACTCTTCTGAGCCCCTTCCCCACACGGGGCTCCAGGGGGCAGGTGTGTAAGAGCCACAGACCTAAAGGCCAATGAAATGTTTCAAAGCCACTCTTAATCAGCAAAGCCCCTTTTCCAAGTAACTTAGATCAAATTCACGCTCCCAGCTAGTTTCCCATCACATTTGTTCTACAATGGGACTGAAACCCAGAAGGAACTCGCATTGCGGGGGTGTTTGAGGCCCCCCATGGGCATTCACTGGAGAGGCCCCTCGACACTGCTCATTTCTGACTACTTCCCTAGGTGACATCAGAACAGCCTTCTACATATTTTTTAATGTTTTATCTATAAATGTCCACTTGGAACTAAAACATTTTTCATTTCAAACCCATCTCCCCTCCTTGAAATGAGTGGGGCTCCTCTCTACAAACATGGGGCACCACCAAGCTTGGTCACCTCTAGTACAGGATCATCCTGTATGTCTTATGATAAAGGACTCAAAAGTCCTACCTGGACAACACTACACCATCAGCAGACCTGGCAGGCATGAGTTAAGATCAACAGAAGAAATCCAGCACACCACAGCATCTCCCTATGTTCACGTAAGCACGGGGCACGGGGAGGGGAGATCAGGAGGAGAAAAAGCTTATCGTGAAAAGACAAAGCAGCAGAATGCCACCGCTCATGAATCCCAATGTCGGAAAGAAACCTTCAAACAACAGGAATGGGGAACATGACAGACACTATAAACCAAGCCAATCCCGGTACCCGGGAACTGGCCCATGGTAGACAGTGCAGACGGGCACACCCCCTCCAGTGAGTACTCAGATTTTCAGACCTGCACAGGGCAGCCCACAATCCGTGACGGCCTGCCAGGTCCCCCAGAGGGACAACATCTTCCCCCACGTTCCTCAAACCTGGAAATACAAACATCAAAACTAGAGCCATAAAACATAACAAGCACCTCCAGGCCAGGCCTACCCAAGCCAGGGTCTCTAAAAATAAGGGAGGGGTCACAACAGAACTGGCTCTCCAAACTGTGAAGCCTTCCCCCAACCCCCAATCAGCCCCATATCATGGGACTCATGGCCCCCCGAGGCGGGCTGGCATCCGCACCACCCAGCCCTGGGCCCACACAGAATTTGAGGAGGCCGCACCTGCCCACAGGGCGTCTCCACCACGCTACCGTCTTAAAAGAGCAGGAGGTTTTTTTGTTGGGTTTTTTGTTTTTTTGGGTTTTTTTGACCACATACTGAAGCAAAGAGGTGAAATGCCGTGATGTCTGGAACCTGCTTTGAAATACTACAGCAAAGAAAGAGGAAAAGAAAAAGGAGCCAGATGAGGCCCCATGGCAGCATCTCAGGAACACGGAAAGTGGCAGATACATGTCCTGTGCTATTGTCCCGACCTCTGCGTATGTTTGAATGTCTCATAACACAATTGTTTTAAAGCATGAGAGAAGGTAAAGGTGGCGCAGACCTTCTGACAATGATTGACCACGCTCCCACTTTGGACAAGTGCGTCTATTTCGGGAGGAGCAGAACCCACCCCCCCACCACAGGCCCCACAGCGGCCCCCGGGGCCCCCACAGCTCATGCAGTGTATCTGCTCCGAGGGCTGTGGCGCAGGCAAGGAGGCCACGTCACCATGCCCCGCGGGTAACACGCGTGCGAGAGGGACTGCTGCCCACGACGGCCCTAGCCCACTGGTCCTCCTGGCTGGAGGAGCACGGCTGCTAGCGTTTGTCAGCCTCACCACTTAAACCCCCCCAACGCCACATCAGAGTCCAGCGTGTTGCTGAGAAGGGGAAGAGCACTGGGCCCGCTCTGCTGTCCACACATGCTCCGTGGCTCCTGCCTTGCAAGATGCCCATTTCTTGTCCAAGGCAGAAGGAGGCCTAAGAAGCATCTTCTCTTTTAAACATAGCTGTTTCTCTAAACCAACCCACCCGCCCAGCACCCCTGCTCGTGTTGCCCGCTCTCTGCCCCTTCTCCGGAGGGCTGCTGCCTGCAGATGAACTGCAGCAAGGTGCATCTCCTCCTGGAGATTCTTCATCGCCAACTCCCCTTCCCAAGAGCTGGCGACCAGCACACTCAAGAACGACAGCCTCTGAAGCCCCCAGCCTACAACCAGTCCATGATCATCATTCTATCACTTTCACATAAAAGAGCCTAATATTTTGAGCATAATGATTTTAAGGAGCTCAACAATCTCTTTGCATGCATTATTCATTTTGTGACACAAAACTGTTATTTCACTGAGATTACTGTAAATCGCTACATGAAGAGCTGGCTTGCATGAACAATTAAATGATAGATATGATAAACTAGATTTATAAGCTTTATGTTCCTATAACATAAATTCCTTGAATGATTTAACTCAACAGAGCTAGAAAATTCTTTCCAGATGTCAGGTTCATGGATCTGTAGCTCCCCCATCAGCATTTAACAAAAAGTGACTACAGACGGGAGAGAAAAATATTTAATAAAAGGCTTAATATTACTATGGTAACCACAGCAACTTGTTTCAAAAATGAATAATAGCTCTGTTAGGTGCTTCATTAAAATTTTTTCAACCAAATACTGCCCTTAATCTTCTCAATGGAACAAAAGGCTTACTCAGAATACATGCAGAAGACTAAATAACGTCAGACACGACCGTGCATGAGCACAGACGTCCTTAAGTCTGAAGCAAAGAGAAAGATGGCACCTAAGCAGCTGCAGTGAGAAAGTTGGGGAGTTTTCCTAAAATAATTAATTAAAACTCTGTATATCCCACCATCTCACTCTTTTCTCCCTCACTCGACAAACTGAAGAGTGTGCTCACCTCACCAACCTGGCTACCTCCTGATCCCAGGAAGCCATCTGAAGGTGAAGCAGGAATCCCAGGCCAGGAACGCAGGGCCCCTGGGCTCCAGAGGGCTCCAGAGCAGAAGTGCTCGGGAATCAGGGTCTGACTCTGGGAAGTAACCTTCAAAGCTACCTCTGCAGCAGCCGCTCTGCCACATAAGGTTGCTGCACCTCCAGGACAGCCCAGAACCTGCTGTTCCCAGCCAGGGCTCTCCTACAGCTCCCCAGTGTGGAGCCACCTAGGGCTACGGGCCTTCGACATGGCTCAGATTTGCAGTCCTGACTCACTGTGCTCAGCCATGGGCTGCTCCAATGCTGACAAGTGGATGCAAAGGCTTCCTCATGCCTGTGACCAGGTAAGGTCTTACTTAGCAACAGGGCCCTCAGGAACCAGGTGGAACCATCTAGCCCAGCCTCCACCTGGCCCATTCTGGCTCCACTGGACTGGCATACTGTCCGTGCCCACCAGCTCTACCAGTACCCCCACCCACCCTGTCCCCCCTCCAGGCTCACCTCCCAGTGCCTACCTGATGACCCACTACAGTCCTGGTCACAAGGCTTATGCACTATCTCTGTGACTATGGCTACAATGCCTGGCACTGGTGGCACTTAATGATGCCTGGAGGTAGAAACAGGGATGCCCAAGGGCCTTACAAGTATGCATTTTGTTGTCACACTGAGCTTATAAGCTTCTCAGAAGAGGGGAGAAAAGTGAAGGAACCGAGAACAAAGGACCCACTCACTGCCCACGGCTGGCCTGGAACAGTGGGGTGGAGGAGGCCCTCCCCAGCAGCACTCCTGGCGAGCACGTCGAGCGGCCTTTTGAGAATGGCACAGAACCCAGCACGTCCCCAGTATGTCCCCACACATACTCACAGGCACACACCGCAGTGAGGCTGGCTCCACTCATCCCTACGCTCTCACAAATGACAGCCAGCCAGGCAGAGACCGCACAACCTTTCAGGACTGGACAGCCCACCAACCTCTGGCCAGTGGCATGTGACGCACCCCCAAATACTTGCTGGGCACAACGCAGCCTGCAGGTACATCTGTCTGCATGAGGGGTGGAAAACAGCTGTCCTCAGTAATGTGGGAGGTGGCCGTCCTGAGAACCCAGGGTGGTGTCAGGTGCTGCTCACCAAGCTGCTGCATCTGTTCTCACAGGTCAATCTTCTTGCAACAAGATGCAATTTACTTCTATAAACACAAAGGAGCTTGACCTTCTTTGTCCCAGAGCACTAGGCTGCCCTACATCCCAGTTTGCCCAGGTGACTCCCCATTGGTCCTTCATTAGCTGTTAACAGTAATCCCTTTACCTTCAAAACAGATGCACAGATGACAAACAGTCCCACTAAGACAACTCTCCAGAAGTCTCTTGGAGCCAACCATGTAATAAACGACCCCCTCCAACTCCAAATCACTTCTGATTGGGGGCAAAGGCCTCACTCACAACGTGCTATGGCCACACTGTGTGCTCCTTTGTGCGCAGATAACAAGGGGGTACCTTTCTGTAGCTTACTAATAGGGCATGGTTAGCATGCAAGACAGCTTTACACCAGAGCCGAGAGCCTCTCAATCATGTGGCATCCCCGGATGAACAGCTAACAGAGCACCATCTGTGCCAGTCACTTCATACCCATCGTCGCCTCTACCTCTGCAGGGCAGCTAGCACTATTATTATAAAAATGCATGTAATGATCACAAGAATGATAGCAGCTAACACGAGCACAGCTCTTTGCAGGAGCTGCTCTAATAACCTGCGTATGCAATGGTGCACTAGATGCTCAGAACAAGCCCAGGAAGTAGGGATCATCATGACACCCACTTGACAGGTGAGGACACTAAGGCAGGCACACAGAAGTGAAGGATTTTATTCCACCCACTCTGCTAGAAAGTAGCAGGACTGGCCCAGCCTGCACCCCATGGACCATCTCACAAGTAGGGACACGAATGCTTGAAGACATCAAGAACTTGCTCAAAGTTGCAGAACAAGGATGGGAGGAGGTGCCCTAGAAATCCAGTCATCCCACTGACGAGGTGAGACTGAATGCATTTCCCACTAGGCCATAGGGACGCTCAAGGAGGACCAGACTCAGCTCCCCATGCTGCACTCTCCTCCTGCCTTCTCACCAGCACGTGCTGCCCACCTCGCTCAATCCCCTTCTCCTCCAGTTACCTCTCAGCTCACCTGCAACCTCACCCAGGTAATCATTCATGTGGCCCTTCAGCTCCAGAGAGCCTTCCTGCACACAAACCTTTCAGGGCACCATGGTCTTCCTCTCCACACTCACTTACCAAGACTGCCCACTGTGTACAGTCAGGGCACTGCAAAAAGGCGCCCAGAGAACTTTATAAGAGTGAAGTTCTACAATCTGATCACATTGACTTTTGTGCATGAGATTTGTGCATTTCACAATGTAAATTTTATCTCCAAAAATAAATCAATCAGCCTAGTTAGTGGCACACATGCTTAACTATTTAGGGGCAAACTGATCTCTGCATCTTACTTTGAAATTCATTCGTTTAAAAGATGGATTAATGGATGGACAGATGGAGAGAGATAGAACGTGCTCCAGATGGTGGCTTACATGGTGATCAGCAGCAAGTCTTCCAGGCTCTCACATTTGAATGTTTCACAATAAAGTGTTAAAAATAAATTACTGGTCTTGGATTCCAAAGAGGCCCAAACCCAATGACTGGTCAGCTCATTTGCATTTTAGCCAAATAATATTCCACATGTGAGTGGTCCTCTCTCTCAAGTGACCCAAAAGAATGAAGCCTGGTATTTCAGCTCTAGGTTGTTCACAACTTTGCCAGAGAATGCAAAATTGATGGTGCGTGCTTTTTTTTTTTTTTAAGATTTTATTTATTTATTCATGAGAGACAGAGAGAGAGAGAGAGAGAGAGAGAGAGAGAGAGAGGCAGAGACACAGGCAGTGGAAGAAGCAGGCTCCATGCAGGGAGCCCGACGTGGGACTCGATCCCAGGACTCCAGGATCACACCCTGAGCCAAAGGTGGCGCTAAACCACTGAGCCAGCCAGGGATCCCCAATGGTACGTGCTTTAAATCAAGGAAAAATCTGAAAAGTTGCAGTGAAAATATCTATACCTTTAACTTACAAATCTGTCTGTGCTTGTTTCATGTCGATGGGCCAAACTATAACCTATTGGGACCTGTCTGTAGGGCCCCAGGAATACCTAAAGGCAATTCAGATAACATACTGCCAAAACAGCTGTGCAGTCTGAAGGCGCCTGGCAGAGGCAGTGGTGGGGACTGGGCCCCAACTCCCCGTACGGCAGCTCCTTGCTGCAGGGCCAAGTCTGCCCGAAGGAGGGAGGCTTGTGTCTGGTCAGCCTGCTGCTTGCCGTATCCCCCAAACCAGGCTCCAGGGAAACCAGGCCACTCACGGGCTCTAGAGCCACTGCTGCTTCCGAAACACCACTCGTCTCCACCTACAGGAGCCCAAACCCCTCTGCTCACTTGTCACCTCCTTGAAACGGTCTCCTGACCACCTCACCTCAGCCTAACTGCTCCTCCCTTCTCTGAACACTCCGCCTTTCCCAGTGGCTCCCTGAGTCTTACACCCGCAGGAACACGGGAGTCCCCAAGGACAGGGACAGACAGCTCTGGGGCCGGGCAGCACTGGCCCAGCCTATGAAGACCTATGGGACTTGGTGAAATGGAATGAGGGAGGAGCCGGCCACTTCCTGTGCCTGCCCATCTTTTTTTTTTTTTTTTTTTTTAAGATTTTATTTATTTATTCATGAGAGACACAGAGAGAGAGAGAGAGAGAGAGAGAGGCAGAGACACAGGCAGAGGGAGAAGTAGGCTCCACACAGGGAGCCCGACGTGGGACTCGATCCCCAATCTCCAGGATCAGACCATGGACTGAAGGCAGCGCTAAACCGCCGAGCCACCGAGGCGACCCCTGCCTGCCCATCTTAAAGGGCCTCGGGGCGCACAGGGACTGGCAGTTGCTGTGACTGCACCCAGGGCCCCCCAAGCTGCTCCAACTACGAGTTCTCCACCTGCGACTCAAGGATACTTACAATGGGCCTGACAGAAACTTCCAGCAGTTACAGGGATATAAAGTACAGCACAGGGAACGCAGACAATAACGCTATGATAACTTTGCATGGTGGTAGATGGCAACCAGACTGGGATCATCCCATAATGCACCGACGCATCGGATCCGTGTGAGTACACCCGAACCAACACGGTACTGTGTGTCAGCTACACTGCACCAAACTGATTGACTTAATTCCATAGAGCTCAAGCTGGGACCATCAGGTCCAAACATCCCAGCACCCCTATGCCCCCCAGCAACAAGCAGTGGCAGCTGAGGTACAAGACACAGAAAACAGGGCTTTACACACCGATGAGCCAGCACGTGGAGAGACGGAGCCTCGCGTGACTCTGACCCAAGTGTATCTCTCCATGAACCTGTCAGATTCAAATCACGGCCTCCCCAGACATCTGACGCTCCATCTTCCAGCCTGGCCCAGCCCCGGGGACCCCTTCTCACTCAGACAGGGTCCCACACCGCCTGTGTTGCTCCTTTCTCTGCGGGCAGGCTGCTGTTCACACTCCTGCTCACCCAACAAGAGAACCTCCACCACGCAGCCCAGTGGGAGGCAGATGCCAGGTGCCCTCCCGCCACGCTCTCCCCTTCTCCCTCGCTCTCCAGAGAGCCCAGCAGAAACCCAGAGGGACAGTGTAGCATTGAAATGCCCACCTGAGGACATCTGTCAGGTGAGCTAGGTGCTTTCCAGTCCCCTAGTGACGAGCTTGGTAGCTCGTCAGCACCTGGTATCTAGAAATTCACAATACAGTTATAATTCACTGATAACACTTATTTACACGACTATGTAATGATGCATAAAGACAACTTTTAAAATAAGTTCTTTTGTTAAAATATTTCATTAAAACAAACAACCTAGTCTTAAAAAGAATTTACCCTTTCCATAGATTTATACCATTCTGATTCTCCATTAAGCAGAGCACAGCAAAATTTCCAAAGAGAGAAAAGGGACTTCTCTGGGCCTGAGCCGCAGCTCCTCCTCTGCACCTGCCCTCAAGCCCCCGGGCCCCCAGCCCACAGCGCGGCCTTCCCCCCCGACACTGCCCAGCTCAGCCTCTCTCTGGGCCTCCACTGTCCTCCAGGACACAAGACAAGAGGTGGACTTGAAAAAAAAAGGCGTGACAAAAAAACTGACTCCCTCTCGACATCCTGCACTTTCAACTGATTAGCCAAGACTTTCCAACACAGTTACCAACAAATGGCGAGTTTCAGTGGTCAGCTAATTTTCATATTTAAAATATTCTCACTCCGTAGCCTGTCCTTCACTTTACTGACTCTGCCACAATGATCTACTGCCCCTCCTCTTCCAAATGGATTGCCAAACAACATTTTATTGGGGATTTCCTCTAAAAGGCAATTGGAGGTTCCTGCAACACAATTTATAGGTGTATTGTTTCCATTTATTTTAATTTTATTTATAGCCTTCTGCCCAGAGCCTGTTGGGCCCGGGCAGCTATAAATCAAAGATCACAACACAGAGCTGCTTTCTTCCTCTGCCGATGCTCAAATATCAGGGAATTGTTTGGTAAGCTCTAATATGAATACTAATTACTTTTCCAATCAGACCATGGGTGTGAACTCACTTGAAAAACTGCACAAAACAAAATTTCATTATATACTAGATCTGATCTTGAACCAGAGGACACAAGGAGTGTCTGACTTGAAAAGGACTGTGGCCTGCTGCAGGGGCAGTGTGCTCTGTCCCCCAAGCACGAAGCTTACTGTAGATTCAGCTTCGCTCGAGGGATGACCTTGGGGCATGTTCTTCGACCTCTGTGAGCCTCCGTTCCCTCAACTATTAAACAAAACGATAGCCAAGAGAATCTGGTCTGCAGAGTTTGCTGGAAACCAAGCGAGAGCCCCCTGCAGGACTCCCAGTACAACGTCCCGCACACAGCAGACCCTCAAGGTCGGGGTCCATCCCCCCATCAACACGCGGCTGTCAGCCCTCTCTGCCTCACCCCTGCCGGTGTGGCTGGGTCATCTCATCCACCACCAGCTCACTCCTCACACGGTGACCAGCTACCCAGTACCAAAGCCCAGCAACACCACCGTGCCACTCCCCTGCAGCCCTTTACCCCATCGGTCCCCACATTCGGGTGACACCACCTCCCTCTGCGATACTTCTTCAAGTCTTTTCTTTCTTCACCACCCCACAAGGACAGCGTGACCCTCGCCACTCCCCGTCTAGACTCACTCTGAATCCAGCCTCACCTCGCAGGCCACCTTCCACACTGCTTCCTAAAATTTATAAACAGGCTGGCTGGTAGGCTGCCTCACAGTTCCCAAGGACTCACTTCCCTATGAAGGATTATATATTCCTGGGTGAGAAACATATATTCAAGAGTGAGGCTGGCTTTGGCCACATGCCACCCTCTGGCCAATGGAATGTGAGTGGATAGGACACACTGCTCCCAGACAAAAGCTTTCAGAGGCACTGGGAGCTTCCGCCAGCCCCTCCCTTCTGCCCTCTGCCATGACAACAGTCCCAGATGGAAACGGCACTTTTGCGCCAGGGCCTGGGCTGAGGACACACAGAGGGCCGGGAGCAGAGCCACAGCTCCCCGGCACCCCGCACAGAGCATGCAGCCCTGTGACTACCCAACCTCCCTCTGGGGGTTCGTGGGGCACCGGAAGGCAGTATGGGCAGATGAGGAGTCGCACGTGAGCAGCAGTGTGGCAGACACTTAGAGCTGGACACTGAGGACCTTTGTGAACCGGAGCCACCACCAGCCTGACATCCAACCAGCTCCTGTCTTGGTGTCATCGCCCGCCACACCTTTGGCCCACACCGACTCAGGCCATGGCAGCGTCTCCCCGCTGGACCCCTTCCTCACCCAGGGCGCTGCACTCATATGGACAGGTACACAACCTGTCCTCCCAGCAACCAGCAGCTCCCCGGGAAGGGACCCATCTCACTGTACCCCCCCACTCTTTCATGGTGCCCAGCGGAGCTGGTGCTGAATCTGTTCATTTGTGAGGGGATTTTTTTAATGCTTCACTGTCTAGAAATACTGACACATTCGGTTTTCCTCAAATCCTTTTCCACCTGAGCACATAATACTGAACTTCAAAGCTTTGGTCCCCAAAAAGGAAGAGAGCCAATTTCGGAGAGAGAGGCTACAGATGACCTCAGAAATCTGTGAGGAGTACAAGAGCCAGCAGACCTTTGGAGGCGCAGAAACACCCTAATCCCCAGCGCGGTGAATGATAGCCGCACTAGCGCTCCCTACCTCGGGCAAACAGGCCACTGTAAATGCTTATTTTATGACTCAGTCTTTCATAAATTATGCAGGAAGATTCTCTTAACTTGGCTCTTCCCTGGCCTTCCAGACGCAGTATTAATTTGGCAGCAATGTTAAGTAGATGTATTCTCTCCATGCTAGTAAGTCAGTTGTACGAGTTTTGTCTCTAATCAGCAGCAAAAGCAAAGGTGACTTCATGAAAGTCACAGAGCTCAGGAGGAGAAGCTGCAACAGGATGTTCTTCATGAGATCCCCGCTCTCGCCAGGCCGGCAAGGACGGTGAACTCTGAAGCACATATTTTAACCAACTCAAAATGTCCCCTGAGCTTACTAAGTACCTAGTCACCATGTGGACGGTGCGGTCTGAAAGCGCACGGGCCCACGGGAGGCATGAGGCCATCTGTGAGCTGACTGCACAGTGATCCTGCCCGGATGGAGGGCCAGGGCTGCCACCGTGTCTGGGACCTGGACAGGGCACAGGCAGGCCACGGGAGGGAGGCAGAGGTCCTCGACCGCGTGAGCGGAGCCAGGAGGCTGGGAGGGGGCAAGGGGAACACAAGCCCAGGAGACCATCCTAGCTCTGATCCCGGTCAGGAATCCTGGTGAGTGCGTGACCATGGGTACTTCACTTACCCCAGCACCTTGGGCTGCTCACCCGAAATGGGGATAACCAGCGCTTAACACACGGGTTGTTCTGAGCACAGCGTAAGTTAAGGTATGTGAAGCACTCAGAACAGTATCTAGCAGGTAGGACGTGTGCACTCAGTGTTAGGGTTTGGGCGTGCGCACATGTGTGTGTTGCGGGGCACATGCAGACAGCAGAGACGAACCTAGGTGGCTGGAAGTACAGCGAGTGGCAGAAAACAGCCCATAACAAGGCAAGCAGGTGGGCACAGACCAGAGAGGGAGGAGGACCATACAGGAAGGCCAGCTGTGAGACTCCCAAAACATCCAGGCCAGAGTCAGCAAGGACCTGACCACACAGGAGATCAGCGGCTTTACAGGGACCAGGGCGGAGTTTGGAAAACACTGTCATTAAAACTAGGCCATGAACAACCAAGATGACAGCAGGCCATGGGGAAGTCTTCTGGCCTGCTTCCTCCTTCGATACTTTCTCTCTCATCTCCACACATTATCTTAGAGAGACAAGGAAAGAGGTACCTGGCTGGCTCAGTCAGCGGAGCGTGCAGCTCTTGATCTTGGGATCATGGATTCGAGCCTCATGGTGGGTGTAGAGATTACTTAAAAATAAAATCTTTTTTTTTAAGATTTTATTTATTTACTCATGACAGACACACACAGAGAGAGAGAGACAGAGAGAGAGAGAGAGAGAAAGAGACAGGCAGAGGGAGGAGCAGGCTCCATGCAGGGAACCACCAAACATGGAACTCGATCCCGGGTCTCCAGAATCACACCCCGGGCTGAAGACGGCGTTAAACCGCTGGTCCACCGGGGCTGCCCCTTAAAAATAAAATCTTTAAAAAACAAACAGGGACGCCTGGGTGGCTCAGCGGTTGAGCGTCTTCCTTGAGCTCAGGTCATAATCCCGGGGTTGTGGGATCAAGTCCCACAGCGACTCCCCGCAGGGAGCCTGCTTCTCCCTCTGCCTGTGTCTCTGCCTCTCTCTATGTGTCTTTCATGAATAAGTAAATAAAATATATTTTAAAAAATAAAATAGGGACACCTGGGTGGCTCAGTGGTTGAGTGTCTGCCTTTGGCTCAGGGTGTGATCCCAGGATCCAGGACTGAGCCCCACATCCAGCTCCCTGCGGGGAGCTTGCTTTTCCCTCTGCCTGTGTCTCTGCCCCCACCCCTCGGTCTCTCATGAATAAAGAAGTCTTTAAAAGTTAATTAATTAAAATAAATAAAATAAAAAAACAAATAAACAAGGAAAATATACACAGAATACTAGTCGTAGAACCCACACTGTTGGAGTCACAAAGAGCATCGAGCAGCCCCACCCTTAGTAAAAGGCACAGTGGCCTCAGCTGTGAAAGTTACAGCACAGCCCGGCCAGCCTAAGGACTGACTGGGGTTGTCCAGGAAGAGGGGAGGCATGGGGGAGGGAGCAAGACTCCACCACCCAATGTGCAGGAAGAACAGCAGAGCAATTTTAACTCTGCTCACATGGTCTGATCCAAGACTATAAAGATAAGACAGCCAAATCCTGGCGAAGCTTCACGGATTCCCCAGCAGCAAGTGGCCTGCCGTCCTGCAGACCAAGGCACTTCATCCAAGCTCCCTCGGAGCCCTGGGGCTCCGTGTGGAAGTCATGCCATCATGCTTCAAGCAGTGACCGCTGACCCCCCACCCAGGTACCACTAGGCTGCAGGGGCTGACCATAGGCTGACCACGCTTGACAAGTGTCTTTGGCCTGAAATGATGGTGACTCCACCTGGGCGGGCCAGCTGCCTCCAGTGTTCTGTTGGCAGCCAGGTCTCTCTCTGACTTAAGAAGGCTGCCGCTTACAAAATTACACCCGATACACATGTTCAAGTGGGGCTCCCTGAGAAAGAAGAACAGGAGGTTTTAAAGGGGTCGTGGGTGGTCGAAGTCTCTCGGGGATGGCAATGTGGGACAGGACAGTCACATCATAGAGGTCCAATATGCAGCAGGAGTGAAAAAGCCCTCAGCATCACTAGGAAGCAGAGTGATGGCTTCCTTTTCCCCTGAGCCTACTGACAGCCTGCATGCGAGCCCAGCACACAAGGACTCAGCTGGTCCCTGGGTGATGACACAAGGCTGGTGTATGCCAGACGATGAAGAGCGCCCGGGGAGAAGGAACAAGACCCAACCCTCTGCCTCCCTGAGGTCCACGGCCCAGAAGGCAGGGACAGGCCGCCGGAGCCAGCAGCCCTCACTCACCTGGCAGCAGAGGTCATGCGTTAAGTACATCTCAGGACACAGATTATAACCAAATAGTGCTGTTGAACCGTGCAACTTATAAATAGATCGCGAAGAACATTTTAACATAATTTGCTTTCCAGGCACAAAGAACCATGTCAATCAACTCTACAACACGACAGAGGAAAGAGTCTCTGTTGACGGCTTTTTGGCAAAGGAAGAAAAACAGATTTTACAGTGAGCTAATCTGTCTTTCAAAAAAAAAAGGAAAGCTGAAACTGGGTTTGCGTTTTCATTTATTCATTCAACAACCATTTGAGCGCTACCTGTGAACCAGGAGCCAGCCCAGATGCCAGGGCCTCAACTTCTACTTGGAATCAGACAAACGCCGGCTCCCCTCCTCCCAGCTATGTGGCCCGCTCACCTGGCGGGGGCTGCCTCTCTGCAGATCGGGAAGGGTAACCCTAAGGATGCCATGTGTGACTACAGACGACAGGCCCAACACAGGCTCTCGATAAACCCAGCTTTGGTGTTAACTCGACAAGATCAGGGTGGTAAGAAACCAACAGCTTGAAGCTCCTTTAACTGCGATTCTCACATAAAAACGTCCCGGATCAGTCCACACCCAGGGAGCGCTGCGCGTCGCTGAGCAGGGGGAGCGGATGAGCCTTGAAGACAGAAGCCTCCCGATTTAGAAACTGCTCAACACTCAGACGGGAGACGAAAAGCAGGCAGACCCACCCAGTGGGCTCGTTCACACATCAAGGGATTTAAGGAAACTCCTTGGAACAGACACTCCAACTTAGAAAGGACTAGGACTCAGGGTGGCCTGGTGTCTTTGAATATATCTACTTAGCATCCAGCAGGCTAGAGAAACCAGGCCCACCAAGGGAGCCTGGGCTGAGACCTCCCTACGAGTCCATCATCGTGGGTGCTGATCCTATTTCTTTCCTTCTGAAATGACACTGGTCACCACCTTAAGTGTTCAAACACAGGTATGCACATTAGGATGAATGAGAAGGCTTCACAGGCCAGTGCCATGGGCTCCCAGCCTCTAGAATCAAGGAAATGCAGCATTTCTCTCCCTCCAGCTCCCCAGCACCCCACAAGCTGTGCCCCCAGCCCCCGTCCAGCCCCTGTGCAGAAGGGCGACCTGCAGGAAGAAAACGCCGGATGAGCACAGCTGGACTTGCTCCAGGCAGGAAGGCTGATGGGCACCAGGGATGCACCCAGCCCAGGTGCACAGGTGTGACCTTCAGCTGTCTCCTTCGAAATGTACCAGCTGAAAGCAGGTCTGTGGGGCCCAGAACCTTTACAAAACCACAGACTTGATGTCCAAAAAGATGGGAAAAAGCAGTACAAAATTGCTACTGCCTCTTCTTCAACACAAAGTAGAAGGAACATGGAGAAACGTTAACCACAGAATAAACGAGAAAAGTTGTGCAATTCTCTAAAAGCATTGTGATGACTCGGGTCGTCATCCTTCCTTTGAAGCAGAATCTGTGTTGAGGTTGAGAGCACGGGTCCCAGAGCCAGACTGCCGGGGGCAGCATCCTGACTCCACCGAGCACTGGCTGTGTGACCCTGAGCAAGAAAACTCTGAAAACCTCACCATCTGAACTGTGAAAGGGCATGGGGACATCTACTTCGCAGGACCACTATAAGAAATAAATGCCCCCTAACGCTCCCCAGGGTTCCCAGGCGCTATGTGTTACCCGTGTCCCACCTTCCGGCACGACCAAGGGCTGATGACCCTAACATGAAAAGCCCTCTCCAAAACCATCATTGGAAGATCACTCAGGAGACTGACAGCAGAAACACAGATGGCCTATAACATGTGAAAAAAATAAACTTGATCAAGTTTTAAAAATAGGCATATCCTTTTGAAGCAATAATTTTACATCCAGTAATTATCCCAAGAAAATAACCAGAGATGAGAGCAAAGATGTGAGCACAGGGATATTTAAGGCAACATTTAGTGGGGAAAACTTGGAAAAAGCAAATCTGTAACAATAGGGGGTGGCCCAGTAAATCATGGTACATCCAAATGATGGGACTCTGTTGTGGTTATTAAAGGTTTGCTTGTGGACGAATATTTAAGCATAGAAAAGAATGAGAGGCAAAGGAAGAGGCCCGTGACTTATTGCTGAATAAAGAAAGAACACTGATGTCTCACAGCCTGGATGAAGTTTTCTTTTAAAAATGCTTTTTCATATCACATGTTTAATATGTAAGGGCAATTTTTATTTAAAACAACTCATAATCTGGGATCCCTGGGTGGCGCAGCGGTTTGGCGCCTGCCTTTGGCCCAGGGCGCGATCCTGGAGACTCGGGATCGAATCCCACGTCGGGCTCCCTGCATGGAGCCTGCTTCTCCCTCTGCCTGTGTCTCTGCCTCTCTCTTTCTCTCTCTGTGACTATCATGAATAAATAAATAAAATCTTAAAAAAAAAAAAAAAAACAACTCATAATCTTTTCTAGCAAGGAGGTGTTACATAATTCATATCAGTGGAGAAAACAAATGTCTCCACGTCTCCGTTTTGCTTCTAACATCTGCTGGAGAAGAGACAAGACACAGATAGAAGGCCCACCACTGGTCCTCCTGGGCCGCATCAGAGCCTGGGGTGCAGCGGGGGCAGGGGGACTCGCTCTAGACAATTAGCCCACAGGAATCAGGCTCCCCAGGGAGCTGAAGCAGGCCCACAGCCACCAAGAGTGGGACAGAACAGAAAATCGGACCCCCAGCGAGGCAAGAGCATCCCGATGGTACAAGGGATTAGGGGGCCTCAGGGTTGGGGAGATGGGTGGGGAGCATGGATGTTTAGTAGGAGATTTGATTATTTACATGGCTTTTACATGAACCTCCTTGGGGACTCTAAAACTTCAATGAGGCCTGCCACACACACAAATGCCTATTTTAGGAGAAAACTTAAGACAAAGAAGGGTGTTCCCCATGCTGCAACACACAGAGGGGGCGGGGGGGGGCGGCAGGGCACAGGCTGCACAGGCCCCACACCAAACCCTGTCTTCTTTCCACAGGGTGCCCAGCTCCGTGAACAGTCCCCCGCCCCAGTGCCAGCACACCCAACCGCCACTCCCAAAGGCCCTTCCTCAACCCATCACCTCCAGCCCGTCAGCAGGTTCATCTACGCAGCCTTACAAGCTACCCCAAAGGAGCCCCACACTTCCCACCACCTCCTCTGCCTTCCCCGCTCTACATTGCCAAGCCTTCCAGGGACCATGACCAGGCCCCCCGAGTCTTCCCACCTCCACAGAAGAGCCCAAAGCAGACAAGTAAGCCTGGGGTGAAACCTGCGGGCAGCCTCTGCACAGCTGCCAGGAGGTCTGCGGGCTCCGGCCTAAACGCCTCTCCAGGAGCCCCCTGCCCGCCTGCCCACCCGGGCTTCTCTCAAAGGCCGCCCATTCCAGCAGCCCCTGCCCCTTAGAGGGCCCTGCCCCCAAATCACCCCGCCAGTGAGCGGTGAGCCACCTTCCCATCTAAGCTCCCATGTCACTTCATCAGAAGGGACACCCTGACCACTGACCCAGGCAGCACCCCGTTTCCACCCGCTCTAGCCTGTGCTATCAGGGTGGAGCCACTGGGCACCTCAGATGTGCTCTCAGTGTGACCATCACCCCAGATTTCAAACAACACCAAAAACTGAGGGTACGTTATCTCATTCACAGCTTTCCTATTGATTATATGTTAAATGTGTAATGTGTCAAGACAATATATATGTGAAATCAATAAATAAAATACATCATTAGAACGAATTTCACCTGTTCCTCTGCACCTCGTCAATAAGGGTTTGAGAACATGTGACATCATGTACATGGCTCACGGCATCTTTCCCTCGGGCGGTGCTGCCGTCCCTGCCTGTGTCACCTGAGCCACAGCACCACGGCCCACTCCCTGGCACGTGGGTGGCTTTAGGAGCACCTCTTGGTCCTGGTCACCGCTGCATTCCCAGCTCCCAGAAAGCATCTGGCACGTGCAGGTACTCGGGGCACAAGTGCAGTTAGCGGATTAAATGAAATGAAGGATGCAGGGAGAAGCAAGAGCGCAGAGCCAGAGTGACCATGAGGACAAGAAGAACTATCAGAGGTGACATCTACTGAGTCCTGTCCCCATGCCAGGCAGCGTTCTAAGAGCTCCGAGTTAGGGAACTCACTTAATCCTCGTGGTGGGAACAGGATTCAAGCCACGCTGTCCGGCTGCAGTCTGCACCTCAAGCAGCACGGAGACACCCAGGGATCCTGCTGGACGACCTCCCACATGTGCCAAGAACTCAGCGCAGGGCCCTGGACCTTACAGAGAGGACCCACCTTTCACAGGTGAGCTCAGGCACAGGGAGCTACGGAAACGCCGACCACACGAGGGAGGAGAAGGGACCCCGATTCAGGTGGTGACCTAAACCCAGGTGACGATCTCTTGGCAGTGAGAAAGTGCTCTCTGTAGCTCCCCATTATGACATGTCTTGTTTCCCTGACTGCAAGGTCTCTATCCTCTACCATACCCCTGACCAACAGTGTCTGCTGATGCCTCATGGTGGGTAACTGAGGTTTGGTGTTGCCTTACCACCTCCCGGATCCACACGGCTCCAGCCACAAAGGTTCCAGGTACAGTGTGAATACTCCCGGCACCGACTTTCCTGATACCCTCACTCCAGAACAGTGGTGACGAGCCAGGGCTCTGAGGCCGCTGCCCCGCGGAGAGGCCAGGGCCTGGTTCTGCTCTATGGTATTTTAAGCTCCCCAGGTGGCAGCAGCGGGAGCACAGGCCCGGGCTGATGCAGCTCTGAGCCACCATCCGTCCTACAAGGACAAGCTCCTTGTCCTCTGCCAGCCAGCCCGACACGCTCATCTTCTGCCTCAACACGTGTGCAGCCAGTGCCGGCCGAACCACCGTGGAGACCCTCGGTGGCCACCCACCACCTGCCCCCCGGCAGCTTCACCTGCCGGCCCCTTGAGGCCAGGCACCAACTGCACTCCTCCTTGCCGGCTGCCCATCACACCAAGCCCAGCACGCAACAGGCCCTCCTGAAAATCCAGGCCTGCTGAGGACGCTGTGATCGTGGGATGGACTGTCCCCTGAATCCTCCACAGACCCCGCCCCACCAGGCTGGAGGCTAGCAGCTTTGCTTGGTGCTTTGACAGCGGGGGCGAGTCTGAGATGCAGGAAGGTGAGTAACCAGCAGGACACAAAGCAGAGCTCCATCTGCAGTTTACCAAAATCAGAGAGCTTGGCCCTGGGCTGGGGACCCTCTCAAACTGGTGTGTGGGACCCGGGCAGAGGGTCCTCAGGAAGACAGTGTCCAAGGAGGGGCAGCCGGCCTGGGGGGTGAGATAGACAGAGAGCCGGAACCAGCAGGCTCCTGATCAGGACCACAGAGGAGGCACATGGAAAGCTGGGAGGCACAAGAGAGGAAGGATCAACCAGAGAACTTGGACTTTACCCTAAAGGTAAGGGAGACATTCTTAAAGAACCAAGAGAAGGGGAAGGATGCCAGCTTCAAGACAAAATCCAACCACTCACTGCTGCAGAGCCGCCCCTCCAAGCGCTGGCAGGCCCGGCTGTCCAGCTGTGACCCACCCACAGGCCCAGCCGTGCCTCTCCCAGCGTGGCCCCCATCCACATCCATAGGACCCCTCTCCCCTCGCCCTCCATCTCCACCTCCCCGGGGTCACCAGCCTCCCTGCACAAGCCAGCCCGTCTACCATGTTAGCCGGGCCTGCCCATGGGCTGGGAGCAGTGCTTTGGGAAGCGTCCTCCAAATACATGAAGGTGAGCGCACTGGTGAGCGAAGGGCTGAATGAGCTGGGGAAAGAGGGAGTGGACAGGTGGAATTAGGAAGAGTTACAACCTGGTTGAAGCTGCCCACAGACCACGCAGGACACCCTGAGCCAAGCACACGGAGGGAAGGCGGGGCTGCGGGCTCGGAGTCAAACGGCACCAGGCCCCAGGATTCAGACACACTGACAGGGACCAGACGGAGGGACACAGAGTCATCCAGCCACACCGCCCGGGACCATCCAGGAACAGAAGGCCGTGCAGGGCGACACGGTGACCTAGGACACCGCTCATTAGTGGGCCGGGGACTTCTGCTGCAGAGACACACAAGGCGCTCAGAGCTGTGACTCAGGCAAGCCCCCACAGGGTTAGTCACAGATGTAAGTAACAGAACCCCAACTGCAAACATCTGAAATGGCCAAATAATAGGGAAACGGCCTCAGAAACACCCCACCCATGAGCCAGTGGAAGGACGGGCCACACGTAAGGGACATCCCACAGCCGAGTGTCAAGAACACTGGTGTGGAGGGAAGAGACAGCATTTACAGAAAGGAAAAATAGGGAGGTGCAGAGTCAGCAGCGCTCTGTGGTCCCAAGTCCACAAACAGGAAGACACACACGTCATACAGGCTCTCCTAGCAAGACACGAAGCTCGGTCCCCAGCGCACACAGACACACCTCTGTCAGATCCCACGTGGCGATACGAGCTCCTCCCCCACAGAACCGGGGCAACAGCAGTGTCCACCCACAGGGTGGCCATGAGCAGTGGTCAGGAAAATGCCCAGAGAGAACTTAGGGTCACATCTGCCACACGGGGGGCTTTTAATACATCTGATGCTACTATTTCTCTATTATTCGTGGCAAGTACCGAACTTTAAATAAACATTGAACATTTATAATTTTAAATTATATTTAACATCAAAGATAAACACATTTAAAACTCCACAAGAGAAGGAGGCTCTGTTCATGCCACTTGAATACCTGCTGAAAGAGGACCAGGGGCAGCCCGAACATGCAAAGGGCCCAGAAACCAGCCCCAGCCTCTGGCTCCCCACCGGCTCCCCTCTCCAAGGCCCCTGGGCCTTGCTCTGCAGTACCTTCTGCGTCTCCACCGTGCACCTTCCCAGATACTTCCTCGGCATTCGGATCTCAGTCCTGGCCTGGAAGGTGCCCCTCCTTCCCGGGCCCACCGAGGTAGTGGTTCATCCCACAGGCCTAGCCAGACAGTACGTCTCCTCTGCAGCTACCCAGGTACTTGAGGACCCACTGCTCCCACCCCCCAGCCGCAACCCCAGGGGGAGATCCTGACATTGCACAGAATTCACATGTATGAGCCCTAATCCTTCCCACGCTCCACAGTGATTATCTGCAACCCATCTGTCTCCCCTTGATGCAGGAGCCTCTGGACTCCATATACCTGGCCTGGGAGAAACTCACTATGTACTTTACTGGAATAAAATAATCAAAAATAATTTTTTCTAGTAATCAAAGGGTGGTTCTTCCACCCAAGGAAGATGGAGGAGACAGTAAAAAGTTAAAATGAAAATGGGATTTTTCTCTCTTGCACACACACACACACACACAAAATCAGCCACACTGGCCAAAGCAAATTTAAAATCTCATTGAAAATAACAGTAAATTAAATGCTACATACTAAAGATCAAAAAATGACTCTGCGAAATAGATTTCATACTTTACTATTTGGTTTAGGTAATGGGGATAGAATTTTCAAGCACAAAAGGCCCAAATCTAGAAAGTTTTAATGACTTCTGATAGAATTGCACACATAAGAAAATTCGTGTCTTACTAATTCAATATATATTTTATTGAGGAAATAACCATGAATAAATGGAAGAAAAGAGTGTACTTTACTGAAGTATTTAATAGTTTGATCTAGAAGGTCATTAAAGTAAAGGGACAAGCAAATGAAACCCAGTGACCTGCATACAGAAAGAGCTCCGGGCTGCGCGAGAGAGGAACAGAGGAGCCACAGGCAGCACGGGTCCCACGCGGCCCCGAGCGACAGCTCCAGGCGCCCACGCCAGGAGGATGGGCCGTGGACGTGCAACATCGTGAGCGCCACAAAAATAGTGTAAAATGACTTACAAAGAACCAAAGCAAGAAAAAGCCCGATGCTAAGAGTAAGTCAAAACAGGCAAATGTATGTTTACAAGGATTAGGAAACATTTCCATGGAAGCTGATGGTAGTTCCTAAATTTGACAACAGTACTGCAACGAAGGAAAGATCAAGAAACGCATTCCAAAGTACTGAGTCACCCGGCTGCCTCTTTAAAGTGAAAACACGGTGTGCCTTCTGCCGATTCCCCACCAACGTTCACTGAAACCCTGTTCGGTTTCGGCCCCAGCGAGCCAGTCCAAAGGCAGGCGGGGTGCGGGGCCACCAGAAGGGCAGCGAGCCTGCAGCTCAGGGCACGCTGGGTCCCGGGCAGGGGCGGGCCGGCCCACCGGGCCACAGTGGCCTAGAAGGATCCGAGGCAAAGTGACAGACACAAGTGAGCCACACAGCCTATGTGTCTCCAAGGCCAGCTTCACAGGAGCCATCTGTGATCCTCCAGGTTCCTGAACATTCCCACGTTCCCATGTCGATCCCCCACTACAGGCCGGCTCCAAACAGCCTCATTATATTTGAGCCTGCTGTGACCACGGGGTGTGCAGAGAAGAAAGGGCTGGTGCCCGGAGAAAGCGGGAGGAGGAGGAGAGCAGGGGAGCCGAAGCTTCCATCAGACCCGCAAGCGGCACAGGGGAGTTCCACACAGCTACAGTTCAAAGCACGGCTAATTCACTCGCTGCTGAATCTCAGAGTGTCACCCATACATTGTCACTTGCAGCCCTACAGCAGAATTATCACAAAGGAACAGAAGCCAGATTAACCTCCCCAAAGCACGGTTCTAATCAGTCTACTCCCTTACCCAAACACTTTCCATGGCTCCCAGTTACCCAAGAATATCTGCTGCATCCGATTCCTTGCTTTTACTGATAAGGAAACTGAGGCCAAGGATGGATCGAGTAACTAGAAGGTTTGAGGGTGGCAGAGGCAGGATTTGAACCAAGATCCCAGCATCTCCTCACCACGACCCACACTCTTTCCATGGCACCAGGGCTACCTCACAGCCACTTGCCTCTGTTCCAGGATCTGGCCCCACCAGCACTGCCGGCTTTTCCTACCATTGCATTCTTCAAAGATCCACCAACCCTGCGGGGCAGCAGGCCGAACACAGCCTCCCTCGGACACGCCTGGCCTCGAGCCACCCCTGGCTGGCCCCAAGACACTGATGTCACCCCCACTGTCTCTAGGAAGGATAGGTGCTGGGCTCGCACACAGCTCCTTCAGTCCTGGCCATGTGGCCTCTGTGGACACGCAGGCACCCCCACTCAGACTCCACCTCCATGCCTCCTCCCTCGACGTCATGCCTGCACTCATCCATCCGCCTGGACACCCCATCTCTGGCAGCTGAGATCACACCCGCAAGAAAAGACCCACCCACAAACTCTGGCTCTCAGCAGCCTACAGCACGTCAAGGACACAACACCTTCCAACATGGGACCCAGTACTTGCCAACCATCTACTCAATATCTGATGGATGAATGGCAGGATTACTGAACCTTGCTTTCTTTCACCTACAGCCCCTCTGCTGCCCGACCACAGAGTGTGTCCCCCCATCACCGCTTTCCAGCCCAGTGACAGGCACCTTTCCATCGTGGCCTCGGTGACCACCGAGTGCCCGCATGTGGCCCAAATAAGCTCATTGTATATCTGGACACCCACTGTCAACCATCCACAAGAACCTGAGGTCAGCTCACTGACCTGCTTACACCCAGAGTCCTATCCTGGACTGCAGCCCAGTGGCCAGACCCTGATACACAACCTACCATGGACACGCTCTCCGGAGGCCAAAAGCCTCCAAGGCTGGTTGCAGGTCACACCGGAGCCTGGGGATGGCAGCAGGCGTGCCCCACCTCCTCGACAACAGGTAAGGGATAAAAATCTCCCCTCCTTCAAGTCAACTCTCCCCTCCACAGGCCAACCAGGAAGCACCAGGAAGCCCAGCTATGAAGGCAGACACCCAAGGCCACCCAAGGCCGAGTAGTGAATGAGGAGCCCAGGTGTGCCCAGTTGCCTGGAACACACATAAATCAAGTTCAAATCACCAAACTGGCATGAGAACCACATCCGACAAGTATCTGCTGAGCATACTCAACATGCCAAATCTTATACAAATGGCATTAACCTGAATAAAATACAAGGACAAAGGGTGTAAGCCTCAAAGAAGAAGTGACAAGATCACAACCAAGGCACTCACATCATCAGGAAAGGTGACAGGTGCACAAAGGGCAGGACAAATTGTGCTGGGGGGGGAGGGGGATCCCCACACCTGTTTCTGATTCGGAATTCCTCTTCCTCCACATCATAAACCTCTAGAACAACCAAGGTATTGTAGGGAGGACAACAAAAATGAAGGGTTTTATCAGTACTGCACAAAAGACCTCTTTCCCAGAGTAATCACTTAGGACTGAAATATTCTGGGATGGAGAAAGACCATAAACATGCAGTCACACCATGAATCACGTCATCATAGCCCGTGAAGGTCCAACGCAACACAGAGAGGCCTCTGCCTCGCCGTCAGAGCACCGTCCACACAGGACGTGGGGCATGCAGGACAGAGGAGACCCCGGGCAGCTCCCCACACACACAGCAGGAGCCCTGCAGCCCTGTGAGGAGCACTAGCTTTACCTCTCCCGTTCTAGATGCCACCTGAAGACTCGTCCAAGGCTACTCTCGTCTGGTTGTTTCACATGCACCACAAGGACCCCGGACAGCAGAAAAACAAGCGAGCATTCTATCTCTCGAATTGTCCCAGCACACTGGCTCCCTATACCAAGGAAGACCAAGGCCCCCACAAGAGGCAGCTCGACAGAGTTGCAGGTGCACGGGCTCTGGAGTCGGAGACAAGGGTTTAACACCAACTCAGCCATTCTCTCTCCAGGGGACTTGCTCTAAGATGGGAGGACCTTGGCCAGCTGTGAGGAGCTCCACACACCAAGAATCCGCACTGACAGGGCTCTGGGTGGCATACAGCTGGTGGGGCCAGCTCTCGAGGCACTCAGTCAACCACTATCCAGGAAGGAACAGCCTCCCCCCAACCCCGCCAGACCACACGGTTTCCACGGCCTCCCCCTGTGCTGCTCACACACAGGTCTGAGCCTCTGGTGTGATCCTGATGTCAGGTACAAAGCGGGCGCATCTTAGTGGCCCCAAGTACCCACATGTGAGCTCAAAGTCACAGGCTGGCTTTGTCTCCCTTTTTCCCAGAGGTAATTCAACACTGAATGGGGTACCACCTAACCACAGGGCACTCCTGGACACGGGTCATGGTAAGAGCTATCTTGTCAGGTGATAGAAGAATAAAAAACCCCAATTTTGTAACTGCTGTTATACAAAAAAAAGTTCTGATGACTAAATTTCTGGTCGCTCTTCTGCACCACCTTCAGCCCAGGGCCTGATCCCGAGATTGAGTCCTGCGTCAGGCTCCCTGCATGGAGCCTGCTTCTCCCTCTGCCTGTGACCCTGCCTCTCTCTCTCTCTCTCTCTGTGTGTGTGTGTGTGTGTCTCACAAATAAATAAATAAAATCTTTAAAAAAAAAAAGACTATTTTCCTTGCAAATGGAATGATCTTTATGCCATCTGACATTTGTGAATAAAAAGATGGCTGTGCGTATATACTAAACACCATCTGCTCTCAGGAGCCCTGATACACCCAAAGTGAGAACAAGAGCACAGGAGATGAGTGAGTACGCTTCTGTTTGTGTTTTAAAAAAGAACTGGGGGAGGAACCTGTCTACACACACCCTGGCGCGGCTACCTGAACGCACGGAACACTTCTGAGAGCAGAGGAGGAGGAGGGGGCTGCAGGCCTGCAAGGAAAGGAGATTGAGCTGTCATCACATAAGCCCTGAGGGACCACTGGCCATTTCAACAGTGCATAATGTAGCTTTATCAATTAAAAAAAAAAAACTAGTAAACAAGAAATAAAAATAAATATTACCAGTTCCCAAACTTTAAGCGACAAACCTTTGTGTATTCTTACCCCTCTCCTCCTCCAGAACATCAAGGAATGTTTCTGTTAGCATAAATTTATTATGTATTTTGGATACTTATATCAAATGCCTAGATTTTGATCAGATGCACAAATTAAATGATTTAGACAGATATGCAATTTTAATAAAAATTTTAAGTAAAGATCATCTTCAAAACATTATACAGCCATTAAAAATGATGGTTATGAAGATTGTAGCAACACAGCAGAGGCTTACAGCATAATATTACTGGAGGAAAAAAAGGATAACACATCTATCCCTATTCTCACTGCCTCTGTGGGAAAGAAAAAGGTGGGGGAAGGAGGGAGAGAGAAAAGATGACACAAGTCAGGAGGGCAGGCCCACCGCGGGCCAGGCGTTACACTAACCACTTCTTGTGATTAGCTCATCAAGCCTCCAAGGCCATGTGGACGCATCATTATACCCATTTTATTTTTTTTTAATTTTATTTATTTATTCATGAGAGACAGAGAGAGAGAGAGGCAGAGACACAGGCAGAGGGAGAAGCAGGCTCCATGCAGGGAGCCCGACGTGGGACTCGATCCCAGGACTCCAGAATCACACCCTGGGCCAAAGGCAGACGCCCAACCGCTGAGCCACCCAGGTGTCCCTCATTATACCCATTTTAAAGATGAAGAGAGTAAAGTTCAAAAAAAAGGGGGGGGGGGGTGCCTGTGTGGCTCAGTGGGTTAAGTGTCTGCCTTGGGCTCAGGTCATGATCTCAGGGGCCTGGGATCAAGCCCCATGTCAGGATCCCTGCTCAGTGGGGAGTCTGCCTCCCTCCCTCCCCCCACCTTTCTCTCTCTCTCTCTCTAGTAAATAAATAAAATATTTAAGAAAGAAAAAGAGGGTAAAGCTTAAAGAAGCTTTAAAAAAACTCGGGATCCCTGGGTGGCGCAGCGGTTTGGCGCCTGCCTTTGGCCCAGGGCGCGATCCTGGAGACCCGGGATCGAGTCCCACGTCAGGCTCCTGGTGCATGGAGCCTGCTTCTCCCTCTGCCTGTGTCTCTGCCTCTCTCTCTCTCTGTGACTATTATAAATAAATAAAGATTTAAAAAATTTAAAATAAAAAAAATTTTAAATTTAAAAAAAATAAAATAAAAAAACAAAAAAAAAAGGGCAGCTCTGGTGGCGCAGCGGTTTAGTGCCACCTGCGGCCTGGGGTATGATCCTGGAGTCCCGGGATCGAGTCCCACGTTGGGCTCCCTGTGTGGAGCCTGCTTATCCCTCTGCCTGGGTCTCTGCCTCTCTCTCTGTGTCTCTATGAATGGATAAATAAAATCTTTAAAAAAAAATAAAATAATTAAAAAAAAAAACCTACTGCAGCCACTCTACTAATAAATAGCAAAGTGCAACCAGGACCACATGGGGGCGGGGTGCTCCCATTTCCCTCGCTCATGGTCCCTGGGGTGCTGAGGGTCAGAGGCGGCCAGCGGGCTGCCCGTGTAGCTCTTCACCTTCTGTAACGTGTGGACTCTTCCTTCCAGAACCCCAGATAGATACACAGGTTACATCATGGGTTTAAAAGTGGGTTTAAAAAGATATTATCTAATTTTCTTTTTTTTTTTTTATTTTTTTTTTATTTATTTATGATAGTCACACACACAGAGAGAGAGGCAGAGACAAAGGCAGAGGGAGAAGCAGGCTCCATGCATGCACCGGGAGCCCGACGTGGGACTCGATCCCGGGTCTCCAGAATCGCGCCCTGGGCCAAAGGCAGGCACCAAACCGCTGCGCCACCCAGGGATCCCTCTTATCTAATTTTCTTAGAATAACTTATCCCAAGAAAATGACATAAGTTTTTTTTTTTTAAGCATTTTAAGGAAAGTTGAACTTTTTCCCTTTAGGACCAATTTGAACATAGTCTCAGATTTTACCAGAAAGCTTCCCATTTTATTAATCTCAAGAGCTGGCTAAAGACCAAACCTAAGCCTTACCTAAAAACGTGTCACTCTTCACAATAAATTCAGGATAAAGATGATTTCTCTCCCCTCCCTCCACAAAGCCCAGCATGTTCTTTATTCTTGCTAACTGACTTAAAGTTTCACTTCGTCCCTGTGTTAAATCCAGCTGTAATGCCAAACCGGATTATTTTTCATCTCCCAAGCCTTACATTTCTACTCATTAGATACTTCTTCCTCTTTTCTTCCTTCAGCCACGGATGATTTAATCCTGTATCAAATCTCTCACAGGGAGTTCTGGGGTCCTGGTGCGCGTGGGGAGCTACACAGTGTGCAGGACAAAGGACGCCGGGTGAGCAGTCCAAGGACTGTGGGTGCTGCTGACTCTGACCTCAGGCACCTCCTTCTCCTTCACTGCATCTGTGTCCTCATCTGCAAAACCAGGATAATGGGGAGGCCACTAGCTCCATCTGTCACTTAGGGTCAACACCAAACCAGTGAGGTATTTTCAAGGCAAGGAGCTTTACAAACAGGCCATCGTCCTGCAGTGCCCAAGGAGTGCCATGTCTCGTCAAGCAAACGGCTGCCTCAGACCAAGCCTGTGGCCCCCGAAATTCATGTGTTAAACGCTGACTCCCGGTGGGATGGTGTTTGGGAGGAGCCTTTAGGAGGTGAGCAGGTCCTGAGGGTGGAGCCCCATGAATGGGATCAGTGCCCCCATAAAAGAGACCCCGAGGAGCTCTGTCGCCCTCCTGCCACGTGAGGACACAGCGAGAAGGAGCCATCGGTGAACCAGGAGGCGGGTCTGCAGACATGGAATCCGCCAGCACCTGGCCTTTAGACTTCAGACTCCAGAACTAGGAGAAATAGGTGCCTGTTACTAGAAACCCCCAGTCTGTGGCCTTCTGTTACAGCAGCCGGAACGGACGCAGGTAACGGCATTATCACATCCACATGAGAGCGGTACCTCTTCCTTCCAAAACCCAGAAAGCCACCGCACCTCGGAAACCGCTCAGAGCCAAGCAGCACCTGCAGCCCAGAGCTGCATGCGACACATGTCCACAACACGTGCCCTCGGCGAAGGCTCACAGGTCCACGATCCCCAACGCACCCCAGACCCCGGTGGGACCCACCTGCCACAGACACCACCTCCCCCCATCCGGGCTCTGTGCCCTCTCTGTCTTGGGGCTCAGGGGAGCAGCTCACCATTACACTCAAAGCGCATCATCACATTTTCCTAAGTTAACGTGTTTCCAGCCACCCTGAGCCTGCCTTTCTGCTCGGCTCCACGTAGCAGTTCTTAGCATCGGGGGTCATCCTTTACTTTCATGATAGATTCCAAGAAACATAAACCATCTTAAAACAAAAATATCATTTTCTTTGCAGTTCCCAGAGCTAGACCCTTGGCATGCAATTGTCTGTGGCGCCTCGGAGGCTCAGCTCTGTTCCTGGGAACAGACCGGACGCCGAGGAGAGCTCATTCTAAATGCGGTGTCTTCCTGTGAGCTTCAGAGTATGCCCTTCCACTCCCTCCCCACCCAGATCCCGCACATGGTGCAAGGAATTCCAAATTTTCCAGGCCTTTACTCTGCGTCAGACCCAGGGTTAGACCCCAGCACACAGTAAATAGCATAGAAGGGACAGTCCCTGACCTCAAGGGACTGGAAATCCACTGAGGTGACACATGCCCCCAAATATCAGGAGCAAACATGGTGGCTATTTACCCAAGATCCACCCCGCCCCCTTCCCTGCTATCAGAAGCCCAATTACCAAGTGCCGATGGCTGAGCCCACCTGAGATACTTACTGGTTGGGATCCCCGCAGCCCAGGCTGGCCAAGCTCTCTGCTGATAAGAACACAGACGCTGTGGTGACTGCCCTTCACCTCACACAAGACGATGACCACCATCTTGTGGCCACAAGCTTAGATCCTTGATGACGTGCAGCATCTTGCAGAGAAAAATAAACCCCTATTTCTTTTCAAAGTCCCGGAGTCTGATTCTCTGTTACCTGCAGCCAACACAAATGCTCCCCGATCCCCCTCAACACAAGGCTGCCATACCAGCCAGTGAACCAGAGATGCGGATCACCCCCCGGGGATGCCCTCCAGCCCTGCTTCCCAAGACCCTGGGAGACAAGGGCCGGTGCCTCACCGTCCAGCGGGATGACGGGCGGAACTAGCCCCCCGTGAGAGGCAGAAAGTACGCAGAGCCCTGCGGAGAGCAAGGAGCAGTTCACCCCCGTACTCCCCGCTTCCCTCCTCTCCCCCTTGCACAGGAAAGAGGCTCCACAGTCTCACCCAGCATCCAATCTACCAAAGAAAGTATGGGAGAGAAAAGACAAACACGTCAAAGATTGATTTTTAAGACCGCTACTTTAAAACTGTAAAGGAGACTCACAAACATTTTTTTAACATTTGCTTTTAAGATTACGCGCAGAAAACCATCACTCAATAGAGTTCCCTGACGAGCCCTGAAAGGTCTCCTATCAAACTGAGGGTTTACTCTGCTCCAGATACCCAAGGAAATACTCCTTTTCACTGAATCACACTCAATTTGGTGTGCTGCAAGCTGAATGCTCCCACCAGCCGCTCCAACACTGCAGCCAGTGGTGAACCCGTGCAGAAAAGACTAGTTCTGGTGGCACCCTGGCGCTGGGGCGGTGTGGCCCCAGGGCCCTCCTGCTCCTGTCCCAAGCCCAGGAGGCCGCCACGGGCCGGGTGACGTGACACGGAGAGCACCTCCCGCCAGAGCTCCAAGGGCTGGCAGGACACAGATCGTGGCACATCAGCACGTGCACACGGTGGCAATTTTGGTTTGTTGGTTTTTATCCTCTTTCCCATTTCTCAGAGTCCCAACATCATGGTATTAACAACACTCAACACTCACAGAAGCACCAAGGTGGGAAAACGAGGTGGAGGAAGCAGTGTGCACAGCAGAGGGGTGAGAGCGGGGCCCACATGGCCAAAGGTTCTGGAAGTGGCCGGGGAGGCAGGTGGCAGGAGGTGGCCGGGGGCAGTGGGGGCCGGGTGGCAGGAGGTGGCTGGGGGGCCGGCAGGAGGTGGCCAGGCACGGAGCAGAGAGGGCGCAGAGCGTGAACACTGCCCACCATGGAAGGAAGCACAGCACTGCCGCTGAGCCATCATCTGGACGTGCGGAACACTCACTGCGTAACTGATTTTAAAGAAACAAAGGCAGAGACGGAGGACTCTGTGCCCAGAGGAAGGGGAGCAGCGTCTGACAGTTGCTCGGCAACACCAAGGACAAGTGTCTCCTACGGGACACTCCCTGTGCCAGGCACTGAGGAGCCAGCGGTGCCCTGCTCCCTGGAGGGACAGGGCCACAAGAACAAGCAAAGGGACAAGTGGGCAGAGGGTGAAGGGTGCTCTGCAGAAAGACAAAGCTGGCGGAGGAGGGAATGAAGAAGGTGAGGCGTTCCGGGGTGGGCACGGCTGCCCGCAGCTCAGTCAGGAGAGCCACACGGTGAGGGGACATGCGTGCAGAGACCTGGAGGGAGTAAGTCACACAGAAATCCAGAGCAGGACGGCGGTGCAGAGGCCCTGGGTATGGCCATGCTGCTGTGCTCCGGAAATGACTCAACACGGCAAGGGAGGAGCAGGGACAGGAGGCCAGAGAGGGACAAGACAGGTCCTGCCGGGCACAGAGGCTGCCAGCAGCCTAGGGCCGTCCCTCTGAGGGCCGTGGGAGCCCCGGATGGCTCTGCAAAGTAGCTGCTCTGGATCTTATTTTCAGAGGATCATGGACACCATGTGCAGCACAGCCCTGGGCACTGGGGTTTGCAGGGGGCCCGGTGAGGAGGCCACAGTCACCAGCAGGAGACAGGTGGTAGCTTGGAGCAGGGCGTGGGGCAGAGGGGCTGTGCACACAACACCAAGGAGATGCACTGACCGCTGGTGGGGGGGCGTGCGGAGACAGGAGAGAGCAATGGGAAGGGGGAGCCACCGTGTGCAGAGATGAGGGAGTGAGCAGCAGGATGCAGAGTCAGGGGGAGAAACTGAGGCCTTGGGAATTCAACTCAGGCAACACCTTTAACCCAGAAACCACCTGTAAAAATAGATGACCTGCTTAAGAACAAGCTCCCCTCAGGAATGTTCCTGAACAAAGGTCCTTGCCCATGTCCCTGCAGACTACAGAGAGATGCTACAGGGAGAATCAAACACGGAGGCGCTGCAGGAGGGCCAGGTGAAAGGTACGCATAGGGACAGACCTGGAGAACACCGAGGAAGGAGCCCAGACTCGCGGGCCCTGGCCAGCCAGCCATGCCCCATGTCATGGAGAAGGACGGGGACCCCACGTTCACAGGGTCATAAGTGGCAATACGGGGGCTTCTCATGCAAGGCTCAGTCTAGCATGTGGCCATCTGGGACCTCAAGAGGCAGGAGCCACAAGACCAGCAGCAGCAGAGCCCTGTGTGGCCACCTGGGTCTGTCCCCACTCCTGAGCCACAGGCAGGCCTCACAACTCGGGCAGTCTCAGACCTTCAGCAGCTCTCTCTGCAAACCTTGTTTCACTGACAGTACCTCTTCCTCAAACCCCAGATGAGGTAAAACCAGGCCTTCCAAAGGCACCTGCCCAGGCTCCCCGACAGCCTGAGTGGGACAATCACGATGTCCCCCTCTCTATGCTCCTAGTTCCTTCCCAAAAGCCCCACTGGAGCCACAGATGAAGAACCACACTGTCCACGCCTCTGATGCAGAGGGGACGCAACAGGCCAACTGAGCCAGGGAGTCAAAATGCATCCAGCCCAGGAGACAGGGTGGGACCTGAGCAGATGGAGAGAACAGGAAGAAGGCAGAGGAGCAGGAGAGAGGGAAGAGGGCAGTAGGGGAGAGGAGTGGGAGGAGGCAGAGGAAGCAAGTGGAGGGAGAGGAGGGACAGTGAGAGAGAGGAGCAGGGCTGGGGAGGAGGAGACAGGAGCAGAGGCCAAGGTGAGGGTAGGGGTGGTAGGAGCAGGAGGAGGGGAGGGGCTGGGGGGGGACAGAGGGAGAGCAGGAGGGAAGAAGAGGGGAGGGGGGGGAGAAGAGACCAGCCAGTGGCTAGTGTGGCCAGAGCACTGAGCGCGCAGAGAGCACAGCGGCAGCTGCATATGCAGCACAAAGGCTAGGTGGTTCTTGGGTTCCTCTCCCCAGGGTCTCTGCTCTCAGGTAGTTCCAAGTGGCTCCCGGGATTACCCTCGGAGTGCCCCCCAGGGAGACTTCAGGGACAGAGGTGTTAGCTGGAGCTCCCACGCTCCAGCCCCCACCCTCCCCCAACAAGGGCAGGTGCACACTCAGCCACCAGGGCCTGGAGGTCACCATGCAGCTGGGGCGGCAGAGCTTGCACCTGGACACTAGAGGGCGACGCTGGGCGCAGCCGGCCCACCTCCAGGACCCCAGGGAGGGGGTGCCCTCAGGCCAAGGCGCCTTCAGATGCCACCTTCAGAGGCTGCCACGATGCCCAAGACAAGGCCTCTGCTCCAGGCACTCCGACAAGGCCCTTGAGAACAAAAAGGGCCCCTCATCCCTTAGGCGCCCAAAGAGCAGGGAGCAGGCCACAGCCACACTAACCAGAAAGGGCTGCAGGTGTTCCTGCGTCTGGGCCAGCTCCCCGCCGGCGTGGCCCTCACTGTGGGGCCACAGGGCCGGCCTGCTGCACCTAACACTCCACCTCCTCAGCTGCAAACCAGGCCCAGACTCCCTCCCGCAGCAGAGGGCCGGCTGTGGGGCTCGGGGACACAGTGCACACAATCGGACGCGCCTTAGGCGTTTAAAGCTCTCACCTACCAAGCATCACGGCTTAGCCCAGCCGACCTTAAACGTGCCCGCGCATCAGCTAACACAAAGTCTGGTCTGCAGTAAAGGGCTGAGTATCTCGTGGAATCTACTGAACATCGTACAGAAAGTGAGAAAAGCACAGGTGCCAGTGCACGGCTGTTGACCCTTGTGATCTCGATGCCGACCCGAAGCTGTGGCCAGAGGCCCGCATCACAGGAGAGGAGCGGGCCATGGATCACCCGCCCAGGAAAAGATCCACACTCAAGATAACAAGCATAATCTCTAGCGAATGTGTATGACTTTCATATGGTCATAAAGCCAAAAACCAGGAAGTTGGACCCTCCTAAGTCGGGAACCATCTGCGTATACAAATACATACATAAAGTTGGGGATCCCTGGGTGGCTCAGCGGTTTAGCGCCGCCTTTGACCCAGGACATGATCCTAGAGTCCCACGTTGGGCTCCCTGCGTGGAGCCCACTTCTCCGCCTGCCTGGGTCTCTGCCTTCCTCTCTCATGAATAAATAAAATCTTAAAAAAAAAAAAAAATATATATATATATATATACACACACACACACACATATAAAGCACCACAGCCACACGGAGTGAAGGCCCAAGATGACAGCAAGTGTGCAATTACTTGGACCTTGTGGATTCCCCGGCTCTGTGTCCTAAGCACTGGATTCTGTGTCCCCAGTGAAACGACACACCTCTGTGTGCACCAGAGGCCCCCTCCTTACAGCCCCAAGGCTCCCACTGTGCTCCCCAGTCTACCCAGCTCCACGTCCAACCAGGTACCAGGTCCCCCCAGCCTGCCCTGCAGCACCCGAGAAAGCGACCGTCACCCAGCCCCAGCCCACACCCTGGGCCCCTTCCCCAGGCTACCAGCCTAATTTCTTCCCTGTCCCTCCATCCCTCTGCCTACGCGCTCCTGAGTGGCTGCCCAAGGCCGCTGGAGGCACCCTGCCCAGAAGTCTTCCATGGCTCTTCCTTCCACAGAGGAGCAACCACTTTCGGGTGTCCTGTGCCAAGCTTCGCTTCCCCGGCACCTTCCAGAGGCGTCATGCCGCCATGCCAAGCTCCTTCTGGCCCTTGGAGCGCTCAGGACCTGCCCCTCCCTGCTTGCTGGCCTCTGCCCCTCCCCACCCTCCCCCACCAGGCCGGGGCTCAGCAGCTGCTTCCAGTCCCCAAGCCTGGGAGCCTGCTGCAGCACCGGCCGCCCCGGGAGGCTCCTCCCCACCTCCAACTCCATCCCAGAGGCCTATTCCCAAAGGTCTTGGCCGACGGCTCCTCTACAGCAGCACCCAGGCTTTACCTCGGCAGTTTTGTTCTCCACGTGCATGTAGCACCTTCCCGCAGTTTCTGAAGTTTATGCAGTACTGTGTACGTGTGCGTGCCTGTCTCAACCAGAATGTCAGCTCCCGGAGAGCACGGCCTGGGGGATCTGGTTCCCTGTTTCTCTCCGGGGCCTACACCGACAGCAAGTGCTCGGCGAAGCCTGGCTGAATGAGTGGACCATGTGGGTGCTTTCCGTAGATGACCTTCCGGTCACAGGACCCTGCAGGGTGGGCCCAACTTCCCCAGTCACCTGCTGAGAGTGGATGGCGCAGAGCCAGGCCTGGCACCAAGACCAGACTGCCTCCTCCTGTCACCTGGGCCCCACAAGGCCATCCCCTAGCCACGGGCCCTAAGGGAACAGCTAACTCAGCTCCACTGAGCCCTTCCCCCTAGAAAACATGTCTCCTCCCCACCTCCACGTACAGGGACACCCTCCGCCCTCCAGCCAGACTGCGTGCTCGGGAGGGGGAGCTGGCAGGAGGCTGTGCATCCAGCCTCTCTCCCTCTGTGGTCGCAGAGGAAGGCCCGGAAGGCCCGGAGCCCCCGTGACCTGGAGGCCCCAGCACTGAGACACGGCAGCTCCAAGGGGCCTCTGGACGGCACATTCTGCCCTCGGCCCCATCCTGCTCCCACGCACAGACGCACGCGGTAAAAATGAACGCCTCCAAGTGTCATTTTCTTGGGCTTCAAAGCAGCAGCCTTTTGCACGAGTAAATATTGAGTCAATGCTAAGAGCAGAATGAGCTGTTAAGTTCTATTTGCTACTTTCATCCCCAGGCTCATAACAGAGCACAAGCTAAACAAAGAAACACAGCTCTCCGCCGACGAGATGACATTCAGCAGGTACAATCATTTCTGTGGGCACTTCTCACATCAGTGATTTGCTTCTCCAACATTGGCAAATATTTGCCACTTATGTCTTTTATGTAATGTGGAAGATAATATATTCCACTGTCTTCCAAGGCTATCTTAAATGCCTTATAAAAACAGGCAATTTACTGGCTGTGTTTTCTCCTGCCACTAAATACAAATCCAGTAATTGTTTAACTTTGAAAGCTTTTTGGTGTGAGATTTGATACTTAAACAGAATGCTGAAGACAGAAAACACTCATAATGCCACCAACCCAACAAAAGAATCTTATTTTTACGTATTAACCTTCCCTCCTGCCGGCACACAGCCTCTTTCCCACGAGTCCTGAAAGCTCTGTTGTGCGAAGGACTGGAATTGCCACAAGTTATCCCCCTGACGAAGCCCACGGAGAGACCAATGGGGGCTCAGCTCCCGACCCGGAACTGCAATTCCTATCGGTGTATCCTGTCTTCGTTAAGTACCTCCCTGCCCCCTACCGTCAGAAAGCACTTAACTCAGCCAAGAGGATCTGTGCAAACTGCCCTGACTGGCGGTGACCACATGGTGACCACGTGCAGCAGGGCTCTGAAAATCCAGGTAAAGGGTAAGGAGCCCAACACAAGTGAAGAAGGTAGACAACTAGCACTGCTGAGTGTTTACCGTGTGCTGGGCATGGTCCTAAGCGATCTACACGCACCCCTCCCTGGGTCTGCCCACTGCGTGCAGCTAGCGCCGCTGGGTGGGCGAACGAGGGCCCCAGGAGCACTACCAGGCTCGCTTCTGTCTCGGGGCTGAGAGCACTGAACCCACACTCCCGACTCCCAGCAGTCATCCTCAGAACCTCCGCCCTCCCTGCACCCTGGGACCTGCCTCAGGGGTACAGGTGTTTTGGTCAGCTGGAAAGGCAAGTGGCCACGGTACGTGCTCAAACCCCCAACTAGATTCCACGATTCCATGCCCGACCCACCCGACTTCCCAGTGTCGTGGGTGAGACTTCCACCCACCAAGTTCGCAAGCTCCTCCTCTCCCCGACGCACATTTCAGGATGCTCGATGACCACCACTAGTCACCAACACAGGGTGGGGATCACTGGTCTGAAGGACAGTTCCCAAGCCTGTCATAATGACAGGAAGCTGGGAATAAGCTAAGTGCCCATCAGGAGGGGCAGTAAATGAGTCCTGGGCACCACGGAGCAGTGCGCTACACGGCACATACAGGCCAGGTGGTTCCCTAGCGCTATCCCGGGAAATACGCTATGAAGCTTAAAGTGGGGGGCATGGGGCGTCTGGGTGGCTCAGAGGGTTAAGTCTGCCTTTGACTCAGGTCATGGTCTCAGGGTCCTGGGATCGAGTCCCACGTGGGGCTCCCTGCTCAGCGGGGAGGCTACTTCTTCCTCTGCCTGCCGCTCCCCCTGCTTGTGCACTCATGCTCTCTCTCTCTCTCTCTCTGTCTCTCGCTCGCTCGCTCTCTCTCAAATAAATAAAATCTTTAAAAATAAATAAATAGTTCCTTTCCAACTAGGGCCCAGCACAAAGAAGGGTGGCGAGAAGAAGGGCCGTTCTGCCATCAACGAGGTAGTGACCAGAGAATACACCATCAACATTCACAAACGTATGCATGGAGTGGGTTTCAAGAAGCGTGCCCTTCGGGCACTCAAAGAGATCCAGAAATTTGCCATGAAGGAGATGGGAACTCCAGATGTGCGCATTGACACCAGACTCAACAAAGCTGTCTGGGCCAAAGGAATAAGGAATGTTCCATACCGTATCTGTGTGCGGTTGTCCAGAAAACGTAACGAGGATGAAGATTCACCAAACAAGCTCTACACGCTGGTTATCTACGTACCTGTCACCACTTTCAAAAATCTACAGACTTAAGTTAATGTGGATGAGAACTAATCGCTGATTGTCAAATAAAGGTACAAAACTGTAAATAAATAAATAAATAAATAAATAAATAAATAAATAAATAAATAAATAAATAAAATAAAGAGGGGGGCAGAGCAGCATTACCGTGTGTGGAGAAAGAAAGCAAGTATATAAACGTGCAGACTCCAAAGCGTCTCTCCCCAAGCGACTTCTGAATCGCCACAGGAAGAGAGGCCCCTCCCAGGGCAGGAACTGACGGGCATCGTGTTCACCAGCCATTGGAGCGGACTCTTCAACAGTAAGACGAACCAGCCCTGTGGGCTCCTGCCACAGGGACGTCCCTGCCACAACAACAGGCCCAAATCTCATCAGGAGGAACACGAGACAACCCGCGCAGAGGGGCGAGGGGCGTCGCAGAAGAGCTGGCCTGCCTGGAGACACTGTGCACGCCGGGACCCCCTCCAGGCTGACCGGGAGGACCCACCGGGAAAAGCACCCAGCGGACATTCCTGGGACGACTGGCACAGCGTGAGTGTGGACGACCTCGCAAGGAGGAGCGAGGAGCACCGCATCACTGTGAAATGTCCTGACCGATGACAATCTTGGGACCACGCAGACCAAGCGTCTCACTCTCAGGAGCCCGGGACACACTCTCTCCACGGACTCACACGGTTCAGGGATACATGCACATGCTCAAGCACAATGAAAATGGGGCAAAGTGCAAACAAATGGTGAATAGAGGAGTCACTTCTGTTCTTGCAGCTTTTTTGTAAACTTGAAATTACATCAAAATAGAAAGTTTAAAATGTCTTGTGCATCAACTGTCTGTGGAATAAGACGCCCAGAACCACGAAAGGAGGGCAAGCAGGGTTGGGGGAAGGAGTGCCACATCTTTACGGCACATCCTCCGGTGCCCAGTGACTGTGTTACACGGCATGAGCACAACAATAGGGAAACGTAAAGGAAGAAACTTGGGGGAAGGACCCCTTCACACCACTGGGAGCAGCACCCAGGCGCCAGGCCCGCCCCTCAGCTTCTGCAGGCTCCGCCTCCCCGCCGGCTGGGTGCCTCATCTGCGGGCCTCATGCGCCACCTGCTGGCCAAGTGGGGCACTGCCCACCGGGCACACCACCCTCCGGCCACCCAGGCTCCAGCCCCTCGAGGAGCTCAGGACCACGCCACATCCCACGTTCAGGAGAGCTCCAGCATCCAGCAAGGTGCCCGAGGCAGAGCGGCGCTCCACAGAGAGGAGACGTGTAGAGGCAAGAACGACGAAGCAAGCGGAACTCCAGCAGGTGGACCTGACAGCAGGCACACGCCTCAGAGCCTGGTTGCAGCGCGGCCGCATGGCTATCGTGACCCCCAAGAAGCAGAGTGGTGGCTGGATCGTCTCCTGCTGGCCTGCCCACCCAAGCCCTGCCCTGGCTCCCCGGGGTGCTCACGGCCTGTCACATGCTACACCGACGCTAAGCCCCCAAAGGAAGGTGAAGTCAGCAGCGATCAGGACACCAGTCACCAGCATTGTCCCCCCGGAACACTCTGAAGAGCAGGCATGGCAGCCTGGCTGGCCCTACAGCTCCGAGAAGCCAAAGGAGTTCAATAGGGGCGTTAAGAAAAAAAGAACAGAAAAATGCCAGATCAACTGCTTTGGAAGCCCATTACCAAAACACTCTAGAGTAACCTTCGAGGACAAACAACTCCCATCTTCGTGACTTCCTGGCACAACACAGACCACCCTCCAACAAAGTAAACCACACATGGGAGCCTGGGGACGAAGCACCAAGAGGACAAGGCACATGTGCCCTCCCCTAGCGGGGGACTCACCGAGGTCTGTATGGGGGCCAGCAAGAAGCTGCTTGAACTTGTCGAGCCGAGAGGCCTCTCTTTCACTTAACGCTGAGCTGCTGAGGGCACTGGGGTCAGACGTCCCACCCAGTGCGACAGTCACCGAGTGTGGGAGAGACTGGGACCGCTGCAGGGGGACAGTGTCGCTGGCGCTTTCTGCGGAGAGAGAGAGCACACGGTGAGGATGGCTTCCTGGACCCCCCCCAACCATGTTCCCAGTTGGAAGGCTCCCACCTGCCCTCTGTGAATGCCACCGTGTCACAGTTGTCCCTTCCTCCACCACTGGGCAGTGCAGACCTACTACTGCTACTCAGCATGGAGTGAGATCAGTGAGCGCTCATGAAGCCACTGGCTTCCCGGTACAGAATTATTCCCGAGGAAAGTAGGTAGGGGCCCACGCAAAAGCAGGATGACACACAGAAAACCCAAGACCATCTCAGGGTGCACCAACGGTCAGGGCGCCCCCAAAGCAGACCCAGGTGACACGATCCCAGGGTCTGTTGATGTAGAGCTGGGATGAGCGTGCCCGCAGGCGTCACCTGGGCCTGAGCATAGAAGGAAGCCACCAAGGCACACACGGTGGCACTGAAGACTCTTTGCAGCCCTCAGATCTCCCCAGGCCCCAGGAAGGAGGCAGGGCAGGGGCCATCACCAAGACAAAGCACAGGAAGCTAGAGCCCACTGAAAGCTGGGGGGGGGGGGGCCCCACGGGCTGCAGGCCCATCTAACCCCAACCCAGGGTGCCACCCACCGCCACGCCTGACGGCCCACCGACCCTACGACAGGGACACACAGTGCCGAGGGGACACAGTGCACTAAATCCAGCAACCCAAGACAGGGAAGAGCCACAGGAGAGAGCCCGAGGCCCAACAGGTCACTCAGAAGGAGCTGCCAGGACCAACCACATCTTCCAAAACTGGAATTTAAACCAGTGGAGAGGGGCAGCCCCGGTGGCGCAGCGGTTTGGCACCACCTGCAGCCCAGGGAGTGATCCTGGAGACCCTGGATCGAGTCCCACGTTGGGCTCTCTGCATGGAGCCTGCTTGTCCCTCTGCCTGGGTCTCTGCCTCTCTCTCTCTGTGTCTCTATGAATAAATAAAATCTTAAAAAATTAAAAATAATAAAAATAATAAAAAAATAATAAACCAGTGGAAAAAATAAATTCCAGGAAAGGGGACAAGAAACAGTGTGAAGCAAACATGTGGGCTCCTGGCCACCACCTCCAGACTCCCACCAGCTCTCTCCTGCTGGCAGAGCAGACTCGTGAGCCTGAAAACAGGCGAAAGGCTTCACGCAGAAACCCTTGGGCCACAGAGAAGCAAGACGGCCCATGGCCTCCGGGCAGAGTCTGGCCCAGTTAAGCTTCCAGAAACGCCTGCCAAAGTGGGCGTGGAAGAGAGAGCTCCTGCAGGCCGTCCTCAGGGCTGACCCCTCCCTGCAGACCTCCCCATGGGCCTGCCTTGGGGAGCCCAGGGTGGCGGTGCTCAGACCCCCCTCCCCGCCCTCGGGATCTCCTACTCCACCGAGAGTCGTGATTCTCTAGGAAAGATGATCGACCAGAGGGACAGTTCCACGTTCTCCCGCAGGACTAAACATGCTGGGTTTACTCATCTACCATCTTAGAGAGACCGGTGTCATTTATGCAGACACATAAGTACCACTTCCTCCTGGGCAGAGCACAGTGATGCCCCCACCTGCCCCCCGAGGAAGCAAGAAGATTGACAGCCAGCGACCCCTCCGGGGCCCCTGGAGTGGGTCTCACGTGCACCGTCAGTGTCCAGCTCGGTCACAGTCAGCCAAGGAGATAGTCCTCTCCCGGCCATGTCCACTGAGCCCTCCACGGCCAAAGGCGGGCTTCGCCCTTCAGCCAGGGGCACCGAGTCAAGCAAAGGACATCTGACTTCAGGTACAAAGGCACAGGCTTCTCAGACTTGATGAAGAAAATCAGACGATCAAAAGTAAAGAAGCAGCATGGGGAAGGCCAGCCTGGGCCCCCCTGCTGCGCCGTCCCTGAACTTCGAACCGCCATCAATCCAGCACTGAAGGCCACAGCTGAGGGCAGCCGACAGGCCCTGTGGACTCTGCGTGGGGTGACGTGGGCTCCCCACAGAGCCGCACTGTAAAAGGACAGGCATCCGACATAAACGCTGGCAGTGGCAAGGGCAAGCAGCGTGCCAACCAGACCATAAAACATAGTGTCCAGGATTTTCCAAATGACACAAGGCTGCTCCTTCGAGCAATCACGGGAAATGGAACCCACAGGTCCCTCACCTGAATGGATGCCTGGCCTGGCCCACGGCCATGTGGCCCATGCAGGGACGAGGGTGGGACAGGGCGTGGAGGAGGGGGGAGCCCACGGTCATCAGGCCCTGAAGACCGCTCACTTTTCCTCACTGACATTTATGTAATGACACAGGAAACCAAAGAGAAACAAAGAAAATGGGACATGGTCCCCACCTTCGGAGAAGGTGCAAACCATGCAGACGAAGCATGCAGTCAGCCAGCCCAGCCCACCGGCACCTCCCCTCGGCCAGGATGCCCTCACCTCCTGAGCCCGGAACCTCACCCTCCTGGCAACCCTACAGACTTCACCTCCTCTCTGAAGCCTCCCTGACATGCCCCTGGCCCTCCTCAACAAAACTGGGCCTTCTACCCCGGGTGCTTCTGGGTCCTATCCACCGCTCCAAGGCTCCCACCCGCTCACAGAGGTGAAAGACTCGTCCCCGGGTCTCCCCACTTGACTGCCAGCCAACATGTCTGCACCGGGCCCAGCCCAGCAAGAACAAGAACTGACACGGTCGTCTTAGCTGCGACACCGAGTAAGCCATCCCCAGTATTTACAGGCCACCAAGGGGACTGAACACAGGCTTACGAGTCCTGCCCACCACTGCCAGCCCCCTGTGGCGTCGGCTCCCTGAGAGGCCACCTCGGGCTCGAGAGCAGCCCTCTCCCCCTTGGCACTGTGCAGTCGGGCTAGAGAGTTCCTGGGAGCCAGGCACCCGTGGTCCCCGCCCACTTCACACCATGAGCACACACTCCCCACCCCAGATGTAACCACCGAAAAGGTCCTAAAACATGACCTCGTGTGCCCCGGGGGTCAAATGACTGGGGAGAAGCCCTGTTCTCTGCAGCGAGGCCAGTGGCTAGCAGCAGGCCCTGGAGTCAGGGGCCCTGGACTTGAAACCCTGCCCCACCACTCAGCATGGCCCCCATGCCTCCCCCATAAGCTTTCTCCTACTAAAGTGGCTGCGAAGCTGAGGGGTCTGTTCGTTGTCAGGGGCGGCTACAGCCTCCAGGACTGAGACAGAGCCTTCTGCTGAGCCTACACCATGGGCCTGTGGTACTCTTGCCAGGGCGGCCCTGCGGCCCGAGTGGATACCCAGCCCACTCAGCAGGGACGGGCCCCCACCTCCAGGGGAGCTGAGGCCCTCCCAGCAACTGCTCCGATGGCAGGAGTGACAGAGGCTCCACCCAGGCCCCGGAGGTGGGGGCACAGCGAAGGGCAGAGGCACACAGGTTGACGGCACTGCTGGGCCGGGGTGCTCGGCGAGCACTGTGTCAGTCCCAGGGATCCCTGAGCACTCCCAGGAGCCCTAACTGGATTTTCATTTTTAAGCTCAAATACTTTGAAGTTGGGCCTATTTTAGAGAAAAATAGTTTAGATCCCAATATGAAAACTGGTCGAAGGAGCTAATTCACAGCGTTCTCGCCTACGGAGACGTGTGATGCTCTAAATGTTAGTCAGCTCCCGGGAAGTGTTTCTGAAAACTAGACGAGGGATAAACGCCAGCTCTGTGTGTCCCAGGAGGACAAGCTGAGGCTGCTCTTCAGAAGACTCCCTCTTCTGTCCTCAGGGCAAGCCCCCTGACCCTCGGAGACCCTGGGGGAGGGAGTCGGTGAGCCTCTGGCTGCAAGGGCTGGCCCCTCTGCCACCAGCCCCATGCCTCACCCCTTCACCTCACTGATGCTCATGCGTCACGTTCTCAGAAGGGTGACCTGGCAGTCTGATTTAAGATTACACCCCAGGTCTGGCCTGCTCTGTGACCACGTCCCACCTCTGTTGCGACCCATGGCACGTGTCACCTCCCTGCACACTCCAGGCCTCCTTACTGATCACGCATAGGTCAGCGTCTGTCTCCCTCGCCAGAACGTGTGCTCCAGGGCAGGTACTTCCTTGGGGCGTCCCAAGCCCTGAGAGCAGGGCCTGACCCGTCACAGAGGCTCTTCAAATAAGTATGTTGTTTTACATCACAGGCCCCCCAAAACCAAAGGAGCAAAAGTAATGAGCTCCAGGAAGGCCACTGAGCACCAGGCACAGGGATAGAAGTTTATAACCCAAATGGGGCAATTCTGAACCCCAGAACCTCCCCTACAGACCCTGAGCCCACATGTAGTATCCCTGGGGGGATCCTGGGAAGCGGCCAAAGGAGGTACAGCCTCTGAATGTGCAGCTGGCCTGGCCCCACAGCTGGAAATGTCACCCCTGGAACAACCATGGCACACAGCCATGGGAGTCAGGGTCCCCCGGGGCCTCGTGCCCACTGTGGGCCCCTCACACCCTGCCCATGAAAGCCACACACCACGCCCTCTGCTGGGAACACAAAATAAAGTCCACAGCTTCAGGAAGGCCTGCAGGCACACAGGTAACAACCTCAAAGTCTTTCAAGGGCATGAGCTCCCGCCACATGTAGAACAGAACCCCTGTAATGTCCCGCAGAGAAAGGACTCGAGCCTCTTTCCCTCTCACACTGTGTGTCCTCATGCCCCCGGCCCACCTGCAGGACAGGATGTGTGGCTCTCGCTGATGGACTTCACCAGCCGGATGTCACCGCTTGGGACCAAAGGGGGCTCGGCCACAGGCTTTGGCTTCTGCTCAGGGCCCGGAGCCTCCTGCAGCTTGTGGCGCTCCTGCTGCTGGCTGTGGTTGCGCAGGACGCGGTTGGCCGTCTCCATGACCACATCGCTGCTCAGGCTCTCTGCCGCCATGGCCAGGAGCCCATCCTCGTCCTCACCGGCATCCCAGGCATCGCTGGTGTTGCTCTCAAACTCCTGGAAAGTGCTGATTCTCTTGGCCTTCACGGGGGTGCTGGGTGCCTTGGGCGTGGCCTTGAGCAAGCTGCAAAGGAAAGGCAGACTTGACTTGTCCTCCCGGAGGCTAGAGAGCACTCACCCTAAAACCAGGCAGAAAGAAGCCTCCAGACGAAAAGTGTACATTCAAACTTTCAGCTTCAACTGAGCAACCCAAAGAGGCATCCTAAAGAGGACTCCTGGGGCACCTGGGGGGGCTCAGTGGTTGAGCATCTGCCTTCGGCCTAGGTCATGATCTCAGGGTACTGGAATCAAGTCCTGTATCAGGTTCCTTACTAAGCCAGGAGCCTGTTTCTCCCTCTCCCTCCACCCAACCTCCCCACTCGTGCTTGTGCTTGTGCTCGTGTTCTCTCTCTCATAGGTATATAAATAATCTTTTAAAAACAACAAGAACCACCAAGGAGGACTCCTAGGATTCAGTGGCAAGAGGGAGAGGCTCTCGAGGGGGAGTCCCACTGAGCAGTCTCTGCTCAGTGACAAAAGCCATTTAGGAGGAAGCCCAGGACAGCAGTCATGGCCTTCAGACCAAATCCCCAGACCTCACGTCAGCAGGTACCCGCAAACCTGCTAAGGCAGGTGGAGGCCACAGGAGTGGCCGTTCCCACAACCCAGGCCTCAGGTGTATGGACTTGACAACAGCACAGCTCAAGCAAGAGCCCCATGGTGTGTCCTGTAACACCTGCCGGTGTGCTCCTGCGGGACACACCACCCCATGTGCCTCGGGTGGAGGAGCGCACCCACGGGCAGGGCGAACCCCAGGCCGCTGGGCAGAGAGGGCAGTGGAGGGCAAGGGGCGAGTTAACCACGGTGAACAGGAGCCAGGCCCCCTCCCCTGCTAAGGGGGTGCCAGCTACGTGTTCTCCTGCACGGGCCCCTCCACTTCGGGCTGGGCTTCCCCGTCTACCCTCCTCCAGAGGACAAGCCACGCCGGGTCTCAACACATCTGCTGGAGGGAAGACCGCCTTCCTCCCCTCGGGACTCCCGGGGAGCGGGCGGGGGACCAGGGGCTCCCAGGAGCACATGTGATGCAGCCCGAGCGCAGACCCCACTTACGTGCCATGTAGCAGTGGGTCGAAAGGGGGGTGCTGGGCACCATACACGTGCTGGATGCTGTTTAAAAAGACAGGGAAAACCAATTAGCCTCTCTGCGGCCTCCCCATGAGCCCACCCCCGGCCCAGGGAAGGACCAGGTCCCAGCAATCCTCCCTCAGCAGCCACGGGTCCCGAGGGCCCGTCTGGGAGGGATGAATGGCACCATACAAGCCCTCACCACACACACAACGGGGCATTCAGCGCGCCCTGCCAACGGGCCTCAGACCGCATCACCAGGGCCTCGGGCACCCACCCTGGACCGAGTGCCACCGGCAGTACCCAGAATGAATGCTGACATGCTCGCCTGGGAGTTCTCCTCTGGGGCCATTGTGTCCAAACACAAAATGCAGAATCGCAAAAAGAAGTTAAATGTATTTTTTTTAAGACACAATGGTTTTATTATAAAAGTCTTCTGGGGGCCCCTGGGGGGCTCAGTGGTTGTGTCTGCCTTCGGCTCAGGGAGTGATCCCGGGGTCGTGGGATCGAGTCCCGCAACGGGCTCCCCGCTTCTCCCTCTGCTGCCGCTCCCCTGCCACTACGGCACTCACTTTCTCTAAGTATTTTCTAAAAAATAAAATTAAAAATAAAGTCTTCTGCTCATCAGAGTAAACTTGGAAGACAGATGGAAACAAAATAACGCCCACGGCAGAAAGCTGGGGTGGTCAGCTGAGTGACCCCAGCCACACCCTTTCCTCCGCGGGAGACGTCCACCCGGGGCAAGGGGGGACCGTGACCCAGGGCAGGTCAGTCACAAGTAGTACAGACCCTTCCTTGTCTGCCTGGAGGAGCCAAGCCGAGCAGGCACACCCTCGGGCCCTGGCTCCCCTGGCTCCCCCGGCTCCCCTGTTCTTCCTGCCGGGAACACGGACGGATGTGAGGCCCAGGGCTCCCCAGCCTTCACACCCCGGGGAGCAATGAGCAGGAGGTTATAAAACCACCCAAGGACGCGGGCACAGCGGGAAGATGAGCAAGAGCTCGGCTCTTGGATGGCCTTGCAGGGTGCCCACTGCAGCCGCCCCCTCCCCAGGACACGGGATAAGCAGGCCGCTAGCAGCGTTCGGTTCGGCTCAGCCACTAGCGGTGACACGGCCCGTTATGGTCCCCGTGCAACGCTTGGGGGACCTCGTGACAGGGGTGTGCAGGCTAACGCTAATGCAGACACAGAGGCCTTTCGTGCACCCAGAAATGTTTTAATTTTTAAAAATAGAATGAAATCCTACTTTTCACTAAGTAACACATCATGACGGTTTCCCTATATTGTTACCATCCAACTTACTTAAATGCATTTATTTACATGTATTGGCAAGTACAAAAAAAAGTATGCTACATATTAAATTTATAAACAACAATGGGGGTAGCCCAGGTGGCTCAGCAGTTTAGCACCGCCTTCAGCCCAGGGCGTGATCCTGGAGACCCGGGATCGAGTCCCATGTCAGGCTCCTGCATGAAGCCCACTTCTCCCTCTGCCTGTGTCTCTGCCTCCCTCTCTCTGTGTTTCTCATGAATAAATAAATAAAATATTTAAAAAATTAAAAAATTAAAAAAAATAAAAACAACAATGGGGGTGCTGGGGTGGTTCAATGGTTGAGTGCCTTTGGCTCAGCTCAGGTCATGATCCCAGGGATCAAATTCCACACTGGGCTCCCCACAGGGAGACTGCTTCTCCCTCAACCAGTGTCTCTGCCTCTCTCTCTCTCATGAATAAATAATAATAAATAATTAAAAAGTAAAAACATAACAATGAGAAGGCACACAAGATTTCGCCACACACTTCTCTGCAGCCCCTTATAAACCTCTAATTATCTCCAATTGTTTAAAGTTTTTAAAAGTCATAATCAAAGGAGGCGCCTAGCTGGCTCTGTGGGTTAAGTCGTGGTTCAGGTCATCATCCTGGGGTCCTGGGATCCAACCCAGCATTGGGAGCAACAAGCAGGAGGTTACAAAACCTCCCTGCTCAGCAGGAAGCCTGCTTTTCCCTCTCCCCCTACCGCTCCCTCTGCTTGTGATCTCTTTCACTCTCTCTCTCTCAAATAAATGTTTTTTAAAAATCATAATAGAAAAAATAATTTTAAAATAAAAGTCATAGAATAGAATGAGCAGCAGTGAACTCACTGGTGGCCGGTGCCATCTCCCTGGAAGGTCCCACCACATAACTACACCATAACTCATTTAACCAATGTGGCTTGTGATGCACACTGCCACAGGTGGTCCGTCCACGTGCCCCACAGCCATGTGGACAGACCACAAATCACTGCTAATTTAATGGGAGAAAAATGGCCTCGATGCTGGTCATGTGTCTCAATTATTTTTGAGGTTAAGCAATTTCTCAATATTTTTGTGCACTTGTGCTACTTCTGTCAACTGCCTATTCAGACCCTCTGCCCATCTTTCTAAGGGGTGTTCACCCTCTTCTCACTGCTTAGTAAAAACCTGCTGTCATTCAGGCAGCGTGGTTGGCAGAATAATGGCTAAAGACGTCATATCCCAATCCCAGAACGTGTGTGTGTCACCTCCCACGGCAAAGGGGGCTTTGCAGATGCAACAGAAGATCTAAGCCCTAGGAGAGCACCCCGGATTAGCCGAGTGGGCCCAATCTAACCCTGAGTCCTTAGAAGTTCTCCCTCCCTCTGAGGGTATGAAGAATGCTCTGGTCAAGGCTACACTCCTGGCTGTGAAGATGGACACAGGGGGCCACGAGCCAAGAACTGTGGGAAGCCCAGAGAAGCTGGAGAGGCTAAGGAAAAGCCTTCTCCTACGACCTCCAGAAAGCTCTGCCGACACCTTCATTTTAGCCCAGCAAGACCCATGTCCGACCTGTGACCTCCAGAACTAGAAGATAAATGTGCACTATCAGCCTATAGGTTTGTGTTGATTTGTTACAGCAGCAACAGAAAACCAGAATGGAACAGAATAGTGCCAGGTGACAAATCCGTCTTCCTGGCTGATGGAAGCTTAAAGGTCTCTGTGGTTAAGCCAACCTCACTTGTATGCGTTTACCCAGGGCTCTCCTCTGAGGACTCTACTTAAAAAAGCTCACCCCTACCTGTCTTAGTCTGTTCCAGCTGCTATAACAAAAATACCACGCACAGGGCAACTTATAAACAAGGGCGTTTGTTCCTCACGTTTCTAGAGGCTGGAAGTCCAAGACCAAGGTTCTGGCAAGGGCCTCAGCTGGTACCTGCTTGCTGTGTCCTCACCCAGTGGAAAGGGCAGGGAGGCGCTATGGGGCCTCTTTTATAAAGGACCTAATCCCACCACAGGGGGCTCCAGCCTCAGGACCTCCTCATCCCCCAAAGACCCCACCCTCCTTACACCCTCACTCTGGGTGTTAAGGCTTCATGCGAGTTTTGGGAGCACACAAACATTCAGCTCAGCAGACTTACTGAGATGGTGTAAATATCCAACAGTGTTCTTGTTCCACACTTCTGTGCTTTTATTTTCTACCTTGAGTTTTGTGTCACCTAGAATTTATTTTATTTTTGCTACATACTGTAAAATAAAACTGTAAAAAAAAATAATAATCCACTGCTCCAATGCCTATTTGTTAAAAACCTACCCTTTTCACTACTGATTATCTTCAATATGCAGAAGATTCTTCTATATTGGGGCATTTTTTCAGTTTTCCATTAGTTCCTACATTCCTGTGCCTGTGGCACATTTTAATTACAGAAAATGTTCTTTTATATTCTAAAATTTTTCAGCAAAATTGAATGGGCATCTGATAGCCCCCGCTTTGTGACAGGCATCATGAGGAGTACCAGGCAGGCAAAGACAAGCACACTGGACTCCAAACTCGTAAGAACCTTAACGTTTGCTTATAAAAACAAAACAATGAATTGGCATATGTAATGTTCTATGAGAACAAAAACCCGGTAAAGTGGAACATTATTCCCCAGAACAGTACTCAGCTATAAAGTGTTGCACTGGCACATGCTCTGAGGAAGAGCCCTGAAAACAGCACACCAAGTGTACGAAGCTGGTCATAAAGAAACACCTATTACACGATCCCATTGACACAAAAATGTCTAGAACAGAAATCTATAGAGACAGAGGTAGACAAGTGGTTGCTTGGGGGGGAGGATAGGAGGCCAGCATAACAGCGAGAGACTACAGAGCTTCTCTCTGAGAATGAAAGAATTGAATTCATTTCTCAGAATGAATGCCACTGATTTTCACCCCGTGAACGAAGGAATGGTGTATGCGAATTTAAATGTTAAATATTTAAATTTAAATATTATACGTGAATCTCAATGAAGATGTTAAATTTTTAAAAGGCAGCACAGCTTCCACCTAGTTCTCTTGGGTTCTCTCCTGGAACCCAGACACCAGGCTTTGAAGAAGCCCAAGCTAGCCGCATGGAGAGCTCACCTGGAAGCACTAGAGGCAACAGCTTCAGATTACGTCCCAGCTGACGGCCGCATCAACCTCGATGTGTGTGTGTGACCAGCCTTCTGATTTCCATCCAGCCTCTGAACTTTCCCAGTGACACCATGGGAAAGCCATCCCCTGTGACCAGTCTGAATCCCTAAAATCTCTTGGAGGATTCCCTGACCTTGAAAGAAAGTTTCCAGTTTTGGGGCAGCCCCGGTGGCTCAGCGGTTTAGCGCCGCCTTCAGCCCAGGGTGTGATCCTGGAGACCCGAGATTGAGTCCCACGTTGGGCTCCCTGCATGGAGCCTGCTTCTCCCTCTGCCTGTGTCTCTGCCTCTCTCTCTTTCTCTGTGTGTCTTTCATGAATGAATGAATGAATGAATAAAATCTTTGGGAAAAAAAAAAAAGAAAGTTTCCAGTTTTAAGAATCAAAGGGCCTGTATAATTGCTCTAGGCTTTAGCTTCCTTGTCCCAGAGTGGGAATAAGAACAAGGAAGAAATGAGACAGCCATAACTGGCAGCAGCTTGACTACCGCCAAGGGACCTACAGATAGCACTCACCAATATTACCCATCTACCTTGTTCACTTGCACCCTGCCCTCCTGTCTCAATACACAAATACGGCTCAAGACCAACGGGCAGTGGGGCCTCTCTGCCCACCACACACAAGTCATTTCTACAAGTCTTGAAGCATTAGCCCAAGCTGCAGGCTCCTTCCCTCCCAGGACAGCACAAACACATTAATTCTTCATGGGCACACTACTTGTGTTTATTGAGCAGAAAATGTTCCAGCAAAGTTCAAGCTTAGACTAAAAGGCATCTCATTTTATCTTATTAAAACTGCACTTTTATCTGGTCTTGCATAGCTAAACAGAAAAACAAGCTTCGGCTAAAGCCATTTTAAAAGAGTAAGTATCAACTAACATACCTACCTCATTCCACATAATGAAATCGTTCTTTAAAAAATATGTTAACCAATAAACTTTTTAATAAATCGTACTGCTTTAAAACACTACAGTAATTCACCGTTTTGAAGAGGACCCTAGTGATTCCTTACGAAAAGCAGACAGGCATGACATAATGTCACTTCTAGGTACACGCTGTGGAAAACCCTTGCCTAAGGACACAGGAGACAGGTTCGGCAACGTCGCTAATACTAAAAAGAAAAAAAATTTCCAGAAAACCCTAGATATCCATTATCAACTGAATAACGAATAAACAAACTGGAACATACACATATAACAGAATACTAACCATAGTAAACACAAAGGAACTACGAGAATCAAGATCGGTAAATTTATAAACGTACCAATGAAGGGTACCTTGAATATACACAGCATGACATCATTTAAGAAAGCTTAGAAAATGACACTATCTATCATTTCGGATACATACACAAGTGGCTAAAACTCCTAGTGCATGATAGCAGTGAAAACAAATTCAGAATAATGATGGGGGTGGAGGGGTGGGGGGAGGCGGGGAAGCTGGCCCAGGAAAAGAATGCAACAGCTTAAACTGTGTATGTGTGCCAGCTTATCCCTCATGCTGGATGGAGGACCATGCATGTTCCCTGTGTGGCTGCCAGAGGAGGGCTCAGCCACCCAAGGGGCCAGAAAATAGAGTGCCCCTCCAGGATACTACCTGCTGACTCGGACCCCCAGCCCACCCCTGTCCTGGTTACACTGGACACTGAAACCTTGCAGAAAGCAAGCCCAAAATCTTCCATCACCAGAGAAATGCAAATTAAACCCACAATAGGATACTACTTCACACCCAGAAGGATGGTAAAAATTAAAAGGGTAATTACAAGCGTTGGTGAGAATGGAAAGAAATTCAAATCTTACATCCTATCGATGGGGATATAAAAACGGTGCAGCTGCTTTGGAAGACAGGCTGGCAGGTCCTCAAAGATCAGATACTTACCACATGACCCTGTATTTCCACTTCCAGGGTCCACACCCAAGAGAAATGAAAACAAACATCAACACAAAAAAATATACTGTGTCACTTATAATAGCCAAAGTGTGCAGTCGCAAGGTCCATCACCTATGCCCATTGTCAGGTTACAACAAGGAAGGAAGTGCTGACATCCATGCCCCCCCCCCCCCCCCCCCCCCGTGGATGAAACCTGAAAATACCACGTGCAGTGACAGAAACCAGTCACAAAGACCAGAGGCTATGTGATTCCACACACAGGAATAAGCAAATGTCTAGAATAAGCAAATCTACAGAAACAAAAAGTAGATGAGCAGCAGCCAGGGGCTGGGGAGGAGGGAACCGGGAGTCACTGCCTGCGAGCTTGGCGAGCACCGCCCTGGTGGTGAGGCAAGTGTTCTAAAACTGACTGTGGTGATGACTGTCCAACTCCGTGAATAGACGGAAAATACTTTAAGTGGGTGAAATAGAGGATATGTAAATGACAGCTCGAGAAAGAAGAGAGGGAAAGAGATTGGGGGAGGGAGGGAAAGAGAGGGGGATGGAGAGGAAGGGACAAGGGAGGGAGGGAGAGAGGGATGGATGGATGGATGGATGGAGAGGGAAGGAGGGGAGAGGGGAAGAAGCAGAAGGATCTCCTCCCTGACCAGGAGTCCAGGAAGGCGGCTGTGCCTCGGGGGTCGAAGGCTTAAGCAAGGAAGCCTTTCCGCATCAACCACCCGGCTGACCAACGTCACTCGACAGCCCGTTAAACAGATCCGAGTCCACTTCTGCAGCCCCGAACAAAAGTCTGTAACGCTACAGCACAGAACAAAACATCTCAGGAGCTTCAAGTAAAAATGACACACATGGTACCACCCCCCAAACTAAGACTCCCTCAGTGGTGGACGGTCACGAGAACACAGGTAAGCACAGGGGCAGGAGGACCAAGGCCAGAGGGAAGCCGTGATGCTGCAAGGCCTCCGGCTCGGGCTTGACAATAAGGTGATTCTCTCATGTGCTTTCCAGCAAAGGTTTTCCTGGTTTGACTTGGACGCCCCAACACCAAGGCCCTGGTTTTGAGACAAGACGGATGGACAGACGGAAGGGGGACCGAACGGGGCCCAGGATGGCCTTCTGTTTCCCTCAGTGAAAGGCTAGAACAGCAGCAGGGGAAGCAGCCCTGCGTGAGACCACGGAAAGAATCGTGCGGAAATGAAATGTCCTAAGCATCAAAAGGTAAGCGAAGAACGCTGTGACATCCGTCACCTAGGACGAACTGCTGCCCACGGCTCGTGGCGGGTCTGGAGCCCCCGCCTCCGGGCCCCCACGCTCCACAGCGGTTTGTTGAAATATGAACTCAATTAGCGCCTGATTTACCATTAGGTTCATTCTAGCACATGGTGATGTTCCCCAGGTTTATAAAATATTCAAAAGAAGTAAGTTTTCCAAGGAAATTAACTTGAAAGGGCTTCAGAGGAAAATGTATGACACGCCATCACCGAGCAAACAACTGCACGGTCCCTCTGCCCACCACACGCCCGGCTCCTGGCCCCGCGGCCCCAGGTCAGAGGTCCCTCAGGCTGTCCCGGTGCTGGGAACCACAGCAGCCCCCCGACAGTGTCACCTCGCCTGGCCCACATGCTCTCCGCCATCTGGGCCCCCATAGGGTCCCCCGTCCCGCTCCTCGCAGCCCCCAAATCCCAGCGGACACTTGGGCAACTACTGAGCCAATTGGGAAGTTGCTCCGGGGACATCTCTTGAAATAGGTCTTGGAAATGAGCTTGTTTACGATCCGGTTTTCCTTCACCTGAGAAAAGCAACGTGTGGACTCAGGCTGGTGGTTGTGTGGGGCGGGGGGTAGGCAATGTGGGGAAGGTGGGCAGGAGGCACAGCCTCGGCGAGTCCTGGGGAAGGGACGGGCAGCACGGCGACCGCGGCTAACAGCGCGCTGCACACTGCAAAGCTGCTAAGAGGACAGATCTTCACAGTTCCCACCGGAAGACAAACAACCGGGCCGTGTGACGCCTCAAATCAGATCGTCATATCATACGCACACGTCACTGAACACAGTGTTGTGTCAACAGACCTCAACCCAAACGAAAGCCATGAGTCTTTATTATAGAAAACAAAATATAAGTAAAGACAAGCTTTCGGAATCTGCCGAAATCTGCTGAAATCGGGGGCAGCCACTCCCGAGCCCCACCACCCCGCAGGCTCCACTTCTGCTCCTCTGCCGCAGGCCTCTCCCTCCTCTGGCCTCCAGGCTCATGCGTCCAGCCCCTTCTACCTTTCTCTGCGCCCCCCCACCCCCCCCAACCCCATTCCCGCTGCCCACGCAGAGGCTCCTCAGCCTCTCCCCGCCTCCTCCCACTTTACGGGAATCCTGATGCTACTGACCGATGCCTCCAGGTAAAAGCTTCTCAGACGGCTGCCCCGGGTGCCGCTGCCAGGTCGGCCACTCACTCCCCACCTCGCACTAAGGGGTCCGTCACAGTCTGCTTTGCCCCAGGGGCCACCCCTCACGCCCACTTCTCAGCGTCCAGTCCTGGGACAACCACCATGCCAATCGGGCAGGAAGACCAACAGGCGACCCTGCCTCCTGCACCCTCCCAGCCTCTTCCACCAGCAGCTCCTGGGCCTGCTGGGGCGGCCCGCGTCGGTGCCATCTAGAATCCATCTGCTGCCCCCACCACCCTGGATCAGGGCTCGGTTCCTTCTTCTCCTGACCAGGCCACCAACTCCTTCTATGACTTCATCTCCACGAACAGCAACCCAAGACCCCAAGGGCCACCCTCACCTCCTCCCTGAAGCATGCCGCCCCATTCAGCCAGTCTCCACGTCCTCCTAAACCCTGAAGCCTTTCCCACAGCTACACCCTCCCCCCTGCCAGTGTCCCAAGACAGAGCTGCAGCAGCCGCCCCGCTGCCTCTGGTTCTGCCAGGCGGGGGCAGCTTCACTCCCCAGCTCAGAGTCAGCCACAGGGAACACCTGGAACCTTCCCTGTGCCTCTCCCGCCCCTCCCCACACAACCACCCCAGCTTGGGGCGCGCTGACCCCCAGCACAGCACTGGCCCCCAGCATACCCCATCTGATGACCCATCCCCTGAGGTCAGGTCCCTGCTGGCGGCACTCCTGTGTCCTGTTCACCTTTCCCTCAGCGGGGCCCTCATCCAGCCGCCTGGCTGCCAAGGCCAGCGCCGGGCCCTGTCTGCAGAACACCCCCACAACCAAGTCCGTACCTATAGGAACTGACGGTCCTTCGAGGTCCAGGCTGAGGCCACCTCCACCCTCTGCCAGCATCTCCCTCCCCTCGCCCAGGCCACCCCAGGAACTGCAGGGTGCCCCCCAGGCTTCACTGCGGGGGTCCAGGCCAGCACCAGCTGTAGGGCCTGGTGTGCACACAGAAGGCATCCAATAAATGCTTGAGACATTTAACGCTTCTTTGCTACACAAATATTTGAATGACGAAGCATCTTCACCATAAAGGAATCCGGATCCACAGGAGCACGTTCTCTCAGAACTGGATGGAAGGAGAGCCCTCCCTCCCATCAGCTCCTACACTGCCCTTGCCTGACCCAGCCCGTCAGAGCACTGGAAATCACACCAGTCCACGCAGCCAGATCTGATTGAGACATGAAATGCCACGATGGCTCTAGTGACTGGTTTGGGAACAGAAAACTAATCCGAGAGGAGAGCACAATTCCAAGAAAACAAAACGGGGCCCAGAGCCACCACGTCCTCACAGGCCAACCCGTACCACAGCAGCCAGTGTCCAAGAATGCCCAGGGGCACTAGCAGCTCTCCTGGCCGGACAGCTGCCACCAGCAGAGGCAGATGTATCCTCCAATCACAAGAGGTGGCCTTACGTGCCTGCCCCCCCCACCCAAGGAGGAAGAAAATAGCATCACCAATACTTGAAGCTGTGATGAACCATCTCCCCTGTTAGGCCGGCAGGATCAAGGGGGATTGGGAGGCACCAACAAAGTGGCGCGGACCCTCCATCTTGTCACCCTCGCCTCGGAACTTTCCCGCCACCAGCAGACCTCCCAAGGACACATCATCGGGGGAGACAGGACCTATGCAGGAAACCTGAACCGCACCTTACCCAAACCCCATATAAGGCCATGAGCAGTTCTCGCCCCATACCATATGCCCTAATACCTATCACCCCGTACAGACACAACCCCTTACCTCTCCCCTTAAAAAGTTCACATGTACTCCCCTGGGCACCACTTCCCCGGCCCCGGGACATCTCCAGCTTCACTCCCTTGTGGGGCCATGGAACCTTGCCCAAGAGTGCTTTCATTAAAAGCCTGCCTCCACCCACCTTTGCCTGGCCAACCCATCTTTGCCTAGCCAACCCACCTTTGCCTGGCCGACCCACCTTTGCCTGGCCTATTTTGTTTCACTACCAACCATATCAAACTTGACATTTGGTGCTGAAACCCGGGAGATCGAGGCCCCACGCTGGTGGGAAGCCTCTCTCCTCTCATCACCAGGACCTCAACTGAACCCAATGCCTTGAGAGGCCAGGTAAGTTCCCCCGATTCCGTGCCCCTGTCCAGGTAGTCCTGCCTGAAGCCGCGGTCGCACCAGGACAACTCCACTGAGCCACCGGGTGGCTCTCTATTGGTCCCTGGGAACAGGAGACGTCCTCATCCTCACAGTGACCTCTGTTTCTGTCCGTGACCCTAAGCTGCAAACGGGGACACCTATTTTCAGTCTCTGGGTTACCCAGCGGGAATCGTGGGAACTGCCCAATCCAAATTTGACCCCAAAACTCCCTTGGGTTGTCTACTGGCCAACTTCGAAACTCTGGGGTTCTCACAGGATCTCAGAAAACGCTGTCTTATCCATTATTGTACAGTGGCCTGGCCTCAATACCACCGAGACAACCAGTCCCAATGGCCCCAAGGGGACTCTTCACTACCAGATCCTTGCGGACCTGAACTACCTCTGTCAACGCCAGGGTAAACGGTCTGAGGTCCCTTACATTCAGGCTTTTTGGAACCTCCGCTCTCGTCCCTCCCTCTGTTCCCAGTGTTCCACGGCTCAAGTCCTTCTGGCACAGGCACCACCCCCTTTTGTCCCAAAAACAAAAGCCTCTGATTCCTATCCTCCTTCCCCCCTCTCAGAACCTCCTGAGGGTCTCACTTGTCCCCCAGTCAGGGGAACCCCTAGCCCTCCTTCTCCCTACCCAAATCTCCTGCCCCCCTCCGTCTCCCTCTGCATCCCAAACACCCTTACCTATCCCTGACCACCTTCACCTCTTGCCTCTCGTCCGATCTCTACCCACACAAGGTCTCACAGGGTCTCTTCCTCCCCTGACCTACTCTGTCCCTTACGAGAGGTGGTGGGTGCAGAGGGCGTTATACGCGTTCATGTCCCATCTTCACTCCAAGATCTTTCCCAAATCGAGAAACGACTGGGCTCCTATTCACCCAGCCCAGACAACTGTGTCAAGGAATTTCAATATTTGGTCCAGGCATATGACCTGATTTGGCATGATTTGCATGTTGTCCAGACCGCCACCCTTACACAGCAGAGAGGGGCCGCATCCAGGCTGCTGCCCGAGAACACACTGGCCAGGTCCACTCAACGGATGCCGCTCTGCCGGTCGGTGCTTGGGCAGTTCCCGCCGTGGGTCCCGGACGGGACTATCAGGCTGGCCAGGAGGGCTGCCAGCACCGCCACGACCGCACGTCCACTGTCTCATCGCTGGCACGTGGGGGGCCTCCAACAAGGCCGTCAATTATGACAAACTCCGAGAAGTCGTTCAGAACCTGGATGAAAACCCTGCAGTTTTCTTTAATAGGCTCACTGAAGCTTTAACCCAGTACACCCGCCTGGACCCTGCCTCCCCAGCCTGGGCTACTCGACCCATTTTATCTCTCAGTCCTCCCCCAGTATCCGTAAAAAATTAAAGAAAGGCGGGGAGGGTCCTCAAATTCCCATTCCCAACCTGGTGAAAATGGCATTTACCATCTTTAACACCTGAGAGGAAGCGGCTGAATTTAAGAGGCAGGCCGGGCTCTAGCTGAAGGTACAACTTCAGACCCCAACCTTGGTGGCAGCCCTGCGGTCGGCGGGCTCCGGGAGCCCACAGACAGGGGGAACCAACCGCACCCGCCTGGGGCTTGCTTCAGATGCAGAACCGAGGGACGCTGGGCCCGTCAATGTCCCAATCCCAAGGAGCCAACGCAGCCATGCCCTCTATGTCGAATGAGGGGCCACTGGAAATCCGCCTGCCCCAGCCTCCGAGGATCCTCGGTGTCTCCACATGGAGGAAACCCAGCCTTCCAACTACTCGGATTGGACAATGACTGACGGGGCCCAGACTCGGAGCCCCCCCACCCCCGAGCCCAGACCCTGGTAGCGGGTAAGTCCATATCCTTCCTGTTGGACACAGGGGCGACCTACTCTGTTCGGCCTTCCTACTCAGAGGCCAGTTTCCCCTCTCCGGTAGCAGTGGAGGGAAGTGATGGCACCTCCTCTATTCCACGGACCACCCCGCTCCTCTCTCGCAGCCTGGATGGGTTCCCCTTTTCACACTCCTTCCTTATCATTCCTTCCCGCCCAGCTCCTCTCCTCGGCGGGGATATCCTACACAAACTCAAGGCCACCATCCGTCTTTCTCCCTCACCCACAGTCTCTGCTCACCTCATCTTACCCTTAATTTCCCCTGATCCTCCCCACCACCCCATCTCCCTTTACTTATCTCCCCAAGTCTGGGACACCTCTAAACTAATTGTGCCCACTCACCACCCCCCAGTAAAAATCCAGTTAAAAGATCAAACCTTCTTTCCTTCTCGACCCCAATTTCCAATTTCAGAAACTCACCGACAGGATCTTAAACCTATTAATTTGTCCCACTGCTTTATCTGTGCAGCCTTGGGCAAGGCCCCCCTTAGGGTGGCCGTTCTCCTCCCCAAACGATTTAACTGCATCAACCCCACACCCACACCTCCGGGACCTTCTCCCTCTCCCTGTAACATTCCCTTACTCACCGACCCCCTCAACCGCCAATTCCCTTTCTGCTATTCCACCCCTAACTCTTCCCCCTCTGCAACATCACCTTGTCAAGTGTTACCTCTCATCACGCCCCTATCGGTGGTTTCTTTTGGTGCAACGGCACCATTTCTAAATCTCTCAGTACCTCTGTCTCCCTCATCTGTCTGCCGGTCTCCCTGGCTCCACGATTAATGATCTATAGTCAGGCAGAAGTAGCCCTCCTCGCCAGCCCCCCAGAAAAGCAGAAACAAGTGGTCGGTCTTTCTCCCACTAGTTATCGGGGTCTCCCTGGCCTCCACCCTGGTGGCCACGGGATTGGGGACGGGGCCTTAATCTACTCTGTAGATTCCACCAGGGACCTGAAAGGCTTCAAGTGGCCATCGAGGCCTCCCTGCAACGCCAGGTAACCTCAGTGGCCCGGCCGGCCCTCCAGAACCCACGCGCCTCTGGCCTCCTCACCGCAGACAAGGGCAGAGCCTGCACGTTTCTCAGCGAAGGATGCTGTTACTACGTCAGTGAAACAGGTGCACTGGAGCCCAATCTCCACACCCTCGCCAAACTTCGTGAGTCTCTGGAGGCCCAATACCACGCCAGCAGCCCAACGACACCCTGATGGTGGCAGCCCCCACTGGCCACACGGCTCCTCCCCCTTCTAGGTCCACTCCTAATCATCGGCATACTATTAATGGTGGCCCCTTGCGCTCTCCAATTCATCCAAGAATGAGTTTGCAGAATGTCTCTAGTATCTGTCAACCAACTCCTCCTACACCCCTACTCCCGCTTGCTCACTTCCGAGGGACCCCACAACACCCCTTACTCAGCAGGAAGTAGCCAGATCTGAACGGACGCCCTATAACAACAAAAGGATCAGAATGTTGGGCCGGGGAGATCAAGGGGGATCGGGAGGCACCAACAAAGTGGCGCGGACCCTCCATCTTGTCACCCTCACCTCGAACTTTCCCGCCACCAGCAGATCGCCCAAGGACATGTCATTGGGGAAGACAGGACCTATGCAGGAAACCTGAACCGCCCCTTACCCAAACCCCATATAAGGCCATAAGCAGTTCTTGCCCCATACCGACTCCACCAGTAATATGCCCTAATACCTATCACCCCAGTACAGACACAACCCCTTACCCCACCCCCTTAAAAACTCACATGTACTCCCCTGGGCACCACTTCCCCGGCCGAGACTTGCCCAGCTTCACTCCCTTGTGGGGCTGTGGAACCTTGCCCGAGAGCGCTTCCAATAAAAGCCTGCCTCAACCCACCTTTGCCTGGCCTCTCTATTTCATTTCACTACCAGCCGGATCAAACCTAACATCCCCCACTTCCCTCCTGCAGCCTAATTTCTGAAAGACGCATGGCCAGATGCCCCTTCTAGATCCCCACTCTGACAGCACAATGCAGAGTCCCACCAACTGGCTGGCCTCAGCACCTGTAGACAGCCTCAAGGGAAAATGAGAGAAGTAGGTGCATCCGCACCTGGGAACGGGCTGCCCCACCTCAGGTGCCCACGGTGGCGCCGAGGGACCCATCCCCTTTGGGAGACCCTGTCCTCTGCCCTGTCGCTCCACACAGGGCACACCCAAGGCCCTGGGACAATCCCTGTCGCCCTGCTGAGGGCTTCCTGCCACGGATCAGGAGCCCATCCAGAAGACAGGGTTAAATGCTGTTTGTCTCTGGGCACAGGCCTTGGAGCCAGCAGCCTTATTCTGTTTTTGAGTTTAGCAGATGTTGACTCAAAGAAGGGTCCTTTCAAAACCGGAGCAAGGCATATGCGGGAACAAGTGGAGAGCTGCCACGCAGCATGTTTGAGAACTGGATCAAGGGGGGCTGGCCACCAGCAGCCTGGCCAAGCTCAGGGGCGCAGGCTGGGTGGGAAGGGAGACGGCAGGTGACAGGCACGCCAGCCAGGGCAGGGGGCCCCACCAGGGACAGGACGGCGCCTCCGCGGTGCCAGCAAACTCCAGACCCTCGGAGGACAGACCCCAGGACAGGCAAGGACACCCAGAAGGGGCCCCCGGGGAAGAGAGCTAACGCTGTCGGGAGCCCAGAAACACACACGGCTCTGCCCTGAACTGGCGTGCCTGGCCTCAAAGCTGGCTGGCTCGTCTAGGAGCCAAGGGCCTGGGGCAGACACGAGCTCGGCAGCGCTACCCTAACCGCGTGGAGAGAGAGGCGTGCGGGCAGGGCTGCCACAGTGCCCGGCATGCAAGCTCCCCGGCTGGCTGTGCAAGCCGCAGCAGCGACATCTGCAACCCTGATCTCACACCACTGCAGACAGGCTGCCCACGCGGCTCTAACCGGCTGCACTCTGACAGCTACGGGTACCCCGGTGACCCTCAGCACCCGGGCTGGAATTTCCACATTAACCCCGAGAAGAGGAAACAGCATTTCAGAATGGGGAAACAGAAAGACTGGGGACATTCAGAATGAAAGTCCCCCCAGCCCACGGCCCCATAAATGGGAAGAACTCAGGCTGCCCTGTTCCCTCTGGGCCTCCCGACCCCTCTGCCTCTGGTCCACAGAGGGAACATCGGGGTGAAGCTAAAAGAAGCTGCTCCTCTCCTCCTGAAGAACCCCTGCACTGTGCCAATCCGAGTTCCTGGGAACCAGGTCCCAGACCCCCAGGCCCAGGGAGCCAGGCAAGGGCGGAACCCAGGGGGCAGCAGTGGGAGCCAGTTCCCGGGGGACCAGCTCTGCCACCTAGACGGGAGCCCAACTTCCCCAGCTGTAAACCCCTGGCTGCTGGGAGGGCGATGGCATGCCGTGTGTCAGGAGCCGGCATGAGAGGAGCAGCTGCTATCCTGCAGGGTCACAAGGGCCACGCTACCTCGTCCAAGGGTGTAGCACAAAACCCTGCCCTGGGACCTTCATCCACAGTGGCGCTCGGCAATGTCCGTGCCCCCAGGGTCGGGCCCAGGGGCACCCCCACGCCCGCCTGTCTGCAGGATCCCATGTGCGAGGCCAGGCTGCACCCTAAAGGGCCTGCAGGCCAGACGCCATGTTGCGTGTCTGAGGCATGAGGAAGCAGAGAAGCAGGGTTAAGACAGAGCTGCTGGAGAGGACAGGGAGGGGCAGGTGTGTCCGTGCCCAGGGTCACAGTGCCGCTGTCCTCCACGCTACATGCGAGCAGAGCTCCTCCACGCTAAAGGCTGGGGAGCAGAAAAGCAGATGTGGGCTCTCAGGGCATATTCCCACCCATGACCTCCGATCATGCCTTCAGCACTCGGGAAACAGAATATTTCCTCCCGCTCTCATTTTCAAAAAAGAATTTGTTTTAATCACAATCGTCAGGCATTTATTTTTTTTAATCACTTCTACCCTCACTTAAAATTAACCCAAGGATCTAGACTTACGACATTAGACACATACGGAAGAGAGGAAAAACATGATTAGCATTAAGTTTATTTTTCAAAATGTTCCCAAACTAAAAGGCATTTAATAACATGAAACAGAAGGACCAAGGAACAAACAAGCAAAAGCAACAATGTACAGAGCAAAACCCACCCACCGATGCTTCCAAGGGACCAACACAATAAGACCATCTCCACTCACGGATGGAGACCACAGGACACAAAGTCACCACCAGACCAGACTCCCGGGCTCCTTGCACAAAAAAAGAGTAAACAGGCACTCAGTCCAAACAGCCACTTCAAAAACACCAGCAAGGAAACAAACAGGTTTCTAAAGACACAACAGGGAGCCAGTCAGGGCAGCAGCTCAGAGCTTCTGAGAAAAGAGGCAGGGCCTCCCCTGGTTCTTGGACCCAACAGGGCACAAGATGCAGAGATGCAGGAAGAGTCCTCCTGGCTTTGTTCCTGTCCTTCGGGATTCAATGCACTTTGCAGAGGTTGCTGGTGAGGGGCCAGCCCACCCAGGAAGATGGATGCAGGTACCCTGTCCACGTCCAAGGGCAGGACTCTGCAGGGGCAGGTGTGGAGGGCCACCCACGACCCTTTTCCCAGCCAACATCCTTCCAGCACATTTCTCCGACCGGCCTTCCTCTTTCCCCTCTTAGGGTTTTTTTCTGTAGCTGCTGTAACAAACTGCCACAAACCGTGGCTCAAAACATACACGTTCGTTAATCTTAAAGTCTGGAGGTCAGAAGTCCGAGGCGGATCTCACGGGGCTAAAGTCTAGGTGTTGGCCTATATTCATTTCTGGTTGCTCTGAGGAGAGACTACTTCCTGCTCATTTGAGTTGTTGGCAGAATTCAGTTCCTCGTGGTTGTAGGACTGAGGTTCCTACTGGCTGTCAGCAGAAGTCCACTCCAGCTTCTAGAGGCCACCACACCCTCCGGCTCGCGGCCCCTTCCTCCATTCTCAGAGCCCACGACGGCAGACCAGAGATTGTCTCCAGTGGACTCTGACCACTCTTAAGTACTCACTTCATTCCAGTGGACCCACCAGGTCATCCAGGACAAGGCACCATCTCAGGGTCAGCGGATCTGCACCCTTCATTCCATCGGCGCCCCTCACTCTCCTGTGCCATGACACCTGCTCCCAGGTTCCAGGGGTAAGGACGTGGACATCTTTGAGGGTCATTATTCTGCCAACCACACCCCATCCTCTGGCCAGGACCCTGGTGATCACCTCAACCCCCGACAGCAAGCCCATCCATGAATGTTGCCTGCCCTGCCTGCAGCCCGAGGAGAGAACCTGTGCTCACGCACTCTCTCGTCCTCACCCTCTCCTCAAGGAGGATGAACAGGACTGCAGCACACCCTTCGGTGCTTTCTCACAGTTCTTCCATGGACTTCCAATCCCTGCATGCTTCCCACCCCTCCTCCCACACGGCTCCCCTCCTGGTATCCTCCTCAGGATGGGTGTCCCTGCACCACGCCTCCCCTACCAGGCACACTCTGCTGCCCACCCCACATCCCCGCATCCCCGCATCTCAGAGGACTGGCTCCCCCTCCATCTCCATGACCTCTTCTAGAAGGGCACGGCCTTCCAGTGATGCAGGGTCCTGTGCTTCTGCCAACAGCCCTGGATGGTGGCCCTCAACACAGACAGTATCTCCCTCACCCCAGTGGCCTGAAAGCCACATCTCCTGGGTCAGCACGCAGCACAGCACCTGGCACATGAAGTACGAAGTACGTTCTGAACAAATAAACTGTCCCAACAATCCCTCCCCACAGCTGATGAGTGATGGCAGCCTGTTAAGATGACCACGGAACTGACATCTCACTGGCTCAGAGACTCCTCGGGCTGTGACAGCTGGAAGCTGAAAGCTGTCAGTCACAACCCCGTGAGCTATCTTCTGCTCCAGCTCTACCCCGAGCACCCACAGCCTCGCCATCTTCAATCTGGGCCCTTCTTGCCGCCATCCCACTCATGGTGTCACCTTTCCCAGGCCCCAGTCACCTGCATACCCTCCTGTTGGCAGAGTCATGCTACAAGAGCAAGCACTGGACCCACACTGAAAGGCTGCCTGTGCCTGCGTGCTAGACTTCATCTTGTCACCTACAGTTAAGTGTGGCAAGAGTGCCCCCACAACTGCAGAAAGCAGCCGCCCTCAGGAGCCAAGCGAGTCAATGGCCTGAGAAAGAACCGGCCCCAGAGAGTCAGACCGAACCTTTCATGATTCCCACCATCCATTCTCTTGACTCTTACGGCGCCACCATCATCTCTCACCTGGATGTTCGCCACAGCCTAACTGCTCTCCCTGCTTCTGTCCCTGCACTCGCAGCCCCCAACCTACCATCCACCCAGAGCCCAAGGTGATCCTGCCACGCCAGGGGCGGCTCAAGCCACCCCTGTGCCAAGACCCTCCAAAGCGTTCCCCCGTCACAGTAAGAAACTGAACGCCCACATCTTTACACTGTGACCACGAGGCCAGCCTCCACCGCCTTCCAGACCTCGTGCCTGGGACTCTCCCCCTCCTCCCTCGGCCACTATCATCGAGGGTTCCTGCTCTGCCCAAGCACGCTGGCGTCCCTCCCGACCAGGGCCTTTGCGCTCACTGGCCCTCTGCCTGGACCACTGTCTTCCCAGCCACCCAAGGGGCCTGTTTGCTCACCCCCTGCAAATCTTGCTCAAATGTTACCTCCTCTGTGAGGGCTGCTCTGGCCACCTTATCACCAGGAAACCCTCTCCACTCCATGTGCCTCCAAACTGTCTACCCCAATTCTCTGCTTTATATTTTGATAACAGGATTCCAGTTGCCACCTTCTCACGGGTAACACTCTTAACTTAGCTGTGGTCTTTATTCTCTGCCCTTCCTGCTCCACTGTAAGCTCTGTGATAGCACTGGTTCCGACGTGTTTTGTTCACTGGTGTATCTCTAGCCCCTGGAACTGTGATTGGCACAGAGTGCTGGTTAAACGAATATCTACTGAGTGAATTAAGTTTTCAAATTCTCAAAGCTGGTCCAAGAGGCCTTCTCTCATGCTCATCAAAAAGAATCAGACTTGAAAAAAAAAATAAAAATAAAAATAAAAAATAAAATAAAATAAAATAAAAAGAATCAGACTTGACTAAACAAATATGTGCCTGCAGGTCCCAGCCACTTAGGTCTAATCCAGCTTCACAGGTTATACTTGCAGAAACCGATGGCCCCAAGGGTGACACGACCTGGTGAAAGTCACACAGAGATTAATAGGAAAAAAAAGGCTGAAACACCACAGAACCAAGTCAGACGTCCTTCTAACATATCACACATCCTGCCTCACTCAGAAGAGAAATTTCTAAGAAAGCACTGGCCAAATAGACAACCCAAGAACCAGGGTGTGCAGAGGTCAGGGGGTCCACTGGCAAGACTGCCTCTCATGTAGGGTGAGACCCTGGCCAAATCACTTACTCCCTCTGGGCTAATCTGGAAGGTAGTCTAAATAAATCACCATTTATCAGCACTAGCAATGCAACGGGGAGGAAGACAGGCTCCCGACCCTCGCAGAGCTCACAGTCTGGAGGAGAAAACGAGCACGTAGCAGCAATGCTGAGTTTGATGCATAAAATGGTACTCTATCCAAACTGCAAGCAAGGCTTTACGAGTAGGTGAACTCTGAAAATCAAAAAATAAGCCAAGCAAAGGGGGGGGAAAGGGAGGCTAAGAACATTGTGGTCAGCTCTGAGAGCATGAAGCAGACAGAGACATCACGCAGCATGGACATCAAGGAACCTGCAAGCCCGTCGGCACCACTGAGGGCAAAGTTCAAAGCAAGGGGGGATGGGAGATGTGGCTCAAGAATTGGGCAGTGCCTTACTGTGCTTCTCCACAGGGCATTTCAGGCGAAACAAGCAAGGCCTTCACCACAGCCGACCTCAGACAGCACATTGCTTTGTGACGCTAAAACACTAGCGAGATGCAGCACTGTAGGGACCAAGAATTGTGCCTGGCCAACAGAAAGTTTGGGAGATACCAATCAATGATGGCAAATACTCTCCCTGAGTACCAGCTATAACTGTCTTACTGATGGGCAATGACAGAATGATTATCAAAATTGTGAAAGACTGTGCTATATAAATAACCCCTTAGGGTAGCCCGGGGGTCTCAGCGGTTTAGAGCTGCCTTCAGCCCAGGGCGTGATCCTGGAGATCCAGGATCAAGTCCCACGTCTGGCTCCCTGCATGGAGCCTGCTTCTCCCTCTGCCTGTGTCTCTGCCTCTCTCTCTCTGTCTCTCATGAATAAATAAAGTTTAAAAAATAATAATAACCTCTTAACAGTTCAGTAGTCTGTGGTTAAATCCATCCTTCCTCCTCTGCATTTCCCTAAGCTAATGTCCACGCTCAAGGAGTCAGACAATCCTGGGAACCACTGAAAGGGCTGGCAGAGATGCAGGAATCCGGCCACGACCTCTGACAGCATAGTGCTCGCGCAGGTAAGGACTAAGCACGTGGCAGGTGATCACATATGACAGTGAGCTACTCACTGGCAAAAGGGCATACCTCCGCCAACTCCTGGTGCCCGAAACAGAAGCATCGCCAGAGCAAGGCCGTGGCAGGCGAGGGGCACAGGGGGCTGGGCAGGCCTTTCTAATGGGCCTGCCCTCACCTCTGTGCCCCGCCCTCTGCAATGACAGCCTCCGGCAGTTCTCCAAGACTCCACTCCAACTCCATAACTCCGACAAGGGAGCTGCTCTCAAAAATGCCTAAGACACGCGCAGCGTTGAAATCAGAGGGCCACAAAGGTCTGTCTTTGGTGACACAGAACCTCACAGAGGAAAGCTGAGGACCACAGTAGCGTCCCAGGGCTGTCGTAACACAAGAGAAATTGATCCTCTCGCAGCTCTTCAGGCTCGGAAGTCCAAAATCACAGTGTTGGCAGGGCCTTCACAGGATCCCTCCTTCCTCTTCTAGCTTCTACTGATTGCCTGGAATCCTTGGCATTCCTGGGCTTGCACACACATGGCCACAACCTCTGTCTCCGTCTTCACCTACCATCTTCTCTGTGCCTGTGTCCAAATCTCCCTGTCCTTCTAAAGATACCAATCACTGGACTAAGGCTCATTCTATGAGCCTAGGTATGACTTTCCAGTATAACCTCATTCTAACTTGATTACATATGCAAAGATGCTATTTCCCAATAAGGTCACATCCACAGGTTACAAAATGAATCAGGTGCGGGGGTGGAAGGGGAGTGGGGGGGGGGGGGACGCTACTGAACCCAATACAAGGACAAATTACCAACAGATACAGTCCTCAGTCCAAATGTTTATTCGCCATCGTAATTACATACCGCAGCTCCACTATTCTTACAGCTCAGCTGGTGCTTAAGAGTTGGGGTTTATTTAGACTGAGCAAGAACCAGGACCTAAAAGCAACACACAAAAGCTCCACTGCCATGTGGTTAGTTTTCCCTGGAGTCTACGTTCTGGGGCATCTGCATCTGCAACCACTGGGACCCCCTATTCCCTACCATTCTGGAATCCTCACATCACCTTGGACCCTGACTTTGGTTGCGATGAAAGCTCTCTTATTCTTCAGTCACACACGATGCTGTGGAGTAAAACGGGACCTCTGGCTGCCTCTGGTGATCCTGTCCCAAGTCACCATGTCTGAGCGGTGAGGAACCACTCTGAAAATTAAACCTTTCTGGCCGAACACAGTGAATTCCAAAGTTTGCCATTCTTTCACTCAACTGACGGTGTTAATTATGCAGCACTTACAAATAAGCTGTGCTTGGATATGATTCCACGTGGAGTGGTTTTAATACCACAATTCCTAATTATCAGCATGTCAGACATCAGCTTCCAAACAGAATAGTCCGCGTTGTAAAATCTTGAAATCTGGGACACCTGGGTGGCTCAGGCTGTGACCCCGGGGTCCCAGGACCGAGTCCCGCGTCGGGCTCCCTGCATAGAGCCTGCTTCTCCCTCTGCCTGTGTCTCTGCCTCTGTGTGTGTGTCTCTCATGAATAAATAAATAAAATCTTTAAAAAAAGAAAGAAAGAAATCCTGACACTGGTTTCTCTCTAATCTGCTTCCACCAGCAGCTGATCTCCTAGGCACGGTCCACTACTGTCTTCACATTCCCGAGGCCCCGGCCAGGGCACAGGGACACGCCAACCAGGACCCCGGAGCTGTCGTTGCAAGCACTTCATTTCTTGTTTAATTTGTTTTTTTCTTAGTTTGCCTCCCGCTGCTGCCTGGAGGAAGGAGCTGGTTTTGAGGCCAGAAAAGTGGGATACGAAGAGATTCACAGGGAGTCAGGAATCGGCTTGAACAAATTCTCAATAAAGGCAAAAGTAGCCCTAGGTGGGCAGGACAGAGCAGGAGGCCAATTGACTGCCCCTCCCCCTCCTCCCCTCCCTCCCCTCCCCCTTCTCCCTCCTTCCCTCTCCCTCCCCTCCCCTCCCCCCTCCCCTCCCCCCCCATGCTCCCTGCGGCCACGGTCACCTCGCAGACCCAGCGCTTGACACCCCCCCAGGTCCCCCCACGCCCCTCAGGTCGCCAGCGGCGCCCCCACAGCGCAGGTCGCCCTGCCCCAGGCCCCCAACTCCACCCCACTGCCCGGCGGGCCTACGCGCCCATTTGACCTCCGACCCCTGACCCCGACCCGGCCTCCCCGTCACACCCACCTGCCCGGGACTTTGCTGTTGCTGCGCTTCCAGAACTGCTTTCTGGCCCCGTCGCTGGCCATGGCCCCTCCTCATCCCTCAGACCCGCGGTCCCGACACCCCGAGAGCGAACGGTCGGCCTCGGCGGCCCCTTCCTGTACCCCGGCGGGGGCCCGTCCGCCGTCCCGGGACGCCGGAGCCTGGAGCCGAGAGGCTCTTCCGCCTCCCTGCGGAAGTTGTGCTGCCGCGCCCGGAAGTCCCGCCTGCGCCCAGGCGCTCGCCTGACGCACGGCGCGGGCGCTGACGGCATTAAGGCGCGACGACGGCGAGGAGGAAGTGAGGTGGCTGCGGCCTGCGGGGCGGGGACCCGTGTCAGGGCGGCTCACCGGGCCCCGAGGCCGGCTCTGTGCTCTGCTGCCGGGCCCGGCGGCGGGCGGGGGGACCCCGCGGGGGGGCGGGGGCGGCGGGGAGGACGGAATTAGCCTGTGCGGGGGACGTGGTGAAATAACGGGGTGTGTCGGGCTCAGAAAAATACGCCGCTGAACTTATCTTCACGTTTCTTCTTTTTTGTTTCCTTTTTTTTTTTTTTTTCTTTTTTCCAGTTTAACGTAGCGCCCGGAACATGCGAGTTACGTGGGTGGCTTGCCCTCGGTGTCGGCCGCAGAGCCGGGGCCGGGACGTCGGGGCTGGCACCTCTGCGGGCGACAGGCCTGCGGTGCGCTGTGACCTTGGGAGCCCGAGACACGCCTGGGCCAGTTCTCACCTGCCGCCCACCTGCCGCTCGAGGGGCTGCGTGTGCAGCCGCGCCCAGCACGGGCCGCCCCTCCCGGACCTGAGCTCGCGCCCTTTCCACAGCTGCTTGTGCTCCCCCTGAGCCTTGGCCTGTTTGGGTTGTATCTGACCCCGCACGCGGCTTGGGAGACGCTGCTGGCTCAGCCCTAGGTCTTCCGCCTCTGTAAATGTTTGTTGGAGGGAAGCCAACGGGGACTCTCCAGGGATCCCCTCGTGTCACCATAGAAACCCCAGGAATCTTCTCCGTGGATCCTCGGTGACCCGCAGGTGACACGGCCTCAGGAGGGTTTCAGGGCTCCTTTGCTGCACAGCCTGATGAACTGTCCCGGATCCTGTCCTTACATGAGCTCAGGGAACCTTCAGAGATGTGCTGATAAAGTTTCGGTGGATCCTTGGGGACTCCTTCCCTACACAGCCTCAGGCAGCCTCCTGGGATTGTCTCCTAGGGGAGCCCAGGGAGGCCCTAGGGGTCTCTTCCCCAGGTATAGCCCCGAGGCCTCAGACTGGTGCCTCACAGCATCCGGGATCCCCGGCAGACATCACCGGGGATCTTAGGGGTTCTCGGCAGCTCTTCAGGCTCATTGCAAGAATCAGTGAGATGGGGATCCCTGGGTGGCGCAGCGGTTTGGCGCCTGCCTTTGGCCCAGGGCGCGATCCTGGAGACCCGGGATCGAATCCCACGTCGGGCTCCTGGTGCATGGAGCCTGCTTCTCCCTCTGCCTGTGTCTCTGCCTCTCTCTCTCTCTCTCTCTCCGACTATCATAAATAAATAAAATAAAATTAAATTTAAAAAAAAAAAGAATCAGATGACAGCAGGATGAAGATGGAAGCACAGTTGACGGAGCGAAAATGGACAGTAGTACTGATTGGCTAGATGCGATTATAGCAGCTTAGATCAGTTGTCCCTAGAGCTTGAGGATGCTTCCCTGCCTCATCTCCTAGGGGAAGGAGCAAGATGACACCAAGATTGACGAAGGCTTCAGGACCCGCTGAGCGAAGGGTTGGTAGTGCCAATGACAGAAACAGGAGAGCAAGGGGTCAGCCTGCTGGTAGCCTATGTTTATGATGGGTTTAGGATGAATTGGGTTGAGGTCACAGCTTTAAGGCCTCACCCATGCATGAGGTTAGAGGACAGATTAGCCTCCAGATGAGGGAATGGGAGGACCAGCCAGGGCAAAGTCACAGGAATAATAGGGCAGCATCATGAGCAACATGATCAAAACACAAGGCCAAGATAATCTCCAGAAATGGGTTTTGGCCAAAGGGTGTGGTAGAGATACGGTGTGGAAGAAAGAGCATCTGGTAAAAGTCCAAGTGTATAAAATACGGTAGCTATAGAGTCTAGAAATGGGATCTCTGCAGGCATCAAACAGGACATGAATGAACAGAATGAATGAGTGGGGCCTTTTGCATTCATTTGTGCAACAAATAATTGTTTTAAAGATTGAGATAGGGATCCCTGGGTGGCGCAGTGGTTTGGCGCCTGCCTTTGGCCCAGGGCGCGATCCTGGAGACGCGGGATCGAATCCCACGTCAGGCTCCCGGTGCATGGAGCCTGCTTCTCCCTCTGCCTGTGTCTCTCCCTCTCTCTCTCTCTCTCTGTGACTATCATAAATAAATAAAAATTAAAAAAAATTTTTTTAAAGATTGAGATAGAAAGCATGTGGGGTGGGGGCAGGTGGGGGGGAGAGCGATGAGCAGACTCCCTCGCTAAGTGCAGAACCCAACAGGGCTCAATCCCATGACCCCGAGATCTGAACCAAAATCAAGAGTCAGACACTCAACAGACTAAACTGCCCAGGTGCCCCTGTGCAACAAATAATTTTTTTAATTTATTTATTTAAAAGAGAGCATGTGGGGGATCCCTGAGTGGCTCAGCGGTTTAGCACCTGCCTTTGGCCCAGGGCGTGATCCTGGAGACCCAGGATCAAGTCCCACGTCAGGCTCCCGGTGCATGGAGCCTGCTTCTCCCTCTGCCTGTGTCTCTGCCTCTCTCTCTCTCTCTCTTTATCTCTCTGTGTGTGTCTCTCAATAAATAAATCTTTAAAAAAATAAAAGAGCATGTGCACTTGAGAGAGCACAAGTGGGGGATGGGGAGGGAAAAGCAGACTCCCCCAATGAGCTGGGATCCCGACTCGGGGCTTGATTCCAGGACCCCAGGATCATGACCTGAACACAAACCAGACATTTAACTGAGCCACTCAGGCACCCCAACAAATAATTTTTGAGCAGCCAACACAAGAAGCTTACTTTCACTACAATTTAGGCTAATGGAAATCAAGTCCAAGGACATGCCATTTCACACATAAGAGATGGGCAGAAACTTAAAAATCTGTTGATGCCAACATTGATGAGGCTGTGGATTTGTGAGCAGTGCAGAATGAATGGATTAACTGCTGGTGGGAGTATGAATTGATTCAGCAACCCTTGACAGCCATCTAGCAATTTCAAGCAGTTGATGCACATATCAGACAACCCAGCAATTCCACTGCTGGTGTTCTAGAGCAACTCTTCACGTGTGCAAAAACAAGAACATTCATTGCAACAGGCTGCTACTGCTGGTGGGGAGAAGGTCACACAATCATCTACAGGAAAATTGATAAAGGATACATAGCTATCCAATAGGATGCTATGTGGTAATGAATAAATTAGTTACATATATCAACACAAATGAATTTCACAATATTAAATGAAAAAAACTTTGAGTATGGATGCATATGCTATTTAATCCTATTTTTTTTTAAGATTTATATTTATTCATGAGAGACGCAAAGACAGGCAGAGGGAGAAGCAGGCTCCCCGCAGGGAACCTATTGTGGGATTCGATCCTGGATTCCAAATCCCGGGATCACACCCTGAGCTGAAAGCAGATGCTCAACCACTGAGCCACCCACGTGTCCATTAATCCTAATTTTTTTTTTTTAGAGTAAAAAAACTGCTACATGCTATATTCAGGAGAGTGATTTCCTCTGGGTATTGGTGGGGACTGATCAGTAAGGACTTCAGGGGCTTCAATTTTATAATGATGCTTTATTTGTGATGGCAGAGGGAGTGTATTCAGCTGTTCTATTATTTATGACTTCTCTCATGTATAAAATATTTGCCAGCAAGCACATGACGATTATGGAGTTCCTACTGCTGTGTCTGTGAGCACACTCTTGGAAAAGGATGCAACAATGAACAAGCAGTGATCACGGAGGCTGGGGGGGTGGGGTCAGGATAATCAAGATCTGTGGCTGTTGTTTAAGGTGGGGGGGGGTGGGGGGAGATGGAACAAAATGCAAGGAGTGGTTCCAGGTAGAGGGAGCGGGTCACCACTGCAGCAGGGAGACAAAAGAAGACTGGGGTGCTGGGTAGCAGGTGTCTTCTGCAGGCTGCAGGTGATGTAGGTCGGATTCCCCAAGAGGCAGATGGTTACATGCAGGCGGCTTCTTGGAGGGGAGGTTGAACAGTGAGGGGCCGACGGGCCTGCAGAGATGTCCTGAGTGGAGGTCTGGGTGGAGCGTCTGCCCCGCGCACAAGCCAGCCATCGCACGGCCGCCGCCCTGAGCAGGGGTGCCTGCAGCTGCCTTTGCTGTAAATGGGTCCCCTGGACCAATGCAAGGTGGCACAGAGGCTCCTGTTGATGGGTCAGACTCCCTGAAACCCACTCGCAGGACACCTGTCCATGAATGTGGGTCCTCTGGCCTCCACTCACATGCCCTGCGACCACCCTCCGCACAGGGGATGCCAGGGCATGTGGTCTGGCCAGGCATCCATTCCCACCCAAACCTCCTGAGTCCTCAGGACCCCGGGTGGCTCAGCAGTTTAGCACTGCCTGCAGCCCAGGGCATGATCCTGGGGTCCTGGGATCGAGTCCCCCATCGGGTTCCCCGCAGGGAACCTGCTTCTCCCCCTGCCTGCGTCTCTGCCTCTCTCTCTGGGTCTCAGGAATAAATAAATAAAAGTCAAAAAAAAAAAAGGAATTGACTCACACAATTATGGAGGCTGAGAAGCCCTACAGCCCAGCACCTGCAAGCTGGGAAGCAGGAGAGCAGGTGGTCGTAACCCCAGTCTGGGGGCAGAGGGAGATGAGAGAAGTCCCAGCCCAAGCAGCCAGGCAAAGAAAAGTCCCACTCCTTCCCCTCCTCCTCCCCCGCAGGAGTCGCAGGAGTCCCCTGAGGCCCCTGCCCTGGGGGGAGGGCCACTTACTTTTCTGAGTCTACCAACTCAATTCAAATTTCACCCGAAAACACATTGCACAAACACCCAGAACAGTGTTTACTCTTGGCACGCCGTGGTCTGGCCGGACACGTGAAATTACCCACCACCCAATAGACGGCCTGGGGACGTTTCCTCAGCTCCAGAGGCTCAGACCTGACAAAGGCAACAAGCTCAGGCGTGCTGCCTCATGGTCACAAGATGGTGTTGTAGCTCCATCCATCACGTGCTCCTGCCAGTGTCCCGCCAGACAGGGAGGGAAGGAGGCCGAAGGAAAAATGAAAAAAAAAAAAAAAAAAAAAAAAAAAACCTCTCCAGAAGTTCTGTTTTCTGTTTTATCCAGGAAGGGCAGGCCCCCAGGTGGCTTCCTTAGGAGCCAGAGCTAAGTCAGACACCCAAGGAGGGACCAATGGCTCGGGCTTGGACGCATGAGAACTTCCCCTCGGGTCAGAGGACAAGTCACTTCCCATCCAAGCACTAGGTCTCGGCCCGCTCCGAGCTCAGGCCGCCTCAGGGAGGAGGGCAGACTGGCCAGAGAAGCCTCGTGTTGGTGGAGGTGGCCCCACGGGGCGAGGCCCGGGGCAGGGGCCCCGGGAGGCTGCCAGCCTGACTCCTCCCACTCCCACCTCCCGCCCGCAGCTCTGCACACCTGCAGCACCCCCACCCGGGCCACCCTCACCTGGGGGAAGGCCGCCAGCAGCCTCTGTGCTGCAGAGACAGGAAGCAGAATGAGAACCCTGACAGAGGGAAGGGGGGCACGTCCAGCCCACAGGCGCTGCGGTCACCCCTCGGGTCGCCGAGTCCTCGGCAGCCTGCCTGCCGCCCCCACCTACACCTCTGCCCTTGACCTTCAGCCCGCAGGGCGTGCCTGTCCCCACAGGGAGCCTGCAGACGCTGAGTGAGGCCTAGACATCTGGGTGCTGTGCTGCTCTCTCTGCTGGGGTCAGAGGTGGCCTCTCCTGGCCGAGTGACCTCAGACTGAGTTATCCGCTGAGCACTAACAACTCCCGCCTTGAAGAGGGAAAAAGGAAACAAACCCCAGCATGACCCCCAGCAACGCAGGCACCCCCAAATCCTCGTAAACCTCCATCAATCTGCCTCGGGTCAGTTCCAAGGGCTGGGATCCAAACATCCTACTAATGCGGAGCATTTAAACCAGAAATGTCTGTCCCCTGGCACTAGGGCCTGCTACCAGTCAGCCCTCCTGTCTCCACTATGGGGCCCCTGGCACAGTGCCCGGTACGTGAGCCCCGCTGCCGGCTACATAGGTTTCAGCTGCAACCCACAAAAAGAGGGCTCGTCCTCTTGGCCAGAGACATGCTTGGGGGGTGGGGGTGCCTGCGACAGGCCCGGGCCGGGCTGGGAGTCCCCTCAGCTCCAGCCCCAGGATTCCCCTGCTAACTCCCCAGCCTGCCTGCTCAGCTCTCACTAGCTTGGCTCAGAGTGAAGTCTTGGTTTTCTCGACCTCCCACCACCTGGAGGGGCACAAAGCATCTCTCTTAGCCAAGTCGTATTTTCGAGCTTCTCTGCGCTTGGATGGGCCAGCTTCAGCCTCTCCATGCCTCGAGACATCTCTCAGGAGCTTGCTGAGTGAGCCACCCAGCCTACACAATGTGAGGGCTCCGCTGACTCCCTGGGTGCTGTCACCTTGGCAGAGACAGAGCCCGCACCCCTGGGGAAAGAGAAGATGGTCATCTGTGTACTGGTCTCCCAGGGCTGCGTGGCAAATGACCCCCAACAAAGTGCTGGAAACAACAAAAACACAGTTCTCTGCTCAGAAGTCCAAACACAGGTCCACAAAAGAGCTGAAGTTCAAGGTAGGAGTGGGAATGCGTTTGTTCTAGAGGCCCCCAGGGGACCTGCTTTCTTGCCTTGCTCCCGGCGGCCACCCACTGTCCATGGCTTGTGGCCTCTGTCTGTCCTCGCTGATTCCTCCCAGACCCTTCTCACAAGGACCTGCTCAGATCATCCAGCACCACTGCTCCATCTCAGGGCCCTCAACTTAATCACGCCTGCAAGCTCCCTTTTGCCGTAAGAAGTAACATTCACAGGTTCTGGGGGGTAGGGTGCAAAGATCTTCAGGGGTCTAGTCAGCCGACCATGATATTTCATGACATCTAGCAAAAGTTCCCAATTTTCCCCCATGAGAGATAAGGTCCTCCTTCCTGTTCCCTCCCTCATTCAATTTGGCCATTTCTAGAGTTTAGGGTCTGCCCCTAGCAACCCCACTTCCTAGTACCAAAGTCTGCAGGAGTTAGGGTGTTGGCAGTTGCAGGAAAGAGAAAATCCAGCTCAAACAGGCTTACGCTGTAAAGGAAAGTTCTTGATTTATGCAGCTGAACAAACCCAGAGGTGAATGAAGTTTGGAGAAGGGTTGGAACAACAGGATGATGGCCCTTTAGGGTCATGGGATGTCTCTGTTGGCCCAGTTATACCATATGCCTACCCCTGAACCAATCACTATGGCCAGGATATGCCACCCTGGCATGCTCCACACCAAAGGGGTGATGGGAGTCCATCCTTCCAAATATTATGGCTGCTACCCAACAAGGAAGGGGTGGCATGGATGCTGGGAGGGAACCCCAATGTTTGCTGTACCACCCAAGGCACAAGCCATGTTGACAGACTATGTGATTTGATGACCTAAACATATTGACTTATTTGTCAACGTGTTTTAATTGGGAAAATGTATGTACGATGCTGAACATGGTGTGAACATATGGAAATATTATAAAATATGGGAGTAAAAGGGATGCCAGGGTGGCTCAGTTGGTTGGGCATCAAACTCTTGATCTCAACTCAGGGCTGTGAGTTCAAGCCCTGCATGGGACTCCATGGTGGTTGTGGTGTCTACTCAAAATAGAAAGAAAGAGAAAGAAATAAAGAAATGAAGAAATGAGAGAAAGAAAGAAAGAAAGAAGGAAAAGAAAAGAAAAGAAGAGAAAAGAAAAGAAAGACCGCAATAGGAAACAGTCCAATTTTAAAAATCAAGTGTATTTTTTACATGTTTGAGGAAATCAATCACAGGACATATTAAAGAAGCAAGGCAAATGGTAAATAAAAATAAAAATGGGACTTCTAGCAACTTTTACAAATAAAAAAATCAATGAAACACCATTTATGGACAGACTGGCAAAGACGAAAACAGATGGTGTGGGTAGTGGTGCAGGAGGCGGACACGCTGCAGGTGGGAGCAAAAACCCACATAGCATCTGTGCAGCTCTGTGTGACAAGACACATCCGAAGCCCTGAACACACATGCGCTTCAACCCTGCCATTGCCCTTCTAGAAATCATCCTAAGAACCAGTCCGGCAAGTGAACCAAGTCACCTGCCCACGGGGCTCTCAACATCACTGCAAACAGTAGAAGTCTGGAAGATATCTAAATGTCTGACTGTGGGACACCTGGGTGGCTCAGCGAGTGAGCGTCTGCCTTCAGCTTAGGTCATGATCCCAGGGTCCTGGGATTGAGTCCCACATCGGGCTCCCTTCATGGAGCCTGCTTCTCCCTCTGCCTGTGTCCCTGCCTCTCTCTCTCCTTCTCCATCTCTCTCATGATTAAATAAATAAAATCTTAAAAAACAGAAACAAAAATAAAAAAGCGTCTGACTGTGAAGGAAACCCCGAAGTGAAGCATGAGACCACCGCTGTAACACGACACAGGCTTTGAAAATGAAGGCATTGGTCTTCACTCTCTTTTTATGAGGAAAGTGGATGGCTAAGTGGAAAAGGCAGGTTACAAACTTTGTTAGAAAAAGCTTTACAAAAAAAAAAAGAAAAAGAAAAAGAAAAAGTAAAAGCTTTACATGCAGACCTGGAAGAAAATTTGTAGGAGGGCATCACATCAGTTACGCTGCTCCCAGATAAAGAGAACATAATTCAGCTGATTTCAATAGCAAGTGCTGGATGAGTCCGGGTAGGAGAAAGGCTTTGGCACAGCTTGAGCCCGCCGGAGATGCACATCAGGGCAGTGTTATCAATTCAGAGCCCTTCAGTTTTAGAATTTTTAGATTTTTTTCAAAATAAAAAAGAAAGAAACTTACATACAAATATCTTTCAAGGCTTATCTTTCACACAAATTACATGACCCACATCATCCCAATAAATTCCTCTGATTGATTCCAGTCATTCCTTTTATGAACTTTGGTTAAAGGTCTATTGCTTCTTCAGACATTCCTTGCTGAGTTTTCTATGTGTTTTCTTTTATAAAAAAATATTTATTTATTCATGAGAGACACAGAGAGAGAGAGAGAGAGAGGCAGAGACACAGGCAGAGGGAGAAGCAGGCTCCCTGCAGGGAGCCCAATGTGGGACTCGATCCCAGGTTTCTAGGATCACACCCTGGGCCGAAAGTGGCTCCAAACTGCTGAGCTACCCAGGCTGCCCTCCTATGTGTTTTCTATTGGTGGGCTTGAGTATTTTGGCCTTCTATCCAGCCCTCGCCCTGTGAGATCATCTCTTCTTAATTCTAATGGTTTGTCTTTTTTTTTAACTTATAAAATAAGTTAACATTTTTTAATCATCAAGAAAAGCAGGAAGGCTGAGATTACAGAGGGAGACCTTGCCTGATGAACTATGGTGTGGGATTCACTGTTAGACTTCAGGGATGAGAGACATGAGGCCGCGTGTGCTCACAAAGGATACTCTGGCTGCGGGAACCCCCGGAGACCACCTGCCTGGCGACTCATCCCCAAGCAGGAATCTCCCTAGATTGTCCTCTGGACACCCTACCCCAGGACCAGAGTCATCTTGCAGCAGTGGGTGTGTGGCAGGGCAGCAATAGGCTCCATTCCCACACAAGAAGCTGCATAATACGAACTGGGGAAGCTTGGGGGCCATGTCCCCTATGTGTGGAGGAAGGGGCAGCAGACGAGAGACTGGGGAACAGGCAGGATCTGCTTGTTCGGGAGCACCAGCTGTCACCTACCTGCACAGAGGTCCACCAGTCCAGCGGTGGCCACCCCGGGAACTGTGGCAGCCCGCCAGTCAGAGAGCACGAGGCCAACCCTGGACAGCCTCAGCCGGGTTTGGCTCCGAGGCCTGGGCATGTCAGACTCACTCCGCAAACCACTGGCTGCAGCTGAGGCATTGGGGGTGGGGGGGGGGTGAAGACCCAAGCTTCCCTTTCTATCTACCTTCCAGGTAAAGAAGGAAAGAAATTAAATTTGCTGGGGGCACCTGGGTGGCTCAGTGGTTGAGCATCTGCCTTCAGCTCAGGGCGTGACCCCTCAGTCCCGGGATCGAGTCCCACATCAGACTCTCTGCAAGGAGCCTGCTTCTCCCTCTGCCTGTGTCTCTGCCTCTTTCTGTGTGTGTCTTATGAATAAATAAATGAAATCTTAAAAGAAAAATTAAATTTACTAACTTTAGTATATGAATTGATAGAGGTACATGAACATAATTCATAAAACAAATAATGGGATTTGTGTTCAAAATATTTTTTCACTGATAAACATGGAAAATAAACTTAGAAAACTTCTGGCATAAACTGCTCTTTATTTCAATGTGATGTTTTATTGCCAATAAGTAAACACCACCTCCTTTCTTCTAAAATGCAAAATGCCTCCTCCACCCTCCTGCCTGGTCTATGGGCCTGCTCCACTCAAACCAGGTTCTCCAGCAAATGGGAACGGCCACCTGTGACACCTACACTCATTCAGTGTCTCTCTGAAAAAGGTGTGGTCTGGCTCGCCATTCCCCAAACACAGTCTGCACCCAGCCTCGGCTTGATGGATTGAATTTAAAGTTACAAAGTTTTCTTTTTTTTAATATTTTATTTATTTATTCATGAGAGACAGAGAGAGAGAGAGAGAGAGAGAGAGAGGCAGAGACACAGGCAGAGGGAGAAGCAGGCTCCATGAGGGGAGTCTGACGTGGGACTCGATCCCAGGTCTCCAGGATCATGCCCTGGGCCGAAGGCAGGCACCCAACCGCTGAGCCACCCAGGGACCCCCAGTTACAAAGTTTTCAATGCCCAAAGTACCATTTGCAGAAGCTGACATCCTGCCCATGCTTCTTCCCCTAAGATGCAGATCCCATGGGCTAATAAATGTTTCCTCCTGGTTCCAAGGTTGGGGTGAATATTGCAGTCCAGAAACTTCAATGGGTTCAGGTGCTCAGAGAAGAAAAGCCATCGGAAGGACAAGGACTGTGGCCACCAGAGAGCAAGGAGACGCACCAGCCACGGGTCACCCTAGTGCTCCACAGAACTCAAGTTAGTTCTTTACAGCCCAGGTGCTCAGTGAGCTGAACACAAATTAAATTCTGAAACCGGGTCTTCCTCCACCCATGTGGATGTGTGACGATAACAACAAGCCGCAAGGTGCACAGGTGCGCCGTGGGGCTGCACTGGCGCCTCCTGGTTATCCTCCTACTTCCTGGATGACCCGCAGAGATGGCTGGTTCCTCCAAAGGAGGATGGTGGCTGCACCACCAGATCCCCTGGGACACGGCAGGGGGACAGGGACAGCCCTTCTGGGGAGGTCAGCCTCCCCAGTAATGGATCTGAAGGCAGCCCCTGCTCAAGGGACCAAGCTCCAGGGCAGAGCTGCTGAGAAGTGACCCCATGGCCCCATCCCAGGGACCTCTGTCACACTTCAGCCCCCCCCCCCAGCACTGCGTGTCCCAGGGCAGGGCGTGGGCAAGACGTCGGGGGACAGCGCCGGGCAGCAACTGGGCGGCCCCCCACGGGATTCCCGTCCACCTCCGATGGGACACTCGGCTCCTCAGGCTCTCTCCTGATGCCCACGCCCCTGTCCCTTCACACCGTCAGCCCTGTGCCCAGCCCCGTGCTCCCACCTGGACCTTCCCGGCTGGGATCCTCCCAGTCCCTGGGGGTGGGGTGCAGGGGAGCCCCGAGGCTCTGCAGGGAGGCGCATTCCCAGCCATTTCTAGATGGCACAGGGTGGAGCAAAGACCTGGGCGGCCCTCCGGCCAGGAAGGAGCAGGGGCCAAAACTGAAGCCTGGGTTAGACTTGCTTGGGGCGGTGCCTGGTCAAGGGGAACACATCACACTTGAAATGAGAGGCCCGGACAGGGTTCCAGGAGCCTGAGGAAGCCCGGCCTAGGGACATCTGTGCCCAGAGCCTCCAGGTCTTCTTGGCCCCAGTAGCCTGCGCTGTACCCCCGGCTCGGGGTACCCAGGGGGCCCGAGACTGGGACCCCCCCACCAGTCCCCCAGGCCCTGACATCAAACAGTGTGCAGAAGGTGCTGGGCAGCAGAGGTGGAAGCCCAGGTCAGGTGCCTGTGATGCCAGGCACCCTCCCAACTGGCAGGGCTGGCCACACTCCCCGGGCGCCCCACAGCACTCAGCCCGTCCCCAGGGATCTGGCCACTGGGGTTTCCGGTAGGCAACACTTGAGCTGGCTGTGTCTGGGCCACCTGGTCAGGAATTCAGGACGTGCTCGCCAAGTGAACTGGATAGAAGTGACCAGAAGGAAATGGAGTCGCAGAGAGCCAGGGCCACCCTGTCCGGCCCCGCAGGCCTGCAACCCTTTCACCCCTTCCTGGAGCTCTGTCCCAGCTCCCTCACTGGGCGGCAACTGGCTGCAGCCGGACTCAGGATCCCAGGGAGAGCTCGGGCTCCCCAGCTGCAACTCATGGACATCAGCGACCAGCATGGGAGAAGCAGCCCCCCTGGGGAGGCCTGAGGCCCGGGCGTGTTATCCCTGCTGCAGGGAGGGAAGGGGGATGGACAAAGTGTCTGGGGTGAGTCCCAGCCCCTCTCCAGACCTCACCTTGCGAGTCTGTAAAATGGGGTCCTAATCCGCTCCTTCATGCCTCACGGGTCCTCAGAGAGATCAAGGGAGAAAGGAAGGAGCTGGACAGGAGTGGGGAGGAGGGGAGAGGACAGGAGGACGGAGGCAGGAGACAGAAGGGCACCTTCTCTCATTCCAAGCCCACGGGACGCTGCTGATGCATGACTGGTGACTGCTGTCCTCCCAGGCTCTTGGCCCAGGGGTCACTCCTGGGAGCTGTCGGAGCCCAGCTGCGCCCCTACGTCCAGCGGCGGCAGCGGCGGCTCCTGGGCTCCGGGCCAAGCGGCAGCCTCGCCCTCCCTGCCCTGCCGGCTTCCTTGTTTCCTCGGTCACTCCTGCCAGCTGCTGACCCCAGATGCTCCTCCACGGCTGCCCGCCTCGGCCACACCTGGCGTCTGGGTGGCCTGGCGTCCTGCCTGAGGCCCAGCGGGGGCTACGGGGAGCTGACAGTCGGGCCTGAGTCATCACACTCACAGGGACAAGGGGTTGGGGAGGGTCAGGGACTGGAGGTTTCGGGGAAATCGGGAAGAGGGGCCGGACGGTGTCTGGGCTTCCCTTGTGCTAGCCACCCAGGGTGGCAGTGTCAGCCTCCCGCAGCACCTGCTGGATGCCCAGGCCCCACATCCCCTCCTCCCCAGAGCATCCTCCTGCATCACAGGCGTGGCAGCATCACTCACTGTAACCTGGGAATGACGCCGGGTGCAGCCAGAAAGCTGGCTGGGGTCAGGCGGCCCTACCTCCCTGTGACCTGGGCACAGCCAGCCTCTCTCTGGGCCTCACCTTCCACATCTGTGAAGGGGGGTAAACCTCTATCTCACGGACCTCCCGAGGTGCTTCTGAAGTTCGGACTCCTCCCAGTTCCCAACTACAACACGCAGCACAGACCCACTTTCCCTGCAGGATTCCTGCCCCGGCCGCCGGCCGTCAGCAGGCCCCACAGGCCCCGACACGGAGCCTGTGGGCTGGCGGGGCGGGGGGTGGCAGCTGGGCAAAGGAGCATCCTTTACATGTCTTCCCGGGGATCTGGATTCACACGATGACTCACAGTCACACTGGCTTCAGGCCATCTCCTTATTGGAAGAACAGGGCAATGAAAAGGTAATTTTTTTTTCTGTAGGAGTTTAAGCAGGAGACAAAGCAAGCTCTGTGTACCTGGAGACTTTGCCCTTCCTGCTTGCTTACTGCTTCCAGGGAAGTCACAAGGTGTGCAGAGAAAACAGCAGGCGAAGGCCGGGAGCCTTGCAGGTATCAGAGCCAGCAGTGTCCTAGGCGATCTCTCCTGCACCCCTATCCTTGCAGGAGGGCGAGCTGAGGCCCAGACGCCAGCAATAATTTGAAAGCTGAGCTGGACTGAGCCCCAGCATCCCTGACTCCCAAGCAATCGCAGGAAAGACCTCTCTGCATCCTGACTGCCCTAAGCAGTTGCCCAAAGGGAAGCGCAGCTGCCTGGGCCCTGACCACTGAGACCCATGCTGCTCTTTGAATGGGGGGGAGGGGGACTTTGGGATAGAGAAGCCCATTCGGGACCCCAGTGTCAGCGGGAAAGACCCTGAGAGACCATCTCTTGCACCATCAGTGCTTTCTTTTTTCTAAAGATTTTATTCATTTATTCATGAGAGACACACACACACACACAGAGAGAGAGAGAGAGGCAGAGACACAGGCAGAGGGAGATGCAGGCCCCATGCAAGGAGCCTGATGCGGGTCTCGATCCCGGGACTCCAGGATCACGCCCAGGGCCGAAGGCAGGCGCTAAACCACTGAACCACCCAGGGATTCCCCCATCTGTGCTTTCAAGGGAAGAGGGGCCCAGCAAGGCAAGGGGAATGGCCCACAGTCACCCACCTGGCCATCGGAGCAGCCCTGGACCCGGAGATGTCCCTCAGCACCCAGCCAGGACTCTCCTCACACCAGCTGCCTATGCATCCAAGAGGCTAGAATTCTGGCTCAGAGAGACACAGTGGCTCACGGCAGCAGCGACACGGTGCCAGCCTCTATGCCAGGGCCTGTGCCAGCAGCTGGGTGCCAGCTGGCCTCTAGGGCTAGGGCTGTGCCAGGCCCAGACACGGAGCAGGTTCAGGGCCTGGGCTCCTGACCATGGGTGGGACAGGGCAAGGCCGCACCCCACCATGCCTTGCTGGGCAGGGTGAGGACCACCCACACCCAGATCAGCCAGGGGGAGCATGGGTAGGCAGGTTCTCACTGCCCCCAACCCCACTGAATTGGCACCTCTGGGGGCTGTGCCTCCCCTGCTCCATACACCCTCAACCTCAAAGCTGGGTGTGTCCCCAGGGGCAGGGCACCCCCAGGACCCCGCCTCCCAGAAGAAGAACGCCTTGTGTGGAATTTCCCATGACCCACAAAAGCACAGGGAGGCTGCGGAGGATTTGCAGGCCCAGCTCACGTGCAGCTGCTAATTGGCGCTGCGTGTCCTATTTCTGCTCCGGCCCTGAATGAGGTCACCCAGCCCGGGCGCCCAATGTGAGCCCAGCTGGAGGGCTCGGGGCCCAGCCGGTGCCTGGGGGGAGGCTGAGACGCGGGTCAGGCCAGCCCAGGGTGATCGCCCATGGAAATGGAAAGATTTACCAGGATTCAGGACTTTGAGGGCAGGCTGGAGGCCCTTTGCCCATCTTCTTTGCTCTGAAACAGCATAGAGGTTTGATTTATCCCTCACCCGTGACCCTTCCTGCAGTGGCTGTTTCAGGTCTCAGACTTCTTATCGGGTTGTGGTCCCGTGAAAGTCTTTTGGCAGAGTGCACCGCACCTTAGGACCCTGGGCTTGGAAATTTCTGGCCCAACACCGCCTCCCCATGCACGCTCCCTCCCCTCCCCATGGCAGACGTCACTATCGATCACAGGACTTGAAAGCCCAGAGATTTGTCCACTGGGCCCAGGGAATATGCAGTTCGTTAGGGTGTCTGTCCTTGAGGAATTTGCTCCTGAGAAGGAAAGGAAACAAATGCACACAGGTTTTCAGATGTTGAAACAGCGGTCTATAATGGGGTTGTGGGCCCCAGGGAGGGTGGGGTTAGTTCTACCCAGAGGAGACGCAGAGATGGCGGTTGGGATTTGGGGTGCCGGCAAGTAGCACTCCTCCCACATCCGGAACCAAGTGAGAGACGCACACGGAAATCCAAAACGGATCAGATTGTCAGCTCCATTATTGATAAGGCCAGGCTGAGTGAGCCTCGGTGAGACGTCCCGTCATGCCCCCTAGGCTGGCTAGCATCAGGTAAGGACAACTGCGGCCCAGGGAATGCAACAACCGGAATCACCCAGCCCTGCTAGTGTTTGTGTAAAGTGGTGCAGGGGACACCCGAGGGGCCCAGTCGGTGGAGCATCTGCCTTGGGCTCAGGTCATGATCCCGGGGTCCTGGGAAGGGGTCCTGAATCGGGCTCCCTGCTCAGCGGAGAGTCAGCTTCTCCCTCTGCCTCTGCCTCTCCCCCCCTGCTCATGCACTCTTTCAAATAAATAAATTTAAAAATAAAATAAGGGCAGCCCCCGTGGCGCAGCGGTTTAGCACCGCCTGCAGCCCAGGGCATGATCCTGGAGACCCTGGATCGAGTCCCACGTCAGGCTCTCTGTATGATGCCTGCTTCTCCCTCTGCTTGTGTCTCTGCCTCTCTCTCTCTCTGTCTCTATGAATAAATAAATAAAATCTTTAAAAAATAAAAATAAATTAAAATGCAGCCACCGAGGAATACAGTTTAGTGGCTCCTCAAAAGGTTAAGCAGAGTTAGCCCGTGGCTCAGTCCTTGCACTCCCAGGTCCGTATCCGAGATCTGAGGACACGCCCACACACACACTCATCCACAAACGTTCACAGCAACATCTGCAACGGCTGAAGAGTGCAAACCCCCCCCCCAAATGTCCAGCAACTGATGGCTGAATGGGTACAACGTGGTCCACCCCTTTGGCGGCATCTGTCACTAGGACATAGGAAGGGTGGAGCGCCAATGCATGCTGTGACATGGATGAGCCTTGAAGACGTTATGGCAGGTGAAGGAGGCCAGTCCCAGAAGCCCGCATGTTGTACGATTCCATCCACAGGAAAAGTCCAGAACAGGCAAATCCATAAGGACAGAATACAGCCCAGTGGTCACCGGGGCCGAGGTGGGAGGGGAAGGGCCATGACCTCTAGGAGCACGCAGTCTCTTCACGGTGATGAAAATGCTCTGAAAGTGATTGTGGTGAACATGCTCTAACCCACGAGCTGCATACTTGAAAGGAGCGTATTGCAAGCTACGTGAGTTCTCGCTCAGTGAGGCTGTTTTTTGCTGAAAACAGCAAATCTGGGCTGCACGGTGTCAGGTGCAAGGCCCGGCCCGGCCACCGCTGACCACCAGCTTTTCTGGGACCCTATCACCTGTTACTCGGCTTAATCCAGACCTGGCCTCCACCCCACCCACTCGGGGCTGTGGCTCCCACGGGGGACGGCCTGCTCCCGCTTCTACGGTGAGCTCCGCACCGGGGACTTTGAACCTCTGCGCCCGCCACTGAAGCGCCGTTTCTGGCTCCTGCCGTGGCTGGGTCCACGTTCACACGGTGCGGGCACGTCCACCGTATTCTCCTTGCACTTCCAGAACCCTTTCCTTTGTGGTGTTGTTTCTTCGCCGTTTGGGCCTATGTGCACACACAGTGTTAACCTACTCAGTCTCTACCAGTGACTAATAACCTTTTTTAAATTTTTTATTTTTTAAGATTGTATTTTGAAGCAATCTTCACCTGTTGTAGGGCTCAAACTTCTAACCCCGAGATCAAGAGTCGTGTGCTTGGGCAGCCCAGGTGGCTCAGTGGTTGAGCACCACCTTCAGCCCAGGGCGTGATCCTGGAGACCTGGGATCGAGTCCCACGTCGGTCTCCCTGCATGGAGCCTCCCTCTCTCTCTATCTCTCATGAATGGATAAATAAAATCTTTAAAAAAAAAAAAAAAAAAGAGTTGTATGCTCTACCAACTGAGTCACCCAGGTGCCCTGAATAATAACCTTCTAGGTCTAGCTTAACTCCTGTGGCTTTAAGCCAGAGATCACAAATGGGCTGGTCTCTGAATGCCTCTGGCCTGCATTTGGTCTTGTTTTCCTGCCTAGTGGATTATATTTTGGATTAGAATTAGTTGCCAATACTTAAAAATCACAAGGTTTCTCTCTCTCTCTCTCTCTCTCTCACACACACACACACACGCACACGTGGGATTCTCGCTTCCCTGGCAAGCCCCAACAATCTGCTGTCTGGTCACCTCAGTCCCCACCATTCCATAATGTCTGTCCCAGTGTTTCTATATGTAACCTCAGATTGATTGATTGATTGATTTTTAAAGATTTATTTATTCATGACAGACATACAGAGAGAGGCAGAGACACAGGCAGAGGGAGAAGCAGGCTCCCTGCGGGGAGCCCGATGCAGAACTTGATCCCGGATCTCCAGGATCACGCCCTGAGCCGAAGGCAGACGCTCAACCGCTGAGCCACCCAGATGCCCCTGTAACCCCAGATTTAAACTCATCTTTGTCTCAAAATTTTTCCGACTTTCCTGTGCTTGCATTTTCATTCGTTAGCAAACAGGTGTTTGCTGCATTCCTGCACTTTGCTAGGCTCTGTACTTGCACCAAAGACACAGAGATGAACATGAGGAGGCCCCCCGGCCCCCCAGGCGGTACCGGTCACCTCCTGTGCCTCAGCACAGCCTCATCAACCACCCTTCTCTCCAGCAGCCACCTGCGGTGTCAGGCTCAGCTGTCTTTCCGTCTTTCCATCCCCTTCTATGACACAAGGCATGTGGCATCTGCGAGAAAAAAAGACTCAACTCTTGCAAGGGAAGTGAAGTGAACCCCTAGGAGTGGAGAAGGAAGCCTGTGGATAAACCAGGCTGACCAGTCCTGAGGCCCCATCCACAGGGCTCTTCCAAGCCTGCAGGTAGAACGCCAGTCACATGGAGGATTGGCTGGCTCTGTGACCTCACTCTTCCCAGGCCCCCAATGTGTTTCCCCCCAGAGGAACTGTGTCTTCCAGAGGCTCTCACTTGACATCTAAGCAGACACAGGAGTGAAGGCAGTGACGGGTGAGAACGTTCAGAGAAGAGGAGCTGGCACATTCAAAGGCCCTGGGGTGGGATCACGCTTGGCTGTTCAAGAAATATCAAGGAGAGGATTTGGCTGGGGAGCAATGAACCAGGAGCAGAGAGAAGGGAGGCAGGTGGACCAGGAGATCCCTGAGGGCAGCAGGGAGGGATCCGGGTGTAATCTGGATTTCTGTCTAGAAAGGATCCTATTGGCTGCTCAGTGGAAGCCTTGGAAATCAACTAGTTCCAGGAATTTTGTTAGAACACTGCGTCCTTCCTGGGCTGTGTAATTATGGCCCTAACAGGTCTAGGTGCAATTTTTAATCTCAGCTCCTAGGCCACAGCAATTTCCTGTAAGGAGTTTTGGAGATAAGATACGAGCCTTGCAAATTTCCCTAGACCTGGATTCTCTGCCAAAGTCCTTTGTCCCCTTACCTGGGAAAGGCAGCCTGGCCAGCAAACACCCCATGTGGGACAGTGTCCTCTCACCACTGGAACAAAGCCCCAGGGCCCTGCGATGTTAGGGCATCTTAGAAAGTTTGAAGGGGTTCTTTCCCCCCATCTTTAAAAAAAAGTTGTTTTTAAAGATTTTATTTATTTATTCATGAGAGACACACACATAGAGAGAGAGAGAGGCAGAGACACAAGCAGAGGGAGAAGCAGGCTCCCTTCAGGGAGCCCGATGTGGGACTCGACCCTGGGACCCCCAGATCATGACCTGAGCCGGAGGCAGATGCTCAACTGCCACCCAGGGGTCCCTTAAAATTTTTTTAATTCAATTTACCAACATATAGTATCACATCCAGTGCTCATCACATCACATGTCCTCCTCTGTGCCTGTCACCCAGTGACCCCATCCCTCCCACCCCCCTCCCCTTCTACAACCCTCTGTGTTTCCCAGAGTTAGGAGTCTCTCACGGTTTGTCTGCCTCTCTAGTTTGTCTTGTCCATCTTTCTGTTCTGTTGTTTGAGCATTTCTTGGATGTTTCCATAAACGAAAAAGATCTTACCATCCCTTGGGTTTCTGATGTAGGGAGAGAAAAAAATTCTTCCTCTGCCCCTCAAGGTCTTCCAGCTAAACCAAGACTTATATTTACAGGAAACAGGTTAACTGGGAAAAACCCCAAAGTCTTATTACGTGAGCATGGAGGCCCAATAAGGAAATTGGGAACTAAGAAAATGAGCCAGGCAAGCGGTTTTTACACTATTCAGATAGAGACGTAAATCTGGGAGGAATTGACAGGACAAAGAAAATTCCAAACAGAATTCGGGCTGGGGTGGTAAATTAGTAAAAAGTAGTGAGGACTGTGAGGACAGCCTCTCACAGCCTTCTCAGCCCTGGATATCTTATCTCTGGAGATAAGGATGTCTCTTCACCTCCTGCTACAGAGATGATTCCTTTCATGTGGGAGATGAATTTCCTGCTTTCAGGGCACAGAGAAGGGTCTGAGTGTCCTTGCACAGGCTGGCTCTTAAGGAACTTTTATTTTTTTATTTTTTAAATTTTTATTTATTTATGATAGTCACACAGAGAGAGAGAGAGAGAGAGGCAGAGACACAGGCAGAGGGAGAAGCAGGCTCCATGCATCGGGAGCCCAACATAGGATTCGATCCCGGGTCTCCAGGATCGCGCCCTGGGCCAAAGGCAGGCGCTAAGCCGCTGCGCCACCCAGGGATCCCAGGAACTTATCTTTAAAATAATCAATAGGCCAAGGTGGCTCAGGTTGGGGGCAGCCAATCCTCAGCCCCAAGCCTGATGCGGGAGCCTGCCTGAGGAAACTTCCAGCTCAGATAAGCCAGGGCTCAAAGCCCAGCTCTGGTAGCAGACTGTACTCCCTCGGGGGCCTCAAGACCCTCATCTGCAAAACGCGGACAAATAGCTTTACCTCCAACAAGTGTGGTCCACGGGGTCCCTCCTGACACAAAGTGGGGTACCGCAGTCGATGCAGGGCTCCATGAGCTCGCTTTCCCGGCTGAGCTCGGCAGTCGCCAAGTGCACCTGCTGTTAGGACTGTGAGCCCTGCCTCTGGGTGGCCCCTGCCCTTTTGGGTTCCAGGGTCCCCCGTGCTCCTCCTGGACCTCAGCTCCCTGCCCTTCTCCCAGGAAGCCTTCCCGACCCTCTTGCTCAGGCCAGGCACCTGCAGAGCCCAGCAGAACATTCCTCCCTTCCTTGTCCGGCTCTGCTTTTGAGGTTGGTCCCTGGCACACAGTAGGGCTCAGCGTGGGCCGCCCCCGCACGTCTCTGGAGGCGCTGTCCCTCCCGGGCCTCAGCTTCCCTGCCCCTAAGGCAGTGTCCTGAGCTGACACTGTCCGCACCCCGTTCCGGGGCCCACGCCTGAAGTTCAAGTTCAGCATTTTTTCCTCCTGGGTTTCCATGTTTCTGTGTATGTGGACCGTAGGCGGTACGTCCAGGGCCGGCGTCCAGGGACGGTGTCCTCACAGCCCCACAAACTCTTTAGGGAGCCTCGCCTTGGTTCCTCAGCAGCAGATGTCAACCATTCTGTAAGATCTGCTTGCGACTCCACGTTTCCCCGGATGTTTCTCCTTTCTTTTCCTTCTCCCCCTTTCTTACTGTTGTTTGTTTGTTTTGGGGACTCGGCGCCACGTTCTCTGTTGGGCTGCAGAACTTCTGGATTGAACACAGATTGTGTTTGTTTGCTCTTCATCTTTTAAGGTCCTCTTTCCTCCAGAAGGTGCTAGATATGTTTCTGTGGGTTTGGTTGAAGCGCGTTTCTCCTTCTCCTGTGCTGCACCAGGCTCCCAGGGCAGCCCCATCGGCCGCCTTGGCTCCCAAGGCCCACCTGCACCTGCGACAAGGGCCCATCCTCACCCCGCGGCTCAGGCCACTGGCTCCTGGCCTCTTCCCTCTCAAGTATTCATTGGCTTCACGCGTATAAAGACAAACATGCTGAGTGCGCCATCTCCGTCTGAAAAATCATAGGTCACAGCTTCAGCTGTGTCCCTGGAAGTCCTGGGGCACAAGGTCAGGTTCTCCTTACCCCAACCCCCCACTCCACCTGACCAGGGCCTCATGGCGGTCACAGATGTCATCCAGATGGGGGTCTCCCCGGGCACCTCTCTCCAGGTCTGCAAGGCTGGACAGTGAGGACCCCTGACCACAGACCCCAGGGGAGGCAGGTTCACCTGCCAGTGCCTCAGCTCCACTCCCCACTCCCCACTCCTTCCCCAACCCCCAGCCCTCCTCTCTCCCCACTCCATCTCCTGCCTCTCCCCAGCCCCTTCCCCCACCCTATCCCCACCCCATCCTCCCCATCCCCCAATCCCATTCCCCCACCCCCTCCCCTCTACCTCACTACTGTCCACCAGATCCCACACACCGCCCCCTACAACAACCATAGTTAACTCAGACCCACCAGGCTGTCCAGATTCCCTCCAGCTACACGGGTGAGTAGGAGGGATCTCCCACCTTGAACTGCCCCAAAGTTCACCCAACAGGAGCCAGCCTTTTCCCCAGGAGAGTCTGCTATGGAACCAACCAACAGCACCCCATCGGAAACCGCAAACTGGTCTGCTCCCCATCAGAACAGCATGGTGGTGGTGCAAGGGTGGCCTTCAGGCCACTGCACCCCCCCCCCAGCCCTGTTTCCTTCCCAGGTCCCCAGATGCCCCCTGGAAGCCCCTGACCTGGTCCCTCAGCTCACTGGGACTGTTCCCTCACTTGCGGAGCAGTATCACCTTGAGAATGAAATGAGCTGGTGCTAGCACAGTGACAGCTACCCTGCCCATGGAGGCTGGGGGAGCCCACAGGATCCAGACCAAGTCCAATCCGGGCCTTTGGGGCTAGCCCCCTTGGTGTGGCACTCCCCACAGCTCCCAGGTGTGCCCTGATCCCCGCCCCCCTTCCGTATTATTTTTGGCTGGCCCACTTCATCAGCCTTTCCTGCTCAGACCCACCCTGGGGCCACAGCCCACTCCAGCCCAGCCTCTGGCTTTCCTAGGCAGACAGGCCTGGCCTCTGGCCTCCCAGAGTTGTGTCTGGGCGGGGGCAGCGCCAGCTTCCTGCCAGAGCAGGCCAGGCAAGCCAGTCCTGCATGCCCTGGAGGGTAGAACAGACTGCCCCCTGTCCCCCCACCCAGAGTGCCCAGGGCCCTGCTGAGGATGTAGGCTGCAGCTCACATGGGTTTTCTGTTCCCACACTTCAGACTCACCCACACCCGTGTGATACTGAAGCTCGATCCCTCTACTTATAACTTGAACAGGTCAGGTTCATCTGGTGGGTCTCAGTCTTTCTGTCCGTAGAATGGGGTGGATAACTCCCATTTCCAGCAGTTACTGTCTGGGTCACGTATGCAATGCAAGGATGAATGTTGTGCAGCATTTGACTTTCCAAATGTTTGGGCCTCTTTGGGCCCAGGACATGTCTTCCAGGCGCTCAGCCTTGATAGGCTGCAGTTGGCTCCAAGGTGGAGGAGGGCAGAGGGCGGCAGGGGCAAGTGTCTTCCCACCGCACCCAGCACTATTCTGGCATCAGGTCATGTGGCTGACTTCATAGGAAGGAAGCCCAGGGAGATAAGCAGGCGGCTATCATGGTAAACAAGTCCAGGAGCTCCTGGGACACAGGCAAAGCAGGTCAGAGGCCATGGAGGAGGTGGTGCTAGAAGGAGCTGCCAGTGTCAGGTCCCTGCCACAGGCCAGCAGGGCCGGGAAGGTCTCAGGCATGGACCACTCCGTGGGCGGAATCCTCGTGGGTGTTAGGTGGCGATGCTGTGGGCCTGCATAGATCTCAGCACAGGGGGTAGGTGTTGGCCACTGCTGGGCAGGATGTCTGGCCTCGACAAGCTGGCCAGATCCGGGCTGAAGCCCATACCTGCAGCCTGGACATGGGACAGGGGCAGGTGGCCATGCAGAATCTGATGGACCAGAGCTCCACGCTGCTGGCTAGTCCATGCTCTCTGGCCTCCCAGCACCCAGGGCGTGTCTAGCCCCTGTGGAGGGCTGGGGCCAGCTGTGCACACTCCCGGCCAGGGTCAGGCTGGGGGAATCTACACTGTTCTGCAGCACCACAGGTGGACCTGGGGCCATCCAGGGGGCAGCCTGAGTGGCAGCCTCATGGGGTGAGTTCCTGAAGGCTTCAGTGACATCAAGGGAGGGCTGGGGGTGAAGGAGAAGCAGAGTGGAGGCATAACGTCCCAGGCAGACGTTATGGAAAGGGCATTGGGCCACAGCCCAGCATTGGAAAGTCAGGCCTGCCAGGACAGAGGTGAGTGAGGAAGCATCAGGGGAGCTGGGGGCTCAGCCTGAACACAGAGGGCTGGGTCGCCCTGGCCTTTTGGAGGTTCCTGTTGGCTGTTCTGCTGGTTGCCTTCACAACTAGCCCCCGGGGCCCCACCAGCATCGGGCACATGGCAGGGGCTTGGCAGCGGCTCTGGGGCCCCAGCACTGTGCTCAGAGCACTGGGCCTGTGGCCCTCACACAGGGTTTGACACCTCTCCCCCCCCACCCCTCTCCCCACGCAGCCAGCGGCAGGAAGGACATGTCTGACAACTTGGCCTTCACTTCATTTCCTTCCTTCCCTGAGCAGGAGGGGGTCCTGAAGTGGCCAGACCCAGAACTACAGGCCCCGCACGTGAGGAAGGCCACTCCACGGGGCTGCAAACCACCACACACCTGGAGGCTTAAACAGGAGACACTCATTTTCTGATAGTTCCAGTTGGGAGGCCAGGCATGCACGATCAAGGCGCTGGCACGCTGGGCTCCTCCGGGGCCTCTCTCCTTGGCTTGGAGGCTTGCCACCCTCTCCCTGCCTCCTCACAGGCCTGACCCTCTGTGTGTGAGATCCCCATCTGTATGTCCAAATTTCCTCTCCTAAGCACAGGGTCAGATGGGGTGACAGCCCGCCCCTCTGGCCTCATTCTACCTTACGCCTCTGTAGTCCCTGTCTCCAAGGACAGTGACACCTGAGGTCCCTTCTTGGGGCCCCATCAGTGCTTTGCAGTTGATGCTACGGTCTCCCCCACAGAGGTGGGTCCTGAGTCCTCTCTAGGTTCCCATCCTGGCTACAGGCCTTTAGGAGCTGCCATGCAACATTAGAGGACCTCGAAATGGATAACCTGGGAGGGGCAGAAGGAGCCTAGGCCAGGGAAGCTACAGGAGGCGGCCCTGGCGTGGAGGCTGGCATTTCTGAGGCCCTGCCCACCCACCCACACTTTCCTGCCATCCTTCTTGTGCTGCAGTGTCAAGGCTTCCAACGAAGTTTCATTCCCACATTTCCTGAGCCTCAGAACAGCAGCCGTGGGAGGAAGGCAGGGCCAGCCTTCCTTTGCCCACCCCACTGGGCTGGGGATCAGGGCTGGCTTGCCCAAGGGTGCGGCTCGGACTCACACCTCACCTCCCGCCCTCCCCTCTCCCCCTGCACCTGGCCTGAACAGGGGCTGGGCTCCTGGTGAGGGGTGAATCACAGGGAGCTGGCAGGACAAGACCTGTATTTGTGGCTACATGGTGCCAAACACTGGCACGGGGCCCGCCCTTCTGCCATCTGCAGGGAAGGCTCCTGCAGGAGGAGCCGAGGAGAAGCAGGGCTGGGTAGGGAGAGTGGAGAGTGAGGCACGTGGGTCCCTTGGGCCTCTGCAGGCGGACCTCTGTCACTGCTGAGCCCTGTGCCTTTAGGCAAGTTACACAGTTCCCCAGAGTTGCAGCTTCTTCATTGATGAATCGAGGACAGGTGCGCTCAGGTGCCAAGTACTGCAGCGCTTACTGTGTACTCGGACTATTTTCAGCGCTGGGCTACGGGGATAGATGTGCTCCCGTCCCCCTGGAGCTGGGTGGGGAGCGGCAGCTCTGAGGGCAGGCCTGGAGCCCTGCGGGGGTGAGCTGCCATGGTCCACTCAGCGGGCTGGTCGGGGAAGGCTCTCCCTGTGGATGGGGAAGGGCTGAGCTGGGCCTCTGATGAGAAGAATCTGGGGCAGCGCCTCCCACTCCTTGGGCCTGCGCAGGAGGGGAGGGTTCAGCTGTCTGCACCCCCCCACTCCCCACTTAACCCAGGCCCTTAGGAGCAAGACCTTCCCTGCCTGCCAGCCTGCAGGCCCTCTCCCATCTGTTGGTTCCTCTCTGTCCCTCACAGGCTGGCCTTGAGCGCCTGGGGCAGAGACTGTCTGGGCAACCCCCTGACCCCCCGCTGCTCTCTGCAGCCCCCAACCCAAGCAGGACACATAGTCCAGGAGGCAGTAAAGGATGGCAGCCTGTGAACCGTGCCTCTGCTCCCTGTGAGCAGGACATGCCTCTCCAGGGGTAATCTGTCCTCAGCCTGGGTGTGGGGGTCACAGGGGGACCCCTAAACCCAGATGGCCGGCTTCCCACGGGGGCTCCATCCCTTACCTGCTGAATCCCCAGTGCCTAAAGCTGTTGCCCTCAGGAGCATGGGGTGCTGACACCTGCCTCCCCAGCCTATAAGGAGAGGAGCTGCGGAGGCTTAGGGGGGTGGGCAATGGGGCTGGCTCGTCCTATGGGTGCCTGTGCAGGATGGGCAGCTTGTTTCCTAGAGGAAGGCAGGGCCGCCCAGCTCCGGGGAGGCCGAGGATTCCAGAGGCAACCCGATGCCCAAATTCAAGCCGCCCACGGGCAACGCGTTCTGATTGACGCAGGTGCCCCTCACCCACCCGAGGGCCAGGCCGGCCGCCTTCTGCGCCACCTGCCACCTGAGGGCCGGACACCCTGTCCCCGCCTGTCAGAAGGACCCACCAAGGAGGTGCTGCTGGGCTCCAGGCCCGCCCAGCAACCGTGCCCAGGACCCCAAGGCCAGCGGCCAAGGGAGCCCACCTCCTGGGCCTGCACCCTGCAGACCCCCCAGGAGGAGACATCAGGGTCCGCGGGCCACTACCCTCGAGGGCCGCCCCCTCCTCGCACCCCCAGCCCCATCGCATCCCCTCAGCCGGCCTCTCCTCGGTGCCCCCCACCCTGCGGCTCCTGGACCCCCCTTCCGCCCCCTCCTCGCTCCCAGCCCGCTCCTGGGCTCCTGGGCCCCACGATCGCCTCCTCGTCCCCGCCCCCCGCGCCGGGCCCCCTCCTCGCCCCTCCCCTCCCCCTGTCCCCCCCACCCCCGCTCGGGGTCTAGTCCTCGCCCCGCTGCCCCGCACCCCCTCAGCCCCGTGCCGGCCCCCCCCCGGGTCCCCTCCCCTCCCCGCCCCCCGCGCCGCCCCCCTCCTCGCCCCTCCCCTCCCCCTGTCCCCCCCCCCCCCCGCTCGGGGTCTAGTCCTCGCCCCGCTGCCCCGCCCCCCCTCAGCCCCGTGCCGGCCCCCCCCCCGGGTCCCCTCCCCTCCCCGCCCCCCGCGCCGCCCCCCTCCTCGCCCCTCCCCTCCCCCTGTCCCCCCCCCCCCCCCGCTCGGGGTCTAGTCCTCGCCCCGCTGCCCCGCACCCCCTCAGCCCCGCGCCGGCCCCCCTCCCCGGGTCCCCTCCCCGGGTCCCCTCCCCGCCCCCCGCGCCGCCCCCCTCCCGGTGCCCCGCGGCCGCCCAGCGTACGGGGTGACGCAGCGCCGCCCACCCGCGCGCCCCGCCCGCCCCGCCCGCCCCGCGCCTCCTCCTCCTCCTCCGCCGCCGCCGCCGCCGCCCGCTCCGGGGGCCCTAACGGTCCCGCGCCCCTCGGCGTGGCCCCGCGGCCGAGCAGGCGGTGCGGGCGGGCGGGCGGGCGCCGGCGGGATGGGGGCGGCGGAGCCGCTGCGCTCCGAGCTGTGGGTGAAGCGGCGGCGCTGCGCCGTGAGCCTCGACCCCGCGCGGGCGCTGCTGCGCTGGTGGCCGAGCCCGGGGCCCGGAGCCGGGGCGCCCGGCGCGGGTGAGCGTGGGGCCGGGGGGAGGCCCGGGGGGAGGCCCCGGGGGGGGAGGCCCGGGGGGGCGGGGGCCGGGGCCGGGCGCAGGGGCGAGGCGGGGCGCCGCGGACGGTCCCCTGGCGGGCGGCCCCCCAAGGACCCCTTCCGACGACACGGGGCACGGGGCGAGGTTGCACGGAGCGGTTGAGCCGAGCTCCGACGCGCTTCCGACGCGGGGGCCAGAGCCGAGGGCGGGCGGGCGGGGCGCCGCGTGGGGTGGCCCGGGGGCGCGGGTCGAGGCCCTCCCGACTCCGAGAGGTGTCATCTGGGTAAAAGCGGCGGGACACGCCCGGCCCGAGGGACCCCTTTGTCCGGGGAGGGGCTCCCTGCGCAGCTGGCCGCGGGTGGCCCAGGCCGAGGAAGGCGATGCCGCTTGCTGCTGGGGAGGAGGAGGGAGGACTACGGAGGGCGGCGCTGGCCGCGGGGAGCGGGGAGCGGGGAGCGGGGAGCGGGGAGCGGGGAGCAGCCCCGCCGGGTGCGGGCGCGGGCGCGGGGCCGGGGGCGGGGGGCGGGCGCCGCTTGGTTCCTTCGTCCCGTGCAAGTTTCTACAGACGCCGGTGGGGAGGGCTGGGCGCACGTGGCAAAGCCCCTGCCACGGTGGATGCTTTTCCCTGGAAGGGAGGCAGAGGGGCGCGGTGCAGAGGCTTGTGGGTCTGCGGACACCGCGGCGGGGTGGAGCCGAAAGCCCCCTTAGGTGGGTGCATCTGACGGGGCACCTGGAGCAACCCGCGCACACGGGAGAGAGATGGTGCAGGGGGTAGGACGGCGAGAGCCCTCGGACCGGCCAGGAGGTGGGGGGAGAGGAAGTGGGGCCAGGGGCATCCCAGGGCAGGCGGCTGGGGTGGGACTTCTCCGGGAGTCCTCGGAGCCCCTGAGGGCTTTATCCAGCTCAGCTCTCCTGCAGGATCCCTGGAGAGTGAGCAGAGGAGGTGCAAGGAAGTGCAGTAGGGAGGCTGCCAGCCCCGCCCCGGGTCTGCTTGAAGAGAGTGAGGGTCACTACCACCAGGCTTGCCGTCTGCTGAAGTCACAGTGGGCAACGCAGGGATTTACAGTTTTAATTATTGGGGGTGGCTGTTGCAGAGGACAGGAGTCACTCCTGGGCAGAGTTTGGGATGCCTTTTAAACGCTTTGGGGACAGTTGGGGCACAGCTTCCTGATGCTGAGGTTGTGAGGCTCAGCGGGTTGGAGGAGGGGTGGGCAGAGCTGAAACGGAGGCGGGGCCAAGGTCTAGGGAAGCCGGGAGCCCAGGACCAACGCTTGGTTTCCTGCTTTGGGGTCACCAGAAGCAGTGTCCAAGGAGAGCCTACCCGCAGCTGCGTGTCTGAGAGTTTCCTCCTGTGTGATCTTGATGAGGTCCCTTTGGGAGAAATGCCTTGCCTCAGACCTCCCCCTGGGCCTCCTGGCACCACCCACCAGGGTCCCCCTCCTCCTCCTTGTCCTCTCCTGCTGCAGTGAGTGGTGCCTGGCCTGGCCCCAAGGGCGTTGAGCTGTTCTGTAAATCTCTGGGCTCAAGGATGGGGCACTTCTGTGCAGCCATCACGCTGCTGTTCTGTGTCATGTTCACACACGACCCCTGCGGAGCCGCTGTTCCCATACCTTACAGCCAGGGCGACCCAGCTACGGAGAAAGTTTAAGTAACCACGTCCCCCGTGGTCTAAAGGCGAGCTTGGTGGGTCCCAAGTCAGCCATTGGCAGTGTGGCCTCCCGAGGGCCTCAGCACCGCTTGAACCCTGGACACACCCCACTCCTGTGGGCTGCCCGGTGGGAAGTCCCTCCCTGCCTGCTTTCAGGTGGGCACCCTCCGCAGGCCACTAATGGTTTCCAGTCATCGGGCTCTGGGCACTGCGTGGTGGCAGTGCCTGCTTTGGTCTGCTTGCTCCTGCTCCTGCTCCTGCTCCTGCTCCTGCTTGCTGCCTCGGCTGCCAGTCCCCTTCCTGAGATGGTGGTGGTTTTGCTTTTGCAAACCACCTCGCAGGCTCCTTGGTGCAGGCTCTTTGGTGCAGGCTCATCTGGAGCTTCCTGGCGGGTATGCCAAGGGCTTGGGTTCCCTCCCCAGAGAGGCCAGGGCTGCTGACATTTCGTTCAATTAGCTCCCCAGGGACAGATGGGGAAGGCATGCATCGCGTGTGCCTGTCACCGGAGGTCGGAGAAGGGAGCCGGGCCAGGGCCGCCGTGTGCACTGGGTGGGGTGTGGCCACCCAGGTTATTGCATCTGACTCTCTCAGCTTGAGAACGTCACTCCTCTGTTTCCAGATGCAAGACCTGGAAACCGTGAACTGATTGCTCACAGAGGCAAGAGACACGCACCAGGGAGCTATGTTTTTAATCCAGGCACGTGCTCTTTCCCCTGTGGGTCACCGTGCCGGGAATGTGGCTCAGGGCTGCAGGGCCAAGCTGGGACCAGGAATTGGGAGGGGCAGAGTCTCCTGGTCCCCGAGAGGGCCGCCCTGCCCGAGGATGCTGTGAGAGCGGGTGCGCCTGGGTGCCAGCCTGGTCGGAAGTGAGGCCCACTGAAAACAGGAAACCCGGCAGAGGCGTCCTGGGCCAGAGTGGGTCGGGCTAGCTGAATTTGAAACGAGCTGTAGCTGTGTCTGGGTTACATCCTCAGACTCTGAAGGCCTTCTGTTAGGGTCGGGGTGGCAGGATTGTGCTTGTGTGTGCGTGTGTGTGTCTGGGTCTGGGGGAGGCGGTGGTCACCGCTGCCCAGCCTCCACCCTCCCCTTCCTTCCAGCAGCCCCCCACCCCCAATGCCCCAGGCCTGGTGCTGAGCTGCTTGGCCGGGGCGCTGCTGTGTTTATGAGGGGTATCTCTGATACTGTCTGTGCAGTGCCAAGCAAAACATACAGGACATTTAAAATCTAGAAAACACAGAAAAGCAGGCACATAGAAATCACCCTGTGTCTCACCCTTTAGCAGTGAATACCATGTGGTGTTTTTGTCTATGTAAACACACATGAAAGAAAAGCTAGGGAAACATACTGCAGAATGTTTTCCACGGTACTATTTACTCACTTGAAACGTGCCTTTTTAAAAACAGCTTTAACGTCTGACGTTGGCTCAGGTCATGATCCCAGGTCCTGAGATCAAGCCCGATCTCATCTCCTCTGGCATCTCATCCCCTTGCTCAGCGAGCAGGGAGCCTGCCTGTGCCTTCCCCTCTGCCCCTCCCTTCAGCACGGGCTCACTCTCAAACAGATAGATAAAATCTGTTTGTTTTTTTTTTTAAAGATTTTATCTATTTATTCATGAGAGACACACAGAGGCAGAGACACAGGGAGAGGGAGAAGCAGATTCCTGAGGGGAGCCCAATGTAGGACTCGATCCCGAGACCCCGGGGTCATGACCTGAGCCAAAGGCAGATGCTCAACCACTGAACCACCCAGGCATCCCAAATAAAATCTTAAAAAAAAAAAAAAGGTCAGCTTTATTGAGGTATGATTTGTATACAGCAAAATGCACACATTTTAAGGGTATAGTTTGGGGAGTTTTGAGAAATCTATGCACCTAAGCATCACCCCATCAAGATATAGGACGTTCGGGTCAGCCCAGAACCTTCCTCATGCTCCACCAACAGGGATGGATTTGACCTCTAATAGGATTTCCTGTAAGTGCAATCATGCAGCATGTGCCCTTGTCTCTGCCTTCTTTGTCTCAATCTTTTTGCGATTCATTGTGTATCTGTGGTTGGTTCTTCCTCGTCACGGAGTAATAGTGCATTGTATGAGAAAACCAGTGTGTTTATCCATTCACTTGATGGACTTGGAGAACATTTCCAGTGTTTGGCTGTGTGAATAAGGATGCTGATCACGTGTGTACAAGTCCTTGGGGGGGAGGCATATGCTTTTCTTTCTCTTGGATGATGTTTAGGAGTCAAAAGCTGGCATAGGAAAGCGCATGTCTTAAGACATGATTTTTCTTGGTTGTGCAGTATTTTGTGACATGATATGACAAATGCCCTTTTTAGTCATTCATGATATAAAAGTTCCTCAAAATCAGAATTGGATGGGTTGAAGATTTTCTTTTCTTTTTTTTTTTTTTTTTTAAGATTTTATTTATTCATGAGAGACACAGAGACACAGAGAGAGGCAGAGACACAGGAGGAGGGAGAAGCAGGCTCCATGTCGGGAGCCTGACGTGGGACTCGATCCCAAGACTCCAGGATCAGGCCCTGGGCCGAAGGCGGCACTAAACTGCTGAGCCACTCGGGCTACCCTGAAGATTTTCATGTAAGAATAAATTAGTACAAGAAAACAGGGGACAATTTATAATTTTGGAATGTGGGAAGACCTCACTAACCAGGATGGAATCAAGGAATAAAAGAAAAATCTAGATTATTTCAATAAAAATCTTTTTTTTTTTAAAGATTTTATTTATTTATTCATGAAAGACACAGAGAGAGAGAGGCAGAGACACAGGCAGAGGGAGAAGCAGGCTCCATGCAGGGAGCCCGACGTGGGACTCGATCCCTGGTCTCCAGGATCAGGCCCTGGGCCAAAGGCGGCACTAAATTGCTGAGCCACCCAGGCTGCCCAATAAATAAAAATCTTAACAATTTTTTGGTAAGACTATAATTTTAAAAAAATGAGAATGATTTGCAACAAATATGACAGTTAAAGGGTTAAAATTACAAAAACATTTTAAACAGATAAAAATTGATCTAGGGGCACCTGGGTGGCGCTGTTAGCTGAGCCTCAGGCCCTTGATATCAGCTCAGGTCACCTCGGGGTCCTGGGATGGCCTGCCTCATCAGGCTCTGCACCACTGGCTACAGAACCTGATTAAGATTCTCTCTTTCTCTCCCTCTGCCCCTCTCTCCTCCTCTTGTGTGCAGGCTCTCTCTCTCTCTCTCAAAAAAATTTTTTTTGATTTAAAAGATCCATTGCACAGAATACGTACAGGCCGTTCACAGAAGAACAGGATTCAAGGGTGGGTGACGAACGGCTGGGTAGATGCTGAAACCAAGCAGCATAAATTGCAGAGCAGCTTGCGATGGGTGTGCGAGCTGCTTTGCTGCTTTGGGAAATTAATCTGGGAATATTTTGAAACTGTTTTTAAAAAAGGATCTATTATTTGACTCACCATCTCATATCTGATCCTTAATCTCAGGGAAAACACTAGTACTTGAGGAACTGTCTTAGTTCAGAAGGTTCGTTTGCTGGTGTTTGTTCCGGCACTGCAGATGGTGTTTGCTTGCTTCTCTCCCGATTTCTCTTTCTTCTCCGACAGCGCAGGCTTGTGCACATGGACTTTCTTACGGGATGTGGTTGCTTTGTGCTTGGGTGTGCTGCTTCGTGAACGAGCAGGTCGGGCCTGCGGAAGGCGGGCTCCCTACGGTCTTACGTGGACTTCACGGTCAGCATGACCGGCCCGTGTGGACTTAATGCTTGCTCTGCCCGGACCTGCTCCTGAGCTCTGGTTCCAAGTTTGCAGTGACGTCTGATCCCCCGCCGGAGGCGGCCAGCATCTCCGACTCGAGTCGCCCTGCAGCTTCCGCGCCCGGCTCCGGGCCGGGGGGTCACGCTGCTGCCCCACTGCGTCCCCCGCCTCCTCTCGCCCGTTCCCACGGCCCGTGCTTCTCTTTCTCTGCACGCGGCTTCAGATGCCTCTTGCCGCCTCCCGCCCCGGCCTCTCCTTTGCATCTTTCTTGCCCACTGTGTCACCTCATTAGAAGGCTCCTGTGATGCTTGAACCCCAGGTGGTGGGGTCAGAAGTCTGGGAAGCACCTTGAACCCCTCTAAGGAAGGGGCCTGAGTGGGCAGCGCTGGGCGCAGCTGTACTGATGCTCTGCTGGAGAGTTCTGCAGGCGCCACTCGCTGCCCCGGGGGCGTCCTGTTGCGGGTGCCTGGCTTGCACTCCGCCTCCCTGAGCTGGCCCCATGGTACCTGCCCGACCTGCCACCTTCCGATTCAGCCCCGCTTCTGTGCCAGACTCTCCTGTTCCCGGGTTCGAATCCTACCCTCCTTCCAGGCCCAGCCCTGCTAGTACTTTGCCCTTCAGCAGACTTTGTCTTTTGCGTTTTGTATGGCTCTGTTTGCACTTCTCTGCTAGTTATTGCTCTGTGCTTTACGTTGTGAGTTTTGCTTTTGAAATTAAATTTTTTTTTAAGATTTATTTATTCATGAGAAACACAGAAGGAGGGAGGGAGAGACGCAGGCAGAGGGAGAAGCAGGCTCCAGGCAGGGAGCCCGATGTGGGACTCGATCCCGGGTCTCCAGGATCAGGCCCTGGGCTGCAGGCGGCGCTAAACTGCTGAGCCACCCAGGCTGCCCTTAAATTAAATTTTAGAATGTTTTTGTCTTCTCTACCCTGCATTCTCTTGGGAGAGCAGAATCCAGTGTCAGTTCATCCCTTTCTCTAGGAGCCCCCCACACCCCCTGGCCAAGCAGCAGGGGAGAGGGCCTGCGGGCATTGTGCTCCCACAGCCCCTGCAGGGAGAGGTGGGAGAGGGGCTCCCAGGAATCTCTTGCTGGGTTTTTGCTGTTAAACACCCTTGCTTTTCTCTGAAAGGGGAGTGGGTTTGAAACCACGGGGAGTAATTAGGAAGCGGAAGAAATTGTACAAAGCCAACAAATTCTCCACAATCCTGAAGGGTAACACCTCAAACCCTAAAGTGCCACGTGCCAAATGCCCACCTGGTATACGCTGCAGAAGTCCTGTTTGTGCCCTGTTCTGAAACCACAAGTAATGCAGGCAGATGACATAAAGCTATGACCTGCACGCTCGGGTAGAGAGGAATCTCAGTGTATCGCCACAGGGAATAAATGGCAATCCTATCTACCTTTTTCAGAAAAGAATAGAATCTCCAGATTTGGGTAAGCGCCCCTGTAGGAAGAGGCACACAGCCTGGTCTTAGCAGATGTCGTAAAACAGCAGACACTCCTGTGGCATCTCCTCAGGCGCTTGCCACCATTATTATCAGATTCCCTGATTTAGCAGTAGCCGAACATGCTCAGAAAAATTGTAATTTTTCTGAGGTCATTCAAGGTTAAGTTTTGTTACTCTAAAACATGCCCGCAAACATTTTCTTAAAGGGCTTGATAACAAATGTTTTAGGCTTTGTGGGTCACAATTCTTCAGCTCTGCTGTTTTAGCACAAAAGCAGCTATAGGCAGTATATAAATGAACTCATGTGGCTGTGTGCCAATAAAACTTTATTTATAAAAGCAGACAGCTGGCTGGATTTGGCCTGCAGCTTGCTGACCCTGCTCTAAATCATCATTTGTAGAGAGGGAATAACCATGTGATGTATTGTAAAAGCAGCTAATCCAGATGACTAAAAATATTTTGACCTTCAAAACAGGCAAGCAAACAAATCTGGTCATCTGGAAAAAACAATACTGCAATTTAGGAAACACACCCATTTGGGTTCTGGTCCCATCATGCACTGGTGTGTAAGCAGAAAGCTCACGTTCCCTCTGAGGAAGAGCATATCCATTTGCAGATTGGGCTCAGGCATCAGAATTGGACCAGTTCCTTTCTCTCTGACCAGTTTTCACACAAATCTGCCTACATCCCCCAAAGCGTGAAGTAACTTAATAATAAGAGGAATGCATTGGAGTGATGTGGCCTGTGGTGGTGTATGTTCCATAGGCACCTGGTAGAGTGTGTATTCTGCTGTTGTCGGAGAAATGTGATGGCTCCTGTTGGTTGATGATCGTGTTGGTTCTTAATATCCTTGCTGATCTGTCTAGCTGTTCTATTGATTGTTGAAGTCTCCAAATATAATTGTGGACTTCTCTATTTTGCCTTGCCTTGTAGTTGTATAAATTTTGGCTTTAGGGACGCCTGGGTGGCTCAGTGGTTGAGCGTCTGCCTTTGGCCCAGGGTGTGATCCTGGAGTCCTGGGATCGAGTCCCGCATCGGGCTCCGTGCAGGGAGCCTGCTTCTCCTCTCTCTACCTGTGTCTCTGCCTCTCTCTCTGTGTGTCTCATGAATAAATAAATAAAATCTTTAAAAAAAATAAATTTTGGCTTTATGTATTTTCCTGCTCTGTTGTTTGATGCATACATGTTCAGGATTGCTATCTCTTCATTTGGAGTTGATGCTTTTTCATTATGTAATATCCATCTCTGTGGTAGTTTTCTTTGTTCTGAGGTCTACATTATCTGTTAACAAGCCACTCCTGCCAGCCTGCTTGCTTGGTTGCTTTCTTGCATGTTTGCTTTCAGAGAGAGAGCACACACATGCATGAGTGGAGGGGGAGGGGCAGAAGGAGAAGGAGAGATAGAGTCTCCAGTAGACTCTGAGCTGCGTGCAGAGCCTGATGTGGAGCTTGATCTCATGACCCTGAGATTATGACCTGAGCTGAAATCAAGAATTGGACTTTTAACCAGCTGAGCCACCCAGGTGCCCCAACTCCTGCTTTCTTTTGATTAATGTTTGTGTGACATGTCTTTTTCATCCTTTTACTCTCTACTTGTTCCATTGTTAGATTTGAAGTAAGTTTAGATTACATATGGTTGAATCATGTTTTTAAATCTCTGTTGTCTTTTTTTCTCACCATCACCTGCCTCCTGAGCACACAGAAGGCTCAGACTTTGACCCAGCATGTCAGGCCACACCATTGTGTTGTGGCCCACTCCTGGCCTGTCCCATCTGCTCCTTCCTGCACAGGGCCCTGGTATATGACACAGTGTCGTGGAACAGAGCCGTGCCCTTGATTGTGAACTTGCTTTTGTTCTGGTCCAGTGTCAGGCCTCCTGGGTGTCTGCGGGGGAGCCTTGGAGAGGGGCATGCTCCGACTATCTTGATGCCACCCCATTTGTGTGTGTGTGTGTGTGTGTGTATGTGTGTATACTCACACACACATGCCACCCTCATGACACATAGGAAGTCCCTCTCCCCTTGGATGCGTGGCCCATGTGTGCACTCAGGGTCATCCCGGAACTGGGAGCGGTAAAGCTGATTGACAGCAGACACTGTTTCTCAACTGAGTCATGATTGTGAAGGGAATTCACCTGAGCAGGTCATGATGGGGACTGAGGGCAGGGCATACAGAACAGACCCAACAAGGGAGACAACAGAAGGCATGGCCCTTGCCATTGCCCCTGGGTGGGTGTGTCCAGATAGCTGCAGAGCTGGTGGTCTCACTGGCATCACCTGTGACTTTCCTGGGATGTGGTGGACATTTGGTCCTCACCTTTGCTGGAGGGTTAACTGCCTCTCAACACAAATCACCCTCCTCATGAAGGGAAGCACAGGGAGCTGTACCTGTTGTCAGCAAAGCGCTTAAACTTTGAGCTGAGATTTGGCGGCAACATTTCATTCCATTTTTAGAAAGGACTTTGTTATATGAGAACATGTTTCTCAGTTGTAATGTTTGAACCAGTACCAGTGACCCTTAAAATGGATTGCTTTATTGTTATTAGAAGACGTCATGATGAGCTTAAACACACAGAGGTGTGTCTCCGTCCGTCTGAGGTCTGATGGGCAGAGTGGGTGAGGCTGGGGCAGCCAGCGCCTTCTGGCTCATGTGAGCCACATTCTAAGAATTATTTATAAAATGAGCAAAACCTAACAAAATGACCTGCCCTGCTATAGTATTTATAAGGAGATCCATACAAATGAAAGTGGAAGTCCTTCAAAATTAAAGATACGCGTGCAAGTGCACACAGTTTGCTGTATGGTTTGTGGCTGTTCCTGCGCACTGCCCGTGGCCTGTCTCGGGCCCTGGCATTGAGGTGGGCCCTTCGGGACCAGGTGCAGGCAGAGCGGGGACGCCTGAGAGGAGTATGTTTTGGTCGATGGGCCAGAGCTGGTCCTGGGCCTGCTGCTCACTGTCGGTGGCCTGGGTGAGGTCTCTGACTTCCCAGAGATTGGAGATGTGTGAAGTCTCCTGTTGAGTCCGTCTGTACAGCGAGGATCCTACTTACCCTGGAGTTGTCGTGAGGATTGTACGCATGTACAATCAGATGTAGATGTAGCACAGACCTGCACTCACCAGGGCCAGGCTTGCTGCTCTCACCACACTCCCAGCATAGAGCCAGCGCATCAGCTTTACACGGTGTGAGCACGTGGGGCCCCCTGAGGACACACAGGCGGCCCTGGACACCACAGGCAGAGCCGTCCTCAGGGAGCTGGGACCTAGCAGGGAGGCAGAAAAATGACGACGTGTGTGCATGTGTGTGTGTGCACACTGTGATCACAGAGGGGGCCCGTGTGCTGAGGAGGAGGCTGGGAAGGAGGAGACCCTGGGTGAGGCAGGTAGCGGGTACGCATGTGTATGTGGGGGTGTATGTGGTGTGTGTGTGCCTGGTGTTGTGTGTGTGTCTGGTGGGATGTGCAGTATGCACGTGGGTGTTTGCTAGTATGTCTGAGGGGTGGCAGTGGGCTCCATGTGACTGTGGCTAGAACTTCCTTTACACGCCAGCAGGTCATGTAGGGGCTGCACGTCCCCGGCGGCACCTGATAAATTCATTCCGCACTACTTTGGGATCCATAGTGCATTGGACACATGGTGGAATTTATCATCAGGGGAGAGGAGCGGTCAGAGTGAGTGTCGCATTTGAGATCAGTTTATAAAATGTTTAACGGTGTAAAATAAAAATATCGAGGATTGAAAATGTATGGTTTTCTTTTTCCAATTTGGTTGAAAATGTGCCTCTTCTGTATTTTTCTTTACTTTGCATTTGCTTAGTTTTTACAGCATCGCAAACGTGGACACTCCTTAAAATTTCAATTCTAAGCTTCAACTCCGTTGCCCTAAGCTAGACGTGTTGCCCGCATGGTGACAGCGCCAGGACGGGAGGCAGGTTCCTGTCGCGGGCAGGGGAAGGAAAGGAAGAAAGGCTCACCGCCGACCTGGGTGTCCTCCCACCCTGTGCTCTCCCCCGGCCCCGTTGTCCTGCTGTCTGTTCGCCCCCGGCCCGCGGCGATCGTCTCGGTGCCATGACCTGCCACCACACTGCCCCGGCGTCCCCTTTGAACGCAGGCGGCCCTTCTTGCACTTGGGCCCTCCCTTGCCCGTACCTGACCCTGGACATGACCGTGCCGATCCACGGCGGGAGTGTCGTCCATCCGAGCAGCGCGTCTCCCGGGTATGTGTTGATGGCCAGCTGGGCCTGAACAGCTGTTCTCCGGGCTTCGGTGCCTGGGAAGGGGGTGACACCGTATTTCTGCGCTGGATTCCAAGTCAGGCCTTTTCAAGACCAGGAGTCGTGGAAACCGTAGCCAGGTGAAGAGAAAGAGCAGCCAGAGGGAGGGCTGCGTGTCCCCGAGGGCATGGCCGGGGGAGCCACCAGGTGAAGGTGAGCCCGGAGCCAGCCGGCGCGGCCTCCCGACGCGCGTGGGGCCGCCCGGTGCGCTGTTTGTGGGCCCTTGGGGTGAAAGGTTTTCTTAAATATCGAAGCCCGACCGGTGTCGGTTGGGCCAAGCCCGGGAGGGAACGCACGTTCTCGCAGCTCCGCTGACTCGCCCGGCAGGTCGTAGGCGTCTTTTCAGATGCCAGCTTTTGAGTTGCTGCGTGGCGGCCCTGAGCTCCGGCGTCCCCAGCAGGTGCCCGGCTCCCGGGGAGCGTGCCCGGACAGCGTGTCCCTTGTTTAAAACTTTTTTTGTCTGGTTGTGTAGTGACATATTCTTGGGAAATTCAGTTTGAGGACACAGGAAATTATACGTATATATATTTTTTAATTTTTATTTATTTATGATAGTCACACACACACAGAGAGAGAGATAGGCAGAGACACAGGCAGAGGGAGAAGCAGGCTCCATGCACCGGGAGCCCGACGTGGGATTCGATCCCAGGTCTCCAGGATCGCGCCCTGGGCCAAAGGGAGACACCAAACCGCTGCGCCACCCAGGGATCCCAGGAAATTATATTGATACGAGTTATGGTCAAAGCCATCGCGAGTGAGTCAGATTTCTTGATGGTTTTGTGAACATTCTGTCACCGTCTGAAGGGAGGAGGTCAGCCAAGGCCGGGGGGCCTGGGGAGCTGGAGTGAGGTGAGGGGACAGAGCGGGGCTGGTGGGACCAGGTGGCCAAAATCACAGCGTGTCCTATGGAGAAGTCATGGGTCTGTGTGGCAGCCCAGCGCCCCCCAGGGTGGGGAGCAGGTGGACAGTGGAGGTCAGAGGTCAGGGTTATGAGCAGGAGCAGGTGACCATGTGGCGGGGCCCGCTCTTCCAGGAGCCCGCAGTGGGGCGCAGTGGCCCCCAGACCCTCCCCCAGCTCTGCATGCACACACGTGAGCACACAACAGACACACACCCACACCCAGAGCCCCGAGAGGGTTCCCACGAGCGAGGAGCCGGGGAAGAATGGGCAGAGCGATCTGTCGGCACGCGGCAGCTCAGAGGGTGTCAGGTGGCATCGGGATGTGTGATGCTTCGTCGTCCTCTCTCATCTTGTCCGGAGGACCCCCCCATGCACCCCATTCAAGGCAGGGCTCCCTGAGCTGGGACATGCTGGCTTTCCAGCGCTCCCCTCTCAGGGTGGCTGTGGCCCCAGCAGTCGGGTTAGGTCACAACTTCCGTCCTGTTTCAGGGGTGGCGTCACCACCGTCTCAGGAGTTCTTAGAATCACCAATAGAAAGGTCATTTTAGCGTAGTGGTTCAGCATCGTAGAGAGGCTTTGTAAACGGTACCAGTGACATCGTGAATCTCTACAAGGCTGTTTTAGAATTTGGCTGAACTTGGGATGAAAATCTTGAAGTTCCGTTGGGGGCATCTGTGCTTATTTACTCAAACAGACGTTTAGAGTGTTTGCTGTATGAGGGCGGTCGTGCAGGGCACGGGGATGAGACGGGAAGGCCGCGGGGGGAGCGGGGACAGCGCTCTGGGGCCCGCACCCCAGGCTCCTGCAATGCTTTGCCGGGAGGTGGGTGGTGGGAAGGGCTCCGAAGCTGCCCCCCAGCCTGGGGTGTTGCCAACCTGTGTGGTGAGCAGCAGGGTGTCCCAGCACCATCCAGGCACCTCCCAGCACAGTGGGAGAGGCCACGAAAGATTGTGACACATTTGCCTCTGCGTGCACTGGGAGAGGGGGAGGGACGAGGGGTGCACGGTGGGGGGTGGGGTCGGGCTGGGGGTGGAGGGAAGAAGTCAGGCAGGGCTCCTGGGAGGATGGTGGGCAGATGCTGCAGGGAAGGATGTCTCTGGAAAGGGGCAGCACACTAGAAAGGATGGGTTTGGATTTTTTTTTTTAAGATTTTATTTATTCGGGCAGCCCCGGTGGCGCAGCGGTTTGGTGCCGACTGCGACCCGGGGTGTGATCCTGGAGACCTGGGATCGAGTCCCACGTTGGGTTCCCTGCGTGGAGCCTGCTTCTCCCTCTGCCTGTGTCTCTGCCTCTCTCTCTCTCTCTCTCTCTCTCTCTCTCTCTCTCTATGTGTGTCTCAATAAATAAATAAAATCCAAAAAAAAAAAAAGATATTATTTATTCATGAGAGACATAGAAGAGAGAGGCAGAGATATAGGCAGAGGGAGAAACAGGCTCCCTGTGGGGAGCCTGATGTGGGACTCGATCCCGGGACCCCGGGGTCACGCCCTGGGCTGATAGCAGGTGCAAAACCACTGAGCCACCCAGGGGTCTCCTGGGTTTGGATTTAGCAGGTTGGGCATGAGGCACCCGTGGGACAGGCACACGTGTACCTGGGACCTGGGGGTCTCCGATGTGGGAGGGTACTGGGGGGGCCTGCCTTTCCTCCACACCCCCGGGAGTGGCCTTAGTTTCCTTCTGTGTTTTCTGTTTAAACAACAGGTTGCTAAGTGATGCCCCAGAGCGGTGGTTCTCTACTGGGGCCGGTGCCCCCAGGAGACCCTGGCCAACGCCTGCAATGTTGGGGGTGCCCTGGGCATTTGTGAGGGAGCCCCGGGTGCTGCTCAGATCCAGCAGTGGCCGGACGGCCGCAGCAGGAGAGGTGCCTGAAGGCCCTGGGCGCAGGAAGCTTTGTGGCTTCCAGCCTCGTCGTGTCCGTGGGGGTACCTGCCGATCCCAGAAGCCTGCTTCCCTAGAGAGCTTTCAGGAGGAGGTGTCAGGCGGTTACTTTTATAAGGTGAGAGGTGACTCCCGTGAGCCTGGGCCACTGCTCTGGGGCCGCGATCAGCTCGAAGGATGCGGTGATGAGGAGTAAGATCGGGGGTGAGTCTACCCGAGGGGTGCTCGGGGCGTCACAGGCCCGGGTCAGGCAGGACTATGCCCCTGATGGGGGGCTGGGGGGCGGCTGGGCTGGAGGGTGGGCCAGCCTGAGCCCTGGGCCCCCACGCCCTTGCCTGGCTGGTCCCGCCGGGGTGTGTTGCTACCAACGACTTGGCCGCCAGCCAGGTCCGCTCCGGCCTGGAAGTGACCTTTGCTCAAGGCAGGACCTCTGACTTCTCTTCTCACCACCTGCTCTTTTACAGACGGTTCTTTTTTGTTCTAGCCTCTTGTGTAGTGCGAGACGAGGCAAAATGCAGGCAAACTCTAGAGACGCTAGGCTAATCTCGGGTAGAAGTGAATGTGCCCCCCACCTGGTCCCCACCGTTAACTCTTTGCAAGGCATCCCTCTGTTTCCCGGTCCAGGGCTAACGCTCAGCGTGTCCAGCAGGTGGAGGCTGCCCGCACGGGGCCGCTGTGATTCCCCCCTGGGCCCCCCTCGGAGCAGACTGGGGGAAGTGGGGGACGCTCTGTGTCCTGCGGGCCTTGCGGGCGTCTCCTCGTTCTCGGTGGAGCTCTTTGCCTCCTAGAGATGGGAGTTTGGAGGAAGAGGGCCTCCTGCTCATGAGCTGCACATGTGCAGTGAACCGAAGAGGAAATGAGTGCCCGGGCCCTGGAGGCTGGTCCTCCACTGAGCGCAGATGAGGGGGACAGAGGGGAGGACCTCTCTGACCCCCGAACTTAGGTAACTTCCTGAGATCCGTGTTAGCGTGACACCATCATCCGCATGCATGGTCGTGAAATGTAGGCTCAGCCAGTGGCTCAGGTGCTTCCCCACCCCCGGCCAGCTGAGCCCCCTCCGCGTCCCCATCCGCATCCCCGTCCGCGTCCCCATCCAGCAAGCCCTGCTTCCTGTGCTCCTGCAAGGGGCAGCCCCAGGCCGGGCCCTGCACTCTGTTCCTGCCAGTCCTCAGGGAGAGGGGTTTTCCCCTCCCTGCCGATCTCTGTCCCTCTTGGGAGAGGCCGGTTCTGTGTCTTCCCGCATACGTGCTCCGTGGGAAGTGATGCGCGTGTGGAATAGTACGTCCTGCTTGCACACGCTGGTCTTGTCTCACCCGAGGACCAGCGAGGGCTGGTGTAGGCTGAAGGGAGTGGGAGCCGCAGAGGTTCGCCCCAGAGCCCCTCCCTGTGTCTTGTCCCTCGTCCCGTCCTGTCCCCTACATTTCAGTTACCCAGGGGCAGACTGAGGCAGACCAGGCCTCCCTCCGCCCAGAGCCTCTGAGCTCCCGCTCACCGGTGGAGGCTTCCCCGGGCCTGCGTCCCTCCGTCCCTCCGTCCCTCCGTCCCGGCCTTCCATCCCGGTCCTTCCCTGGGCTCCTGCTTCTTGGCCAGGACACCTTCTGAGCAGCATCTGGCCCCACTCCAGTCCCTGCCCTGACCCTGAGCCCATCCCCACCGCGTCCAGCCCTGCACTGTCACCCCGACATCAGCTCGATGTGCTCCCTCTGTGACAGTTTCCCCCGGAAGGTGTGGGCAGGCGGGACTGGGTCCGCGGCGGGGACGGGGTCCGGTGCCCGGGGAGTACCCGAGTGAGCGGAGGCTGCAGGGGTTCCAGAGGCCTAGTCCCCTCACGGCTGTGTGCGATGAAACGGATTCAGGGGACCACCCGGGGGCGCTCGGGCACTGGCACAGCAGGCGGGGGTGGCATCGGGACATCTCACGTGTCCCCCTTCGGTTTGGAGGCTGTCAGGCCAGCTAGCACGGGTAGGAATTATTAACGTGCAGACTGTCTCTCAGGTGGGTTATCCTGTGAGTCAGGTGTGACTGTTGTCTTCACCTCTTACACGGTTTCTTAAGCCGCACCGTGTGAGTCCTGAGAAGCGCAGCCCTCCTAGTTATTGTAATATCGTCTCCACTGTTTCTCATCAGGCAGGCCCAAGTGTGGTAGTGACCCCCCGGGGGCCTGGGGGATCCTGACGCCTATTCTCCGCCGTCTGAGATCTCCGAGATCTCCCTGTGAGTGTTTGATCGTAAGTGGTGGATCCCTGACTCCTCCCACCGCGCTCCTGAACCATCCCTGCGGTGAGCCTGGCCTGCCACCCAGGCGGACAGACACCTGGCTCCTCCTGCAGGAGGCTGGGCCAGGGGGAGGAGGGGTGCCAGGATACATTGGTGTGGACTTGGGGGGGCTCAAAGGAGGCAGGCCAGCACCCCCAGGATTGAGGAGGCTGTGGGATGGGAGCTGGTGGCAGGGAGCCTGCGGGGCTGGCAGCAGTGGGGTTGGGGGGGGCGGGTAGATGGGCGCCCAGGAGGGAGGGAGAAGATGGGTGCTCAGGAGGGAGCGAGAGGACAGGCGCCCAGGAGGGAGGCCACGGTGAGAGGCTTGGCTGAGGGCAGGGTGCCCAACAGCAGGGCCCTGAGCCACCCTGGCCACAGACGCCTGGTGCATCAGAGCCCACGCCGCCCTCCGAGGCCCACTTCTGGTTCCTCTGCAAAAGGCTCTCTTCCCCTGACCTGGCCACATCTGGCCCGGCGAGACCACCCTCCCGGCCCATCGAGGCCCGTTAAGGCCAGGGCCATCGGCATGCTTCCTTCCCCGTCTTAGAACTTGGCCTCCGCAGGCAGTGACTTCAAAACGACGAAGAAATGGAGTTGCTGAAATGCCACAGCAGGAGTCTTCCATGAGCTGCTACAAAAATAGAGCGCTTCGGCCCCATTGCAGGTCTTATAGCCAACTTGGGACTAAACCACAAATTATAACGCTCTTCTGTGTAAAAATAGATCGTAAATCCTAACGGCAGTTCGCAGATGCGCTTCCGGGAGGCAGCCGGTGCAGGGGGGGGCTCGATGTCCTGGGTCTCGCTCCCTGCCCCCCAGGCTCCGGGTTTAGTTACCACCTGCCAGCTCCCACCCCCAGCCGGGTACAGGCACAGCAGCTCCACGGGGCGGCCTCCTCCTGGGTTTCCCTGCAGTGCGCAACATGGACCACCATCCTCCCCCAGGCCCTTGCAGGCCTTTACCTCCCACATCTGTCCGGACCCCCCAGGCCTTTCCAGAGCCCCTGGCCACCCCTGGCCTCCGCCTCGGTGGGGAGCACACCCGGCAGCCCTGGGTCCTGCTCGTCCGGGACGCGCCGTGTGCTTCCTTCCCGCTTGGATCCCCGAGGCAGACTGAGGACAGACGCTGCGTCTTGAACACCTTCCCCCAAACTTAGCACAATAGCTGGCCTGAGGAGTCAGCTGAGCGGGTCATTTGAGAGGTTGGCAGTCTCTGAGGTTGGCGACTGTGGGATAAAACAGCCCATCTTCCGATAACACGGAGTTTCCAAATTCATTTAGTTCTGCATTTTAAAACTACGAATGGTTGCTTTATTTATTTATTTTTTTTTTTTACTTTTGGATTCCTAAGGAGAATATTAAAGCAGACCAGTCCCAGCGTCGTAGAATGTACTTCCTGTGTTCATGTGGCCTCTGTGAAGTGCATGTGACGCATGTGACGTGGTCTTTACAGATGCCTGCTCGGTGCCTATCTCAGAGATTATCACCGTGGAAGAGACGGACACTCGTGGGAAGCACTACGGTAGCGGGAAATGGCAAAAGATGGAGAAGCCCTTCGCTTTCACAGGTGAAGGCGCAAAATCCCTCCCTGTCTTCACTCATCTCACAAAGATTTGAGTGAAAGGCGACCTTTTCATCACCTGTTTGACAAGCTCAGTGTTTCTTTCCTTTTTTTTTTTTTTTAATTTTTTAGAAACTGCCTTCTATGATTTTTTTCCAGAATCTACTTTTAGCTGATGTTTCGATCATCTGGTTTCTTACTTTGTTTTTTGTTTTGTTTTTTTAAACATTGGTTAAAAGAACTGAGAAATAGGTCTTTCTCCTAATGCCTGGGAAGTCCCTGGGTCAGCAGGAGGCGGGAGAGGCGCGGGGTGCGGACTGTGCCCTGACCTGCCGCCCGGTCTGTCTCTGCAGTGCACTGTGTGAAGAGAGCCCGACGCCACCGCTGGAAGTGGGCGCAGGTGACCTTCTGCTGTGCTGAGGAGCCGCTGTGTCACCTGTGGCTGCAGACCCTGCAGGAGCTGCTGGACAAGCTTAGTACGTGCGTGTGTCTGTGCTCCCGGGAAGCGTGTGTGCTTTGGCCTTTGCTGTTTCTCCCACCTTCTGCACAGCTGCCTGTAACCAAGTGCAGCGTAAATCCATGTGACTTTTAAAACTTTACCAACGTACGGGTTAGAGGACCAGCCTAGCAGAGTGTGCTGCCCCCACCGTGGCCTCCTGGGCGGGGTGTCTTGGGGCTGCGAGACCAGGCCCAGGTCCCTGGCTGCTGAGCCTTGGTTTCTATTTCTGGGAAGCAGGGATGGTGACACCTGTAATTCAGGTGAACATGGGGAGCAAGCCAGGGAACCAGGGGGCGCGCCTCCACACATCTGGGGTGAGCCCCCACCTCTGAGGTGCGGACGGGTTGCTGGGTAACGGGAGTCTCTGCCACTCTGTGGGAGATGGTCTGTGTCTGGAATCCTGTTTCGCGCTCTTCGGTTATAATCTCAAAACATAATCGGGTCAATTCAGCACAAGCTTTAACCATAGTATGGAAACAGCATGCGAGGGGGGTGGTTTTTGGTCTTTTTCAATTAATTTGGCATCTGGATCAAAAAAGTGCATTATAACTTATTTGAAGGCAGTATTGCCCAGACACCAGCTCTGAGACGCGTCCTCGCTCCAGAAGGCTCACCTCTGCGTCTTGTTTGGGCGGCAGGACACGTGCTTCTGTGTTTCACCACCTCATCCCTTGGGACACGACACTCCTTCTTACCTGCCCAGTGCGTGGCTGCCGACATCACCTCGCCTGGCGCACCGTGGGCGCTCTGTCCCGCGTGTCCCTCCCGCCTTCTGTGCGAGTCTGCCCAGGAGACTGCCTTCATCTCTCGGCCTCCTCCTCGTCCTCACCTGCTCCTTTCCTGCCCCCAGCCCTCGGCCCCACCCCATCCTCTGGTCACTGCCTTGAGAATTTGTGTCTTTAGATTCCAGCTCTGAACCTGCCCCCCGTTAAATCGTGGAGGTTTACTTTCCACCTAACTGCTCTGTAGTTTGAACTCAGTGTTGTCTGTTTAATGCCTGTGCCAAGTAGCATAGACCCAGGCAAGCGCCCCAATCCCGAGCGGGCAGCCCCGGGAGCAGTCACACACTGGGGGCTCCTGAGTGACCAGCATCCACATCCAGAAACAGAACATCACCGGGCCCTGCAGTCCTCTGCCCGCGGGGTGATCGCTGCCTGGCTCCTGAACAACTGGTGCTTCCTTTTGTGCTTCGTACTGATGCGATTATACCACAGAAGCTCCCGTGTCTGGCTTTTTGGCCCAACGTTGTGGTTGTGGAGCTTATCCATCTCACGGCGTTTGGTGTCGGCCGCCCGTCCTGTTGGTGGCATGGGCCTCCACCCGCGACGTGGGTGTGTCCGCGTTGCTGTTCACGGTCATTGGGACAGCTCCCTGCTGCGGGCTGTTACACACAGTGCCATTCTGAACATTCTGGTACATGCCTTGTGCTGGACGCATGCTTGTTCTCTTGGCTGTGTGCGTGGGAGTAGACTGGCTGGGGCACGTGGCCTGCGTGCATTCAACCTCGTAGGCGCCATCAGACTGTCCTCCAAACCGGCAGTGCCAGCAGCACTCCCACCAGCAGGGTAGCAGAGTTCTGGTTGCCCCACATCTTGCTCACACCCTACAAGTTGTAGCTGTCCTGATGGGTGTTAGTAGTCTTGCCCTGTTAATTTGCATTTCCCTGATGGCAACTGAAGCTGAGAAATACGTTCCTATGTTTATGGCCATTTGGAAATCCTCTTTTGTAAGGAGCCTGTTCAAGTCTTCTGTCCATTTTTCTGTTGGGTTGTCTGTCTTAATGTTACATAGATATTCTTTGCATATTATGGATCCAGATCTTTTATTGGATTTACAAATTGCGGGTAACTTCTCTCGTTCTGTGGTTTGCCTTTTGACTCTCGGTATCTGCTGATGAACAGACATCCTTGACTTCAGTGTAGTTCTGTTTCTCTTTTTCCCTCTAGTTTAATTTGGGTCCTATTTGACATCTGTGTCTACTCCAGGGCCATAAAGATATTTTCTCCTCAAAACTTTGTTTTACCTTTCACATTTAGACCCTCAGTCCATCCAGAGTTGTTTTTTGTGCGTAGTGTAGGGTGAGGGGTCAAGGGTTATTTGAATAGAGGTTCCTGCTCAACCCCCTGCTGTCCATGGGAAGGACAGTCCTTTCCCGGCTGCTCTGCAAGGCCGCTATGTTGATCTTCACTTACTGCTTCTGTGTAGAACTTGGATTGAATTTCACTCAGCATCCAATGACTTTGCTAAATTCACTTATTCATTTCAATGGATTGATGATTCTTCTGGATTTTCTTTGAGAGAATCATATCACCTGGGAATAATGACACTCCTGTTTCACGCATCTTCTTTTTCTTTCTTGACACTTCTCCCCTGTGTGGGTCCCAGCAGGGAAGGTCGTCTCAGTCCTGCTCTCAGGGGGCGATTTCCAACATTTCACTGTCAAGAATGGTATTTCTTGGGTTTTTAAGAGATTAAAAAAACATATTAAGGGGACAGCTGGCAGAGCAGGTCTCTTGATCTTAAGATTGGAGTTCAAGCCCCACGCTGGGCGGAGAGATTACTTAAAAAATAAAAATGAATAAAAATTTTAAAATGAGGAAAAAAACATATTAGGGAAGATCTTTTCTAATTCCTAGCTTTCTAGACTTTGTTTTTTTCTCAAAGCATGGCTGATTGTTGAATTTGACAAATGCTTTTTGCATCTCTCGAGGCACTGGTGTGATTGTCTTCTTTTTGAGTTAATGTGTTAAGAACATTGGTTTCTCTTGTGTAAAAGCCGTTGTATTCCCATGAAACCCACTTGGGCATGACCTGTCAACTCTTTTTATGTATTTCTGGAGTTGACTGCTGATTCTTTGTTCGGGATTTCTGCGCCTTGGCTCAGGGGAGAAATAGGGCCATGCGTGAGTCTCTGGCAGCGTCCTTGTCTGGTTCTGCTGTCAGGTGTTCGTGGCCCCGTGTGGGAGCTAAGGGGTGCTCCCTCCTTCTGTTCTGTGGAAGCGTTTGTATGGTATCGGGGCTGTGGTTTTCCTTAAATCCCTGGAGGCAAGTCTTTGTGAGGTTTTCATCAATGACTTTGGTTTCTTCATTAAGTATTAGAGAACTCAGATTTCCTGTTGCTTCCGCCAGCTTTGATAAATTGTATTTTTTGAGAAAATCTGTTCATTCATCCAAGTTTACAAATTCATTTTTAAGAAGTCCTTTCACTTTCCTTGTAATATGTGCAGACTCTGGAGTCCTGTCCCCTTTCTCATTCCTGATAATTAGTGATTTGTCTTCTCTCCCTTGGTCTGTAGCAGCTTTATGAGGGAATTGTCAATTTTATGAATCTTTTCAAAGAACCAGCTTTCAGCTTTGTTGATTTTCTCTGCTGTACCTTCCCCTCAGCATTTTATTATGAAGGTTTTTAAGCATACAGAAAAATTGCAAGAACTGTACCAGAAGCACACATTCCCACCGCCTAGATTCTGCAGCGGTTGATGGTTTGCGGCCTCTGCTTTGTCAGCATCTGTGTCTCTATCCGTTTTTTAATTGTGCTCTTTGCTGAGTTTCAGAGTAAGTCCCAGATGTGGGGTCCTTCACCTTTTTTTTTTTAAGATTTTATTTATTTATTCATGAGAGACAGAGAGAGAGAGAAGCAGAGACACAGGCTAAGGGAGAAGCAGGCTCCCTGCGGGGAACCCGACGTGGACCCGATCCTGGATCCCAGGATCACACCCAGAGCCGAAGGCAGATGCCCAACCGCTGAGCCACCCAGGCGTCCCATGGGGTGCTTCACCTTTAAACACCTCACAGGCACCTCATGAGCTAGAGAGTTCTGAGCTAGAACTCCCGTGCGGTGGGCTGGACAGATCGTGAGTTGAAATCAGCAGTGCTGGACATACACCTGCACAGCTGTGTTGCCCAACCCCCTGGAGACTTTTCTCCGGATCCTTCCTGTCAGTGCAGGGACAGCCACCAACCACGTGGATGGAATCACGGCACCGCGGCCCCTTCGAGGAGCGCTTTTAGGCTTTGAGATGGATGCACGTTGGTTAGTACACCAGTACTTTGTGCTTTTTTATTGCCGAATAATATTCCATCACGTAGCTAGACCACATCTGCTGCATCAGCCTCCAGATATTCAGGGTGCTTTCTCTCTGGGGCTGTCGTGAATGGCACTGCTGTGAACTTCCACATGCAGGATTTTGCCTGGATTTAGGTTTTCAGCGTTCTTGGGTGTATACTTTCTTGCTACTTTTATTAATTTGTTCCTTAAAGGTTTTTTTTTTTTTTTTGAGTATCAGAATCAATTTGAAGTGGCCTCAACAGAAATGTAGGAGTTACTATAAGAACATAGGTGTGATGAGAACATAGGAACATAGGAGTTCTCTGCAGGGAACTGAACTGGGGGCTGGGGTCTGTCCGCATTTCACGGTCCATCTGTCTCTCCATCCATCCCCGTGTCGGCCTCTGGCTGTGCCTGTCTGTCTCTTCCTGTTCTCTGCAGATTCATGTTCCTTCAATCGAGGAAGGCGAGGCTGTTCCCACCTTCCAGAGTCACATTCGTAGGATGCTTCCTCGGGAGCCAGCATCCATCTCAGGCAGTATCGTAAGCCTGGGGCTGCTCATGCAGCCACTGGTAGATACACAAAGCTCCTGCCCATTCACACAGGCTGTCGCTTCCCTCTCCATCGACTAGGAAGCTCCTTAGCACCGTTCCGTAACTGAAACACACTTTTTACCGGGTGATACCATGTAGAGTTCTCAAACCACAGCGGTTTGGTTTTGTTCAGTAACATGGTCCTTCATGTTGAGTATTTGTTGCATCCACTGTGACTTACACGTTGTTGTTGTTTCGTAGCATCGAGACCAAAGCATCTACTGGTGTTTATTAACCCATTTGGCGGGAAAGGACAAGGCAAGCGGATATATGAGAGGAAAGTGGCCCCGTTGTTTACGCTAGCCTCCATCACCACCGAAATAATCGGTAATGTATAAATTCTCTGTTAAATATATGGGATTAAATTTGAGAATGATTCAAGTGTGGTCACTGGACAAGACTTTCGTCTTACAAGATTATTTTAAGCAAAGTGAAATGTGTCATTCTATTTTTTATTATTTGTTTTTTAAGATTTTATTTATTCATGAGAGACACAGAGAGGCAGAGACACAGGCAGAGGGAGAAGCAGGCTCCATGCAGGGAGCCCGATGCGGGACTCGAACCCGGGAGCCCAGGATCACGCCCTGGGCCGAAGGCAGATGCTCAACCGCGGAGTCACCCAGGTGTCCTGAAACATGTCGTTTTATATACGAGAATGAGAACGACACAGAATAACGAGTGTGTATTTTCCTAGCCTGGTCTTAACATAAAAAGCACTCAAGAGATACACTAGGAAGATGAAAGGGTAAAGCTCATGGACAGAAAATTCTGGCCAGAAGAAATACAAGCAATTCATGAGACTTGGAAATAATTTCACCCATAGGCGATGCTTGAAGAAACATAATGGGGCACCCTGTTTGTGGCACCAGGCTTTTAGTACAGACTCTAGAAGCTGGACGTGGAGACAGTGTCCCCCCCCACCCCGACCCTGTGCCCTGAGGCCTGTGCACACGTACTGAAGGGCCGCTGGCAGCATGGACAAAGAACCTTAAAAATGGGAGGGTTTGCCCCACATGCTGGGTTTCTCGCTCTTCCTGGGACAGCACTCGGTGCACAGGCGCACACAGATGCGCACTCCATGTTTTGTAACAGCAAATGCTGGAGCTGCGTGAACATCTGCTGACAGGAAACATGGGGACACGACTGTGCTGTGGACCCGAAGGGCAGCACGTGGGCCTGTGACCGGTCATTACCGAGAACTTTTCACTGGAAAAGAGTGGTTGTGATAAAACAAGACTGGGGTACGAGACGACACTCACTAGAGTTTCTGTTGTGCTGGTTTCTTACGTTGAGTACACAGACCGTAGGCTAACATTTTCTTTTTCTCACGTCTTGAGATATCCTAGAATTTTCTTTGTGTTTAAGTTTTATTTTATTTAGGGACACCTGGGTGGCTCAGCAGTGGAGCATCTGCCTTTGGGCATGATCCTGAAGTCCCAGGATCGAGTCCCGCATCAAGCTCCGTACATCTCTGTCTCTCTGTATGTGTCTCTCATGAATAAATAAATAAAATCTTTAAAAAATTGTTTTACTTAAATTCAATTAATTAAAAATGTCAACATAGCTTGGATAATAAGGAAAATTATTACTCTCAACTAGAAGATGTAATCTCTTTCCAAAGAGTTACTGTTTGTCGGCGCTCAGGTGCTAAGGATGTGACGTCTTAGGCAGCAGAACGTGTCCCGAGAGTGTCACCTTCCACTGAGGTCAGCGTCCCCTCTCCGAAGAGGGACTTCCTGCAGGAAACCCTCCTGAGGATTTTATAGGACCTCAGAAAAGAATTGCTTGCTTTTTATTTTAAATTGGATTCTCAGATTTGAAGGCAGACTGTACAACATCATGTTATTTCTTCCCACAGTTACTGAACGTGCGAATCAGGCCAAGGAGAGTCTGTATGAGATCAACATAGACAAATACGACGGGTAAGGTTTCTTTTCCCGTGACGTGTATGTAGTGGGTGGTATCTGGCTTCACCCTTCTGTCTCACTGTGGTTCCCTCCCTCCCTCCCTTCGTTTTATTCCGGATTGTAATTGTAGAAAAGTTAGAAACCACAGCAAAGTTCTCTCCCACCTTCTTCTATGACCTGGAGACCCCCACTGACCATTGTCCTTCTCCGTCTTACTACCTACGTACACAGATGAACCTTTTCGGAATCCTTTGAAAGCCTGCTGCAGACATGGTCACCCTTTGTCCCTGAATATTTGCATATTTCCTAAAACCAAGGACATTCTTACAGAACCAGAACACTGTGATAATCCAGGCACGCACACGGACACAGTGCTCTTGCGTCCTCTGGGTCCCGCTGTGTGTCCCATGTTTCCTTTACGGCAGGAAGACACCTGGACCTGCCTCCCTTGGACTCTGTCGTGAGCACTCTAGTCTCAGACCTGGAGCCGTTCCGCAGCATTTCTTGGGGTGGCGGAGTTTTTGAGAGTATAGACCAGTTGTTTGTGGCGTCCTTTGGTTTTGGTGTGTCGCATGTCCCCTCTCGTTCACCCTGGTGGTGTGTGTGCTTGGCTACGTGACACCAGGGGCTGCTGTGCTCTTCTGGCCGGCCTCCCATGTGAGTCTGCGCCTGCAGCCCCGGGAGGCCGGTGCCCTTGGTCCTGTGCGCAGCTGTCCCCCGGCCCCTGGCAGAGGCAGGCGCACAGGGCAGGTGCTCCGCGAAGGAGCACTCGAGCCCTGGGGAAGGGCAGCTTCCTCTGCGGCGGTGAGGTTCCAGGGAGCTCACGATCAGGTCCTGAGGACCAAGCGTGTTGGAAGGACCCTCCTGAAAGCCGTGTGGCGAGTACTGAGGTCGTGTGGCAAGTACTGAGGCCGTGGGATCAGAGCCAGGCTGAGGCAGGCTGAAGGAGGTTCTGGGCTGTGGGCTGGGCTGGCTGGACGGTGCGGAGGACAGGCACAGAGGTCAGATGGTCTCCAGCACGTCCGGGGAGAACTGACTGGTCCTGGTGACCTAATCTTACAGAAGACGTGCAGGGATTCCTCACCCAAGTGACAGTGACGTTACCAAGCCATGAGATAAGGAATTGAAGTCGGTTTTGAAGACAGCAGGGCAGCCAGCGTGGAGAACGTGAGCCGAGGGCTCAGCTGGGCGGGTCGGCCCCTGGCATCCAGGCAGTGTGAGGGTTAGGGCAGCTCCAGGGCTGCCGGTCTGACCCTAGCCTGCGCCTCACCAGTGGCGTGACTGGGGCCCACGGGGCCACCTCTGAGTGGGGCTCCTGGTCACGAGTGCCCCTGCCTCAGGACTGTCCCGAGCTGGGGCCTCCAGTAGGCGGCTGTGCCCCCGGGACATCAGACGGTGTGAGGAGCGACCCAGAAGAGAGGTCCCGGGAAGTAGAGGCTGGTCAGTCCCCCTCGAGGACGAGTGGGGCGAAGGGCAGGCGACCGTGCCTGGAACAGCAGTGCAGGAGGTGGCAGGGAGCGTCAGCAAGGGTGGGAGCCTGGTGCCAGCTTCCAGAACCCCTGGGGGGTGTGGAGGCCCAGGTCCGGGCAGGTGGAGTGGAGGGAGAGGCTGTTTTGCTTTTGCTTTGTCTGCTTATTTCTTAGCAGTTTGGCCTGAAGAAAAGCACCTGCTTGGGGGCCGAGGAAGAGGGGGATGATGAGCAGGGCCCACGGGACACAGCGGGGCGGAGGCTCAGTCCCAGCCCTGGCCTCATGGCCTCTCGGAGCCCGGCCTCCTGTGGCCACAGCGGGAACCGGGGAGCCACTGGCAGCGGGGGAAGAAGCCCCGATGGAGGGAACGGGTGTAAGACACAGTGTAAGACACAAGTGGTGGCAGTTGTTGCAGCCCGGGGGACATGGGAGCACAGGGTGGCCGCAGGGAGCACAGGGACACGTGCCCGGGGCCTAGGTGGGCTCCGGCTCGGCCACACAACCTGCCACCCGGTCGTCCTTCTCAGGACCACCACGACAAGCAGTGGAGAGTGAGGCATTGTGGGGACAGCGGCAGGGACCCTAACCACCCGTGTCCCCTGCAGAATCATCTGCGTCGGTGGAGACGGCATGTTCAGCGAGATCCTGCATGGCCTGATCGGCAGGACGCAGAGGAATGCTGGCGTGGACCAGAACCAGCCCAGGGCAGCGCTGGTGCCCAGCCCGCTCAGGATCGGCATCATCCCCGCAGGTGGGGTGCCCCTGCCCTGGGGCAGCAGGCTCAGCTTCCCTTCAGGGCCCTTCTGTTTCTGGAACGGTGATCTTACCCCACACGGGGGCAGATTTCCTGAGGGACAGTTTATGAACAAGTGTTTGAGGGAATCGGGTCCTCCTTCCCCGGACGTCCGCTTCCACGGGTGCTGAGAAGCCGGCAGCCGGGGGACAGTCAGCTGTTGAGGACTGACCAGCTGGCGGGGACGAGGGGACCAGGGGGCACGGGGACCCGGAGCACATCGAGAGGGAAGGAAGCCCAGGAAGCAGGTGGTTTTCTGGAAGTGACCTATAGCCCAGACTGGGGGGTGATGGGGGCCAGGGGCAGGTCACGCACTGGGGCGGGCGCCCTCCTGTGTCAGCTGGGGAGGGGTGTGGCTCAGGGTGGGTTGTTGTTTTTTTAAGATTTATTTATCTATTTGAGGGGGACGAGGGGGAGAGAATCTCCAGCAGACTCCCTGCCAAATGTGGAGCCTGACACGGGGCTTGATCCCATGACCCCGAGGTCACCACCTGAGCCGAAGCCAAGAATCGGACGCCCAACCGACTGCCACCCAGGCGCCCTAGCTCAGCGCCCTTTGTCTTTCTAGGAAGTACCTAGTTCTTTGAAAAATCACGGTGCTGAGCTAAGTGAAGCCTGCGCAGTGCTGGTTCGAGGCTCTGCAGACAGCGCGGCAGGGAGGAGGCACCTGTGTCCGGCGCCCCGAGTCTGCGCTGCGGCCGCTTGGTCCCGGGCTGGCTGTGTGCAGGCGTGTGTCATGTCGTTTCATTGCCAGGACGGCTCCGTGCAGGAGGTGCCAAGTCACTGGGGGTGTGGACCCGTGCCCGCCCCCCAGCCAGGAGGAGTCTGACCTCCCCCCCCCACCCCACTGGCTAACGTCGTTTGTGTAGTAATCACGCGTCTTGCTTGTAGCTCCCAGATTCTTGCCCAAGTCAGGCTTTGTCTTTCGTCTCTGCGCGTGGTCTGTCCCGGGCTACCTGACGTTCAGTTTTCTCCCTGCTGAATGCTTCTTCCTCGACGTCCCGCGTGGCCGTTTGCCCACAGCAGCCCTTGTACCTCCGACATTCGGAGGAAGCGTGGGAGCTCCGTGAGGACGGATGGAGCCACTGTGTGGGTCCTGGGCCTGGGGGTCACAGAGAACGAGGTGCTGTGGCCTCTGCCCACGCAGGAGACCCCCCCCACAAGGAAACGTGGGTGTAGGAGGGTTTCCATAGCGGGCTTGCTGCGGAGGAGACGGTTCGGGGCAGCGGCTGGGGGGCTTCCCTCAGTGGGCTGTCCAGGGCCCTCTGGGAGGTGACAGGTCGGGGCCTGCCGCACTGGGACGTGGGTGTGCTGAGGGTCAGCTGGGGCGGGGCGGGTGGGAATGAGCAGGGCCCCGCGTGGCAGGGGCGCCAGGAGTGGGTTAACGGGTCAGGGCGGGGGCCCAGCTCGCGGCTTAGTCCTGAGACCACTCGGTGAGCTGCAGCGGGAGGAGGCCCTGGAGGCCGGCGGGCGGTGTCGTCTGGGTGGGCTGCTAAAGCGCACTCTTGTGCCCTGCTCTGGGCGGGCCGGCCGAGCCCCGGGGAGGACGCCAGGGTCCCGAGTGGCCACGGGTTGGCCGTGGCTGTGGTGTGGCTTTGCCGCAGAGGCGACAGGAATCAATGGAGTGAGGGTGAAGGAGGCGCTGGGGACCCTGCGACGATCTCAGTAACCTGGGGGGAGCCAGGATGAGGCACCGGGGTGGGGGCCAGAGTCTGGTGGAGATTTGAGACGAGGCTCCTGGGGGCCGCAGAATCGGGGTGTGGGGTCTGGATGGCCGGGCAGCCGAGGTGGGTTGGGTGGTCCAGGGCCCAGCTGGTCCTCAGAGCTCCAGCCGTGGAGTCCCGTGCTGGGGTTTCCGAAGTTCAGGGTCTCCACTTAAGATCGAGAGGTAGGGCCGGTGTAGGGCAGGACGTGGTCCCCTCCGCTGTCCTCCTGTCTTGCCCGGCGCCGCACAGCCGCACCCCCTGCCTCGGGAGGGACGTTGCTCTGTCTGCCGGAGGCGGAGCCGGAACCATGTCCTGATGCCTGATCTGACCCCGACCTCACGTGTCCGGCTGGGGCTTCCTTGTGGTAAGGCCTGGGCCGCACAGACGTTTGAGGAAATGATGTCATACCTGAGGGATGAGCTGTTGAAAGTTACAAGGAGGAATGGGGCCGTGGGGCGAGGAGGCCGGGCTGTTTGCGTGGACCCGTCTGCCGGCCCCTCGGCTGCGCCAGGCTGGCCCTGCGAGCTGAAGGCTCCCCGGAGCTCTGGCTCGTTCAGCCGGGGGTTCATGGTGCTCTCTGCACGGGGGCCCCGGGGCGCGGGGAGGCAGACCGCAGGCACGTGACGCAGAGGGCAGGGCGGTGGCGGGGAGGGGGGCACACCGTTGCAGACACACGGGGCTCCCGGAGGCCTTTCGCGGTGACGCTGGTGGGAGACCTGGAACCTGGTGAGGACAGCCCTGCCTTGGGGTCGTGGTGGCTCCTGCAGGGCGCAGGGAGCAAGAGGCGGGGCCGGGCTGGCAGGTGCAGGCGGAGGGTGGTGGGCCCGTGACGGGTCCTGAGCGTAGGCCGTAAGCTGAGCGATGGGCGCCTTTAAAAATCCCTGATCAGGAAGACCGGGCGCCTCGCCCTGTGCCACCCACACCCCCTTGGACCCAGCGCCTCCAGCTTCGGGACGGCAAGGTGCCCTCCGGGAGGTGGGTGGTCACCAGGGCCGCTGTGGTCATGCCGGGCGACCTGCATGCGCAGACCTGAGCCCCGTGAAGTTCCACCTCGAGGCTCCGCTTGCTGTGGCTCCTCCGTGCGCAGCACAGCTCCAGCCTGGGGAGTTAGGGGGACCGGACGCTCCCCGCTTCGTTCTTACCCATGATCCTTTCCGGGTTCCTGCTGATGCTACGAGACCCACCTCTGTGCATGCAGGCCAGTTTAGGAGTTCCATCAGCCTGTGTCCCTGGGCATGCCAGGGGAGCCAATGGGCTCTGCAGACATTCCAGAAGGTTCTGGGGATGTGAAGAACTACCTTGGGGCATAGTCCACGATAATTAAATAGGTTTTTTTGCATTTATTGTCTCAGAAATGTGCGTGCTGGCTATCCGAGCACCGTGCATCATAAAGATGAGGGCGTGGGAGGGTCGGGGGCCACATGGGTTTTCTTAGATCCCGTTGCTCTTAATTTTTATTAAGATTTGCTCACTCCCGTGGTCTTAAATGTTCATGTAAAATTTTTTACATTTTGACTCATTTTCGGAATGAGATTTCAGCAAAGTCTTCAAGTTACAAGTAACAAAAAGAGAAAAACATATTAAAAACAGGTGTGTGTGTCTGTATGACTTACCAGCAATCAGCAGCCATATGTTTGCTTAGATGAAATAATCCAGAGCCTCCCCTCGGACACAAGCCGAGCAGATTGTTACCCTCAGACACAACACAGGTGCTTGCAATCCAACAGGTCTGCCAGGAACCTGCAGCCTTCCAGCCTCGTGGGCCATCACTTACGACCAGAGTCCTAGATTATTGTGGGGCCTGAGGGCAGGGCATCCGGACGCAGGTGGCACCCAGGCTTCGGGCCTGTTAGTGCTGGTTGTTCCCTGTGGATCGGGCTGTGCCACATCTGTGCCCCGTCTGTGCCTGTGGCAACACTGTGTTCCGGGTCCTGCCACGCACCTTATTCCTGGGAAATGCACATGAGGCCCTTCCAGCTGGTTAGCCGACGTCTTTAAAATTAAGACTGCTCAGCCCCGTCCCAGGCCCGCTGGGTCAGGATCTCGGGGGGCGGAGGGGCTCAGGAATTTCCATTATATTTATTTATTTATTTATTTATTTTTTATCTATGATAGTCACAGAGAGAGAGAGAGAGGTAGAGACATAGGCAGAGGGAGAAGCAGGCTCCATGCACCGGGAGCCCGATGTGGGATTCGATCCCAGGTCTCCAGGATCGCGCCCTGGGCCAAAGGCAGGCGCCAAACCGCTGCGCCACCCAGGGATCCCAGGAATCTCCATTATAAATAAGCAGCCCAGGAGAGTCTCTGCCCCCCAGGCTGGGGACGCTGACCTGGATTCTGACCCAGTTAGCGGGATGGAGTGAGGGACGGTCCATAGCATTGTCACCAGGCCCTGGGGATCCTGGCACTGGCCGGTGCTCTGAGGTCACCCCCCCCCACCCCGTTTACAGACAAGCACATCAGTGGGAGGGCTGTGCTCGGTGGGGTCCCCTCCTGTCAGGTGGCAGCTGCTGCGCCCCTGTGACCCAGGGAGGCCTCAGTGTGTGCTGTGAGCCAGGGAGCCAGTGTTGGGGTGCAGGCTCTGCGGGGCTGTTCTGGGACCTCCCCAGGTTGTCCTCATCCTGCACACACTTTCCCACTGGTGATGCCTCCGTGCTGGTGCCTATGGGTCCTGTGGCCACTGGTGTGTGCAGGGGACACAAGCACTGTGTGGAGCGCACATTTGTTGGGGCTCCACTCCCCAGGCCGGGGTTGAGGAGCAGTCTCTGAACGCCCTGCAAGGAGCTGGTTGGGATTACTGCAAGGCCGGTCTCAGCATTTCTGATGAGTTCATGTCAGTATTTCCGGTGTTGGCTTTGTACAGATGGCGAGTCCTTCCTGGGCCAACGGGAGGCGCGCAGCCTTCCGGGGGAAGCCTGCCACGATTTTAAATCATTGTATTGACATTAAGGACCTTCTTCTTCTCTTTCCTTCTTTAGGGTCAACAGACTGTGTGTGTTTTTCCACTGTTGGCACAAATGATGCGGAAACGTCGGCTTTGCACATCATCGTGGGTGAGTCCCCTCCCAGCGGACATGGGCCGTGTGAGAAGCTGCGTGCGGGCGGCAGGCTTGGGAGCTCGCTGGGCACACGCGGGTGCCCCGATCCGCAGCCACAGGCACCCTGTGCCCGCCCAGCTGCCTCAGTGTCCCCATGTGCAGGCCTGGCCGACCCTCTTTGTCGGACTCAGCCCCCTGCCCTCATCAAGACAGGCTGCCCAGACCCGAATCTGTGGTGCCCGCGATGCCCCTTGCATGTGGCGTCTACTGTGCACCTGCACACTCGGCCCGAGGGCAGGAGGCCGCCTGTGCAGCTAGTCACTGCCTCAGCCAGGAGCAGCCCTGTCCTGCCCACATGACCTCAGCCCCTGCACGGCAGGCACGTGGAGCACTCGTGTCCCTGACGCCAGGGCGGCTCACATGTTACCCAAAGCCGCACAGGTGCTGCTGACGAGTCGCCCATTTACGATGATCTAGGTAGGGTAGGATGCTGGCGCCCTCTCTTCATTGTCAAATCCCCCTTCCGTTAGCGGCACGGGACACGCTTCACGGGCCATCGTGGTTCTGTCCCTCCAGGACAGCTCTCCAAACCTGTTTTGGAAGTTTTAGTCAAATCCTGTCATTTGAAGGAAGAGCAGGTGCCTGGCGCCCCAGGAGCACAGCCTGTTGCATTGACTGCCCTTTGCCTGCTTCACATCTTAATCCTTTGGGTCTTTTTTTTTGTTTGTTTTTTAAAGATATTATTTATTTATTCATGAGAGAGACAGATTGAGAGGCAGAGACACAGGCAGAGGGAGAAGCAGGCTCCCTGCGGGACTCGATCCCGGAACCCCGGGGTCATGACCTGAGCCAAAGGCAGATGCTCACCCGCTGAGCTACCCGGGGGCCCTAATTATCTGGGTCCTTGTGTACTGGCGAGGCCCTGTCCGGGGTGGGAGGAGGCACCGTGTCGGATGGAAAGGGCACCGTCTCTCCCCCGCAGGGGACTCGCTGCCCATGGACGTGTCCTCCGTTCATCACAACAGCACGCTGCTGCGGTACTCCGTGTCCCTCCTGGGGTACGGCTTCTATGGGGACATCATCAAGGACAGCGAGAAGAAGCGGTGGATGGGGCTCATCAGATACGACTTCTCAGGTAACTCGGGGTGACATGCGCCATCTGGGCTCAGGTGCACGGTGTCTGCGGGGCAGGTGCCCCTGGTCCCAGGAGCCGAGCACCTGGCTTCCCCACAGTCGTGGGTGCACATCTGATGGGTTTAGGGCGTCGCGGGGCAGGGTGAGCACCCTGAGGACCCCCGTCCCAGGCCACAGACCAGGTCTACCCCCTGGACAGCAGAGCGGGAACTGGTAGGAACTGGAGTCTGGCAGGATGCAGGTGTGTGGGCACCCCTGCCGCCCAGACGAACTCCTTGGCTGAGTTTGAGAAGTATCATTTATCTGGTCAGTGTCCTCTCCAGTTTGCTTTTGGGCAAATCTGTATTAAGTTGAATTGAAGGATCCCAGGTCTTAGAATCCGAGGGAGGGAAAGGGACGGTAAATTGCTGAGCTCGGGGCACTGCCGGGACCCACCTACCTTAAACCTACGCTGTGGCTTGAGAGTTAAAATGTAAGGCCCTCCAAAGAAACGTACCTACTAAAACCAGAAGTAGGAAGAGGAAGGATGGGGCAATGAGAAGAGCCGCGGGAGTGTCAGACGGGCACCATCTTCCTGACCACCCACCGCTCGCTCTGCGCCCTGGGGCCTCGTCCGGGCCCGCAGTCACCCTGCAGTAGGACCCGAGGTGTGTCCTGTCCGCATCTGCAGCCCCACCCGGGACCTGACACACCGCGGTGCTCGGAGGTAGTTCCAGAGGCAGACGGGAGGCTGATGTTTTGGGGCCCGTGGGACCTGCACATAGGGGCATCCAGGGACAGGCCGGGATGGGGCACTGCCCTGGGGAGAGAGGCTGCCCTGCAGGGGCCCAGCTGCACACCCTTTACGCTCGCCAGGAGCTGAGGTAGAGGGTTGTCCATGCAGGGGAGGGGGTAGCCAGGGAACCAGACCCCCCCCCCCGGGGGAGCAGTGGTGGGAGGAAGGTGGTGTCCGCAGGGGACAGGTAGTTACTAAGCACGTCCCACAGGCAGGAGGCTGGGGCAGAGGGGCTTGGGGGTGTCACCATCAGGCAGATGTGATCATAGCCAGCACCAGCCCAGCATCCGACTCAGGGAACGGTGTCACTGTTACACTTGCAAGACACGGCACGGTCCCCGCTGTGGCCCAGGGCACCCTCAGGCCCCATTCACAACCTGCTGGGCTTCCTGCACTCACCTGCACTCTGGGGTAGGTCAAGGCAGGCCAAGCCAGCTCAGAGCAGAGAGCGCAGCACCATCTGGCACAGGGACCGGCCACAGCCCTCTGGGGGCAGTGCTGCCCCGACCTTGTCAGAGTCCCTCCCAGACGCCAGAGTTGTCCTGGGTGACCTTGGGTGGCCGGGCCTGGGAGTTGCCTGGAAGGCGCAAGGAGGTGGCTCTGGTGATGCTGCCCTTTGAAGCGTCTCCTTCAAGTTATGCAGACGTCAGGGGCTCTGCTGGATGCGGGCAGGCCAGGAGGAGTCACTGCTGGCAGAGACGTCCCCCGTTGAAGGCAGCCCCGGTGACCAGGCGCCCATCGTGGCCCGATCCCGTGCTGCTCCTGGCACACGGGTCTTGGAAAGCGCTGGTGGCCTGGGGGTGGCGTGTCCTGGAACAGGTGTGCTAACAGTCTGGTGGCCAGGGAGCGACACTGGGCTGCTTTGCTTCACGCTCTGTTCCCAGGTTTGAAGACCTTCCTCTCGCATCACTGCTACGAAGGGACGGTGTCTTTCCTGCCAGCACGACACACAGTGGGGTCTCCCAGGGACAGGAAACCCTGCCGGGCGGGGTAAGCACCACCTTCCGTGCGTCTCCATCGCCAATGGCGTGAAGTGGAGCCGGGCCGTTGGGGGTGCACTCTTCTCGTGGATGGACGCGGGTATCTTCCAGGTGTAAGTGGCAAGGGTGGTTCTCAGGTCCAGCAATAGCGCTGCTCGGCGGAGGGCTTCCGGGGTCACATGCACCCGAGCTCCTTCCTTCGAAGACTGAGACTATAGAGTGGGGGAGGCCGTTTTAGCCGTCGTGTTGCCGAGCAGAGCTGATGAGCTCATCCCACCGGTGTGAACACATGTCCCGCGGTGCCCAGGACCACAGAGACCGTCCGTGCTGATGACGGAGCTCGACGTCGTGGACTCACCTGTTAGCGACGGGAACAGACCCCATCGGGTCTGTGGGATGGGAACCCCTGGTGTCCGGCACCCCAGCTGGCGCTCCACTAACGAGGGGCCAAGCCGACCCGGCTCTGGGCGCACTCGAGGCCCTTTGCTGCTTAGGACGCTTAGACGTGTTAGGGCAGGACCCCTGGCCACACGGGACTGTTACAAGGTCTGATTTGGAGAATTCAAATTCAAACCGACGTGCAAGGGAAAGAGTGTGAGCTAAGTCTTTGGAACTGAGCTTGCTGTCACACAAGAAGCACGCGGTCCTCGTGTCTGTGCCCGCGTCCGCGTCCCGTCCGTACACCACCGGCAGGGTGCTGACGGCCTTGTCTTTCAGGTGCTTTGTGTGCCGGCAAAGCAAGCAGCAGCTGGAGGAGGAGCAGAAGAGGTCGCTGTACGGCTTAGAGAACACAGGTAACGTCTCTGAAGTGGACCCTGCGTCACGACCGCGTGTGCAGTTTTGTATGGTTCTGAACCTGAGCGTTTGCGTCTCCCACTGCCCATGTCGGGGCGCTTGGCGCGTCTGTCTCCTGAGCTCCAGGCGGCAGCGGGTGGCTGCCAGGTGCCAGCCTGTGGAGAGGAGCGGATGGTGGTGGCGCCCACCGGGCTCTGCATCGGGGGCCCGCGAGCGTTCCTGTGACCGCCTCACGCTCCAGCCTTCCGGCCCTTCCCGGCGCTCGGGGAGGGGCACAGCCGCGCTGCAAAACCTGTCTTCACGGGCACTGACATTAGACTTCCATAGAATTTTCGTATGTCACAAAATGTCATTCTTCTTGATCTTTTCCAACCATTTAAAAACGTGGAAATTACTCGTAGCTCACAGGCCACACAAAATCAGGCGGCGGGCCAGACGTGGTGACCCCTGTTCTAAATTGCCCAAGACTCCCCCCGTGAGGCCCTGTGGGCGGTGGCGGGCGGCCCAGGGTCCCGCATGTCGGTGCCAGGAGTCCGTTGCGTGGGGAATTCGTGGAGATGCTCCCGGGACCCCACTGCACGTCTGACGGCCCCGCTGCCCGCCCCTTTCTGCTTCAGAGGAGGTGGAAGAGTGGAAGGTGGTCTGCGGGAAGTTCCTGGCCATCAACGCCACCAACATGTGCTGTGCTTGTCCGCGGAGCCCCTCGGGCCTCTCCCCCGCCGCCCACCTGGGGGACGGGTCTTCCGACCTCATCCTTATCCGGAAATGCTCACGGTTCAACTTTCTGAGATTCCTCGTCAGGCACACCAACCAGTATGACCAGGTGAGTGGGGTGCTCGTCCTGTGCCCCGCGGTGGCGAGTGGCGTCCTTGCCCCGGGAATCCCCAGCTGCGTCGCCGGGAGGAGGGCCGTTCTGAGCTCTGCTTCACCCCTCCAGCTCCGGGTCTCAGCTGCTCCTGACAAAAGCTCGTTAAAAATACAGCTTCCTGGGGATTCCCAGGTGCCTCAGCCGTTTAATCCCTTCAGCCCAGGGTGTGATCCTGGGGTCCCAGGATCGAGTCCCGTGTCGGGCTCCCTGCATGGAGCCTGCTTCTCCCTGTGTCTGTGTCTCTGCCTCTCTCTTTCTCTCTAATGAATAAATAAATAAAAATCTTAAAAAAAAAAAAAATACAGGCCTCCCCTCCAGCCAACCTTCCCGCAGCGGCTGGCATCCGTAGCCCATATGGGGAGACCCCAAGTCTAACAACGTCCACAGGCCTGGAGCAGCGAGTCAGTCTCTGATCTTAGTAAGATTTATGAGGGTTTTTTTTTTTTTAATTGTACTTAAAGTGTAGTCTAATGGTGTTTTTAGGGGGCTTTCCCATTTGTGCTTCCAGAAAAGGTAAACAATTCTCCAAGTTACTGCTAAGGAACCACCAGAATTCTTTTTTTTTTAATTTTTAATTGTTTACTTTTTAGGGGGGGGGAGGGGCAGAGGGAGAGGGAGGGAGCATCTAAAGCCAACCCGGAGTGTGGAGCCCAACGTGTGAGGCTCCATCCCGCGACCCCGAGATCATGACCTGAGATGGAACCAAGAGTCAGACACTGAACCGACTGAGCCGCCCGGGCACCCCTTCCAGGATTCTTTATAAAGTGCCCGTCACTGTGGATGTGGTGGGAGGCAGGTGTCGGGCCTGCGTCTGCGTGCAAGCTGCCAGCGTGCGGCCCCCCGGCCCGGCCCAGTGAGCATGCACACCCTCTCCCGTATTTCTCCGTAGTTTGACTTTGCTTTTGTCGAAGTTTACCGAGTCAAGAAATTCCAGTTTACGTCGAGCCACATGGAGGAGGAGGACAGCGACCTCAAGGAGCGAGGGAAGAAGCGGTTCGGGCAGATGTGCAGCGAGCACCCATCCTGCTGCTGCTCCGTCTCCAACAGCTCATGGAATTGCGACGGGGAGATCCTGAGTAGCTCCTCCATCGAGGTCAGGTGGGTGGCGGTGGGCGCTGGCCCCGGGGCTCCGTGGGCACTGAGTCCTCCTGCCCACGGCCCGGTGCCTGCCGGGTGTCTACACGTGCATGTGTTTGTGTGTGTCCGGCCCTCCAGATGCTGCCCTCTTGCTTTGGGAGACGTGCCGGGATGCTGGCATCTCCCAGGACTCTCCAGGCCGTCCATCACGTCCCCCTGAACCCTGGCACTGGCAGCTGTCCTTGGCTCTGGTGTTTTCATTCTCTTTTCCTAATTATTTAGACAGATAAGCCGGCCACCTTCGCAGGTCCCACGTCACTGGGTCCACTGGAGCCCTGCCTGTGGCCGGGGCTGGGGGTCTGGCTCGCGGCCTCCCTGGGGGCAGGGGGTCCTCTGCAGATGTGCAGGGGCCCCTGTGTTTGGTGTGGACATCTGCCATCCGATCACGTGTGTTACACAACCAGATGAAGCGCGAGCACAAAGAAAGTGCCCCCCCCCCCCAAAAAAAAAACATGTAACAGGAGTCTTTACAAAAGGCTGTAGAAGGAGGCGTCGGTGTACTTTCTGGGGTTCCATGCACCTGTCGGGGAGCTCCTAGGCTCCTCCAGGATAGCCCGCAGCCCTGCACCCGTCCACGCCCCCGTCGTCTTCAGTCACCACGTTTAGAGAACGGGCTTGTCACGGTGTGTGATCCCCACATTAAAGGGCTTTTCAGCTTTCCACGAGCTGGGGTCCCACGCACAGCGTCCAGCCTTCTGCATTGCCGGCCTCAGCCTCACCGGGCCGCACGTCTGCCCACAGCTGTTCTGTGGCCTCCGCACCTGCACCATCCGCCCAGCCCAGATCTGCAGGCCCCGGGGAACCCCTGCAGGACGGTCAGACATGCAGGGATTGGGCTTTTGTAACTTCACGAGTTAAAGACGTGGAATTACTTTTAATGCCAGTTTAAGGATTTACTAAAAATAATAGGACACTTTGAAAATTAGGAAGAGCATTTTTCTGTCGAGTATGTCCTAGGTATCTCGGTAACATTACCAGGCCTTGAGCAGCGAGTGACTTAGTTACAGGGTTTTTATTACTGAACACCTTTGAGGAAGGTGGCTCTGCCGGTGGGGACCTGATGGCCACGCTGGCCACAGAGCCCCTCCAGTTCTCATCCTGATGCTCGTTGTGGAAGGAGGGGTCCCCAGGGCACTTCGCTCAAACAGTCTGCGCCCCAGGTTCCGATGCACCCTGGGATGGGGCCAGGGTGGGGCCCCTCATCTGGGGTGACTGGACAACCCTGCACATCCCATACAAGGGGGGGTCACCCTGCACGGAGCCCTCCCGTGGCCCTGAAAGCTCGGAAAGCAGTCATCTAGAGATTTGTCACTCTGCCAAAGGGAGTGCTGGAAGGAGAACCGCCCAGACTGCCACTTGGCCCTCAGCCCCCTTTACAAAATAGGCCTCTCGAGAGGGTGGGCGAGTCCCCGCGGACCCCTGGCCTGGCCCTGCGGGGTTGGGCCCAGAGCCAGCCATGAGGAGACGGCCACCCTGCCTCCACCCATGACCGGCTGCAAGGCTGAGGGTCAGGGGGACATGGGCTTACACATGGCCCTTTGTCTCTGCAGGGTCCACTGCCAGCTGGTTCGCCTCTTTGCTCGCGGAATCGAGGAGAATCCTAAGGAGGAATTGGACAGCTGAGCCGCCATCACGCATCGCCTGCCTTGCTATGCTTGGGAAGTGTGAACATTATTTAAGGAAATTCCTGCAGACCGATTACGTTGATATATACATTGAAATTTAGAAATTTATTTTTGATAGTTAGATCTTGGTTTTAGAAAAAATACCTTTGTCAGCAATTTCGTGAACATACCAGGCATTTTCAGTTCTATGTGAGCCTGTGGGGTGCGTTTCCCATCACTTACTCTCAGCAAACATCAGTTGTCAGTTTGGGGGCGCTGGCTTCTTAGGTTGTCACCATGGCAGCAGCGCAGATCTTTAAGGGGCCCAGCAGTGGCTCTGTCGCAGTAACCTTGGGGACGGTGGATGTGAGGTCACACCATCTGGACGTGAGGTCTCTCCCGGCTCGTTGATCCGCTTTGCAAGACGTCCTGGAGTTGTTTTGGCATCAGGGTTTGGAAAGTAGCACATTGCCTTCGTTTCACCTTGTGCTTGGGACACTTGCTGGAGCCTGTGTTGGGGCAGTTCCAGCGCAGTGTCCCCTGTGTCAGAACCTGGGGCACAGACCGTTTGAGTGAGAAGGACGTGGACAGGACTGACACTCTTACCTTTAGGCTCCCAGCCCGGGCTCCCACTGTGGTCGTGCTCCTGGGACAATCCAGCTGCAGCGAGAACAATCATGAGCGCTGGACACAGCATCCGTTTAAAACTTACTTATTCATGAGAGAGAGAGAGAGAGAGGCAGACACACAGGCAGAGGGAGAAGCAGGCTCCCTGCAGGGAGCCCGATGCGGGACTCGATCTTGGGTCTCCAGGGTCATGCCCTGGGCCGAAGGCAGGTGCTAAACCACTGAGCCACCCGGGGTGCCCTCCGTTTGAAACTTAGAAAAGCGATGCTTTGTCGTGACACGGAGTGGGTAACCGGTGGGCTCTGGGGGGCATGACAGGAGCTGGCGTGCAAGAAGTATGAATTCACCGTGTGGGTTCCGTGTTCACCTCAACCCGATCGCCCTGGCCCTGCTGGGGGGTCCCCGAGTTCCCGGGCTGCTCCGGCGTGGGCCCCAGGTTCTACGTACGTGGTCCAGACCTGTGCTTCTCTTCACACTTAATTCTATGTATCTGTTGAAAATGTCCTTTTCCACCAGAAGAGCATACGTGGGGTCTCCACGGTTAGCGCTGCAGACTTGGTTTCTGCTGCAGCGCTGGAGCCGCAGAGGCTGGGGGCTCCTGGAGGCGGGCCCCGCTGTGGCCTTGTTTTCTTTGTATTCACGCTTAGGTCCCTGGGAGATGCATCTAAGATAGCTTTATTAGAGGTGCAAGCTGCGGCCCGAACTCTGTCCGCGAAGAGAGAGGAAGCCTGTTACAGAAGGCGACCGGCGCGCGTCGTGCCCGTAGGAGCTTGACGTTACGCAGACGCGGCTAGTCAGGGTAGCGCCAACCGACGTCTATTTTTAGAATTCGCGTGCAGTGTTTATATTTTGAAGTATACATGAAATTTCCTATTTTATCACTTAGTCCCAGCCGGGTCAGACAAGAGGGCAGCTTTAACAGTGGGTTTTTTGTTTTTCTGAAGGGGCCACATTTCTGAGTAATTAATTGGACACGTGGGTTTACTCCGTCTTGGGTGGGTGGGAAGGGTGGTGTGGGAAGTCAGTGCGCTGGCTGTTCCTGACTCTCATTGCTTGCTGCCGGTTGGAAGAAACCAAAGAAGCAGGGGCGGCAGTGCTGTGCAGGGGCAGAGGCCGCACGGCAGGCCCGAGGGTGCCGCCCAGCCCCGCGCCCCGGGGAGTGCTCCTTCACAGGGCTCCCCCAAACAGCCCTGGTCCGTCCTAAACTCCACTGCCAACTGTGGAGGAGCCCGCCAGCCCCGGTGAGCATTTTCCGGTCCCCAAGGAAGCCAGCCACGCCACGGGCTTTGTGGGCTGCCGCAGGCCCTGGGCCGTTCTCGGGGTGCGCCTGACGGTCTCAGCAGCCCCAAGGGTCCTCAGTGATCTGCGCACAGGACGGGAGGATCTTTCCGACGTTCCCACGCGGGCGAGGGGCTCCGGCCTCCAGGAAGGCCCCAGACACCTGGACTCCAAGGTCTTGGAAGGAAATCGGAACGGATGGCTGGTTGGTGAAAACTTAGGATCACCCAGAAGACTTAGTCTGCGTTTTGACTTTGTGACTCATTAGTGCAGAAACCCCACGGCGGCCGTTACGCTCTGACCCTGTTCCGGCTTATTGTCATCACCACGCGGGCACCTGTGCGGCACCTGCTGCTCGGTGGGCAGGTGTGACTGTTCTGGTCAGTCCTGTGTAACGGGCAAGTGTGGGCTGAAGGGGGGCTTCGTGTCCTTCTAATCTTGCTGGTTTCAAGATGGGAAGATGGCATATTTGCTCCGATATGTTTGAGAAGACAAAAATAAAATTACTTTGGGCAGAGTTGCTCTTTTTCTTTTCTAAATTCTTGCTATGTTCAAAGCAGAGCATGTTGTCTGAAAACACCAATGTGCGTTTTACATTATTTTAGAGCACACGTGAGCAGGGAGGGGGTGGGGCCGAGGGACCTGGAGCCCCAAGCAGACTCCCCGCTGAGCACGGAGCCCAACCCCAAGACCATGACCTGAGCAGAAATCGAGAGCCGGGCACCCAGCAGACTGTGCTCCCCAGGCGCCCCCAGCTACGTAGGATTTAAAAATTAAGAATCAAATGAACGTTGGTGTAGCCACCGCCACCCTGGCCAAGAGACGGACCTGCACCCCAGAGTCCCTGCGATCCCCTTCCCTGCCCACCCTAGAGGGGCCCCCGATTTCCAGTGTACCGTACCCCTGCTTTATCCATGTGAGGGGTCAGAATAGGTCACCCCAAAGGAGGCCACTTGGGCCTAAGGATGGTTTGCGGCTGAAGACCGTCCAGAAGCAGCAAGTGCAGGGGGCGCTCGGGGTGGGGGTGGGGGGTCGGCGGGGCTGGGGCTGCACAAACCCGGACCTTTCATTACCTCCCACTGCAGATCCAGGGAAGCTCATCACCTTCAAGGCCCAAACCCTCTTCCCTCTGTCTTGTCACTTCTTGAAAAATTCGTTGCCTTTTTGTTAAGGCGGAATATGAGCCCCGGCCCAACCGCTTTTTGGGTCTTCAGGTATTTTTTTTTTAAAGATTTGATTTACTTATTCATGAGAGACACAGGGGTGGGGGGAGGGGGCAGAGACACAAGCAGAGGGTGAAGCAGGCTCCCTGTGGGGAGCCCGATGCGGGACTCGATCCCAGGACCCCAGGATCACGGCCTGAGCCGAAGACTAATGCTCACCCCCTGAGCCGCCTGAGACGCCCACCCAGGCGTCCCCCATCAGGACACTCTGCTTTCCAGTCTAGGAACACTGCGTACATTCCCATTTATACGTCCTCAGGTCTTGGGATAGTTCTCTAATTTTCCCGTACGTCTCCAAATTCTGTTTAGACTCCTAAAAACTGTATCTGGGGACTACCCTAATTGTTTCTTTGTTTTTACACGTAAATGCGATTTTTGGAGTGTGTTGTATGGAATCCTCAAAATGTGCCTCTTATTCTGGAAACTGCCGATCTGGAAGTGTCCACCGTCCTGTCACCCCAGGTGGTGGTGGAGTGGCTCCCCTCCCTCGGACCGCTCACCTAGGCGGCCCCGGCTGCACCAGCCCTGACCCCACTGCTGGCGTGACAGCAGCCCCTGGGGGGGCCCGGGCGCCCGCCCCCCACCTCTGCCTCCCAAGTCCTGGGCCCCCTGCTCCCCCGCCCCCCCCACGCTCGATGCCACCTTGGACAGTGGAGCACGGGGACGCTGCAGGAGAGGGGGCCCCCCAGCTCCCGCGTGTCTGGGGGGCAGGTTTCAGCGGACTCGGCCCTGTGTGGTGACGGCTCAGCGGTCCCATCCTTCTTAGGATTCTCCTCGATTCCGCGAGCACCCCCGCAGGCCGGGCCCCCCCCCCCCCCAGCAGGCTGGGCTCACCCCCCCCTGCACCCCTGCAGGCCGGGCTCCTCCCCCTCCCCACAGGCCGGGCTCCCCCCACCTCAAAGGCTGGGCTCTTCCCCCCACCCCTGCACCCCTGCAGGCCGGGCTCTCCCCCTCCACCCTGCAGGCCGGGCTCTTCCCCCCACCCCTGCACCCCTGCAGGCCAGGCTCTCCCCACCACCACCACAGGCTGGGCCTCTGTTACAGAGGCTGCGCTGAGGTCAGCTCTTCACCTGGTTTCTGCGGGTGAACCAACCACACACAGCCTTTGGCCACAGGTCTCGGGTGCAGGGGTGCCCTCCCCCCTTTACTCACGGCTGGGAGACTTGTTCACAGAAGGTCCCGACCCAGAAGCACCCGTAGGTCCCCGGGAACAGAAGCCCAACTGAACGAGGGTGCTAAGGGTTTATATCCACCGTGTCCCCCTCTGCCCCCCGCCCGCAGCCTGCGCCACAGACCTGCTGGGAGCCCGGCAGAACCAAGGCCCAGGTCCCTCGGGGGCAGCAGGCGCCCCCTGGGTGTCCCGGACGCCCCCCCGGAGTCTGCTGTGATGCATGGGCACACAGGCCTGCAAGCAAAACCAATTACAGAGACGCCCCCCACCCCCAGGAGCGGCCGACAGTGACCAGGCCTGTGCCACTCACAGTGGGGTGGGCAGGGGCCTTGGGGCAGGCGGGGCCTTCGTGGCTCGTCATGGGGGGACTGCACTCCCCGGGGGGTCACTGTGTGCCAGGTCCCCAGGGCCTGTTGTCCCCAGAAGCCAGTCGGGGCCACGTCCAGCCCCCAGGACAGTGCTCGCAACAGAGGGGTGGATGGACGCAGGACGCAAGGCCACACCTGTGAGCAGAGCTGGGCCTCCAGACCTGGTTTCTATCCAGCTCCCAGCTCGCTCCCGGGGACCCGGCCTCTGCCTCCTGGGGGCCCCCTGGGGGCTCGGGGTGTGGGAGGCCGGGCGCCCGTGGCTGCACCCAGCTCAGCTCAGTGCAGGGCCCTGGTGGTTTGGGCAGGTGGCGGGCTCCTGCCCCCCACGGTCTCCAGGGTCAGCGTCTGCGCCACGGGAACCACCGGGGACCCTCTGCCCACTTCTCTGCCACAGACCCCAGGGGGAGGCCTGCAGGAGCACCCGGTCCCAGGGGCACCCACCACTCCCAAGGAAGCCATGCCCGGGGGGACCAGGACCTGCACCCCAAGCCCGAGGCTCTGCTTCTGTCCTTTACTCGCTCCTCCATACCCCGAGTCATGGGCCTGCTGGATGCCCCGACCTGCCCTCCCACCTTCTGGAACTGGGCCCGCCGCCCCCCGGGCACCTGCCTCCCCCCTCGGCCGTCCCCGCTGGTGGCTGCGGGGCCCCTGGGCCTCCCTGACCGGTGTCCCCGCCCCGCGCCCCCGCCCCGTGCCAGCTGCCCGCCGGCCCCACCCGCCCCTGAGCACACAGCATTTCGGGTTTATTTAAATAAAAATTATAATTTATACAAGACTTCTTTAAACAAACAAAGTTTTCTTAAAAAAATGTTACGGGGGTTTTCATCGGTTCTTCATACAGTACGATCCTTTTGTTGAACAAAAGGGACACCAGGAACGATTATTTACAGATTCAAAATAGACTCAAGCTTCGGACATAAAAAATGTAACATTCATTCTAGTTCAGTGATTAGTCATAGAAATTAAACATCTGCCCAGATTTACACAATTTGAGAGAAACTACGGGCACTCAGCCGGGAGGCAGGGAGGCGGGGAGGCCACCCCCCCGCGGGCAGAGCCGGCTTCCCGGGCCCCCCGCCCCCACGTGGTCAGTTTTCATCTCCCCTTCTCCTCAGAAGGGACTCGAACCAAACCACCCGCTCTGCTGGCAAGGGCGGCCCCCCGCGGGCACACGCTGACCCCTGGCACCCACGGGCACCACCCTGCCGCCGGTCCCTGGGGCCACTCCTGGCCCACGAGAGCCAGGCCGCCGGCGCCACCTGGGGGAGCCCGAGCCGAGGCTCAGTGGGTCCTGACTCGGGTCCCCCGGGGGTCGCAGCGAGCAGTGGGTGCCGCGGTGCCCTCAGACCTCACCGGCCGGGCGGGGTGTGTGCTTCATCAGGCTGCTGGGCGGCCCCCCGGGAGCGCCACCCGGGCCCTGGCGGGTGGCTCTGGGGTCCCTGGGAAGGGGGACGTGAGCGCTGCCACCAGGTCTCACCCAAACCAGCACATCCGGATTGGAGCAAAGGTAAAAATTACATCTGAAAAATGATACAAAAATAAGAAAAACAGCTTGCTCTCTGTAAAAAATATAATCTTCTGTTTCTTCAAAAAACAACAATCTCAGTGACACCCAAAGGACTCAGGACAAGCTGAGGAACTGGAATAATCGAGTTGGAAGTGTGCTGACCGCCACTGTCTCAGCCCGTCCTTCACGGAGGTCCCAGGCCTGTCCCGGAACGAACCCAGCCCGCAGACGGGCCCCCTCCCCGGCCTCGTCTCCAGAGCCCGCTTCCCAGTGGGGCCCAGGCCGAGCAGGGCATGGGGGGCAGCTGGCTCCCGGCCCAGGTGTGTGCTGGCACGGGGCGCGCCCACCGACTCCGCCAGACGTCAGGGGTGCAGGCCGCCGGCCCCAAACCTCTGGGCTCTACACGGTCATAGCCAGTGACCTCCGGGTCCCCCGCACAGCTCACGCGGGCAGACCGGGCCCCCTGTCTGTCCCCACCCCGGGCCCCCCTGTCCCCACCCTGGGCCCCACTGATCTATCTCCACCCTGGGCCCCGCTGTCTGTCCCCACCCAGGGCCCCCTGTCTGTCTCCACCCCGGGCCCCGCTCTCTGTCCCCACACCGGGCCCCGCTCTCTGTCCCCACCCCGGGCCCCGCTGTCTGTCCCCACCCCGGGCCCCGCTGTCTGTCCCCACACCAGGCCCCACTCTCTGTCCCCACACCAGGTCCCACTGTCTGTCCCCATCCTGGGCCCCATTGTCTGTCCCCACTCCGGGGCCCGCTGTCTGTCCCCACACGGGGCCCTGCTCTCTGTCCCCATCCTGGGCCCCACTCTCTGTCCCCACCCCGGGCCCCACTGTCTGTCCCCGGGACCCCAGAGCCCCTGCTCACTGACCCAGGTGGCTGTAGCCTCAAGGCCGGCGCCAGCCAAGCCGCGGTTGATCCTCATCTGCGAGCCACCAAAGCCCCGTGTGGCCTGAGAGCCTGGCAGGTGTCCCATGGGGCTCTCCAAAGAGCAGAGTGTTAAAAAGATGTGCTTCTACCCGCCGTGCCATCCAATCCTCGCGGGTCACCAACTCCAGGCCCCGGCGGCGCGGGAGGCCGAGGCGGTAGGTGGCCTGGGCGGGGGCGGGGCCCGGGCCCAGCCAGCCTGTCGGCGCCCACGGGAGGCGGGCACAGGGCGCAGGCCACGCAGAGCCGCGCCCCCCACCCGGGCTCACCCTGGCCACACGCTGCGGAAGGCCTCGCTGGACCAAGGAGACCCAGGGTCCCGTTCGTGGTGCTGCGGAGGGGCCTCCGGGCCGCTCCTCCCTGCATCTGTCACCCCCGGAAGAGGGACCGCAGGTGCGCCTCAGCTATGGCTTTGGTGTGGAAGGGCGGCGGCCCCTGGAGCGCTGGGTGCGCGGCTGCTGCGGGCTCTCCGTCGGGGGCAGACAGCAGCGGTCCTAGGCAGGGGCCGGGGCCGGCGGCTCCCGTGCATCATCCTTTCCACCGGCGTCCAGGGTCCCCTGCCCTCTGCGCCCCCGAGCTCGTGGGGCACGCCTCACCGTCAGAAGGGCGGGCTCCGTCTGAGGGCCCCACCCCTGCGTGAAGGGGTCCGCAGAGCGCAGGGCAAACACAATAAAAACCACAGATCGAGGGGAATTATTGCAAAAGATCGGGAGGACGTCCAATTTTTTTCCACTATCAAATTGTTAAAAAAAAAACAAAAAAAAAAAAAAGGAAAAACAAAACAAAACCCTTTCCAGCATCGTCCCGGGAGAATCAACACTAGCTGTCACTGCCAGATGCTGCCGCCGCCGTGATTTTCATGTACTGGCTGAAAATGGTCTCGAAGGCCTCGTCTCTATGCACCATGGCACCGAACACCAGCGGCTGGCGGGGAGGAGACGACCCGGTGAGGACGGGAGCGCTCCACCCCCGCACCCCGCCCCCGGGGGCCCAGCACTTGGAGGGGCAGGAGCTCCGCTGGTCTCGGGGGAGGAAAGGGGAGGAGGGGCCCTCCAGGGAGTCTCAGCGCACCCCCCCCCTCGCCACCTCCCCGGCTCCCCCCCAGCACGTACTTTCTGGGTTGATGGTGTGGACACCGCGATCCCCATGCCTGAGCCCGGGAGGACGGAGAGGACCTTGTACTGAGGGACGAAGCACACTGTCACCAGGGACCCTCCTGTGCGCCTGTCCCCTGACCCCTGACCCCAGGGCATTCCCCTCCTGGGGCCACAGGCAGCAAGCCCCACGGACCCCTCGTGACCCAGGAACCAGACCTGCCGACGCCCCGTCCCACCCTTTCCCACATCCGAGTCGGGCACTGCAGGTGGGGGAGGCCCCCGGCCTGATCCCAGGGATGGCACATCTGTCTGGGGAGGGACCGCAGTCGCCGTGGCGGGGGGGGGGGGGGGGGGGGGGGGGCGCGCTCCTGATGTGCTTGTGAGCTGGGACCCAACCCCTACTGGGGCTGACCTGTGCCCCAGACACTCAGACCCTGGAGACAGGCAGCAGGTGGGTGGGCTTGGCCACCCCCTCCCAGTGAGCATGTCAGGCCTTCCCGGGCACCACCACACCCAAGGGAAACTGGGAGAGGACACACCCGAGCACCTCAGGGCTGGGGGAGCCACACCATGGTTGGGGGGGTCAGGAGCCTGGCGCTGACCCATGAGCAGGTGGGACAGGCCCGTGGTACGTGCACAGCCTCTGACGGGGGCCTGGGGGCCCTGCATGGAGGCTTCTAGAAGGGGGGCCCTGACATGGGCAGAACCGAGGACTGCACCCCAGTCTCCTGATCCCCACTCACCCGCTGTGAACGCATCTGACTTCCAATCGAGCCCCCCCACCCCACCCCCCGCTCAGTGGCCCCGCGGCCCCCCTCCTCCAGAATCCGGGAGGGGTCACGGGGAAGAGGAGGAGGGGCCCACGCTGACCTTCTGGATGTCTGTGATGTCCATCAGCTTGATGACTTTGTTTCTCTTGGAAGAACCGGATTTGGAGCTTTCGAAGCACAGGTAACTACCAGGGGGAGGAGCAGAGGCTGGACCCAGGGCTGCCCCCCTCCCCGGGCTGTGCTGCCCAGGCCCCCAGCTGTCCCCACCTCTGGCCTGGCACCAAGGATTCCACCTCAAGAGACCATTTCATAGCTTTTACAGATGGAACCAACTGCCTCATGACTCATGCTCAAAGGATGTCGAGCATCCCTGGTACGTCCAGCAAGCGCCAGGACGTCCGAAGCCGTTCCTCCAGCAAGAGGCGGTGGGGAGGCGTGGCCCAGGGCCACCGCCGGGAGTGTGGGGGACGCAGGAGCATGGGGTGGACGGGGACATGGGGAGGGGGCGGCCGGGCCCCAGAGGCACTCACTTCTCCGTCACGTACAGAACCCCGTTGCGGATGTAGTCTGTGGGCATCTTGCGGTCCCGGTTTATGAGGCAGCAGCGCCAGCCGTTCTCGCACACTAGTGGCACAAACACGACCCGTCACCCTTCTCTCCGGTTCCAGGTGGGAACCGTCAGCACGGGCTCGTCAGACATGTGCCAACACGTCTGTCCACCCTCGGAAAACCCTGCGACAGGAAGGCAGGCGCCCTGCCCCCCCTTCCTAGGAAGCAGGTGTCGGCTATGGGGCAGGTGTCAGCTGGGACGTTCACCCTCTTGAAGAAGCGCGCGGCTGTGCAGGTGCACCGAACCATGGCCAGGGCACCCGGAGGACACATTGGCTCCCCCTCGGCCAGCAGGACGGGGCCGGACGAGGTCAAAGCTTGGCACCCCAGGGCTTTCGGCGGCAGCTGGTGGTCACACGCTGCCCGCGGGCGGTTCTAAGGACCCAGCTGCCTTGTGCCGCACGGCCCTCCTGCCAGGTCATGGTCGCAGCCAGGGCGCGGGGGCCGCAGGAAGGACCCTCAGGGCCACACCTGCTTGGGGGACACTTCTGCTGGAGAGCAGCTCTGAGCCGCTCTCTGGGGGACCCTCTGAATGCTGCTCAACACCCCCCCGGAGCTGGCCGAGTGGGCCAGGCGCACACCCCACTCCTCCTGCCTGCCCGGAGCCCTCCCGGGGCCCTGTCGCCATCGCCACTGCCGGGCCCAGCACGAGCCCCCAGCAGGCCAGGGCGGCCACAGACCAGCGCACACATACCTGCCAGTGGTCGCTCATTTTCTGTCAGGTTAAAGATTTCGTGGAAATTGCCCTTCTTGGTACCGTGAAAGCGACCGGTGTCTTCGTCCTTGTTCAGGCCGGCGGGTGCGCTGGAGACGTAGCTCCGCGAGGAGGTCGTCTGTAACTGCCGAGAGCACACGTGCCCATCAGCCGGGCCAGCCGGGGGTGGGGGCACCGGGACGCACACAGCCCCCCACCCCGCCCCACTGTGAAGGTAGATGAGCAGCGGGCCACCCGGATGCCCGGATGTGGGTGCGACCCCTCCAAGCCCCTGCCGGGGGCTGCTCCTCATCTCGCGAGCCCGGCCTCCTCCTGGGCAGAGAAGCCCCAGAGTGGTGGGGACAGCCCCGCTTCCCCCAGCGGTGACCCCACTTCAGGAGACCGAGGCTGAGCCTGCACCCCAGCACACTCCGTCCAGGCCCCGGGCCACCAGGGGCTCAGAGGCCATTCTAGACGTTTCCAAAATCGGAACTGGCCGGGGGACAGGCCACAGAAAGAGACATTAAAAGGTGAAACAGAGTCACAACACAGCAACGCACTGCACCAGGCCTCGGCAGAGGCAGGGCTTCCACACAGACACCGTACCTTGTCGTGCCCTGACAGCTGCCCAGAGAGGAGACAACAGACGCACGCGTGACCAAGACAAGAGAACGAGTGGGTCCACGGGACGTGAGACCCCACACACAGGCCGAGCAGAGCTGCAGGCACAGACCCTCGGCGGGGTCTCCCTCCTGGGCCCGGGAAGCCTGCGGCCTCGCGCCCACGCCTCTCTGGAGTCTGGCCAGCGCCAGGTGGTCTTAGCCGCTGGAAGGCCCTGCCCCCGCCCCCCAGGACGAGGACAAGCCCCTCCTCTCCCCCCACGGCCTCGGGGTGCCAGGCTGCCCACCTCTGTACCCCTTCCCTCGGGTCTCCCTGCACCTGCCTGACCGGAGCCCGTCTGCTGGCTCAGGACGACCCTGCTGTCCCGCTAAGGACCTGGGCTCCCGATAAGCTTTGTCGTCCCTGAGCCCACCTGACCCACAGCTTCCCTCCCGCCAATGGGTCACCAGACACCCTCTCCTCAGATGACGTGCATACATGGTGCTCAGCAACGCAGCGTCGCCTCCCTCAGGAAGCCTTCCTAGACCTCCCCGAGAGTCCAACGGACCCGGAACCTCCTGCACTCATCTGAGACCCGGACGGGGACACCCAGGCCAGCTCATCCTCCGTGCCAGGGCCCAGCTCCCAGGGGTCTCCCGCCGTGAATATAAATACAGCCCGATCCAGCCAGTGGGCACCAGGCAGGCCCGAGCCTCAGAGCCACGAACGGAGGCCCGGACAGCAGCTCCCAGGGCTCCCTCCTGACAAGGCCCCCAGGCTCTGGGGTGTCACGACCAGCACCCCGCACCCTGCCCACCTGGGCCCGGGGGTCAGCACAGCTCAGGCAAGTCCGTGGGAGAGTGCGAGGGGCCTTGAGGTGGGAGGGAGCCTCCATCCGCATGCCTCCCTCCTCTCCCGCACCCTGCCAGGCCCTCCGAAAGCACAGTGCCGGGCAGCGAGGAATCCCTCCCGCCCTGCGTCTGTCTCGAGAGACCCCCGCCCCCAATTGGAAAGACACCAGCTTCTCCACGCCCCGGGAGCAGCAAGCGTGGGCCTGTGGCTGCTGCCCCAGCCCGAGGCCAGCCTACCCGGCGCGACACGGCGGCGCTGGAGCGCTCCTTGAGCTGTGGGTCCGTGGGCAGGCTCCTCCAGATGATGTACGGGGTGTCGTATTTGGCTCGCAGTCTCGGGCAGCGTTTGAAGATAAAGTCGATGAGGAAAAATTTGATCCCGGCGTAGAGTCCTGGGGACAGGAGACCACAGTCCTGTCCGGCCGGGCCCAGGGCCACAGGGAGCAGAGCACCAGGGCTCAGGGATGGCCTCCCAGGGCCCAGGGCTGGCCGGTGCGGGGCAGGGGGCGAGGGGGTCAAGGTGACCCAGCCAACGGGGGTCATGTTCTGCGTCTTGCCACCTGGGAGGGGCGGGCAGCTCCTGCCAATCACACCACCTCATAAACAAGCCCCTAAGTCACCACCCACGGGGGACCACCCCCAGCCTGCCTCCCTCTGACCTGGTAGGCTAGGGTCATCCTGGCAGGGGGCCCCCCTCAGCCCGGGTCAGAGAGCTCGTGTGCCGGTCTGCGCCCCGAGAAGCAGCACTGAGGGCATTTCCCCCAACGCTGCACCGTCTGCCAGCCCCGGGGGTCCCGGCAAGGCCCTGGCTGCATGCTGGGGGCGGCAGGTGCGACCCCCAGGCTCAACGCCCCAGCGCAGATCCAGCCCCCCACCCTCGCCCCCACCATGCACTGCGGATGGGCCCTGTGCCCGCACCAGCCCCACGGTGGTCAGGGATCAGGGTCCGGCCAGGGGAGGGACACAGCTTCCCGGGGTGGGCGGGCTGAGGGGTCGGGGGCAGCCTCCACCTGCCTGCACCTTCCTCCCCACCCTGCAGAGGCACTCGGCCCCATGGCCAGGGGCCCCCTGAATCCTGCCCCCTCCCTGCCCCAGAGCTCAGCCTGAACCTCCCCCCCAACCCGTGTGTGTCCCTCCCGCTTCCCTGGACGACATCACCTACCAGCCCTGGGGGGCAAACCCTGCGCCCTCCCTGACCGGCCACCACCCACTCCTGGTCCCGTCTGCTCCACCCCGGCCGGCATCCTCTGCATCCTCTGCCCCATCCACTGCCCCCATGCCTCTCCCGCCCTCCAGCACTCCTCCATCCACCTGACCCCTCACAGACCACGCCTCCCAGCTCCCCTGCTGCAGGGAGGAGGGAGGGGGGAGGGTGCAGGGATGGAAGCACAGGGTGAGCTTGTTTTAAGGAACCATCATCACACAACTCTAAGGTCTCTAACGTTGTGATGGGTTGCATTTCTCCTGAGTTTAAAGGTGAGGATCGCCAGTGAGTGCCAACAGCGGGCCTCTGGGAGGCATGTGTGCCCCGCAGACAGGCTGGTGGGATGTAGGCTGGTGCCCCCCACAGCGTCACTCCCCCCAACACCTCGCCAGCCCACACACCTCACTCCCCCCAGCCCCACATCCCACTCCCCCCAGGCGCCTCCTTACCCACGGCCAGTCCCACCAGGCGGTAGGGGAAGAAGCAGGAGGCAAGGAAGGCGGCCCACAGTGCCACATACAGCTTTTGCGTGATCTCAGGCTGGACCCACATGAACAGGCTGGAAGGGAGAGCGGGGTCAGCGGGGGACGGGGCCGCACCCCCACACCCAGCTGGGGGCCGTGACTCACTTCTTGATCTTCTCCAGGATGTCAGCCATCTTGCCAAAGAGGTTCTGTGAGGACAAGCACGGCGGTCACTCAGCCCGGGCGGGCCGCCGTCCACACGCGAGTCCACACAGCGACAGTGGGGGGACACAGAGCCCCGACGGCCGGCCCAGCCACTCGCCGCCGGTGGACCGGGGCCGCGTCCCTCCCGGGAGCTGCGGCAGGACCCCCACTTCCAGGGCACCCGCCTGCCCATCGGGGCCGCAGGCTGATGGCAGGTCAGCTGACACCAGACAGGCCTGGGTCCTGGGGAGCCGGGGGACCCCACGGGCACGGCAGGTCCAGAGACGCCCCCAGGCCGGGCCCCAGAGCAGTACCTGGGCTTTCTGGGCGACATCCAGCACGAGCTGGAACTTCTCAGACACGGTCAGGTCTTCCTTTGGAGGTTCCTGCAGCCAAAGGGAGAGAGTTTCCACCAGAGTTCAGCAGCCCAGAGGCCTCCCAGCCCCAGGAGCGGGTCCCCTCTACTGCCCCCACACAGCACAGGTGCACCGTCCTGGGGGACCCCTGCTGGGGCCTGGGGGGGGGCAGTGGCACCCCCCTCGGCCAGCGGGGAGGCGCGCCTCAATGGCTCAGCTTCCGAAACCACGCAGCCCTCCCCTCTCACTTTGCAATGAGGGAAACTGAGGCAAAGGGGGTTCCTGACCTCATCCTGAGTTCATTCAGCAAGAACCTCCCAAGGGCCTCCTGGATGCTGAGCCGCAGTAGGCACAGGCCGGCCTCCTGAGACTCCCTCCCTGACCCCCGCCTAAAGGGGCCCCCTGGGCAGCCCTGCGCCCACACCCCTACTGGGACCTGCATGCACAGCAGGGGCTCCGCCCCTTGGGTTCTGCCTGCAGCTCCACCCCGGGGGCCAGAGTCTCCTCTGCTCGGCAAGCTTCTTCCGTAAGGGCCAGACAGGAAACGCCCATAGCTCTGTGTGCCACGTGGGCTGTGCCACGGCTGCTAAGCTCGGCTGCTGCTGCCCCAACGCATCCCAGCAGTGCATAAATTAAAGGGTTTCGCTAGACGTCAACAAAATGTCATAAAACCAGACGGAGGGCCGTGGTCACAGCTTGCTGATCCCAGTCTACATGTTCTATGGTCCAGGGAGCCCCTCAGTGCCTCCCTGCAGCGTATCACGTCCCCACTGGGAAGGGTCAGAACAGGCCGGGGCAGGGAGCCTGCTTCCCATGCAGCCAAGCCTGGGCCAGTGAGGGGCACTCGGGGTGTCAGCTGGCAGGGGGTCACAGGGTGCGGGGGGGCAGCTGGCCTCTGCTCCCTGACCTCCACCTGCCAGGCAGGGCTCCCCAGGGCATCCACACAGCCGCACCTGGGGCCCTCGGGGAACCCCGGCCTCCCCACACAGTGCCAGTGGGTGGAGGCCTGAGCAGGTGGAGACAGGCGCCTTTGCCCTCCCAGGACTTACCACCGGTTCAGACACTTCAGGCACGATGCTCCACTGTATCCTCCAGCCCCTGGCAAAGAGGAGACCGTCACAGGCCTTTAACAGCTGGTGCCGTCGGAGGGTTACATGGACTCCGCAGCCCTGGGCTCCCGACGGGGCAGGGGCTTCGGAAACCCGCTGTTTGCTGCCAAGACCACCAGGGCTGCCCCTAATCCTGGCTCTCAGAATGGACCATTCAAGGTCACCCTCACGGGCCCCTCCTCCGGGGGCCCAGACGGGGAAGAGACATTTAAAAGTACACAGGGACGACACGACAGGTTTTTCAAAATAAGTCCGCAAAGCAGTAACAGCAAGTACTTTAGCTACATGGCCGGTCGGGGCACTGACGCCCCTTCCCAAGTGCATAAAGGTTTTTCTCTTTACAAATAACATTTCCAAATGAATCCACGTAAGCAGGCCGAGATTCATCTGGGAAAACCAGTGTGTGCAAACGTGAACCTCTGAGCAGTGGTTAAAGTCTGGACTGCGGGGCCCTCCTCAGGCTCCTGAGAAGCCGAGGTTTGCTGCTGGGGCCACCTGGGAATGACGGGTTTCCCACACAGCCCCCTGGACGGTGCTCACAGAGCACAGAGAAAGGACAGGGCAGGCTGCCCAGGCCGAGTGACTGCAAGGACTCTGACCCCCAGGACCTCCCAGGGCAGAAAGACTGTAGCTCCAGCATGATCCCCGGGGTGCCATCACTGGACAGGAGTGGCCTCGGTGACCCCCTGCAGGTGCCTGCCAGCCATCGAGAGGGGGAGCCACTGAGGGGCTGGATAACCACCCGCTGCTGTCTCCCACGATCCCGAAAACCACGTGGGGATGAGCATCCTCCTGGGTGATCGGGAGCCTAGCCCACCCCACGACCCCTCCCAGAACAGCAGGTGTGAGGCAGCCCCGGCTCGGGTGTGCCAGGGTTGTGCGTGCTGCAGGGACACAGCATCATTCGTACGGCAAAGCAGCTCACCTACCTGGCTATGAGGTAATTGAGGGATAACCTCAAAATTGCTAGAAATAGGAACATGGGAATGGCCCAGCCATGCCACACAGCATTCATGTACACCTGCGGGACAGAAAGCGGGTGGGAGAGAGACCGTCAGGCAACCTGACAGGCCCCATCCGTCCTCCATCCCCCCTGCCCCGCCTGGCATGCAGCCGGGCTGGGAGGTGGGATGCCCGGGGCCCCAGCATCTCCCCAAAGGAGGGGTGCCTGACAGAGAAGCCCTGGGAAGAGCTGCCGTCTCAGCAGAGGCCGCTAGCAGTGGGAGAAGCTGCTCCAGGTGTGTAGGGAGGGGGACGTCCTAGAGCAGCAGCTGCTGGACGTGGCCTGGGATGGGCATAGGAGAGCTGACCACACAGAGGTCCTCCAGCCCCAGGCACGGTTCCCCTGAGCTCACAGCAGCACCAGGACTCGGCACAGCCAAGCGAGGTGACCGGCAGGTGGCTGAGAACCCACCGCGTGCCACGTGCCAGGCAAAGTGCCGCTCGGGCCCCTTCCCTCTGCTCCCGCCTGGGCCTGGCACAGAGCTGCCAGCACAGAGCAGACACTCAGGAGGGGCAGAGCATGGAACGCCATGGGGTTTGGGCAGAGGCCTGGAAGGTGGGTCTGAATGGCAGGCGCTCTCCTGGTGAGGACAGGCAGGACCAAGGCCCCAGAGGTCACAGGGGGCCAAAGGCTCATGAAGGGTGAAAGCGAGCTAGGGCCCTGCCACAGGATCATGTGTTCTGTAAGTGTGCAAGATGCCCATCTCCCCTGGGGCTGGCACCAGGTGGTCTCAGAGCCCTCCAGAATGCAGAGGTAGGGACTCGGGGAGCTATGGCTGCACCATCTGGCCTCGGGGCCTGGTAGCCAGGTGGGTGGCCTGTGTCCTCCTCCCAGTGATGAGGGGGTCTCCTCGAGTGGGGCCGGGGACGGCTGCCACAGGACAATGCAGGCACAGCGGCCGGTCCATCTTCCCTAAACCACACCCCCCGGCCAGACCCGTGCTCTCCTGCCCTTCCCCAGGCCTGGGGGTTCGCAGAGGCCCAGCTTGGCCCCCCAAGCACTGGTGTTTGCCAGGAGCCTCCCCCAGGTACCCAGTGGGAGGAGCCTGGGGCCCCCTAGGCAGACAAGCCACCCCACCATCCTCTTCCCTGACTCGTCCAGAAAGGCAGATGGAAGTGCCGATAGAGGCCTGCGCCTGAGAACGCTGTGGGACATCTGTGCACACACGGGCCGGCCCCGGGCACCCCTGACGCCCTCGCCTGATCCTTGCAGCGACCCCATGGCTGGGCAGCAACACGGCACCCACTTTACAGAGGGAGCCACGGACATGTGTCCCTAGGGAAGCTTCAGGGGTGCCGGCCGGCTGCCTGGAGGTTAGCAGAACATGCCCACCACGCCAGGGGCACTCACGGTGAAGGCGATGGCAGACGTGTAGACGGAGTACCAGTCGGATAAGGCAGAGAGGTTCTTCACGAAGCTGGTGACGGGCTTGGCGCCGCGCTCTGGGGACAGAACAGACCGGGTGAGGCCAGCGCTCGGGCACACCCGGGAGGGCAGGTGGGCAGCTGTGTGGGGAGGGAGCCCCAGAGGACTCAGGGGCCTCTGCTGGCGCTCCTCGGCTGCTGCGGTGCTGCATGCCGTCCACTGTCCCCAGGGGACACATCAGCTGTCCACTCCCGTCCCCTCGGCCCGTGCCAGGCGGGAGAAAGGGGCAGCTGAGGGTGGCATCGCCTCGGCGCTGGCAAGCATCTGGGGAGCCACCACTTTTCAGGGGGGGTTCTAGGCCTGGAGGGAAACTGCGCCCCCCCGCTTGGGGCCGGGTGGGCAGAGCTGGCCCCAACCCGACCTGGACCAGGTGGACAGGGTGGGGCCCAGACACGCCTCCCACGCAGCCTCCTCCCTCGGGCACTCCCGGGGAACGTCCTTCTGAGCACTCCTGCCCCCCAGCCACACACAGGTGCTCACAGACGGTGTCACAGACGCGCCAGGTACTCACTTAGTCGTCTCATGTTTTCCGTCAACCTAAGAGAGGAGGAGAGGTGAGGGCCAGGACCTGGGTGCCCGCGTCCCCGACACCCCCACCGCAGAGCCCCGCTGCCCCCCAGGCCAGCCCCCACCTCCGTGAGGACCCCCACCTCCGGGCGCTGAGGGGCTCCTCGGTCTCCACGGTGCTCTCCTCGGGCTGGAACCGGAAGTCCTCCACGTACTCCCCAAACTTCTCGTAGAACCACTTCTGGACACGGGGGCACAGCCCCTGGCCGCGCCGATCTGCGGGGACGGGTCCCGGTGAGGGCGGGGGGGCGGTGCGAGGAACCCCCACGGAGGGGCGTGAACACTCGCGAGGGCGTGCTGACCGAGCCCGGACCGCTTTCCCAGCCACACGGGGCCCCGCTGTCACACCAGCCGAGCTGTGTCCTGGTGGGGGCCCCAGGGAAGGAGGCGGCCTCGGCTCACGGGCCCAAGACCGTCCCCGAGGGACCCACGTCACAGCCTCAGCAAACCCGGAGGAAACCGCAGGCGAACACTCCACAGGGAAGAGAGTCGCCCGCAGGGGGCGCTGTCCCCGCACCGTAGGGAGGGCCAGGCGGGCGCCCCAGGGCTCTGAGGGTCGGGGTTTGGGGTCCAGGGCCGCAGGCCTGGAGAAGTGGAGCTTGCGGGGCGGGGGCTGCTCACCCTACCTGGACACCCGCAGCACACGCCGGGTAGCGGGCAAACAGCCACCGTGACGCTGCGTGGCAGCGGAGGGCATGCGACATGTACCCTCCCGCCCGCGCTCCCGTGAAACCACACTACGGGTGCTGGAATGCGACATCTACTCCCTTTCCATTTTTTCCAACCATTTAAAAATGTAAAAATATTTTTAAAAACGTGAAGTCAGACGGAGGGCTGTGGTTGGCCGCCCCCCATGTCTAGGCCGGGCCCGCTGCCTGACCAGACACCTTCAGGCCAGGACCCCCTCCGCCACCGGCCGCCCCCGCTGCATACCCATCCCCGCCTCCCACCGCCCCTGTGACCACTGCCCCAGAGGGCCCTGGGCCTGGGGACCCGGAGAGTTGGGGTCTTCCCGCCCTCCACTTCCCTGACGCTCGCCAAGGGCACAGCAGCCAATCCTGTACCTGGACTGGCCTGCCAGCCTGTCCCGCACCAGAGTCCCCAGGAAGGGGCCCTCTTCCCCTCTGGAAGGCAGGACGCGTGCCCCAGGCAGAGGCTTCCCCCTGGGGGTCCCCGTTTCCTCAGGTGTGCACGCGACAGGCTTAACCCTGAGGCCCTTCCGGCGTGACTGTGAAGTCCCGGTGCAGACAGGGTGCCCACCAGTGGTCAGCCTGCGGGAATGGGCCCTAGGTTGGGAGATGGGAGGGCCAGGCCCAGCACGGGTTGGACCCCTAGGGAGATGGGCAGAAAATCCAGTTTCCTCCCAGGGCAGCTTTAGGAAGTACAAAGGCTGGGGTAGGATGCAGAACACGGCCCAGGGCGGGGAGAAAATGTGCAGAGAACGGGGCTGTGGGTCCTGACCTAGGAGGGCCTGGGCACACCTGACTACGGTGACCCCACTGCCCACTCATCCCTTGTCAGGACCACCGGGCTCTGGACCCGGGCCCCCAGGTCAGTGGCCAAGAAGCCAGTGGGACGACAATGACGACACTTCTCTATCAGGATGGGCGGGAACAGGTGCCGGGTGGTATTTTTACAGGAAAATAAAATCACGTCTTGTCGAACGACCTGTGTTTGCTACCACAGCTCGCCAACTCACAACTGGAGAGACCCAGGCCGGTCCGGGGGGAGCCGACGCCAGAGTGAGCAGGCCAGGCCGGCAGAGGAGCACCTGCTCCCCAGCACCCGTCCCGGCCGCCCCTGGGGGCTTACCTGCTCCGTTATTGACCTGGGCCTGCCCCTTCGGAGGCTGCTGAGCTGTCTGCTCCTCGGTCCTTAGAGGGGAGAAGAAGCAGGAGTCCTGTTAGTCCACAACACCGTGTGCATCGGGGCTGCGGGAAGCACAAGCACTCACGGGAGCTGGCTGCACGGAAGCGAGGTCTAGCCAGCGGGGTCCCCTGGGAGCCCCTGCTCCACGCAGGCTGTGGCGCCGTCCAGGCCACGACGCCCAAAGCACGATGGGCACACGCTTCAAAGCTCTTTTTAACAACCAAATAAAAGATGTCTCATGAATCTACGACTCTTTCCTCTATTAACACATGTGCTTCTCAACTGTTAAGTTCACAATAAACAGCCCTCATGGCAATTAACTCGCCTGCTGCTAAAAGGACATTTGCCAGCAAGCACCACGCGAGGCCACAGGCTAGGTGACCCCTGCGCTGGCCAGCTGGGCCCAGGTCCCCGCTCAGCCCGTGCCAGCCACCTGCCTGGCTTCCCGCCCCTGCGGCCCCGCCACAGCGGTCAACCCGCTTCACAGGGTTCTCCTAGAGTTTCTGTCCACCTGCCAGATCCTGACTATTGATCTGACTTCCAGCTCCAGAGCCTGATGCAGCTGGCCCAGCCCCCAGGCCCTCTGCCCCCATGCCTCAGGGGGCGCTTAGGCCAGGCCGCACCCTCTCTCGTGCCACAGCCGATGCCCCGGCCTCGTTCTGTGCTGGCCCCAGGGCCACTGATGCACCACTAACTGCTCCTGGGGCTCTTGGTCCAGCAGGGACCCCAGGATGTGGGAAAAGTGGCCCCTGGCAAGCCTCTGCAGGGTCTGGGGGGCACAGAGAGGGCTCTTCCGGGACAGAGAGCAGAGCTGGGAGCCTCCGGCCTGAGCCTGCCCTTGGCTTCGGGGGATGGGGGGGTGGTTTCTGCCCTGCTCACATGGTGGGATTTCACACCACACTCCCACGAACCGACCTGTTCTGCGGGCTTGAACCCCAGGACTGTCATCTATAGCGGGAGGCAGGATGACAAGCTGGATGGGAGACAAGCAGGGTGAGCCAGGCCTGCAGCCTCACGGAGCAATGATGGGGAAGACACAGGACAGAGGCGGAGTCCCCAGGACAGAAGCCAGGTCACGGAGGAGGGGGCCTGGCCTCCACGACCGCCCCTCCCTGTGGCCAGGTCGCTCGAACAACTGTCCATGCCCAGAGCTACCAGTGATAAACGGGGGTTTACTGGGAACAGGAGAGGAGCCCAGGGCATGTGGGAGATGCCAGGACCTGGCCCAGTGCCTAACCTTCCCAGGCGTGCATCATGGCCTCCACACCAGGATGTCTCTGCCCAGCCCAGAGGTTCTGGAAGACGCAGCTCACCTGAGAAGCACTGACACAGGCCCCCACCCAAGCCTGGGCCCAGGTGAAAGACACAGGTAGATCTGGGGTCTGGGTGACCGGTGGGGACTTTCTGGACTCCCATGCTTGTTACTCCAAGGGGATGGAGACACAGGGACAGGTGCCCCGGGGGAAGGGGGGGATGGAGACACAAGGACACAGGAGCAGGTGCCCGGGGGACAGAACTGTCCCCCCTCACATCACCCCAAATACAGACCCATCCTGGTCTGTGCGCTGGATGGACGAGACAGACTGACGAGAAGGAAAGACAGTGAGCCAGGACACCCCAGCCCACGACATTCAGGGTACACAGTCCCACCTGCCACTCCACAGAAGGTGGGAAGGGAGCAGAGTGGCCTCCGGGAAACACAGATGCCATGTGACCTCACTGACTCCGAAGAAAGGCACCTGGGTTTCTAACAACCGTGAACCCTTACGACCTACGCTAATGTCCGATAACCAACCAGACAAGCCCGGAGTGGACGGGCCTGAATTGCCTTTGTAAAGCCCTGTTCCCTGACCTCCAACCACCCTGGGTCTCTTGGCATCATCTGAGTCGGTCCCCGGCTGTACCCCTTTCCATAATGAAACGTTCACGGATTCCCACGTGAGAAGGTTCGACATCAGGTAAAGTGCAGGTCGAGGCCCACGTGCCAACGTCTAGGAAGGGGCGCCGGCCTCATAGCCAGGGCAGGATGGCAGAGGAGGGCCCGTCACTCCCCTCACAAGCCTGAGGCCCCCATCGGGAGTCCCAGGGACCCCACAACAGCCACACTGCCCTGCAGGGACAGGCAAGGCCTTACAAAGCACACGGCAGTTGTTGGAAACGCCTACAGAGCCCGAAACAAAAGACCCTTCCTCCAAAGAGAACCAGATGCCACCAACTCCTGGGAGCTGACAACCAGCGGAGAAGAGCGGACAGGAAGCCAGCATCTGGCTGTGCAACAGGAGGAGGCTTTTCCTTTCCACCAACTGAACCCCATGCAGCGAGGCACCCAGAGTGCAGGTGTCGTCAGAGCCAGAGCCAGACACGACAGTAACAATGCACTCGTCCGCCCCGGGAGAAAGCAGCGTTGGCTGGGATGTCCCAGCAGCGGCCTCGTCGGCCAGGCCACCAGCTTGCAGGCCGTGTGGACAGACAGGGAGCCTCTTGGGGTTCTGTCAGGACAGGGGGACACAGCTCTCAGAGCCTACAAACACCCTTCTGGAAGGACCCGCTTCTCGCTGGCAGCACCGTGAGGCAGCGGCCCAGCTCCTGTGGGCAGAGGCGTGGGGTGCGAGAGGCAGCCATGCACCGGGGACGGCTCCATCCCACAGCAGAGCGCCTCCAGAAGCTGGGGGCGCCTGTCACCCTCCGGGATGGCGGGGCCCTGCCAAGATGACGGGGACCATCTGTGGCGGGCAAACCCGGAGGTGACTGCATGCAGTGGGATGGCGCGGGAAGGGGCACCAGGACCCCGTGGGGGGCTCCGGGGCAAGAGAGTGTCTGAACGGGCAGTGGGGGGTCCAGGCCCCCGGCTCACCTGGCCTTCAGCACCTCCTGGACCTTCTGCTCCAGCTCTATCCGCCGCTGCCGCTCCCGGTCCAGTTCCTGCCGAAGCATCTCTGAGTTGGTTTCTTCTCTCAGCTTCCGGAGCTCCTCCTCTGTGGGGGAGAGAACTGCCAGGTGAGCGGCCCTCCGGTCCACTCTGCCCCTGCGGCAGCCGCGGTGCTGACGGAAGGCGTGGGTTCCAGCGCACTCGGACAGAGGGCCCCATCTGCGCCGGCCAGGCCATGGCAGCTTGCCCGCCCCTCTCGTGGGGGGAAGCCCTGCAGGGGCGACCGGTCACCGGGGCTCCTCTGACACGGTGGGGGCCAGAGCGGAGGTGAAGCAATGGGAGGAGTTCTTTGCTAAACAAAACAGGTGCAAATCACCTCGCCAAGTCGCCACCACCACCAGAATGCCCCAGAGGAAGGGATCCTGGTAGCCCTTGGTCACCCCACGGACATGGCCTGGACACACGCACATGCCCTGGCTGTGGTCTGGAGGCTGCCGCCACGGAGCAGAACTCCTGCCGGGGGCAGACCATCCGGGCACCACTGACCCAGAACAGCAACAGTGGGAGGACCAGCAGGGCGCTCCTGCAGTCCCGGCGGGACCAGATGGGATGAAGAGTAAGGTGGCAAGATTCCTGGGGGAAGAGCCTGTGGCAGGAGGGCCCATGAGCTGAGGGAGGAGTCAGTGGGTGGGGCGCGCAGAGCCAGACGCAGGACCTAATTCCAGGAGCAGTGCAAACCCACGGCCACGTATTTGTGGTTTTAACTGTAGCGTGTGATAAACCGAGTGATGGTCCCCAAAGAGGTCCCAGCCTAACTCCCGGGACCTGGGACCATGTGCCCTCCGTGGACAAAGCAACCCTGGAGATGTGAGCAAGTTAAGGACCTGGAGGGGCAGGGAGTATCCCGGCCCTGCATCATCACCATTAGGTAAACTCCTAAGGGGAGGCAGGGGTCAGAGGTCGGAGGGAGGAGACTGGCAGGTGCAGGGATGCGGCCTCCAGGGTAGTCGATGCAGCCCAGGATCACGGGTGGCTTCTCGGCTTCTTGAAGCCAGACAAGTCAAGGAAACAGACCCCGCCCTAGAGCCTCAGGGGGGTGGACAAAGCCCTGCCAACACGTGCCCCTCACTGTGTTGGGGCTTCTGGCCTCCAGAACTGTAAGAGAATAAACACGCTATTTTAAGCCACTCGGTCTGTGGAAATCTGGTGCAGCGGCAAGAGGGAACTCCCACAGATGCAGCCCACACGGGGCTCACATCTTAAGTGGGCGCCTCATGGCATTTGCACACGCTGGACACGCGGATCTGGAGACAGCCCACTTCAGACCCCACAGGCTCCCCGGGCCTTCCATTGCCTCCATCCTGCGCCATCCCCCGGGGGTGACCCCCTGCGAGCATCTACACAGACGCGGCCTCCCGCTTCTGAGACTGTGTGTGATGGAGAGGGGTGTATCTCAGCTCGTGCGGCCAGGACGAAATACCACAGCCTGGGGGGCGTGAACAACAGCCGTTCCGGAGGCTGGGAGTCCGGGGTCAGGGTGCCTCCCAAGCCTGGCGACAGCCGCTGTGGGATGGCCTCATGCGGCAGAGAGGGCTCGGGCGTCTCCTCTTCTCTCAAGGACACTAACCCCATCCTGGGAGCCCCATCTCCTGACCCGCCGACACCGGGGGAGAGGCCTTCAACGCACACATTTGGGGGGATCAGACAGCAGGGCGTGAGCTCAGGTGGGCTGGCCCCAGCCAGGCTCTCGGTGGGACACCTGCTGACAGGTGGCTGCCCACCCAGCTTCAGCCTTCCTTGGGTGTGAGCACGCGGCTCGGCCAGGCCTCCGGCTCACCCTGCAGCCCGTCCGCACTGCAGAGTCCACGCGCGCACACTACGTCGCGGAGCTTTTATGTGGCCCGCGCACAGCTCCAGGCTCTGACCGAGCAGCTGACCTGGAGGGAGCACCAACCACCAGGGCCCTGCCTTCTGCGCTGCTCCTGGGAAGCAAACCCTGGCCTGTGGGCACAGGACCCCAGCTGGCCTCGCAGGCAAGTCCTTCACTGCCCTGCAGCGTGACCTCCCAACTCAGTCACCCCACAAACATTTGGGCAATGACAACTGGCTTCAGACAACTTTTTCAATTCTCAAGGACTATGCCGAGTCCTGTGCAAACCCTATTACCGAACACTTGTATCACAATAAAATGCAACTGTGTCCATCTGGACATCCTAGGCCATGTCCCTCGGGCCCAAGGCTCCTGCAGATGGAGACCCAAGTCACACGGGGAATGGCTCTGCCTTGTTTCTAAACCAGGCACGCAGCAGACACCGCTCTCGCCACAGCCCCACGAAGTCATGGAGCTCATGCCCCTCCCACACTGCCTGGATGTCAGCCCTGACTTCTCAGGGTTCTCATCCTGGAGGGGTCACCACCCCCTGGGAACAGATGACCATGAAAGCGTGATGGACAGAGAAACTGCTACCTCGCTGGGCTGGGCTCGGCCCCCGCGTCCCAGTAGGACACGGGTACCCAGTGAGACACACCGACCGCTCTGCAGGGAGAGGCAGGTGCTGCGGGGATGGGCCACAGCAGCCCCCGACACGTGCCGTGGCCCAGCCACGAGCCCCCATGGAGAATATACCCTGCACAGACGCCTCTCCAGGCTGGCCGGGCTGCCGAGGGCCAACACTGTGGATCAGCCTCCTCCACAGCAGCTGCTGGAAGCTGGTGATCCCATTTCCCCTCTTTAGCAGACAGTTAGAGTCACCAAACAAATCTGCTGAGGCTGGGGCCCGCTGGGGCCTGGGCAGGACCGAAGCAGAGCGATCAGGAGCCCAGGTGGCCGCGGTCTCCTGGGTAGAGGTGCCGCACAGCCTCGGGCACCAGGACACTTGTGATGAAGAAGCAACCCAAACAAAGGCCGGCCCTCTCGGGGACACAGACAGTAAGGACAGCCGACCTGGATGGAAGCCCTGCTGGTGGAACCTTCTCTCAGCCGGGGAGTGGCGGGAGGGGGTCAGGGAGGTGCTTGGGGCGGCCGGCAGCTTCCTTTCTGGTCCTGGCTGCCTCCTCAGACCTGAACCCCCTAAATTCAGGCCAAGGTCAGTGTGACAGCCGGAGGCCCCAGACGCAGACGGGCTCACAGCACGAGTGTGCGTGAGCAGCAGGGCAGCCCCTCCCGATGGCACACAGGGGGTGGGGGGTTGCGAGGCCCAAGGTCAGAAGACCCTCCTGCCCCGAGAGCCCGTGTGTTCGGCCGTGGCCACACCTCCTGCCTGGGGAGCCCGTGGCTCGCTGGATTTCTGGATTTCGCCTCCACCAGTGAGAAGCACTCAGGTTTGTGGCTTGCCAGGGCCCACTGGCCCAGTAAATACCGGCGCGCTCGGGGCTATCCCGTGTGTCCACCCTGCCAGGGTCCACCCCACTGCAGGCGCCTGCACCCCAGCATCCTCCCATACACTGTCCGCCCCCGGGCCTCTCCCACCGCGACTCTCTGGGAGAAGGTCCTCCCCAACACGGGGGCCTGGAGGACACGCCAAGGCCGTTGGGGAGCTGTCCCCCAGCTCCCACAGCCACGGTTTCCCCCCGAGATCCCCTCCATCCTGGGGCAAAGACCTAGGCCTCGTGACCCCCCCTTTGGGGCACAGAACACGGTTCCTAAAGGGGTCATGCGAAGGGAGCTCTGAGAGGAGGGGTGGCCTCTGCCGGGCCAGGCGGCAAGGGCAGGGCGGCCAGGGAGCCAGGTGACAGGAGGGCAGGGTCCCTGCCGGTGAGCTGCGTGCCCCCACGTCCCTCGTGGTACCAGCCAGGCCAGGCTATGGCCCAGGGGACCCGTGCCACTACCACACCCGGGACTTCCTGCCAGGACCCCCAATCCCAGGCATTCTGCTGGTCTCCGCTCCCACCCTGGTCCCTAACTGGCCCCCTTACCCCCTCCAATCTGGCTCTAACCGCAGTCAGGGGTTCCCCTGAAAGCCTAAGTCAGAATGAGTCAGGACCTGCTGCTGTCTTGCCTAAAAGTTGGCAGGGCCTTGTGATAAGATCCAAGCACCCTGCAAGTGCCCCCACTGCACCTCACCGGCTGCCTCTCTCCCTGCGCTTCCCTCATCCTTGCTCTTTGGGTTCAAGCCACCAGGACCTCCTTCTAGGTCTTCAGATGCTCAGTCTGCCCCTGCCCCAGGACCTTTGCACGTGCTGGTGCCCCCTCCCCGCCTCTCAGTCCCAAAGTCGCCGTTTCCCCGAGTAACCTCCCTGACACTCCCCACAAACTGAACATGGCCCCTCATCACATTTGCTCATGGATCTCGCTCTATCATGGGTCCTCCTCGGGGTGCTAGACGGGGATTCCTAGAGGTGACACAGGTCCACAGGGACAGGCTCAGCAAACACGACTGCTGTCGACGCCATGTCTAAGTCTATGTCCACCTGCAGGAGCCCCCAACTCGGGCCCACAGCCCCAGCTGTCTCGCTGTCGGTGACAGCCCAGGGCCCGGCCGGGCTTCAGGAGAGCCGGTGAAGACAGGTGACCCGACAGCAGGTGAGGGAGGACGCCGTGGCGGGTTCTCACATGACACACCGGCAGCGAGAGCACAAGGCCTGGCCCCGGGGGCAGCGAGGACACCCCGGCATCGAGAGGACGTCCACGCCCTGTACGGCGGGCATGCCAGCCCCACGTTCCGGGCCTTGGCCCCTCACCCCCTCACCCCCTCGCCCTCTCACCCCCTCACCCCCTTGCCCTCTCACCCCCTCACTCCCTCGCTTCCTCACCCTCTCACCCCCTCGCCCTCTCACCTCCTTACCCCCTCACTCCCTCACCCCCTCATCCCCAGACCTGGGCCATGAAGTGCCCCCACTGGCCAGGGCGGCCTCTCGCAGCCCCGCAGACGTGCTGGGCCACTTCCTGGCGAGGAGGCGAGGGGATGCGCACCTCTTCCGGGGCCTCTTTTGCTGGTGGCACAACCACAGCTCGATGAATGGAACCACCCAGCACGTTGGGGCTATTTCCCTCCCGTAAGCTCGGGCTCCCGCGCCTCTCCCCCCCCCCCCCCCGCCCCCCCCCCCCCCCCCCCCCCCCCCCCCCGCGCCTGGAACGGAGCCTGGAGCCGTGATCCCACCAGCAGCGGGTGTGCCGCCCACTCCCCTCCCGGTGACATACGGAGGTCACTCACGGTGGCACAGCACTGGCCTAGGCAACACAAAGGCCATCGATCCTCCTCTCCACCCTCCACCCCCCTGAGACAGAACCAGGAGGGCCGATTTCCTGCTGAACGGAAACTGCTGAGCTAGTCATTCAAAAGGTGGCACTTCCTGCCCAACGTCCCACGGGGACGGGGACGGGGATGGGACAGGGACAGGACAAGGACAGGGACAGGGATGGAGACAGGGAAAGGGATGGAGATGGGGACAGGGATGAGGATGGAGACAGAGACAGGGATGGAGATGGGGACAGGGACAGGACAGGGACAGAGATGGGACAGGGATGGGATAGGAATGGGACAGAGATGGGATGGGGACAGGACAGAGACAGGGATGGGGCAGGACAGGGATGGGACATAGATGGGGACAGGATGGGGGTGGGACAGGGAGCTGCACGGCCTGAGGCAGCCGCCTTTGACCTAGGAGGCTCCCCTCAGCCACTCCTGCTCCGATGCTCTGACCCCAGAGCCGGGCGGTCGTCAGCCATCGCCCTGCGGAGCCTGGGCCCTGGGCCTGGACACTCGCAGCCAGCGTGTGGGGCCCCCGGTCTCACAGCAGGACCTCCTGGGCCCCTGAGCATGTGCTGACCTGGCATGGGCGGCCGGGGGCAGACAGGGCCTGTGGGAGGCAGGGAGGGCAGAACGGCCGCCCGGGGAGAGCCTGAGCCCCTGAACCTTCTAGGACCCGAGGGTGTAGCAAGAGAGCAGTCAGCACCGTGGTTCATCTGTTCCCTCCCTGAGGTTCCCCACGTGAGCCACGAGGTCACTTCCATGTGAGCAAAGCGAGGCCGCCAGGTGGGTGCCCCAGAGGGAAACCAGGGCGGCTCCCCAGGCACGCCGCCTGTCGCCACCCACGTCCCACCAGAGCAGCTAGCTGGGCTGCAGGCTGGGCGGCAGGGAGGGGGCAGGGGTGCCGTGAGCCCAGAGGGAGCCTTGGGCCCACAGGGTGTCCACGGTCTGTATGAACTTTTCTTTTCTTTTCTTTTTTTAAGATTTTATCTATTAATTTCATGTGTTTTTTAAAGAGTTTAATTATTCGAATGAGAAAAAGAGACAGAGAGCATGATGAGGGAGGGGCAGAAGGAGATGCAGACTCTCTGCTGAGCAGGGAGCCGGATGCAGGACTCGATCTGGGGACCCTGAGATCATGACCTGAGCCAACAGCAGACACTTCACCAACTGAGCTCCCTGGGCGCCCCTGCTTATTCATTTTATTTTATATAACTTATTTTTTAAAAGGTTTTTAACTTATTAATGAGAGACAGAGAGAGAGGCAGCGACACAGGCAGAGGGAGAAGCAGGCTCCATGCAGGGAGCCCGATGCGGGACTCAATCCTGGGTCTCCAGGATCACACCCCGGCTGAAGGCAGGTGCTAAACTGCTGAGCCACCTGGGCTGCCTGTTTATTCATTTTAGAGAGAGAGAAAGAAAGGGAACACAGGCGTGTGTTGGGAAGAAGGGGCAGAGGGGGAGAAAGTGGGGCAAGCAGTCCCCATGCCACTGGGTATGGAGCCGGACTCGGGGCTCCATCCCAGGACCCTGAGATCATGACCAGGGCTGTAATCAAGAGTCGGATGCTCAACCACTTAACTGACTGAGACCCCAGGTGCCCTCATGTTGAGTTTCTAATAAGGCTTGGTTTCCTTGTCCAAAATGCCCAGGTTCCCAACAAGCCAGCTCCCACTCACGGATGAACTTTCCAGAACCCTGACAAGGAAAAGATGGTCTGGTCATGCTTGCAGCCCGCGTCCACACAGAGGCGGCTGGCCGCTGCTTTCAAAGGGACGAGGCAAACGGGCTACAGACACGGGGCCCCGCAAGGAGGGAGACAGCAGCACGCTGTGGCAAAGCGTTTTGTGCAGTCCTCGCCCACGTGGTCTCAGCCCCAGTCTGAGAGCAGGCCAGGGGCAGGGCCAGCCCGCGGACCTGTGACTCCGGGCGCCTCCTCCCCACAGCCCACCACCACCCTGTCTCGGAGGGAGAAACACAGGACACCCTGGCTCGTGCCCACCGTGCAGCCAGACAGCATGGGCCCCAGCCCAACCCAGCACCCCAGCCTCCAGGGAAGTCACCAGGAGGAAGGAACCAGCTTCCAGGCTATTTTTAAATCTGTAAAAGTAGAGCTCTCAAGCAGGAGTCCTCTTGGCACATAATTCAACAGGCCCAGCCACAGCCAAAAATAAAAATCAAGTGACAATCCTTAAATAAAACTCCTTCCCACCGGCCGGGCCTGCAAACACAGAGACCACTGGAAAAGCTAAGCTGTTCCTGCCACCTGGCCAGGTAGGCAGCCCGCACACCTGAGGCCCCAGGCTCCGCCCCCTCACCTCCCTCCTCAGCTGCCACCTGCACTGCCCAGCCTGCAGCCTGCCAGCCCAATTCACCCCTCTGCCCATCACTGGGGACCTTTCAGAAGCTAGAACAGTGTGCTCCCCACTGTGACAAGTCAGGTTCTAAGCCAAGGACACACACCTTGACTTTCGATGACCAGCGAAGAATCACCCACTACAACTCCCTCCTCTTCCCTCAGCCTCTCTTTGGAGAAAAACCGTTCATGCTGAGCAATGCCTTGCCTTTATGGTCAAACCTCCTGACTGACGTTGGCTTCGCTCACTGCTGGGCTTCTCACCACTACAAGCCATCAACAGCCATGCCCTCCGGTAATCTGCAAGCAGCACCGCCTCAAACATCTTACCCCATCGGGAAGGGCTGCTGGGACACCGGCCTATCACGGCGTTTTAGGTGTGTCTTAGGAAACCAACCGGGGGTCTGGGTGAACAACTAGTGTGTTAAAATTTTCTCCATGTAAAAGAATAAGAAATAGGATCCGAGCCAGTGTTTTGACCCAGAAGAGCTGTCTCTCCGGAACCGACAGCCCTTTAGTTGGAAATGATGTGCTTCATTGGGCTACCTGCGGTCTGGGCTCTGGGACCCTAGGCCCAGTTCTGAAACAAAGAATGTGTGAGCACCCAGTCCTCCCATCCATGGTCCCTCTCTCTTTCCAACACAGCACTTAAGTGCCAGCAGCTGAGCCCTCCGGGTCCCAGTCCGTCCCCTGAGCAATGGGCTATGTGCTAAGCACCTGCTCCCCACACAGCACTGGGGTGGGGGCAGCCAGGGACTCCACTCCCCAGCAAGGTGAGATGTACCAGGAAGCAAATGAGGCACATACAAAACACGTACTTAAAGACCAAACACCAGACAGGATGGGAGCCAAGGAAAGATGCATCTAGAAGACCAGAGTTCTGGTAGGTACCCAGTGGGATCTTGAAGGATGTACAAAAGCATGTGTAGTAGGGCAGCCCGGGTGGCTCAGCGGCTTGGCGCCACGTTTGGCCCAGGGGCCTGATCCTGGAGACCCAGGATCGAGTCCCATGTCGGGCTCCCTGCATGGAGCCTGCTTCTTTCTCTCCCTCTCATTCTCTCTCTCTGTGTCTCTCATGAATAAATAAATAAAAATCTTAGAAAAAAAAAGGTATAGTAGAAGGAACAGTCCATTTGTGCATCCATCCATCTACTCACCTATCCATGGACCCACTTATCCATCCATCTACCCATCTACCTGCTCACTTACCCATCTATCCATCCATCGGCCCACCCATCCACTCACCCACTCATTGACCCATTCACCCACTGATCCATCCATCCAACCACCCACCCACCTATCCATCCACCCACCCACTCACTGACTCATCTACCCACCCATCCATCTATCCATCCAAACATCCATCTAATCATCCAACCATCCATCCACCCACCCACTGATCTATCCATCTAACCACCTACCTACTCACCCACTCATAGGCCCATCTATCCATCCACCCACCCATCCACTCACCCACTGACCTATCCAGCCACCCACCCACTCACTGACTCATCTATCCATCCATCCATCCATCCACCCACCCACCTACCATTGATCTATCCATCCACCCACCTACCTACTCAACCACTCATAGACCCATCCATCCACTCACCCACCCACCCGCCTACCACTGACTCATCCACCCACAGATAACATCCGCTCAGATATGCACTGAGCACTCACAGCTACCTGACCACAGGCCTAAGCTGTGGGAATCCATAGATAAGGCAGCAGCTATCTTCGCCCCATCACACAAGAACCTAGCTCAGTACAAGAGATGAAATGTGCGTAAGTAAGAGTCCCCCCAAGGGCTGGAAAGTTGGGGCAACCCCACGTCAAGGACAGCCCATCTCTGCCAATTTGGCCTCATCCACACTGAGGAGAGTCCCAGCAGGAGGGGACTACCCCAGTAGGTGGCAGAGGATGGGGAAGCCATGCCACCCCGGCAGGTTCTCTCCGCACTGTACACCCGGGAGGCTCAGCTGTGCCACCTGTAAGTGGGGATCTCATCTTCCACCACTCCCCATGGACCTCAAGCCTGTCATCTTCCAAAGGGCCTGTCAGATGACACTGCCAGACACGGAGCCATCAAAATAACACAACAGTAGGCGAGTTAGAGCTTCCTCCCCAACTTCACCCCTCAGCCCAAGACTCCCACAGCCCTGGGTCCCAGGGAGCAGGCCCAGCCCTGGCAGGACCCGGGGTCTCTCCTCTGAAGCATGAGCCGGGCAGGCGGGATGCTTGGCTGGGCCCCAGGACAACACGGTCCGGGGTGGTGAGCTCCACGAGGGGCCGGGCCCAACATCCATAATGAATAATTAAGGGGCAGAGTCTCACTGGGCAATGGAGGGGACCTGGAAATATGGAATCCTGGCCTGCCCGGTGGGTCAGACAAGTCATTTTTTTCTTAGGGGCCAATTCCATTTCTTCCTAGATGAATCCTACCTGATAAGCACACCCAGTCTCACCTCTGTTAATCAGCTTAACATCACCAAATCAACAGCAGGAGGTAAGTCAAACAAACAAAAAGCCAGACCCCAGACGGGCATCTGCAGGCCCCGATCCACTATCTGACCAGCCCCACACCTAACCCTGCCGCCAGCAGGTCTCACCTCCGCCTCATCTCGTTTGGACACCACCCCGGCCCCCAAGCAGCAGGCAGCGGGCAGCTCCCCAGGCCCTTCTGTTTGTAGATGACTTTGTGGGTGAGAAAACTCTCACTCGAGGCACCCACACTGGCTGCTCAGAAAACTTCCCTTCCCTCCAAGGTCCTTCTGTTGTGTCTAGACACTCAGAGAGCTGCTTCGGGCCACAGCAGTGGACCAGCTCGCCTCCCTGAGCAGCTTCTCTAAGAAAGCCTCTCGCATGGTCACAGAGAGCCACGCTGACCCACCATGTAGTGGAGCAGGAAGGGGAGCCTGCAGGAGCGTAGGGGACCCTCTCCCCGGGGAAGGCCCTGCAAGAGCTACCATGTGCCCATTTGCGTCCTCAGGGAACCCAGACGCATCTGGCACTGGGTAGGTCTCCGTGGCCCAGTGAGGATGGTCCCTACCCCAAGGGCACAAGACCCCAGGGTGTGGCCCCTGGGAGAGCATCCTCCAGCATGGCCAGGGAGGCTTCCACAGGCCTTCCCGTCAACCCAGGAAGGAGAAACAGCTCAGCCCCACAGAACCCGCACACAGGTAGGGGAGCCTCAGGTTCAGCCTGGGTACCAGGAAGCCCCCGGCCCAAGGCCCCACGAGCATTTCCTCCAAGATCCAAATTCCACACCAAGTCACATTCTGGGAGAGCCTGCGCATGCCGTTCCTGCTGCTGGGGAACCTCCTAACCTCCTCTCCCAGGGCCTGCACCCAGCAGCAGCTGGGCGGCTGCACAGAACCCATAGCACACGGCGCCCGGGAGCTCAGAGAGCAGCAGCCACTGAAGCGCGTGTCGGGCCAAAAGAAAATGTATGATGCTTTTAATTCGTTTACGTGCTGCTTTAACGGTTTCGGGCTCCTGCCTCCAGTCACGAGCCAGAACGCACTTCCGTCTCCCGTTCTCTGCCCTATGCCATTCCTCACAGGGACACTCCTACCGTTCAGTATTTCATGACCAACAGAGCTGCCGCACACTTGGGTTATTTCCTCCTCCCCACGAAGGATCATCGGCCGCTTTCGGAGAGAAAGTACCACAGATAGTTAAATGGGATCTTACACTGGCCACTTGGGCGTTCCGCGTGAACGTCCACAGCTGGCTGCCCCCCAGGGGCTCGGTCCCCAGCCCACACCAAAGCTCCCCAACGCATCCCTCCTGCAGACGGAGGGGGGCAGGCAGGGTGGCCACGCCAGCACATGGAGGCCAGGTTACCAGCAACCGGAACATCTTGGGGTCTCCAGAGCATCGTGCATCCCAGGTACTGTGATGGAAGAAGCAGTGCAGAAAGACAGGTGCTCCTGGGCCAATTCCAGCCCGACCAGGATTTTCTGCAGTTTACTCCTCCATCCGCTGGGCTCCCACCAGACCCAGGACCTCGTGCCAGATGCTCAGGGTCGGAGAACAGGCCCCATGCACCCAGGGTGCTGTCTGGGGAGAACCACCTGTAACTATGTAACCTCTCTCTCTCTCTCTGGGTCTCTCATGAATAAATAAAATCTTAAAAAAAAAAAAAAAAAACAGCGCCCTATCCACACAGTAGGTATAACACCGAATAGGAAGACGTCTCAGTTCCATTCTGGAGGGACGGCCAGGAGGTAATGTAAGTGTGGAGAAAGTGAGACCGGGACAAGGGTTATCTAAGGGAAGCGAAGAAAACATATACACATTTGCTTCTACAAAACAGTCACTGGAGGGATAAACTGCAAAATCAAAACACACCTGGTGGTCTATAGAGAAATGAAGTAACAAAGTACAAAGGAAGACAAACTCCATTTCTCTGACAGTACCTTGACTTTCAACCATATGAATGATTTTAAACAACTATAAAAATAAGTTTAGTTTTGAAAAGAACCATTTAGTGGCAACTGGGTGGCTCCATCACTTAAGCGTCTGCCTTCGGCTTGGGTCATGATCTCAGGGTCCTAGGATTGAGCCCCATGTGGGACTCCCTGCTCGGCAGAGAGTCTGCTTCTCCCTCTGCCCCTGCTTGTGCTCTCTTTCTCTCACTCAAATTAATAAAGATCTTTAAAGAAATAAAAAGAAGACTTCGCAATACATGTTAGCAGGACAAAATGACATTGTCCATCTCCTGACAGACGCACTGATGCTACAGCTTTGCACCTGTGACACATCTGGCCTGGACCTCACCGCAGGGGGCCATCAGACAAACCCACTCTGAGGGACCTGCACTCTTCAACACCGGGAAACACGAAGCCAGGCCGAGTGACCCCTCGGGGTCACGGAGAAGGAAGACCCAGGACAGCTGCGTGTAACGCGTGAGCAGAGACCTTCTGCTGCTAGACGTTACAGGACGTCACTGCAACACATGGCGAAGCTAGAATAAAGTCTCGGGTTAGATAACCGTCTGGCACCCACATTAATTTCCTGATATTGATAACTGGACTGTTAAGTAAGAGAACCCGCTCGCTTCCAGGAAATACACACAACACAGTCAGAGCCCGAGGAACATCGCACCCGCCGCATACGACCACCAAATAGGTCCAGAGGATAAAACATGCAGGCGGATGGAAGGAAGGATGGACAGATGGACATGAGACAGACGGGCAGACAAACATGGTAAAATGCTACTCTTGGAGACACTCTGGCTGAAAAATCCACACGAACTCCTTGTATTCTTTTTGCAACTTTCCCGTGAATCTGAAATCGAGTCCAACTAAAAAGTCAACAGAAAACAAGATTAATCTCTCAAGATCTAAAGGGACAAGAAGCAAATCAACACAACTCCGTATTGAGTTAATGATGGCGACACAAAGAGGCGCTACAAAAACACAAATACCGTGAGGTTCCGCCTACAAGGGCCCCGGAGGAGTAAGATTCTCCACGGAGGGGCCAGGGGCCACCAGGGGCAGGGGGTGGGGCCTGGCGACCTGCGGCTTCACGAGATGGCCACACGGGGGTGATGGCCGCACAGCACTGTGATGGGGTCAATGCCACCGAAGGGCACATGTTGAACCGGTTAGGATGGCAAATTTTAGATCCTACTTTACCATCATTTTTTTTTTTTTTTAAAGAAAAAAAGCCAAAATCCCCCAATCTTCATGTGAATTCAAGTTACCTGAATGAACGCAGGATGCCCCCTGGAAAGGTCTAGAAACACTGACAGTAGTGAGTACCCCAGCATCCTTAGCTTCTGAACACCACTTTTGACCTAAAGGAACAAGGTGAAATGTCTAATTCCAGGCCAGGGGACAGGAAATGTTTAAGAGGAGCCTGAGTGTGGGGTGCACCTGGGGAGCTCAGTTGGTTGAGCGTCTGACTCTTGATTACAGCTCAGGTCGTGATCTCAGGGTCCTGGGATCAAGACCCACATGGAGCTCCCTGCTAGGTGGGGCGGGGGTCTGCTTGGGATCCTCCCTCCCCCTGCCCCGCCCTCACCCCACTCTCTCTAAAATAAATAAATCTTTAAAAGAAAAAGAAAAAAAGGAGCCTGGAGCATCTTGTCACACCAGCGAGCAAGGGATTGCTCATGGAGGGTTGGTTTATGTTGAAAGGACGCAGAAGCACATGGGACGAGGCTCCCACGAGGCCCCCACTGCCCCGAGGTGGGTCCATCTGAGCACCAACGGGACAGCAGCCACAGCGACTCGGAACTGTCAACTATGTCTAAGGCCATGATCTCAGGATGACACCACAAGGCCCAACACCCTCACTGGTCACCTGTGGAGGATGCTCTAAGGAGGGAATCGGCTCATTATGTTGGAAACAGGATAATACAAGAAAAAATTCAAGCGTGTATCCTGCCTCTGCGACAGAAACCATCCCTCGGAGTTAGGTTTTCAAAAATAGGTCAGTGAGCAAATGGAGAAAGAATGGAGGGTGGAAAATGATCATTCTCTAACCACCAGGGGAATGACAGATCGAAACCATGTGGCTGGGCACAAAGAGCACCTCAGGGAAGCTGCCACCAAGGAGTCCTCCAGATGGTGCCCCGGGGGACGCAGCCACACTGGCTCAACTGGGGAGTCCACGGGGCTCGCCCCGAGCAAGGTCCAGGGTGGAGGTGCCACCACAGCCGGCCTGATTTCTTCCACAAAGAGTAGGGGACGCCCAGAACTGGAGCCACAGGAGCCCGAAGAGGCGTGCCAGCCACTCAACGTGGGGCCTCGGGCGCTGTCCCGGGATTGCTAAAGAAATGAGACCATAGGGATCCCTGGGTGGCGCAGCGGTTTGGCGCCTGCCTTTGGCCCAGGGCACGATCCTGGAAACCCGGGATCAAATCCCACGTTGGGCTCCCTGCATGGAGCCTGCTTCTCCCTCTGCCCGTGTCTCTGCCCTCTCTCTCTCTCTCTCTCTGTGTGTGACTATCATGAATAAATAAATAAAATATTTAAAAAAAAAAAAAAGAAAAAAAAAAAGAAATGAGACCATAGGGCAGCCTGGGTGGCTCGGTGGTTTAGCGCCGCCTTCGGCCCAGGGCAAGATCCTAGAGACCCGGGACCGAGTCCCATGTCGCGCTCCCTGCGCATGGAGCCTGCTTCTCCCTCTGTCTGTGTCTCTGCCCCTCTCTCTCTGTTTCTCATGAAAAAATAAATAAAATCTTTCCTTTTTTTTAAAGATTTACTTATTTGTTTATGAAAGACACACAGAGAGAGAGAGAGAGAGGGGCAGAGACACAGGCAGAGGGAGAAGCAGGCTCCATGCACCGGGAGCCCAAGGCGGGACTCGATCCCGGGACTCCAGGACCGCACCCTGGGCCAAAGGCAGGCGCCAGAACACTGAGCCATCCAGGGATCCCCAAAATAAATAAAATACTTTTTAAAAAAATAGACCATAAAGATTTACATAGTTAAAAAAAATGAGACCACTGGGGAAATGTGAGCTTAGGCTGGAGGTCTGATGATGCAAAAGGATAACCTGTTTTCAGTTGTGACATCAAATTCGTGGCTTTCATTTTTAAAATATGACAAGCTGCCGACTCAAAGTACAGATGAAGGACAGGAGGCCGGCTGGGACTGGCTTCCAAAGCCGAGGGGGGTGGGGATGGACATGGCGGTGGAGGGAACCTGCCCACCACCGGCCACCTCTTGCCAACTCTGAACGTGAGCACGTGAGATGCTGTACCTCCGTATCTGCTCGAAACATTCCACGCTCCAGAATGCCCGTAACTGCCGCCCCATGGGAGGGGGGGTGTCAAAATCGCACCATACACTTCAACGGCAGGAGCCACCAGGACCCGAGACGCTCCTTGGGCAAAGCAGTGAGGACAGGCCATGAGGACGGACTACGGATGCCAGCCATGCCGTGGCAGGGTGGATGCTTCCCTTCAACGCGGATCTGGACGGCCCAGGAGGGCGTCCCCGTGGGGCCTGACCACCCTGTCCACCCAGCAAGTACCTGCACCCCGCCTGCCCCGCCCCTGCCAGGTAACCCCGCCTACCCTCCCGGGCTGGGGCTCCCCTGTCAAGATGCTCCCGCAGGCCCTTCCCCTTGCACGGACGGCACCTGCCTCGGCTGCCTCATCAGGCCTCATGTACCACCCACACTTGGCAGGGTGATCCACAAAGGCACTTTCATAAGGCCCCACAAGCTGACTCCCCCAGCAGGGTCTGTCCAGCTCTGCTGCTGGGGGCCCCAGTCAGTACTGGTCAGGAACCACGCAACAGCCTGCCCCCCGTGCACGCAGCCTCCCTGCAGGAGCTCAGCACACCCAAGGTCACAGGCACCAAGTCACCAGGACCTAATTAGGCCAGCCCATCACCACCCGTAGCCCCGGGCTGACCCAGCCTGGCCCTGCCTGCCTGAGCCAGCTCGGCCATGACCTTGGACGTGTGGGGACACCGAGTCACTTCACAGCACTGTCCTCAGAACCACTGGTGCCCTAGGCAGGCCACCAAGGCTCCCCACCACAGCTCACACACCCACTGCCATGTGCAGGTGAGGGGCCCCATGTGGCTGCAGAGCTGGGGTTCCCCCGCCTGGAGCACAGACACCCTCAGGGTGTGGACAACAAGAGTGGTGGCTCAGGCAGGGGCACCAAGGGAGCGGTGTCTGTGGGCCAGCAGGAGCGCAGAATGCTTGGTCCTGAGCAGGGGAAGGGGAACAGAAGAGAGGGGACTGGACTGCCTGCAGGCCCTTCCTCCTGGCCTGGCAGCTCTGGGCCAGGCTCTGACCGCGCAGGGCCAGGAGGCCGCTTCTTTCTCCCTGCACCATCCCAGCAGCTCTGCTGTCCCCCTGGGGGCAGTCGTGGAAGCTCCGCGTTGTGCAGCAGGGCCACATGCATGGGCGCCAGGGCCATCTGCTGCTTTACACCTCTTCCTGGCCGGAGGGCTTGCCCTACGCAGGGTCCCTCGTCCTGGCACTGCCGCTCCTGTCTGCGGAGCAGGGGTGCAGAGGGTGGTGAGAGATCAAAGGTGAGACGTCACACAATATCATCCCTGCGAGGAACTGGCAGGTGCTTCCACAGCAGTTTCTACTATTACCACCCAAGAGGCCAGACCCCAGCCGCAGGGAGCGGGTGCTTAAACTACACCAACGGCCCAGACAGCCACGCGGACGGCCACCAGGTCACCCAGCCACCCAGCCACAGAAGCCTTAGGTGTTTCCTCCCTCCTGGATGTGAAACTAAACAGGACACGGTGTGAGAGCCCCGCCACGTTCAGAGCGGACTGCTGCAAATGCAACACACCAGATTCACTAAAGGCATCACACACCCCCGGGGGGGCCATTTATTGCTTCCCTGGGACATCCTCCCTTACCCCCGAGGGAAGACCTCGCAGCTGCAGCTGCGCAGACCAGAGCGCTAGTCTCAGTGGGACGGCAGAGGGAGCATCTGCTAGGGACATCCCCGCGGGGGCCACACCTGTCCCTACCATGAGCGAGCCTGGGGACAGCGGGCACTGGGCTTCAGCAGCCCAAACAGCCCGCAGCACCTCTGCAGGATGGCATCCCTCCCCGTCCTCCCCCAGGGGTACTCACGTAAGAAGTGTTTTTCCAATAAGGCGATTTCCAGGTGACCTTTGATCTCATTTAATCGATCAAACTCTGTCCGGTTAAAGTCCTGGACTCCTGCAGCCATGATGAGGGTCCCTGGTCCAGCCTACAAGAGAAACAGCAAGGGCTCAAGGGAGCCGCCCCAAAGCATCCTGCTTCTCGGAGCAGTGCCCAGGGGACCCCTTATCTGGGCCCCCAGAGCCCCTGGTGGACGAGGAAGGTGTAGTTGTGCAGTAAAGCCCACGTCAGTTCACCTCGGCTTTGCCTCCCGGCGGAATGGGCATCTCACACAATGTGGATATCTTTGCAGCCCAGTGAGGTCAGCTTTTAGAAATCATTTTAAAAAATTAAAACCAGAAGCGTGACGCTAAGCCTCTCGATAGTCACGCCACTCTCAGGCTGCAGAGGGAAGGAAACCATCCAAACCTGTGCTGGCCGAAGTGCCACCCTCCCGGGAGGAGGGTGAGCCCAGACACAGGACCTGACCCCTCGCACCCCGGGGCTGGAGTAACAGGCCTCCAGGCAGCGGGGAGGTAGGGTACGTCTGCAGACCAGGCTGCGTCAATCTGAAAGAATGGTGGCTCCCCAAGGTGAGCAAACTCCAAACATGGGCCTGTCCTGTTCCATGGAGGGCTAATTAAAACCACTGTCTGACGTCCCACGGGGTGCTGGGCAGGCTCCGGTTACAGTGACCAGTGCCCACTGCGGCTCGCCCAGGGGCCTGGCACAGGCGGCTGCTTGCATCCTGTTGACAGGAGGGGAAGGGGTGCAGTGCAGGCCAGCACGGCCAGGCCAGCACAGGCGCACGTGCTGGACACTCCCACGGTCACCCCGACGCTGAGACGGGCAGCCACGCACATCCCCATGAGACGGGGAAGGGGAATCTGGCTCCCAGTGTTGGTTTCCATGACCCCCTGCAGACTGGGTGAGGGTAGAATGGGAATTAGCCCAGCAGTGTCCAGGACAGACCTGGTGACCCCTCCACTACACGTGTCACCTGCTCTGAGGCCACATCTCAGGAAGGAGGAGTTGACAACGGGAAGCCAGTGAGTTCTGGGAAGACTCTCCGGCCTGTGGCTGCCCTGCCCCTGGACCTGCTGGACTTTCAGCTCCTCTGGCTCCCAGGGTGCGAGTTCCCGTGTCTACCTGCAGCCCCCGGGGGCCGGGCAGCCGTGGGCACAGGGACCGGGGGTGTGGGGTGGAAGGCAGGGTAAGTCCATCTGGTCTGCCACAGGGAGGATGGTGCGTCTGGACCTCCCGCCTGCATTGGGCTGAGCCTTCCCCTGCCCACCACACACCACGATGGCCAAGGTGGTGGCCACACAGCAGAGGGCAGAGCTGGCCAGGAAAGGCGGCTCTACACAGACGCGGAGGCAGGATGCTCAACTCCACTAGGTCTGCCTGCATCTCCCCAAAGCGAGCAGGATGCTCCCCAGGTCGCAGGACCACGTCTGAATGCACAAACCCAGGTCCTCAAAGGCTGCGGTACAGCATGATGGAACGACGTCCATCCGGGACTTGCTCCAGGGCTCCAGGAATCGCCACAGGGCCCCTCAGGGCCCTGGGTGGACTCTGCTAACAGCAGCTCGGAGCTGGAGCCTGGTGGACCGCGGGGTGGGGAGGAGCCGCTCCGGGGGCCTGACCAGCTGGCAGGGAGCACTGGGGGGCACGCTGAACCTCCTGGAGCGCGATGCTGAGCTGGGGCCTGGGGGTCTGGACTGGGGTCCTGCCTAGCAAACCCCAAGGCTGAAGTGCCACCGCCATGAAACCAGGAAAGCGGGCTGGGCCACTTCTTCCTGCTTCCTTAGAATGGTGGCCTCCAGCTCCCCACCTCTCAATCTACCCCGCGGCCCCAGGGGCAGGGCCTCGGCTCCTGGAGCAGTCTGCCCCCCATCTCCCAGGGGCCACAGGGTCTCCCATCTGCCCCCAACTCCAGGCTCTGGTCCCACCCGTCTCGCCTCTCCTGCCTGGGCTGTCACCGACCACCTGGTTGGCCTTGCCATCCCGTCCCCATCCCCAGTGCCCCCCGCCCTGGCCACACCCTGACGCTGGACATCATCCCTAAGTGCTGCACCCTCCCCCCCTGCACACCCACCTCTTGGGCCTCCTCAAGCCTGTCTGCCGGCCCAGGACCCTCCCCTGCCCACGCCCTTCCCCTCAACCACTGCTTCCACTTATCGCCTCCCCCCGGGACACACCGTGAGCCCAGCCAGGTGTGAAAGGACAAGTACTATGGGGTCCTCTCCTATGAGGTCCCTGGAGGAGCTGATCCAGAGATGAGAGTAGATGGTAGGCGCCAGGGGCTGGGGGCTGGGAGCTGGGGGTGGGGGTGGGTGTCAGTGTTAATGGGGATGGGATTTCCATCTGGGGTGATGAAGTTCTGGCCACAGATGGGGGTGATGGCTGCACAACACCGTAAGCACACTGAATGCCGCTGCGCTGTACCCATAACCGTGGTCCAAACAGTGAGTTTCAGGTATGTTTTACCACAATAAAAAATAAATAAGTAAAGTGCAAAGAACAAAGCCTGAGCAAAAAGATGACCAGTCTCCCTCACAGCAACAACCACAAATCAGAGCCACTCTCTTCACCCCTCGAGCTGGCAGTGGGACGGTGGCAGGTGCGGGACGTGAGCTGGGAGGACAAGCAGGGAGAGGCTAACGCATCGACGGCACATCCCAGCGCCCCCACCGCGGAGGAGCCTGGTGGGCCCTGCTCACACAGCCCCGTGTCCACCACCACTCAACCTCCCCGCAGCCTTAGACCCGACCTCAAAGTGGGGCACAGGCAGGGCCCTGCAGACCCTCTGCTCTGCCAGCCATCATCTCCACACAGAGGACTGCACTCCAGGGCACATCCAGGTCTCTACTGGCACAGTACCCAGAGCAAGGCACCTACTGCTGAGTCCTGGCTGGGTGGACAGACGGAGCAGAGGAGTCCTCTGCAGGATCCCTGTCACGCCCCATGGTGAGCTCAGACCCTCACGGAGGGATTCCTGCTGCTGAGATGCCACGGCACCCTGGGCCCAGAGACCACCACGGGAGGGCCGTGGCTCACGGTGCCTGGGCTGGCAGCGGCCAGGATGGGGAAGACACCACTTTCCTTGCAAGACAAGCCCGTGGTGCTCTGCAACAAACGGGCACCGAGAGACCCAGTGGCGGGGCCCTGGACCCCCCAACGGACCCCGAGGCTGGAGGACCAGCCCACCTGTGCCAGGGGACAGCGGCCAATGGCCAGCCAGGTTCCCCGCCCGGCTCTGCAGCGCCCGACCCACCCGATCGGGCAGCCCGGCTCCTAGGAGGCAGTGCCTGTAAATTATTCATTCCTGCCAGGAGCACACTCATAGTCCCCATTCTGTTCTAAGGCATTAATAATACAAGGAGCCAGAGAAGGCGAGCACGCACAGACCACACCTGGGAAGGAAAGCTGCTCGGATGCTCGGAGAAGACACCGAGGGGCCGCCCACCTTGGCCACGCTCACAGGGCAGGAGGGCTCGGGGCTTCTTCATTGGCAAAGGGGAAGACTCAGGCGCTGTGCCCACGATGGGCGAGTGCCCCAATCACACCAGGCCAGAGAGCCCGCCTCGCCCCTGCCCCACTCCCAGACGACGAGGCACCAGCTTCCAGAAGGCAGGGCCCCCTCAAGCTGGGTTCCTGCCGCAGCCATGCGGCCCAGTGGAGGTGTTCAGAGCATCCTTGCTGCCCCGTTAAAGACGCCCCGTGGACCAGCCCACAGTGGCCAGCTCTGTCTCCTCATGGGACGGCACAGGCCCAGCCTGGGCTCAGCCAGCTGCCGGGGGGCAAGGATGTCAGGCTGGGGTCCCTGCGTCACTTCCACACAAGAAGTCTGTCAACCACCCAGGAAATGGGTGAGGAAGGAAATCCCACAGCTGGACAGACCCGCGGTTTGGGCAAAGCTGCCCAATCCTTGATTGGGGGGACGAGCAGCTGCCCGTGAGGTCCGGAGGGGAGCAAGACCAGCACAGAGGGGAAGCCGGGGCAGGCAGGACAGGCCTGCCAACTCCATGCTCGGCTCGGCCATCTGAGGATGAAGGACGGCCCCTCGCCCCACGCCGCGGGACCCGGGGCCGAGGCCGGGCAGGGGAGGCCCGCATGGAGTACTCACAGGGTCCCTCAGCTCCTCGCTGTCCCGGGGCGAGGTCCGAGGTATTTTCAGGGGCACTTCATCCCCGCATTCGGTGTCCGAGGCATTTGGAGACTCTGCTAGATCGAGGAAGTCATCTCTCTTGTGACCTCTGAACCTGATTTTGTCCAGCCTCCTTAGCATGTTCAGCACTGAGCCCCTCTGCTTTACCTTAACATGACGGTCGGGGTCCCTGCAAGAGAAGAGAGGAGGAGGCTCGATCACTCACCCACACAGCACACCCACCAGCCTGAGCACACCCTCGGTCCTGTTCCCACGCCCTGCCCACGGCTCCCACCTTGCACCCACAAGCCACCAGCCTGGGCCCCTCCACCACTCTGACTCAGCTGGCCAGGTTCCCACCCCCGCCCCTGCCCCTGCCCCTGATCAAAGTGCCCCACCCCCCCTCCGTGGGCCCCACAAGGCAGAAGGAAGCCGAGGCTCTCAGCAGGACCTTCCCAGCCATAGAGACAGCCAGGCTGGTGCACAGGGAGGCCAGAGACCCTGGGAAAAGCTAGGGTAGAAATGCTTCAAAGAAAAGAGGAGGGCTGACCGCTCCTCAGAGGCCCTCCTCACCAGCCAACCATCAGGGACACGGTCAAAGCTGTAGCTATGCATGCTGCCCAGAAACCGCTGGAATGCTCAGCGTTAGTGTCTCAGCAAAGCCCTGGCTTTGCGTCCCCTGACTCGGCCTGGTCCCTGCTCCCCGGGACACGATCCAAGCAGCTCTGTCTCCCTAAAGCACCTTCCTGCTTGCCTGGGCAGCCCTCCCTGGCTTGCTGAGGTCTTCCACACACGGGCTGGTTCAGAGCCCAGGGCTTGCCCACCTCCGTCCCCTCCAGCCTGGAACCACCACAGCAAAGATCCAGTGTGGGGGTCACACTGGGGGGGAGGGCACGTGTGCATTGAAACTCGAATGCCCACCCGGAGCTGTAGCAGGGTGCCCCACGTCTCTGTGGGAGAGGCAAGCTGGCCCCCCAAAGCCCCCATGGGCAGAGTATGAGGGGCTTGTCTGCATGTCCAGCCAACCTCACTCTGAAGCCCCCAGCAGAAGCCACAAACCCCAACCCGAGTCCCGGTCACACAAGTCCTGGACCAGGGCTGCCAGGTCGGGGGCCTCCCACCAGCCCCAGCCCCCCAGCTTCTGCACGAGGCCCTGAGTCCCCTGCAGGAGGTAGGGGTCCCCAGACACAACTGGGCTCAGAGCCTGCTCTGCTGCTCACCACTCTTCTGGGCCTCGGCTTCCGCCTCTCGAGGAATAATGCGAGTGAGGCCACCGTGTTCTGGGAGCTCTAGATGACGCACACGGGCCCCCATACACACACCAGCATCTCCGTGCAAGGCAGGCAGGGCAGGGCCTACCCAAGATGGAATCCATCCATTTGGCCCCAGCTGTCCCAGTTGGGGAATCTCACGGAGAACCACAAAGGCAGGGAAACCACTTCCTGTTTGGGACCACACGGGCACAACAACCCTCAAAGGATGCTTAAATCACGGCCCAGGGTGTCTGCCTCCACCCTGCAAGGGCCCTCCGCTCCCCCAGCAACTTCTCCCGCCCTTCGTGGCAATGCCAACAGTGGGGCTCGCAAGAGTCTGAGCGGAATGGGCCAGAACTCGCTTTGGTCTGAGAAACAGCGGGGGCGCACAGTATGTGGAGAAGGGGGCCCCATGGTCTCCTGGGCCAGGTGCTCCTCGGAGCTCGCTTGGAACACTACAAGGTGGCCTGGTACGGCCCTACTGGCAAAAACCACAGGGCAGGGGATCCCTGGGTGGCTCAGCGGTTTCGCGCCTGCCTTTGGCCCAGGGCGCGATCCTGGAGTCCAGGGATGGAGTCCCGCATCGGGCTCCCTGCATGGAGCCTGCTTCTCCCTCTGCCTGTGTCTCTGCCTCTCTCTCTCTCTGTAACTATCATAAATACATAAAAATTAAAAATATATATATTAAAAAAAAAAAAACACAGGGCACCCAATGCCCCCAGGAGCCAGGAGAGCCCAGAAGTGCATGATGCTGGAGGGAGGGAGGGGGCTGGGGGGCCGTGGGCAGGCGTGGAAGGCTGTGGAGGGTGGTGGGGGGCCACAGGGAGCTAGGGCAGCCATGGAGGGTTGTGGGGGGCCAAGGTGGTCGTGGACAGCCATGGGGGCCGTGGGCAGCCAGGACAGCAAGCTGCTTGCATGTGGGTGGGGGCGCAGGCCGGCCACCTGGAAAAACAGCTGCTGTGAGCTCCACATAGATGAAATGGGGAAGTATATTTAAAAGAAAAGAAAAGAAAAGAAACCCAAAGAAAAGAGAACTGTGCTGACCAAGTCCCTAGAGACGGGGTAACGGTCTGTAAAGAAAAATGACAAAAATAATCACAGAGTCAAAGAGTCCAACAGTCAAGTGGACAAAAGCAAATTTTCATTTGTTTTTCCTTTTTACAGATTTATTTGTTTGAGAGAAGAGCTAGAGAGAGCCCGAGCAGGGGGGAAGAGCAGAGAGTGAGGGGGAAGCAGGCTCCCTGCTGATCAGGGAGCCTGATGCGGGACTCGATCCCAGGACCCCAGGATCACGGCCTGAGCCGAAGGCAGACGCCCAACCGACTGGACCACCAGGTGCCCCCAAATTTCCACTTGTTAAAAAAAAAACACCGCAGTGCACCCAGGAACAGGAGTGGCCAACACAATACACGAAAGACAAGCATCCCCCCTCTGCGACCGCTCAGATAAACGGGCAAAAGCTACAGGACCTGGTACACAGACGGGCGAATTCCCGGAGCAGAGGAATTCGCAGCCAGAGGAAATCTACCCACCACTGAGCAAAAACCTCCAACTTCCCTAAATAGGAAACACACGCCAGTCCATGTGGCAGGAGGCGGCAGGAACCGTGAACACGGAGACGCCCTCAGAGCCAGCGATGCTGCCTCTTGAGAGCGAACCCAGCACGTGGGGAGTGTCTCGCCCCCTCGGCGACAGGTGACCCAGCAGCATGCCACCACCCGGCCGCCCCCACGCCCAGGCACGGCGTGCTGGAACGTCACACGGCCCGCACACAGGAGGCCGGCCCCGAGAGACCAAGGCCGCCACTGGGCCCCGTTACGGCAAACAGGTGTCTAAAGAGACCAGAGGTGACAGGAGCTTGCGTGGGGTGCTCTGCAAAACTCTCTCCAGACGTCCCATGACGCGTTCCTACCGCGTCTTAAACCACAAAAATAAAAGACTGGGTACGGGAAGTGCAGCAATGTAAAACCTATTTCCTTTCATTTTCAGAAAGACCCGAGGGATCCCTCGGCATCCGGCCTCAGAGGAAAGCAGGGCGGAGGGGACGGGCCAGGCAGGGACCACGGCTGGGGCGCAGGGACACCTGGCTGACGTGTGCCTGGAGGAAAGGGCTCAGGGCTGGCCTCGCGCTGGCCAAGCTCGGTGCCTCTTGCACGGCTCTGGTTGGGTGGGTTCTCGCCATTCGGGATTCTCGACGGTCCCCGGGCCGGGGCCGCCCTCCTCCCCAGTTCAGCTCCAGCAAGCAAATGAGGTGCCAGCACACGGAGGGAGGACAAAGCACCGAGTGTCCAGCCTGGCACCATCGGAAGGCAGTGCACGCCCCGGGCCCGGCCCCACACACTCGGCTAGCCAGGGGCCATCCTTCCAACCCTGGGCTCCCCGGGCAGGCTCCTCACGTGAGCCCGGGGGAGGGGGGTGTCCACCGGAGCAAGGGGCTCCCCGGGGCCCGTCCCTGTCCCCCTGCTCCTCCAGGCTCCTTGGGCCCCCCAAGAGGATGGCCCTCCACACTGCTGTCAGATCAGGACCAGACCCACGACTCCACCCCTGCCCAGGGACGGGTCCAGGCTGTAAAGGGGGCCACGGTGCACCCCTGTGCTGGCTGCAGCATGGCTCAGCCCCAGAACTACCACACCTCAATTACATCTGTAAAGTCTCTAAGTAAGGTCATGTTCACAAAATCCGGGGGGGGGGGGGGGGGGGGGGGGGAGGGGTGCATTCAGGGAGGACGCACCCTTTGACCCGGTTCACCCCCTGCCACCAGCTGTCAGATGTAGATGGAGGACCGGTATGGCCCACTGTCTTGGACACGGAGGAGGCCGGGTCTCAGATGCTGAGTGTGACCCAGAGCCAAGCATTCCACACGGAGCCACTCAACAGTGGGCGCCCCTCGACAAATGTCACCTGTACCCTGCACTCTGGCAGCCGCTGCTCTGCGTCCCCCAGCCCCCCCCCAGATGCCCCCCAGAGCCGTGCGTCCCCTCTGCAGTCTCCCACCCCCTCAGATGCCCCCCCAGAGCCGTGCATCCCCCAGCTCCCCCCACATACCCCCCCAGAGCTGTGCATTCCCCCTCTACAGCCCCCCACTCCCTCAGATGCCCCCCAAAGCCGTGCATCCCCCTGCACCCCCCAGATGCTTCCCCAGAGCTGTGCATTCCCTCTACAGCCCCCCACCCCCTCAGATGCCCCCCCAGAGCCGTGCATCCCCCAGCCCCTCTCAGATGCCCCCATGGAGCCATGCATCCCCCAGCCCCCCCACATGACCCCCAGAGCTGTGCATCCCCTCTACAGTCCCCCACTCCCTCAGATGCCCCCCAGAGCCATGCATCCCCCAGCCCCTCCCAAATGCCCCCCCGGAGCCGTGCATCTCCAGCCCCACCCACTTGTCCCCCCCAGAGCTGTGCATCCCCTCTACAGCCCCCCACATCCCCCAGCCCCTACCCCAGCCCCCCCAGAGCCGTGCATCCCCCAGGCCCCCCAGATGCCCCCCAGAGCCGTGCATCCCCTCTACAGCCTCCCACATCCCCCAGCCCCTCCCAAATGCCCCCCTGGAGCCATACATCCCCAGCCCCTCCCCACTTGCCCTCCCCAGAGTTGTGCATCTCCCAGTCTCCCCCAGATGCCCCTCTGGAGCTGTGCATCCCCTCTACAGCCCCCCACCCCCTCAGATGCTCCCCAGAGCTATGCATCCCCCTGCACCTCCCCGGGGCCATGCATCCCCTCTACAGCCCCCCATCCCCTCAGAAGCCCCCCAGAGCCGTGCATCCCCCAGCCCCCCCACTTGCCCCCCAAAGCCATGCATCCCCTCTACAGCCCCCCACCCCCTCAGATGCCCCCCAGAGCCATGCATCCCCCTGCACCCCCCAGATGCCCCCCCAGGGCCATGCATCCCCTCTACAGCCCCCCACCCCCTCAGAAGCCCCCCAGAGCCGTGCATCCCCCAGCTCCCCCCCAGAGCCGGTGTCCCCTCTGCAGCCCCCTCCCAGGCCCAGCCCAGGCAGCTCCAGTAAGCGTCCCTCCCACCCCCCCCCCACCACCGCCACCCCAGGTAACCCAGGCGCTCAGCAGGATCTGCTGCCACCAGGCCCCGCAGGCCTCGGAGGGAGCACCCTCCCTGTACCTCCGGCAGAAGCGGACGCGCGGGCACAGGAACCCCGGCTGCGGCTACCCCAGACCCACTCGGCGCGGGGGCATTCCGCAAGGACCTTTAACCGCCTGCCACAGGGAGCGGGCGAGACGGGACGGGCAGGGTGAGGGGCACCCGGTGCCGCGGCGCAGGATGGTGGGGCTCGCCCGGCTCCAGGCAGCACCCGCCGGGCTCCACGTCCTCTGCACACAGGGCTGCGTCCAGCAGAACTGGCCCGGGACACAAAGCATGCTGCTCTGGAAACCCGCTCAATGGTTTCTGGACACACAAAGGCGGCAGTGTCTAGGGAAGCTGGACTTGGAAACCACAAAGGACTTTATTTCCCTTCCCAGCCAAGATTTTTAAAAGAGTGGTTCCTGGTCTCTGGCGCTTGCCAGGTCCCAGCCAATCTCCCTCCAGGCATGCTGCTGCCCGGCCGGGCCTCGTCCCGGGTTAGATAGTGGCTCTCCCGCTGATCCGAGGATGAACGGTGCTCACTTTCCCACAGGACGCAGCCCCGTCCCACCTTATCCCCGGGGAGTCCAGCTGCGAGCCGTGCGCCTCCCCCCGGCTTCAAGCCAGTCCCAGGGACCGCCTGGCCCTCTGCCACAGCTCCATCCTGGAAGACAGCCCCAGACCCCGCGGCCGGAGTGGCCTGGGCTGGCACCGGTGGATTTGGAGGCTTTGCAGGGGGGAGCAGGAGGGCCGGGGTGGGGTGCAGACTCAGGGGTCCTGACCAACACTCTAAGGACCCCCAGTGCGCACACGACTGCCGTCCGGCCCTGCAGAGCACTCCCTGGGAGCCGTCTGAGGCCAGAGACTGCTGAACCCGGCCCCGGCCCCATGCCAGGCTCACACCTGATGACCACAGGTTTCCCCACACACAAGGCTCATCCGGGAGCCACTTTCCTCATCCCAAATTCACCCCTCAGTCCTACTAGGCTGGGCACAGTCAGCGGGACCCCAGATGCTCAGGGCATCAATACTCAGAGGTCCTGCTGGCTTCCCTGGGAGCTCCGCTCTGGCTCCTCTGCTGCCTGCCTGCCGGACATGTCAGCTCGGTTCTGCTGGGCTGAGCGCGGACCTGGGATGGCACGTGTGCCCACCAGCTGCTCCAGCCACAGCCCTGGGAGGAGCCCTCCATCAGGCCTCACTCCACAGCCGCCCTCTGCACTCCAGGCCCCACACCGTCTGCCTCGGCACCCTGATCCCACACTCCTGTCCAGCTGGGCCTGGGGTGGGGGGCCCACAGCACCTCTCCGTGTCACAGGAAACCAGACCTTGTGGCATCCCACTGACAGCCCTGGCAGGGCGGCCCCAGCCCAGCCCTGCGGGTCCTCTGGCCACCACCTTTGTCCTGCTGCGGAGCCAACACCTCTGGTTCTGGGGTGTCTCTCATCCCAGATCCCAGAGCCTTTCTTTCCAAGTACCCACCTTAAAAGCCATCATCCCATTTGGTGTGGGGTCCTGAAATTCCAGGATCAGGATTTGCTTACGATTTGTGCCCACAGACCCCAAGGGCAGCGATGGCCCAGGTCTCCAGGTGATGCCCCAGCAGCCAATGGCCTCGGCAGGGCCGGCCTGTGCTGGGGTCACAGACCCTCATCCAGCAAACGAAGGAAAGATGCGCAAAGGTGGGGCCGCGCTGGCCGGACTCTCAGCGCCAGGAAATCCGGGGCCCTGCACCGGCTCCGGGCCACCAGGCCTCAGCTACAAAGAGCTGTCCTCCCATGGAGCCCGCAGACCAAAGGGCTGTCCACGGACTTAGCCCAGGAGCCCTGCTGGGGCTCGCAGTCCCGAAATCCATGAACACTTGTGAAAAACTTAACGCCAAGTTTTCACCAACCAGGGTGTTTCTCCGGGAAGAGGGAGGCCTGAATTTGTTTCCGTGGGCAAGTGCCCTCAGGGCTTGTCTGTCCCACAGAGGTCGGGCCAAAACCCTCCTCTGCACTGAGCCAGTGGAGGACCAATGCAGGCACAGGTCCTGCCAGCCCGGCGACCCTGACGATGGCCCGGTGGCCCTGGAGAGTAAGTCCGAGAGAACGCAAGAGCCAGGAGGACCCAGGGTGAGCTGCTACCCCCTTTTCTGTGACCTGGAGAGCCCGTGACCCTGCAGGGAGTGCAGAGATGCACACGAGACGGCTACTGCCAAGTGCACAGGCACACAGCTGCACGTGCGCTCTCACAAATGACAGAGCATCGCTGGAAAGCCGCCGTGTGGCCGGCGCCGCTCACGGACCCTCTGAGTCTCCCGGGACACCCCCTCCCTTGCCCACCGCGGCCACAAGTGGCAAACAGGTGTGGTTCACACAGGAACGCCGGCTGATAATTTTGTCTACGCTGACAAGACAGGCAAAGGTGGGGATCCCTGGGTGGCGCAGCGGTTTGGCGCCTGCCTTTGGCCCAGGGCGCGATCCTGGAGACCCGGGATCAAATCCCACGTCGGGCTCCCGGTGCATGGAGCCTGCTTCTCCCTCTGCTTCTCCCTCTGCCTGTGTCTCTGCCTCTCTCTCTTTCTCTCTGTGTGACTATCATAAATAAATAAAAATTTTAAAAAGTAAAAATAAAAAAAATAAAAATAAAAAAAAAAGACAGGCAAAGGTGCAATGGGAGGCCCGCACGGGAGCCCTACTCGGTGGCCTCGGACACGGGGAGGTCCCTGCCCAACGACAGGACAGCTGCCTGGCAGCGGAACACTTCCTCGGGCTTTCTGCGCTGCTCACAGTGAGGGGCTACGCACGTCACCTGGGCCTCGGCGGTTTCTCCATCACTTTATGAAACCGAGACAACCAACAAAGTGAGAAGTGAGGCCCTGATCGGTGGCACTTAGCTGTGTCTGTGGCGGGGCTGCTCCCAGCAGGGCCATCGTCAAGCCGCCAACATGACGTGCCGGCACGAGCGCAGCTGGGGCCGATGCCGCGGCCACCATGGCCCAGGATTTCCACCCTCCAGATGCGACAGTCGCATACCACCTGGGGACCAGACCGGCTCATAAAACTAGTGACACAATTCACACTTTCAATGGATTTCAATGGAATACCTTTGCTTAGAATCCATCCAAGTTTATAGACTTATTTCCATTAACGGCCAGCTCCCCACCTCCCCGCAAACGTTAGCGAAGGTGCTGCGAGCTGGCGTGAGCTCCGTACACCTGTCCCGCCCCCCACGCTGGGCCTGGCCACAGCCGCACAGCAATGGGGCTCAGGAAACATCAGGAAGCTCAGGGCTCCCACCCACCCTTGTTCCGCCACGGGGCTCAGGGACAGAGGCTCATGTGAAACAGGAACAAAGGTCAAAATGCAAGGGGACCCAAAACCAAGGGGACCCAAGGCCATCCTGGAAGGTGGGACCAAGACAGTGCGCCCACTGCGCAGGAAGGGGGGTGCCCGAGGGACACACCGCCCCTGAGCACCTGAGGCCAGGGTGCAGCCAGACTCAGCCCACACCCTCACCACTGCAGTCCCCTCGGGTCCCCAGAGGAGGTACCCAGACCCCCCAGGGCCCGGGACCCCACCAGCTGGTTCCTGCTGTCTGAGGCACTCCCAGCCACCGGGTGGCCACCCCACTCTTCCCACCTCCGGTGCAGCACCACCCGCCCAGCCAGCCACGCTGCTCCCCCGCTCCATAAGGTCACCCTCCCTTGGGCGTCCTGAGTCAAGATCATCTGTCACACCGACCACAGCTGAGGGGGCGCAGTCAAGGGGGGCGGTTCCCACCGTCTACGCGGCCCGAGAGCCCAGGGCAGGACGCCACCCGCGATGCTGTGTGACCTTGGGTGGGTTCCCCGCCGTCCCCTGCGCCCGGCCTCTGGTTCTGAAAGTCCCTCCTCGGAGGGCTGCTGGGGATCATATCCGGTCGTGCGTGGAAGGACCCCGCCTGGTGAGCAGCAGCAAGGAGGCCAAACCCCAGATCCTACTTTTCCAAAACCACATTTCACAAATGTCACTAACCCTGCACTGCTGTCATTTCACCTGTGGTGATGCTGCTGCTTGATTGATGGGAGAAGCCAAGGCAGGAGGGTCCAGGACACCGGAGCCCCCCCTCCCCAAACAACAGCCATGAGCAGCTTCCAACCCCCCACAGGCAGGAAAGGCGGGCAGGCAGGGAAAGCAAGGACCACAGGGCCCGACTCACCAAGGGACGGGGCAGGCCGGAGCCTGGGGCGGGCGGCTCAGACAGGGTGCAGCCCTAGCCAGCGCCCCATCGCCAAGGCTCAGCCCACCACTCGCCGCCACCGGGCCATGCCCTCTGACCCCAGCTGGCGACCTGCCCCAGGGATCAACAGCGGGGCTATGGAGGCAGGCCACCCGGGGCAAGCCCAGCCCTCCTGCTCCTAAAGTGGTGATAAGAGCCGCACCCAGCACCCCGCACAGGTGTGAGCCGGGCCCACCTGAGGACCCGCCTCCAGGCATCTGGGCCTCAGCCCAGACACATGTCACACAGGACCCGGAATGGAAGCCCAGGTGGGGCTGGCCACACCTGCTGTGGAGAGTTCACAGGGCCCCGACCTGGGGAGGACAAACCCCGGCACCGTGCTTTCACTGGCTCCGGGCCTCCTGTGCACCCCAAAATCTTTGCAGGGCCCCAGATCTCAGCCGGGACAGACAAGCTCCCCCGTCCCAGGTGCCATATGTCCCAGTCACAATGCTGAGAAGGAAGAAGTCCTGTTACACCAACTGACAGAAGGGGACACTGAGGCTCAGGGAAGCAGCAAAAGAGGGAAGTGGCACATCAGAAACAGAGGCCAACCTCACTGGACTCCAGAGCCTGCGCTTGCCCTAACCTCACACAGACTCAGCCATCCTACCCTCCCCAGCACATGCCTCTATTAATACCACCCTCACTGTGTGACAGCTCACAGGCCCCTCTGCCGAGGAGACGGAGCAGGAAGCCTGGCGGAGGGGCACATGGATGTTTATTTAAACAAAACGAAGCCAGCAAGAAAGCCCAATATTTAGGAGCAGGTACACAAACACCTCAGTGTCACATAAGCAAATAAAATAAGCTGCTAGAAACACACGCAAGCTCATTTCAATTTGTCTCCATCGCTCTTCGCAACCAGGACCTGGGAAGATCCAGCCAATGAGACAGCTGGTAGGAAACACCTTCCAAATTCCGGGCGCTAGGCATGACTTCCTGCCATGGCCCTGGCCCAAGTTCCTGAAAGCAGCAAGGGGCGTGGCTTGCAGCTGTCTGAAAATAGCCTGTGCTGCAAACGTGGCTCGCCATCGAGATACGGCAACAGAGGGACGCCTGGGTGGCTCAGCGGGTGAGCATCTGCCTTTGGCTCAGGGCAGTGACCCCGGGGTTCTGGGATCAAGTCCCACATTGGGCTCCCCGCAGGGAGCCTGCTTCTCCCTCTGCCTGAGTCTCTGCCTCTCTGTGTCTCTCATAAATAAATAAATAAAAATTAAAGAAAAAAAAAAAGATACGGTGACAGACAACGTGCGGGGCCGGGTGAGCCTGTTCTGCAAGGGGCTTGGCGGGCACACGGCCTGTCCCAACGTGTCAACGCTGCCGTACCACAAAATGGGTGTGGCGGCTAAAACATTATTTACAGAAGCAGGTGGCAGGGGTAGGTTGGGCCTGTGGGCCATGCTCTGCTGCCCCTAGTCCTATGGTGACAGATGCTCAGTGGAACAAGAATGCTCTGAAAGAAAAAAAAAAAGAAAAGAAAAAAAAAGGAATGCTCTGAAAGGTCATGGTACACTAACGGGGAACCTGTGCCCTCGCTAAGCACTGGGTTCACCCCCCTCCCAGTAGCCTGAGCATCACACCCGTGCGTGGGCCTCACTACCATCCCATCTTAGGGACAGGGTGAGGGGCCGCAGGTGTCACCCAGGGCGAGGCTAGGGCAGCCCGGACAGTGTCTAGGCTCCCTGGGGCCGAAGGATCTCGGTGGGGGAAACCCGCACGACTCCATCCACCCAGGCCGTGTGCCAGGGGCCCCTCCCCACATCCCTCATCTCGTGTCTGAGGCAGGGAAGCCAGAAGGAGAGCCAGCTGTGAACAGCCCCCCCGTGGAAGGCACTGCCCACCTCGAAGGCCACCCCTCAGGTCTCATGGCACTGCCCCTTGCTCTGCAATGACAAAGCAGCACAATGAGAAAGCCCTCGTGACACAGGAGCTGGCCCCGGGCGCTGCCTCCCGCCTGCACACCCCAATCCATGCTACACGGCTGTGCACCGCCCCCTCCCCCACAAAGGCTCTCCAAGCACCACCGCCGACTGCCCCCTCCCCAGAGCACTCGGCTCCACCACTCCAGACCCAGCACAGCCGTCACCTGGTCACCTGGCTGTCACCTAGTCACCTGCCCATCACCTGGTCACCTGGTCACCTGGCCTTCACCTGGACATCACCTGCTTCTAGCCTGTCAGGGAAAGGTGGGTGAGGTGCACTTGAAAGACCTTCCAGGTTCCCAGGCAAATCCAGCACCAAGGTAAACACAGCTTTAAACGCCCCGAGGTGAGAAAGGCTTTTGTGTTTCTCCAAACCACCTGCCCGAGGCAACCTTGTTTTCCCAGATTTCTCTCTGCCCAGCTTAGCCCGGGGCTCCCCCAGGCCACTCCCCTGCAGACCAGGCCCTGGGATATTTATGGGATATTTATGGGCCCTCCGTGAGGTGTCAAGCGCCGCAGGCCACGTCAAGCGCCGCCGCAGGCCACAAGAGGTTTTCAGTGTTTAAGGTGGCACAGCCACACGGGGAGGAGAGGCGGACCCCACACTTCCTGCCCAGCAGGCCAAGAAAGGAATGTGGCCCAGGCTGGGACAAGCCTGCAGCAGCCTTCCCGCCACAGGCCTGTGCCACACAGCTCGTCCGGCGCCCGGATAACTGCCCAGCTCCAGGGTGGCTGCCACAGTGAGGTCTTTCCTCAGGCTGGCCTGGCAGCAGGTGGGCTCTGCAGGCCACACAAGCCAGCTGCGCGTTGGCTGCAGCACGCTGCCCTGGGGACCCGTGCCGCAGGGGTCGTGTGCAGGCGCTACCGAGGCCAGGGAGCAAGTCACACGCCGGGCTCTCAGGAGTCACAGCAACGAGCGAGTCGGTCACACGGCTGTTTAATGAGCACCTACTACGTACCAGATGCAGTGGGTGCGGGAATGCAGAGGGGGCACAGCGACCCGTCGGGTGCTTCCTAACCACGGAAAGAGGAGCCGGGGGACTGGGGCACTGGGTGCCACAGGCCAGGGAAGGCCACTCAGAGCTGCAGAAGCCCGCCTCGGGCTGCAGAGGAAGACACCCCAGGGAAAGGCAGCATTGGGCCTCACGGCAGGACAGGCAAAGGAAATGGGGGGGCGTGGGAAGCAGATTCGGGGGGAGGGGACTCGGGCAGAGGAGCCCCCGGGGGGTCTCTGCCTGCAGCAGCTGCACTGAGAGCCACGCGGACATGGGCCCATGGGCTTCCTGCCTTCCCACCTCCCCCTCCGTCCCCACCTGCCGGCCTCTGGGAGGCTGGAGTCCTGGCTCCTGCACTCCTCATCTCGGGGCCAGGCCAGCAGTAGAGATTTCTTAAACATCAGGTGCTGTGTCTCTGGGGTCCCCCTTCCACACAGGGGTGGACACTGAGGTTCAGAGGGGCTCGCAGCCATGCCTGGGTGGAAGTCCTGTCACAGCTGCCCTGTCCCCCTGGCTGGGGAACCAGGCCACCAGGCTCAGGGCTGTGCCTTCATCAGATTCCCAAGTAAACACTTGGCCTGATTTCCAGCACCAGAGCCAGAAAATAAACACCAGACTTCCAGAGGACTCAGCAATCCCACTTCTGGGGAGACACCTCGGGCTCAAAGAGATATGGATGGCTAGGTGGGTGGATGGATGGATGGATGGATGGATGAACAAAACGTGGCCTATATGTACAACGGAGTATCATTCAGCCTCCAGAACGATGGGCATCCTGACACCTGCTACCACACGCTTGGACTGTGAGGACACCGCTCACGGCCAGTCCACTGCTACGGTTCCCAGGAATCACAGCGCAGACACAGAATAGATGGTGGGCGCCAGAGGCGGGAGGAAGGGGATGGAGAGTCAGTAGTCATCCATGCAGATGGAGTTCCATACAGTTCCAGTTCCAGACAGTTCTGGAGACAGATGGTCACACACAAGAGAAACGTACCTAACACCACCAAGCTATACACTCAACGATGGTCACAAGGCTGTTTTATAGGCCTTATCACATCTACACGGCCTGTTCTATATATCATATTATGTATATCCCAACGCGATTATATACAAACACACAAGGAGAGACACTCTGAGCAAAGTCCCCAAGATAATCAATAAATCTAATGTGATTCCCCTAAAAAAATATAAAAAGATTTTAGAGAAAGCAAAACACTAAGTCTAAGGTTTCTAAGAAAAAGTAAATAAACCAAATAACTTGGAAAATTCTGTAAATCAAGAGTGATGAGGAGTGAGCCCCACCAGGTAACAGAACATGCCACAGCCACGGCCGTTCTGCATGCGTGGTGTGTGAACAGGCAGCGGGGCCGCAGAACAAACCAGAATGTACTGAAGCCGACCCAGACCCAGACCCAGGCCCCACTGGGATCAGAATGGCTTTTCCCATCAGAGGGGAAGAGACACACTGGGGATATCCGGGTAGTGGTGCGGAACAAGGGGGCGTTGGAGCCGCACCTCACACCTTCCCCAGAGAACAGTGGAAGCAGCCCGGGGGCCAGAGGAGAGCATCCGGGACCCCGGGACTGGGCCGGGCCTTCCCAAGCCAGGCATGAAGCACGGCAAGAACACAGATCACATTCAAAACACATTCCTGCAAGGCAATAACCTCCATCAGGAGTCAAACAAATGATAATCTAGGAAAAAATGTTTGCAGCACATAATACGAAGGATTAATTTGTCTGACGTTCATAAACAGCCCAGTAGAAAAACAGGCAAAAGATGCAGACAGCTCCCAGAAAAGGCAAACAAACAGTTCTTAAAAACATATGGAAAGACAATTAATCTTCACGTATAAAGACAGAAAATCAGATCAAGATTCATCGAGAAATCCTTTTCCCTAACAGACAGACAAACAAACACGCAGCACATGGGCGTGAGGACAAGGGAGCAGGGTCCCCTGCTTGGAGAGGGTGCACGGGGCTGTTTTGCAACATCCAGTAACGGTACAATTTCATTTCCAGGAACCTCTCACACTTGCAAAACGATGCGCGGGCAGGTCATTTCACTGCCGCGCTGTTTTTTTAACAGCAAGAAGAGGCTGGCGCACCCTCGTGTCCACCCGTGGGGGCAGCTGCAGATGGGGGCCCCCAGGGTCTGAACGAGAAGTGAGGACCCTCCCCACACACACCCTGCTGGAGAACTTGCAGCCTGTCAGTGTGCAAGCCAGCAGCCCTGGGGCACCAGGGAGAAGGGGGGAGGGGAGGAGGGGGAGGAAGGGGGAGGGGAAGGGAGGCAGGGCAGGGGGAGGCCAGGAGGGGAAGAGTGGGGAGGGAGGGGAGGAGGGGGGGAGGAGGAAGGAGGGGGAGGGGAAAGGGCACTGGAGTCCCATCCCAAGCTTCAGCCTCTCCTGAATCCTGAACCTGCTGACTGTTCCACAGCAAACTAAGTTTCAAAACTAAATGTTTTATTTTATTTTTATATTTTTAGAAATTATTTATTTATTCATGAGACACAGAGAGAGAGGCAGAGACACAGGCAGAAGGAGAAGCAGGCTCCATGCAGGGAGCCCGACGCAGGACTTGATCCCGGGACTCCAGGATCACGCCCTGGGCTGAAGGCAGAGGCTCAACCACTGAGCCACCCGGGCGTCCCAAAACTAAATGTTTTAAATAAAAGATAAGAATTTTAAATAAAACCAAAAAAATGAGAAGGACCTTCATTCACCACTTCAGGGAAATCTCTCCTGAGGCCAAGCCAGCGGTTCTCAGGGTGTGGCCCAGGAACCCCTCAGGGGACCCACAAGATCCAAACTAAGGCGTCCCGTGGTTTCCCACGCTCGCTGTCACGCCACAGGGGACGGGCGCACTGGTGACCTTGCTGTGCCCCGTCACAGCCCCTCGGCTGCAGCTGCCAGCGCTGCTCCCTCACTAATTTCTTTTTTAGCAGGGGGCAGGGGATGGTGATTTTTTTTTTTTATTTAAATAAAACCATGCCATTTACATATACCTGTGATGGGCTTCTAGTTGGCAGTTTTTCACAACTTAATAAATACTCTTAAGTGTCTTAGTTTTACTTTGTAATCCAACCCACACAAACAAGGGCCTTCCGGTGACCTCATTAACCAAAGATTATAAAAGGTTCTGAGACCAGACGGCCTCCCCAGTGACCCCGGAGAAGGGGTGCGGGGACAGGCCAGTGGGCCCCCGACGCCACCGCCCCCTCCAGAAGCTGTGTCCACAGGCACCACTGGAGTGGACCAGGGCGGGGGGGCAGCAGGCCTGGGGGACGGGGGGCTGTGAGAGGGGGGCAGGGCCCGGGCACCGCGTGCTGGGGTCACCACGGGTCCAAGAGGAACCTCGAGGGGCAGGATAGAATGCCCTCCCCTCAGGGACGCAGACTGAGCCCAGAGCCGGGGGCGAGATGGAGGCAAGCCGCGTCCCTGGCCAGGCCCGCAGATACACCTCTCCCCTTGTCCCTCACCCCTTGGGGTTCAGGCTGGAGGCGGTCCCAAGCACACAACCTTCCCCCACCCCATGTTTACAAGCATCCTCCCTGTCTCTGGGTACCATGCACCTTTCAGGGGCCACAGAAGCCTCCTCCTCCAGGAAGCCCTCCCTGACGTCCTCCTCCGAAGGGTCCCTCGGTCCAAGCCCACCCACCCCCACCCCCGCCCTGGGGCATCTGGGTGAGCATGCACACACCAGCCCGCCCCTGTGGGTCTCAACACCCTGCCCCACTCAGACTGCAGCCCAGCAGGCAAATGAAAGCGCTTTTGGTGACCAGACCGCGGCTCTGGAGCACACAGGGGCTGCCCCCCGGGGGACAGCCTGCCTGTGAACGCAGGTGGAGCAGAAGGAAGCGGGGACAGGGAAGGAAAGAAAGAGGTTGAAGGGGAAGCAGGGACACAGGTGTGAGCACCCCGGCCAGCAGCTCCGCCCCGAGCGGCAAAGGCCCCCATGCATCTGCAAGCCCGCGGCGGACAAGGCGACCCTGCACGTGACGGACACACTCCACAGTGACCTCACGCCCCGCACTGGGAGACAAGGACCGCGTGACACCTGCGGGTGGCTCACGAGCTGGCGGGCGCGCCCCGGAGACCCCAGCATCACGGCCGTGAGAAACCAGGCAGAGGACCGCGCATCCCGGGGGCCAGAGAAGAAAGGCTGTGGGGCTGAAGGGCCCCTCTCTGCGGGCCCCTCAACGGTTCTGCCACCAGCAACTTCCCGGGGCCTTTAGGGTCAGATGGGATGGGCGCTGGGTGCTCCCCCCTGGGCGCCCCTCCTCGCAGCTCCCCGGGAAGGCGGCGCTGGGGCAGCCGGGCTCTCCACAATCCCCCCCAAGAGGCGCCGCGGGGAAGAGGTCGCTCTGCCGCCAAGTGATTAAAACCCACACCTCGCCTTGACCCGCGCGGCGGAAGCTGTCAAACGGGGCTCATCTCCTTCCACGGAGAACCCAGGGGACACAGCCGGGGTGGGAAAAATCAATCCCCAGGAGCACGACCGTGAAACTCATGGCTCAGACTTTGAAAAGCCAACGGCCGTCCCCACACTCCATCACGACACACGCAGCCCCGCCATCCTGTCCCAGGCCTCGGGCCAGTGACCCAGGTTCTAAAACCTGACCCGCCCTGTGCCAGGGATTCTCCCTCAGTCACCCCACAAGGCAGTCAGCTCTGTCCCCACCCTAGCTCTGTGACAGCCAGCTCCCCAGACCCCAGCTCCCCAGACCCTGGGGCACAGCACATTCCGGCCCTTGGGGGGAGAGGGGCTGCTCACCTTCCCCTGGGCACCCCTGCACTCCTGTCCCTCACCCCATGGATCCTGTCCCCACCCACCGCTCCTGTCCCCCACCCCACTGCTCCTGTACCCCACCACTCCTGTCCCCCACCCCACGGATCCTGTCCCCACCCACCGCTCCTGTCCCCCACCCCACGGATCCTGTCCCCCACCCCACTGCTCCTGTCCCCCACCCCACTGCTCCTGTCCCCCACCCCACAGATCCTGTCCCCACCCACCGCTCCTGTCCCCCACCCCACTGCTCCTGTCCCCCACCGCTCCTGTCCCCCACCCCATGGATCCTGTCCCCCACCCCACTGCTCCTGTCCCCCACCCCACCCCATGGATCCTGTCCCCCGCCCACCGGTCCTGTCTCTGCCCACGGCTCCTGTCCCCCACCCCACCCCATGGATCCTGTCCCCACCCACCGCTCCTGTCCCCTAGTCCCCCACCCCACGGATCCTGTCCCCCGCCCACTGCTCCTGTCCCCCCCCCACCCCACGGATCCTGTCCCCACCCACTGCTCCTGTCCCCCTCCCATGGATCCTGTGCCCACCCACTGCTCCGCCCAGCTGATGAGGGGCCAGTGCTCAGCAGCAGCTCTGGTGTCTCTCCCCCTCTAGTATCAGCAGCACCTGCCCCTCAGCAGAACTCACCGCTGGGCCACAGCCCCTGTGTCCCCGGCTGACCCTGGGGGGCCCCCACCCCAGGCAGGCCCCCACAACTCAGCCAACCAGACCCCAAAGGGGCCAGAATCCAGCAAATCAGCCCAGCAACTGTCTCTCCAAGTTGGGGAGGGAGCCACTTGAAGGGTCCCGGCGGGATGTCCTGCACCTTCTGCAACCAGGATCCTCAGGCCAGAGCCAAGGAGCGAGACGACCACCCATCCAGCTTCCAATGGCCACATTCCAGAGCAGAAGAGGCCCAAAACACCCCCCTCGAATTTCCATCCAAGTTGAACCAAAGAAAGGCCCACTGCCAAATCCTTAATTGGCTAAAACAACACAACTAATCAGAACGTGCCATTTCCACACCTGGAAGGGAACGTGTGGGAGCAGAGGGTGGATAAAAACCTACCGTGCCTGCAAACTTGCCCTCAAACAGGCCGCGTTTCTGTCCTCACTGAAACGCTGTGGGCACACCCCCTACAACGTGAGTGACACATCCTGAAGCAGAGTCCCCCAGATCCAAGGAAGGGCCCAGCTCACCGCATCATCTCATTCCCACGGGCCGCGGGGCTCCTGGGACCCGGCACCGCGTCTCTGCCCCGGCTGGGCTCTACGGCCGCCTCCTGCCGGCACCCACACCGCGTGTCCACAACCGGCACGGCCACGGGGATGCTGCCCCGTCCACCCACGGGCACCACTTCCCAGCGCCCGTCCCCGCCAAGGGGTCCAAAGGTCTGGCAGTGGATTACCAGGGGAGGGCACGGGACGCCAAAAGCAGGCGGGGAGACCTGGCTTAACCAGACTGACAGGTTGGCACAGCCGAGAAGGGTGGTTTCCCATCCAGCCTGGGGATGGCAGCTGAGTCCATCCTACAGCCTCGAGACTCTGCAACGTGGAGGCCCAAGTGGGAAAGACCAGGGGGATGACAGAGGGCCACCTGCTCAGGCCTGACCCCCAAACTGCAGGAAACAAGGTCCCATCAAGCGGCTCCCCGAGAAGACAAAGACCATCGGCAGGCAGCCCCCTCCACACACAGCACACCAGCCTGAGCCCTGGGAGCCCGGGCTCCACCCACAGAGTCCCTGAGCCTGTCACATAGGTGACCCTGTGTGGCTCCTGCCAACCACATTCACGCCTGCACAAACTGCTGGCTCTGGCCTCACCGGGGCCACCTCACCGGTAAGACTCCAAGCCCAGGTCTGTCTGCGGGGAGCTGGGCCCCTAGTCCGTGTCCTCCCAGCCAGTCCAGGGAGAGGCGACAGAGGAAACCCTGACCTCCCCTCGGAGCCCTGCACCCGAGCACCACGATCCTACCAGCGCCCACAAACTGCCTTTGCGTCAAGTCGATCCACCTTGACGGTGGGTCAGCAGTTGGAGCAAGGACAGCTGGGGGTGACCAGGCCCTCTGTCAGGGATGGCAGGTTCGTGCTGACTCGCCTCGAGGCCCCTGACTGGCTCCTGCTCCTTTCCAGCTCCCTAGAAGAGCCCGTCAAGGACTCGCAGAGGGAGAAAAAGAGCACCCCGTTTAAGGACAGGAGACCAGGAGGACCCAGCTCGCCTGCTGGCCGTGGACCTCATCCATGGTCCCCACCCCCATGGGACAGAGACACCTGTCTCTGGAGCGCCGCTCAAAGATTCTCTGGGTGCTTGTTTCTCAGCCTCCTGAAAGGTACAGGGGACCCTCACTGTTTCCTGATGACAGGACAGTCCTCAGGGCAGGGTGGGCCACGGGATGGGGACAGGGAGGGGGCAGGGGTGTCAAGGCAGGAAAGCTCCCCCCCACCCCGGAGGGCCAACCCTAGCAGAGGGCTGAGCCCACTTTCCTCTCCAGGTCCTCCACTCGGGGACCCCAGCGCCTCCACCACACCCAGACGTTAGGGGCACTGCCTCAGTTTCCCAGAAGCACAGCCAACTCTCACCCGAAGCTACCAGATAGGGATCCCAAGGGTGGGGAAACCCCTCAGTACAGACAGATTCACAGCCCAGGACACTGAGGTCAGAAGGGGAGTCCCCTCCGGGGCAACCACATGAAAACCCTGTCCCGGCGCCAGCTTCCCCGCATCACCTCTGGGCTGTTCAGGAACCTGAGGGGCTCAGTTCTCCTTGAAGCCTCACTTCCCGGGAGGCTGCCGGGTGCATCCATCTGCATCTGGTCTGTGGGCTGCTGGCCGGGGCTGGGCGCAGAACCCTGTTCCCTCCAAGCTTCACCGATGGCAGCCCGGCCCGGCCCCAAGGCTCCCCCCGGGGTCACGGGGGCTCCATCTCCAGCCCCGACCTGCTCCCTGCCTCAGGAGCCTGTCTCCTGTCCTGGGCCACTTCCACACCTGAGACTCCTGGAGGCTCACCCCCGAGAAGTCCCTCACTACCCGCCCCCCCCCCCCCGCCCCTGCTCTGGCCCCTCCCCTCTACCCCCCACACACCTGGTCCCCATACCTGTGTGCCCTCCTACCTGCCCACCTCCCACCCTCTCGGCCAGCCCAGACTACATCTACCAGTCCTTCAAGATCCGGTCACAGAGGGCGCAGGGAGGAGGGACGTGCCCGGGCGGCTGTCAAGCCCCAGGGATGAGCGGCGGCAAGGAGACTGTGGTGGCGGCCCCAGAAAGGCCTAGGCGGGGACACGAGGACTCAGGCGCAGGGAGCCGAGGCCGGGCTGGGACCACACCTGTCACAGGGCATTACCGTCAAGGACCCAGCTTGGGTTCTGTTCTGGTGGCGAGCCCCAGGGCGCCAGGGACATTGGAAATAACAGACGGGAGGGTCCCGCACGAGCACAGCGGCAGTCGAGGCAGCACAGGCCACCTGAGGGCTGGCCCTTCTCGGTTCTACGCCCGAGGCCCAGAAGGGGACACACTCAGCCCACTCTTGCTGCCTCGGGAGCTCGGCCCTAGGGCAAGCCTAGCCCCTCACCTGCCTCCCCACCAGGTGCGCCACAAAGAGGGCGCTGCTGGCAGCCCCCAGCCGACAGGCGCCCGAGCCACGTTCCCTGAGGGACAAGGGCCACGAGTGCCCCTCTGCGTCCCGACACCTCACACCAAGGCTGTGGCAGCCAGGAGCCCCCGCCGCAAGCTCTGGCTTCAAGGAGGTGTAGGGGGGTGGCCGGGCAGGGGGGAGGCCGGGCGGGGGGCCAGCCCGATTCACAAGGCCCTGCACACCTTTCTGCCGCCGCCAACGAGACAACGGTCAGCAAGGTCCCCCGGTTACTTACACAGACGCGCCACTTTCCAGCCATTGAGGGAACAGTGTGGGTAATACCGATTCCTTTTACGTTTTTGTTAAAATGGCTTCTTTTTTATAAAACCTACACGGGGAGAGTTCTCATTTAGGTTACGCTAGCGCACAGAAATAATCACGGAGTAGGGTTTATATCTCCTAATTATACAGAATTTAGGACAAAACACTGGTGTAAGTGATTCTGAAACACTTTATAAATAGGTCACAATAGGCTCTTTTGACTGCCAGGATGTTTGAGACTCACGCAGCAGAGGGAGCAGGGGGACCGGCGAGCGGCAGGCTTGGAACTCAGGGAACTCAGGGCTGCCGGAATGGGAATCCTGCCTGGGGCCTCAGCCTGCAGGTGTGGCAGGTGTGGCAGGTGTGGCTCCTCCCCAGCCCCATCCAATCACAGTCGGAGCCGGAAAAGGATTCGGGAGAGAACGTGTCCCTGGCTGTGAGTGACCCGGAGCTTTCCCGCTGCGACTCCGTGTCAGCAACTCACCTCGCTACGCTGCAGCACACGACTAAGCAGTCAATTATTCAAAAAGACACACCTGCCTAACTGAAAAGAAGGAAGCTGATCAGTCAACTGAGTGAGCAGGTGGGGGGACCGCAGCCCCAGGAGCATGCCTGCCCCGGCCCCGGGGAGCGTGGACTCGGGGTGACACGCGTCGCCCGGTCAAACATGCCGAAACGGCCTGGGCCACGTGGCGGGGACGCTGTGCAGCCACGGGCCACGGCCGCCTGGAGACGCAGGGGCGGGACACAGGCCTTTCTGGGGCGGGTAACCCGGGACAGGGTGGCAGCACCGGCCTCCTTCAGATTTGGTGAATGTTCGTAAACCAACAGAGCACGTTGGGATGCAGCAGCGAGATTCTTTTTTTTTTTTTAAGTCCCGGATCAGAGACTCTAAGATAGAGCGGGACTGCGCGGTCACCCGCTGGGCAGAGGGGGACGCGGCTACCTGCCTGGGGGTCTGTGGGATCTGGGCACCCGGCTGCTCCAGCCATTTTTCTAAACTAGAAATCGCAGCTCCTCAGCTGCCCTCCGAGTGACACCGCCCACCCGGCCTCTCTCCGGGCCGGTGGTCCTGGGGTTCCCTCCTCGTCTCCCCCAGCCAAGCCGCCCCAGCCAGGCCCGGCATGAGCAAGCAGCAGACACCCACCGACCCGGCAGCGGCCTGGGTCACTCACACGCGCATGGGGATGGCACCCCAGCCCCAGGAGCCCCACCTGCTCGACGGGCACCCCCACCCACCCCCAGTACCTCCTCGGCTCTCTGCCAGAAGACGAGGTGTCCTGCAGTTCCTGGGGGACTTGGGGCTGCAGCGACCACACCCCAGAGCCAACCCCTCCTGCCTCCGGGAGGAGCCCAGGGCCCGAGGCCGGTTCAGGCAGACATGCCAAGGCCCTGGGTGACAGTGGCCTCCGGAATCACCCAGCCTCACATCTCTCTGGCTGTATGACCTTTCCTGAGATGCCTCACCTCTCTGCGCCAGGCTCGCCAGCTCTCAAACGGGGCCATTACCAGGGGAGACCGCAGGCCTGAAACCTGGGCCACCCAGGAGGTTCAGACCACTGTTCCCATCACCGGGCGGCATCTCCCCGCGAGGCTTCCCGCTGTTCGTTCCTTGGGTTCCTGCGCAGCCCCCAGCAAGGCTCAGTCCCCCTCAGTAGGCTGTGACACAGGCTTCAGGGGGAGGGACAACCCAGATTACGGACGCCTCCCTGGCCCCGCCTCCACCCCAACCCCAGGCACCGCCCACTGAGGGCAACGCCAAGGAGGAGCCAGACCCTGCGCAGCCCCCTCCTGCAGGTCCCTGCCCCACCCCCAGGCTCTGAGTGGAAGAGAGGTCACCGCAGAGGGCGCCCGCGCTGGTCTCCTTGCCCCTGCAGCTCTCGCAGGCCAGACCCAAGCCTGCGCTCAAGGAGCTCACAGTCCAGTGCGACAGACCCACCCCCTCCCATCGAGAGCCAGGTGGCAGTGGGGGTCCCATTGGGGGCTGGCAAGGTGAGTCAGGGAGGAATCTGACACCCCAGCCTCCACAAGAGGAGGTGGGGGTGGGGGAGGCCCAACAAGGTCCATGCAGAGTGAGGGGGGCCCTTGTGCACACATGCATGGAGGGGGTGGGTCACCCCGAAAGCAGAGGTTAGGGTCCATTCAAGGCCCACAAGTGGGTAACCCTGTAAAACCCCTAAATGAACCCAAAGGTGTGGCAGGTGGGGCACAGGCCCTGGGGGCAGCAGAGCTGCTTCAGCGACTTACCAGGAGCCCTCCGACCCCGACTTAACTCATCTGCAAAGTGATGATGAAGCAAGCCCCTCCCAGGGTGAGCAATTGCCCACTCACCCTCCCCTGGGGGACCCTCAGGCAGCCCTTCCCAGGCCCCCGACCAGCCCAGCCCCCGAGCAGCTGACCGGGCTTGGGCCACGTGAAGTGAGGCCCCAACATCCAAGGCTCCCCCACCAACAGGCCTCAAGGTTTCCCCAAAGATGGGAGCCATCCCTCTAGAGGGTCAAGGAGCTGGGGCAAGGCCAGAAGGATTCCCCCCTGGAGCACCAGCAAGGCTGGCGGAGCTCCCCACTCATCCCTCATCCCTGCTGCGTGTCCAGCCCCTGCCCTGGGTCAGCAGGGGCTCTGCTTCAGAGGGGAGGCCCAGTCACCGGCCCCAGCCTCCTGGCTTGGCCGTGACCCAGGGGAAGGCTTCAGCACCCGCCGGGCCTGGGCCACATCCAGGCTCTCTGTCCCCTACATCTTGGGGCGAGAAAAGCCCAGCTGTGGGATGGTGTTGGGGGGGCTCAGCACCCGACGGAAGATCCCAGGGACAGAACAGGGCTATTTTAACTCCAGACACCTGCTTCCCCACCACGGGAGCATCTGAAGCCTGCCCACTGCCCGAATGCAGCAGGTGCGGCTGTGCAAGGTCAGGCACGGGGCCTCTCAGAGGAGAAACGCTCTTAGAGGCCACGTCTCCCCTTCGCAGCCTCCACACGGCCTGGCCCACCCCACACACATCCGCATGAAGCCCGCCTCACCAAACCCTCACAGCCCTCAACATTCACCTTCCTCCTTGGTGCTGTGCCATCCCCGCACATCCAGGAGGAGCCCAGGGGCCTTGTGCTCCCCCCGGCACCCTGTCGGATGGCGGTGCGGACGCCAGGCCGCCCTGAGGAGTCCCAGGTCTCCCTCCCTCTGCGCTTGCCCTGGTCAGGGTCACTGAGGCTCACCCCCCAGGGCCCACCCCCGTGGTGGTGCTCAGCTGCGGCTGACACCTGCCTGTGCCCCTCCTGACCCGCACAGACCACCTGCCGCAGGGGTGTGACCCTGGGACAGCCTGCCAGGGCAGGGCCTATGCAGCGGGGGGCATGGGGGGCAGGGTGGCCCCTCCTGCCTCGCCTTCCCTCCCTGTCCTCACTACAATCCCGCCGGCAGCTCTGCCAGCCTGGATGCCCAGGGCTTTCTGGGCTCTCTGGCGGTTGACTCATAGCTCGCTTCCTCTCCAGCAAACATGCTCAGCAGCCGCGAAGTCACTCATCTGCAGCCCCCACTGTGTGGCAGCCTGGGCTCCAGGGACCCGTACCTCTGCCTCCTTCGGGTCTACCTTCTGGTCCTGCACCTCTGGGTCCCTCCCACTATCCCTTGTCCTCACCCCCACTCCGCCACACGTGCACACTCACGCACACAGAGACGCTTACACCTTCTTCCAACTTCCTCATGGAATACTTGCGACGTGATTCACACATGTCCCTGCATTCTTCAGCACTGGCTGTTGAACAAAGTACCCCCTTCCCTCTGAGCCAGATGTGTGCAGCAGGCCCGCTATCCGCTCAACCCACAGGGCAGGGCAGGGCAGGGCCTGGCAGCAGGGACCGCTCCCCCCACCCCGCACGGTCACAAGTACTGAGTGGCTTCCTGTCCAGCCCACCCTGGCCGCTCACCTGGCACGCTGATGAAGGAAAGACATGCGCTGTCCTCCTCACCTTCCCTGTCAGACCCTGGGTGGGGACTCTGACTTTCTTCTCTGGAAGGAGCTAGAAAGGGGCTAAAGGGGCTACGGTCCCTGGACACCCACCCGGGGTGCTGAGGCCAGCATAGGACCCCAGGACACGCCCAGAGGGGCCGTGAAGGGGCGCACAGCGCAGCCTGGACCCCCCAGCACCAGCGGGCAACGTGGCTCGGACAGCCGGGCACCCCCCGCTCCAGCCCACACGGGAACCTCATGCTTCTGGGACACAGGGCGTGAGGTGGTTCACGCCCCCCATGCCACAGGGCACACCCATCGGAGTGTGGATTTTGTGGGAACCCTGTGGGTGGTTCGTTAGCCTGATTCTTTGGGGAGCGAGAGAGTCTGAGTTCAGTGATATTAAAGGTTTGTGTGTGTTTCTCACCATTCAAGTCGCTTGGGAATTTTAAATGCCAAACTCCTCAGCGGGAGGCCAACGCCAACACGCATCCTGTCTCCGCCGCAGAGCACCCCGGAGCTGGGGAGCCCTCCGCTCCCACCCACTCTGCCGTGGGCAGGACAGCCGAGGCCAGGCCCTTCACGGTCCCACCAGGCTCACCCGTGGAGCAGCAAGGGCTCCCCTCCCAGCAGACAGACGCTGCCCCGGCCTGAAGTCCCCAGGCGGCCAGGCCGGGCACCCGTGACCCCAAAACGGTTCCAGCCATCTCAGACCTCTGCCACCATCACCCCTGAACCTGCCTGTGTCTGTCGCATGGGACACACAAACCTCAACCTAGAAAGAAGGGGCAATGCGGGTGTGGCACAGCAAGGACCTGGGATGGGGCCACCCCGTAGGGGAGCCAGGCACGCAGGGAAAAGGCAGCAGGACTGTGGCCGCTGGCCCCACATCAGGTCCTAAGAGCCTCACTCCCGGGAAGGGCCACCTGGAGACGATAGCACCCCCAGCCCCACAAAGCCCCCACTCACTGAGCCCCTGGCCAGTTCCACCAGCTTCCATAGATACCACCACAGGACCAGGGAGACAAGAGCTTTGAGGAGGCCCAGCTGCGGGTAGGGCCACAGGCAGCCAGCCAAGCATCCCATAGCACCCCTCAACATGGCCCGGGGCCCGGCCCAGCTCCCACAGAGGGACAGGCACATGCTGGTACACCGACCCTGCAGACACAGCCCCAGAGCTGGTCCAGGGGAGGGCAGGATGGTAGTGGGAGGCCTCGCGGCCCTCCTTATGCCTCCTCAGGCTAAATCCCCTTCTGTCCTGCCAAGTGGGCTCCTGTGGCCTCCTGTCTCATCCCCTCCAGGGTCTCCCTGAGCCCAGCCAGGGCTGGCGCTCTGTCCCACAGCCCCCACCTGTCGCCCCTCCACCACGCGCTCCATCATGAGGCACCGCTGCCCAAAGCCCGGCCCAGAGCAGGTCCTCATCAACAGGTGAGAAGGCAGATGTGCACGCAGCCCCCGCACAGGCACCGGACGCAGGCTGGGTGGGTGGGCCGGAGCCCTCTCGGGTCCACGGCAGGAGCTCCCCGAGGGTGAGAAAACAAGACCAGCTCCTCTCAGACCCAGAACCCTCCACATAGAGAAAAGCACAGAGACAGTGCAGACAGCCCGGTGGGCACAGCACTCCTGCCCAGCCATGCGCCACTCTGTGCGACAGTCCCCACGGGGGCCGTACTCACCCAGTGTCCTTCTTCCGAGACTCACCCAGCCTTCTTCCGAGCCTGCCCAGGGGCCACTCCTCTCCTCAGCAACCTCCCCACCCATGGCTGCACTCAGGCCTCCCCTGTCCCAGGACCTTGGCACCTGCCCCTGCCCACCCACGGGCGCCTTCTCTGCCTCCCAGCTCCCGCCTGGCTCAGACGCCTGCAACGGAAGCCCCGCTCTCTTGCCAGCAGGACCCACACGTGCCGCAGACAGACCCCACACGAAAACGGAAGCCAACACACAGCCTGGCTTCTGTCCTTTCCAGAAGGGAACCTGGTCTCAGGGCACCGCTGCTGCTCTGCAGACCACGTGCAGAGGCGTGCTTTCCTTTTCCAGGGCTGCCCCCTGCGCAGGTATGAGTTCAGAGGTGAGGAGGAGCCAGGCCCTGCCGGGCTCGTCGTCCCAGATGCATCTGAGCTCTGAAGAGTCTGCTGGCGGCCTCTCTCCTCATGCTGCTGGGGCCAGGCCTCCGGGGTGTGTTCAAAGTCAGCCCTGCTTTCAAATTTCAAAGGGACGCCAAGTCTGTGCCCATCCCCGCCGGGCTGGCTGACCAGGCACAGCCGGGCGCTCCCGGTTCTCGTTCCCTCTCCCTGCAGGCCACAGGCCTTCTCGGAGATGAGACGCCCGGTGCCCCCCCTGCAGCCGCAGTTCTGACCACACGCCAGGGCCCCGCCGAGTGAAGGGAAGTGGACACACATGCTGCGCCCGGGCCCACGAAGCTGCCTCCTACGGCCCGGGTAACAATCCTGATCCCGCGCCGCACGCATACAGGAAAGGAACAATAAAGGAAATGGATGGGGAGCCCGTTTCCCGCTGCGGGATAGAAATTTATTGATCAGCAGAGGAGGCCAGAAGGATCCACGTGGTAGCGAGCAGACTGTATCATCAGGATGAACTCACATTCCACTTAACATGGACACAGATGGTTACTCACAGAAGCAGTCAGAGACAGCGTACGTGCTCGGTTAGAAGCCTCGAGTGCGTCTCCGGCTCCGCCAGCTGACAGCACACAGAGCAACCAATCCTAAGGCAACAAGTGCACCCAGCGCCCGGGCCCCAGGGCCCCAGACCTCGCTCCAGGGGGAGGAGGGGGCCCCCGGGGGAGCGGCGGGCCGCAGGGCCGGGGCAGGACGTGTGCAGGTGGGCCCGGGGCCGCCACAGGGCCGGGGCGCAGGCCGCGCTTACACCGCCCGGGACGGGGCCACGCTGGGGCCTGGGCTCAATAACTCAGAACGTGGAGTTCGGCGGGGGTCCTGCTGATGGAGGAAGACCCCATAGGTTAGTCTCCTGCCCAGAGGAGCTGGGGCATGACCCCCCCCAGCGGGGCCGGGCACACGGACCCCCTTCCAGAGGGCAGCGTGGACACCGCAGCCCCGAGACCGAGGTCACACAGCACAGGGTCAGCCCCGCTGACAGCAGGTGCCAAGCGGTGGGATAAGGAGAGCGCCCCACCTGCGGCCTTCCTCCCAAGCTGCCCTCCCCCCCCCCCCCCCCCCCCCCCCCGCGCCCCCAGAGAATATCCAAATTCCAGCAGAGGAATTCCTGCTGTCTAAATAAATTCTAAAGTAAAGGAATCCTACCGCACACCGGACGCTTCCCCAGATCAGGGTCAACAGAAACAAGAAAAGTCTGAGAAACCGGCCCAGCCCGGGGAGCCTCCAGAGGCCTAAGGTGCAGGTCATCCTGGGAGGATGGGGTCCTGGGGTAGAAAACAGACTGTAGACTGAAACTAAAGCCATCTGAGTAAACCACCACTTGAGTTATAACGTGTCAACAATACTGCTGCACCCATTTTAACCATGTTTCTCGCCAACAAAACATTAACAACAGGAGAACCGGCCCCCAGGGTGAGTATGTGGAAATCTCTGACTTATCTGTGCGATTTTCTGTGTATCTAACACTGTTCTAAAAGTACAGCCTATTGAAAAGCAAACAAACGCACAGCATGCCACCCAGCAGGAGGCGGGGCGGGCGGGCTCCGGGCTCCCGGCCCCAGCGTCCCCCACTCCGCTGCCCTTGAGGTGCTCCAGAGGACACAGTGAAAGTGGGCAAGCCAGGGGGAGAGCCCCACGGACCCACTCCCACCTACAACTACCCAGCCCCAGACACCATCCCCACGTGGCCCGCAGAAAACGAAAAGAAGGGCCTCCGCCCTCCGGCAGCTCAGAAGGCAGGGGAGTAAAACGGCAAGCAGGAGCAGGGTGACCAGCACTGGGACATGGTGGCCCGCGACGTCCTATCCCTGTGCAAAGGGGAAAGCCAGGAAGGCTCCCTGGAGGTGGCAGGTATGCTAACAGCCTGAGGCCCCCACACACAGCGGGTGGGCCACAGCCACAGAAGGGGCCACGAGGAGCTCAGACCCCTGGTGCCCACCGAGACCGTAAGAAAGGCGGTCCAGGGCCACCCACAACTACACACCGCCACACAGATGAAAACACATCACGCTCAGTGAGAAGCGCAGACTGCGTCCTGGAGGCAGGGATGAGCAGTGAGAGACTGCTCAGGGACACGGGGTTTCTTTCTGGGTTGACGGAAATGTTCTCAAATCTAATTGCAGTGACGCTTGCACAATTCTGTTGATGCTAAAACTCGGTGAATTGCACACTTTCAATGGGTGGATTGTATGATATGTAAATTATGCCTCCAAAGATATTTAAAAAGCACACGCCTCTCTGCCTGGCCAGCCCTGCCCCCCTCCCTGTGGAAGCCCGGCCTCCCCCAATCCCACAGCTCCCCCAGCCAGGCTCCCAGGACCGGGGGCAGAGTGAGGCACACACACACACACCCGTGCTCACTGCGGGCAGTGCATCCATCCACCCCTTTGTGCCCCTAGGCTGACAGACCTGGGAGCTCCAGCAGAGAAGAGCGAAGGTAGCAGGGGAGGGGTACCTCTCTAAGCAGGGCTCAGAGGCCTCCCAACACGGGGTCGGGGTCGGGGTCGGGTCGGGTCGGCCAGTGGAGGGGGGGAAGACACAGTCCTGTGAGTAGGAGGTGGGGACAGGGAGGGAGAAGGAGGACGGGGCAGTCAGAACGGAGGCTGCATGCCATTCTGGGCTGGGAGGGTGCTGGGGCACAGGACGGGCTCAGATGTGCCCCCCACCTGCACTCCATGCTGGCAGGGCCGGGGTGTCCTGCCCCCATGCCGCGTGCTCAGCCCTGAGCCCCCGGCCACAGGGACGGGCTGGACGCAGCACGCCTTCCACTGAGGGTGGGGAACCTGACTGGAGAGGGCAAGCTGTTCCCCCCACCACCACCCCTGGGGCCCTCGATGGTGCCCAGCATGTTTGGTTTCTCTCACCCACAGCCTAACCTGGGTTTGGTGGCACAGAGGAGATCCCCCCCTTCCCCACCCCTCGTTCTGGAGAGACAGGTAATAAGTCACCGAGCACTGTGCTTTGCGGTTTCCAAGCTCCCCCACTTCAGAGGGGAGCAACCCGGTTTCCCGTGTCATGGAGCTTTCTCCCCAGACCCGGTCTGAGCCCTGATTCCAACCACGGCCACTCAACACCAGTCAGTGCTGGGGATGGGGAGCACCTGCCACCTGCCTCCCCCATCTTTCCCCTCTCCCTCCCCCTCCTCCTCGGGGAAGCTGGCCAGGCCTTTCTGTGGATGGCACTGCGCCCTCAAACTTCTGGCTTGTGTATCTTCCCTTGTCTACAGGTGACCAAATGGAGGCCCAGAGAGGTTGAGCATCTTCCTCAAGAACACACAGCAGCAAAGATCAAGTTTTCTCTGCCGGAGACCACGAGTTCAAAGCCGGCTCTGCCCCTCACCAGCTTGGGGCCTCAGGGACACTACTTAACTTCTCTGAGCTGGGGCTTCCTCATCTGTGCGATGGAGCTAATAATAGCACCTGCCTCCAGCTGTCACAAAGATCAATCATATAAAGTGCTTAGAAGGCTGTCAGGCCGGGGTAAGGGGCGCCCTTGCTACAGGTGCATGTTGGATAACAGAAAGGCACTTCCAACCATGACTCTAAATTTACTGCTCCTATTTCCCCCAGGAACCTAGAAACGTAACTGAACTTTATACAGGAATTAGGGGGTGCGGGTGGTGGCAAAGTTAAGAGCCAAACAACTTGGGATTGCCAAGTTCCAATCCCAGCCCTGCTACTTAACTAAATGGGGGCGTAGGCCAGCCCGCCCCTCTGTGCCTCAGTTTCTCTCAATGGGGTGGAAGTGGGACAATGTGGGGAGAACTCCTGGCCCAACGTCGGCCACTACACTGAGTGATTCCTGTTACTACAGTTTTCTCAGGCCAGTGCTTCCCGCCTTCCAGTGTGACTGCAGGGGACTTTGATCACAGGGCTTCAACACGATCACAACCCGGTTAGAACTCAGATGCCTGACACGCTGGACAGCAGCTCTCAGGGAGCTGCGGTCGTTGGTGGGGAATTACAGTCCCAAGGTCTCCACCCGGCCCCTCCGTGCAGGCCACGTGCAGGACACCAAAGGCTGGAGGAACGTGGTTTTCTCTCATTAGGGAAACCCTCATTCTCTTGCTCCATCTCTGTAAGAAAAGTCGGAGCAACCTGCCTTGAAGTTCTCAGGTTAACAGATTACATTTCTTGACCTCGCCGGCCGACTCCAAATCTGGGGCGAGGATGGGCCTTCAAACATGCTATTCGCTGAGTGACCATCACCTTCAGGGACCCAGGCCTCCTCCCGGGTCCACCGGCCACATGTGACCATCAGGGACTTGAACATCTACTCCCTCTGCGTGGGGTGTTTTCAGGACTCGGCCCAGGGTGAAGACCCCGTGCCACCAAAGAAGCCAAGGACAAAAAAAAACAGACCTTGGACAGCCAGGGTGGCTCAGCAGTTTAGCGCCGCTTTCAGCCCAGGGCGTGATCCTGGAGACCCGGGATCGAGTCCCACGTCGGGCTCCCTACATGGAACCTGCTTCTCCCTCTGCCTGTGTCTCTGTGTCTCTCATGAATAAATAAATAAAATCTTAAAAAAAAAAAAAAAAAAAAAACAGACCTGAATCCACACCAGTGCCAGAGAACCTGCAAGTCGCTCCCAGTTCCCCCACACCAAAGGCCTTCCCCTGAGTGCCGTGCGAGCGGCCAAATTCTCCATGAGCAGCTTCCCACAGACACCCCTGTCTGGGCTGAGCAAATAGAAGCCGCTTCCCCAGCAACTACATCTGTATTCCTCCTACTACTCACTTCCACAGCCCACGTCTCATCTCCCCCAATTCATTTCCAAATTCTTTAAGCGCAAGGATGCTGGGTTACATAGCCCGATGCCGTCAGAGCTCCCGCTGGGCAGCAGGCGCGCACAAAAATGGTCTCCTGTACTCCTGGCAACAGGTGCAGCAGAAGCCCGGAAGGGAAGGAGGCAGGAACTCAGAGATGGCCGGCCACCGGTGTCCCCCTTCGCAGCCAGCACTCGCTCTTGTTGTGCTAACAGGTGCTCCAGAAACGCTCGACAAGTCCCCCGCATGGCCGCTAGGCAGGGGCCCCCCCACCCTGACACACAGAGAGCTGAACACCAGAGGTGAGGGGCCAGAGGAAACACACCAGCGCCCCAAAAGGGCCGCCCCCAGAAAGGAGCAGCTGGCTACAGCCATGCCACTCCGGGATGGGAACCCCATTCCTTCACACAGCTCATGCAGATCCCACTTCCAGACGGAAGCACCCAAACCACAATGCGTAGAGAGCTGGAAGGGGCTCACGGGGGCCCACGGGGCGATGGGGTACCGATGGCACAACCAACACAGGGCACAGCATGGAAACACCAAGAGAGCCCCTCTGTTCTCCGATTACATGGATTCCACCAAGAACGGCCTGGGTCTGGTGCTGGTGTTGCTGTCGCTGTCACATCTGTAACATCGCTGTTACACACAGAGGATGGGCTGCAGGCTCGCAGCCTCCCCTGGCAACAGGGCTCGCTGGGATCTAATAGCACTTTGTTTCATTGTGCCTGAGCCACTATTCTATTCTGTTCTGCTGTGGAGCAAAAATGGTGATTCAGGAAAAACAGGCCTGATTCTCCTCCTCGTTTCTAGGTGGTGAAGGTGAGGCCTGGGGAGCAAGGGAGTGGAGGTCACACGGAGCTGGCAACCACTGATCTCCTGACACCCACTCCTGGCTGGACTCGACAGATAAGAGGAGGGCACGGAGGGGGGCCTTACAGGCTGGTGGCCCGGGGCGGTCCAGAGAGAGACCACCTGGTTCCTCCTCTGTGAAGGGCCCCCCCACCCACGTCCGTAGAAGACACAGAATAAACAGGCTGCCAGGGCCAGAGCCATACTGACCACAACTTTAAGACTTTCCCAACCAGTTTCCAGGAAATGCCTTTCCCAAGTGCAAACACACAGACATCACAAGGACAGGCCTGGCCCGTCCGTCCCTGGGCCGCACCACTGGGACAGCCACACCCCACACCCCATCAGCTGGGGCAGCTGAGAGGCAAGAAGGGCAGAGGAGGTGTGGCACACACCCTAAGGCCTTGAAGACCCCTGCCTCCCAGTCCCCAGCACCAAGCTGGCACCCCCACCCCCTGCCATGAGTCCAGCACTGTCCAGACTGTGGAGGTTCAAGGCTCCTGCCCCATGGCCACAAAGTGCTACAGAAGGATCAACACCACTGCCAAGGCAGGGAGAAGGCCAGGCCCCCTCCCTGGGCCAGGCAGGGGGTTTTGGAGGGTCTGCAGCGGGAAGGAGGGGCAGGTCTCCTTAGGCCCCTGATCCGAGGTGTCCCAGCTAACAACCGGCTAACAACCGTAGGACGTACTTTCATTCCAGCAGAGGGCAGGGACAAGAGCTGGAACACACGCACCGAGCTGGAAGGTGTGCCCGCAAATGGCCCTGGGACACAGTGGAGCAGTCAGGGAAAACGTCTGCCTGGGGGCAGAGGGCACCACCAGCCTCACCGGGGTGTTCTGATCTCTGCCCTGGGCGTGTCTGCCCAGTGCGAGGCCTGCAAAACCTCATCTACTCCTCTTTTCAGCCCCCCTCTCCCTTTACTGCTGGGGAAACTGAGGCACATGGAGACCCGATGCCTTCCCGCCCAAGGTCACAGAGCAGACACACGGCGGAGGCAAGACTCCCAAGTCCTCTCTTAACTAGTGCGCGGCCCTGCCCCTGCCCCTGCCCATCCTGCGGGGCCCAGACTTAAGACAACCCCGAGCTGGGCCATCATGGGGGCTGGGACCCAGCGGCCTCGCTGTTTGTGTTCGGGAGGGGCTCAAAACTCTATTTCCTCCCCAACCTGCACAGGAAACGGCAAAAAGAGACTCCCATCCCGGAAAAGATCTCCCCCAGACTGAATTTTCCCCGCCTCCCGAAATTCAGGGCTTGGCAACAGCCCCGGGAGCGACCTGGCCTCAGGATGTTTCCACGGAGGGAGGCCTGCGGCTCCTCCCGCCGCGCCCGCCGCGCCGCGGAGGAGGCCACGGAGGAGGCCACTGTCGGGGGCAGGTGCGCCGGCCCACCTGTCTCCTCCGCAGTCAGAGGGGAGGGGCCCGGGGGACCCGGGCCGCGGCTGCCTCACGCCAGCCCACCGCGCGGCCTGCAGGCGGCCCGGGTCCCGGCAGAGCCCACCGGCTGGGAGTCCCAAACAAAGGGACGGCAGGCGGGGCAGAGAGGGTGCTCGGGGCGGCGAGTGGCCCCAACTTCTTGGCGGGGTCGTCCCTGGGGTCGCGGGCGCCCTCCTCCGCCGCCTGCCCCCGGGAGCGGGTCGCCGGCCCCGGCCCCTGGGTCGGCGCCCGGCAGCGCCCCAGCCCGGCAGCGCCGCGGGTCGCCGTCGTCTCCCAGGCCGCCCGGGGTCGCGGGGCGCGCGGGGGGGCGGGGGGGCGCTGCAGCCCGCGCGGGGCCCGGGGGCGTGTGCGCGGGGCCCCAGGGCCGCGGGGGAGCCTGGCGGGGCGCGCGGGGTCGCGCTCGGCCGGCCGCGCCGGGAGCGTGTCCGTGTGTCCGCGGGGTCCGTGTGGGCGTCCGCGCGCCGCTTACCCTGCGCGGAGATCGGGGCCAACTCTCATTCACCCGCTGCCGCGGCGCCCCCTCGCCGGCCGCCCGGCCGCGCCGCACCTGCCGCCCGCCCGGGAGCCCAGCGGCGCCGGGGAGCCCGGAGGAGGCGGCCCCGCGGGTCCGGGCCACGAGCGCGGAGGCGGCGGCGGCGGCGGCGGCGGCGCCAGGTCGCGCGCTCGCGTCCCGCTGCGCGGAGTCTGCGCGCCCCCGGCCCGGCCTGCGCAGCCGCCGCCCCGCCCCCGGCCCGCCCCGCCCCTCACGCCGCCCCGCCCCGCCCCGCGTCGGCCCCGCCCCCGGCCCGCCCCGCCCCTCCCTCTCCCTCCCTGCGCGGCCCCCGGGGACGCGCGTGCGCCGGCCGGGGGGGGGGGGGGGAAGCGGGGGGTCCGCGCGCGCACGCCCGGTCACGCGGCGCCGCCTTTGTTTGGGTGGCCCACGTGCGTCCCCGCCACCTGCCCCCGCGCACGCGCAGCGGCTCCCCCGCGCCGAGGCCAGCCAGCCGCGGCCACGCGTTCCCGCGCTCCGGTCCCGGCGGAGGCCTGGGGACAGCCGCGCAGAAGCCCGCACGCCCGGCCGCCAGCGCTGCCGAGACGGGGACTGTCGCCTGCCGGCGGCCACGCGCGACCCGCATCCCGCAGGGAGGACCACGGCCCGCCCCCGGTGGGGGCCTCGCACGCCCCTAGACCCCCAGCACCTGCCGGGGGCTCCCGATCGGGCCCCTGGGCTCGCCCCGCTTTCTCCAAACCTCACCCTTGTCCCCGCGGGGAGCCCTGGCACCTCCTCCCACGCTCCCGCCCCTCCCCGGTACCACGGGGGCCAGGGCAGCCGAAGGGGGCCCCCGGGTGTGGGACCACCCCCCCCCACCCCCCAGAAGCCCGCCCCCACCCTGGCTCCAGGACCAGAGGCTGGAGTCTGGCAGGACCAGAATCTGTCTCGCAGGACAGTGCTCAGTGGACAGTGGACAGTGGAGGGAAGTACCCCCCAGAACCCTTCCCCTGAGTTGAGGGGACCCACTGTCAGCTCCCCACCCAGGTCTGACCACACATGGCTACTACTGGAGATTGGGCTGAGACAGCAGGGGGAACCCAGAGAATGCAGAAGGCCCCACGGCTGCCACCCAGCCCCCCAGGCCTCCCCTGCCTGGCGGGGTCCTCTGGGCTCTCTGCCATGTGTGGCCAGCCCTCGCCCCTGCGAGACAGAGACCTAGAACCATGGGGGTCCTACCAGCACCAGCACTGAACTCTCCTCCACCCTAGGGCCCAGCCCCCACCCCCAATCTGGGAAAGTCCCATCCCTTCCTCCAGGGGCGCTAGGTCCCTGAAGCACTCCCTGGGGCAAGATTCCAGGCCCCTTTTTTTGTACTCCCCCAGCATCCTCTGCCTGGGGAGGCAGCCCTGATGGGCCAGGGTCAGAGGCAAGCATTCGGGCAAGCTTCTAGCAGGAGACTGCCCCTCCCTGTGACTCAGTTTCCTTCCTGCTGAATAGAGAGCCAGATGACTTCAGAGTAAGGGGACTAACACAGCCTTCCTTGCTCTTAACCAGGCGTGTACCCCCCAGCCCCAAAGGCCCCAAGCCCCCAGCTCCACGATGCACCCCTTAACCAGCCTGGCCAGAAACCATCTCAGCCTCCCATGCAGCCAGAGCACCCAGGAGTCCCCACCCAGTACCGACCACCACCTCTTGCTTCCATCCCTGGGATTGTTTGCATTGTTACCCGTTACATTCTTGCCCCTCCACCCCCCAACTCACCCACAGCCCAGCTGGAGAAAGCCCCAGATTATTTATGTGTGAGTCACTCCTCCCACTCGCCCTCCCTCGTCCCCACCTCAGGACCTTGGCCCGGCCACGTGTAGTTGTCAGGGACTTGTTCACAAATGACAGAAATCAAAAACAAAAAAAAAACAAACAAACAAAAAAAACAAATGACAGAAATCCACCTCAAACTAGACCCTCCTGCCGGGTCTGCTGGGTGGCCACTCTGCGCCTGCTGCTGCCCCAGGGAGTAAAACCAGATCTGCTCCCTGTCCCCTGCGCAGGCTCAGACCTGACACCCCCCAGAGCAGGTGCTTCGTGTTCTGGGGCGTCCACACTGCCCCACTCGGTGGTGGCCCCTCAGAGCCATCCTGTCACCCCATTTACAAACGGGGACTGTCACAGGCTGACCCGCGTCCCCAGGATTAATGCGCTTAAGCCCTAACTCTCCTCCACCCCCGGACCTCAGAATATGAGAGTGTTTGGAGATGGGACCTTTATCGAGGTGATTAGGTCAAAACAAGGTCCTCAGGGTGGGCCTACCCCTGTCTGGCTGGGATCCTTAGCAGAGGAAGAGGTCAGGACACAGGCACACCCGGAGAGACCACCCTGTGAGGACCCAGGGAGAGGAGGGTTATCTGCCAGCTTGGGAGAGGGGCTCAGAAGGAACCGGCCCACCTTGTTCTCCCACTTCCAGCCTCCAGAACCCGGGGGAAATAAATCTGTTGTCCAAGCACCACCACCCCAACCCCCAAGTCTGTGGTGTTCAGGTTGAGCAAACTACTGCAAAGCCCAGGCTCAGAGCAGCCACCTCGCGCCCAGGGCCTCACCGCAGGTGGTTGGCGAGGCCCCTGCTAGCTCCAGGCCCTCAGCTCTAAACTGCCCCCAGGGGACATTGCCAAATTCTGAGCTGTGGTGGCAGCTCTGGGAAGGTGGCCCGGAGTCCCCTCTCAACCCCGGGGCCAGCTGGGCCCCCAGCACCGGTCTCCTGGCCTTACAGCCCCAGCGAGCATCCAGGCGGCAGGATGACTGGACTCAAGTGAACCCCTGGGTGACAAGCAAAAGCAGGGGATGTTGGCAGCCAAACCAAGGCATGCAGAAAGCAGGAGGGGGGGCGGGGAGGCGGGGAGGCCCCCCGGGGAACTTGCCTCACACCCCGTTGTGGTTGTGCCCGTCCCCCCACTCCCCGGAGCTCTGCACCGCTAGCACACCCTCCCCGAATCCCTCCACCCTCAGAACTTCTCCCGCGCTTCCCTTTGTGCCATGCTCTGACCGTGCCTGGCAGCACTCTCTGGGGGGGCTGGCTGCACCCCGCTCCCACCGGCCCTCACACCTGGGGCCCACCAGTGGGGCCTGGAGTCCTCACTTCATTTCTTTTTTTAACAGATTTTATTTATGTATTAGAGACAGAGAAAGCAAAGCAGGAGGAACGGCCTAGGGAGCGGGAGAAGCAGGCTCCTCGCTGAGCAGGGAGCCCGACGCGGGGGTCGATCCCAGGCCCCCGGGACCATGACCTGAGCCACCCAGGCGTCCCTGGAATCCGTACTCCAGAGCCGCCTCACCCCACCCCTACCTCCACACCAGGGCAGGTGGGACCCATACAGACCCTGCCAGGCCCACCTGCCCCCCAGCCACCCCGGCTTCTCTGACTGAAAGTCCTAGCACCCACTAGGCCACTCATGGGCACACGGCCCCCTGCTGCCCCTTCTGATTGCGTGCTGCCACCCAGGTCTGCACAGCTCCACCCTCGAGGCCTTTTTGGGCACTTGCTCAAGTGCTACTTCCTCTCTGAGATCCACCCTGACCTCCTCTCCTGCTTGCACTTTGCTCACAGCACTAAGCACTTCATCGTACACAGGGATGAGAGGAAGAGCGGACCCCCTAGACGCCCAGGCCCCGATTGCCAGAGCCAGTGGCCTTATTGCCTTACCTGCAGAAGGGACTTGGTGGATGTGAGTGAGCGAAGGACGTGGGGTTGGAGAGATGACCCCAGATTACCCACACGGGTCCAGCGTCATCGCAGACGTCCTGGTGCAATCACAGGAGGGGCCCGGAGACCTGGAGGTGCGACGACAGAGCCCAGAGCCGTAGGTGAGAGAGGCAGGGAGAGAGATGCAGAGGGCCCAGCCACCGAGGGACGCGTCTGCTCAGCCGGCCAGGGGCCTTGGCTGCCCCATCCCAGCGCCAAGACCGGGGCATGGCCCTCGCCTCTGAGGCTGTCTCCCGGGTCAGCCTGAGCTCTGTGTGCTCTGCGTGAGGACGGGGACCACAGCTGACCCCGTCCAGCCCCCCAGCCTAGGGCCTGGCCTGCAGCAGGGCCCTACCACTGCCCTCTGCAAGCCTGGGAACGGGATCGCTGGTTCTTCTCCAGCCGTCTTACCTCTCATACTCCCACAGACGTGCTCCTTTCAGGCACACCCATGTTCCAGTGCCCTCTGATTCAGGAAGCCTTCCCTGACTGCTCCTACAGGGCCACTCTGTCCATCCTGGACTCTTCTAGAAGAGCCAGCCTGCCCAGAGGTCCCTAACAGCCAGAGCCTACTGCCATAGGGGCTTCCTCATTCACCCCAGCTCTGGGCCAGAGCTCCTTGGTGTTCCCTTCCTCCTGGCCACCCTCCCCCAGGTGCCCCTTGGACACCAGCCTCAGAGCTGCTGCCCCCACGGACTCTAAGCATGGACACTCCCCCCAACATCTCTCTTGGGACCCGCTCTCCTCCCAGCTGCTGATTCTGAGCTATGGCCCCAGCCCCCGAGACCGTGAGAGCCCTGCCCACGGAAGGTCGGGACCACCGTGCACATGCCCTCGGCTCCGCGTCCTTGGACCCACCACCGGGCCCTCTGAGCCTGTTTCCTTGTCTGTGATATGAAGAAGTAAAACGCCCTCCACGAAGCTGTGGTCTCTACCACTGAAGAGGTAAGAGGCAGCCTGTAGGGGAGGCTGTGGGTGGGGGAGGCCTCAGAGGAAAGGTCTGGAACAGGATGTGCAGGGCCTGCCTGGCCATCCAGGGGCCCGAGGTTCCCCTGGTTCTGTATGTCCTGTGGGAATCGACACACGTTTAGACCTGAGTACGTGGGAGCGCCTTACACATAGTAGGTGCTCAGCCAATGTTGCGTGGAGGAGTGGTCAGAAGACACCCAGAAGCTTTTTTTTTTTTTAAGATTTTATTTATTTACTCATGAGAGACCCGGAGAGAGGCAGAGACACAGGCAGAGGGAGAAGCAGGCTCCCTGCGGGGAGCCCAATGCGGGAGGGGGGGTCTGGATCCCCAAGGTCACGCCCTGAGGCAGACACTCCAGCTCCACCGCTGAGCCACCCAGGCTTCCCCGCCCTTTATTTGCACACTCCTTTGACTTTAAAATGCTCTTGGGTCAGAGGCACCATCAGCTCAATAACAGCTTTTCAGGAAGAAATGGACCGCCCGCCGTGGGCCCAGCGCTGCTCTGAGAGGAGCTGCCTCAGGGGCTCAGAAGGGGGAGAAGGAGCAGCTCTGGGCGGGATTAGCACACAGATCAATGCAAGGTGTGAAGGGCTGGTCCCGGCCGGTGGCCCTGGGAGTCTGCCTTCTCTGCCGAGTGGGGGCCCTGCCGGAACCGTGGCTCCTTGGCGGGGCTGGGCCAGGCTCCGGAGGCCGCAGAGTGCAGACCCCCAGCCCGCCCGCCTGGGACCGGGCCTGCCGCCAAACTCCGGGTTCTGGCTGCTGAGGCCAACGGAGCGTGCCACCTCGTGGCAGCAGGCGGCAGTGCAGGGGCCGGCGCCACGTTCCCGGGGGGGCCTCCCTGGGGGTCCCCCCAACCTCCTGTCCAGGATCTCCCCCCGCAGCAGCCCTGCCTTCTGCCTCCTTGTGGCAGGAAGCTGTGTCAGCTAACCTGGACTGTCTTACCTGCTGTGTGACCCTGGCAAGACCCTCCCAGCTGTGCGCCTCAGTTTCCTACTTTGCAGAGTGGTGACTAAGCCTCCTTCCTTCTCACCCCTCACCTACTCCGCAACCATGCAGAGGCCGACATTTGTCCGACCTGGCCCTCGTAGACCTTCTTACAGGGAGGAAGATCCGTCCCTGGGGTGCCAGCCCAAGTGGTCAGTGGGGCTAGGAGCACAGAGGCAGGACCTGCCACAGCCTGGGGGCTGGGGGCTTCCTGGAGGAGGTGGTTTCAGGCCAAGGTGGACATCTGAGGGAAGGCAGGCCAGAGGGAGGAGGTGGTGGAGGGGTGACAGCCCTCTCTGTCCTTGGGCCTACGGAGCTGAGCAGGCATGGTGGGGGGTTGCTGGGGGCTTGTGAACCGAGGTGACCAGCACAGGGGAGCCCCGAGGGATTGTGAGGGTAGGCTGGTCGAGGGCCGCAGTCGGACCCTACTGGAGGTTGTTCTAAGAACAAGAGAGTAAGGTAGAGAGTGATGATCCTACGGACCAGCTCTGTCCCATGGAACTTTCTAGAATGACGGAATTACTCTGTATCTGCACAGTCCAGTGGAGTCGCCACACAAGGTCATGGAGCCCTTGAAATGTGGCTACAGGCCTACGCCGTGGGACCTCGCTGCGCAGAATATGAAAGTGCGTCAGAAAGACGTGCCCGCAAAGCCGGTGAGCACCGGGGCCTGCTGCTTCCAATCAAGGCCGGGAGATTAAGAAAATGATAGATGTCACAAAACAATGATGTAATTCCAGGAATGAAGACAAAATTGACAGGGACCCACGAAGGAATCAACATAACCTTTAAATCACAAAGAAATAGAGAGAAGGAAGGGATTAGAGGAAAGAGAGCCTGGAAGGCCGGCAGGAAAGATCTAGCATTGGACTGATGGCATTCCCCTGATGAGAAAGCCAGATCAGTGGGCCAGAGCAAACCCCAAAACCATAATTCAAGAAGGCATTCCTGAAATTTAAATTGAAAATTAAAAATAAACGGGCCTGGAATGACGAACTCTGAGATGGCCGCAAGTACAGCCACTGCATTTTAAAGAAAAAGAAAAGGAAATCCTCTGGACACCCGGATGAGAAAGTTACAAGGAAGCACGAGCAGATGGTGGGTGACTGCTGACGGCATGCATCGTGCAGAGGGCGGATTCCCAGACCCGAGGAACAACACGGGAGCCTAGGTCCAGCCCAAACGGCCTTCGGGGTCAATGCAGAGAAACTGCTCTTGGTGGCGGGTTGTTGTTCCGACGAGACTCGAGGGACGCGACCTGCTAGTGAAATAGCGCCGGAAAGTGGAAATGGAGAGACAGCAGGATAAGGGTTGATGAGCAGCACTGAGCGTGGTTTATCTTCAGAATTAAATAACCGGGGTGGCTCCTGGGGAGGAATGGAGAGGGGGTAGGAAAGGTCAGCTTGCTGCTCACCTTGCAGGTGTTAACTAGACATAAATATGTGATTTTGAATCAGATTATGGAGAAAAGGAAGAAAGAGAAGGAATCGAAGGTCAGCAGCTAATTTCATTATATTGTCTTGCTGGGGAACCAACAGACAATTGAAGAGGAAGGAAGAGAGGGAGGGAGAGAGGGGAGGCAGATGGGAGAGGGTGGTGGGACGTAGGGGTCAGGCCGCTGTCCCCCTCAAAGTGTTCCCTGGTCCTGGAGATGGCGGACCCCATCCCGCTCACACAGGGTCAAGTGCATGCCCTCTCCTCCAGCTCCCTGGCACGGGGCCCCGGCAGGGGTTGGGGGGGTCTTAGATCAGGGCCTTTGGGGTGCGGGAAATGCCAGGCGCTGGGGGCTCAAGGGGTGCCCGGCCCACTCGCCCCCTGCTAGAGGCCCCGGGGCTCTGAGTACCGGTGGGGAATGAATGGGTGCCCAGGCCCGGAAGGAGGGCAGGACCGCTTCCTGGTGCAGGAAGGTCTGTCCAGACTGAGACTTTTGATTTCTTTCTTTTTTTTTTTTTTAACTTTTTTCAGAAGAGTTAGATTTACAGAAAAATTGCAACAATTCTTCAGAGTTGTCTCGTCCCCCACACCCAGTGCCCCCAGATGTCATCCTATGGGGCCACTGCATCTCTGACAATGAGCGAATCGGTGTCAATACACCGTTGTCAACCAAAGTCTGTGCTGGGTTCAGACTGACTTTATTTCCACCTCATACACATCTGTGCTCTGAGACCCCACCTAGGACACTATGTTACAGTCATTGGTCGTGTGTCCCTGGGCTCCTCTGTGCTGTGATGGTGTCTCATTCGTTCCTCGTTGTCACCGATCTTGATGGTTCAAGGAGGACTGGGCATTTTTGTAGATGTCCCTTGACTGGGATTTTCCTGGTGTTTCTCTCGGGATTGGACTGGGGTCATGGGTTTGGGGAGGAAGGCCTCAGAAGCCCAGGGCCCCTCATCCCATCCCTTTGGGCAAGAGCTGTCAACCTGATGGGTCCCCATGATGTTGACCTCAATCACCTGGCTGAGGGTGCCTTTTTCAGGCTTCTCCAACATCATTTTCCTACTTTCTCTCATTCTGTACCCTTCGGGAGGATGTTGTAACAGTGACATTTGTCCATTCAGATTTTTCTTTTCTTTTCTTTTTAAATATTTTATTTATTCATGAGAGACACAGAAAGAGGCAGAGTCACAGGAAGAGGGAGAAGCAGGCTCCCTACAGGGACCCCGATGCAGGACTCTATCCCAAGACCCCAGGGTCACACCCTGAGCTGAAGGCGGATGCTCAACCGCTGAGCCACCCAGAAGCCCTGAATTTCTTCCCTTTTAGAGGCCGAATCATATTTCATTGTGTGGATGGACCGCATTTCGTTTACCCGTTGACGGACACTTGGGTTGTGTCCACCTTTCAGCTATTGTGAATAACGCTGCTCACGATGTACGAATATGGGCTTACGAATCTCTCTCTCTCTCTCTCTCTCTTGCTCACTCGCTCTCAAAAAAATAAAAATAAAATAATAGCCATCCTAATAAGTGTGAAGTCGTATGACTTTCCAAATTTCTTAAATTGATCATTTTTGAGTAGGTGATATGAACCGAATTTTGGGTACCCCCCATTCATATTGAGCCCCTCATGGGATTAGTGCCCTATAAGACGAGACAGAGACAGAGAGAGAGAGATCTTTCCGCCGCTGGATAGTAAGCACCGAGGAAGGGCCACATGAGGACACAGTGTGAAGGCGGCCGTCCACACCCAACGAGAGAGCCCTCACCAGGAAATGAATCCACAGCACCCTGGTCTCACACTTCCAGCCTCCAGAACCGTGTGAAACAATGTCTGGTGTTTGAGACCCCCCGGCTCCCACCCCCACCCAGACTGTGGCATTTCTGAAGGCGGCCAGGCTGACTGAGACAGTAGGTAATACAATCAGATCGTTCAATATTCAAAAGGCACAAAAGGCATCCATGGAGGGCACCTCACTCCCAGCCCCAGCCATTCCTGTGGGGAGGGAACATTTGAACCGAGACCCCGGAATGAGACAATCAGTGAGAAAAGTGTTCCAGGCAGAAAGAAGAGCCCATGCAAAGGCCCTGAGGTGGGAAAGACATTCAAGGAACTGAAAGGCAGCACAGCGACTGGAGGGGGGGGGACCAGGGTGAGCCCAAGTGGCCTGATGGGGACAGAGCCCTGCGGGGGCTTTGGAGGCCGACTGGGGTCTGATTCCCGCTCCAGGGGACGGGACACCAGGGCGCGGGACCTTTCTCTCTCTTTGTGCCCCCTTCCTCCTCTGTGAAATCAGGAGAGCGCTTGCGCCTACCTCATGGGGTAGCAAGTGCACTGGCTTCTCTAAAGCCCTCAGAACAGTACCTGGCGGGGTGAGCACCGACCCCTGAGGGCTCCGGTCAGCCCCAAGCACCTGGATGGGCCTGGACGCAGGGCTGACGAGAGGCCTGTCCTGTGCCTCCCTCGCCGGCTGGGGGAACCTTCTCTGGCAGCCCCCGCAGACCTCCTGGATGGGCAACCCTAGCCCAGAGGATGTGGGACGCAGGCGGGCAGCACGGCGGCCAGTGTGGTCACCCCAACATAAGCAGCTCGGTCAGGGCGCAGAGCCCCGCCCCCAAATCCTGGCTCAGCAGCCGCATGTCCCAGCTGGCTTTCCCAGCAAAGGAAGCAGTGGGCCGTCCACACCTAGGCCAGCACAAGCTACTGCATCCGCCGAGGCCAGGGCTCCGGGCAGCTCTGAGCAGCCGAGGCCCCCACCCGGACTGGGCTTCTGGGGGACAGGAGGAGGGGCAGGAGGCTGCGGGCAGGTGGCGGGGAGAGCACTGGAGATGCCCCAAGTTGAGGAGGGCAGGGTTGCATTTTACAGAGACCGTTCTGGCTGTTGGAGAAGGATAGATCTGGAGGGACCAGGCCAGGGTTGGGGACAGGGGACTGATTAGAGAGTTCTGGTGTTGTCCACGGGGCAGACAGTGGCCCAGACCGAGGCTCAACTTTGGGGATGGAGAGAACAGGAAAGGCCCGTGGTGCAGGCCTGGAGGCGGGGTCCCCATGGGTCTGCGGGAGACAGGGGGTGGCTGGGAGGGCAGGAGCCTGCACCACCCATGGGGCCAGGTCCAACTTCCTGCCAGCCCCCCGCCATGCAGCTGTCACCAGGACCCCAGCCGCCAGGGTCATCCTCCTGAAGGGCCAAGCCCATCCTGGTCACGTCCGTCCCTGGCTGGAAAGCCTCCACGGCCTTGGAGAGGCCATCAAAGCTAATCCACCTCAACTGGGGTCCCGTGTGAGAGGAACTCTGGGGATAGGGCAACGCCTCCCGCGGGGGGCTGTGTGATGGGACTTCATTCCCCACCTGGGTAACCCCCGGCCTCGGTGGGTATGGGAAGTGAGCTCATGCAGAGGGGGAGTGTGTGGGGAGCTGTGGCCTCAGAGGGTCCGGATGTGACAGCAAGAAGGGTCTGGGAGGGACAGGCCTGTCACTGTGTTCATTTCAATCTCACGGACCTGGTTGGGGGGCTGGGATCTTCCCATCACCCAGAGGGGAGCCGGGGCCCCCAGAGGTGAAGCTATGTGCCCGGGCCACAGCTGCTGGCACAACCTGGGCCCTTGGGTGGCTGCCCCATTCCCCAGGCCTGCCAACAGCTCCCAGGCCCCTCCGAGTCCCCGAAAGCCCCCCACAGCCCCCTAAATTCACAAAGATTTCCCAAGGTCTCGCAAGACGTCCCAGATCTTGCAAGGCCCCAGAAATTCCCAAGACCCCTGAGGTCTCCCAAGACCCCCGTGACCCCTCCAAGGCCCCTGAAGACCCATCACAGCCCTCCAAGGCTTCTCAATGCTTCCAGTCCATTCAGAACCCCCCAACTCCCCCCCCAACCTCAGCCCCTGAGGACCTGGGGGTTTCCTAAAGTCTTCCAAGACCCCAAGGCCCCCCCAAAATCCCCCAGACCCCAGATCCCCAAGGTCTCCCAAAGTGCCCTAGGCCCTCCCAACTCCCCCCGTACCTTCCCCCAGTCCTCAGGCCTCCCTCTGCATCTTCAGCCCTCCAGGAGATTCCCTCCACATTCCTTCTCCCTGGGATGTCCCGCTGGGGTTCCAGGGGGTGAATCCAAGTGGTCAGCTGCCATCACTCTGCTGTCTGTGGGTGGGCCTGGGTCCTGTGACCACAAGGCACTGTCACGTGGTGTCAGACGGGGCTGCCCGCTGCTCTGCTGCCAGCGAGGCTGGAGGAGGTCTCCCTCAGGGTCTTGAGCCACCTGCTGCCCTGGACTCCCACTCGGGCACTAGGGCTCCCCTAAACAGGAGAACAGTGCTGGGTGGGGTGCAGAGGGCTGAGGGTGGGGACTGAAGCCCTGAACAGGACTCCAGGTCCCCCTGGAGCCCCGCCCCCCAGCCTGCCCTGCCCATCAGCAGGGGAGCCAGCACCCCCAGCCACACAGCCCTCCCCTCCCAGGGTCTCCCTCTGACCTCACAGTACTGGGGCACAGCTCTGCGTCCTCTCCACCCTCCTGGTCTGGAGGCTGGGGGCTCTGCCCAAACTGCCTCTCTCCAGCTCCTGTCCCTGAACCCACCCGCCAGCTCTCCCCGAAACACACCCACAAGCCCCTCAGCTTCCCACTCTTGCCCACGGGCTGTCACCAAGAGGAGGGAGGAGGGGCCCAGACGGGCCCCACCTCTGTGGGGTAAGAGCTTGCCTGCGGCCTCCAAAGCAGCCTGGGGAACCAGGGACCTCTGAGGTCTGAAGCCCCGGCCTCCTGTCTGTAGGAGGGAAGGGCCAGACGAGGAGGCAGGAGGGTTGGGTCATCGGCTGCCACACATCTGGCGAGTCCCCTCGCCTTGCTGGTCCCCGGTGGCCTCACTGCACCCCTGGGCCCCAGGGCAAGGACAAGCAGTGGTGGGGGTGCTAAGAGCACGGACCCTGAGAGGGGCCACCTGGGCTAGAGCCCTGTGATTCTGGACAAGTTCCCAGCCTGCTGGAGCCCGAGCGTCCTCGCCTGTGAAGCGGGGCTCAGCCTCGGGACAAGTCTCAGGAGTTAGTGTTGACAAGGATTTAAAACATGCCTGGATGAGGATCCCTGGGTGGCTCAGCGGTTTAGTGCCTGCCTTCGGCACAGGGCCTGATCCTGGGGTCCTGGGATCGAGTCCCACGTCGGGCTCCCTGCATGGAGCCTGCTTCTCCCTCTGCCCCCCCATGAATAAATAAATAAATAATATATATATTTAAAAATATTTTATTTATTTATTCATGAGAGACACAGAGAGAGAGAGAGAGGCAGAGACACAGGCGCCGAGAGAGGCAGAGATGTCGGAACCATGCTGGCTGCTGTGTCTGCTGGGACCAAGGGTCTGAAGTGACTTCACCACACGGCTTGGTGGGCACTGAAACCCGCTCGGGTGACCCGCACGCTGCACCTGCCTGGCACTTCCCCGGGGTGGGGGGCGTCCATGGCACTGGCCAAGCTGGGGTCTGGGGTCTGGAGTCTGGTGGGGGGGACAGGGGTGGGTTGACGGCTTCCCCACTCCGCCCCACTCCCATACCGTGGCTGACTCCTGAGGTTGGGGCTCCGCACATCACCCGTGAGGTGAGACCCCTGGAGGCCCGGCCTACCCCCCGCCCCCCACGTGGGGCTTCTGTAGCGTCATCCCCTCCATAGGCACCAGCCCTCACCAAGGCCTGAGGCCACACTAAGGTGCTGCTGAGCGCCAGGCTGGGGCCTGGGGCCTGCCTGGGCAGGGATTCGGCCCAGTGAGCTACACCGACTCCCGGGAAGCCCGCCAACACCCACGCCAGCCTGCCTGGGCACACCCCTCCGCTGCCGGCTCTCTCTGATGCCGCCCTCAAGGCCTGGGGCAGCTGTCACCTCCTCTGGGCCGGGCCGGGGGTCTCCATGGGGTCCTCAGCCTTGGGGCTTCCTGATGAAGCAGGCAGTTGTGTGTGACAGAAAAACCCATGCAGACCAGCTTAAGCAGTAAAGGAAATGTGTTATTCGTGCCTGTGTTGCAGAGCCCAGGGTGTCCTTCAGGCACAGCTGGATCCAGGGCTCAAAGGGCTCAGTTTCTTTTGTGTTGTCCCCATCTTATGGCTGTCCCAGGCCAACATTCTCCCCTGTCAGTGGCCCCAGGTTTCCTCTGCCCAGATGTTCTAACAAAAGTTTCAGATCCAGGCCTCCTCAGTTGTGGGACAGGTGGCCAGGGTCATACGTACACCCCTGAAGTGTGAAGGGCTGGGTCAGCTCTACCTGGACCACTGACCTGGGGTCAGTGGGGAGTGGAGAAGGGGCGCAGTTAGCAGTCAAAGGAGGGATGGAGCAGGCCAAGCACCTACACAGCCATCCCCCTTGTTGCAGCGGGCTCCCCAGGGGACATCCTGCTGTTGGGCAGGAAGAGGGTCTGAGACCTCTGTCTCCCCCGTGCCATCGCCCCACATGAGGCCACCAACCGGGTAAGGGCTCTAGCACACTGGCTTTGGGTGAGGTCCTCAGGGCCACCGCACACGTTTGCTCTGCCTGGGACAGCCTGCGACCTCTCCCTCCTCCAGTGAGCACCCCCACCCCGCAGATCAGGAGCTCGGGCACCTACTTATAGACTCTCCCTCTCTCTTCCGGGCCTCCTTACCCCTCTTCCGTGCCTTCTGTCTCCTTGTCTCTCTGTGCTGCCTCCTGGAAATCTCCTCCAGACCTACGCTCCCCTTCCCTGATTCTCTCTTCAGCTGTTTACTGCATGGAGGTTAGAGTTTCAAAGAATATATTTTCATTGGTAATAGTGATTTTTGTGTTTTTCTCCAAATGTGCCTGGTCTTTCCAATTTTTAGACATATATTATTCCCTTTTTTTAAGATTTTTTTTATTTATTCATTTGAGACATACACAGAGAGGGAGAGAGAGAGCACAAGCAGGGGGAGAGGCAGAGGCAGAGCGAGAAGCAGGCTCCCAGGACCCCGAGATCAGGACCTGAGCTGAAGCCAGACGCTCAACCATCTGAGCCATCCAGGTACCCCTGTTCCCCCACCCCTTTTTTTAAATCATCTTCTTTATATCATTTTTTATGGCTTCCTCTATTTCAGACACTCAAACATTTGAAGTTCTGAGCATCTAAATCTTTGTCATGATGGTTTGTTTCCTTGGGTTTTGTCATCTTTTTATTGTGAGTTTATGTTGGATGCTGCTTTATCTGTAGGAATCCTGAAGGCCTAAACTGGGATGCTTTCCTCCAGAAAGCTTCTGTTTGCTTCTGTAAATCACAAGGGGGGACTTTTTTTTTTTTTTAAGATTTATTTATTTATTTTGTGAGAGGGAAGGGAGGGGCAGTGGGAGAGGGAGAGAGAATCTCAAGCAGACTCCCCACTGGATGCACAGCCTGATGCAGGGATGCAGGGATGCGGGACTCTATCTCGGGACCCAGAGCAGAAACCAGGAGCTGGACGCTTAACCAGCTGAGCCACCCAGGTGCCCTGGGTCTGTCTCAGTAGTTTAGTTCGGTCTTTAGGTCCTTTATTGGGAGGGTTTTTTTTTGGGGGCGGAGGAGGGAGGGAGGCGGGGGGGAGGGAGGGAGGGAGGGAGGGAGGGAGGGAGGGGGGGAGGGAGGGAGGGAGGGAGGGAGGGAGGGAGGGAGGGAGGGAGGGGAGGGAGGGCGGAGGAGTGGAAGTGGAGGGAGGGATGGGGGGGGGAGGGGGGAGGGAGGGAGGGTGAGGGAGGGGGAGGGAGGGGAGGGAGGGTGAGGTGAGGGAGGGGTAAGGTCTTGCGGTCTTTAGGGCTGTCGGTCGTTAGTTCTTTCGTCGTGCGTTTCGTTCTTTTGTCTGTCTTTCTTTCTTTCTTTCTTCGTTCTTTTATTTCTGATTTCTTCTTTCATTCTTTCTTTCAGATTTTACCTATTTATTCATGAGAGAGAGAAAGGCAGAGACACAGGCAGAGGGAGAAGCAGGCTCCCTGTGGGGAGCCCGATGCCGGACTCGGTCCCTGAGCCGAAGGCAGATGCTCAACCCCTGAGCCACCTAGAGGTCCCTCAATTTAATTTCTTACTCAGGATTTCCTTGTCCAGGGGGATAGAGTACATGTAATTTCAGGACTGCATGGGAGCAGACCTGTGATTGCAAATTCTCAATTTGTATCTTTTTAACTTAAAATGGAGTAGAGTTGACATATAATGTTCTATTAGTTTCGAGTGCACAAAATAGCAATTCAACAGTTCTATACTCACCACAGAAGTGTAGTCACCACCTGTCACCATAAACAGTTATTACAATATATTTTTTAAAGACTTCATTTATTTATTCATGAGAGACACAGAGAGAGGCAGAGACCCAGGCAGAGGGAGAAGCAGGCTTCCTGCAGGGAGCCCGATGTGGGACTCGATCCCGGGACCCTGGGGTCAGGCCCTGAGCCACAAGCAGACGCTCAATCGCTGAGCCACCCAGGCGTCCCCGGTTATTACAATATTACTGACTGTATTCCCCACACTGTACTTCTTGTCCCCGGGACTTATTTATTTTATTCTTGGAACTTTGTACCTCTTAATCACTTTCACCCATTTTGCGCCTCCCTCCAGCCCCCCTCCTCTCTGGCAACCACCCGTTTGATCTCTGCAGCTACGATTCTGCTTCTGCTTTTTAAAATCGGTTGGCTCATTTGTTTTGTTTTTAAGGTTCCACATAAAAGTGAAATTATGTGGCATTTGTCTTTCTCTGACTTCATTTAACGTAATATCTTCGAGGTCCATCCATTTGCTGGAAAGGACAAGATCTCATTGTTTCTATGGCTGAGTGATACCCCATTGTGTACGAACACACCACATCTTCTTTATCCATCTGTCCATTCATCTCCCTTGGGGGGCCACCATATCTTCTTGGATATTGTAAATAATAGACACAGGGGTGCAGAGACCTTTCTGGATGAGTGTTTTCATTTTCTTTGGGTGCATACCCAGCCGTGGATTTACTAGATCATATGGCATCTCTACTTTTATTGTTCGAGACACTACTAATGTATCGACCACAGTGGATGTTTTTTTTTCTTCTTTCCTTTCTTCTCTTCCCCCCCTCCCCTTTTTTTTTTTTTTTTTTTCTTTTTTTTTTCTCTTTTTTCTCTTTTTTTCCTTTTTCTTTCTCTTTTCTTTACTCCTTCCTCTTCTTTTTTCCTTCCTTCTTTTCTCTTTTTTCTTTTTTTCTCTCTTTCTTCCTTTTTTTTTTTCTTTTTTTCTTTCTCCTTTTTCTTTTTTTCCTTCTTCCTCTTTTCTTCCTTCTCTCCTCCTCTTTTCTCTTCTCTTCCTTCTTTTTTTCTTTTTTCTTTTTCTTTTTTTTTTTTTTTTTTTTTTCCTTTTTTTTTTTTTTTTTTTTTCTCTCTTTTTTTTTCCTTTTTTTTTTTTTGTGATTTTTTTTTTTTCTTTTTTTTGTTTTTCTTTTTTTTTTTTTTTTTTTTTTTTTTTTTTTTTTTTTTTTTTTTTTTTTTTTTTTTTTTTTTTTTTTTTTTTTTTTTTTTTTTTTTTTTTTTTTCTTTTTTTTTTTTTTTTTTTTTTTTTTTTTTTTTTTTTTTTTTTTTTTTTTTTTTTTTTTTTTTTTTTTTTTTTTTTTTTTTTTTTTTTTTTTTTTTTCTCTTTTTCCTTTTTTTTTTTCTTTTTTTTTTTTTTTTTTCCTTTTTTTTTTTTTTTTTTTTTTTTTTTTTTTTTTTTTTTATTTTTTTTTTGTTTTTTTTTTTTTTTTTTTTTTTTTTTTTTTTTTCCTTTCTCTTTTTCTTTCTTTCTTTTGTTTTTCTTTTCTTTTCTTTTTTTTTCTTCTTTTCTTTTTTTTTTTTCCTTTTTTTTTCCCTTTCTTTTTCTTTTTTCCTTTTTCTTTTTTTTTTTTTTTTTCTTTCTCCTTTCTTCTTTTTTTTTTTTTCATATCTTTTTTTTTTCTTTCTTTTTTTTTTTTTTTTTTTTTTAACTTTTTTTTTTTTTCTTTTTTTTTTTTTTTTTTTGTTTTGTTTTTTTTCTCTTTTTTTTTTTTTTTTTTTTAATTTTTTGATATTTTCTTCTCTCTTTTTTTTCTTTTTTTTTTCTCTTTTTTTTTTTTTTTTTTTTTTTTTTTTTCTTTTTTTTTTTTTTATTTTCGCTTTTTTTTTTTTTTTTTTCTTTGGGTGCATCCCAGCCATTGTTTTGTGATTATCTCTACTTTTTTTCATCAATATTTTTTGATGTTTTTTCCGCCCAGTTTGCATTCCCACCCATGGTGCACGGGGGTTGCCTTCTCTCCACATCCTCACCAACACTTGCTATTGCTTGTTTTTTTAATCTTAGCCACCCTGACAGGTGTGAGGGGACATCTCATGTGGTTTTGGTTTGCACTTCCCTGATGATGAGGGATGTTGAACATTTCTTCATGCGTCTGTGAGCCATCTGGGTGTCTTCTTTGCAGAAACGTTTGCTCAGATCCTCTGCGATGGTTGTGAATTCTCAAGGGAAATGATCATTGTCATTAAATATCTTCTGTCTGGAGCCCTGAACCAGACGCCTGGATTTCCCAGCAACCGGAGCTAAACCGGACCAGAGAGGCTCCAGCCTGGTTCATGCAGAACCTGCGGCAGGTGAGCCATGGGTAGAGATCTCACCACGCTGGCCGTTTGCAAAGCTCTCAGAGGGGTCCTGGGCTCCGGGGTGACAGGGAGAGACAGGCTTCGAGCCAGTTCCCACTGTGCGTCCCTCAGCAGGCTGCCCGGGCTCTGTGAGCCCCTTCCATGTGGGTGAAGCTCCCCAGCAGGGGTATCAGCAAGGCAGTGGAGCTGAGCGGTGGTGAGTTCTCAGCCGGAGCTGGCAAAGGCCAAATCAAACACCCTCGCGGTGGAAGAGACAGAGATGGAGTTCTTCCCTGGGTGCGCAGCCGGAGAGCCACAGGACTGGAACCCGGGCCCAGGCTGCCCCGCCAGGTCCAGTCCTCTACCTGCCACCACCCAGCTGGCCTCCCCGGGGAGCTCTGTTGCACAGTGGGCTGCTGAGCAACGTGCCTGTCAAAGGAGTGACTCTCAAATGCTGTAATTTCTGTTTATGGAAAGACGAGAGAGCAGAAGTCTTCCGGGAATGGATGCCTGGGGCAGGTCACCTCCTCCCTGCTCCAAGGAAACCCCTGGTGGGGCTTTGGGATGCCCTCACCTCTCACAGGCCTCCTGTGTGGATGTGAGCAGACATCCTTTCAGCCTGGCTCTGCTGTCTGCACCTGCGCTTTCTGGGCACCACCTCTAGTGCATCTGGGCTAGTCCACCGATCTCCTTCCCAACCCTCGCTACTCTCCCAACCACCCCTGACCTGTCCATGTCCCTCTACAGCTCTACATCCCCAGCGCCCGTAGCATAAAGGCTAGACTCCTTAAGCAGCACCTGCCTGCCTCTGGCCTCATCCCCAACCTCTGCTCCCCACGTCTCACCCTCAGTAGTGCTGACCTGCTTATACTCTCTACCCACCCTGACACACACACACACACACACACACACACACACACACACACACCGTGTTCTGTTGCCTCCAGCTAGAATTCCACATTCCCGTCTAGCTGGTGAACTCCTAGTCATGCTTCAAGGCCTGACTATCCCAGAAAGCTTTCTCAGACACCTTTCTCCCTCACAAGGGGGAGACAACACTTTCTCTCTGGATGACTGTGTCCCGCGGTTTTATCCCACAGTATTTTGACTAGCATGTGTCCAGTAGGCTGAACTCAGCAAGGGCATTGGATGGGCCCCACGTCTAGGACGGAGCTGGTTGCCAGGAGGTGCTCAGAGTGAGTGTGGCCCAGGTGAAATGTAGCACCCTCCCATCTGTACACGTGTGGTGAGGGTTTGGGGGTCACAGTGGCATCCCTCAGAGGCCAGCCTTGGGAACGCTCCGGCCTCTGCTCTAGAACAAAGGCCTCCTTTTTCTCCCAGGAGCACACTGGTCAGGAGTGACTGCTGATGAACGGAGGCTTCGGGCTTCTGCGGATAGCACTGCCCCGTTCTTTGGCCGCATGAGTGGGGCTTCCCCGCAGAGGCCCCTAGCTCAGCCCCTGCATGGCAGCCGAAGAAGTGTCCCCCCTGCGGATGACCACTTGCTGATCTCCCAGGCCCAGGACTGTGTTGTTGTTTGCAGCCGAGGAATTAAGGTTGCAGGTGGAACTGGGACTGCCAACCCACTGACCTTGAAATGGGGAGATCACCCTCCATCCTCTGGGTGGGTCCAGTCTAACCAGATCCTGAACCGTGGAGGGCAGGAGAGTGGCTTCAGGGCGCTGCGACCTGAGAAAGGCCGCTGCTGGCTGAGGCCCTGGGGGCAGGTGGTCTCATGAAGTCAGGAAAGACAAGAAAACAGGTTCCCCCCGGGAGCCCCCAAGAACGATGTGGTGCTGCTGACGATTCGATTTAACCCTCAGGAGAGTCCGTGTGTTGCTCTGAGCTGCGGAGTCTGGGGGTGTTGCTTTGTCAGCCACAGGCATCAGGTACAGACCGAGGCCTAGAGAAAAGGGAGGCGGCCAAGCCCACCGCCTGTGGCACTGCCAGGCCTCTGACTCCCTGCCCGGGGCTCCTGGCCCTGCCCGCCCGCCTCCTCGGGCCACAGGACAGAAGCCCCAGGAAACACCCGCCGTCCGTTGGGCCCAGGGCGAGGGGGGACAGAGCACACCATGGCCACTTTTTGAGGGCGCCAGCAAATGCGCAAATCTGGTGCACAGAGAAGCACATGGGCCTCGAATCCTGCAAAGCAGCCCATTAACCGGTTTTGACAAAAGTTGGAACTTGCAGGAGCCGAGGGCTCATCCTCCTGTCCGCCCCCGCCCCCCGCCCCCGTCCGCTTGGGGGCAGGCGGCGGCGGGCCGCGGATGTGACTGGATCTGCCATCCTTAGTCCTTAGCTTCCTGGCGCCCTGGGCACCTCCCGGGTGCACCTCCTGTGTCCAGAGCCAAGCCCGGTGGCTCCTGCCTGTTCCTGGTGTCCTCACCCATCCTCTTCCTTTTGATCAGGGCAGGGGCCACGCTCCCTGACGAGCTGCAGGTCTCAGCACGCACACCGAGTTCCAGTAATGCGTGACTCATTGCCCCTGCCCCTCAGTGGGCCCTCCCCTGCCGGCAGGGCTGCTGGGCCCCGGGCCTGGCCTGCCGCCTGGGTGGGACCCAGGACACGGGCTGTGTCCCTACCTCCCCCGGGTGACTCCAGGAGCCTCCAGGGACTCAAGCCAGCTCTTTCCCTGGGGATCTCAGTGACCTCTGTATGAAAAGAGTTTCCCTTGGGGTGGAAACATGAGGGGATGCCTTTCCTCCTTGGTTGGTCTGGGCACCAGGAGCCCATTGGCATTGGTGGCTCCCCAGGGCCCAGAGGGGTCTTAGACTACCCCCCCCAGCCACCCGCAGTTGCCAGATGGCCAAAGTTCCCATGCTTCTTGGAATTTGGGGTTCCCTCGGAGTCTGGATGACCCACCCCCAGGCTCTGGGGGATGGACAGAGGTGGCCGGTTCCTTCAGACTCAGGGTCCTGGGCAAGCACCCTAGGCTGGCCGGCTCCACCTCCCCTGTCCTCTGAGCAGCTAGTTGTCCTTCCCTGCTCCTCTGGGTGACCAGAGCCAGGAGGCCTGTGTAGTGTTTCCAACACGTGCCCATGGCAGGCGGCTGGACTCTGGTGTTGAGTGCTGAGGAGCTGGGGCAAGCAGTCATTGCCTCATGACGATGGCAAAAATAGCAGTGATCTTTCAGGCACGGCTCACAGGAGCCAATCCTTCCCGGGTGTAGCGTCCTTCCCTGCAGCATGCTTTTCTCTCTCAGATGAGGACACCAAGGTCCCTCCTGGGAAGGGGACAAATGCAGGGGAGGAGGGACAGCTTGGCTCCTAGGCTTTGCCACCCTGGTGTGGAAGGAGCCTGCTTCTCCCTCTGCCTGTGTCTCTGCCTCTCTCTCTGCGTCTCTCATGAATAAATAAATAAAATCTTAAAAAAAATTTTTTTAAAGAAGCTATAATTAGGCTTTAGGAACTTTCCTTACTTTGTCTGGGTCTCCTCCATTCCCGTGGAGTCACTAATGAAATCATGCCTGCCCACGGTCACGACGTGCTCATCTCCCCTGCACCCTGAGAATGTCCCACAAGCTGAGCAAGAGAAACAAAGGAGAGGTGCCTCCCAGGTCACCCTCTTCCCTCTGAGAAGACCACGGGCAGGTGGGAACTTCCCAAGGTGGACATGGGGGCCTCTCCATCTCTGCCTCCCCATACCCCCGGGGGCGCTTCTCACTAAAAATTCAGTCTGCCCCTTGAAGGCTTTTCTGTAGACAAAACTGCTCCAAGGAAGAAGGCCCCGGCATGTGCTCCCACATGGAGTCAGAGGAAGGAGCCCGTGTGCAGGTGGGTAAGAGCCAGAGGGGTCCCGTCGCTTGGGCCCCGTCGCTAGGGAGGGCCCTGGTGGCTCTGTTTCCCCCAACCCCACTTTTACTCCAAAGGCAAGTCCTGCTGACTCCCCTCCAAACCCCAGCAGTCCCATCAGGGGGGCTGGACCCTGGACCGTGGCCGTGATCTTCCAAATCTACCTCCCATCAGCCAGAGTGATGGTTTGAAGGCTCAGGCCTGCATCCCTGTGTCTCCTGCGCTCAGCTGTCTCAGGTCTTCCCATCAGGCGCACAAAAAGAACCAAAGTCCTGGCTGCGGTCGGTGTGACCCCCCGCCCCTCACTGTCCTCCACGCACAGTGGCCTCCGACACCCCCAGCACACCCACATCTGCCTCAGGCCCTTTGCACTTGTTATCTTTCCTACGCCTACTGTGCCTCTCCTAGATGGTCCTCGGGCCCCTTCGTCACCTGGAAAGGCCTTTCCAGATCACCTCGCCTCAAAGAGCCCTCCCACTGCTCTGTCCCCATTGCTCTACTCCATTTTCTTCTCCTGGCATGGAACGTGTCCTGTGTTTACTGTCGGTATTGTCCCACACAGATGGCCTCTCCACGAGGCCTGTTGTGTTAGCCATGCCATTGAACGGACAGCGAACAGGGAATAGGAAGGAGGGAATAAATGCATGTGTGCACGCAGAAGGGAAGGAGCAGTGTACTGGTTCCCTGGAGTACCCCCTGCCTCGTGACTGCTGGTGGGGGGGAGGATCTTCCCACAGGGAAGGTGCTGGAGGTTACGGTGGACAAGCAGAGGCCACTGGCTTCTCACTCTGCCAATTCCACCTGGGACAGAAGTGCCCCTCCCTGTACCTAGCAGGGACCGAGGAAAGTCCCCCAGGAAAGTCCCCTGTAAGCCATTAATGACAATGTGCTTGGGTCACAATGTCCAAACATAAAAATAATGATTTTGGGGCGCCTGGCTGGCTGTCGATTAAGCATCTGCCTTCGGCTCAGGTCATGATCCCAGGATCTTGGGATCCAGTCCCGTGTCCTGCTCCCTGCTCAGCGGGGAGCCTGCTCTCCCCCTTTCTCTGTGCATGCACACTCTCTCTCAAATAAATAAATCTTTTATTTGTTTGTTTTTTTATTTTTTTTAAATGATTTTATTTATTTATTCATGAGAGATACACAGAGAGAGAGAGAGGCAGAGACACAGGCAGAGGGAGAAGCAGGCTCGATGCCCAGGGACTCGATCCCAGACTCCAGGATCACGCCCTGGGCCGAAGGCAGGCACTAGACCACTGAGCCACCCAGGGATCCCCATTTGGTTTTTTTTTGTTGTTTTTTTTTTTAGTTTTTATTTATTTATGATAGTCACAGAGAGAGAGAGAGGCAAAGACACAGGCAGAGGGAGAAGCAGGCTCCATGCACCGGGAGCCCGACGTGGGATTCGATCCCGGGTCTCCAGGATCGCGCCCTGGGCCAAAGGCAGGCGCTAAACCGCTGCGCCACCCAGGGATCCCTATTTGTTTGTTTTTTAAAAAAGGTTTTATTTATTCATGAGAGACACACAAAAAGAGAGAGAGAGAGAGAGGCAGAGACAGAGGCAGAGGGAGAAGCAGGCTCCCTGCAGGGAGCCCGCCCAATGTGGGACTCAATCCCAGGACCCTGGGGTCACAACCTGAGCCGAAGGCAGATGCTCAACACTAAGCCACCTGGGGGCACAAATAAAATCTTAAAAAAAATTTTTTCAAAACAGATTTTGTATGCAATTTTTAAAATTTATTTTATTAAGAAATTATTTTATTATTTTTTAAAGATTTTATTCATTTATTCATGAGAGACACAGAGAGGGAGAGGCAAAGACACAGGCAGAGGGAGAAGCAGGCTCCCTGCAAGGAGCCCGACGTGGGACCTGATCCTGGGACTCTAGGAGCACCCCCTGGGCTGAAGGCAGGCACTAAACCACTAAGCCACCCAGGGATCCCCTGTATGCAAATTTTTTAGGGGTTTTTGCGTGTAATTTTTTTGTTTTTTGCCTTTTCGTCCTCCACTTAAAAGGAAGGGAGGTCATTCAAAATAGTCAAAAGGCGGAAACAACCCACATACTCACCAGGTGATGGATGGATACGCAAACGTGGTATATTGGCCCAATGGAATATCCGGCAGCCATGACAAGAAACAAAGTCCTGATTTGTGGGGGAATCCTTGAAAACAGGATGCTCAGTGAAAGGAGCCAGTCCCAGCAGGCCACAGGTTGTAGGATCCCATTTACAGGAGATGTCCACAGAGGCAGAGAGAAGATGGGTGGCTACGGGCAGGGGGAGTGTGCAGGTTGGGGGAGACCGCTAATGGCATCAGCTTCTTTACAGGGCAATGACAACGTTCTGGAATTGGATCGTTGTGATGGTTCCACAACATTGCAAATACGCTACAGAACACGGAGTTGTAGGCCTTTAAAAGGGTGACTTTTATCCTGTGTAAAATAGAATCTTAAAAAAAAGAAAAAAAAAAGAAGGGGCCAGCCTGGGTGGCTCAGTAGTTTAGGGCCACCTTCAGCTCAGGGCGTGATCCTGGAGACCCGGGATCGAGTCCCATGTCGGGCTCCCTGCATGGAGCCTGCTTCTCCCTCTGCCTGTGTCTCTGCCTCTCTCTCTCTGTGTCTCTCATGAATAAATAAATAAAATCTATAAAAAAAAAAAAAAAGAAGGGAGCTATGCTGAGGGGAAAAATAATCACGAGAGATGACATGCTTCCCCACCTTGGCTTCAAGATGTTGGTGTGTGTGACGGGAGCAGGAAATGACAGGAGCAGGTGCCTCCACCCTCCACTACCCAGCAGGCCGGCCAAGTGCTGAGTCCTCAGGGTGGCACCTGTGTCCCCCCTGCCCAAGCCGAAGCAGGCTCTCCTGGGTTCCATCCCTGCTTATGGAGGCCTTCCTTGGTTCTGGGGAGCCCCCCACGGCCTGCTCCCCTCCCCTGCAGGGGCTCGGGTACTGGACTGGGCCCTTCCTGGTCTGCCAGCACAGGTCATTCTTCAGGGGTTGGTGACCAGACCCGAGGTGTTTGAGTTCCAGCACCTGCCTCACCACCCCCCACCCCTGCCATGTGCCATGTACTCTGAGCCTCACTGTACCATGTGTCCAGCAGAAGGAGAGGGGCCCCCCCTAACCTGTGGAGAGGCCCAGGAGCCCCCGGCTGTGGTCAGGAGGCTGTGTGGCCCAGGCCGGACTCTGGGCTGTCAGGGGTAAACTCTCAGGGCTGCAGCAGCTGTGTCCGCATGGGCCTGCACTTGGGCCTCTTGCCATCTGGCCATCTGCTCCCTGATGGCGCCCTGGGGGGGCCCTGTGCAGGTAGGGAGGCGGTCACCCTGTCTTCAGTGGGGCAGCAACCGTGCTCGGCCACTAGAGGCCAGTACAGCCTGAGCGGACGCAGGTGGGCCTGCCAAGACCTGCTCAGTGTGCAGGAGGACATGGGTGGGGCCCCAGGCTCCCTGGAGTTGCCCTGGCAGCTGGGGACACAAGACCTGTGCCCGCAGTGCTTCCAGTCAGTCTGCAGAGTGGGACTTCCAGAGTCTTCCAGAACCTTCCTGCAGCCGAGGCGGGCCTGGTGCAGATGGGTCAGGTGCTGGCCTCTCAGGGAGTAACCTGAGGGAGTCAGGCTTCCAGGAGGACCTTCACCCAGGGGCCCCAAACCCTAGTCCAAAGGCCTGGGAGCCTGAAAGAGATTGCAGCATTTCTTTCTTTCTTTCTTTTTTTTTTTTTAAGGGTAAGGCAAGAGATACTTTTTTTTTTTTTTTTTAAGTTTCATTTATTTATTTCAGAGAGAGAGAACGAGCAGAGGGAGCAGGAGAGGGAGAGGGAGAAGCAGACTCCCTGCTGAGCAGGGAGCCTGACGTGGGACTGGATCCCAGGACCCTGAGATCATGACCTGAGCAGAAGGCAGACGCTTCACCAACTGAGCCCCCAGGTGCCCCAGGGTCTCCTCTGTGTCCCATGTTTTGACTTTTGGGATTTCTCACCCGTCAAACCCCACCAGACACGAGGGAAGAGGAGCTCAACCAACTCTGTTTGCAAGAGGTTTTTCCCTCTGAATTCCAAAAAGACAGCAAAGCGGGGTCCCAGCCCAGACTTGCTTTTCGGCTTCCACCACTGGGGCGTCTTCTTTTACCTCCTCACCATTGGAAGATTGGCTCTGGGATTCTGTGTGTGTGTGTGTAAGGAACAGATTCCAGAATTCACGTGGGTTCTGGTTTGAGCCCCTAGCAAAGAGTATTTCGAGAGGCTTTTCAGAATATGTACAACATTAGAGATTCACAGCTCCTTTTTAATTAATTAATTTTACTGTATTGTATTTTTAATTTAAATTCAATTTGCCACCATGTAGTATAACACCCAGTGCTCATCCCATCAAGTGCCCCCTCCTCAGTGACCATCACCCAGTCACCCCATCCCCTCACACAGATTCACAGTTTCTGCCTTAAAATTTTTTTGTTTTATTTATTTTTTAATTTATTATTATTATTTTTTAAAAGACTTTATTTATTTATTCATGATAGACAGAGAGAGAAAGAGAGAGGCAGAGACACAGGCAGAGGGAGAAGCAGGCTCCACGCAGGGAGCCCGATGCGGAACTCGATCCCGGGACTCCAGGATCACGCCCTGGGCCAAAGGCAGGCTCTGAACCACCCAGGGATCCCCAAATTTTCTGTTTTAAAGCCCTCACTTGGGCAACCCAGGAGGCTCAGCAGTTTAGCGCCGTGTTCAGCCCAGGGCATGATCTTGGAGTCCCGGGACCGAGTCCCACGTCGGGCTCCCTGCATGGAGCCGCTTTTCCCTCTGCCTGTCTCTGTCTCTCTCTGTCTCTCTCTCTCTCCTCTCTGTGTCTTTCATGAATAAATAAATAAAATCTTTTAAAAATATATAAAGCTCTCACTTTGCGTGAAGCATCTCAGGGGCGTGTGCAAAATAAAAATGTCAATGACATTCCCTGCGCCCCTGAGCCTGTGAAGGGGCAGGAGCTCCAGAATAAAAAGCATTAGACAAGCAGCCTCTCCCGGCACAGGCATCACTGCGGACCTCCAAGTCCTTGTGCCCTCGTGTGACCCTCCTCTCCCCACTGAAGGGCCTCAGAGTCAGCGAGTGGCCTGTCGGTCCTCAGAGATGGTGGGTACCTGGGGGAAGGGAGGAGAGGCTGCTGCCTGGAGCCACCCCCAGGGGCAAGGGCAATGAGCCAGACACAGCCCCACAGATGGTGCTGTAAAGACAGGCCACCAGGCATGCGACCTCAGGTCACTTTCTGTGAACACACTGGGTGGACTGGATCTGGGCCCTAGCACAGACCCCTCTTCTCCCCCCGGGAAACTGGATGGAAGTCACAGCCTCTGCTTTCCCATGAGCAGGGGCATGGGCACGAAGCCTTCAGCCATGACCACCGAGGCCGTGAGGAGACAGCATGACCTGGTGCTCAGTGACAATGACATGGCAGCAGGAGAGGTTAGCCCCTAGGAGAGCTGCACCCATGCCAGGCCTGTGCCAGCCTCCTCACACAGTCTTTTTTTTTTTTCTTTCTTTTTTTAGGAATCTCCATACCCAACATGGGGGCTTGAACTCGTAACCCTGAGATCAAGAGTGGCACGGTCCGCGGACTGAGCTGGTCAGGGACCCCTCTGCAGCCTCAATAATCCTCCAACAAAGCAAGGAATCTAGACTCCTCTTGTCTCCAGCATCTCCTCCAGACTCAGGCCCTGGAGAAGGTCACACAGTGACTTAGTGGCAGAAACATCACTCCTCCAAGATGCCAGCCCTTTGGGATGCGTGCTGTTCCGCTCAAGTAGCTGGAGTCCTTGCGTCATATCACCGGCTGTAGCCCATTTTTACCCCCATCCCTGTTCTTCCACATTGTGGACATAGTACGCATGCATATGGGAAGGTGTGGAAAGCACGTGTGCAGAGTTCGACGCATGATCCTAAAGCCTACGCCCAGCACCCCTCCTGTGGAGGAGTGGACATGTCCTGCTCCCCAGGGCCCCTCCTGACCTGGTTCAAGCCATCCCCTTGCCGTCCCTGAATCTTTCCCCTGTTGGTGTACATTCCTAAACACGCAGTTTGTCCCTGCTCCTGACCCGCGTGTGACTGGAACCGTGGTGTCTCTCGGCCTTTCCCGGGACACCACGTTAGCAAGATCTGTCCCGTGTGTTCCATTGTCCTTCCCGGTCCCTGGGACCAGGAAGTGGCGCCCAGCAGTCCTTGCGGTTACCTTGCAGCCCACAGGTGTCTTATTCCAGGAAGGCATGCCCACACCCAAACTCGTTCACTGTATCTGAATTTTCAAAAACCAGCAAGCACAGTGCAACAGAACCTTTTGTTTATATAAACCCAACCCAACCTACCTAAAGTCCTATTGAGAGACGTGTACTGTGGGGTTCTCTCCAGCCTGAGATCCCCCGGTCCCCCCTCACCCTGGCCTGGAGCTTTCCACTGCAAAGCTCTAGGCTCCCCGTCTTCCCTGCCCTCCCGCCCTAAAACTCCTGCCCTTTGATCCTCCCCAGACAAGACGAAGGTCAGACCCAGGATGTCCTGGTCAGTCACCCCTGAGGGGTAGAGGTTTCTCCTTCCTTCCCCTCCCTCCATGCACACATTTCCCGAAAGGGCTTGCCAGTGGAAACTCCCAGATTAAAAGATTCTAAAGCAAATCTACCTTTAAGGCTAATAATAACCTCTTTAAGTCGTTGCTAATGGGAAGAAAATGCTCATATTTGGCTTTAGCCTAAAGACACCGAAAACCCTGCAACTTTGAGCCACATTGCTTAAGTGTTTTTTGCTCCCCTTCCCCCCACCTGCAAACTCAGCTTGGAAACGTGGAGGCTGGCACCTCCTGTGTGCTAAAGACCTGCTTGAATCGTCTCTCACCCCGTCTTTGATCTTTCTGCCAGGCCGACCCAGCGGAGCCTTCCAGGATGGGGAGACTCCCCCCGGGCGGAGGGACTGGAGTGGGGTCCAGGCGCCCCGAGCTCTACAGAGCAGGAGGGCATCTTCCCAGCCAGGGGTGGCACAGTCCTGAGGCCCCAAGGCGGGTGGGGGGCGCTGGGATGTCCCACAGCCCTAACCCTTGCCCTCCAACCGGGTCCGCTTGGGGCGGGGGGCGTCCGCTTAGTTCTGAAGCCCGCACCCCAATGTGTGTCCCGCACAGGCTGAGGCGCGGAGGGCAGTCCCCAAGCTGCCTCCCTCCGGGTCTCCGCCCCCCCACCCCCATCCCCCCGGGGGCGAGGAGGCGGTGGAAGGGGCAGGCGCCCGCAGGTGGCTCTCGGCTTGGGAGGAGCCGGAGGCCCCGGGACCGCACCGCGCGTCTCCAACGTCCCCACTCCACATCCCAAATGTCACCCCGGGCTGTTCTCCTCTTCCTTTCAAAGTTGCGCTTTCAGCCCGGTGGCACCCGAACCCGGTCGGTTGCCGGTTACGTTTCAAGGTCCAGGGAAGTTCTGTCGGTGAAGCACCGCGGTCTCCGGCGTCGCGCTGCGCGTGCCGCACCGTCCCCGCCCGGGCGCTCCCGGGCACCTCCCGGCACCTCCCGGGCACCCCCCGGGTCCACCTGCGCGGCGGCCGGGGCGGCGGTCTCCGCGGGTCGCTTCTGCCCGCGTGGCGGGGGGGCCGCGGGAGGGGCCGGGGGGCCCGGGCCGCGCCCCCGGGACCCGCGGAGCCGCCGCCCCGCCGGTGGCGGCCGCCGGGGGGCCCCCCTGCCCCGCCTTTCCCGGCCCGGCTCCCTCGGCCCCGCCCCCCGGGGAGGCCGGCAGGGGAGTGGGCCCAGCCTCCAGCCCCCGCCCGGCTGCGCCCCCGCGTCTCCATAGCGATCCTCCCGGCGCGCACCTCGGGGCCGGCTCCCCCCCGGGCTGAACAATACGCGGCGGGGCCGGGGGCGGGGCCCAGCGGGCCGGGGCGGGGAGAGCGCGGCCGAGGGGGCGCGGGCCGAGCGCACCGCCCAGGCAGCGGCCGCGGGGTCCGAGCGGCGCGCTGCGGCCCAGCCCGCCCCGGAGCGCTGCCCCCGCCCCGCCCGGGCCCGCCCCGCTCCCCACGCCGCCCGGCGGAGCGCGCGGGGGCCACCTGGAGCCGCCCGAGCCGCGGCCGCCGCAGGTTGATGCGCGGCGCCCTCCCGGGACGCGCGGAGGAGCCATCTTGAAACCAACTTCGCAAACTTTGGCAAAGTGCGCTCGAGGTGGAAGCTGCGGGGCAGAGCGGGCGCGCGGCCCCCGGAGTCCCCGCCGCGGCCCCCGGGGAGGCAGGGCGCGGGCCGCCCCGCGGGCCCGGGGCGCGCGCAGGAGCCGTCCCCCGGCCGCGCCGGGTGCATGCGGGGCCGCGCCGGGTGCATGGATTGTGCTCGGGCGCCCGGCTCGGGCTCGGGCTCGGGCTCCGGCTCCGGGCCATGGCGCCGCCGCCGCCGCCCGCGCTGCCCGCGCTGCTGCTCCTGGCCGCGGCCGCCGCCCTCCCGGCGCTGGGGCTGCGAGCGGCCGCCTGGGAGCTGCGCGCGCCCGGCGGCGCCCGCGCCTTCGCCCCGGGTGCGGGCTGGGCCCCCGCGCCGGCCGCCGCGCGCACCCCGCGGGCGCTGCGGGAGCCGCCGGACGCGAGCGCCGACGGGCGGGGGCGCCTGGGAGGGCGCCCGCTGCCGCTGCCGCTGCCGGTCCGCCCGGGGGCCCGCTCGAGGGTGCGCGCACAAGGCCCGGGGTGCGGCGCCCGGGAGCGGCGCGGAGCGGCCCCCCGCGCGGAGCTGAGCGCTGCGCTCCCCGGCCCGCCGCCCGGCGCGGTGCTCCGCTTCCCGGCCCCCGGCGGCGGGGCCACGCTGCCCCGGGCGCTCGCGGCCCCGACCCGGCTCCCCGCCTGCAGCGGCCCGCGGCCGGGGCGCTCGGCCCGCCTGCGCCTGCGCCTGCGCCTGCTGTGCGCTCCGCGGCGCGGGGCCGGCGAGGTCCGGGTGGGGAGCCGGCCGCCGAGCCAGGCGCAGGGCCGGCCCCAGGGCCGGGGGGCGCGGAGGGCGCGGCGCGGCGCGGGCGGCAGCACCGCCCCTCAGTTCCCGCTGCCCAGCTACCAGGTGTCGGTGCCCGAGAACGAGCCTGCGGGCACCGCGGTCATCGAGCTGCGCGCGCACGACCCCGACGAGGGCGAGGCGGGGCGCCTGAGCTACCAGATGGAGGCCCTGTTCGACGAGCGCTCCAACGGCTACTTCCTCATCGACGCGGCCACGGGCGCCGTGAGCACGGCCCGCGCGCTGGACCGCGAGACCAAGGACACGCACGTGCTCAAGGTGAGCGCGCTGGACCACGGCTGGCCGCGGCGCTCGGCCGCCACCTACCTCACCGTCACGGTCAGCGACACCAACGACCACAGCCCGGCCTTCGAGCAGTCCGAGTACCGCGAGCGCGTGCGTGAGAACCTGGAGGTGGGCTACGAGGTGCTGACCATCCGCGCCACCGACGGCGACGCGCCCTCCAACGCCAACATGCGCTACCGCCTGCTGGAGGGCGCCGAGGGCGTCTTCGAGATCGACGCGCGCTCGGGCGTGGTGCGCACCCGGGCGCCGGTGGACCGGGAGGAGGCGGCCGCCTACCAGCTGCTGGTGGAGGCCAACGACCAGGGCCGCAACCCGGGCCCGCTCAGCGCCACCGCCACCGTGCACATCGTGGTGGAGGATGAGAATGACAACTACCCCCAGTTTGGCGAGAAGCGCTACGTGGTCCAGGTGCCCGAGGACGTGGCGGTCAACACACCTGTCCTGCGCGTGCGGGCCACCGACCGCGACCAGGGCCAGAACGCGGCCATCCACTACAGCATCGTCAGCGGGAACCTGAAGGGCCAGTTCTACCTGCACTCCCTGAGCGGCAGCCTGGACGTGATCAACCCGCTGGACTTCGAGGCCGTCCGGGAGTACACGCTCCGCATCAAGGCCCAGGACGGCGGCCGGCCTCCCCTCATCAATTCCTCGGGGCTGGTCTTGGTGCAGGTGCTGGACGTCAACGACAACGCCCCCATCTTTGTGAGCAGCCCTTTCCAGGCAGCTGTGCTGGAAAACGTGCCTCTGGGCCACTCAGTGCTGCACATCCAGGCGGTGGACGCGGACGCAGGTGAGAACGCCCGGCTGCGCTATCGCCTGGTGGACACGGCGTCCAGCTCCTTGGGCAGTGGGGGTCCCGGGACCGAGGACCCCGGCTCTCCTCCGGACTTCCCGTTCCAGATCCACAACAGCTCCGGCTGGATCACCGTGTGCGCGGAGCTGGACCGCGAGGAGATAGAGCACTATAGCTTTGGGGTGGAGGCCGTCGACCACGGCTCCCCGCCCATGAGCTCCTCTGCCAGTGTGTCCATCACGGTGCTGGATGTAAACGACAATGACCCGGTGTTCACCCAGCCCGTATACGAGCTGCGTCTGAATGAGGACGCGGCCGTGGGGAGCAGCGTGCTGACCCTGCGGGCCCGCGACCGAGATGCCAACAGCGTGATCACCTACCAGCTCACAGGTGGCAACACCCGCAACCGCTTCGCCCTCAGCAGCCAGAGTGGTGGCGGCCTCATCACCCTGGCCCTGCCACTGGACTACAAGCAGGAGCGGCAGTACGTCCTGGCGGTGACCGCGTCCGACGGCACCCGCTCGCACACCGCGCAGGTCTTCATCAACGTCACCGACGCCAATACCCACCGGCCGGTCTTCCAGAGCTCGCACTACACCGTGAGCGTCAGCGAGGACCGCCCGGTGGGCACCTCCATTGCCACCATCAGTGCCACCGACGAGGACACGGGTGAGAATGCGCGCATCACCTATGTGCTGGAGGACCCCGTTCCGCAGTTCCGCATCGACCCAGACACTGGCACCATCTACACCATGACCGAGCTGGACTATGAGGACCAGGCCGCCTACACACTGGCCATCACCGCTCGGGACAATGGCATCCCTCAGAAGTCCGACACCACCTCCCTGGAGATCCTCATCCTCGACGCCAATGACAACGCCCCCCGGTTCCTGCGGGATTTCTACCAGGGGTCCGTCTTTGAGGATGCACCCCCATCAACCAGCGTCCTCCAGGTCTCTGCTACCGATCGGGACTCGGGCCCCAATGGCCGCCTGCTGTACACCTTCCAGGGTGGGGACGACGGTGATGGGGACTTCTACATCGAGCCCACGTCCGGTGTGATCCGGACGCAGCGCCGGCTGGATCGGGAGAATGTGGCTGTGTACAACCTCCGTGCCCTGGCCGTGGACCGGGGGAGCCCAGCACCCCTTAGCGCCTCAGTGGAAATCCAGGTGAGCGTCCTGGACATCAATGACAACCCCCCCGTGTTTGAGAGGGACGAACTGGAGCTGTTTGTGGAGGAGAACAGCCCGGTGGGGTCAGTGGTGGCAAAGATCCGTGCCAACGACCCTGATGAGGGTCCCAACGCCCAGATCATGTATCAGATCGTGGAGGGCAACGTGCCGGAGGTCTTCCAGCTGGACCTGCTGAGCGGGGACCTGCGCGCCCTGGCTGAGCTGGACTTCGAGGTGCGGCGGGAGTACGTCCTGGTGGTGCAGGCCACCTCGGCCCCGCTGGTGAGCCGGGCCACGGTGCACATCCGCCTGCTGGACCAGAACGACAACCCGCCCGTGCTGCCCGATTTCCAGATCCTCTTCAACAACTACGTCACCAACAAGTCCAACAGCTTCCCCACCGGCGTGATCGGCCGCATCCCGGCCCACGACCCGGACCTCTCCGACAGCCTCAACTACACCTTCCTGCAGGGCAACGAGCTGCAGCTGCTGCTGCTCGACCCGGCCACCGGCGAGCTGCAGCTTAGCCGCGACTTGGACAACAACCGGCCACTGGAGGCGCTCATGGAGGTGTCCGTTTCCGGTGAGTGGCCCCCAGGGCTCCCGCTGGGCCGCCTGGGGAGCCGCAGGGACCTGCGGGGGCAGAGGGGGCGCCTGACGTGCTGGGGCACATCGGGGCAGGGCCCAGGCAACTCTGGGGCTTTGTGGCCTCCGGTGTGATGGTTGGTGCCGCGAGCTGGGGGCGTGCTCCCCACCGAGGCCAAGGGAGTGGGAGGGGTACGGCCCTGCTTCCCTCAGCATTTTTGCCGGGAGCAGGCCTGGGCTGCTTCAGGTTCAAGACCCGGGCATTTTGGGCGCCTTCCTCAGCACGCTGCGGCTCTGGCTTGTGCCATTAAAACGTGCTCTCCGGGGTTATCGGAGTCGTCTTGGTTTGCTTGGCGATGCTCTGCAGTCAGCCATCTGCCTGTCTGGCAAGATCAAAGGTCACTGCCCGCCCCTTGTGCTGGTTGGAAATTGCTGGATGGTTCCCTGAGTCACCCCGTAATATGACTGGAGTTGATTCCCGCGGTGTCTCTTTTCCTGTCTCCTCCAGATAATAACAATGCGGCTCATGTGTGCCCGTCTGTCTGGGAGCTCTTTGAAAAGCATAGCCTCGTTTGATCTTGGCTTCTGCTCCTGGACACGGGCTTATAATTTGGGTGTTACGGAGAGGCCTGCCCAGTTTGGTGGTGGAGCCGGTGTGGGAATCCGGCTGGCCCGCTCTGGGACTGGAGGTGAGCAGGAGAGGTGGTCTCAGCCCAGCGGGCTAATGCTCGGCAGCAAAGCGTTGATCCTCCATGCTGTAGGCTCCCGTGTGCCTGGCAGGGCCTGCAGGGCCAGGGAGAGGGCACAGGTCGAGGGTGTGGGAATTGGGGGACACAGCGGCTCCTTAAGGGGGCCTGTTTGAGGACGTGGTCAGCTGGTGCAGGCCGGTGATCTTAATCATGAGACCAAACCATCACCAACAAAAGCTTGGAGCCCGGGGGTTGTTTGAGTCAATTGTCTCGGTTGACTCTTTTGAACAATAAGTTATTAGGGCACAGTATCACGGTGGGAGCCCTTCAAGAATTAAAAAGTTGATTTTCTGATTTGTTTTGTTTTCATGGGTGGCTATCACTCATGATACGCCAAGAGTGGCAAACAGGTTCCAGCTTCAGTTGTTTGCTCATAAGATCCAGGACTTACAGGTCCAGTTTTGGAGTGATGCAATCCTTCACCGTGGATTTTGGCGGCACAGTCTCTCTGCAGGTGAACATGTTAGGTTTTGTGAGGTTGTGAATATGAGTAGAGAATATGGAAGAGGCCCGTGGGGTAGATTGTTAACCAGGTTATGGGTATTCCAAGCAACGACCAATTACAAAAAAAGTCTCTTTCCTAAATTCCATTTGCATTTCTTGAAGTTTTTTTTTTTTTTTTCCCTTATGCTACTTTATCTGCTAGATGAAACGGGGTGGAAAATACCCCGTGTAGAAATGACTTGGCAACATCACGGGGTTTTGGTTTCATAGGGGACACATGGGGCTTTAGTGGGAACGGTGGATGCGGAAGCAGGGATGTGGTGTGCATCCGAAGCATCAGGAATGCGCCCCCCCCTCTCATGGCAGCCGGATAACAGGGCTTAGGCTGGATTTCGTTCACAAGAGGGTAGTTACTGAGGGCTGCTTGCCTTCCTGGAGGGCCCACGGCTGGTCGCGAGGACCACAGTCGAAGGCGGGCTGGGGATCTGCGCTCCGTAGGGGACTGTCTTGGTGACCGGGTGCTGGGCTCTGACCCTGTGGTGACGAAGGCTTGTGCCATTCAGGCACTGGGCCTCAGGGGTGGGGCTCCCCAAGAATAAATGGTTACCTTTCCCTGGGTTCTAATTAGACAGCAACAGTTTTATAAACTCTTGCACTGCTGACACTTATTCCTCTGGTAACTGGGCGGTGAGCAGTGTTATGCTTCTTGCTGGAGAGAAAATGCTCGAGGAATTCGTTGCTAAGCTGACTGTTCCAGCGCCAAGTCCTTGCTCAGTGCTGACTCCTTGCTGGGGTTTGAAGTGGGCACCTTGGGAAGCTCTGCAGCCCTCAGACCACTTGCCTGCTACTGAATGTTCCGGAGAAGCAAAGGCTGTAAACTCTCAAATCTGTGATTCCAAACAGCAGAGCATTGTGTAGAAACGACACAGAACAAAAAGATCTATCTTTGAAGGAGGTAGAGTGGATTCTTAGATTTTGTGAAGAAACAATGGGGAAAGCTGTTGTTTGGGACTCACACCCTGTTTTCATTGAAGTGTTATTGGCTTTTCCGAATTTACAGCCCTGCCCTAAAGCCTCCAAGATGACATGCGTTATTACTGCCCTGGGGGTGCTGGATGGAGGAGTGGATTCTGTGGGAGCCAGGCCAGGAAGGGCTGTGTGCACCCAGCAGAGGAGCCTGTTGTGAAGGTGCACACTGGGAAGGGCCTGAGGTGGCCAGGCATGGGAGAGCTGCAGAGTGAGGAGGGCCTACGGGCCTAAGGGGGCCTACGGAGGAGAGGGCCTGCACGGGGCGGGGGGGGGGGGGGGGGGGGGGGGCTGCAGGGAGGACCTGAAGGGGGTAGGGCTGCCGGGAGGGCCTGCTTGGGCAGGGTCTACAGAGGAGAGGGACTGCAGGTGGGGAGAGCCTGCAGGGGGGGAGGACCTGTAGGGAGGAGGGCCTGCAGCGGGGAGGGCCAGCCTCCTGGGGGTGGTTGGGGAGGTCTTCTTTGGGAGTGCTTACAGGAGGGAGTTCCCTGCCTGGGGGGGCCTGGATGGCCTTTCCTTTTGCCAGGTTAGGGGTTTTATTTAGCCCAAGCATTTTGACTGTGAGTAGGTAGTTGGTTTACAGAGCCGCTGAAGAGCAGAACACCATTTGAAAATGCTTTTGAATTAGGAAATAGTCACATTCAAATAACTGCCATTTTTGGAGGACATCCAGCGATACAAAATGCTTATTTTTTGACATGGCAGTTTTTGAACGAGGTTTAAAATTCTGTGATTGGGACCTTCTTATGGACGTTTTATAAAAATCGTGTTTGCATTTTTTTTTTGTTTGCATTTTTCAAAGTGGTCCAGCTGCTAACCCAGCAGGACCCTTCAAGCACTGAATAATTTTCTCTAATCTTTCTAGATGTCAGCTTTTACTAAGGTCTACATTTATAATCCGGCCAGAACATGTGTGTGCCTGTGGGGTTAGGGCAGGACGTGGCCCTCGGTGGGAAATGAGCCTGCGTTTGTGGGCGTTGCAGATCCGCGGATGTGGGACTAGAACGTGTGGGGTAGCGAGTCATTCAGACACGCCGGGAAATAGTGCAACGTGGTGAAATGAGGTTGAGCAAACCCGGGGCGCCGGGGTGGCTCAGTGGGGTGAACGTCAGACTCTTGATCTCGGCTCAGGTCTTGATCTTGGGGTCCTGAGATCAAGCCCTGCGTCAGGCTCCGTGCTGAGCGTGGAGCCTCCTTAAAAAATATAAAGGTCGAGCAAGCTTTCCGTCGTTGACCTTGGTGGGGAGTATATGGCATGAAGTCGCCGAGGCCTCGTGAAGCTTTAGAAAGTATTTGCCTGGTTAAGATACAGGGTATGGCGGGGAATTCTCGACAGGTGATTGCAGACAAGGAAGTAGAGAGGGGGCTACCGTGCCGGGCTGTGTCTGCCGCTTAGTGTTAGGGTCCCTCACCGTGAGATGAGGAAAGGCTGGAGCTGCTGAAGCCGTGTGAGCCGTGGAGCCGACTCCCCGATGACACCCCACGCCCCGGGAGGGTTGGGTGCTTCTCACAGCTGCTAGCATCGAGGGCTTCCCCGTAACTCCGGGGGTAGCCACTTGCTAGCATACTTTCAGAAACAAAAGAGTGTTTGTCCCTTTACTGAGCACCCACTGTATGCCGGCCCCGGGAGCCAGCGTGGCCCTGCTCTCCAGGGAGTTCGGGGGGCGCCGATGAGCCAGTACACGCGGTGAACACACAACTGCCATCAAGGAGGGGGAGATGCAGGAGGAGGTGAGCAGGGTGTGGGGGGGAGCCCCCTGAACCGCACAGGGCTGACTCGGGGGGCAGGGCTCGGTGGCTGGTGGGGGAGATCTCGCTGGAGGCTCGGGTGTGTCTGAGCTGCCCATGGGGAGGTGGCTCCTTGCAGTGAGCTCGGAGGCCGGGGGAGGCGTGGGGGTGGCTGAGGAGCGTGGGTGGACAAGGTGGGGTCTGTGAGGTTAGATGGTGAGACGCGGGGGCAATGACAGGCTTGATCAGCCCACTGCTTCGCGCACCAGGGCCTCCCCAGGTGCGACCTGCCTGCACATGGCATGATCCTGCCCGGTGCAGGGCCCTGGAGGCTTGACGGCACATCCAGGGCAGCCCCGGGATTTGAACCCGGATGGTGGCTTCCAAGCCATGTTCTCTCAGGCTGTGCTTTCCAGAACAAACCAGCTCCAGGAGCACGAGGGTGAGATGAGGGAGGTACCCCTTCGGAGCTGGGGGTCCTTGCAGGGGAGGCCGACTTTGGGAGGGGGGGCACGAGACCATGTATGGTTATGGCACCTCTGACCATTGTCACTAGGATGGCTGGACACATAGGTCTGGGCAGGAGAGACCAGCTGGAGTCCTGGCCAGAGGTGGTCAGCATGGCCTCAGGGTGATAGGACAGTTGTTGCTGGGGGTGGTCAGTGACCAGTCTGCAGGAGCGTGAGGGCATTTGGGCAGGGGATGCGTGTGACAGGAATGGGACCCCGGTGTGGCCTCGAGGAGCCATGGCCCCCGTGGCCTCTGGGCAGTGATGGCTCTGCTCAGGAATAACCACACACAAGGGGACAACGGGAGGGTCAGGGCTCCGGGGGCTGTGGGGTCCCAAAGTGGATCACTTATGGGGGCTGGGTAGCCAGCCTGGGGACAGAGATGTAACTTGAATTAACCAAAGGGAGGTCCTTGGTGGCCCCCGTGAGAGCTGAGTGGTGGGGCTGGGGAGCCCCTCGGAGGAGCAGAGGACAAGCCTATGGGGCTGAGGGCAGGTGGGGTGACCACAGGGACACGGAGCCTGCAGTGACCCAGGCTCAGATGAGGGTCTGGAGGACCTGACCGGTTAACACAGCACCATACAGGCCTTCTGGTCCTTCTACCTACCTGTGCAGGTACTCACCTAGTGCAGGCACCAGACCTTCCAGGGGCACCAGGGGTGAGGACTAAGCCTCAGTGGCCAAGCTGAGTGTAGACAGGGCTGCTGGGGACGGTCCCTTCTACTTCTCTTTGACTCGCAGGACCTGTGATGGGGGAGCAGAGGGTCAGGGGAGGATGGCAGGGGACCAAGGCCACAGTGATGCACAGGAGGGCCAAGGCCACAGAGATGCACAGGAGGGCCAGGGCATCCTATCTCAGCACCGATTACGTGGTGACCTGAAGTCTCCTTGTGGTCCCACCTACCACCCAGAGCGACAGGGAGATTGTTATTTAAATGTAGGAAAGGCTGCAGGCAGGTGAATCCCTTGGAAGGACGGGGGGACAGAGCTCCTGTATGGAAATAGACTGGGGTGTTGGTGTGCTGGGGACGCCCAAGCTCCGTCCATGGCCCCAGCCACTGCTGGAAAGACGTGCACACCTGCCCATGTGACAGCCCCAAGCAGAAAGCCGTCAAGGAAGCGGGTCGGGACGGTGGCTGCCTGGGCCTGGCAGCCTCGTCCATGCCCCGAGGGGCGTGTTGTGTGGCATGGGGCCACGGGCCTCCACCCTGCCAGCACTCGGATGCAAACAGAAGTAGATTTTATCGTGTAGGGCTGGGCGTGTGGAAAATATTCCCGAATCTGGCATGATTCTTCTCTGCTCGCAGCCTTGGGGGTAATAGTTCTCTGGTGTTTCTGCTCCTCCTGTAACCTGAACACACAGGTTCGTAGGAAAGCCGTAGGATTCCTGCACCCTGGGGGTGGGTGGGTGGGGGGTAAGTGAGCCCTGCTCCCTGAGTGTTTGGGGAGGGTCACTGGGGTGGCCTGAGGAAGCATGGAAGGTGTGGGGTCTCAGGGTGTAAGGGGCAGGGAACTGGCCTTGAGTTTGTGGGGGATGACAGGGACCCCCCTCTGCGTCTCCCCTGTGAGTCTGCTGGGCTGCTCTGTCTACACTGTGGGTGCTGTGCCCTGGCTGTCGGTTATTCATGGACTGAGCCCGAGGGGCCTAGAGGGAGGGTCCCCCTGCAGAGACCGCAGGGGACCAGGGGAGGCCAGCACAGAAGACAGGACGCCCCTTAGGCCCCACTCTGGGTCCCTCCGGGCCTTGCTGGGGCCGTGGCCCCGGGGGAAGAGGTCTGCTCCCCTGGCTGTGTTCTCGTGCTTTTGCTTCAGATAAGAACTTGTGAAGACCTTGGTGATCTGTTCCCCTTTCTGGGTGTGAACATTCCAGAGCTGGGAAAAGCCCGTCAGCAGCCCTTCATCGTTCTATCACTCCAGTGAGCGTCTCCTGATGTCCTGGAGATGGGCCAGGGTTTCTCTTAAACGCACACACAGACGTGTACACACATGTGCACACAGAGACATACATGCACACATGCAGTGAACACAGGTACACAGACACACATACATGCAAAACACAATCGTGCACACATACAGACATACATGCACACATATGCATACATGTGGACACATATGTAGACATAGATATAGACACGTGCACAGACGCACAAATACATATGCACAGACACTCATGTATGCATACACGTGAACATACACCTAGACGCAGGTACACACAGAACACAAATACACATGTGCATGGACAGACACACATGCACACACATATGCATACATGTGGACACACGTAAACACATATGCATACAGGTGGACCTACACCTCGGTATAGGTACACACACAAATACGCACATGTGCACGTACAGACATGCATGCACACACATATACATACATGTGGACACATGTAAACACATGCATGTAGGTAGACATACATCTAGACACAGGCACGCACAAATATGCACATGTGCATGCAGAGACATGCATGCACATGCATACGTGTGGACACATATAGACATGTAGACACAGGTACACGTATATGCACAAATACACATAGATGCACATACACATATGTACGCACACACATAGTTTAACCACTTTGGAGGCGGATCGTGTGTGTAAGCCTTCCTTCCAGCCACCCTGACACACCCCAGCAACCTTCGCCGTAGTGAGAGGGTCGTGTTGGGGCCGGGACATCGTGGACCGTGGACTGTGGCCCTCCCATGAAAGGGGTCACAGAAGCCTTTAGCTTGTAGGGTCACCCAGTGGACATCATGATGTCAAGGGTGCCAGGTGTGTGGCGGGTCACCCCCTGTGGCTGCTGGGATGTACCCTGCGGCGGCTCCTCCATCGCGGAGGACAAGCCCAGGTTTCTGCTTCAACCCTGTGGGCTGGGGGAGAGTCCCTCCACCTTCCAGGTGGGAAACGGGTGGGAAAGGACACACGCCCTGCTTTGTGGTTGTGGAAGTGTGAGAGGTGAGCGGAGCCCGCCCAGCCGCTGGCCCTGTCACCAGCCCTGTCACCAGCCCTGTCGGATTCACAGGCCCGGCTCATAGCTGCCGCGGAGCTGACTGCGCAGGTTTGCTCTCCAGGGATGTTCAGATTGTTCCCGACTCTCCACGGTGGCCCAGGGGTGGGGGGCTTCCTGGCCTTGAGGGACCCCACTGGCTTTCCCAGGCCTCCCCCCAGGGCACCCTCTGTCTGCACATGGAGCTGCACATGGCTGTGTGCCTCAGTTTCCCCCCTGCACAGGCTGGCCGGCACCATCCACAGGGTGTGGGGATGCCGTGCTGTCGGGACACGGAGGGACGGGCTGGCCTTCTCCACCCGGTCCCTTTGCTGCGGCCTGACTTTTCCCTCTGGCTGCTGGTTGAGCAGGTGCGAGGACGGCCTCCTGCACCGCCTGGTGGAGGCCTTTCCTCCTCTGAGCCCGTCTGTCCTTTCTGCCTCCCCTGCTGCTCCAGCACGCCAGGACGGTACAGGAGGCCTGTCGCCTTGGAGGGGAATGCAGGCGACTCCGATGGAGGGGAGCTTGGTGCTGTGACGCACTGCCCCCCACCCCCCCGCCTCTTCCCCCAGAGGCAGAGGCCATGTGTCTTGCAGGATGTTAGGACCACAACTGTTTTGAACAAGCCTTGGTCAGGGACTTCAGGTGCCTGTGATAACTTGAGGGGACAGTGTGGTCCAGCCACGGGTGGCCTTGGGGTGGCCTCCTGCCAGTAGGCCAGTGAGCCCTGCTCTCAGAAGGCAATAGCTGCGGGAGTCCCACTGAGGCCCTGAGCTGTTGGACCAGCCTGTGTGGCCCTGTGATGCCGCGTCGCAGCCCTGCCCTGTCCTCCGGCCGCCCCTCACCTGTTGTCTCGTTTCTGCTGAGAGTGTGCAGACTTTCGGTCCCTCCATGGCACTGTGCTGCCTCCACTCCTCTGGCCCTACCCTCTGCCCCCCTCCTCCTCTCCACTTTGAGGTCAAGTGGTCAGTGCCTGACCTCTGCGGACCTGGGGGGATACTGGTCTCAGAGCCAGGACGATGCCCCAAGAGGCCACCCAAGGGTCATCTAAGGGCCCCATCACTACACTGCTTGGGGCTGTGGACCATCCCCCCCCCCCCCCCCACAGCCCCACCTTGTCATCTCTACAGAATCCAGAGACTTCCCATTTTATAGGCAAAGACATAGGCTGCAGAGCCCCTAGCAGTAGGCAGTCAGGCTCCCGTTTTGTGGTCCGGGTCTCTAACCACAGGTGACCCCACCGTGGGCCAGTGGCTAAGCCCTGCAAGGAGGAGCAATGTGGAACGGCAGCCCTGGGGATGCAGGTGTGGGGTGACCCCAAACAGGAGGGCTGTGGGTCATGTGTGCATCATGCCTGATTCCACGGGAGCCCTCCAGGTGAGCAGGGATGCAGCCGCTGCACGATGAGGGCAAGGGGGTCCTGGCAGCTGTCCCGGAGTCTTCGTGGGGCCTCCAGAGCTGTATCATAGGAAACTGTGGAGTGTGGGACCTATGTGCACAGGTGCGGGGAGGGGCCTGAACCTGTGCGGTGGTCAGAGTCAGAGGCAGCGGGGAGGTGGACAGCGCCGGGGGCTCACGCTGAACTCGCTGATGTGCCCTTGGGGCCCTCCAGCTTCGAGAGCACAGATTGTGCTGGCCAAGACCGGCCTTCCTTCCTTCCTTCCTTCCTTCCTTCCTTCCTTCCTTCCTTCCTTCCTTCCTTCCTTCCTTCCTCTCTCCCTCTCTCCATCAATCAGAATTTTTCCTTCTTTTTCAATTGTTTCAACTTCTAGTTCTGTATTTTTGGGGGGAGGGGTTTAAAAAATACCGAATCTAAGTGATACTTGGTTAAGGTAAACTTACAGCAGCTAGTTCAAACAAAGTCATATGCTGTGTTAGCGTTCAGAGATAAGAACTCTCTTGCAGGGTAATAAACTTTTATCAGCAAGTTGACTGTCAAAGGATGGTTTTCACAGAGTAAGGTTGTTCAAGCTGCCGTGCAGCCCCACTTTGGAGACAGCCACATGTGGCCGTGGTCCCCGCAGCTGTCCCTGGCTGCTTTGTGACACATCTCTGGTGTCGGAAAGAGCATGAGGTTTCCCTGGCGGTGAAGCCCAGGTGGCACCCTGGGTGCTGATTGCTAACACTGGTCAAGTTAGCCCCCTCTGGGCCTCAGTGACCACTGAGATGAGATGGTGGGAGGGTCATCACCCAGGACCCTCATCCTGACTCCGACCCTGTAATCGTTTTATAGACGAAGGATCAGAGAAAAACAGAAACCCAGCCTGAAGGTGTGGCTGTGTCTTGGGAAAACTTTTTCTTGCCATGAACATTGCAGCTGCTGAGAAATTACCTCATTTAAAAGCTATCATGAAGTATTTGCGAATCATGGATCTGGTAAGGGGTTACTATCTAGAATACCTAAAGAACCCCTACAACTCAACAAGAGAGAAACCACCCGATTAAAAGATGGACAAAGGACTTGGTTTTTCCAATGAAGACGAACACGTGGGCAACAAGCACATGAAAAAGATGCTCAACATCACTCCTCCTCAGGAAAATGCAAACCAGAACCATAATGAGACACCACCTCACACCTTTAGGGTGGCGATCATAAAAGCAAAACAGAGCAGAAAATAAGGGATGGCTACGATGGGGAGAAATTTGACCCTCACTCCCTGTTAGTGGGGATGTAAAATGGCGCAGTTACCATGGAAGACAGTATGGCGCTTCCTCAAAAAACTACACATTGAATGGCCAGAGGATCCAGGAATCCCACTTCTGGGTATAGACACAGAAGAAGTGAAAGCAGAGCCTGGATCAGGTACTTGCAACAACAAGGTACTCACAGCAACGTGGTTCGTGATAGTCAGAAGGTGGAGGCACCCAAGTGTCCATGGGCAGATGAATGGATGAGCAGAAATGGCATATTCCTACAATGGGATTTTAGTCCCATTTTAGTCAGCTTTGAAAGGGAGGGAGATTGGGACCCGTGCTACAACATGGATGAAAAATTAAGACATTGTGCCCCGTGAAATAAGCCAGGCATGAAAGGACACGTATCGTAGGAGATAATGAGGTTCCTAGGGTGGCCGCGTTCACAGAGACCCGAGGTAGGATGGTGGGCCCCAGGGCTGGGGGAGGGAGGGGGCAGTGAGTGCCTAAAGGGGACAGGGTTTCAGTTCTGCAACATGAAGAGTCCTGGAGACTGATGGAGGTGATGGTCGCACCGCAGCGTGAATATGCTTAAAGCCACCAACTGTTCAAATGTTTTAAAATCTTCAATTTTGTTTGTATTTTACTACAATAAAAAAGTGCTAATAAAACCGTTCTGATCACTTAGGTGCTGGACGTGTGGGAGCAGGTGCCTCTGCCTGTGGTTTCGGGCACATTGTTTGCACCGGAGCTCAGTGGCTCAGCCCGTCCCCCTATTGTCCTGTCCGGGGCCCTCATTCTGTGCATTTCCAGACTCTCCACTGGTGTCCTGACATCGTAAACAGCAAAAGGGGTGGGTGCTTTAGTGTAACTTTGGTGTCTGAACATGTGTGAAATCTCTTTGGTGTTTGACTAGGTATTCGAAGCTGCAAGATGAACATGTACCTTGTTCTAGAAGCCCGGGGTGAGAAGAAGGGTCCTCGGGGCCCTGGGCACGCAGGTGACCCCAGTGCCTTGCAGCCCAGCCTGGGAGGGAGGCCGATGATGGGCTCGGGGCTGGAGATTCAGGCCCGACCCCACTGCTCAGGGAGCACAGGGGGGGCTCTGCTGTCACCAACCCCACCCTGCCCCTCAGCCCCCTCTCCTCGTGACCGGGTCAGCCTGCAGGCCTAGGCGGATTTTTATTGGCAATTTTAACATGTTTAAACAGTTGGGCTTGAACTTTCTCCGCTTTCATTTTTATTGAGATGAAATTCTCCGTGTCACAGCACACAGCTCCGTGGCATTTGGTGCATTCCCACTGATATGCTGCCCCCGCCTCTGTCCCCGCCTCTGTCCCCAAGCATTTGTGTCACACCTGAAGGGAAACCTGGACCCATCCTGGCCACTCCCCATCTCCCTGCTCCAAACCTGGGAGGCACCAGTTTTCTGTCTCTGTGGACTGGCCTGTTCTGGAGATTTCTGATCAGAATCACACACTGTGTAGGCTTTTGCATCTGGCTGTTTCCACCGAGCGCCTTGCTTGGGGGTTTGCCCGCCTGGTGGCCCACGTCACTGCTTCACTGCCATCTACGTCGGCTCTTGCAAGCTAGCGACGTGAGGGTGTCCTCTGCTGTCCCAGACTGCCAGAGGACAGGTGACTGTCACCAGAGCTGCTAGAGCAACCTCGGAAAACCGGAATATTCCGTGGCACAGGTTGGGGGGGTAGTCATTTGAGAGGACTGGACACAGTGTTAGCTCCGTGACGATGGCCTGAGAGGTGAGGAGGGACCCTCGGAGCATCACAAGCGTGCACTGTCTCTGTCTGTAACTTCCTAGCTCCTGGGAGGGGAGGTGGCCTGAGTGAGGAGTTCCAGAGTCTTCTGTGTGACTCTGCCCTGTTTTTTTTTTTTTAAGTTTTTTTTTTTTTTTCAATTTTTATTTATTTATGATAGAGAGAGAGAGAGAGAGAGAGGCAGAGGGAGAAGCAGGCTCCATGCACCAGGAGCCTGATGTGGGATTCAATCCCGGGTCTCCAGGATGGCGCCCTGGGCCAAAGGCAGGCACCAAACCGCTGTGCCACCCAGGGATCCCACTCTGCCCTGTTTTTAAGATGGGATGCGGGGGGAGCTTACTTCCGTGTAAGCACCCTGGTCAGCCAGTGGACGTGGCAAGTCAGGGGGACCCTGCAGGTGAGGACGGTGGGGAGATGCTTCTCAGGGAGCCCAGGAGCAATGAGGGTCCTCGGTGGGTGTTACTGAACGGTGGGAGGTGTGGACCTGGGTGTTGGTGAGTGGCCCCAATTAGGGGCTTGCAAGCTGCAGCTTCTGGGGAGGGAGGTGAGCTCACTGGTGCTGAGCAGAATTATCTTTGGGGCTCGGGGGCTGGGGTCTGCAAGGTGGTACGGCCAGGGGTCAGGTCTGCGGCGGCGATGAGGGCGGCGTCTTGGGATTGCTTTTGGCTGAGCTGTGTCAGGTCCCTGCTGGGCATCTCCTTGGCCCCTTGTTCCTTCTGGAGCTTGTGTACAGAGAGGGTTTGAGGTTTGGATTTGTGTGTGATGTGAAGGCACGTAACCCAAGCTCCTGCTCTGCGCACCTTCTGGAAGGGTCTTCCTCACCTACAGATCTTTATAGGCTGCCACCTGGCTTGATGCAGGGTTCCCCGGGAGCCAAAGGGGCTGTGACGGGATGGATGTCAGGTTCAGTGAGGGGCCAGGGCTGGTTCTGTTTGGCCCCATTCCTCAAGGTGACAGGCTTGCTGTGTCAGCTTCCTGGGGCTGTAACATGCACCACAAACCGGTGGCTTAGGACAACAGGAATTTATTCTCTCACTGTTTGGGAGGCCAGAAATCTGAAATCAAGGTGTCGGCGGGGCAGCCTTGGGAGGGAGGGCTCTGCAAGAGGCCCCTTCCTGCCTCCTTGGCTGGCCCCGGGTCCCCCCATGCTTCTCTTGTCAAGTGGCCACCTCCCTGCGTGTGGACTGTGCGCCCTCTCCCGTGTAAGGACACCTGTCCTACTGAATTACCGGCTCAGCTACTCCCCACTCTGACCCCGTCTCCATTTATATCTTTTTTTTTTTTTTAAAGTAGAAGCCGCACCCAGCATGGAGCCCAACACGGGGCTTGACCCTGAGGTCAAGACTTGAGCTTAGATCAACAGACACTTAACCGACTGAGCCACCTGGGCGCCCCCTTAATTTAAATCTTCATTATCACCCGCAAAGGCCCTATTTCCAAAACGGGTCACACATCGCAGGTGCTGCAGGTTAGGACTTCAACGTAACATGTTTGGGGGCCACAGCTTAACCCACCACAGCACCTGCCTTCACCTTTAGGTGGTGGCTCTGATGCCTTTGTGTTCAGTGGGACGTCGGAGTTCTGCTTTGTCCCTGGGACCCACAGTTTGGCCCGCTGAGCACCCGAAGCACTGCCTCGGTCTCCCTTACTGTGATGTCACGTGGCCCATCCGGATGCTGTGCCTCTGTCCTCTTTTCCCCTCGGGCTCCTCCCGTGAGACCCAATAGCGCACAGGCCGAGGCTCCCCTTGGGTCGTGTTCACACAGGCCCCCCACTCCCTGTGTCACTCGAGGGGTACGAGCGGCGTTGGGCTGAGCGCTCCTGCCTCTGGGCATCCCTTGGGAAGGAGCAGGGTGCAGAGCCCGTGTGGCATGAGCAACGGCACAGGGGTGCGTGGGGCACTGAGGCACGGTCTGAAGCGATGACAGCGCGGCCTGCCTTTGCCTTTTGTGCCTCACTGCCGAGTGACACGGCTGTGGGAGGCACCTTTTCAATTTAGCTCTCTCCCCTAAGCATGGAAAATTCTCTAACGTATAATTCAGAGTTCCCCAGATCTTCAAAGAGGAGAGAATGGAAAATATGAAAGTTTATTGTTCTGAGCGATTTCCTATGCATCCGGCACGTGGCTGTCAGGGGTCAGGGGTGTGTATGTGTGCAGGGCAGGAAGTCCAGCCATGAGTTATAGCGTGTTTGCCAGGGCGCTGCACTATGCAGCCAGATGCCTGAGAAAGTGGGACAGAGGCTGGGGCAGCGGCTGGGGCTGGGGCAGGGGCCGGGGCTGGAGCTGGGGCAGGGGCAGGGGCTGGGGCTGGGGCTGGGACAGGGGCTGGGACTGGGACGGGCTGGGGCAGGGGCAGGGGCTGGAGCTGGAGCAGGGCCTGGGGCAGGGAGGGGCAGGGGCTGGGGTTGGGGCTGGGGCAGGGATAGGGGTAGAGGTAGGGGCTAGGGGAGGGGCAGGGGCTGGGGCAGGGCTGGGACTGGGACTGGGACAGGGGCAGGGCAAGGGCTGGGGCTGAGGCAGCGGCAGGGGCAGGGGCAGGGGCTGTGTGGCTGGGGCAGCGGCAGGGGCTGGGGCTGTGGCTGGGGCAGGGATGGGCTGGGGCAGGGCTCCCGGGGGTGGGGGACACTGCTCAGGGACTGGGTTCTACACCCCGGCCGCGCTGCTTACCACCAGATAGAAAGTGACAAGTGCTAGATGAGTCTGTTTGGGGGGAAAACCAGGAGGCAGGAAGCCGAAGGCTTTAGGGTCATGACAGCTGTCCGAGAGTCCCCGGTTTGGCCTGGGAAAGCCATTGTTTGTGGCTGGGATTCTGTTTTCCCTTCACTGGTTGGTACTGCCCAGTGGCCTGGTGTGTTTTGACCAGAAGTGAATTTGGAACATCGTGAAAACGGGCTGGCTCCTTTCCCTGCAGCTGGGGAAGTGAGGCAGGGGAGCCCACAGAGGGGTCCCCCCCACCCTGCTCTGTGCCATGGGCCATTGGGGGGAGCCCACCTGGTCCAGGACACTCTGGATTCTTCTTCCACAGAAATGGTGTCTCCACATCTGAGCTCCAGGAAGCTGAGCACCGCAGCCTCCGAGTCTTTCCCTTACAACCGCTGCTTGGGGAAACCAAGAGGAGCATCCTGTGGCGGGCCCAGCCACGACATGGGTTTGGGGGGGATCCCGGGGGTCAGCGGCAGGTGGATTTCAGAAGTAGGGAGGGATGAGCAGTGGTTAGCGCCACAGCATCCTGTCCCGGCTCTTGGGTGTTGCCCTTGTGAACCGGTGAGAGCCCGAGAGAGGGGCCTCTGCTGCCAGGGGAGCGAGGGAGCACAGGGCAGTGGGATGGCTGGGAACCCCATGGGGGGGTGTTGACGTGGCCAGAAGGAGCTTTTTTTTTTCTTTTAAAGATTTTATTTATTTATTCGTTCATGAGAGACACAGAAAGAGGCAGAGACACAGGCAGAGGGAGAAACAGGCTCCATGCAGGGAGCCCGATGCGGGACTCGATCCCAGGACCCCGGGGTCATGCCCTGAGCCCAAGGCAGATGCTCAACCACTGAGCGACCGGAAGGGGCTTTGAAAGTGTGTTCTGTCCTGTTTGGCTTGATGAGATGAGACTGGTGTAGATGCTGCCAGAGGCTGGGGTCCTATGGGGTCGTGTGGGTCGGCTCCACATACCCTTAGCTGTCAGTAGCCGCGTCCAGGATCGCGGTCCAGCCCATCCAGCTGCCTGTGGTTCCGATGCCTGGGGGCAGGCTACGTGTGGGCTACAGTTTGCTGCACACAAAATGCACCCACTGAGCCATCTTGAGTGGACAAGACGGTGGCATTGAGGACCTTCACACAATCTGCACAAGCGTTGATTCCGTGTAGTTGCAGAACTTTCTCCTCCCCCCCAAACTGTATGCTTTTTGGTTTACCTTGTTGTTACCTGAAGAGATCTTGTCAAATGAGACTTATCTGTGGCAACGGATCGGGCCTGGTTGCCTTTAGCAGCAAGGTGGGTGGCGGTCCGGCGAGGGGAGGCAAGTGTCCACACTCATCCTCAGGGGGTGTGTGGTGGGGGGGGCGGGGGCGGGGGCTGGCGGGCGGCCCATAGCCAGGGCCCAGGTCGGTGTGCCCGCCTGCAGGGGCACGGAGCCCGGAGCTTCTGCCTTGAGAGCTGGAAACACAGTCTTCGGGTCTTTGCCTTGATGCCATGTGTGCCCCGTCTAGGTGGGCACTAGAGTTAGTGCCGGGGCCCGAGGGGCTTCGGGATGTGGGACTGCAGTCCTAGAATGCGGGAGTCCTGGGCAAGGCAGGCCGGGTGGGTCCCCTTGCTGTTACCTAGGCAGACAGTCCCCTGGAGCCTTGGGCCTGCAGTCCTGGCTGTGCCCAGCTGTGCCTGGCTGGCGCTGGCCGGGCCCCGTCCTGACCCGCCAGCCCGTCTGCTGTCCCTGCGGCTGGCCCTCCGTCCATGGTCCCTAAGTGTGGCTCCGCCCCCATCTTCCTCACCTCCTGCCCCCTCACCTGGACCCGACAGATGTGTCTGGGCCTGAGGCTTCATTCAGCCCTCCCCTTCTGTTTCTACATGGAATCCTGTCCCCGCCGCCCGTCTGACTTCCCAGAGCCTCGGCCGCCGCTCTAGACTCGGCCCCGAGGTCCCGAGGTCATGTTGTGTCCCAGACCGGGGCTGCTGCCGAGTGAGTTCCTGCGCCAAGAGCCCATCTAGGTCGCCCGGGACCCTTCCCTCGGGGCACCTGCTCATGGGACAGATGCCCGGTGGCAGTGTGCAGCTCGTGATGCCGCCCCTGCGGGCCCTGCGGCCTCCTGGGCGTCTTGTGGGCGGCCTGCTCCCCGCCGCCTGGCTCACCCCGCGTCAAGGGCTCACCCTGCCCTGGCAGCCCTGTCCAAGCCAGGTGTCCTTCCTGTGAACTTCTGGCACCCATCAGCGTCCTACAGCTTGGCATGTCCGCCCACTGGCTTGCTCGGTAACACCTATGCTCACCGCCCAGGTGGGTGAGGCCAGTCGGGGCGAGCGCATGTCCGGAGGGGAGGGTTTAGTACTTCACCCAGGAAAGTCTGATCCTGCGACGCGTTCCCTATTGTCTCCTGCTTTTCGGACACAAGCTTTATTTACTAGACGAACGGGGCGGCGTCCCCTGGGGACACAGTCACCTGAGGGATTTCAAGGAGAAAGGGATCAGGAAGGGAGTTGGGGGTGGAGGAGCAGAAGGGGAGCCAGCTCCCACCTCTCTCACTTTCTCTGCCTTTGTGCCGTGGGCACACGTGCTGTCACCTTCCGGGGCTTGTCCCTGCCACCCAGGGCTCAGACTAGGTCAGCCGAACTCTAGGAAATCAGATTTCAAAATGAATCCACTCCAACACGGTGCCCTCGGGGTGGCGGGCCAAGGGGTCCTGTGCGACCTCCGAGGAGATGCAGAGCCGAGACCTAAGTGTGGAGGTGCCTGTGCGGCCCCCCCCGCCCCCTGGGGTGGGGCCTGTGACAGTGACCCTGAGTTCTGAAGCAGCACAGGCTCCACGTGTGGGGTTTGCGTGGATGCCGGGAGGCCCAGAGCGGCCGGGTGCTCACCTGCTGGGCTCGGGGACTGCGGGTGCAGGCAGGCATCCCTGGGTGGGTGGGGGCTCCGGGCTTTTCCTGCAGGGACTTGCACTTGCCGGAGGCGTGGGGATGACTCAGAGAGGTGGTGCTGAGCTGCGAGCTCCCCACGCCTGTGGCAGAGGGACTTCTACACCGGGAGGGGGACCACAGGGTCGGCTACCATCTGGGGACACGGACAGGGAGGGAGAGTATCCATTGTCCTGCCTCCCACAGGGACCTGGTGACAGGCGCCCTTGTGGCGTCCTTGAGCCGTGTCCCCCTAGTTCTGGTTCTGACTGGCTGGCAGCCGGAGGGGCAGGGCCCTGGGCCTCCGGGATCAGAACGCGGTTGGACCTCAGCTTTGGGGCCTCTTGGACGGCACACAGGGGCCTGTTTCAGTGTGGGGGCGGCAGCATCACGCAGGTTAGCAGTTCACCTGTGGCCGACTAGGACAGGCGGGATCCGTGATGGCCCGCTCAGCAGGCTCACTGGCCGGCCCCTGGCACTGTCACATCGTGGTGTTGGTGCCTCCCCCCACCTCGTGGTGCTGTGGGGGCCCAGCTGGGTGGGGCAGGTGTGCAGTCAAGGTCAGAGGCAGTTCCATTCTCAGGGACTCGTGTTCGCTGGTGGCTGGGAGCTGGGAGAAAGGTGGATGTGCCGAGGGAAACATTGGGACAAACTGAGTGGGACATTTGCGGGGTCTTTATATGGCTTCAGTCTCCAAGCCCATATCCGAAGGAGCATTCGTTGAGGGATCTGTGTGCCGGTGAGTTCGGGCCGGCCGGACTGATGGAGCGGATGGAGGGGCTGCTGCCCTCGGGAGGTGCGCTCCAGGCTGCAGCCCCCCCCAGCTGGTGTGTGGAGCAGCCCCCCGGGCCGGGTCTCACTGTGGCGAATCCCCCCGATGGCCTTTGCTCCTGACGATGTAGGGCGAAGGATGGGCGTTGGGTCACCTCCGTGTTGGTGGAGACGGTGTAGTGTGGACGAGGATGCGGGCTGCCCTGGGCTTCCCCAGAAACCTGAGTCAGGAGCCTCCGCGAGGGGCTGGTTTCAAGTGGGGATTTTATCTCCTCGAGGGTTTACACGCTGCTTTGCCCACGACTGTGATCACGGACACAGTGCCCGTTGCCCTGTCTGATGCACGGAGGACTAAGATGTGCAGTTGGACGCTTCCGTGCCCCGAGTGCCTCCCTCCTGGACGTGGGGGCCCCGGGCTGAGGGCTGGTCTATGCCAGCTCGGGGACCTCGGGACGGAAATGACTTGTACTTCCCCGAAGGCAACAGGATGCCAAGCGTGTCATGGCAGAAATAGCTGATGTTGGGAAGAAAAGGGGAGGAATCCGTCACTCCACAGTTATGTGGCCCAGGCAGGGGGACGCGCTCATTCAGCGCCTGGGCTGAATTTCCAGAAGGGAGGCGGGTAATTGGGTCTAATTATCCGGAGACGCTCGCAGGGCTGGGAGCGCCCGGCCACGGAGGGCACCCGGGTCCCTGACCCTCCGTCTGGCCGCCGTCCCGTCCCCTCTCCGTGTGCCCTCAGTGTCACCCCGGGCTGCCCTGTTATGCCGTGGGGGCCCCCAGGGACCGTGGCCCTGCAGGGTGTCTGCCCCTCTGCCCCAAGCGTCCCAGGCCCTGGCATCTAGAGCTTTCGATGCTCACAGATGCCCCGCCCATGGGGCAGACGTGGTCAGTGTTTTTTGTATGAACGGTCGAAAGCGTGCCAGAGAGCAGAGTTAACGTCGTGTCATAAAATAGAGCAGAAGGAGAGGTTTGCTCCGTGCCCTGCTTGCCTGGGGGAGCCGTGACTCTGTGACAGATGCCGTCCCGGGGGGATTCGGGAGTCGTGTGTGTCCGGGTGCGGCCGCGTGGACTCAGAGCCGCGGGGTGGTCCTCAGGCAGCGCCCACCTGTGCTCATCGCCTGCGGTTTTTTTCCTCCGTATTAATCACATTTCTAGCCCATCTTCAGTGCCTGGGTAGAAACAAAACCAGAAAAACCGCTGAGCAGACATGCTGCAAAGAAACCCAGCGTTGGATATTTTTAATTTTCTTAAAGCTTTATGACGGGGTATTAATAGAAGTTGCTTTTCAGAATCAGAAATGTTTTTGGTTCGTTTGCAACGATGAGCACGATCATTCTAGAAAATTCTGGCAGTGCAGAAAAGCATAAAGGGGAAAGTAGGAACTCGCCCCAAACTCCAAGCCCAGAGCGAGTCCTCATTGACCTTCTGGTTTGTTTCGAGTCGCAGTTTTTCTTTCTTTCTTTCTTTCTTTCTTTCTTTCTTTCTTTCTTTCTTTCTTTCTTTCTTTCTTTCTTTCTTTCTTTCTTTCTTTCTTCTTTCTTAATTTATTTATGATAGACATAGAGAGAGAGGCAGAGACACAGGCAGAGGGAGAAGCAGGCTCCATGCCGGGAGCCCGACGCAGGACTCGATCCCGGGACTCCAGGATCGTGCCCTGGGCCCAAGGCAGACGCTAAACCGCTGAGCCACCCAGGGGTCCCCCTCAAGTCGCAGTTTTTCCTCTGCTCTTTCAGACCTTTCACGCGGCCGGTGGCTTTCTGGTTCTCAGAAAATGACCCTCAGAAAGTGACCGTGTGGCTCATCCTGGAGGGGCCTCATGCCTCCCTGCGGGCCCTGGTGGGCAGGGTCATCGTGGTGATGGTGCGCCCTGAGCTCTGTGGCCCTCACACCACGGGGCCGTCCCTTTGTCCCGGGACAGGGCACCCTGACGCCTGTTTGTGTGTCCAGCTCAGTTTAATTACCTGGGAGGGGATGCCCTGGGAGGGGGGGCTGCAGTCCCCTTAGGATGAGCCCAGCAGCCGAGGGCTCCTTTTCCTTAAATGTTGAGGCTTGGATCCCTCGCTCTGAAGAGGTCGTTAGTGTGTTTCCCACCAGGAGACGGTAGCTTGGGGATCCCTGATGGCTCAGCGGTTAAGCATCTGCCTTCAGCCCAGGGTGTAGTCCTGGAGTCCCAGGATCGAGTCCCACATCAGGCTCCCTGCATGGAGACTGCTTCTCCCTCTGCCTATGTCTCTGCCTCTCTCTGTGTGTCTCTCATGAATAAATAAATAAAATCTTAAAAAAAAAAAAGAAAGGAGACCACAGCTTCTGTGGCTTCACCTTGATGGGCCAGGGACTGACGGCTGAGCTGCATCCTCATGCACTGGCCTCCAGCCCCTCCTCCTGTGCTGCAGGGACAGGGGATACTGCTGACTGCCCAGGGCTGGAGGGGGGTGCCAGCTGCAGGGACAGGGTGCCTGGGAGCTGTTTCATGTTAGAATGATGCCTTTATTTTTTTAAAGATTTATTTATTTATTTATTTATTTATTTATTTATTTATTTATTCATGAGACACAGAGAGAGGCAGAGACAGAGGCAGAGAGAGAAGCAGGCTCCCTGCGGGGACCCCAATGTGGGACTCGATCCCAGGACCCTCGATCACGCCCTGGACCAAAGGCAGATGCTCAACTGCTGAGCCACCCGGATGCCCCAGAACGATGCCTTTAAAATGGAGCAGCATAGATGGCTGGACGCTGTGCTGTCCTGCCTGGACAGAGGCTGCGGTGGCAAGAGTGACAGCAAATGAAACCGAGAGAGCCCCTGTGTTCGGGAGCCTTCCAGGGACGCAGAGGCTGCCTCTGTGCTCTCTGCGGCCCGTGCGGCAGGGGAGGCAGGTGGGACTGCACAGATGGCTGACACCCAGCAGGCCTGCCCCATGGTCGCCTCTGTGTCCCGGGTCTCCTGACGCAGGGACAGCTCAGCTTCCAGGGCACACTCACACACTGCAGGGGCTTCCTGGCATCACCCGCGGGGCGTGTGCTGTTTCTACGTCGTTGAACATCCTCGGTCCTAGGATCAGATGTTTCTAAATTTCAGCCCAAATGAGGCTCGCGTGGGTCCTGGAGGGAAAGCAGCCCTGGAGCTGGGGCGGGCGGGAGAGACGCGGCGGGCAGCTGCGCAGGAGGGGGGCCCACGGTGAGGGGTGTCGGGGACACTCGGAATTTGGCAAGTAAGCGACATCCTTTGGGGAAGAGGAGCCTGTGCATGTGAGAAATGCCACAGGACAAGGCTCTTCCGGGAGGGGTGTGGAGGGTTGGGGGGGGGCGGCGGGGCTGGTGACACCAGCAGGTGACAATGTGGCAGAGAACGCGGAGCCCCCTACTCTGACCCTGCGGGTGCCCGCTGCCCATTGCTGCATGCACGGGTACTTGTGAGCCTCAGCGGGTGCATCTGGCCCGCCTGCCAGAAGCTTCCATCCAAGAGGCCAGTCAGCTCCCAAGGTCAGCTCACGCTGCGGCCAGAGCTGCGAGGTGACATTCGGGCGACAGTAGGGTGGAAGGGGCTCCGGTCGGGGGCCAAGCGGGTTTCCGTGTCAGGGCTGTTGTCTCCGCAGTGCCCGTGGGGCACTGTGGGTGTCGGGGCAGAGAAGACGGAGGGCCCTGCCCCGAGCTCCCTTTCCCTTCCTGCGGGGGAGCTGAGGGTGGGCTGCATGCAGCAGGGTTCTGGCCGAGGGGAAGGCCACCGAGGAAGTGGACGGGACGGCAGGACCTCGGGCCCCGGGAGTTAGGAGCTGTGCTTTCCAGAGGAGGCTTCCCAGGGGCCTCGTCCTGAGGCTGGGAGACTCCCCTGGCTGCCCACCTGGGCCGGGGCCTGGTCATACAGGCGCTGTGTCCCCAGCACCGTGCTGGCACATTGCAGGGCCCCCCATGGTGGCCAGGAGGGCTGCTGGTCATCCGGGGCATGGCTGGTGGGCACCCAGAATTGGATGCAACGTGAGTGAAGTGCCAAAGGCTCTAGGGCGTGTCCCAGCAGCCCCACAAGGGGCGCCCATCCCCGGGGTGCTGGTGGTTGTGGAGGGCCCGCGGGCCAGGAGTCCGCCTGGACACTCGCTATACGCTGAGCACCGCCTGGGCGTCAGGGCCACGGGGGCAAGTCCCCCAGCATGGGCATTCCGAGGAGCCCACGGCCAGGGGACAGGTAGACAGATGGACACAGTGCAAGACAGTGTGTTGAGGTGGAAGGAAGGTACTGGGAGGTGGGCCCGTTCATTTCTCCATTGGGTCAACCAGCACATCTATTGAGCACCTACTGTGTGCCAAGCTGTGTTCTGTCCTAAGGACTTGGTGGAGAGTGGAGCACATCTCACGCCCCTTCACGGCCCTTGGTGCAGACCCTAGCTGACTCCCTAGCACTACAGGGGAGGGTGGGGTGCCGGGGGGAGTGCAGCCAGCCTGTTTGGGGGCAGGGAGGGCCCAGAATGCAGCCCCTGAGGCCTGAGTGGTGGGCGATAAGTGGGGAGAAGGGTCGGGACAGGCCATTTGGACTGAGGTGCAGTGAGTGGCCTGGTAAGGGTCTATACCCCCCTGCAGGATGTGGGGGGACTTGGGGGACCCAGTCTGTGCGAGTGGGGGCCACGCAGGAGGCTGGTGAGTGAGCAGGGCTGGCGGCAGCGTCGGGTGGCGCTGTCAGCATGGGGACCCTTCGCCACCCCAGAGTGCCAGTTTGTCCACCTAAGGGGAGGCGACTCCTGGTGTCCCCTTGGGCTGCAGTGGGTCCTGGGGAGCTGGTCAGAGGCCCACTGGCAGGCCATTCTGGGGTCCCCGGCCGCTTCCCTGAGGTCTCCATTGGCGTTGGATTCTGTTTCCAGTGCTTAGAAGCTGTACTCACACCCGTGGTGCATCCAAATGGTGCACGGTGCATCTCTTGCAAGATCCTGTTCCTGAACAAGAGATGGTGGCATCTGTCCACATGTGGACGGTGGCACAGAGATTGGGAGGTCAGAACACAGCTCCTGATTCTGGCCTGTCCGTGTGCTGTCAGCTTGGCTAGGCTGCTGTGCTTCACTGGAAGCTGCGCCCACAAGTGGTTCTAGGAACATCCACCCCCCCCCCCAAGTGGTCTTGGAAGAGAGTGAGCATTCCAGGAGGCAGGACACCTCTCTGGTCTCACTGGGACCTGGGTGGGGGGGAGACAGAAGGGCTTCACTGGTGCCTGGCTAGCAGGCTCCTTGCTGGTATCAGATCTGTGAAGGGAAGCGTAGAGCTGGGGTCTGGAGGATGGAGCGGAGCAAAGACATTCTGAGGAGGAAGGACGGGCTTCCTGCCTGGAGTCTGAGGGTGGGAGGCTGTCGGGACAACTGCTCTTCCAGGTGCCAGGTGCTCAGGGATGCTCAGAGGCGCTGCCCCTGGGGGAAGCTTTACTGGTCCTTCCAGAACCAGCACTCAGCCATGTCTTTTGGGTAGGGGGGAAGGATGTGAAAGATTTATTTTATTTTATTTTAATTTTTAAAAGATTTTATGTATTCCTGATAGAGGGAAGCAGAGACACAGGCAGAAGGAGAAGCAGGCTCCATGTAGGAAGTCCAATGTGGGACTTGATCTCAGACCTCAGGATCACACCCTGAGCCAAAGGCAGATGCCCAACCGCTGAGCCACCCAGGTGTCCTGAGATTTATTTTATTTTTAAAAAATACCTAAAAATCGGGCAGCCCCGGTGGCTCAGCAGTTTGGCGCCGCCTTCAGCCCAGGGTGTGATCCTGGAGACCTTGGATCCAGTCCCACGTCGGGCTCCCTGCATGGAGCCTGCTTCTCCCTCTGCCTGTGTCTCTGCCTCTCTCTCCTCTCTGTGTATTCTCATGAATAAATAAATAAAATCTTAAAAAAATACCTAAAAATCCTGCTAATCAAAAATAGTAAAACAACCTTGTAAAAATTAAATGATCAGAGATGCAGAGTAATTGGGTGCCTGGGTGGCTCAGTTGGTAAAGGTCTGCCTTTGGCTCAGGTCATGATCCTGGGGTCCTGGAAATGAGTCCAGCATCGGCTCCCAGCATCAGGCTCCCTGCTCAGCAGGGGGGCCTTCTCCCTCCACCCCTCCCCCACTCGTTCTCTCACTCATTCTCTCTCTTTCTTTCTTTCTTTCTTTCTTTCTTTCTTTCTTTCTTTCTTTCTTCTTTCTTTTTTTTTAAGATTTTATTTATTTATTCATGAGAGACACAGAGAGAGAGAGAGAGAGAGAAACAGAGACATAGGCAGAGGGAGAAGCAGACTCCATGCAGGGAGCCCGACGTGAGACTCGATCCCCAGGACTAGCATCACGCCCTGAGCCGGAAGGCAGATGCTTAACTGCTGAGCCACCCAGGCGTCCCACTCATTCTCTTTCAAATAAAGACAATCTTTTTTTTTTTTTTTTTAAAGATTGCATTTATTTATTCGGGGAGAGAGGCAGAGACACAGGCAGAGGGAGAAGCAGGCTCCGTGCAGGGAGCCTGATGCGGGACTCGATCCCAGGACCCCGGGATCACACCCTGAGCCAAAGGCAGATACTCAACCGCTGAGGCCCCCAGGCGTCCCTAAATAGATAAAATCTTAAAAAAAAAAAAGTAGAGTAGAAAACTAGCACTTTCTGCATACCCTCCATATGTTCTTCTCTGGATATAAACCTGTGTAGCATTTCTGCATTTCCCACGCACCCCGAGTGCAGCATCCTTTGTAAATGTGTTGCATGGACTTTCCATTCCAGCCCCGGAAGCTCCACCTTGCTCTTCTCAATCCTTGTGACACTGGCCACCATGTGGGTATATCCAGGTTCCCATTTTCTCAAAGGGTGTTGCAGCAAACATTTAGAGAGAGAGAGAGAGTGTGTGTGTGTGTTTCACTTTGAGGCTATTCTGAATAACAAATTTCTCAAGATACAATTATTGGTGCCAAAATTCTGCTCACTGTGTTCTGATAACCTTGGTCACAGTGCCTTTGGGAAGTTTGTACTGATTTATACCCGAATGAGTGGTGTTTGAAAACCCTCGGTGTTTATACTGTCACTGCGAAGAGAAGTTTCTCATCTTTTCTGATTCTACAGGCAAAAAACAAATGTCTTCTTTTCTTGATTTGTGTCTTTCTTTAGGGCAAAGGAGCAGTGTTTCACGTTCATCTGTCATCCCTAATCCTTCTGAGAATTGGCAATTGACTTTCCTAGTTAGATTGTTTTTCTTTTATTGATGTAAACTATTCTTTACATATACAGGAATATGTATTGATTTACAGTTACTCTGTAATTAAAATACATCCTTCTGTTTTTTAACATGTTGCAAATATCTTTTTGCAATTTTGTATTTTTCTTGTAGTTGATGGCATCCTTTCACAATCCCACCATGTGGGTCCTAATGGTTTTGTTGTAAATCCAGCCTTTTCATTGGTGGCTCCTGGGTGGCCTGGGACAACATGCTCAACCTCTTTGGGCCCATTTCTGTTTTTTAAAACAGCTGACCTCGTAGGGTTGCTTGTGGATTAGATGAAGGAGTGATAGAGATGTCCAGCCATTAGCACCTTGCCTAGCCTCTGGTCCCTTGGCTGCTCCTTATTGGGAGCTGACCCAACTCGACCTGCCGTTGGTCAAGTTCACCCGTTAGGTTATCTCCACAGATGATCCCACCGTCATGGGGTAATGGGAACAAAGGGGAGCCCCTGCCTGCCTCCCCACCCAGAGAGCCACAAGAAGCAGACAGAGCCTGGCCGCAGTTCCTGGTCTGCAGCTAAGTGTCCTCTAGCTGCCCAGTGGTGTCTGGCCTGAAAGGGCCGCTGGAAGCAGATGCTGAATCTTCTAGCACAGGGCCCAGCTGACCTCCTGGCAGCGGGAAACCCCTGACGACTGATTAAATACCACCAGAACACAGGCAGGGGAGATTCTTGGGTGCAGAGCTCCATTCCCAGGGGTGAGGTCCTGTCCCTGCGAGGGCCAGAGGCTGCCGTGTGTTGTTAGTAGAGCTGGTGCATCCAGAGCCACTTATGTCACCAGGAAAGAGCCTCTTGGGGACAGCGATGGGAGAGTGTCCTGGAGTTGCCTCCGGAGTGGCAGGTCCAGTGAGAGTCCTTCAGATGCTAATAACCAAGTGCCCTGGGGTGCAGGTTGCCAAGGGGGCTCTGAGAAAGGTACCTAACTGCTCACGGTGTGCATGCCTGCACAGCTCACGCTCCACGTGAGGTATTTGAAAGTCACCCCTCCGACGGAGCATGCCTCCTGTAAAAGACATCCCCTTCCTGACTTGGCCTCGGGTTGTCGAGTATTTAAAGTTAAGAGGGCAAAAGTCAGAGAGAGGTGGGAGATTGTGGGAATGTGGGGATGGGTCATGGGGTTTGATGTCACTTACCCGGTGCCCTCGGGTTTATCACATAACCTCTCAGAACCTTGATTGTCTAGTGTAACAGCAGGGACCATGGTTCTTATGTCACAGGTGTTTGCAAAGTTCCTAGCAAAGGATTGGCCACGTTCCCATGCCATCAGGGCTCCGGGAGAGTCACCCTTGTCACTAGCGATTTCTAGAGCTTGTTGCCCAATAAAATACCCTGTTCCCTATGGGGTGCTTTTCTGCATAGTGTTAGAAAATGTAAGGAACTTGCCCTGCTCCCTCAGATTAGAGGCGGGTCACTAATCCCTCTGGCTTTGGGTGCCTCCGCTGGTACTTCCCCGGATGATGATGACCATATGATCTGTCTGTATCTTCTCTTCAAGTCAAGGAACCTTGCGATTATGCCAGAAAGGATTTAACAAATACTCCATAATTCTTTATGCGGAACTATACCCCGAGTTAACGGAAAAGATGCATTCAGCTATTTCTCACTGGAGGTGTTCAGATATCCAAGGTTGATGTTGGTTTTAAAATAACATCTCAAAAACAAACAAAAAATAAAATAACATCTCAGGGGCCCCTGGGTGGCTCCATTGGTGAAGCGTCTGCTTTCAGCTCAGGTCATGGTCCCAGGGTCCTGGGATGGAGCCCTGCATGGGGTTCCCTGCTCAGCAGAGCCTGCTTCTTCCTCTCCCTCTGCACTCCCCGTGCTTGCACTCTCTGTTAAATGAATAAATAAATAAATAAATAAGATCTTAAAAAACACACAACATTTCAGGGGCGCCTGGGTGGCTCATTCGGTGGAGTGCCTGACTCTTGATCTCAGGGTTGTGAGTTCAAGCCCCACGGTGGGTGTGGAGCCCACTTAAAAAAGTATCTTTTTTTTTTAATTTTTTAATTTTAATTTTAATTTTATTTATGATAGTCACATACAGAGAGAGAGAGAGAGAGGCAGAGACATAGGCAGAGGGAGAAGCAGGCCCCATGCACCAGGAGCCCGATGTGGGATTCGATCCCGGGTCTCCAGGATCGTGCCCTGGGCCAAAGGCAGGCGCCAAACCGCTGCGCCCCCAGGGATCCCAAAAAAGTATCTTAAAAGTAATAAAATGACATTTCAGTTCTACTGTTGTAGGGAGTCTTAACACTGGTGTTAGGTGTGTGGCCTGAGAACGCCTGGTGGTGGTCGGCCCTCGGTGCACACAGGGCCACCTCGTCCTGTGTAACAAGTGGGGGTTGCTGGCGCCCTGGGCACCCCTGCTTCCTGGGCCAGCTCCCAGTGTCTCGGACACCAGGTGGGGGGCTTGTCAGGGTCACGGTGCACTGGCATGCCTTCACTCCCGTCGCCTGGAACACAGACCAGGGCATGCTTCTAAAGTACAGCTTCCAGAAAAGAGTGCCGGAGCGCCCGCAGAGTCATTGTTGCAAATTCCCCTTAAAGATCTAGAAGCACAGGTGTGGGCCGCCCAGGGCCTCTGTTCTTTTGTGACTAGTTATGGCGTCATTTACACCCCCTTTGGAAGCCCGAGCCCGCGTCACTTCATCACTTCGCCAGTGGCCTTTGTGCTGGGCTCCCATTCAGCCCGCCCAGCCATCTGAATAGGCGCTGAGCCGCCGCTGTCATTGTCCCCCGGGTTACTCATCAACCGTTCCTGTGGTTACCGCCGCGGTGAATGTGACCCCGGCCCCGGGGGAGGGGCCCCACTCCGTATAAAAGGGCACCTCCAGCCTGAGATGAAACCCTGCACCCGGGTTCTGCTGCTGTGATCTGAGAACTTTCCTTGTGTGCGTCCCCCGGGGGCCGGGAGCCCCGTGTTCCTGTTAGAGCCGCGCTGTGGGCCTGGGGGGCGGCGGGGTGGTCCCCGGAGGAGAGGGAGGGGGCTCTGCTCTAGAAGGGGATTGAGTCAGGGCACCTGTCGCCCAGGAGGCCTGAGAGGCCGAAACAGAGGAGGCGGGTGAGCGCAGGGGGGCGGACTCGCCAGCTTAGAAGTTCCAGTGCAGGGGCGCCTGGGGGACTCCGTGGTGGCGGGCGTGACCCCGGGGTCCTGGGATGAGTCCCATGTCGGGCTCCCCGCAGGGGGCCTGCTTCTCTCTCTGCCTGGGCATCTGCCTCTCTCTCTGGGTCTCTTGTGAATAAATGAAGAAAATCTTAAAAAAAAAAAATTCCAGTGGAAGGAGCACCTTGTGCTTGTGTTTGGGGGAGGGGGGGTCCCCATTCTCACTGTTGTAACAAAGTCCTGAGAGTATCTCTGAGACGGCCGTCTTTGCGCGTCTATACCACTGCTTCCCGAAAATAGACACGGCCAAGTGGATTAGCTGCGAGGGAGCGCATGGGGCGTTCACATTTTGATCAGATCACCAACTTGTCTTCTAAACACCTGTCGCCGGTTGACATCCTTGCTGCAGAGGCGTGTTAGTGCGTGAATTCCCCAGGCTTGACATTGTCACTGAGATGTTTGCCCGTCTGCTGGCTGGAAAATAGCCCATTGTTCACTTTTTACCTTTCTCGGGTTCCTTTGAAGGGGAGCTTTTCCCCCAGTGTGTGTTGACCATCAGTGTTCCTTCTGTGGCCAGTTCCTGGTCCTTTTCTAGGTGGTTTCTGGTTGGGGTTGAGCATCCCCACCCCAGGGTCACAGAAGTGGCCTGTGTTTTAGTTCAGTGTTTTCCAGCCTTATCTCCCTGCCATGCCTGGCTCTGTTGTGGGTGAGAGGGTGTGGGGCGAACATTGGTTTTCCCAACTGTCTCAGCACTTTTATTTGCAGACTCCATGCCCCTCCCTTTATCACAAACAACATTGTGCCACCACAGTGTCCCGTGTAGCCGTTCCTGCCCCACACCACCCACACTGTCTGAGTTACAGGTACATTATAGCATGTTCCAAAAGCCAGTTGTTTTTTTTCCATAATTTTCTTGGCCATGCTTATGGATTTTCTCTTCTATGTGAGCTTAATACTTACTTTATAAGTAATATAATTTTAATTCTATTGAATTAAAAAAATCTCCTGGGAATTTTTTAAAAGATATATTTATTTATTTGAGAGAAAGAAAGCAAGGAGAGGCGCAGAGGGAGAGAGAATCTCAAGCAGACTCTCCTCTGAGCGCAGAGCCCTGAGTGGGCTTGATCTCAGGAGCTAGAGATAATGACCTGAGCTGAAAACAAGAGTTGGATGCTCAACAGACTGAGCCAGCTAGGTACCCCTTCCCCTGGGAATTTTGGTGAGAATGACATTGTGTTTGTGGATTATTTTGTGCAGTGGATTGAATAGCGGTCCTCCCGAAAGATACATGTACCTTAGAACCCGTGGATGTGACCCTACTCGGAAAAGGGTCTGTGCAGATACAGGTTAGCTAAGGATTTCGAGATGAGATTTTCTTGATGTAGAGCGGGCCCTAAATCCAATGACAAGTGGATTGAGAAGAGGAAGGGAGGGGGCCCAGAGAGAAGAAGGACCCCTGAGGGTAGAGGCAGAGATTGGGTGGTGCAATGCCAAGCCAAGGAACCCAAGGAACCCAAGGACTGCTGGCTACCGCCAAGGCTGGAAGAGGCAGGGAGCAGATTCTCCTTCAGAGAGTCCAGAAGGAGCCAGCCCTGCCAAGCCAGCACCTTGATTTCAGACTTCTGGCCTCCCCAGCTGTGAGAGAGTAATCTTCCATCCTGTGATGCCACAAATTTGTGGTAATTTGTGATAGCACTTCTAGGAAACTAATACACTTCGGAGCGGTTTCTTTACAGTGTTTTTCTTTTTAGGAACATGGTGCATTTCTTCATTCCTTAATATCTTTTGTTGTAGTTAAAACCAATCATGTTTTCCACATACATCTTTCATTTCAGGCTCATTTCTAGGGATTTTATAGGGTTTGCTGCTGTTGCAGTTAAGGACTGCTTGTTTTCAGTTGCATTTTCTGACTGGCTTTTGCTGGGTGTTGAAAAGTAATGAATTTTTGTATTGTGATTTTGCATCCAACCACCTTCTCAAGCTCTCTCTCTCTTTTTTAAGATTTTATTTACTTATTCACGAGAGACACAGAGAAAGAGACAGAGACACAGGCAGAGGGAGAAGTAGGCTCCCCATGGGGAACCCCATGTGGGACTTGATCCCAAGACTCCAGGATCATGCCCTGAGCCAAAGTCAGATGCTCAACTGCTGAGGGACCCAGACGTCCCTCAAGCTCTCTTATTAATTAAAATAATTTCTCAATCTATTTCTCTTGGAGAGCTGTCGTGTTGACTCCACATAATGTAGCTTTTGTTTCTATCTTTCAGCTCTTTTATCTCTTCCTCCTCCCCTTTTTTTCCATTTTATTTCCTGGTCAGGTGGACTTTACCCTCTCAGACCCCATGCAGACCCTGTTTGTTCACAAGCAGGGTTAGGACCTCCTGGCATGAAGTCCAATAGTGAGCTCTTGAGCAGAGAGACGTGCTGTTGCTAGTTGTTGGTGATTGGCTAGCTCAGTTCTGACAGCTTGTGAAAATTTAGGTCATTCATTTTCTCAGTCAATATTTATTTAGTTTCTTCTGTTTGCCAAAGTTTGTTTTAGATGCCAGGTATATTGTAATATTGTATTAGAAGTCTTAGCCAATGCAGTAATACAAGAAAAAAAAAAAAACCCCGATATAAACAAACAACACTGCTTTATTATAAATGATAACACTGTTATTATACACAGATGATATAGTTACATACAAGGAAAACCCAAAAGAATATGCAAATAAATGATTAAAATAATATGTGAGTTCGGCAGGATTTTTAAAAATTTTTTATTTTATTTTATTTTTTGAGTCCGGCAGGATTGCTGGATACTTGAATAATATGCAAAATTAAATGTGTTTCTGTGTGCCAGCAATAAATGGAAAATGAAATGAAATGCATTATTTTCGTTTTTGTTTTGTTTTGTTTTGTTTTATTTATTTATGATAGTCACAGAGAGAGAAAGAGGCAGAGACACAGGCAGAGGGAGAAGCAGGCTCCATGCACCGGGAGCCCGATGTGGGACTCGATCCCGGGTCTCCAGGATCGTGCCCTGGGCCAAAGGCAGGCGCCAAACCGCTGCGCCACCCAGGGATCCCCCCATTATTTTCAATAGCATGAAAAGATCATATAACCAAAAATACATCTAATAAAAGTAAAATGTTGTGAGAAATTCAGGAAGACTTAAATAAATTGTGGCGGGGGAGTCGTTAGGCATTTTCGTGGATTAGAAGTCTTAATACTATAAAGATGTCATTTCTCCCCAGACTGTTGTACCAATTTAGTGCATTACTAACCAAAACCCATATAAGTTTTACATGTTGTACAACTGTATGTGATTTTTATGTGTAAATAACATTGGGTGAGAAGAGCCAAGGCAATCTTGAAGAAAACAAGGTGGGGGGACCGGGTCTGCTGGATGCCAAGGCTTATTAGAAAGTCACTGTAGGTAAGAGGGTCTGTCAGTGGCCAAGGATGGCCAGATAAGCCAGCAGAGTTGAGTAGAGAGCCCAGAAAACAGACTCCACATGTTTAAAAGCACAATGGATTGGAGTGCCTGGCTGGCTCAACTGTGAGGGCATGCTAGACTCTTGATCTCAGAGTTGTGAGTTCAAACCTCATGTTGGGCGTGGAGCCTACTTAAAAAAAATTTAAAAAGTACAGCTGGTCAAGTAACAAGGAATAAATGAATAAATCAGAGCTGAATTACACTCCATGAGGATAGTCTACGCCTGCCTTTTTTTCTGAATTTCATTCATTCTGAATATTCTCTTTTGACCTGTCTTCCAATTTACTTTCTCAACTACTAGGTATAATCTATTCTTTTTTTATTTTAAGATTTTATTTTTTAGGTAATCCCTCATTCTTTTATGGGTCTGTTCCTTGTGGTCTTGGTGCCTGCTGATTTTTGCTCAACTTGTCTTATCTCTTTGTATGCGTGGTTATTTTTATGTGCTGGACATTGTGTTTTCATAATTGTTTGTAGAAATGATATGAAGCTTATGATGTTGTTGTCTTCTTTTAGAGAGATTTATGTTGGGTCCTGGCAGGTGCCAGGAGTGCTAATGACCTGGGGTCACCACCCTTTAGTAGAGATTGGCTCCTGGCACCAGTTGTAGTTAACAGTTGCCAGACCCGGCGTGGTGACTGGTCAGGGATGTTCTTCAATGCCTGGCCCTTCTGTGGGTGAGCCAGAGACGTGTAAGTTTTCTGTACACTGTTGCCCCTCACCCCTTCTTTCAGAATATGCCATGTAGCTTAGTTTGTAGGTGTCATCATTAATTATGTTGTTTGCATGGGAAATGGGGTCTGGGCTGCAGAGTTATACAACCTGTTGCAAATGGAGGCTTTGTGCAAGAAGCACTGCTTTTGGGAATGCAGTATATGTGCTAAGTTGCAAATATTGATAGCCTATTAGCCAATGAAATTGTGCTGGAGCCTGCACTCTTTTTCTACCTGAGTGAGGTCTTTTCTTCTAATACAGCAAGAAGAGATTTGTGAGGCCCTGTAACTGTATACAGGTCAAGGGGACACAGAGATGAAGCTGTATGTTGCCATATCTTAGACATACCCTATGTGTTTCTGTCTATGGAAATAGGTCCCATCTTTTGTAGCAGAGTTCCCAAGGCACTGACTTTGTGGAATTATAAAACCAATCTCCTCCAGCATGGAGTATCTCAGGAGGGGTCTTGTTTCTGAGACCCCTTCCGCCCATCCTGCATGTGCCCTCTCCTAAGGAGGCAGCTCTGGAAATGGGCACCACTCTTCTCCTTCATAACCAAGATGCTGCTGGAAGATGGAAGAGTCCCCTTAGGATGTAACTCGCGAGGGCAGCTGTGGGGTAGATATAGGTTTCCACATGCAAATGTAGGTATTAGGCTCAGCGCAGCTCTGCCAGAGGAGCCCAGTGTGGGAGGGACCAGCAGTTCCCACACCTGCAGGCAAGGGGCCCACACGGTGGTTGTGCATGACTATCCCAGGCACCTGGGCACCCAGATGTCAGAAGATCACCCTTGCCCAGCTTACCACTCTGCCCCTGAACAGGTGGTAGAGGAATCAGTCCCCAGTGGTCATGAGAGTGCGTACACAGAGGGACGGGCTTCTGTGTGGCCATGCTGCCCAGCACGCCTGACTGGCTGCAATGATTTGGCTCAGTCTGTTCCCTTATATACTTTTCTTTCCCCCAGAGAAAATTTAAATATTTTCCATATTCACTCTGCCTGCCTTTTAATCCTTCCTCCTGTTACCGAGAGCCCGTTACTAATGCAGAAGAAAATACATCGATGTAAGTACAATACAGGCTGTTGGTTTTGAAAACCAAGGGGTCAGTTGTAGGGAAGAGAGAAGGAAAGAGGTAATTTTCACCCGTGGCTGGAGTTAGGCCTGGAAGACTGTGGGGAATTACAACAGGACTGTGTTTTTGAGTGAAATTACTTAAGCTCCTTGTTGCTTGCTTATATACATGACAGCCGACATGTTTCAATGCAGAGTTTTATAATGGGAAGAACTTCTGTTTTGAAATGGGGCTAGCCTGTGAGTGTGGAGGTCTCTGGAGGCACCTCGCACGCAGGTCAGCATCATTCGTGGAATGAATAGGGGGTGTGTGCACTCCAGGATCGCCTGGAGCCTGGGGAGCATCCTGGAGTGGACATTGGCTTTGGCCATCGTGGGTTGCAGCGGCCCCACCATTCCTTCCTCCCTTCTGCCTCTTGAGTTGTCTAGTGCAGTGTCACAACATGTGTACACTATCACTCTGCCTTACCTGACTTGCTTGCAAATATTTCTTTTTTAAGATTTAAAAAAAAATTTATTTATTCATGAGAGACCCAGAGAGAGAGGCTGAGACACAGGCAGAGAGAGAAGCAGGCTCCATGCAGGGAGCCCAGCGTGGGACTTGATCCCAGGACCCCGGGGTCACAACCTGAGCTGAAGCAGATGCTCAACCACTGAGCCACCCAGGTGCCCCACTTGCAAATATTTTATTGAAAATACGGTAACTATATTTTTTCTCCTTTTTGCTATTTTACAAAAACATCTCTTCTTTTAAAAAAGATTTTATTTATTTATTCATGAGAAACACACACAGAGAGAGTCAGAGACACAGGCAGAGGGAGAAGCAGGCTCCCTGCAGGGAACCCCACGTGGGACTTGATCCTGGGACTCCGGGATCATGCCCTGAGCTGAAGACAGGCGTTCAACTGCTGAGCCACGCAGGCGTCCCAAGAAAAACATCTTTAAAGAAACCTTTCTGGTTGGGTTTCTTCATTATTCCTCAAATGGGAGCAGTTTTGTTCTCCCCCCACCCCACAAGACAGTTGGTGATGCCAGGAGACATTTTGGCTGTCACAGTATGGTGGGGTGTGTGTGTGAGTGTGTGTGTGTGTGTGTGTGTGTGCACTTCTGGCATCTCATGGGCAGAGGTGAGGGATGCTGCTCAGCATCCTTTGATGCAGAGGACAGTCCCGTGCAGCAAAGAATGATCCAGTCCAAATGTGCACAGTGCTGAGGTGGAGAATCCACCGAGGGTGGATTTCAGCAGAACCCCTTCGTGTGCCAGGGGCGTGTCTTGACTCAGCTGTGTCAGACTTGCCAGAGGCACAAACTCCCTGCATGTGGGTTTGGTGGGCAGCACTGGCCGGGGCCCCTGCTTGGATGTGGGTTTGCATTTTGGCGCGTCATTAACCAGCCAAGTGACCTTGGGTGAGCCATTTAACCTGCTGACCTTTTGGGGCCTGGTCTATAAAACAAGAGAAATGGAAGCTGCCCAACAGGATCCCCGAAGGACTCGGATGGCGCTTGGAGCCGGGTCGAGCTGGGCTGGTCGTCTGCGTGGATGGGGTTGTCGATGGGGACGGTGATGAGACAGGAAACTGGACCTGACAGTGACCAGAGACAGGGCCTGCAGGACATGGGTGTGGATTCTTCTGTTGTTTAAAAGTGAACCCCAGGCCCCAACATCTGCAGGCTGCAGCTGGCACCATGTGAAGCCGCTGTTTCTGGAGCCCCGTTTGGCTCAAAGCTCCCGGGGCCCCTGGCATGGGAGATCTCTTCTCAGCTCCTGTCTCATCACCCATGAACTCGTGTGGGGGCCCCTGTGAGTCTGAGGGCATGTGCCGCGTGGACCCAGGGAGCCCTGCACGTCTGAGGGGCGGTTCTCGGTCTCATGTGGCCAGCTGAGCCCTGCAGGGTGGGAGGCTGAGCCCGCCAGGGGAGGGAAGGGCCTGCTCTCATGCTGAGCAGGCCCGAAAGCTGTTCTCAGGGGCTTGTGAGAGAGAACCCCAGGCCTGCGGAGGCCTGGGCTGGGGAGCATCCGAACTTAGGGGGCTGAGGCAGCAAGGGGACCTCAGAAGCTGAGCAGTGGCTGCCCCTCTAATTAGAAAGGCCGTGACGGCCACTCCATACCTGCAGAGGCCGCGGTGCCTGGAGCTTAGGCCCGACCTGCCATCAGGACAGCCTTCCCAGCAGTGGTGATACATGGCATCTTGCTCTGCCCCAAGATCAGGAGTGGGGGGAACTGGGGCCTTGGGTTAATAGTTAGAAGTCCTACGTCAGAAGGCACACCTCCCACCCCCACAGTGGGGCCGGGAAGGGGACCCCGAGATAATCACTGGCGGGCACTTTTGGTGTGAAGTTGAGGAATTGGGAAAAGCAGCGACTTGGGTAACAATTCTGAGCAAAGAGGAGGCACTCAGGCATCCCGGAGACGGTTGCAAACTGAAAACACTCACTCTAGAAGAACCCAACTCACTGGCCATGTTAGGTCAGTGTCCACCTGGCAGGGAAGTGGCCTGGCCCTGCTGTGGGGTGGGGGCACTTCCAGGGATCTGGGCTGATATATCCCTTCCTGCCACCATGACCCCGGGTGTCACATGCTGGAAAGTGCCACTGAAGCGTGCAGGAGCAGTCTCCTGTCTTCAGCAGCTAGCGCTGTTCCTGGAAGCCTGCCTGCTGTGGGGCCGGGGGAGGCCTTGCTCCTTCTGGGTCCTTGGGTGAGGCGTGTGGGGCTGCCCCGGAGTCCCACCTTGGTGCCAGGCGCAGCCTCATCGGCACACTTGCCCTTCTCAGATGCTGCCTGCGGGGTTGGGGACTTGGCCAGTTAACACTACGTCCCCTCACGGTCCCACAGGTCTACATGTGTGTGTGCATGCACACAGGCAGGCAGGTGCACATGCACATACGTGCACACACAATTCGCTGGGGCCTCTGTGGATGTTCCACATGCTGTGTTTTCCGTCTGCCACACTTTGGTCCCTGTGGATGACTGGCACGGGCAGAGGCTCGGGGGCAGGAAAGGCTGGGCTCCTTCTCGGACTCTGCAGCCACGTCTCCCCACAGCTGTGCCTCAGCCTCCCGGGCCATGTTTGGGTCCCTGCCAGCCACCCCCTTGAAGCTGACTAGGGAGGGCATGGGCCTGTGGTGTAGCTCTGCTGTGAGTGCCTCTGGGAGAGAGCACGCACGGCCCCTGCTCGTCGTCACCAGGGGCGGTGACATTACAGGGACGGTACCAGCCTGGGGCCTGTGCTGGACACAAGCCTTCACCCAGCTGCCCTTCCCTGCCTGCTGGGCCCTGTCCTCCTGCAGATGAAGCTCAGGATGGCCTCTCCCCCTGCCAGCACTCCTCCTCCCCTCCCCCAGTACCCTGACACCCCTCCCCCACTCCCCCAGCACCCCACACCCCTCTCCACACTCCCCCAGCACCTCATACCCCTCCCCCACTCCCCAGCACCCCACACCCCTCCCTCACTCCCCCAGCACCCCACACCTCTCCCTCCATACCACCATTCTTACCCTGAATGTTCCCCCAGGGCACTTTCCACACCCTGATTGTGGCCCCATCTGTCAGGCTAAGGAGGACAAGACTGGGGTTTTCCTCCTGGCAACCCTAGATCTGGGCCTGGCACACAGACGGCTGCAAATATTTGAATTAATGAGTGATAACGATTCTAATTAGTTAATTTGAGTTTAGGTTGCAGATTACAATCTTTAAGAAGATTTATTATACTAAATAATTTCTAATTATAAATAAGTTTGTAAATGTGGTTCCCTGTGGTAATTCCTGAGTGAACTTATATACCCTTTTCAGGACCCTTGGGGTGCCATACCTGGGAAATCCACTTCGTTACTTGTAAGTCATCTTTTAATCATTTAATAACAGGATATCTGATATTAGACTAATCTCTTCATCTGCTCAGACCCACGCTAAAGGCGCCAGAACAAACTCGGAGCTAGCGTTCTCCCGCAGAACCTCGGAAGTGTGTGTTCTGTGAGTGTATGTGTGTGTGTGTGTGAGCATGTCTGCGTGGGACTGTGCAGTGTATGAGTGCAGAGTGTGTGGATGTGTGTGAGCATGTCTGTGTGTGAGCATGCAGTGTGTAGTGCGTGCGTGGGTCATGTGCAGTTTATGAGTGTGGATGTGTGCGCAGTGTATGAGTGCATAGTGTGGATGTGGATGCTCTGTGTATTGTGAATGTGTATGTGTGTGAGTGATGTGTAGTGTGTGTATCTGAGTGTGGAGCGTGTATAGTATGAGTGTGGAGTGTGTGGACACGTGTGTGCATGTAGGGTGGGAATATGTAGTATGAGCGTGTGAGTGCGTAGTGTGAGAGTGTGTGAGGGTGCGGTGCGTGTGTTGGGGCGTGAGGGAGGCACTGTGGCCATGCATACAGTAGGTGCTCAGTGGCCAGCCAGGTGGCCTGCAAGGGTGGGGAGTGGAGGTGAGACCGGCGGCCTTCGGGTATGGGGTGACAGGTGGAGGTGCGACACTGGGGCCAGCGGCCTGGGCCGTGTGCATGACTCCGGAGAGAACCTGCTCCCCGACTTGTGCTGGGAGCGGAGTCCGTGGGCCACAGTCGCGCGAAGGGGCAACAGAGGGGCGGTTCCACGTTCTCCGGTTCCGGCACCTTCCCTGGGGCTGCGCGGAGCCCAGCGAGCTGCCCGTCCTGGATCCTGGAGACGTGGCTTGTTCCCGATCGTGAGCCGCTCCGATCCGGGCACGTCATGAAGGGCAAGGTGTCAGTGGGCCAGATGTCATCCTGGGCTTCCCTGGAGGTGTCCCCCCGCGGCTCCCCGGATCATGAGCCTCCCTGCCCCCGCTCCAGGCAGCCTCACCCCCCACCCCCGACTGGAGCTGCCAGAAGCCTTGGATCCGCGCCCCCTGCCTGCAGAGGGGCCTCCAGCTCATTAATTTCAGGGGGTGGGAGTTGGGGGGCGGCTACAAAGGCCACGGGCGGGGTGGGGGGGGAACCACCGAACCAATAGGAGGAAGGAGGCTCTTCTCCCGCCAGAACCACACGTGAGGTGGGAAGCTGCTTTGTCCTGCTGTGTGAATACTGGGGCTGATTTCACCATCTGGATGTTGGGAGGGGGCCCAAGAGACGTCATTAAAAGACTCCACTGAAGAAACCCACGTAGGACAGAATGACGAGAAGAAAAGGCGTAGCTCACGTGCACGTTTTCTCCATTTGCTGCAAGATGAACACGCACCCGGAGGGTGGTGTAACTTCCCTGTGCTTCCTCCACAGACTTCCTGGCCAGTCCTCTAAACCACGGTGTCTTACCCTGCCAGCGTCGTGCTAAATCAGACTCTTCAAATTTAGGATAGGAATTTCCTTAGCAAATATTTAACCAGGACAAAAAAAAAAAAATTCCTTGCTTTTCTGTTCTCAGCTCTTGTGATGTAAGTTGCAGATTAATAGACGTCTAGGCCAATATTTGATCTTTTCTGCAGAAGAAAGTGATTTGTCAGGTCTTCACTCGACTGCAGGGAAGGGTTCCCGGGGAGCAGAGATGACCTGCTGCTGTTGGTGGGTGGCCAGGGTGGCCGTTTGGTCCCCAGGTGCAGAGAGCATTCACTCCGGCCTCTCCCACCGGGCGGGGACGCTGCGTCCTGGCCGGAGCAGGTGTCACGGAGAGTGGCCGAGAGGGCCTTCCCAGGGTGAGGGCAGCTGCCCTCTGCCCCGGGGGAGTCCTGGGCTGGCCCTGGCCTCTGACTTGAGGGGGTCAGGGGGTTAATATAGCCTCACAGTGCTATTTGCATGTCAAAGAGGTCTCAGTAAAATTATTCTGGAAGGGACTTCAGGGCCCCTGAGCCCGGAGACATTTGGAGACCAAGAGTGTGAGTGTGGCCCTTCTATCCCTGTCAGATGCTGTGCAGTCTCCTAAGGAAGGCTAAGCCTGTGGCAGGCAGCTACTACCACAGGCCGGGCTGTAGGCGAGGGCCCTGTGCCCTCCGGGGCTGAGCAGCCAGGTGGGGGGCTGGCGGGGGGCATGTATACGTCAGGTCCCCTGACCTGCTCTCCACCACCTCAGCTGGCCCACCAGCACCTCCCGTTCTCTTCCCCATCCCCTGGGCCTCTGGATTGAAGGCCCTCGGGGCTCTTTCCCACAGGCGTGTCAGAGCTGGGCCAGGTCTGGAACCCACAAGTGCATCGGAACTGGGCCGGGGTCTGGGAGCCCACGGGCGGGTTGGAGCCGGTTGTTGGGGGGGTTTTAGGAGCCCGGGGCGGTCTGATTCCTGTGTTGCTCTGGGCTCTCTGTGCTCACTCGTCCTTACCTGGAAGCAAGGAAGCAGTGTCTGATGCCGTTGGTTCCACTTGCCTTTGTTGTTGCACATTTGCACTTAAATAGGTACAAATTATTGGTATTAGACATCCTTACAGCTCCCTCTCCTCATTAAGCCTCTGCAGTTAATAATTATTTTCTCTCTGTAAAGTGTTCGTGTAAAACATCAGGGAGCCACGTGGAGGCTGCGAGGCCTCCTCCCGCTGCCGTGGCAGGAAGATTGCAACCTGCATCCCCATCACTGGAGGACCTGATGCCCCCAGCGCAGCCCCTGAGCCTCTCTGGACCCCACGTCCCTCGTCCCCGGGGGTGTGGAATCCACTGGTGTGTGGCTCTCTCAGTCCTCGCAGACCTCTAGGGAGCAGGAGATCCCATCACCCCGGTTTTACTGGTGAGGAAACTGAGGCAAGGGGATGTTCAGAAACCTGCCCAAGGTCACAGAGGTGCGTGGCAGAGCAGGACTGTCTCAACAGTGACTGTCAGCGCCAGGTGGATGCGTGGGGCCCTTCAGCGGTGTGTGACCCAGGTGTCACATGAAGAGCACTCTGGCCTCCTGTGTTGGTGGCAGCCGTGTTGGTGGCAGCCGACCCCACCCGCCGGGACTCGAGGGGAAAGGCACACAGGTCTCGCCCGTCGGTGAGGGGGTTGGCACAGTACCTGCGGCCGTTTATTCAAGCCATCAAGCCCGGGACAGGGAAAACCTCACGTCCTTCCTGAGCTTCTCACAGTGTCCCCATTGGAGCCAGAAACTCCTCTGCCTCTCTCCTTTCACACACATGACCCTCCTCGCCACCCCGTCCCCATCTAAAGAATTTGTACTGTTTCGAAGAGTTCAAATATAGGAAATGTGATCACAAATGCATGCGTGTTTGATATAAAGAACAACGGACACATGTTACGTATTTGATTGTGGGTTCTTTCTGTGGCTGTGTACAGTCATATGTGCACCATATTCCGGATTTGGGGTCCCATAACCATCTGATCCCAAGGGTTTCAGATGAAGGATTCTGGACCTGTCTCGTTCCGTTGTGGGCGTTTCTGGCATTTGTATAAACGGGACCATCCTGTGTTTCCTCATCAGCAGCCCGCCTTTCCTTAGCGCCTGTTCTGGTGTCCCCAGCTTGTGGTCAGGTCGCTTGCACCATTGCATGGCGTACAATCCTATGAACATACAGTTCTCTTTTTTCTTTAAAAGATTTTATTTATTCATGAGAGACACATAAGAGGCAGAGACACCGGCACAGGGAGAAGCAGGCTCCCTGTGGGGAGCCTGATATGGGGACTTGATCCCAGGACCCTGAGATCATGACCTGAGCCAAAGGGAGATGCTCAACCGCTGAGCCCCCCCTAGGGGCCTCTGAACATAGGGTTCTTAGTACACCTGTCCTGCTGCGCATGTATTCTTGTGTGCATCTCCTGGCATGTGACGCATGGCTTCCCCTGGAGTATATTGGGAATTGCTGGCTGTCGGGCATGGGAATGTTCCCCACCCTTAGCTAACTCCCGGTGTTTTGCAGGGTGGTTGGACCAATTCCCCTTTGCACCAGCAATGGACAAAACTTCCTCTCCTTGCTCGTCCTTGGCATCAATTGTTGGTGCCTGGCTTCTTAATTTTTGCCAGTCTGGTGAATGTAAAATTGCATCTCCTTGTGGTTTCAGTTTGCATTTCTCAGATTACTAATGACATTGAGCATCTTTTTATTTGTTTCAGGGTCAGCTATGTTCCAGTCTGTGGATTGTCTCATCGTTAAATTTTAAATCGAAGTTTTGGCAAAGTACCTGTTGTTAATGTCAAAATTAAACATTTTTCTTTTATGTTAGTGTTTTATGTATCTTAAGAAATCCTTACGAGGGATGCCTGGTGGCTCAGCCATTGAACATCTGCCTTCGGCTCAGGGTGTGATCCAGGGTCCTGGGATCGAGTCCTGCATCGTGCTCCCAGAGGGAGCCTGCTTCTCTCTCTGCCTGTGTCTCTGTCTCTCCCTCTGTGTGTCTCATGAATAAATAAATAAAACCTTTAAAAAAAAATCCTTACCGACCTCAAGATCACAAACATAATTTTGCAGGATCTCTTCTAAAATTAGGTTTGCCTTCACATTTAAGTCTTTAATTCACTGGAATTTATTTTTGTGTTCGGTGTGAGGTAGGGATCCAATTTCATCTCGTCCTCCGTATAGAGAAGCCGTGGTCTCGGGACCCCTTATGGAATAGGTCCAGGCTCCCTGTTGCCAGCTCAACGTGTCAGGTTTCCATGTGTGTGCGGGAGTGTTCTGGGCTCTCTCTTGCCTGTGCGTCTGTTGGTTTGCTCTGTGCCAATACTCTGGTTGCTGTAGATGAAGACAAGTCCTGCCTCTCAATAGAACTCGTCCCCTCCCTTTCTTCAGTCCCATTGTGGGACTCGATCCCAGGACCCCATGATCACGCCCTGAGCCAAAGGCAGATACTCCATCCCTAAGCCACCCAGGAGTCCCTGCTGTTGGGCCTTTATGGACGCCCTTCGTTGGTTTAAGGAAGCACTGGTCTCTCTTGTGTTTGCCAAGAGCCTTTATTGTGAAGGGTTATAGAACCATAGTTATCTTTTCCTCTACTTACTGAGATGCAAATATGCTTTCTATAAAAGGTGTGGTGTTGTGTTAACACATTTTCCCCTAGTGCTAAATTCCTGAGATAAGTGCAGTTTGGTCTTGATAGGTCGCCTTGTCTCATATATTATTAGATTTACTTGACCTTTTCCTTTGCAAAGAGGTGTTGCATTTGTGCTCTCGAGAGACTGGGCCTGTTCATTCTTCCTCGTGCTCTCCTTGTCTTATCTTGGCATCGAGGTTACAGCCGCCTCACTGAGTGAGGGGATCGTCTGCTGCTGCTGCTGCCACAAATTGCCATGGACTTGGTGGCTTGAGACAAGCCCACATTTATTCCCTTGCAGTTGGAAGGATGGAGGTCCTATGCTGGCCTCCCTGGGGTAGAACCGAGGTGTGGCAGGGCTGGGCTCCTTGTCGAGGCCTTCGGGGACCTGCGGGCACCCTTGTTCCTGGGCTGGCGGCTCTTCCTCTTCAAGCCGGCCTGGCATCTCTCTGGCCCCATGCTGTCTGCAGCTCACTCTCTCTCCCACCTCCCTCTCTACTTGGGAGGGCCCGGTGGTGATGTGGGGGGCCCACCTGCAAAATCGGAGCTGCTCCCCCTATGGTAAGGTCAGCTCATCAGCAACTTTAACCCTTCTCCATGCCTAGCATTCTGGCAGGTTCCAGGCTCTAGGACCCTCCCCTCTGGGGTGGAGGGCACTGTTTTGCCTGCCACACATGGCCTTGGTAAGATTGACAACATGAAGTGTCCTGCCCGCCTGTGCCTTGGAGCTGCCACCAGGGTCTGCATCTGCTGCCCAGACGCAGCCTTGGCTCTTGCTTCTTTTGAGCTTCCCAGGAGATGGCGGGGACAGCATGGGCTCGGCCATCAGAGGATGTTTCCCCCCGAACTGAAGAGCATGATGCTCCCAGAGCCAGGCCCAGATTGCAGTCCCCCACTGCCCTGGGCGGCGGCTCTGGCCTTCCTGTTCCGGGGGGACTGCAGGGCTCGGGACTTGGGGAGCCTTAAACTTGGTCGCCCGTGGTGCCCAGGGACAGTCAGAGTTTCGGAGGCATGGCCGGTGAGCCCAAGGGTCGAGGGCCAGATGTGAGGCCGGTGCAATGTGTTGGGGACACAGAAACGTCCAGTATTAAATGAAGCTAAGGGAGCATTCTCAAAGCAATACTCGCAGGCGTGTGTGTGCAGAACCCCAGCTCAGGACAGGAGCATAGAAGGAGGAGTGGCACATGTGTGCACCTGCTCACAAGCACACCCACCCACCTGCGGGGAGGCCGGGGTCACCCGCCACTCTGACCGGCCAGGGGGCTGGCAAGGAGCTCGAGGCGGGGTCTGTCCAGCTGGGTGGTGGATGGCACAGAGCCTGGGATGATCCAGACTGGCTCCTGCCCCGCCCAAGTGGGTGGGGTGGCGGTTGGCCGCTTGTGGGCAGCAGGGTGGGCGCAGCAGCAGGGTGGGCGCAGGCGCCTGGGCTCCGCGGCCACCAGGCCGGTTGTGCTGCTGTGTTTGTTAGAAACCTCGTCTTTAGTGCCCATGGCTGTCTTGGGCTGACGGCCGCTCCTTGATGTGTCCAGGCCCGGAGACTGTGGGGCTGTCCCTGGGCAGGTGCAGGGACCACGTTATCTTGCTGGAGGGTGTCGTTTGAGAACACGTAGGAGCTCACTAGCTCTTTCAGATCCCTTCTGGACTTTAATCTTTGCCTCAGGGGACTCTGCGGGTTTTCCTGGAATGGGACCCGAGGGTGGCTAGTGCCAGGCTCCAGCAGAGAAGAGTGAGGCTGGACCGGCTTCCTGCTGGCCCTGCTGACCGAGGGAGGCCCCGGGCCGGCCTGGCAGCCGCGGAGCACTAAACCCCGAGCCCAGCTGCTTCCCGCGTTCCTGGTTCTCACCAGAGGAAGAATCCAGAAACCTTTGTGTGGCTTCCCCAAGCGAGCTGGACTGGGTGTGACCTGTCCCCAGCAGACATCCACAGTGTCTGGAGCGCTTGGGGTTGGAGCAGCTGGGTGGGGTGCCGCGGGCCCTGGTGGCGGAGGCCGTGAGGTCTGCCTGGGAGCGGGCGCCCCTGCATCGCCCATCTCTCCTGGTCCTAGCACCGCCCGTTTCAGGCCGGGTGACCACCACGCATCCCAGCCAGGGGTTCAGCGCGGCCAGACTCCTAGACCCCCGTCCAGCAGAGGTTCCTCCACATTGCGCAGCCTGCCCTAGACATAAAGTGAAGGGCAGGCACGACAGATGTTTCCTGGGGAACCTCTCCGTGTGGCCCCGGCGAAGCCCGGGGTGCCTTACCACGGCTGCGAGCCTCGGGCGAGGCTCCTTTCGCAGTATTTGGTTACTCCATCCCGGCAGTAACCGAGCGTTTCCACGGGAGAGGGCTCCTTCCAGCCAGCGGGCCCGGGGGCGACACCCAAGGGCCCCTCCGTGGACAGGGCAGCGGTGCAGTATCTTCGCTGGTCGAGTGCCCGCTGGGCCCGACACTGGCGTTGGCCCCGCCATCCCCCGTCACGCACGTCCCCCTGCTCCCATGATGTGAGCCTGCATCCCGAGATGCAGGTTCTAGGTTTGGCTCTTGTGGTCCTGAGAGAAGCCAGACGCCCTCCAGGTAGCGGATCAAAACAACGCACCTGCTGTCTGCCCTCAGTCTGGCCTCGAGAAAATGGCAAACCCCACGGAGGGAGGAATGCTGCTAGAAACCACTTCAAAGTCTCCTGGCTTTGGGTGGGAGCCCTGAGCGGGCCCTCCCTACCTGTTGGGAGGTGTCAGGCGGGGGCAGGATGAGGGACCGGCGGGCGGCCTTTGTCTCAAACCGGCTGGACAGCAATCAGCGCCCTGGGGATCCAGCCGCAGCTGGCATCGCGGGCGGTGCCCATCAGGCCTGGCTGGGCGTCGCCAGTAGAAACTGGAGGTGTCTCCCTGAGACTAGGGGTGCATTGGGGTGGAGTGGCAGAGAGCCACGGCGAGTGGCCTTGTTCCATCCTGGCACCGGCTTTGTCCTTAGCTGCCTGTCCACGAGGCCCCAGGTGTTCAGAAATTGCCCTCTCCTCCTCTATGTGCTCAGCAGACCCTCCTAGGCCAGGACCACAGTCCCCTGGGCCCTCCAGCCACCGTCCGCAGGGCTTGACCCCAGGCAATCTGGGCCTGGTGACCTCGGCTGGGCTTGATGGTCAGCCTCTCTGGTCTTCAGGGTCCTCATCTGTGGAGGACCAGCAGGGGGGAAGGTGTTAGCTGATTTGGGGGTGCTGCAAAGCTGGCTTGTAGCTGTTGTCCACAGCCACAGACGAGATGCCCGCGGCACCAGCTGGCAAGAGCCCCAGGCAAGGTCCGTCTCTTCCAGGGTGAAAACGGGCTTTGAAATGATAAACCTGCTGTGTAGGCTCTTGTAGGGGAAATAAGATGATACAGGAAAGTATAGAGAGGAAGGTAAAAATCACCTAATGTCAGCAACCCGGCACATTCCTAGGACCTGACAGCCGTTCCTCAAACTGTCCAGGGACGTCTGAGAAGGTGCCCCAGCTCGGGGGAGCCAAGGAGACATGACAACTGTCTTGTGGGGTCCTGCAGAGGGTCCTGGCCCTGGGAAAGGGCAGCAGGCAAAACTGGGGAAGTGACGTGATACCGTTGGTTATAGGGGAGACGTGGTGCTGAGGATGCGGGAACTCCGTACCGTTCCCCCCAGGGTTCCCATAAAGCTGGAACTGATCTAAAATGCAAATGTATTGGGGATCCCTGGGTGGCTCCGCGGTTTGGCGCCGGCCTTTGGTCCATGATGTGATCCTGGGGTCACAGGATCGAGTCCCGTGTTAGGCTCCCGGCATGGAGCCTGCTTCTCCCTCTGCCTGTGTCTCTGCCCCCCTCTCTCTCTCTGTGTCTGTCATGAATAAATAAATAATAATCTTTAAAAAAATTACAAATGTATTTAAAACAAATTCAGGGACCCGGGCGAAATCCCTGTCAACCTTGCGGACGCGTTGCCATCCCTGCCGATAGCTCTCGGGCTCGGGGACAAAAGCATTTTCTCATCCATGAGGAAAAGCGACTCACTTTCCCCCCAGTAGCACGGCCCCCCGTCGGATCTGTCCTGTCGGATCTGTCCCACCGCCTTGGTTTGCGGGCCCTGCTCCCTGGTCGGGAAGGCCCGCTTCGTTTCCGTGGCACCCATGGGTGGGCAGCCAGGCCCGTATGTCCATGGAGGCCCAGAGATCCAGCCCGGATGACGTAGGTCCGACGCGAAGCCGTTGTCTCCCGGGACGTGGGGTGTCCGGGATGAGCCCTGGTCTCAAAGAAGTTGGCAGAGGAGTCCTAGGAGGGGGCACGTTTTGTGTTCCCGACCATCGGCGTTAGTTTCTGTGCCGTGTGGTCGCGGTGTCCCCGAGGGGAGCCGCCCGTCCCTGTAAGATCCCTGTTCCTGGGCGATCCCCCGCGCCCTGCCCTCCTGGCAGCCTGCGGGAGGCTGGTGGTTTAAGGCAAAAAGGATATTTCATAATGACAGCCACAGGGAAGCAGGCAGGTCCTCTATCCTGGATAATTATCCTGGGCCTCCGGGAAGAAAGAAAGGCATCGCCGGACCAAGAGCTTACGTGGGAACCTGCAGACGCTGACGCTGTGTGTGCAGAAGGTTCTCAGTCTTCATGGGCTCCCGGGGGAGAGATGTGAACAAAAGAAACAGGTCATGCGGCTCCCGGGCGGGAAGGTAGGAGAGCACGGGGGCGGGGGGCATGGAGGGAGGGCCCGTGTGACGGGACCCGGGTGGCCGAGGGAGGGCTCAGCAGCCGACAAGGAGGGCAGCGCTGTGGGAAGGAGACAGGGGTGCAAAGGTCCTGGGGCAGGAAGAGGGAGCCGCGTGGCAGGGCGGTGGAGGGTGATGGGAACAGGTCACAGAGGACCCACCACCAGAGGGGGTACGAGGTGTGGGTTTTATTCTGGAAGCCACTGGGGGCCCACCGGGGACTGGTGTGACGAGGTGGGCGTTTTAGGGTGCCTGCAGTGTGAGGACCACGGTGGGGGGCAACCGAGGCAGCCGCAGGTCCCGTCCGTGTTCCGGGGAGGGGAATAAACACTCTCCGTGGTGGGGAACGGGCTGCGTGGCGGGGACGGAGGGAGAGGACAGCACTCTGCCACTGGCTTCTCCCCACTGCCTGGCCCGGGCCTGTGGAACGTGAGCTGCCAGGTGCTGTGCTGGGGCTCCGCGGACGCCGTAGGCAGAGCGCCCTCACCTTGCGGCTCCCGCACCGACGCCCCACACCCGCGCTGCTTCCACTTACGGATCCCGCCCCATTGGGCTTTCACGAGTCCCGGGTGGAACGTTTGCCGCGGTCGGTCGGCGGAGAGCCGGCAGCGTGGGGCGTGGGGAGCAGCTGCATTTTCCTGTTTGGACGAGAGTTGTGACCCGGGGTCCCTTCCGAAGTGGCTCGTGGTGCTCCAGGGCCTGAGAGGGACAGTCCCCATGTACACAAGCTCGGGTGCATCACACCCCCGGGATTTGGGGCTTTGTGCCTCCGCGGGGACTGTGCTGGGGTCACAGCGACAAGGTGGCCCCTGGGTTCTTGTCAGTGGTCCCGATGTTCCAGAAACAAGTGGGGAGGGGTCCCTCCCGTGGCTCCTGCGCCCTGGGGGGGCACCCAGGAGGGTAGGAGGGGGTCCAGCCAAGGTTCACTGGCCTACACAGATGGCCTGTGCCCCGTGGACCCAGGGGTGCCCGCGTGTGGAAGGGGGCACAGGGGGTGGGGAGCAGGTTGGGGAGGGTTGGTCAGGGCTGCAGGGACTTGGAATCTGAGCCAAGGATATGAACTTTGCCAGGTTTTCTCAGGGTCCCCTTGCACATTTGGGATGGGGTCTGGGGGGGGAAGGTGACGGCCCCTGGGTGGGGTGGCTGCACCTGTCAGGGGTGCCTGGAAGGCAGATGATGGTGCCAGCCCATGGTGAGCCCCTGTGGCCCCCCTTGGGCCGCTCTCTGACCCTGGGGTCCAACGATGATGGGCTCAGCTTCATAACCCGGATACCCCACCCATTCCCGTCTCATGATCCTGAGTGCCGCGTGTCGTGCTTTGCTTCCCTGTGTGGGCTGAGGTACACCTTGTCTCCTGCGTGTCTTCCCAGAGCAGCGTTTGCTGAGCGTCTCCTGTGTGCCGGGCGCGTAGGGATGAATAGGGTACAATTTTGGGAAAAAAAATCAACGTGGTGTTGACCAAGGCCATACCTGGATGGCACCGTCCTGGACACTGTGGGGTCTGAGCGGGGCTGGGGATGGTGCGATCAGAGTGGGGTCTCCCGGTGTCTGGAACAGGTGCAGAGGGGGTCAAATGGGGCTCCACATCCCCACGTGTGAGGTGGGGGACGGGGAGGCACCAGGCTGGGTTGTGGGTGGTCCTGGGGTGTCCTGCTGAGTGCTGGGGGGTCTGGGGGGTCCTTTGGAGCAAGGCAGGCTCAATGGGAGCTGTCCTTTGGGCAGCTGGGGTGTGGAGGGAGAAGGACGGGGTCTGGGAAGCCGGGGTCAAGGAGGTGGCCACCGGTAGGGACGGGCGCGGGGACTTGGGAGGGTTTGGGAGGCTGAGGCTCAGTTCTGTCCTGCTGAGCGCATCCGAGGCCGTTCCCGGGTGGGGCTGGGAACACCCAGGACCCCGAGTGACCCTGACCCTCCTTGTGTCCACAGACGGCATCCACAGTGTGGCGGCACTCTGCACCCTGCGCGTCACCATCATCACGGATGACATGCTGACCAACAGCATCACCGTGCGCCTGGAGAACATGTCGCAGGAGAAGTTCCTGTCCCCGCTGCTGTCCCTCTTTGTGGAAGGGGTGGCCACGGTGCTGTCCACCACCAAGGACGACGTCTTCGTCTTCAACATCCAGAACGACACGGACGTCAGCTCCAACATCCTGAACGTGACCTTCTCGGCCTTGCTCCCTGGCGGCGTCCGTGACAAGTTTTTCCCGTCGGAGGACCTGCAGGAGCAGATCTACCTGAACCGGACGCTGCTGACCGCCGTGTCCACCCAGCGCGTGCTGCCCTTCGACGACAACATCTGCCTGCGGGAGCCCTGCGAGAACTACATGAAGTGCGTGTCCGTGCTCAAGTTTGACAGCTCGGCGCCGTTCATCAGCTCCACCACCGTGCTCTTCCGGCCCATCCACCCCATCACGGGGCTGCGCTGCCGCTGCCCGCCCGGCTTCACGGGCGACTACTGCGAGACGGAGATCGACCTGTGCTACTCCAGCCCCTGCGGCGCGCACGGCCGCTGCCACAGCCGCGAGGGCGGCTACACCTGCGAGTGTCTGGAGGACTTCACCGGTACGTGGGGCTCCCCGGGGCCGGGCGGGCAGGGGGCCAGCGGGTTCCGGCCGCCTTTCTCCGTCCGCCCTCCCTCCCCGGGCGGTGGCCAAGGGCCCGGTGCGGGTGTGGCCTCGTCGTGATGCAGGGACTGGCAGGAGGGTGGCATATCCCTCACGGTGCACAAGGTGGGCATCTCCCCCAGCGTCCCAAGGTCCCTGTGGATCCTGTGTGAATTGGAGTCACCCTCTTTTTTTAATATTTTATTTTTTCATGAGAGACACACAGAGAGAGGTAGAGACACAGGCAGAGGGAGAAGCAGGCTCCATGCAGGGAGCCCAATGGGGGACTTGATCCCGGGACTCCAGGATCACACCCTGGGCTGAAGGCAGGTGCTCAACCACTGAGCCACCCAGGTGTCCCTGGAGTCACCCTCTTGATGAGGAAGATTATAATGTGAGAGCCACTAAAAACCCACATGCATGAAGCGACACACGCTCCTTTAAGTGGCTTTGCACTGGAAGCACTTCATTCGGGCTCTCGGGTTTAATGGGCTGTCGCAGCCAGTATCACTGGGGGTAGAAGTCCTGAGCCGTTAATCACTGGGGTCTGGGAAGACGGTGCTCACACCCTCTTGTCACTACAGAGATTACTCATCTTCTTTGCCCTGAACACACGCTTGCCTTGAGACGTCCTGACATATTGCGAAGACAAATGGCTCCAAGGGCTGCCAGGGATTGTGCTTGAGAACATGTAGCCGGAGCAGCCCGTTTGGAAGATAAATTCCAGGGGAGCCCGGGTGGCTCAGTTGAAGTGTCTGCCTTCAGCTAAGGTCATGATCTCAGGTCCTGGGGTCGCGTCCCACGTCGGGCTCCCTGCTCAGCAGGGCATCTCCTCATCCTTCTCCCCCTGGTGCTCCCCCTGCTTGTGCTCTCTCTCTCTCTCAAATAAACAAATAAAATCTTGAAAGAAAGAAAGAGAGAAAGAGAGAGAAAGAAAGGAAGAAAGGAAGAAAAAGAAAAAGGGGAAAAAGAAATGCACACCGGCCCAATGGCAGCCGTCCGGCGTTCGGGAAAGCCGTCTGGCACCAGGTGGGGCCTCCCTCGTACCGGAGGTGCCTCTGTGATTCTAACGTGGACCGCAGCCTGGTTTTCCTGTTGAGTATAAACAGCTGAGAAATTGTTCTCTGCTTGTGTGGGACGAGCCCTGAGTTCACCGAGCTTAGAACAGGGGTTTAGGGTATCAGCTGGTATTTATGAAGCAGGAAGAGAGCATAGCCCGGGGGCTGGGGGGGACAGTGCTCTGCATCAGAGGAGGAGGAAGAGAGGCCGTTTGGCAGCCCAAGGACCTGGGGGTGTGCGCCCCGGCTTGCTCGTCTGAGCCCCAGCCTGGCCACCATCCTGCGGTGCCGTGCGGCGAGAAGGCAGCCGGTGGCCTGCCCCGTGTCCTCCCCTCCCCCTGCCCATCTGAGGCTGGCCGTCCGTCTGCCTGTCGCCGTCTGTCTCTCTGAGCGTTAGCCTGAATTCCTGGCTACGCCGGGGTGTGGTGGGGAGTGGTGGGGAAGGAAGGTAAGGAGACCCCTGCCCCCCCTCAGTTCCTGCCGCCGTGTCAGGGCCCTGGCTGTGCCCCCGAGGCCTGTACCCACCCCCCGCCCTGAGTCGTAGTGGACGCTCCCTGGAGCTTCAGCACGTGGTGGTGGCCCGTCCCTGCCTCTCCTTCCTTCGCGGCAGTGAGCTGGCATCTCGGCCCCTTCTGCCGTCCCCCGTGAGCTGCTGTCCCCTGTCCACCCCCTGCACACACATGTGGCCTCGACGGGGTGTGCTTCCTCCCATGAACCCTGCTTCAGATGGAGAACCACTGGCCCCCAGACCCTGGGAAAGGGCTACGTGCTCTGGAGACTCAGTTGGTAAACAGTGCCTCCCTTGCTCCGTAAGTATTAATTGAGTGCCTACTGTATGTCTGACCAATGCACACGTCAGAGCTGCCCCTGTCCAGTCGGGTGGGCCACCCATGGTTGTCTGTGCAGCTGGCCCTGTCAGTGGTCACAACGCGTGGCATTGGGGACCTGGGTGGGGGACAGGCCCTCAGGCACCCTCCACACTCCGGTGGAGTCCTAGGCTGGGGTCTCCGGAGGTGGAGGAGACCAGCCTCACATCAGGGGCACAGCAGTGGGCCTGGGTTCCAGAGGTCCTGGATGTAAGTCTGGGTAAACTGAGGCTGCTGGGGCCCGTGGAGCCGTTTCCCTCCTAAGGGGGTTCAACCCGCGGGGTAGAAGGGACTTCCCGAGTTCTCCAATTTTGTTTTCATCATGAGGGTTATTGCTCGAGAGGTAATGACCAGGATTGGCCCGGTGTGTCATCACCAGGGAACCCGCCGAGATGTCGTGATTGGCATGGGACCCGTCTGAGCATCTCTGGCACTAAAAGCATCCCTGTGTTTCCCTTGGAGATACAGACGGGCTCAGATGGATTGTTTCTGCTCAGTCCCCCTTCCCCTGCGTCTCCCTTTCTGCCTTTGAAGCCCTCCTCCTCTTGCGGCCGGTAATTGCGCTCATTTGCTGGTGCTGAAGGCGGCCCTGTCGTCGGGAGGGTTTTATTACCCGCTCCCCGGTAAGCCGAGCCCCGGCTGCGGCGGGCGGCTGGAAGCGGCCCAGGGCCCCCGGAACACCCCGGCTTCCTGTGCCGCCCCCGACGGGAGACGGGCCCGCTAATCCAGGAAGAGCTCCCTGCATCGGGTGCTGGGGAGACACCCGGCAGCTCCCCTGCGCTTCTTAAATCCACAGGCCTCCGAGGACAGCCCGGCCCCAGGGACGGACCCCGTCGTCACCGGGAGGCGGCCTCACCCCGGGAGCAGCAGGACAGGGCGGCTCGAGGGGCCGTGGACGCTGTCCTGGTTTCCTCCCAGCTTGGCAGATGCCCCTGAGCGAGCTGGCCCCTGCTCTGGGAAGGTTCTGGAAAGTTTCCCGACATCCTTGGTGCCGTGTTTCTGTGTTGGTTGCTCTGCTGACACATTGGGTGTGATTCCCTTATTTCTGTGTCTCTCAGGACAGCGGTAGCTTGGGGCTAATACTCATGAGCCTTCAGCGAGCTGTGCTGTTCTAGAGGATTCCACGTGCATTAGCCCAGTTCCTGCATCAACATTAGGCCCCGTTTATTCATGCAGAGGCTCAGGTGCGGAACAGAACAGTGGCTTCTGGCCCAATGGTTCTCACTGGGCAGTTCTGCCCCTGGGGACACCTGGCACCCAAGGACATTTTTAAAAATATCTATATTTTTTATTTTAGAGAGAGGGATTTCCAGAGAGAGCGTGAGCAGAGGGGATGGAGGGAGAGAGAATCGTAGACTCTGCACTAAGTGTGGAGCCTGAGGTGGGGCTCGATCCCATGACCCTGGTCATGACCTGAGCTGAAGTCAGGAGAACACTCAACCTATTGAGCCACCCAGGCGCCCCCACCCCGGATATATTTGGCTGTAACAGCCGGGGGTGGGGTGCTGGTGGGTGGGTGCCAGGTGCTCAGCATCCCACAGCACCCAGGACAGCCCCACACGGAGCACAGTCCTGCTGCGTGTGCGCGTGTACATGCGTGCTGGAGCGAGGGGCCCCACTACCACCAGCTGTGCGTGGAGGCAGGATTCCAACCCAGTGCTCTGCTCCTGGGCTCCTGCTCGCCCACCCTGTGGCCTCTTCCAGGCCGGCACGGTGGGCTTCCCCATTTACCTGCACACCTGACGTGGTGGTGCTCGCTGGCGGCAGCTGTGGCGGTGACCGAGCGCTCCAGCCCCTTCCCACAGCCCCATGAGGAGGGGACAGTTGTCATCCAGCTTTAGGAATTCCAAGGAGCAGAGCTACATGGGGGACCTGGGATCTCCGTCCTGAGCTCATGTGCTGCAGGGGCCAGGCTCGTCCACCCCCTGCCCCTCCTCCCCGAGCTCACAGGGGTTCCCCTCTTGCACCCCATGACTAATGAGCAACCAAGTCCCAACCATTGTGCCTCCACGTCCCATGCCCACCTCTACACACCTGAGGGCTGTGGCCTCAGCCCTGCCTCTCCCGCCCGGGAGCTGCTCTCCGTGGGGCGCCCAGAGAGGCCACAGAGGCCAGTTGGAAGGGCACTGGGTCACAGCGGTGCCGCCCAAGCCCTCCCAGGGTCCCCCCACCGTCCCCCCCGCCCCCTGCTCTCAGGCCTGGGCCCACCTCTCTGCAACGGCCCTTTGCTCACCTTCTGAAAACAGCATGCTGCTCTCACTGTGGTCCCTGCCTGTCGCGTGCACATTCTCCATGTCTTCCCGAATGTCACCTTGCTGCCACCACTGGTCTCCCTCAGCAGCCCCCCACCATGTCTGCTTGGTGTCGTCTGCTCCCTCCCCAGTGCCAGGCACACAGAAGGTGCTTTGTAAGTGCTCGTCCACATATGAAGGGGTCAGGGTCTAACTGGCCCGGCCTAGACGTCCTGGGGATGCTTTTGCTCCTGTTGTCACTGAGCTGGAGGGGACAGGAGGGTCCCTTCTAGGGGAGGAGGTGAGGTATTTATGACTCTGCCCTGCTGGCCGAGCCCCTGCTCTCACCGCAGCTGTGTGCTAACGCGTGCTCCCAGGCTTCTCACGGACGAGTGCCTTCTCGCTATGGAGAACTGCAAGGTGATTTATGGTCACAGATGAATGGCTGCCCATGGGGTGCATTCCTGAGGGCGCAGCAACTCTGATATCCCGGGGGTGGGGGGTTCCTGGACGCTCAGCACTCCGCCTGTTGGAGGGGAGGCCGGCGGTGGCCGTGCCTGGGCCAAGACATTTGGGGTACTGCCCCCCACCGTCGGTCGCTCTGGCCGAGTCTTCTTAGGGTCCTGTTTATTCTGGAGTGTATGATTTTATTTTTTTAAATATTTTTTTTTTAATTTTTTTATTTATTTATGATAGTCACAGAGAGAGAGAGAGGCAGAGACACAGGCAGAGGGAGAAGCAGGCTCCATGCACCGGGAGCCCGACGTGGGAATCGATCCCGGGTCTCCAGGATCGCGCCCTGGGCCAAAGGCAGGCGCCAAACCGCTGCGCCACCCAGGGATCCCTGATTTTATTTTTTTAAAGATTTTTATTTATTTATTCATAGAGACACTGAGAGAGAGAGAGGCAGAGACACAGGCAGAGGGAGAAGCAGGCTCCATGCAGAGAGCCTGACGTGGGACTTAATCCAGGGTCTCCAGGATCACGCCCTGGGCTGCAGGCGGCGCTAAACCGTTGCGCCATCGGGGCTGCCCTGATTTTATTTTAACTTTTTTTTAAAGATTTATTTATTTGTCTATTCATGAGAGACCCAGAGAGAGAGGCAGAGACACAGGCAGAGGGAGAAGCAGTCTCCACGCAGGGAGCCCGATGTGGGACTCAAATCCGGGACTCTGTGATCACACCCTGAGCCCAAGGCAGATGCTCACCTGCCGAGCCACCCAGGTGCCCCTGGAGCATATGATGTTAGATCCCTGGGCCACTCGACTGGATTCAGAGGGTGTTTCAGCGAAGGCTGGAGAGTAGCCCTGCCTCTGAGCATGAAGCACACAGCTGTCCCCGGGCTTCAGCGTCCGTGCAGCTGGACACCGCAGAAGAACAGGTGCTCCCCAGCTGAGATTCAGCTGGTTTGGGGGCCAGTGGGTCAGCGTCACTTAGGAGAGTCTCAGTGATACTTGGTTACGGTTTGTGCTAACTGCCCCTGGGTGGACTGTCCCAGTTGTCCTGTGCAAGGGTCTTCCGGTGACCAGGACCGTCCTCCGTGGTGGCCTCCCCAGGACTGGGGACCCTGACTCTCGTGGGAAACTTCAGGCCAGGACATTATGTATGAGTCCAAGGTCCGAGAAACTGCTGGTATAACAACTTAATCATCTTCTCTGTGAAGGAGAATATTTAAAACCAATTCTGGCATGGCTCAGATTGTGTCATTTAAAAAATGCACAGTACTCCCAACTGCACGTTTTGTCTTGCATTCTCTTCTAAGAGTCATGAAATTTCCATCATCATGTGGCACACGAGCGTGCTGCACGGTCCCGGGCCGGGGCCCGCGCCTCTGTGTGAGCTGCGGTGTCCCCCCTGCACAGAGGGGCATCCACCCATGGCCCACGCTGGCCACGGTGCGCGGGGCTGCAGGTCCCCCTTGAGGATTCCATCAGCAGGGTAGGTTTGGTCCTTAGACCAGAGGGGTCGTCGTCCTTCGAAAGGAAAACCATTGCCTGGCCTGTAATGAGATCTCGGAGCAGAAGTGGGGTCCTCTGTCGGGAAGGGGTGCTCTTCGGGTGGCCGGGGTCGCGGCAAGGTTTGCGCTCTCCAGAGCCTCTTCATCCTCTGTCGCATCTGTGTCTAGATTCCAGCTGAGGATCTCCAGCGTTTCGTTCAGACGTTCTTGTGAAGCTGGGAGTCATCGCACTTTGGGGTGACTTTATTTTCCTTAAAATAGTGCACTGAGGGGATGCCCGGATGGCTCAGTGGTTGAGTGTCTGCCTTCAGCCCAGGGTGTGACCCCGGGGTCCTGGGATCGAGTCCTACATCCAGCTCCCTGCATGGAGCCTGCTTCTCCCTCTGCCTGTGTCTCTGCCTCTCTCTCTCTCTGTGTCTCTTGTGAATAAATAAATAAAATCTTTAAAAAAAATTCATGCACTGAGACTGCAGCGTGGGTAGGTTTAGGCAGGAATCTCCTGTTCTCCATGAAATCCATAGTGTCCTCCTCCTCTCCTGGGCCGAGTGGCCTTAGGGGGTGAGGACGATCCTCAGACCAACCCTGGAGGCCCCCGTGGGCGCCCGTTAGCTTCCCGGGGGCCGCTGCGCAGAGGCGCTCACACTGGGGGGCGCAGAACCACGGGGATGCGTTGTTTTCACAGTGTTGTCGCCACGGGTCTGGCACCGAGGTGTGGCCCGCCTGCACTCCCTCTGGAGGCACTTCTGGTGCCTGGGGGCCTGTGGCGTTCCTAAACTTGGAGGTGCTTCTCCCTGGCCCTCCCCTGTGTGTGTCCTGGGTCTGCATCCCAGTTTCCCACTCTTTGAAGGACAGAGGTCATTGGCTAAGGACCCTCTGTCTGGCAGAAGTTCATTTTAACCTGATCATGTCCACAGAGACCTATTTCCAAATAAGATCGCAGTCATAGGTGCCCGGGGTCAGGACCTGAACATACGATTTTGGTGGTGGTGGGGGGGACATAGTTCCCCACGCCTCAGGGTTTCTGGTTGTCTGCAGTGGTGGCCACCTCTTGTCAACCTGCTTGTTGAGACTCCGCTGGCCCCAGAGGACACTCCTGGGCGGGTGTCAGGCTCCTGTGGTTTGTTTTCCTCTTAGAGACCTCAACCCGGGAACACGGGAGCCACAGTCCCTCCTGGTGGCTTCCAGGTGGACAGGGGAGCCGGTCACGGGCATGAGCTGGTGAGGAGCAAAAGCGTAAACCAGCACGTCCAGCGGCGGGCAGCGGCGTGGCCCGAGCAGGTGCCTCCTGCGGCCGAGCCCCCCTGTGCCATCACAGCGCCCCTCTGGGGTCAGGTCACGCCAGCCCCCCTGCGGGTCAGCCCCCGTGGGAGTGCCTTTGGACAGCTGCAGAGGCCGGGCTCGCCGGGTCGCCCCTGGCCAGGGTCCCGCAGCTGCTGCACTAAGTCCCACAAACGAGTGGCTTAAAGGTGCAGGTTTATTCTCTCATGGGTCCCCCTGGAGGCTCAGGGGGAGGATCTCCTCTTCCAGCATCTAGAGGCTGCCCGGACTCCTCGGCTCCTCCTTCCCCTCATTCCAGCCCCTGTCTCCATCATCCTGTCTCCCGCTACTGACCCTTGGCCCTCTGTGCCCCCCCCGCCCCATCTCGTGGGGACCCTTGTGATCACCGCAGCCCCCCGTGATCCAGCACGGCCTCCCCACTCGAGCTCCCCCTTTGAACCACAGGACATCTTTGGGGGATTCCATCATTGTGCTGCCCATACTCCTGCCCCCCCCCCCCCCCCCCGCAGCACCTGGCACCCACTTGGCACCCAGTAGACATTTGTGGCAGGGATGAGTGAGCGAGGCCTTTGCCATGGCAGCCCCACGGGGGGGCTGTCTCCCGCTGTCTGGGGACACAGGGCTGAGGGCCATCGGGAGTTGCTAGCTAGTCGGCTTGTGTCCCTGGCCTGAGAGTGGTCTCTGGCCGCATCCTGCCGGTGTGAGCCCATCGCGGGGGTGGACAGACGGCCCTGGGGGCCAGATGGCCAGGCAGGACTCATCCGATGGGGCTGCCGGACACCCCTGGAGGGAGGGCTTCATGTTAGCTGGGCTCCCTGGGGTTCTGCTGACTCCGAGCCATGAATAAAGAAAATGTCTTCTTTCTGGACATTGATTTGCCCCAAGAAACCAGCCACCTCCCCAGCACCACGCAGGATGTGGAATTCGAACCATCTGGGGGCTGAGCTGCTGTGTGTAAGGATGACAGAGGTTTCAGTTAGCATTCCAGCTGAGTTTGGACACGTTGCTGTTTGAGAACTGGCACAGTTTCCCTGCAAGCTGATAAAGTGGTGGGGACCCCCTCCCGGCCTTGAGGCGTACAGCTGCCAGCGTCACCTTCCACCACTGGTTCCACGCCCGGGTCTGCAGGATCGTGCCTGACCCTCAGCCCTCCCTCCATCCCTCCCCAGCCGCTCGCTGCTCTGCTTGGGCTGGGTCCTGCACCTCTGCACCACCCCCTGGGTGTGGCGCCCCATTCATCCCCACCTGCACAGCCTCTCTCTAGGAGACCTCCCCAGGCCCGCCATCCCTCACACCCTCGGGTGTCCCTGTGCCCTTAGACCTAAATCATATCCTGTGTCCGAGATGTCATCTTGGAGCTGGTTCTTGACACATTGCAAGACAGCCTTGTCTTGACAGCCTTGACAAGGCTGTCCCAGGGCCTCCCTGAGCAACGTCTCCCAAAGCTGGGGGGGGCCTCCCAAGACGATGTTTCCAGGCCGTGTAGCTACCCCAACACCTGGAGGGAGGCAGTTGCAGAGGCCCAGACGGGCACTCGGGGAGCCCCGGACGCAGACTGGGGCTTCTTGGCATGTGTTCAGGCCCCAGGGCATTGTGAAGACTGTGTACCCCCCAGGACCGGGCGGGGGTGGGGGGCTTGGCTGGGGCCCAGGCTGCCAGGCTCTGCCTCATTCTGGGTCCTGGCACCTCCGAAGCTGCCACCAGTATCCTTCTGAGCCCCCATCCCCGGCCCCTCCCCTGGCTTGGAAAGGACTGTGACTTTGCTTTGGCGGGGGTGAGGGTTGGGGGGATGGTAAGTGCCGTGTGAAGGAGCCGAGAGGGGGATCTGGGCACTCGGGTCCTGGTGGTCACCCCCGCTGAGCCTGCCTGCTGACCATGTGTAAGTGCCCAGTGCCCTCTGGTCGGCCTCTCCCACCAGCCTGGGCAGCCAAGATCTGGGAAGTGCACCTGCATTGTGTGTTCATTCAGCGCCTCCTGTGTCCTCGGCCACTGCCAGCCAGGGCCCCACGAGGACCTGGGGGGGACAGAGGGCACTCTGTGGTCAGCAGCTGCGGGTCCACTGAGCCTCAGGGAGATGCTCGCAGGCTCTCGGGCTGCGGTTTGAGAACTGGCATGGGTCTCTGGGGGATGGAACCGGGCCGGTCCCCTCGGAGCGCGATTAGGACTGGCTCAAGCTCCGGGAGCTTCCCTGGGGGGCTTTAAGCAGCAGGAGTGTGTTCTGGACAGTGTCCGAGGCCAGAATTCTGAAATTGACGGTGTCCCATCCCGCTGACGGCTCTGGGGAGGGTCCTTCCTTGTCTCCTGCAGCTCCGGGTGGCCTCAGGTGGCCCTGGGCTGTGGCCACACCGCTCCAATCTGCCTTCGTCCTCGCACGTGTGGTGTGGACATGGGATTGCTGGGGTCTCTCATCTCAGGACCGTTAATTTGATCCCATCTTTGCCGTGTGAAGCAGTGGTCACAGGTTCTGGGAATTAGGACAGGGACGGAACTTTCCGGGCCACCGCTTAGCTGACTTCAGGGTTGCCTCTTTCCTGGGCCCCTTGTGGGTGTGAGGAAAGGGAGGGTGGGGGGAGCATCCCTTTTCTGAAAGGTGGGGTCCTTGAGTGTGCCCCGGGGCTGGGACTGGCTGGGACTGGCTGGGACTGGCTGGGACTGGCTGCGCCGCACTGGGCCACGCGCCTGCTGGAACCTTCCGTTTCAGGCACCAGGAGCTGAAAATGCACACCGATTATTCCGGTTAGCCGGGTTTCCGCCTCCGATGTGTAGGTGACTCCCGTGAGCAAAGCCAAAGCTGTGGATAAACCAGAATCATTTTGTTCTTTCCTGCTGGAATGCATTTTTTAAATTTAGATTTTAAAAAATGGGTGTGTCTGGGGTTCTGGGAAATTGCTTCAGAGACAATAATGAAGTCATTTGAGACGGCCCAGAGAACGCCCCGACCTGGACAAGCCTGCAGTGGTCTGGTTTCCGGCTTCCCCTCCCTCCCGGTGGGTGAGGGCATCAGGGAGGGGGGCCGGCAGGTGTCCGGGCTCCCCGCAGAGGCCTTTTCTGGCAGCCTTGCCTCCTGGGGGGGGGAGGCTCCAGGGCAGAGCCGGTCACTGAGGACGGGGATGTGAGAAAAGTCCCAACAGTGGAGGGGGGGTGTGTGGAGAAGGACTGGGGGTGGGGCTGGGGGTGGACAGGTGAGGCCTCCAGTCTCAATAAGTCTATTAATATAACAGGGAGTCACGGGGTGCCTGGGTGGCTTCGGCTCAGGTTGTGATCCTGGGGTTCTGGGATCGAGTCCTGCATCTCCCTCCGCCTGTGTCTCTGCTTCTTTCTGTGTGTCTCTCATGAATAAATAAGTAAAATCTTTAAAAAAATAACAGGGAGTCACAGTACCTTGGGCCAGGTGCTCAGCTCAGAGCTCTACAGAACCAGCTCATTTCACCTTGACACCACCCCCCTAGGGTGCTAGGGATTGCTCCAGGGCAAGACAGAAATCCTGCCTACAGTGGGGAAACTGAGGCACCGCCCAGGAGCTTGCTCTCGGGGAAGCTCTATCCCTGGCAGCGGTGCTCGGGGGTTTGGTGGAGGGCAGGGCTGAGGCCCTGGGTGGGCGGAAGGATGGATGGGCAAATTTTCCCAGTGTCTAACCATTTCTGATGTCCCCTCCCGTTTTCAGAGACCCTGAAGCGTCCCCTGTCCCTTGTCTCCCATCTCTGTGCTTTCCCTGGTGATGACGCTTCTGATGTGAACCACGCTGTTGGATCGTGTCTTTTCGTTAAGACGCTAGACCCCTTTTGGGACCCTGACATCCGCTGAGGACGGATCGAGGGGCTTGGGGGTGGTTCCGGTTCGGTGTCCTTGTGTCTGAGGACCTGACCCTGACGCTGCCCCACTCTCTCCTGACGCTCTGCCCTCTGTGTGCCTCATTGATCTCCAATTGTGCCTAAACTTCACGCTTCAACGTGCCTTTTATGCTTCGCACCCGATGCCTCCTTTCCTCGCCACCTTTGGAAGTTCTGGTTTTTCTAGTTCCAGGCACTTAGCTATTTCTTAGGATTAGGAGGGACTTGTCCCTTTATTAATTGAACAACCTAAGTCATGGAATGTGCGCACGCCTTCCCATCCTGGGCCCATCCCCAGCCCTGCTCCAATCCTGAGGGTCTCCGTCTGGCCGTGCCCCCGCTTTCCCCTCTGGCTGGGACCCTGTCGTCCCTCTGGCTCCGTCCCCAAGCAGCCCCGGGCAGGTTCTGAAGCCCGTTCTTGGCAGGTGCGGGTGTGGATTCACATCAGCATCTCCCTGGTTCCAGCCCTGCCCCTCCTCTCCCATCCTGCCATGACGGTAACACGCCTGTGCACACACACATCCTCCACATTGCACACACACCACACATGCACACATCACATAATACACACACGTACACAACACATGCATGTCCCCTGCATCACATACACACCACACGCACCTCACACATGCACACATCACATACCACAGAAAATCACACCCCATGCACACAGGCACACATTGAGTACCACACACACCTATACAACACATGCATGTCCCCTGCATGACACGCACACCACACATGCGTGCATGTGCACATATACCTACCACACACACCACATCTCACATGCACACCACACATACCACACACACATCACACCACGCATGTATACACTCCACATACATACCCAGGACCCCAGTAGGTGTGTCATACCACACCTACTCATACCACACACACCACACTCACACACATACACCGCACTCCTATGCCATTTGCTTTCCCTGTCTTGCACACCCACCGGTTCTCTATATAGTGAAGTCAAGGTGCTCAGCTACCCCTTCCTTGTTCACAGACCTCCTGCCCAACCCTGGTGTCCCAATGGCCAGGACTCAGGCCCTCCTGTCCTCTGCTTGTGGGCCCTTTCTGGGGCCCAGTGGTCACCCAGTCGCTTGCATCACGAACCCCCGACCCTCAGGCTGAGCCCAGCTTGCAAGTTCACACACCCCGGCACCATCTCTTTCTTCTATTTGCCATATCTTTAAGGAATGTTTTCATTACATACAAAAATTGGTATGTGTCCTACACTGTGCCAGGCCTCAGTTTCCTCGTCTGCAAAACAGTGATGTAGAAGAGTCCCCGTACCTGGTGCTGTGGAGATGAGAGCAGTAATGAAGCAAGTGAGGGGCAGGAGGCCCCCCTGCCGTCTGTAGCCCTGTGTTCTTAGCAGTCACCTTCCAGGTGAGCCCTGGGCTCCAGCTCTCTCAAGCTGAGGCTTCTCCAGGGATTTCATTGCCCCCTCAGACAGAGGGTCTGTGGCCCTGACACCGAGGGCTGGGGGCCCTGGGCCAGCATGCAGGGTCCCCTCCCTCCCAGCCCCAAGCCTGGTGTGAGACTGGCATCCCGTCATGGGCGGACCTCGGCTCCTGGGAGCTTCTGTTTCATAGTTAAGAATGGTTTCTGGCGGGGGGCAGGGGGTTCTTTTCCAAAATTTCTGCTTGGGGTTCTGCATTTGTGGCTGTGACCAGGAGGCTGAGCCCTGCGTCCCTTCCCTGCAGGGACCTTGTGGTGTCATACATTATTGAGCAAGGCTATCAGTTTGCTCAGGGAAACCTGATCCTTGGTGTGGGGGTGGAGCTGTCAGTTGTCTTGGGGGGGGGGCGGTGCACAGGAGGAGAGAGTCACCCCGGAGTTGGAATGGCCCAGAGCAAGCATTTGACTCGAAGCAGGATGTTAGGATGAGAGAAGCCCAGACTTAGTTTGAGTAAGAATTCCCAGAAGAGGGAAGCTGAAGTTAACTCCGCATAGGAAGCATGTCTGAGAACCCTTGGATTTTCATTTTAATAGTTGTTTTTCACAAGAGCTGTATCAAAAGTCTAAGATATGGGGCTCACTAAGTTCGATCCAAGTGAGTTACTTAAAGTAAGGTGATTTTTAGAATTAAAAACTATCTTTTTTTGGTAAATATATTACTTATTCACAAGACACAGAGAGGCAGAGACACAGGCAGAGGGAGAAGCAGGCTCCCTGCGGGGACCCCGAGGTGGGACTCGATCCCAGGACTCCGGGGTCATGACCTGAGTTGAAGGCAGACGCTCAACCACTGAGCCTCCAGGCGCCCCAGAATTAAAAAACTCTCTTATTACATCTCTTCTGAGCTCCGTGCTCACTGATGTCAAGTGGGTAGCTTGAAATCAGCTCTGGGGGGAGCGTGCACACCACAGAAATGGGACATACTACAAGCAGGGCTCCCCCCACCAGGGCTGGCTCCTAGGACTTACCGACACCCCCGCTGCATGGCACATGCATTGAAGACAACGCGCTAGTGGATTATCAGGTAGTGTAAACAGGCCACAGTGGCCGCTGTGGGAAGCGCCCTCAGGTGACCCCAGGTCTCTGAGTGGGGGTCCTAGACCCCAGACAGGGAAAGCTTTCCAGGCTCACCCAGGTTGTCTGAAACCCCCGAACACTCCGAGTTCTCTAGAGAAGATGTGTTTAAACTATAAAAGCAATTCTTGGTTCATTACATCAACATTTTCCCAACACTGTTTGAATCAAATATATGAATTATGTAGGTTTTATAATTTTGTGCAAGCATTAATCACTGGCTTGGACCTGGGAAAATCCTGGCATTTTATGACTTCATTTCACGAGCATGTGCTGCGTACCTGCTGTGTGCTGGGCATTTGTCGGGCGCCCCCTCTGTGTCTGGCACCCTCTGTGTGCTGGACATTCTTAGGCTTGGCTCCAGCAGCCCCCGCCCCCGCCCTGGAGCCTAGGGAGACGGCTGGTGCCACCCTGGAGCCGGAACACGCTCTCTAGAAGGAAGCTTCCAGGCCCTTTAGCATCTGTCACAGGCACCCTTGGACCTGGTCAGGCGGACGGGTGAAGCTAAGGGGAGCATGCCTGAGACGGGGCTGCATCCAAGTACAGGGAAGCCACCCCCAGAGGCCGGAGAGAGGCCAGGCCCCGAGGAGGACAGTCACCTTCGGTTATCGTTGTTGGTGGTGCACACCCACCAAGAATGTTGGGGCCCCGTGTGGTCGGAGTGTGGGGTGTGCAGGGGCAGGTGTGGTGTGCGTGGGGGCTGGGGGTATGGCTAAGGGCCAGGCCCCGGGGCGGAGGGGGGTCTTTATGGAGCATTGAATGGCTTCTAAGCTGGTACCTGGCAAGGCCAGCATCCTGAAAGGCTCTCTCGGGCGTTATGTGAAGCCCAAGTAGGATAGTAAGTCAGTGGGCACTGGCCTGGGTTCAGGCGTCCGTGGCAAGGATGCTGTGTCTGTGTGGACGGGGGGCTGCGTAGCTGGGGGGGCGGGCGGCAGTGGAGGTGAGCGATGTGGGACTCCGGGAGGTGGCTGGGGGTCCTTGATGGGGATGAAGAGGAGGAGTGGGGGTGACTCTGGGCTTGCATCCCCTGGACGGATGGTGGGACCTTCCCCTAGTGAGGGGACCCCGAGGACAACAGCCTTGGCAAAAGGAAGATGGGGTCTGAGGTCTGGGCTTCCTGGGGCAGTGGTTGGGTTGTTTGGGTGGGGCCCCGAGGAGAGGGCCTGAGCCTGGCCGTGGGGGTGAGGAGCTGGCCCCATGTGGGTGCTGCACCCCTTACTGGCCTTTGGACGAGCCTGGGGGAGAGCCCTCCTGAGGGCAGAGGAGCCAGGGCTGAGCGTCACCCAGGAGCCAGGGGCGCAGCTCCGCAGAGTCAGATGCTGCTTCCCTCTGGGCGCTCTTCACTGAGGCCAAAATTTACTGCGATCGTGGTTTTAGGACAAGCACAGAGGACTGCCATGGGTCAGGTAGTGTCCCTCCCACATTCATGTCCAGAACCTCAGAACGTGTCATCCTTTCAAAACAGGGTCTTTCGAGATGTATTAGCTGAGGCTCTTAGGATGAAATCATTCTGGATTTGGGGTCTCCCTCACTCCAGGGATGGGGTGTCCTTGTGAGAGAAAGGAGGGGGGATTTGGGACACGGAGCAGATGTGCGTGTGAAGATGGAGGCAGACACTGGAGGGACGTGGCCACCAGCCTGGGAACCGCGGGAACCACGGGAAACAGAAGGACCTGGAAGGATTGGGACCCTCCCCTGGAGCCTCCGAGGAAGCCAGCCCTGCCCACACCTTAATTCTGGACTTCTGGCCTCCAGAACTAGGAGAGAACACATTCCTGTTGTTTATGCCACCAAATTTGTTGTAATTTGTCCCAGCAGCCCTAGGAGACTAATAGGATTGGAAATGAAACAAAACAAAACAAAAACATTATGGTTAAAACATCAAAACAAACAGCTCCATGGAGACTTAGCTTTATTTACAGCTTATTTATCCATTTTTATTTTTTTAAAATACTTTATTTATTTATTTGTGAGACACACAGAGAGAGGCAGAGACACAGGCAGAGGGAGAAGCAGGCTCCCTGCGGGGAGCCTGACGGGGACTCGATCCCGGGACCCTGGGGTCACGCCCTGGGCTAAAGGCAGCTCAGCTCAAGCGCTGAGCCCCCCAGACTCCCCATATTTACAGCTTATTTAAAACAGCACGATCTTCAAGAGAGGGACAGGGATAAGCCCCTGGTCTGTGTTTCGACCTTTCTGTGACAGCCAGACGGTCTGAACCCGCAAGTCCCCGCGTGGCCATCCTTCCTGTTCCTTCTGAGGAAGGGAGTGTCCCTGCAGCCACGGAAAACTGCTCTGGAAGGAGGAACACAGACCACGCAGAGCCCGGGAGGGGCGACAGGGGCGTCGGCTTCAGGTTCATCCAGGTGGACGTGGGACAGTCTGGACCACAGCCCGCATGGCTGGTTCTGGAACGCTGGGGCGGGGTGCCGTGGGAAGGGCCGTGCCAGGCCTCCCTTTGTTTGCCGTCACGGTTTGGGGAGCACACCCCGCCCCGTCCCCTCGCGGCGGCTCTATTCCAGGATACGCTGTACTTGGCCCCTGACAGGCCAAGCTGGAACTCGGAGAGCAAACACTGCCAAATGTCATGCACATTTTTGGAGCAGAGATTAGAGAAATTGAAGTGTATGAAGGACAAACACACCTTAAGCTAAGCATTTAAGATGAACGCAGAGAATTTGAGAAGGCCTCGGGCCATCCACCTGGAGGAGGCCAGGAGCGCTGCTGTGGGAGTGGAGGCGGGGGGGAGGGCGTGATTGTGTGAGCAGGTGTGCAGCTCAGTGTGAGTGCAGGGGCGCATGTGTGGGTACATGTGTGGAGGTGCAGCGTGTGTGATGTTGAGTGTGCATGTGCATGCGTGCACTTGTGAGCATGTGTGTGCACATGAGCCCAAGCCTGCCTGGCACAGTGGCAGGGCCACCTGGGGGGGTGTCGGTGTCCATGGAGGGTGGAGCTGCGAGGGGGTCTGGGCGGGTCCATGGGCTTCTAGCCCTTTCCTTTCACTTCCCAGCAGCGTGGGAGCCAAGCCTCCCTGGGGGCGCCCTGCCCCGGGGAACAGCCTCCTTACATTGCCCAGGGGGTCGGAGGAGGAGACCCCACTTGACCTGTGCCTGGCCCTGGGGGCCTTAGCTTGGGGAGGGGGTCACTGGCCTGCTGCCCCACACGTCGTGGGATTCAGGGAGACATCAGCAGCGTCGAGCCCCCCCACCCCCTGTGTTTGACGGTCTCAGACTGGAGCCACCTCTGCCAAGCGAGTTGCACTTCCTCAGTCTGTGGAACTGGGGGTGAGCATTGGGGGTATGCGGGGAAGGAGAGAGAAAGCGCCCGTCTTCCAGGAGCGCCACTGGTTTCGGATGCTGGCGGCAGGTCCGTTTCTCCTGTGGCCCCAACATAAGCTCCTCCGAGTAACCGCAAGGCTTTCCTGGGGGCGGCCGTGGAGGTCAGCAGAGGTCAGCTCAGGATGGACAGCTGCCTCCCTGAGGGTCCCCCCAGTTGGTGAGCATCCCAGCGGATGTGGTCTGAGTGCCCTGGGTCTGACAGGCCTCTGGGGCAGAAGCAGTCTCTGGGGAAGCTTCCGGAACCCTGCTGTCACCGAGGTTTAGGCTTCTGCCCTTGGAGAGCTTCTAGGCCAGCAGGAGGGCCTGACGGAATTACAAATGGGGGGGCCCAGCATTGGGCGGGCTGCGGGGGGCTCGTGCATGAGAGGCAGCGGGGCAGGGGGGCTGGGGTGCAGGGCGCTCCTGTGTGCTCCCCAGTCTCCCTCTGTTCTGACTGCACAGCCACCGCCCCAGGCGTGGGTGTGGGAGGGCGCGTGAGGATCCCGGTTAGTGTCACCATTTCCAGGTGATTCCCTCCCAAGAGAGGGGTGTCCATCCCTGCATGTTACTCTGCCCCCCAGAGTGCGGGGACCCGGTAGGGCAAGGCAGGGATGGGGCCCCCTGCAGAAGAGCCCCCGGGGGTGCTTCCCAGGACCCGTCCTGCGATTACCCACTGGGAGCAGGGGTGCCACCGCTCCGGACAACGGTGTCTCCGTCCTCAGAACCCCCGGGTCCTGCAGCGTCTACACGGCATTTAACCCTTGGCCCGGTCTCGCAGCTCCTCAGGCAGCGGCGCCGGCGGCCCAGGTTCCGGGGTCCGGGGTAACCTCTCCCTGTCTGTCTCATCCCCCAGGAGAGCACTGCGAGGTGAGCACGCGCTCGGGCCGCTGTGCCAACGGGGTGTGCAAGAACGGAGGCACCTGCGTCAACCTGCTCATCGGCGGCTTCCACTGCGTGTGCCCTCCCGGCGAGTTCGAGAGGCCCTACTGCGAGGTGACCACCAGGAGCTTCCCGCCCCGGTCTTTTGTCACCTTCCGAGGCCTGAGGCAGCGTTTCCACTTCACTGTTTCCCTCACGTGAGTGTGGCGCCACCAGAGCTCCTGTCCTTGGAGCGTTGCGTGTCCGCGCATCGTGTCTCTCTGCCTGGGTCTTGCAGCGGCCCCACCGGCCGATCTGGGGGTTCTGAGCTCAAAAATGAATAATTTCAGGGGGTACCTGGGTGGCTTAGTCGGTGGGGCGTCCAACTACTGATCTTGGGTGTCGATCTCTGGGATGTGGGTTTAAGCTTCGCGTTGGGTGTGGAACTACTTAAAAAAAAATGAATTTCAGGACAGCGGGGTGAGAGCCGCTTCCTTTGACTGTAAAAATAGTTCTGAGGCTAGGGTCACCTGGGTCACCTGGAGGCCCATGGTTTTGAGGTTGTTGCTGTTTTATTTTGACCCTCCGTCCGTGGCTCCCCCATGTCCTGTAGAACAGCCAGTGAGGGGCCCTGTCTGGGGCGCGCTGTGAGGGCGTGGGGCAGCAGAGGACGGACGTGCCCAGCTTTCCTGGTGCCCCCCCATGACCCACCCGTTCCCCTGGCTGTAGTGCAGACACGTGGTGGCAGCCTTCGACGTGGACTGCTCAGCTGGGCCGCACTGCCGGGCCCTGGATCCTGGCTCTTTCCCTGCTCAGAAAGGGCTCTGCCCTCAGCCCACACGTCTTGCACTCAGAAGGCCCACCCCGTGGACGCAGCCTCCGAAACCAGGGCTCTGCCGTGGGATTCCTCTTGGCCACTCTCTGCCCCGTGTGGCCTGATGTTTAGAACATTGTGCTTCTGTGGGCGCCTGCCCCCTGAATCAGAGGTGTTTTATGTCTTCTGACAAACGTATCCCTGGCGTGTGATGGGCGTTCGTCTGGGGCATGTGATCTTGACGTCCGTGTAGCCGCGGCGACCCACCACCTGGGCGTGGCTGGCAGTCCTCACTCACATGCTGTGACCATTGCCAGCGAGTAAGCCGCGGGAGGGGGTCCCAGTGGGAGGCTGACCTACAGGTGACCAGAAGTCCTGGTGCCGGAGGTGGGCAGGCCCCGGGGCACACCTGTCGGAAACCGACAGGAAGTCTGTTGGCTCCAGACTTAGAAACTAAAATATAAAGCATTTTTAAAATAGATTTTATTTATTCATGAGACACAGAGAGAAAGAGAGAGAGAGAGAGAGAGGCAGAGACACAGGCAGAGGAGAAGCAGGCTCCATGCAGGGAGCCCGACGTGGGACTTGATCCCAGGTCTCTAGGATCATGCCCTGGGCTGAAGGCGGCGCTAAACCACTGAGCCACTCAGGCTGCCCTAAAGCGTTTAATTAAACGTCCAAGGGTCATAATGTGATGTCCACTTGCTTGCCCGATTTAGTATTTTTAGGTGATTTCATCTGACGGCAGGATACGGGGCAGTTTCCCGTGTGTGTGGCCGTGGCTGGGACATCAGGGCACAGTTAAATCAGTGAGCAGTGCTTTAGGAAGTGACTTCAAAGGCAAACATTGTGAAAAATCCTCCCCAAATCCTCCCAAAACGTGAGCAGAAGAGCAGCTCCTCTGTGGGGACTGGTAGCTTGGGGACGGGGCCCTGGGGGCCTCCTGCAGGTGCCTGGCGGGGAGAGCTGGGCTGGGCACCGGCAGGAAACTTCTGTTTCAGGTGATTTCATTCACGGTGGACTCTCCTCGCTCTGGTTCCTGTTTGCCCAGTGCTTGGGCTCCCTCGCGGCCCTGTGCACCCACAGCCGCCCCCATCCTGTGTGCTCTGCTTTCCTGGTCCCCTCGCCAAGTCTTGGTCTCTGTTTCTAGTCTTTCCTCTTCTTCTTGCCTGTCTGGACCCTCCCCTTGGCCCTGGGTCCCCTGTTAGGGCTCCGTGTCCAGCACGGACCTCTGGGTGCCTACCCTAGGGTGGCAGGTGGGGGGTGGCCACGCGGGACCATTTGGCACCAACATGCGGTACCAGCTCCAACCGTGGTCCAAAGAGGAGGCCACAGCAGTGCAGCCTCCCAGCGAGCGGCCGTCTAAATCATAGAAATGTCCATTTTAAGGCCCTTGAAGGAAAGGCTGGGGTCACATCCTCTTGACAGTCTCTGGGTGCATGAAAACAGATGAACCAACCCCAAATCCAAAGGAATAATTTCCCCCACGACCGGCCCCCTCGGGAAACAGTCCCTGTTCATAGAGGAGACTCTCCAGGTTCTATGTGACTAGGGCGTCCGGGGTTGTGGCTGTGACTCAGGGAGCCCCTGGGCCAGTGCAGCTGGCCTTCCTGGGACCATGGGGCTGGGCGGAGGATCTCTGAGAATAGGTATCTCTTGTTGAAATAAGTGGCTCTTCATGTGTCAGATGCTTGAGGTCTGTCAGGTCTGCTCGTTTTCATGGATCTGCTCTTTGAATCGTGCTCTTTCATCTATCCATTTATTCAGGACGTCATCATTAAGTGCTTCTACGGGCCAGCCCCTGTTGTGGGCCCCAGGTTGTGGTGGCGAATGAGAGTCCCTCCCCTTAAGGACCACAGGTTCTTGTACACAAATGGATAAGCAGGAGAATTTCAGAAATAGACTTGAGTGATGTGATAGAGTCGATGGGGTGGGGGCACGACGTGGATCAAACGAGTTACAGAAAGTGCAATTAGTGTCTTCCTGAGAGATCTGCAGAGCCAGGGAGGATTGTTCCTGGCAGAGGGGGCAGCAAGTGCAAAGGCCCTGGGGTGGGGTGGGGAGGCGTGTAGTATTTGGGAGCAGAGGGACCTCGTGTAAAGGCCCCGAGATAGTCATCAACACAGCCTCCCTGCGTGGGGGGTACGGCATCCCCGAGCCCTGGTGAACGTGAGTGGGGACCTGTTTCCAGTCGCAGAAGATGCACTGCATGTGTTTCTGTCCAGACATCTCTGATGGGCTCAGTGGCTCATAGGACACCGTTCAGATGTCATCTTTTCAGTTTCTACAGGGCCGTGGAAACCAGATTCCTCTGTGGAATCTGGTTTCCTATTTCCAGAAAAGAACATCGCTAAGCAGGTTTTATGGGCTGTCAACTCCCGATGAGAACAATGAGTGCCCGGGGACGCTCATGAGAGTCCTCCCTACGTTTGGCCCCACGCGCTCGGCCGCTGGTGGCTGGGCCTGTCGCGTCTGGGCAGCCCCCATTTCTGCTCTCGCCGTCTGCAGACCCTCTGGTCCGGGGTCACCCCTCCTGTGACGTGCTTCTGCTTGGCCCCGCAGGTTTGCCACCCAGGAGAGGAACGCCCTGCTGCTGTATAACGGCCGCTTCAACGAGAAGCATGACTTCATTGCCCTGGAGATTGTGAGCGAGCAGGTGCAGCTCACCTTCTCAGCAGGTGGGACCCCCTCGCCAGGCAGGAACAGCTCTCTGAGCCCTTCCCGGACACCTTGTTGGGTGGAAACCCCCCCTCCAGTCCTACGGGTGCTCACCCACCAGTCCCCTAATTCCACTGGGAACCTGTCCCGGGGGGCGAGTGGGGGGGTGCAATCTGGAACGCACAGAGGTGTTCACGGCAGTGTCCTTTACAACGCCGAAGATACCGAAGACACAGCTCAAATTTCCAAATGGGGAATCATTGTGACCTCTGTAGACTAAAACTATTTTAAAAGCCATTAAACACATGATGCACATTGTCAGAAGAGAACGTTTATCCAGACTCCTTAGTGGCCCGCTGACGTGTTCTCTCTGGACCTCCCCCGCCTGCAGGTGAGACGACAACCACAGTGACACCGCAGGTTCCCGGGGGCGTGAGCGACGGTCATTGGCACTCGGTGCAGGTGCAGTACTACAACAAGGTAGGAGGGGCGCCCCCCACGCCGCTTCTCGCCAGCCTGCGTGGCCACTGGCAGGGCCCTGGCTGCTTTTCTGTCTTAAGCCGTCCACACTCTGAAACATAAAAAAGTACCCACGCTGGCTGGAAAAGTTAACGTAGGCAACGCGGGGTGGCTGAAGGGCTGCATAAATGTGTCCCCGATCCCTGTGTGGGGCTGGGGAGATTCAGGGACTCCGGGGAGTCACCCTGCGGCGGAGGAAGACATGGAAGGCGTTTATTCCTTGCGGCTGCCTTGGCTCCGGCCATCCCTGGTGGTTGTGCACTCAGCTCCAGAATTATCCGCTCAGACCTCGATGTGACCCGAGCGTCAGAGGAAATGGTGTGATGAAGGTGTGGGCACTTTTGGTTTCATCTTTTCTTGCTGTGTTCTGGCTCGTAAGGAAGCAAGTACTTTCATCAGAACGTCCCATTTTTCCTCACTGTGGTTTTTGCTCACGGCTCTTCTCTTCCCTGGGGAACCCTGGGGTGCCTCCCGCCGGGGGTGCGGGGGGCAACAGCCTTCTCTGGGGCACAGGTAAGGAGATTGTGCTCCTGTGACCTGGAGGGTGAGGAGCACCCGAGGACAGGGTGATGCCGTGTGCCCTTGTGTCCCAGTGGCAGGGGGCACACCCCCTCGGAGCTCAGGTACTGTTCCATCTGCCTGAATCTTCTCTGGCCAGCAGGACCGACGCGTGGGCAGAGCCACGCTCCCGGGTGTCCCTGTTCATGCAGGCTGGGTAGCTTTCCCGCATCCAGCGGGAAGGATGAGGACGCAGAATGGAGGCAGAGCACCTGTGAGGCTTGAGCCCCTCCTGGCCCAAGGATGGGGACCTGGGGTCAGTGGTTTTCTGGCCCAGACACATCCGGGCACATGCCCTTGAGTGAAGAGGGGGAGTAGTAAGAGCTACTGTAGCTCCTCTGGCCTCCCCGCTGTTCCGGGGCCAGGCGCTGCCACCTTGCAAGGACATCCCACCCCACGGCGTTGCCCCTGCACCCCTCTGAGCCAGCCCTGTGTGCCCCAGGCTCTTGCCACTGCGCTGTTCCCGGGGCTGGACACCAGCGGTCAGCACTCTCCAGTGGCTGAGTGCCAGGTAGGGTGCCAGCCTGTCGGCTAAGGCCGAGGGGACCCTACGGAGACCACGCTCTGCCAGGAAAGCAAAGAAAGCACACGCAGTGACTGTTCCTCCCTGCTTGTGTGGGAACCACCTCCCCGGGCCGGGCTGCAGGCTCTGGGCTGCAGGACCTGGGTTGGCCTCAGCGTCCCCATCCAGGTGCCTGCACGGAGCGGGTTCCAGAATCATCCAATGGCCCAAGCAACAGTTGAGCAGGGTCAATGGTGCAGTCAGAGGCCCCCTCCTGCGTCCCTCCCTGCGCTCACCTGCCACCTCTGCTCTGCCTCCCGTGCCCTCCCTGACCCGTTTCTCCAAGGTGTGCCCTGCTCTGCGTTTCTTGCATCAGTGTGGGAACCCCTGGGGCCCGTGACCCTCCCTAAGTGTGCGGGGGCCTGGGGCTGCCTTATCAGGCAGGGTCCTCCCCGGAAACAGGGAGCCCTCCAACAGGGTGGTCCCAGCAGGGCTTATTCCCAAAATAAGAGGCATCCACGGGGGCCCATGTGTGACTCGGGTCTGGTGGCAGCAGCAGGGCCGTGACCGTCTGCAGGTCTGGAGGAACAAGGGTAGGGCTGAACCCACAAAGACCGAGTCGTGAAGAGAAGCTGCGGGTGTGGAACAGTGACCTTCGGTGGAGGCCCCCCCCGCCCCAACGGCTCGCCCTGCCCTCCCTCCCGTCTCCTGTTGGGCTCCCATTGGCCAGAGCCAGCCAGAAGACAGACACAGTGAGCCCTGGATACGTTCCACGTGGGTCAGCCTCCCGTGCAGGGCGCAGGGCAAAGTCCGATGACTTTTCTCTCCTTGATGACACCGGGGATGAGATCCATGCGATTTGCCTTCCATGAAGGCAAGACACATGAGAGCTGGGCTTTTTTCTGGGAAGGTGTTTTCAAAAGCACATGTGCATTTTTTCTGAGGCTGTTTTGCAGCATAAATATTCGCACCCCCCAACGTGCAGAAGAGTGAGCGAGCCCAGTGGGGAAGGTTTGCCTTTCCCACTTGGAACTCAGGATTGGTTGTGGGGTGGCCGTGGGGCAGGGCGTGGGGCAGCGCTCCCTATGGAAACAGCTCTCACGTAGGCGGCTCGTCTTTTGTTCTTCCTGGAGAGGATTCTGTGAATGGGGGTTCCTCACTCCCTGAGCACCTGCTGTGTGCCCGGTGCTGCTCTCATGCTGGGCATCTGCAGGGATCAAGCCCCTCGCCTTGTTCCAGAATCTCTCAGCCCAGGGCTGGGGGCAGAGTCACATCATCGATGAGATGTTTAGTAAGATCCTGGGGAAACAAGGATCTTACTCGTGACTACCGTGGCTGTGGCATCAGGGAGTGTCCGCCCAAGCCAGCCGTGCCTGCTAGGAGTCTGCAGAGCGACCTCCCGACTGCTGGGCAGACGTGGACGTGCCAGGGAGGGGTGCTCCTGGGACGCACTGGGGCTCGGAGATGATGGGTGGTGAAGGTGGTGTGTGAGGCTGGGCCAGCTCGACTGGGATTTCGACGTTGGGTGAAGAAGGGATTTAGGAGGAGGTGAGGTGCATTACGCAGGTGTGTCCACCTCGGCACTGTTGACACACCATCAGTGGTGGCTCATTCTTTGTTCCGGGGGCCTGTCCTGTGTGCTATAGGATGTTGAGCAGTGTCCCTGGCTTCTGGCTGTTAGGTGCCAGCAATAGCACCCCCAGTTATGACAACCAGAATTATCCCCAGAGACACCTCAGTGGGGGACACACGTGCCTGGACGAGGTAGTGGAGACCCTCGTGATGGGCCTGGCTGCACAAGCCTCCATGGGCTTGACCTGTTCTTGCTTGGGGCGTTCTGAGATGATGTGGGCTGCCTTTGCCAAGTGCTGAAAGTATTTTCATAAAGACAAGGGGAGCTCTAGCTGAACAGAAAGTCTCCCTCCAGCACCAGCATCCTCTGCTTCTAATTGGGCGGAGCAGCCAGGTGCTTGACATTTCCAGGACCTTGGGACAAGGGGCTGCCCGGTGCAGGCCGTCCTTGGGAGCTACTCTGCCCAGCCTGGGGCACTTCAGACCCTGGGTTTCTTCAAGTCCCTCCTAACCTCTTGGGTCTGAGCCACACATTAAACTCCAGGTGTCCCGAGGGAAGTGGGCAATGTGTAGGGCAGTGCAGAGGAATGACCCCATACACCACACTCTGGAGTTGGGGGAGGTCCCCCTCTGCTTCGCTGAGTGTTCCAGAAAGCTCCAGGGCTTCTGCCCATAGTCTCATCTCAGGCTGGGTTTTCTGTTTTTGTTTTTGTCATTTTTTAGGATTTATTTATTTCAGAGAGAGAGAGAGCATGCACACATGCGTGTGCACACAATCAGGGGGGCAGAGGCAGAGGGATAGAGAGAAACTCTAGTAGACTGTGCTGAGCACAGAGGTTGACATGGGGCTCGATCTCACGACCCTTAGATCACGACCTGAGCTGAAACCAAGAGTCCGATGCCTAACCGACTGGCCATCTGGGTGCCCCATTGTCTCAGGCTGGTTTTGATGGAAGCCTTCCTGGGGTCAGTCCTACAGACCCCTGTGCTTAAATGGGTGTGTGGTCCTAAGGCTGTGGCTGCCTGGTCCTCCTGGTCACTCCCTGCAGCCCTTTCCTAATGCCATGGTCATTCATGGAAACGTGGAGCATTTATTGAGTGTCTACTGCATACCAGGCACAGAAGTCATCAAACCATTGCCATGTGGGAGCTCCTGTTCCAGAGTAGAGGGAGGGAGGGGGGAAGGAGAGGGAGGAGGAGGAGGAGCAGAGGTGCGTACCACCTTTGAGCTGATTCTTCTGGACAAATAGGCCTGCATGACCTTGACCTCTCTCCTCCCCACTCCTCCCCCAAGCACTGGGCCGGACAAGGGAGGTGTGTGGGCTGTGCTGTTGTTTGTGATAGAGCCCCCAAGAGCCTATCCTTGTGAGATGCGTCCAGAAAGATGGAAAATAAATGGCTCTTAGTAGAGTGACAGGCACGTACGTGTTTCCAACATCACACAAATGGCAGCATTTGTAATTATCGTTTTTATAGAAGGGGATGGATTATTCTTTTGTAGAGTCCAGCCTACAGGAACGGGGAAGGTATTCAGTAGAATGGAGGGTTGTTCATGCAACGCGATGTTGTGCAGCCCTGAAAAGTAATGAGGTCGAGCTCTGGGTGCTGATGTGGAAAGATCGCTAAGAATGTTGTTCATGGGTGTAACAAGCACACCGAAGACCAGGTTGTAGACCATATGCGTTTTTTTTTTAAAGATTTATTTATTTATTTATTTGAGAGAGAGAGAGAGCACACACGCACGAGAGAGCGCGAGCAGGGGGAGAGGCAGAGGCAGAGGGAGAGAGAGGATCCCAAGCAGAACCCCCCTTCCAGCGAAGAGCCTGACAGGGGCTCGATCTCACGACCCTGAGATCGTGACTGAGCCAAAATCAAGAGTCGGGATGCTTGACTGACTGAGCCACCCAGGTGCCCCACGCCATATAGTTTTTAATTTCAAATTGAAAACTTTCAAAAAAGTTGCAAAATTGAAACAAGAACTCATATTCCCTTTGCCCAGATGCCCGACTGTTGACATTTTTCCACCTTTGCTTTATTATTCTCTATCCTCCTCCCCCCCCCTCCCCGCCCCGTATGTGTCCTCCTCGCATTGCACCTGCCGGTCTGAGCTCCTTCAGTGGTCACACCTGTGTCAGGTGTCACTGTGCTGAATGTCGGCCATGTTCTAATTCCATCACACTCTCCACATGTACTGGTTGGCTTTCGGCTGTAACAAGGAGTTCTCTCTTCTTTCTCTTTATTTATATTACTATGGTTTCACAAATTCCTCTTTTATTTGATGGAGTGTAACTTTTTGTTTTCATCAATTTGATGTTCAGATTGTTTCCTATTTGGCCCATGTCTCAGACTTGGCTAAAGGGACGCAGGTGTAAGTGCCAGCTGTATATAGCTCCGGCCTTTTGGCACCACCATTGTTTTTATTAGCACTCCTTTGCTTTTTTGGCAGAAAAAGACATTCCAGGTCTATTTTCTACTATTTCTGCCCCAGCCACGGAATCAGCCATTTATCTACAAAACTCTGGATTTTTTTTTTTTTTTTCAATGAATGGCATTTAGAAACCAAGATCCAGGTGCCAGGTGTGCTCGTTGCTGCTGGGGCCTCTCACTCACCATCTCCCTCACTGGGCAGAGCTCGGACATGTATGTGTGTGTGAGTGTGTGTGTGCATAGACATGTACGCACCTGATGAAGTTCATATTTCTTTCATCCCTACTTCTTGAAAACCTTGATTTCCATCCCAACATGACAGGGTCATTCTGGTTTTTCTTTTTTCATGTTTATGACTCTTTTCTCTCAGTGAGAAACTTGTTGCTGTTATTCTCAATATGGCTATTTACTTTTTCACCTTACTGTTATTTAAACAGTGTGCTGGCCCACTGGGGCCATTGACTTGCAAGCCATTCTCTCTGTGGGCCTGACTCTACCAGTGACTCCCACAGGTGCTGGGAACAAGGGGCCTTAACAGAGATACGGCTGACGTATTAAATTATTCAGAAAATAGAGGAAGAAAAGAAGGAAGTTTGTCTAAAGTTTGTTATAAATTTAGGGGCAATGAAAATACAAAATACGTGGGACGCAGCTAAAGCTGTGCTGAGAGGAAAAGTCATAGCACTAAAAATACTCTGAGGAAGAAAAGGAAAGTCTCAAATCAGAAATCTTAAGCTTCCACCTTAAGAACCTCTAAAAATAAGAGTAAAATGAAGTCAAAGCAGGCAAGCAGAAGGAAGGAAATAATAAAGATAAGAATAGAAACCAGAGGAGTTGAAAAAAAATACAGAAAATCAATGAAACAGCTTTGGAAAGATCAGTAAAACTGGTAAACTTCTAGGAAGACTGACGAGGAAAGAAAGACAACACAGTTCCCAATGTCAGGAAGAAAATGGGATTTCCCTATAGACCCTGCGGGCAGCAGGGGTAGCAGAGGAATTTCACACACAACCCTACATATGTGCATTTAAGGCCCAGATGAAATGGTCCAATTTCTCAAAAACACAAGCTGCCACAATCCACCCAATAAGTAAATAATCGAATGATCACTTTGGTGTTAAGGAAATGGAATTTGTTTTTTATTTATTTATTTATTTATTTATTTATTTAGATTTTATTTATTCGTGAGACACACACAGAGAGAGGCAGAGACACAGGCAGAGGGAGAAGCAGGCTCCTCGAGGGGAGCCCGATGCGGGACTCGATCCTGGGACTCTGGGACCATGCCCTGAGTTGAAGGCACACCCTCAACCACTGAGCCACCTTGGTGCCCTGGAATTTGTCATTTAAAAACTCCCGAAAGTCAACTCTCGAGGCCCATATGGTTTCACTGGAGAATTCAACCAAATGTTTAAAGAATGACACCAATTCTATACAGTCCCTTCCAGAGAAATAGAAGAAGAAGGGATGCTTCCCAGGTCCCTGGGCCGTTAGTGGTGCCCTGGTATAAAAACCAGATGACGACCGCACAGAGAGGTGCCTGGGTGGCTCAGTTACCCCACTTGTGCTCTTTCTCTCTCTGTCAAATAAATAAATAAAATCTTAAAAATAAACGCACAAAAAAAAAAAATAAATAAACGCACAGAAGAAGAAAAACCAGGGGCTGGGTCCCTCGGGACTCCGTGCAGCTCATGTCCCCCGCGGAAGCCTGTACACGCGTGTTCACTACAGCCCCCGCCTGGAAGCAGCCCAGTGGCCCCCGTGGGCAAATGGTGAGACGGGCCGTGGCGCGTCCGTCTCCAGGAGCAGGGGCTGAGACTCGGGTGCTCGCAGCAGAGACACATGCTGAGTGATAAAAGCCAGCCTCCCGAGCTTACGTGCTGCGTGATTCCATTTATAAAACATCCTTGAGGTGACGAGATGACAGACTTGGAGAAGAACGAGTCAGTGGTTTTCTGGGGTCGAGGGGAGGGCAGGAGGGACGTAGGCGTGACTGTGGAAGGACAACAGGTGGGGTCCCAGTGGGAATGGAATGTTCTCCGTCCTGCCGTCCTGCCGTGTCAGCGTCCCCACCAGGTTGTCACACCTGTGACACTCCCACCGTTTTTGCAGGATGTTTCCCGTTGGTGGAAACGGGGTAAAGGCACCTGGGATCTCTGTTATTTTTTATTTTGCAATTACAGGCACATCTAAAATTATTTCAAAATAAAAGGCTTAATTAGAGGAACTTTGAAAGGTTTATAAATATGTGCTGGGGTCACTTCAGTGGCTCAGTCGGTGAAGGGTGTGCCTTCGGCTCAGGTCATTATCTCGGGGGGTCCTGGGATCAAGTCCCACGTCGGGCTCCCCGCTCATCGGGGGGTCTGCTTCCCCCTCTCCCTCTGACCCTCCCCTCGCCCATGCTTTCTTTGTCTGTCTTTCAATTAAATAAATAAAATCTTAAAAAAAAGAAAAGAGAAAAAAAAACATGTGCTGACATATGCATATTTTTTATGAAGGGTACCCCCCCCCCCAAAAAAAAACCCAAATCCATCAACAGCATGTATCAGAAAGCTTCTGCGAGGTCAGAAACCACCCCAAAGTGTAATGTCTTAAAACGTCAGATATTTATCATTCCTTACGATTCTGGGACAGGAGCGTCGTCGTGGCTCTTTTGTGAACAGTCTGCCGCGTGGTGGACAACTGCGGGCAGGAAGAGGACGCAAAAGACGTCCCTCGTGTTCACTTTGTAGCTTTCTGTGATCTTTCTGTGTTTTATATTTTTTCACGAGTTCAGCAGGACTCACCTGGGAGACAGGACCGTGAACCAATTTTGTTTTCTTCCTTTCAACCTTCTGCTAAAGAGCCCATTCGATCTACAGAATGTTCGAGACAAAGAAGCTATACTTTTTAACGTTTAGGGAAGCTTTTGCCGCATCCACCAAGCCTTTCTGGGACGGGAGGGGTCCCGCGGGCTTTGCCCCTGCCCCGACGCAGAGCTGCAGGCACAGGGGTTTGAGAGTTACCGCCCGGGCCTCCGGGCCGCAGCGCCAGCGCGCTCGTTTCTCCCCGGCGGCGGCATTTCCCCGGGATGCAGCCACTTTCTCCAGGATGGGAATGACCTCTGTTGTCTCTGCGCCAGCGGGTAGGGGACAAACACCCAATATCCACGCTCTCATGACCCGCGGCATAGCATTCACCCGCCGCGTCCGAGGGCAGTGTCTGCAACCGCGTTAGCCTTCATCTGGGCCTGGAAGGTTCGGTGCCTCCCTGGGAACCCAGCAGGCGGAGAGGACTAAGCCCGTGAGCGGCCTCTACGGGGATCCGGGCTGGCGGTCCCCAAGGGAGGCAGGGGCCCCGGCCCGTGGGCGGCCGGGGGCTGGAGCTCACATGCTTCCTGTCCAAACTCGGCCTCATCAGATGCTAGACGGCCACCTGCTGTGGAAACCTAATTTTTGGCCGGGACTCACGCAGCCGCGCCCTGGGGCCTTGGTGTTCCACGGCCTGGTTGTGGAAAGTCAGCCTCGGGCCTGGGCTCCGGTCTGGACGCTGTCGCTATCCTGCACCTGCCGCCTGCCTCACACCCCCCATCCTTTCCAGCTTTCTGGGGGGCCCCACCCTGGGGACGAGGACATTTACTGACCATGGTCCTCACATCCACCCCTAGTGGAGGAGGAAACTGAGTCACAGAGCAAGGCCATGGGGGCCAGGGCTGGGCCAAGCTGGGGCCACTGGGTCTCACCCACTCGTGGGCTCCGCGGATCCAAGGGCTAACCCGGATTCCCAGACGCTGGGGGGAGCCCAGGGCCTGTGAGGCTTTGTGCTGTTGTCCAGTCTCTGGGGATGGAGTGGGGTCTGTTAGGGTCCCAGCTGGCGTAGGCAGGGCCTCGCAGGAGTGTGCACGCACGTGTGTGGGCACAGGCATACTGGGGAATGTGTGTAGTCACACGTGTGAGTGTGTAAGCCTGCACGTCTCCTATAAGCCTTTCTGCCTTTATCTGAAGAGGCTTTTTGCAAGGGTGACCCCGTGGGCCATACATCATTGCAGCCTGGGGTGACTGGCCCTCCAGGAGCTGTGCGTCCTGGGAGGGGGGGTGTTGAGCGCAGGGGCGGCCTCTGGGAACCCAGGGGCCCCTCCCTCCCAGGCTCTGGGTGCCTCTGCCGGTGCGCGGGCCCCAGGGGCTGCTGCCCCACCTCTGGTGCAGCGGAGGTAGCCGACCGTCAGATCTGGAGACCCCACGCGTGGAGGGATTGAGCTTCTCATCGGTGCCTGGATGTCCCCTCAGTTTGCCTTGAGCAGAGCGTCCAAGAGAAGGAACGTCACCCCAAGTTTCTGCATGAACTTCAGGAACCCCTATTTTGAGCTCTTCATTGGATAAAAGACCCCCCTCTGAGCAAATCTGCATAAATCCCTGGTTCCCAGAAAAGCTGGGGAGCCTGCTGGCCAAGCCGGCCATGGAGGGGGAACCCGACCCCCGCCAGCAGCGACAGCCGCCAAGGCTCCCGGCCCCTCACAGACCCCAGGAGCTTTTGTCTGCTGGAGGGCTGGGCCAGTGAGGGGCTGGCGCCGTGCCCCGTGGACCTCTTCCAGAATGAAAGTCATCCCCACGGAGATGACTGGGGCCTGCGGAGACGCTCTTTGTATCCAGGGCCAGCCCTCGGCCCCGACGGTCCTCCGTGTGTTCCGCATCCACCAGAAGAGCACAGGGCCCCTCTTCTACCCGTGGCCAGAGTTGCTCGTGAACTGGGATCAGCCACCTTGCCGGAGAAACAGAAGATGCTGGTGGTGTAAATTAAAAAAAAAAAACTCTATAAAGTGAGCAGTTGGTTCTGACTCTTGTTGAAAATCTTTTCTTTTTAATGCCCCCAAATAACAAGAGTCTGCTGGTGCCGTCCAGTATATTCTGGGGCCACTCTCTGTTCAAGCCCTGGAGAAGAGCCAGTCGCTTCCCCAAAGACACGGTGACGTGCAAGCTGCAAATTGCTCATTTTTTTTTCCTCTAAAGACATAGAACTTTTTAAAAAAACTACGGGAAAATATTAAGACAACAGAAATACAGGGAGAACGGCCATTTGCACTTTTTTTTGTGTTTTCCTTACCATCTTTTTAGCAACAACAGGGCAACAGCGGACTTTTGTGCAATGTTCCCCTTGTGCCCAATGTGGTGCCGAGCCTTCATGCACATTATGTGTTTATTTGATCCTACAAGGGAGGTGCTATTTTTATCCATTTTACAGATGAGTCTGGCGGGCAAGGAAGTCAGGTGACTTTCCTAAGTGGGGTCAGGATGTGACTTCTTGGCCTCCAGGAGGCGACACTTGACGGAGGCTGTGGACCCTGCTGTCCTGTGTTGCCTGTCGGCCTTAGGCTTTCACCGCTGGGCCTCATGTTGGCGTGGCAGCCGGACCGGCTGCACCAGCTTCAGGCTCCCTGCAAAGAGGTTCAGATCCACTTTTGTTTTGCTCCCAAATGCCTCCACCGTGGTTGCTGTGAGCTTCCCCACTCTAGAAGAGGCTGCCCCGGCTCCGAGCACTAAGGATCCTGCACCAGCAGTGAGGACTAGGGAGCTCCTGCCCACTCCGCCGCGGCTGTGTGCAGGAACTTGGCCTAGTCTTAGGCGTCCGAGTTCAGAACTGTCTGCCCCACCTGTGGCCAGTAAGGGGCCTGGCCTGAGGGCCCAGGCCGGTGTGCTTGCAGCCCAGCCTGTTGCTGCCTTACACTAAGGCGGATGCTGTGTCCTCAGGATATAGGTTTCTAACGTCTTTATGGGAAAAAAAAAAAATCAAGAAAAAATTTTTTTCAAATTCTCCCTGTTAAGCTTGAGAAGTAAATACTTTTGCAATTAATTTTGGGGAACTCTGAGCTTCTGCTGGCAATCCAGTTGACTTTTTACCCCAGCCCCCTGATGGTCAGTGCAGGTGACATGGAACAGGGGAACGAGCTGTTGCTCTAGAACCGTCTGCAGGCGCTGGCCATACGCACCAGCTCCCCATGGAGGGGCAGCCCGGTTCTCGGTGAGCGAGCCATTTTATCCTCCTGGAGACACGGACTCGTGGGCTGAGTTCCCAAGACGCGTGGCCAGTTTCACCATTTGGGGAAGCCCGTCGAGTCAGTGTAGTGCTTGGGGTTCCTCCGGCATTTACCGTGTGGCAGATCGGGGGTGCAGGTGAGCCTGCCATGCGTGGCGTCCGTTCCTTGTGCCCGACGGGGGCCAAGCCTTGTCCCGGGATCTGGTAGGAGTGGGCAGGTGGGGGTCCTGCAGCAGGGACTTGGTTTGCAGGGTGGGAAAAGCAAGGCAAGTCCGGATGAGAAATATCAAGTAGCCTAAGTGCCTTGAGACAGACCAGAGGGGTGAGGCGACGGCAAGCGGTTAGACACCCAGGTTCCGCAACCCGCCTTTCCCTTGTTCCTCCTCTTCCCCTTCCTTGTGTGACGTTGGCGGGGAGTCCCTGCAAATAAGGAGGCTCCTTACGAATCTGCCGTGGATCCTGGGAGCCTGGTCTGGATGTTATCCTCTCAACCGCGTCCGCCAACATGCTTCGAAGAAAGGCCGTGCCTGCTTCCAAGGGAGGGCTGGTCACCTGTGTGCGGGGCTCGGCGGGGTCTGGGCCACGTTTCCTGGGGCGGCGGTCATTGCCCAGCAGGCTGTGCCCCCCAGACCCTCACGTCCAGTCTGAACCTCACTGTGTTTGAGAAGTGACAGCGCGGTACGTGTTCGAGGCTGCATGTTGACTCTTGAAGACATTCCAAAAGTCCAGCCGTGTGTGAATTCTTTGATACAAATTCTAATTGAGCTTTTCTGACACGGAGCACGAATCCGTTTATTTCCCAAGACTTGCGGCTCCCGGTGTCTGGTTTCCAGGAGCCCCCCGCATCCAGCACTTGAAACCGAACCCCATCGGCTTCCTCGATGAGGAATTGTTTGCAGCGGGGTAAAAGGCCATAGAAATGTGAGTACTTCGTGAGGACCAAACGCTTTTGTGCACACAAGAAAATCTCCACCCGCTGCTTTAGAGCGCCTGAACGGGAGATCGTGGCGGGGGGGGGTCTGCACGTAGAGAAGAAAAGTGAAGGAAGGTAAAGAGGGACAGGCCCTAAGCAATGACTTCTGATTGACTTACTGAGAATCAGGAATCTGGATCGGTTCAGAGTTGCAAAGCTTTTTTGCTTTTGGGTCCCTCCCCAAAGCACGTGGCATCTTCTCGGTGTTTCTCAGTGGGTGGCAGGGGTGCTCATGCTGGGGTTTGTCCTTGCTGGCCCCCATCCACCTGCCTGGTGGCGGGGTCTGCTCAGGGCCTGTGCACTCGATGGGTGCAGGCGTCACCATCCATGTGCAGGCCCTGCCGGCTGGCTCGGGCCTCCTGTGTGCCTGCTTTGCTCGGACCTGGGGCGTCCAGGCCTGGCGGCTACAGGTGCAGGATCCCCCGGGCCCAGGCGGCTGCCTCACTGGGCCGGCAGAGACCGAAGAGGAGAGATGTGGCGACCCAAGCCTTCGCCCTGCCCGTGTCCAGCCCCCTTCCAACGTGAGAACTGTTGCCATGTGACCCCTTTAGTTCCCGTATCTTTTTTCTTTTGTGCCAATGCATGGCAAGCCTTCACAATTCTTAAGAATATTAGAGACCGTTGGTTTTGTCTTGTTCTTCATCTCGTTCCTCTGTACCCGTGCCAGCAGAGCCCCAGCGAGCTCTCTCTCATTCGCCTGTGCCAAATCCCCGCGTCCGTGCTCTGAATGAGCAGCTTAAGCTGCTCTCTCCTCTTCAAACACGAGAGGTGGGGCGCACGGAAGCAAGCCTGGTGCTGCCACGGTCCTCCGGTTTCTGCCCCGCCGGGGCTCCTTCTCCGTGCTGGCCGAGCGGGCTAAGACGCCCTTTGTCTTCTTTCGGCAAGAACAGATGACCTGACCCCAAGTCCGGCACACCTGCTGGTGTCTTCGTCTTCTCGCTTCCGCATCCTGATGGGGCTGCCTGTGCAGTGACGTGCACGCCTCCCACCCTGGCCAAGGGCTCCCCGTCTCCTCTGGTGTTTTGTTGCCGGTGATGATCTCGGCAGGAAGGCCACACGGTGTATTTTATCCCTGTTTTCCAGATCACCACGGGAGGGGGCTTCCCGATGGTTACCAGGGACAGGGCCACAGGGCCCGAGGATGGCGGGTGCCCCCCCAGACAACTGAAATTCACATAACGTAGAACGAACTGTTCGTTGTCAAGTGAACAACTCAGGGCCATTTAGTGGGTTCGCAAGATGGAGCCACCGCCACCTCCATCCAGATCGGAGGTCTGTCTGGCACCCTCAGAGAAGACTCTGCAGCCACCGGCAGTGCCTCCTGATTTCCCCCTGGGGAGGCCCCCGAAACCACCATCTATGGATCTGCCTGTTGTGGACACTTCACATAAAAAAATCTGCAACATGGACCTTTCGCGTCGGGGCTGCTTTCGCTCAGCGTCACCTTCTGGAGGTTCATTGCGCTATAACCAGTTGTCGGTGCTTCGTACTTTGTAAAGGCCGGATCGGAATGTTCTGGAATGGACGGGCCACATTTTGTTCACCCAGCCTCTGCAGACACACATTGGGGTGGTTTCCACCTTCTCGTTATTGTCGACGGTGCTGCTGTGAACATCCGGGAGCAGGTATTAGTGGGGGTCTCTGTCCTCAGTTTCTGGCGTCTGCCCAGCAGGGGCACTGCCGGGTCCTGCGGTAACTCTGACCCCTTCCTGTGTCTCTGGCCCCTGCCTGTGGATGTCCTGCGGAGCCTGAGAAGGGATGGGACGGTGGGGGCCTCTGAGGAGCAGGGTTTCCCCGGGTACTCCACTGTGGCTCTGCTATTGGTCGGTCCCCTTAGTTTCTGATCTGAGGATGTTTGGCTTCGTGGCCAGAAGGGCCCTTGGGCCGGGGAGAAGCTGGTGTTGGACGATGTTTATCAGACTCTTGTCTGTTTTCCTAAAAGGTGCTCTTGCTACTTTGATGCCAGGCTCCACAGTGGGCCTGAGCTCAGCTGGTGCTACTCTATTTTTTTTTTTTTTAAGATTTTATTTATTTATTCATGAGAGACACACACAGAGAGAGAGAGGCAGAGAGACAGGCAGAGGGAGAAGCAGGCTCCATGCAAGGAGCCTGATGCGGGACTTGATCTCAGGAGCTGGTGCTACTCTAAATGCACATGTTGATTTATTCCGGGGGCTTTTGCCTCCAGTTGTTCCTCCCTTGCTGTTTTTTTTTTTTTGATGATGAGCAATGGCAGTCTTGCAAACAGCAGCTCTGCTTCATTAGAGTGTAAATGGCTTTTATGCCCTCGGAGAAGTCTCCCACCCATCCCCAAAAATGCAAATTATAAGTTGTAAAGATAATGCAGGACTCACACAGCCTGGGGACAGCTCTTCCCCCAGGATGGCACCTAGCACTTAAGCAGCCCGTAATAGGCACTTGCGCGTGTTTTTCCAAAGCAGGCTGCTGCAACAGAGCGAGAAGCAGATTATTTTTTCTACTCCTCTAACTGTTGCTTAACCGAAGGTGAAATCATTAAGGATATTGCTTATCAAATCTCGTGATCCCATCAGAGGATGTAAAAGGACATCAAGAAGATTAGAGGGAGGGATCCCTGGGTGGCGCAGCGGTTTGGCGCCTGCCTTTGGCCCAGGGCGCAATCCTGGAGGCCCAGGGCACGATCCTGGATACCCGGGATCGAGTCCCACGTCGGGCTCCCGGTGCATGGAGCCTGCTTCTCCCTCTGCCTATGTCTCTGCCTCTCTCTCTCTCTCTCTCTCTCTGTGTGACTATCGTAAATAAATAAAAAAAAAAAAAAAAAAGAAGAAGAAGATTAGAGGGACTCCCTGGTGGCCTAGCGGTTGAGCATCTGCCCTCGAGTCCCGAGTCCCGCATCGGGCTCCCTGCAGGGAGCCCGCTTCTTCCTCCGCCTGTGTCTCTGCTTCTCTCTCTGTGCCTCTTATGAATAAATAAATAACATCTTTAAAAATAAAATAAGATTATGCAGGAGCTGGGAGGGTACTGGGTGACATGGTAAAATCCCTCTTGGATTTATCAAAGAAGGGTTCCCGGGAGAACCATGTGTCATATTGATGTCACTCTCGAGGTCCCTGGAACAGAGAGAGGACAGGTATTCTGAGAGCCTTCTCTTGTGGGCAGAGAAGCCGAGGTTCAGCGATGGGCATTGTCCAGTCAGATGGTTGACCAGGAGGGAGTGGAAGGCTCAGCAGGCTGGTCATTATGTATGGTGGTGCAGGCAGTGCACCGCACAACTTGGGGGGAGGGCAGACATTGCCAGGGTTGATGAGGCAGCCACTGGTGTCACACAGTTTGGCCACCTGGCTGAGCTCCTGTTACCAGCAGCTCCTTGTCCTGCCTCCCAGCCCAGTGTTCTCGATCGAATGGGTACTTCTTTACTCCTCTGAAGACCTCAAGATTTCTTTTTAAAGGAACTGTGCAGTGGTTATTTCCCTATTAAAAGGCGTGGAGATGATGTAATTAAATTCTGTGTTTTTACAACTCCCTGTTGCCAGTACTATCAGAAAGAAGTGTAAAATCTCACCGTGTTACACACTCGAGTAGACCCCAGAGCCCTCAAGTGGGGGCACTGAGGCTGTTGTTTTTAGAGGCGATGAGAAGGGCTGCTGGGGCCAGGAGAGCACATCCTCTCTAGGGAGGAAGGAGCCCTGTGCGCCGTGTGCTGACTGTGAGGCCCAGTGGCCCTTTGCACGCGCCACCCAGGTGAATCCAAGCCACCCCATGGAGGGCGGGTCTTGCGATCAGGTTGGACAAATGGGGCAGGGAGTCCAGCCGCCTGGCCCAGCCAGAGCCAGCTCTCGGCTGCCTGCTACATTTCTGGAACTTTGAGACCTGCGTGCTCCTGTTGTGTGGTGGCACGCACAGACTCCCAGGCTTGTGCTGGGGGGATGCCTGCAGCCTGTCTGGGTGGGTGTGCTCTGTGTCCTCAAGGGTCAGGAGACATGGGGGGTGCTGGAGATGGGGTGCGGCTGCCTGGGAGTTACTGTCGTTGATCACTAACCTCAGCCCCCTTGGGGAAGGAACCTGCTTCTTCTAGAAGTGAGCTGGCTATACCCCAAGTCACCAATTCCAGAAGAATTCTTTATATATATATAGTTTTATTTATTTGAGAGAGAGCGAGCATGAGCAGTGGGGAGAGGCAGAGGGAGAAGCAGACTCCCCACCAAGCAGAGAGCCCGATGTGGGGCTCAATCCCAGGACCTTGAGGTCATGACCTGAGCTGAAGGCAGATGCTTCACCGACAGAGCCTCCCAGGCACCCCGTCCAGAGGAATTCTTATGACCCGGCCCCGGGCGGGGAGGCTGTGCCGGTGAGGCCCTCAGGAACGGCCGAGGGGGCAAGCTTAGGGGGCGAGTGGGGGCTTGATCTTGGGGGCACCAAGGGTGGTTGACTTCAGGCCAGTAAAGGGGACAGGAGGGTCATTCCAGGACGAGGACAGGCCTCGGCCCAGGAGTGACTGGGAGCCCCCGGGGGCCCACACTCTAGGAGCACGGAGGGGTGCGCAGGACCTAGTCAGGAGGTGTGTGGCCCGCGGTCCAGCCAGCGCTTGGCTCACAGGCAGAAGCGCATGTTCGGAAGGAGGCGTCTCAGGAGGCATCTCAGCACCTTGGCGTCGGCTGCTGTAACAGATTAGCACACCTGGGGGGCTTGGGATGCAGAACTTTGTTCCATCACGGTCATGGAGGCCAGAAGTCCGAGATGCAGGTGGCAGCGGGGCCGAGCTGCCCCCAGGGGGCTCCGAGGAGGGGGGCCTTCCTTGTGTCTCCAGATGCTGGTGGCACAGGCCGTCCCTGGGGCCCCTTGGCCTGGCACGTGTCACTCTGCCTGCCTCCGAGGCCGCATGGCCCTCTCCCCGCGGGTCTGTGTCCGGGCCTGCCTTGTGAGGTCACCAGGGTCCAGCCTGCTGCCGTGGGCTCCTGTCCTAGCTGATTACATTTGCAGACCATTTATTTCCAAGTAAGATCACATTTTGAGGTTCTGGGAGGAACATAAATTGTAGGGGTACCCGGGGCAGCTGGTTTGGGGAATCGATTTAAAACAGAGCTGTCTGCCTGTGGCTTTCCCACGTCCTCAGCGCCCGTGGGTGGGAGGCACGTGTTGGCACCAGCAGTTCTGCCTCGGGCGCTTGTAGCCAACATGCTGACGCCTTCTGTGTTTTCTCTTCCCACAGCCCAACATCGGCCGCCTGGGCCTGCCCCACGGGCCGTCTGGAGAGAAGGTGGCCGTGGTGACCGTGGACGACTGTGACACGGCCGTGGCTGTGCGCTTTGGCAGCCTCGTCGGGAACTACAGCTGCGCTGCCCAGGGCACGCAGAGCGGCTCCAAGAAGTGAGCATTGCGGGAGGGGAGGCCCCAGCAGCCACCCCCGGTGACTGTTGCTCCCAGCGGGTCGTCTGGAGCAGGACCCGGATGCAGGGCACCTTGGGCACAGCACCCTGGCAGCCCCAATCCAGGCTGGAATCAGAGTCCCTCCTCTCGCTCGGGGTACCCCCGGTCTGACATGTTAGAACCTTCTAGAATAAGTCCTCTTTTCACTTCTGTCAAAGTAATGGCCAGGCCAACCCCGCAGTTGTGACAGCTAGCTTGCTGACCCTAGACACCATGGGGTCGCTGACCTCCATCCATCAGGCACGGGTCCCTGCGGCCCAGCATTGGGGTCAGTAAACCTCCCCCTGTTAGATCTAACTCAGAAATAAGACCACCGCCACCGACAGCTGTCACGCCAGCCTCAACGGCCAGAGCAGAGGCTCCGTTCCTACTCAGTAAGCTTTTGAAGTGGTGGTTAGTCCGATCCAGGCCGAGCATCTGGAGCAGCCGTGGTGCCCATTTTACTGGCAAGGAGGCTGTGTGTGGCCTGGAGGGATTGGCACCCTTACCCAAGGCCACGCGGCGGCTCACGGGGATCTGGGGCTGTGGTTTGCTGTGAGCTGGGCGAGGTCATCGGAGGTGGCGGGGGGTAGTGCCACAGTTTGGTGTTGGCTCGTGCCCGCCGGGCTGCTCGTACTGCTTGGGTTGGACTGCCCCCGGCAATGGGCGGGACTCAGTCTGTCCGGATCCGACGCAAGTTCGAGGAGTCCAGGGCACAGCCTTGCACCTGAAAGTGGAAGCCAGTGTAGCCCTAGAATAGGACCTGCCTTTTGTGTTCTGACCCGTTGGCCACCTACCTCCCTGTTCGGTTCCTGAGGTTCAAGGTGATGGGGTGTCTGGTGGCGCAGGCCACTGTGACGTTACGGCAGCATCAGGACCCCCGATGCTGCCTCTGGTCCCCCCAGACACAGAGGTCAGAGAGCTGGCTTTGTCTCCCCAGGTCCCTGGATCTGACAGGCCCTCTGCTCCTGGGAGGCGTCCCCAACCTGCCTGAGGACTTCCCGGTGCACAACCGGCAGTTCGTGGGCTGCATGCGGAACCTGTCTGTGGACGGGAAAAACGTGGACATGGCCAGCTTCATTGCCAACAACGGCACCAGGGCAGGTATGGCCTGACCGCCGGGGCCCAGGGGAGGGCCCCCTCCACATCCCGGGCTACCCAGCTCTGGGCCTCTAGGACGGGAGCCCTGGCTCTCGGATGTGCTGCTCTTGGGGCCTGGGCGTCCCGCAGTGTGGGGTGCGGTGCGGGGCAGACGCTCGATGCCACGGTCTTGAGCGTGTTACCAGACGACCTGGCCAGCTGGCGGAACGGGCAGCGCGTCCTGTGCCATTTCAGGTCTGCCGATCTTACTGCTGCCAGAGGGTCCCTTCCCTCGGGGCTGTGGCTCACTGGGCCATCTCCCCACCCCGTGGGTCGGTGTTAGGACTCAGTCCCCCCGACCGAGTGTTTCCTCTTCTGCGACCGTGCTGTGTGCTCTGTGTTCCCAGGCTGCGCTGCCCAGAGGAACTTCTGCGACGGGACCTGGTGTCAGAACGGGGGCACTTGTGTCAGCAGGTGGAACATGTACCTGTGCGAGTGTCCGCTCCGGTTCGGTGGGAAGAACTGTGAGCAAGGTGAGGGCCTGCGTGCCCACCTGACCCCGGGGGCTTCGGAGACCCCAATCTTGGGTGTCAGGGCTCATGTGGGTCTGCATGTCCAGAGCCACAGCCTCTGATGGTGTGTGTGTGGCTGCAGGCGTGGGCCCCCGGTGGGGGGTTGGAGCACACGCAGAGCCCGGCTGGGGTGAGATGCTGGGGCGGGTGTGCAGGAAGCTCGGCTGCACAGGGGGCCGCAGCCGGGTGGACACGTGCCCACGCCCAGAGTTCCTGTTATGGAGGCCGCGAGGCCCAGCGTGGCTGTGCCAGAGAAAACAGATGCCCACGTTGGGGTCACAAGAGCAGGAAACAGATGGCCCGGGGTGTATGAGGCCCAGCTCGTGTGCCCTGTGCTGTTGACTGGGGTAGCTCGTGTTTAAAGCCTCGGATGACGACTGTGCCGTCCTGCCTGGAGGACGTACGTGGTCTGGAGACAGTGAGGCCTGTCAGGCACCTGGTTTGTCCAAGTGTCACAGGCTGCATGGGGCTATCGATCACCCACTGCCACCTTCCTGGTCCCCCCCAAACATCTTGGAGCCCTTGGCTGGTCAGCGGCCTCCCCACCTCCATGCCCATCGTGCAGTGGCCTGTGTGCCTGGGGGTCGGAGCCCTCCCCAGACACAGATGTGGGGCTGAGTGGAGGTGCCGGGACTTGTGTGCAGTACTCACAACAGGTCACACTGTCCCACCAGGAGACCCTGCTGCTGCTCCTGGGCTCCCCACCTGGGGGTGGGACAGGCAGGTTGAGCTCACAGGGCCCCCCAGCACCCCGTCCGCTGAGCCCCAGGATACTGAGCCACCGTGCTCTGCCTTCTGTCCAGCCTGGGAGCCCTGTGTCATGCCCTGGGCAGGGCTGAGAACCCCCCAGCCTCAACCTCCCTCCCCAGGAAGGTGGCAGGAGCCCCAGAGGGTGGGCCTCTTCTGTAAGCCTGTGGGTCTGGACTCAGAACACCAGATACTGCACGTGTGGAAGTCTGACACTGGGCTTTGTACTGAAATGAAAAAGGCCCGGGAATTTTTCCGTCCCTTCTCCCCCGGAGCCTGTCCTGCTCCCCTGCAGCTGAGAAAGGTTCTCAGAGGCACGTCTGATGTGCGGGGCTCTGCGTTTCTGCGTCCACAGTCATGCCTCACCCCCAGCGCTTCAGTGGGGAGAGCATTGTGTCCTGGAGTGACCTGGACATCACCATCTCCGTGCCCTGGTACCTGGGGCTCATGTTCCGGACCAGGAAGGAGGACGGTGTGCTGATGGAGGCCACGGCAGGTGTGTCGTCCCGGCTGCATCTGCAGGTAGGGGGAAGCACGTCCCATACCTGTCACCGCACCGCCCGGGCGGCTGTGGGGCCCGCGTGCACTGAGTGGTGCAGCCAGAGCTCCCGGGCAGCTCCGCCCTGGCTGCATGGGCTCCCGGGGCACACGGGCCCGGTGGGGACCCTCCCTCTGCCCGCACCGGCCCGGCGGGGTCCCCGGTGTGAGGAAGAAAGGAAACACGAGCCTGCGTTCCCAGCCGGCCGCACAATCTCGCCATTCATAGCAGGGAAGAGTGCAGGGACTCCGGTGTGCCTCTACGATTCCCACAGGGAGGCTTGATTCCAGCACTTTCTTTCTTCCTTTATCACTGAGATGGAGTACGTGCGGGGCTGGCTGGACCCAGTAGTCCGGCTCCTCGGCTGCAGGACCTAGCCAGGGTGTGTCTTAGGCAGCAGCTGTGGCCTCCGGGCGTGTCGGAGCCGCAGGAGGCGGTGAGCACCCGCGGGTGGGGACGGGGGTCCCGAACTGGAGATGGGCTGTGGCCGCCTGCTGGGGGTGCCGCACACGGGCTGGCACCCCGAGGTTACGCTCTGCCCAGAGGTTCCTGAAAGTCCTCCTGAACTTTGAATCTCCTTAGGCTTGTGCTCTGTGAATCTTTTTGGAGTTTTCCGTTTTGTTTAACTTAAAACGTGGGACAGGCAGTAGAGATCCTAAAAACCTTTAAAACATGATTTTAATGTGCTGAATTCCCTAACTTTTGCTCCACAAATAGCTCCCCCTTGCATCTTCCCAGCTCCGCAGAGATTTCATTTGGAGAAACAAGGGGAGTTCCTGCCGGTGGTGAGAGTCCCCCGGTGACCCCGTTGGGCACGGCGCCCACCTCCTACCCTCGCTCTGGCCTGGGGTTTCACTGTATTTGAGGGTCCAGGAGACTCGGAGCCCGGGGAGCCCGGGGGCCACCTGCTACCTGCCGTCTCCACATGCTTTCTGTCTGCAGGGTGGGTGCAGGGGCGCAGCAGGTTCCTGAGCAGACCCTCCCCCTCAGCCCCTGTGGGACCTGGGATTAGAAGGAATTCCGTAACTAGGTTGTTTTTCCTGCCTTTCTTTGGGAGTTTCTTTCAAGTATGTGCGTGTGTGTGTCTGCATGTGAGTGTGATGGAGGACCTGGGGGCCGTGGCCACAGTGGCACTGACCCCATTTGCATGGGTCATTCCACACAGAGTGTCCCCTGGACCAGCCTCCCCTTCTGCCTTGGGGCCGGGCCACCCCGAGCACACCGTGGGCCTGCCCGGTGTGGTGGCTCCCCTGGTGTGTGTGTGGGTCCTCTCGGAGCTGTCATTCCTTCCCAATGCTTCTGGCCCGGGGGCTCTTCTGCCCATTTGCGGACTGGACTCGGTTCCCAGGAGGAGCAGGCTGTGCTGGGGTCATGGAAGGTCAGACGTGAGAGGGACCCCGTGGAGCGATCCCTCCAATCTCTTTGCTTGAGGGAAGCGCAGAGACTGAGCTTTGGGCTCCGGGGTTTCCTTGTCACCTGGGCTTTGCGGTGTCCACAGGATCCCTTTCTATTGCCCCTGTGGGCTGTCTGCCTGGAAACACTTGCGAGAGCCAGGGGCAGAAGTGGGCAGTGGGGGGCAGGGCAGCAGGCGGGCACCAAGGGGCAGGGGTAGCAGGCGGGCAGCAGGGGACAGGGGTAGTAGGTGGGCACCAAGGGCAGGGGCAGCAGGCGGGCAGCAGGGGACAGGGGCAGCAGGTGGGCATTGAGAGGTAGGGGCAGCAGGCGGGCAGTGGGGGACAGGGGCAGTAGGTGGGCAGTGGGGACAAGGGCAGCAGGTGGGCACCAAGGGGCAGGGGCAGCAGGCAGGCATCGAGGGGCAGGGGCAGCAGGCAGGCATCGAGGGGCAGGGGTAGCAGGCGGGCAATGGGGGGCAGGGCAGCGGGTGGGCAGCAGGGTGCAGGGGCAGCGAGCGGGCATCGAGGGGCAGGGGCAGCAGGCGGGCACCAAGGCAGTGGCCAGCGCCCCCTGTGACCTCCATGCCACTGGTCAGTGGGGGCAGGACCCCGAGGGCGCCCAGTGGGCGCGCAGGCCCCAGACTTGCCGACAGATCCGCGGGGACAGGGCCCCAGGGGGTGGTGACTAAGCCTGCACAGCAGGGGGCTGGGACTCGGAGCTCCAGCCGAGGCCTCTCTCCCCTCACCTGCCCTGCTCCCCTGTGTCACTGCTCAGCAGCACCTCCAGTGCCGGCCCATTCAGGTCCTACTGGAGGTACAGTCCGTGCGCCCCATAATTACAGCTGTCCTCGGGTTTCCCTTATTAACGTGAGATTTCATAGGGTTGCCGCCGTCCCGGGGCTAGCTCTGGGCCAGGATTTGGCAAGCACAGTTCTGCCTCGGGATGGTATTTTTCTCTGTGGTTATTTTACTCTTGGAACAAATTAAATTGGCTGTTTTTGATTCAGGTGATGAACTTACACGTTGTCATTTGGCAGTGGGGTCTCTAGGAAAAAAGTACGCCTTTGGGAGGAGAAACACTGAAAGCTACAAACTCCCATATTGCTTGAGTAATTACGTTATGGGTAGCTAATCCAAAATATTTGTGTGTGTTTTTTTTTTTTTTTTTTGCCAGAGACCATAGCCAGCTCCTCCACGTGGAAGGCTGGGTGGCGAGACCGGTGGCCTTGGGGGGAGTCCTTCAGACTCCAGTGGCCACCCAGAAGGCCACTTCAGGGCCTGAAGGCCGGTCAGCTGGGCGTTACAGGAATGTTCTGGGTTATTTCCATGTGGTGTGTATGAATGCAGGCCTCCTGCAGGCCTCGTGAGCTCTGTGGGGCAGCAGTGTAGGTGTTCCTGGCTCCCGAGGCAGGCCAGATGCGCTTCGCCGTCATCCTGCAGCTCACACAATTTGGGTGGTGGCTCTCCGGCGCCCTTGCTCCGCCTGCATTGTCAAGGGGGATCTCCTGGCCATTGTTGAACGTCCTTCTTAAATCCCGTGACAGACCTGAGGGGGCAAAGCAGTCACTGCACGTGCGCCTGGGATTCATTCTGTTGCCTTTGTCTGCAGACACATGTCATTTTTATTGTTGATCCACTGGCCTTGGGGTTTCGTTGGCAAGGATGGTGAAAGAGCACAGCCAGGGGATTAAGGAGGTTGCCTTAAACTTCTGTGGACAGAAGGAGACAGAGCATAGAAAGGTGCAAAATCCCCTTCTTGATTTCACTCTCCATTAAGACTAAAACCCAAAACACATTACTAGTTGCATTGTCTTTATAATCAGTTAAAAATACCTTCTATTTTTCCATCATGATTTCTTTTTTTGATCCATGGGGTATTTAGAAGTATGCTTCAGGGCACCTCGGTGGCTCAGTCGGTTGAGCGTCTGACTTTTGATTTCAGCTCAGGCCGTGATCTTGGGGTCTCAAGATCGAGCCCCAAGTTAGACTCTGCCCTGGGCATGGAGCATGCTTGGATTTCTCTCTCTCCCTCTGCCCCTCTCCCCACTCCAGCCCACGCATACTCTCTCTCTCTCTCTCTCAAAACAAAAGTAGTATGTTTTTAAAAAAATATTTATTAGAGAGAGTGCACACACATGCAAGTGGGGTGGGGGAGGACAGAGGGCAAAAATCTTGAGCAGACTCCTCTCTGAGTGTGGAGCCCAAGCGGGGCTCGATCCCACGACCCTGAGATCATGACCTGAGCCAACATCCAGAGTCAGATGCTTGATGGACTGAGCCACCCAGGTGCCCCTAGAAGTATGTTTCTGAGTCAGCAAACAGGTGGCATTTTCTAGCAAATCATTCTGTTGTTGATTCTAGCATAGGTACAGGTCAGAGAAGGCTTTGCTGTGTGATTTCAGACCTTTGACATGCGTGAGGCTTGCTTCACAGCCCATCACTTCGTATTTGTGAATGTCTCACCAATACCTTGAAAGAATGTGTGTTCTGCGGTCGCGTTCTATAGTGTTCTGTATACGTCAAGTAGGTGAAGTTCGCTAATTATTGGGGTGTTCAGACCTCTTATATCATTATTGATTTTTTTTTTGTTTCTCTGCTCAGTTACTGAGAGAGAGGAGTTTAAAAAGTTTGCAGCCCCCATTGTGGGGATTTAGCTCTTGCCCCTTTTCGTGTTCTCAAGTTTTGCTTTGTACATTTTGAGTCTGTGTTATTAGATGCATACAGATTTAGAATTGTTGTATTTTCCTGGACAAGCAACTCTGTCATCGTTAGGAAAATCAATTTTATCTCTGGAATCTCTTTGTTTACTTTCAAGTCTACTTTGTCTCGTTTGTAGAGCTACACCGGATTTCCTTTGGTTGGTGTTTACATGATGTACCCTTTTCTGGCCTTGGACTTTCAACACTTCTGAATCCTTATATTTTAGGTGTGTCTCTTTTAAGCAGTGCATTAATAGTTGTTGTTGTTTTCTTAACCTATTCTTTTACTTGAAGCAATCTTTCAACATGAGCATCTTAGGTTAGTTGCAGTGCTGTTTCCTCATCCTCTTACATGTCTTTATACTGGGTAGCTTGAGTCTTATCTCCCAAAATAGAACATTTATCCACAAAAATAAGAGTCACCTGTATCTGTTTCCTCGAAAGTTCTCTGGTTCTCGTTGTTCTCAGGTCTGTCTGCTGATTCTGTTTTATGGATTCCCTGGGTAGGAGGGGGGTTGGTGGTCTGTTTCCATTCACTCTTTCTTGCATCTCTTGGTTTTCACGCACACGGTCTTGTCTCCTCCAGTCCTGGGTTATTTTTGGCTGAGTGCTGAACATCATATTGAAAACCCAGTGAGAATTTAAAACTAGAATAATGGTGTCCCTGCCCCTCATGTTTCTTCCAGCAGGCACCCCCACACACTTTGGATGGGCTCTGAATTCCAGTTTTTATCATCCCAGCCCCAGGAGCCTGGAAAGCTTTGCTCAGCTTCCAGGCTCAGCTGTGTCTTCCAGAACCAGCTGACAACCCACAGTGGAAGCAAACATCAAACTCGCTTCTACAGATTTTCATTTCCTACCTGGTTGTGGCTCCATAACTCTGCCTTGAGTCGTTCTGATGCCTTTTAGTGTTCGTCTCGTGTTTCTAGCTGTTCTCAGGAGGAGGGTTACTCCAAACTACCCAGTCCTTTGTTAGGACAAGATCTTGCCATTACTCCTGGCTATGTTTTCTTAAAACATGAATGTCTTGGGCCAATTACTTTGCCAGTGTTTGTTTTTCTGTACATGTATGTAAATGTGGTGGCCCGAATCCTGTCTCATAAAAGTGGAATGTATGCCTTCAAAAATAAGAGCTCAGTACTCACCTGAATCTGTGGTTGTTCAGTTCCCAGTAATTAAGTCCAATGGGCTTTATCTCACCTTCCCTCTGTCCACATCTGACACTTCTTGCCACAGGACAAGGCATATAATTCTGCAGAGTGATATGGGCAACAATTAGAAATTAAACTTGGCCTCATTTTTAGGTCTGTCTTTGGCCCAGTGCCCTGTGGGGAGTCTTGTTTGTGTGGCTTTGTTGTTGAAGTGACCGCAAAGCGTCTTCTGTTCTGTCATCATCACATCAACTGGTAGGTCTGGCTCTCCTTGTCCTACAGATCCTAAACAACTATGTCCAGTTTGAGGTGTTCCATGGTCCCTCCGACGTGGCATCCATGAGTTTGTCCAGGTCACGTGTGACTGATGGGGAGTGGCACCACCTGTTGATAGAACTGAAGAGCGCCAAGGAGGGCAAAGACATCAAGTACCTGGCGGTCATGACCTTGGACTATGGGTTGGACCAGGTGAGTTGGCACCTGTGCCCTCTTTGGAACAGGACACTTTTACAGAGTGACCCCTCCACATGCCAGGACCTAGCAGAGCTCTAAAGGTTTCAGGGACATGCATTCTGGGCCCCCCTGAGTTTGGGTCTCACGCACCTGATACTGTGGTCCCTAGAATCTGTAGCTCATCCCCTTTCTGGGTGGTCAGCTCCTGGACTCAGGAACTGGACTCAAGGACCAGACTTTGTCTAGCTGTGTGTCCCCTCATGGTGCCATTAGCACCTTTAGCTGTGTTTTTTTTTTTTTTTCTTTTTTTAAAGATTTTATTTATTTATTCATGAGAAAGGCAGAGAGAGGCGCAGAGACACAGGCAGAGGGAGAAGCAGGCTCCCTGTGGGGAGCCCAATGCGGGACTCAATCCCGGGGCTCCAGGATTACACCCTGAGCCAAAGGCAGACGCTCAACCCCTGAGCCGCCAGGTGTCCCAGCTGTGGTTTCTTTTAGCAGAGCTGTCCCGAGTAACTACAGTGTGCTCGGTGCCATGCCCCTGGGATACAGAGATACAGTATGAGCCGTGGGTACCAGAGGGGCCGCGGGACAACAGGCAGGTGCACCTGTCCCGACGGGCAAGTGGCCTTCCAGGCAGGGCTCCCTCACAGCGTGCTTGGCCAGCCACACTGGATATCCACGGTTTGCAGGCAGTAACCAGAGGCCTTTTTTCTGGGACACTTCAGGGGCTGCTGGTGATTCTCATGCCCTTGGAGTCTAGGCTCATCTCACACTTGGTTCTGAGAATAAATAAATAGCTGCTGTGTTCCACGTGCAGCCTTCCAGGGCCTGAGGGTCTAGCGGGGACTTTCTCAGATTCCTGCCACAGTGGACGTATTTTACATTTGCTGCTGTCTCCCCGGTTCACCTGTGTTTTCCTGGAGTGGCTCAGTTGTGGCGCCCGTTACGGAGGTGGCAGGTTGCCTGTGTGTCCCTGCAGCTGACCACCTCGGTTGTGCTGGCACGTGGATGTGTGTCCTGTGACCCAGTTCCCAATCCTGCCTGTCACACGCAGACGGTGGTATTCTCTGCCGGGAAGGCTGTGCCCGGGTCCCCCTTCTGTTTGGAGGCCCGAATGCCCTCAGGCTGTGGCAGAGTGACCATGTTTTAGCTTTTGAGCATGTTCTTCCCAGATGTGTCCAGCGTAGTAGATGTAGCCCCCCCAACCCCCGTCTCCTTGCACAGGACACAGTGCAGATCGGGAACCAGCTTCCAGGCTTGAAGATGAGAAGCATCGTGGTGGGTGGCGTGTCTGAAGACAAGGTCACCGTGCACCGCGGGTTCCGGGGCTGCATGCAGGTATGGCAAGCTGGGGTGCCCACCCCTCGCGGGTGGCTCAGGGGCTGCCCACACCACACTCGGTGCCCTTGGCCAGCCTGCTGGTTTCCAGCAAATGAATAATGTGTCTCACAGCCAACCCAACCTTAGCAGATCCGGCTTCCAACTTAGACCCATCCTGCACATGATCCCCCACAGCATGCCCATCCTCCCCACAGTCCCCCAGCGCATCCCCGTCACCATGCCCCAGTCGGCCACTTGCAGCTCTGCCTTTGTGTTGTCTGGGATGTGCCCCTCACTGTCTCCCCGCCCCCCACCCCCTGGCCCACTGCCATGCTCACCTGAACGGATGCCACACTCGTCCCCTGGAGCAGGCGTTCCAGCAGCAGCTGGAGTGAGCTGTTTATCAAGTAGCTCCGCGCGTGTCCCCCGGCCTCCCACTGCAGAGAAGTTAACTCGCCATGTGCCGCCCCCTTCACCGTCCCCAGCCTCCCCGGTGACCCCTTCTACCTCTCCACCACCATCCAGCATGGACCATGCTGTGTGGCCCCACGTGGTGTTGGGCAGGTGGCCCCTCTGCCGGGATGCCCTCCTCCCAGGAGCCACCTCGCCTGCCTTCATCAGTAGCCAGGCTCTCCCACGACCTTCACTTACTTCTTCCTGACGCCAACCATGGGATTATTGGGATGTGGACGAGGAAAAAAAAAATATCCTCGTTTCCAGCAGCTGGTCTATCTGCCTGGAGTGTACACCTGAAGCCGGCAGGAGCAACCCTACCCTTCCCCATGCCTGTCCCGGCTCTGCACATAAAGGAGGCATTGCTTTCTGGTGACCAGAGAGAACTGGGGGCTCACCTAACCCCCGGTTACCTTTTGGGGTCCCTCCAACCCCACGACATCGGGCTGAATCCGGCTGCCCCTTTTTAACTCAGGGGGTGAGGATGGGGGAGACGTCCACCAACATCGCCATGCTGAACATGAACGACGCCCTGAAGGTCAGGGTGAAGGACGGCTGTGACGTGGAGGACCCGTGCACCTCCAGCCCCTGCCCTCAGCACAGCCGCTGCCATGACGCCTGGGACGGCTACTCCTGCGTCTGTGACAAAGGTGGGAGCCCCGCGCCCGCACCTCCTTGTCGCGAAGCCCGCCAGCAGGTGGCCGTGCTCTGGTGTTGGGAAGAATCGGGGAGACCTAAGCTGGGGCCGCCCCCTCGGTGCTGTGGGTCTGCAGAGGCCTGAGCAATGTTGGGGCCCGCTCCTCAAAACGCGTTACCATGTCTCATCCTCATTTGGGACACGGGGGACACTCCAGGCTTTATCCTCAGGGCACGTGATGAGGTGTGGGAAGGAATTCATGAAAAATCCACACTTTCAAAGAGTGTACTTTGAGGGGTCGCCCCTGAATTCTGAGGTGCTGTGATGCTGCTCTGCTGGTCTCTGCCCACCGTGTGACCTGGGGTGGCCGGGGCACCCTGACCCACAGAGGGGCTGTGCTCCCCGTGACGCTGAGTGCCCCCACCCCCTCCATCCATGGCGGCGGAGTGCGGGACGGTGAAGATCCAGGCTGCTGGAGACGTGTCCGCCTCGGGGCTTGGGCTCGGTGGGGGGGGGGGGACCCGTGATGTCGCAGGAGGATTTCAGGGTGGTGCTCATGCTGGCCTGTCCCCACAGGGTACTTTGGAAGGAAGTGCGTGGACGTGTGCCACCTGAACCCCTGCCAGCACGTCTCGGCCTGCGTCCACAAGCCCGGCTCCCCGCGGGGCTACGTGTGCGAGTGCGGGTCCAGCCACCACGGGCAGTACTGCCAGAACAAGTAAGGGGCCCCCCTTTCAGAGCCCGGCCACCGCTCCTCCCCTAACGGGTTTTCTCCTCCCAGTCACTTTGCGCAAAGATATGTGTCATTGTGGTTCCTGTGGGCATGTTTTTTTTTTTTTTTTCCCAAATTGGTCATGAAGTGAGTAAGAATCTCACGGAGCGTCTCGAACTCAACCCGTCTGAGTGTTTTTGCACGCCGGAAACCCAGAGCATACTCGTACATCTGGGGCCATGCACGGAGCAGGGGGGATGCTGGGATGCAGGGACCTGCCCCACAAGCCTGGAGCAGAGCATGGGCCCGTGGCAGCCCAGCAGAAACACGGCAGCATTGAGTGTGGGCCTCCGAGGGTCCCGGCTGCCGCGTGGGGCTCAGGAGGAGCCGGTGGCGGAGGAAGCTGGTCCAGGGGTGGCCGGGAGGCTGACAGTGTCCCCAGGGGCTGGCACTGCAGGTGCAGAGGGCTGAGTCGGCAGTAGGGAGAAGGGGGACCCCAAAGCCCTGGGGCCCCCCCTGCTGCAAAGGCAGATCCACGGACAGGTGACCGGAGCACTTCTGCTACAGTCATTTTTATGCCCCTGCTGTGTATACCATCAGTGCTTAATAATTGCTTACCAGGTGAGCGAGGGAGCAGGAGAGGTTGACTGCTGGGCGGTGAGGGGTTGGCATGCACTCACTGCGGCGGTAAACCCAGGGCGGCACGTTGTCTGGAGGAGCCTGAAGGATTTGGTTGGGTTGAGGGTGTGCATCCCACAGGTGTCTGCAGGTGACAGCGACAGGCAGCGGCCCGAGCCTGGGAGGGGCGAGCCTGACCTCGTGACTTTCAGGGTCACACACCTCAGGGTGTGTGGGGCCCTCGAGGGCAAGACTGGGTCTGTGTCATGATTCTGAAGCCACAGGGCCCAGCCCATGGCTGCAGGATGCTGAGCGCAGTCCGTGAGCCAGGCACCATCGTGCGGGGGCTGGGACAGGGGGAACCCAGATGAGTGCAGTCCCCACCGTGTGGAACGTGGTAAGGTTGTGCTAACAGGAAGCCCAGGTTGGGGTACTCACCTGGGCTTTCCAGGCAGAAGGAAAACATGAGCAAACAAATTATTTTAGAACTAAGTTTTGTAGTAGATGCTCTCCAGACCTGGGGCCCCTCGAGTCTGGGGTTCTCAGGGGTCATGGGAGAGGGGGACCAGCAGGGGGGACCCGAGGCCACTCCAGGGGGACAGAGGGGCCAGAAGCAAGCCAGCTAAGGCTCCCGGCCCCCAACTGTCCTCCTCTGGCTCCGAGGACAGTTACGCACACCTTCCCTCTGCTGTCCTGTGTCCCCAACAGGATTGACCTTCCGTGTCCCAAAGGCTGGTGGGGGAACCCCGTGTGCGGACCTTGCCACTGTGCCGTCAGCAAAGGCTTCGATCCCGACTGTAACAAGACCAACGGACAGTGCCAATGCAAGGTGAGCCCGCCTGCGTCCTCACCCCCATAGGCACCGTCCCCACCCCCGGCTCAGGCGGCCAGCCCTGAGGGTTGACTGCATCCCTACCCGCACAGGCACCTCCTCCTGCCATGTACTAACACACATGGTCAGACCCCCTGTGGGGACGGTTCCATGTCCCTGCCTGACAGGAGCCTGGACACTGGCCGTGGCTCTGCCCAATGCACAGCCCATCCCACTGTTCGGCAGGGGACCCTTGAGTCGCCTGGCCAGGGCCGTGTGGCCAGTAAACGTCCGAGATGGGCACAAACCCAGGACTTTGCAACCCTAAGCCCATGCTCCTGACTGTCACCCTGACCTGCCCAGTGGTAGACTTTCAGGTGGCTTCTGACTTCTCACAATAAAATAGCCTGCAAGGGCCATCGTTGTACATAAATCTCCATTCGAATCCAATCTTTTTTGGGACAGATCCGCGGGTGGTCCACAAGTATTGGCTAGGAAGTTGGAGGGGTACTTTCCTGGACAGTGCACCTGCCCGGTCTGGCACGGCGGGCGCCCGGGAAGCCAGCGCAGAGGGGTGTGGGCAGAGGGCAACGGGCAGAGGCCCCGGAGCCGAGCCGAGCCGTAACCGGGACGCGCTCGGGAGCCTCCCGCGGGAGCAGAGCCTCCGCCCGCACCCGGAGCCCATGTGCCACTCTGGCTCCCACAGGAGAATTACTACAGGCCCCCGGATCAGGACGCCTGCCTGCCGTGCGACTGCTTCCCGCACGGCTCCCACAGCCGCGCCTGTGACATGGACACCGGGCAGTGTGTCTGCAAGTCCGGCGTCATCGGCCGCCAGTGCAACCGCTGTGACAACCCTTTCGCTGAGGTCACCACGCTCGGCTGTGAAGGTCCGAGGGGCCCCATGATCCCTTCAGGCCACATCGCAGGGACAGTGTGCTGGGCTCGTGCGTGCGTGCCCGTGTCTGCGTGTGTGTCAGACCTCACGGTCTGACGGTGTCCACTGGGCCTTCTGCTGGTGGCCGCGGGTCAGAGCCTGGGTCACCCCCTCCCCACCTAACACCGATGAGAGAAGATGCAGGCGTCCGGTTCTTGGTGGGGGCGGGGTACGCGGAGAGCCCTGCGTCTCTGTGGGCACGGCCGTGCCTGGCTGAGCAGCCTTCCTTCCCCACCCCGTACCCCAGTGATCTACAACGGATGTCCCCGCGCTTTTGAGGCTGGCATCTGGTGGCCGCAGACCAAGTTTGGGCAGCCAGCAGCGGTGCCGTGTCCCAAGGGCTCCGTGGGTAAGTACCGTGGCCTGTGGCATCCATTCCAGGCAGGCAGTCGGTCGAGGCGTGGGGGAGACTTGGCCGAGGCATCAGAACTCACGGGATGTCCTGTGTCAACAAAATTTCTTTACCGGAGTGTTGGGGGAAAATTAGACCTTTTCCTTAATAATAAATGACAAAACCCGGAAAGGCCATAATGCAAACGTTACTACGAGCTTAGTGGCCGGGACTCAGGCTGCTTCACTGTTCCCAGTGCGGGGTTCTCTTTGTAAAGTGGGGGTGGTAGCTGCGTCCGCGCCCCGAGGGGTGTCCGGAGGTCCAGGGAGACGACAAACCGAAGCACACGACTGCGAGTCGGATTCGTGGCAGACGCGCAGGCCTCACGGATGTTCAACGACAGAGCCCGTTTCTGTTTTTGTGGGCGTGCTCACATGTTTGCTCACAGTCCCCGGGCGGCTCGGGCCTCACGGTGCAAGTCAGGCAGCTGCAGACGTGGCCTCGGACGCACGGGGAGAGAGCTTGCATGGGCTTCGTGGCCGCAGGGCCTGGCTAGCCTGGGGCTGGCCGAGGGGCAGGCCTCATGCCTGGGGATCGCACCTCAACCGAACACACCGGGCGTCGGCGCACACAGATGGACGAGCATCATTAGCGACTGGGGTGTCAGGGTCCCCTGTCCCTTCCATTGTTCCCTAGGAAACGCAGTCCGACACTGCAGTGGGGAGAAGGGCTGGCTGCCGGCGGAGCTCTTTAACTGCACCACTGTCTCCTTCCTGGAGCTCAAAGCCATGGTAGGCCCGTGCCTTAGGGACCTGCGTGCGTGCGGGGGGGGGGGGGGGGGGGGGGGGGGTTAGGGAGGGGGCAGGTGGCAGAGGGATCCTGAGGCCAGGGGCTGGGCCGACTCCGGAACATCGCGCATATCTGTTCCGGGCGCCCCCCGCAGGGCGCAGCTGCTTTTCCCCCTGCCAGGACCGGCCCTGCATCTGGATCTGGAAACATGGGGTCCCCCATATTCTGGACCCACTGCCCCCAAGCTTGCCCTTTGTCACCACAGGTTTCTCTCCAGCTTCTTCCCTGGTGTCTCTTTTTGGCGCTCTCCAGCCCGGCAGCCCCGCCCGGTTGGTGCCCTAGGGAACAGCCAAAGTTCACTTTTGCTTTGGGGTTTTTTAAAGTCCTCGTCTGCCAAGGACGTTTCTACCGGAACGTTAGGGATTTCTGAGTAACAGGAAGGGGCATGGCAGCCGCGGTCGGGGCGCAGACCTGTCATTTGCTCCTCCTGCGCAGAACGAGAAGCTGAGCCGTAATGAGACGCGCATCGACGGCGACGGGTCGCTGCGGCTGGCCAAGGCCCTGCGGAACGCCACGCAGCACACGGCCGCGCTCTTCGGCAACGACGTGCGGACGGCCTACCAGCTGCTGGCCCGCGTCCTCCTGCACGAGAGTGGCCAGCAGGGCTTCGAGTTGGCGGCCACGCGGGATGCCGACTTCCACCAGGTGAGGGTAGGCGGCCCTGGGGAGGCCCCACGGGCTGAGGCTGAGCTGTGGCCCGGGGGTCCCGAGGGGGCGCGAGGGGCGGCTGGAGGTCCGTGCTCAGCTGTGCAAGATCGCTGCAGCCCGTACCCTCAGCTCCTCAGACGGGAGCTTCCGTCTCTGCACCCGCGCCAGGTCAGCACCGTGACCAGAGAGACTGGTTGCAAGGGCTAGGGGCGTTTGGGCGAGGGCACGGATGAGTCACGGTCTTGGTGGTGGGGACAGCCTGGTCACTGACAACAGACCGATAGTACTGGCCGGCGTTCCGTGTGGTTTACGTGAACTAGCCACTCACTCCCCACACGTCCTGGGATGTAGCATGGGTACTGCCCCATTGGTGGTACAGGTTAGGAAACGGAGGCAGAGAGAGCCCAGGGCATGTAGCTTGTAAGGAGGCTCCAGAGTCTCTGCTCCCACCTCGGGGTCCTGCTTTCAGAGACCTTGACGTCTCCTGCAGAGGCCATCATGTTTTGTGTTTAAGTAATCGGCCCCAAAGAAATGTTCAGAATGGTTGGTGAGGAGAGATGCTCATTCGTCCTGATGTTTGTGAACTGCTGGGCAGTGAGCAGTATTGCCCCATGCTTTTTCTGGACTCCTCTCCAGGCCTCCCCCTGCACGCAGAAACCCCTGGGGAGCCTTCCCCTCCACACAGAGAGACCCCCGGGGAGCCTTCCCTTCCATGCAGAGACCCCCGGGGAGCCTCCCCCTCCACACAGAGACCCCCAGGGAACGTCTCTATCTACACTGAGGCAGGTTCCCCTGGGATTCCATTTCAGTCCAGACCTGAGTTTGGGCTGATGGAGTTTATTCCCATTTTTGATTCTTTACAAACAGAAATTCTCCTCCCAGTTTTCATGTTAGAGCCCCTGTGGATAGCTCCATTTGCATAAACCTTGAGATTGCGGGGGAGGAGTCAAGAGCGTGACCTCAGGGTAGCCCGCAGTGTGTCCTTGGGCTGTGGTCAGCAGAGGGGCAGCGGTGCGATTGGGGTTCTGATGTAACCGTGCCTTCTCCCCCTCGCATCTCCGAGTGTATGTGGGCTTCTCCCTGACATGTGGGTGGCTCCAGCCTCTGAAATAGGAAACACCCAGGATCTTCCCCCCCGCCCCCTGTCTGATCCCACCTGCCTGGTCTCGGGATGCTCGGGATGCTTGAGGCTCTCCAGAGTCTGGTGTGCCCCCTGCCGCATCAGCTCGGCCTCCTCGGGCCGGCTCACTCACCAGCTGAGCGCCATCTGTCTGTCTGACCAGGACGTGGTGCGCACGGGCAGTGCCCTCCTGGCCCCGGACACCCAGGCCGCGTGGGAGCAGATCCAGCGGAGCGAGGGGGGCGCGGTGCAGCTGCTGAGGGGCTTTGAGGCCTACTTCGGCAACATGGTGCGCAACGTGCGGAGGACCTACCTGAGGCCCTTCGTCATCGTCACTGCCAACATGAGTAAGGGCGTGAGCCGGCTGGGCTGGGGGCCATGGGTGTGCTCCAGGTTCGGGCCCTGGGTGCAGGTCTGGGTGTGGCCCCTCCTGGGGCCGACTGTAGGAAGGGGTCACCGGCTCTGGCCTCTGTTTCTGTGTCTGCAGATAGGGAGACAGGACCCTCCTTGTCCAGCCTTTCAGAGATGAGCCAGGGAGACACACACCTCACTCCCAGGCCAAGAGTCCGGGCCAGATCCAGCTTGGCCCTGGCGGTCTGCAGGCCCCCCAGCTCGCGGGTGTGAGGCTGTGGGGAAGCGGGCTTGGGGTCTGGCTGCAGGTCCAGCCCTCCCGGCTCAGAGAGGCACAGAGCCCGGGAAGGACAAGGGACAGGCTGGCCAGGTACCTGGGTGGTGTGCCCTCCCTGAGTCAGGGGCTGAAGGTCGAGCAGATACCTGGTGACCCAGGTCACCCCAGCGCCCAGGATGTGCCACTCTGAGGTCCAGGGGTTTAAACGGTCGGGTTCCTTCATGGGGAGGAAGCCCCAGATGGTTCAACCAACCCCCACCCCACCACCCGGACAGAGTGGGCAGTCCCTGGGGTGGAGTGGGGGCCCCTCCCATAAGTGAGGGCCCTTGCTTTCTCCTCTTGCACGTGGTTACTAGGCACCCAGGTTGGGGGCGCTCGGAAGGCACTGGGGGACGGCTTTATGCATTTCCATCACTGGGAGGGCCTGAGCCCTAACCTGGAAGCAGTATCCCTAATGTGACCCCTGGGGCTGACTGGGGAGGGGCCCCCACATGGCGACCCAAAGATGTGCACGTCCTAGGCCCTTCCTGAGCACCCCCACCCTGGCCTGCCCTGTGCTGGGGGGGTGGGGTGGGCTCAGCCCCCATCATCACTGGGGGGCACAAAAAAATGACCACACCGGGCATTCTTCTGCCCTGGAGGAGGATCTGTGGAGCTGACCTCAGGGCTGGACAGGCTACACCCTCGTACCTTCTGGAACATTCAGGTGGTTCTTAGCTGAGTATCTTGCCTGCCACTGCCTGCAGCCCCTGTGGCGTGTCCCTGCTGCTCTGTCTGGGAGCATCCTTCCTGCACTGGGGTGGGAACCCAGCCCTTGCTCGTGTGGGTGGCTTGTGGGCACCCTTCATACTGGGGGGTGTGAAACCAGTCTGCTCAGTGGGGTGACTGGGGTCACTCTGCGGCATGTGGGGGTGACTGCTGGCCTCTCCACCACCAGGCTCCTTAGAGCAGTGGAGGTCAGTGCCAACGTTGGGGGGGACCGACAGCCTCAGGCTTGACAGTGTCCCCCCACAGTAGCCCCTGGGGTCAGTCCCAGCACCTGCTCAGGTTCTGGCAGAGGCAGGGAGAGAGTTACTGCTTCTCTGGCCGCCCCTTTCTCACACCCCAGCCAGACGGTTCCCGAAGCCACCGCGATTTCTCATTTCATGCTCAGGGCTAAAGCAGTGTGACTCTTGGCAGGTCTCGAGAACACGGAAGAGTAGAAGTAGATTCTGTTTGAAAGGTGGTCAGGGGCAGCCCGGTGGCTCAGTGGTTTAGTACCGCCTTCAGCCCAGGGCGTGATCCTGGAGACCCGGGATCGAGTCCCACGTCTGGCTCCCTGCATGGAGCCTGCTTCTCCCTCTGCCTGTGTCTCTGCCTCTCTCTCTCTCTGTGTCTCTCATGAATAAATAAATTTTTAAGAATCTAAAAAAAAAAAAGCGGTGGTCGGTGAGGGCAGTGGCTCTGGTTGGTCTGGAAACCAGAGGTGGTTGGGGGAAGCTGACAAGGGCGACCTGTCCCCACAGTTCTGGCCGTCGACATCTTCGACACGTTCAACTTCACGGGCGCCAGGGTGCCGCGCTTTGAGGACATCCGTGACGAGTTCCCAAAGGAGCTGGAGTCCTCGGTGTTCTTCTCGGCTGACTTCTTCAAACCACCTGAGAGCAAAGGTGAAGCCCCGTAGGCCGCTCGGCTGCCCTCGGGAGGTGGGGGGCCCCCCGGAGGTCCTACAATAGTAAGCAGAGCGGTTCTCAGTAGCAGAGCGTGTTCGGGGGAGGGGGTGCGTGTCGCATGCCTACCCTGAACGCAGGGCCCGCTGGGGGCGGTGGCTGGCGCCACATCCAAGTGGCGGTGGCGAGTCATTCTTGCAAGTCCTTGGCTGACTCATGACCTGACAAACGAGAGCGCTTAAATCGTGTGCGCTAGTCTTCCCCGACGTGCAGGGGAAAGCTGTCTCTACGTGTCTGTGACATTTTAGAATCCCCCATAAACAAGCTAGTTCTTTATTCCTGGGGTAGGACTATATTACCAAGTGGCTTAAACATTTGGAATTTTCTTAAAGCATAGTGTTTTTCACAGATCCACTCCAGCTACTGAAAATGTCTCAAAATAACGGACGCTTGAAAACGTAAAATTCTAAAAAAAAAAAAAGAAAGAAAGAAAGAAAAGAAAATGTAAAATTCTCTAATGGACAATTTAAAGTTTGAAACATTTTTTTTTTAAAGATTTATTTCTTTATTCATGAGAGACAGGGAGAGGCAGAGGGAGAAACAGGCTCTCTGCAGGGAGCCTGATGTGGGACTCGATCCTGGATCCTAGGATCATGACCTGAGCCGAAGGCAGGCGCTCCACCGCTGAGCCACCCAGGCGTCCCTGAAACATTTTTTTTTTTTTTGGAAATTAGTTTTGTCGGTTCTATGGCCTTATTATCCTTACTCTGATGTAGGATCCACCTGGACACTGACCTCATCTTTCAAACTGTAACCTGGGGTCAGTGTGGGCTTCCAGCGTTCGGCAGGGTTTGTTCCAACTGTCGTCGGGAGAGGTGGACGTGTGGTGCCTGCACACGTTGCTTCTTATCCTGACCTAGAAGCAGCCTCTTTCTCTGACGCTGTCAGTGTCTCTGCTTCTGAACTGACCACTGGGTCGTCCTCCATCTCCAAGCCTGTGGCATCAGGAGTGGACACCCAGGAGCCCAGTCTGCTTTAGAAGGTCCCATGAGAGAAGCTTCTGGCGGCGGCTGCCCTGCTGTCCTTGGGACAGCCGCTGGCCGACGTTCGGGCCCCCTCAGCCCCGTACGTGGTGTTTCATTCAACTTGCCGGTTAGCCAGCACCATCGCCCCGTAGGGGACCCCACCAGTTCTTTTACTGATGAAAAGACTCAGGCCCCTGGCTTCTGTCACCTAACCCCCCTCCAATTTTCCCAAACACCTGACTCCTCACGTGGCAGGGGAGCAGAGGAAAAGCATCCAAGGCTCCAGCTGAAAATCAGAGCACGATCTGGGTAGACGAACTTACAGGAGGTAGAGGGGGTGCCTCTGGCCCCCCAGCCCCTCGGAATCCCACCACCGGCTGTGTCCCTCCTGGAGGACCTGCGTCTCTTCCCCACGTATGGAACGGTGACCCAGGGCCCCGGGGCTTCACTCCGAGGGCTCGCCTCTGCTGGCCTCTCACCCACCCCCTTGGGCATGGGCAGGCCTGTGCAAACACTGACCTTCCCACCTTGGCCCAAATCCTTCTTTGCCCTGACTGTCCCGTACACGGGCTTTCATCCTAGCCCTGGACTCCGGCCCCTCTTCTCCCCGTGACCTGGCATGCCCTTGGCCCAGATGGCATATGCGTCTTGCCTGCTTTACTGGGGTGAGGTGCTCCTGGATGCCTTATCCACGGGGAGCCCTCGGGACCTACTTACTAGCTGGCAGGTTCCTTGGGGATGCAGTGAAGCCAGTTGAGCCGTGGATGAAGCTAAGGCTTTGGACGTGGCCATTCACTGGGGCCCGGAGCAACACTGGGAAGGGGCAGGCTCTGGGCTGTGAGAGCTCCCAAGAGGCCACCATGACCCGGGACACTGTCCAGTGTGCCCACTGCTCCCTCTAGTGCCATGTGACGCTGCCCGGAGGCTACAGCTCTGCTGGAGGAGGAGGATGGAGCCTTGGCCAGCGGCTGCTGGGAGTCAGACCCTCTGTTGCTTCCAGAAGCAACCAGATGAGAGGCAGCAGGACCGGGGGGCACTGAGTCAGCACCTCATTTGGCCCCCACTCTTTGGGACCGTCCAGGAGCCAAGTACCCATAAATGTCCTTGCTGGGTGGGAATAGTTGCTTCCGTCCAGGTCAAGTCTGAGCCCTGGGGGGCATCTGGCCCACAGGCGGAGGACTGGGCAGGGTCGCCCTGGTGGAGGAGCACCTGGCCGTCTCACTCAGAAAAGCCTGCAGCTGCACTGCCTCCCCCCAGAGGAGGAGCTGGGGGCAGGCCAGTTAGGTGACTGGCGTCCCAAAGCAGGTGGGCTGGGAGGCAATGCCCTGTAGCCGCCCCATCAAGGAGCCCCAGCTGCTCCCCCCGCCCCACCACAGTTACCTTCCAGAAAGCCTCAGTGCAAACCTTGGAAACAGTGACCCCTGAGACACTTAGAGCCTCTTGCCCTGCCTAACCCCAAAGCCAGGGCCGCTGACCAGCCTTTGGTGGTGTTGACCCGTCATCGGCCCTGAGCAGGGCCAGGAGGACGTTGAAGGTGCGCGTGCCCACGTCAGAGGGGCGGACACCAGTTGGTCAGATGGCATTTTGCTGGGATCGGTTAGCTGTCCTGAGCTGGGCCTTTCAGTGTGCGGTGTCCCCCTGCGTGGTGGGGGCGCGGGCAGAGAGGACAGCCACCCCCACTGCACCCCCCAGCCCCCCGCAGGCTTGTCTCCCGGGCCCCGCCCCTCCCACGACCCCTGTCCCTCCCTGGAGCACGTGCTTGCCAATGCAGCTCGGCGCTGCATGGTCTGGATTCTCCCAGAGGTGACTTGTGGACGACGTGCCACCAGGGGCATTTTGTCGGATGTTGAGAATGCGGTGAGGGTGGCCAGGCCCCCTCCTGTGACCACGCATGGACACAGGGATGGGGGAAAGCCTCAGCCTCCCAGCACCCGTGGTTACATGCCCAGTGGCAAGATGTCTTAAGCATCCACACCCCAGTGTGTGTACTTCGGGGGCTGCTCCTGGCCTCTTGCGTCGCTAGAGCACGAACAGCTTCAAACACTCCCATGACTCACGTGGCATAAAAGCACGAGAAGTAAACCCACAGGAGGGGCCCCCTGTCCCTCTCGCATGCTCCCGCTCCTGGGGCAGCCCGCGTGGGCCCCCTGCCTGCGGTGATGGAATCAGCCTGTGGGCCCGTGAGCGCTGCTGCTTTTTCCTGAATCGTGGGGAGGTGCCCGGAACATGCTCCATCCTGAGCACGGCCGGGTGAGAGTTTGGCAACGTCTGCTCCATCCCTGGTGTTGTGTGGGTTCTGCCACCGTCATCCCCAGCACTGGTCTGTCCCCACCAGACACCCACCCCCAGCGGCCGGAAGCCCCTCTTCTGCCTCTGTGTTCCCCGGTGCTCCCGTACGTGGGGTCACGCGGGATTGAGCGTCTTCCACGGAGCACGGCGTGGTCGGGGCTCGTCCGAGTTGGGGCAGGTGGTGGTGCTTCCTCCGTCTTTAAGGCCAGATCGTGTCCCACCGCGTGGACAGAGCGCGTCTGTCATCCGTCGGTCGGTTGACGGCCCGCTGGGGCCGTTGTGGGTCGCGCTGCTGGGAACGCGGGTGTGCAGGTGTCTCCCGGAACCCCTGCCTCAGCGTGGGGCACGCACCCAGAAGGGTTGGGGCGTCCCGTGGGGGCTCGCTGCGTAGTCTCCTGAGGGAGCACCTGCCGTTTCCCGCAGAACCGCTGTGACTTCAGGAGGCACCTGCCCTAGGACGCAGGCCCCCACCCTCACGCCCCGCTTGCCTTGCAGAGAGCCCCACGGTGAGGCCGGCCGCTCGGAAGGCCGCACCACAGACGGCGCCCCCGGGGCCTGGCGCCCACAGGGAGGCCCCATTCAGGAGGCAGAAGAGGCACCCCGACGAGCCCGGCCGCTTCGCCGTGGCCCTCGTCATCATCTACCGGACCCTGGGCCAGCTCCTGCCCGAGCGCTATGACCCTGACCGCCGCAGCCTCCGGTAAGGCCCGTTTCTAGATAATTCCAGGGGGCTTTCCTGAGTCACATCCCCACCGCCCATGCGTCTGTATGAGGACTTCACACTGTGACCCTGGCCCCCGGATGCAGCCCCCTGCCCTGAGCTCCCTTGGACGAGGGTCTGGCTTCGGGCCCCACCTTCCCTGCTGTCGCTGCCAGGCTGCCCCCACCCTGCATGCGCCCTGCTCGGCCTCCACGGACGCTGTTGCCACCCGGGCCAGTGGTGTCATCCCGCGTGGAGGGGCCGCCCCTACCCCATGCACCCCGGGCTGCCCCCCTAGCTGCCAGGTCCACACGGGCTGGAGAACACTGCCCCGGGGATGGCGGGGCCCCAGCAGAGCTGGGCGCCCCCCGGAGCCTCACTGGTCAGCCTTCCAGACCTTCTCCACACCCGTCCCTGGGCCTGTGGTCCTCAAGTTCACCCTTCTCCGCGGCCGGCTGAGACTTGGCCATGAGCTCTATTTACTCCGGCCCTCTGGTGGCTTCGAGGCTTTCCGCGGTTTGTGGATCACGCGCTGCGACACCTTGACGCACGTGCCTCCTTTCTCTTCGTTTTTACGTTTCTGAAGTCTGGAAACCTGGGGGTGACCAGTCCCCCGCGCCCTCCCCGTCAATGACAGAGCCGCCGCCACGGCCCGGGCCCTTCTCGGGAGCAGCATCTGCCCCGGGTGCTCGGGCATCCGCGCATGGGTTTAGACGAGTGCCCGCTAAGAGCATCCTTCCCTGCGTTCTCACCTCTCCACCCCAGGCTGCCTAATCGGCCTGTCATTAACACGCCAGTGGTGAGCGCGGTGGTGTACAGTGAGGGGGCCCCACTCCCCAGCCCCCTGGAGAGGCCCGTCCTGGTGGAGCACGTCCTGCTGGAGACAGAGGAGCGCACCAAGCCTGTCTGCGTGTTCTGGAACCACTCCATCACGTAAGGGAGAAGCCAGGAGGGAGCGATGGCACCCCCACGCCCCCCCTGGAGCTCTGCGTTTGGGCATGGGGTCTTTGCTGCAGCCCCCAGCACTCCAGTGTCTCATGGGGTGTTTGTTTGTGGTCTCTTGTGCCCCTTCCGGGCTCTCGTGGGGCAGGAGGCTCGTCCTGAGGGTGTCTAGGGCCCCTACACAGAGTTCCACAATAAATACGTACATATCTATGTACACACGTATGCACACACACATACGGGCACTCAGAGGTCCCTGGAGAAGGTCGACATGGAGACAGGGCCGGGGATGCAGCAGCATTCCACCATCAGACGAGGTGGGGCTTGTCCTGTGCACACAGGACGCAGGACTCGGACACTGGCCCGGGGCCCTTCCATGGACAGTGTGTGTGTGTGTGGGGGGGTCTCTTTAACAAACGGGGGTCCTTGGCCTCTGCCACCTGCCCGTGAGTTCAGCCCGGTGGCTGCTGGGGCTGGTTTCGCCCCTCTGAGGCCTGGCCCGCACCCCCCTGCTTGAAGCTAGGATGGTGTCTTGCGCGTCTGAGAGTTTGTGCTCTCACATCGTGCTTCAAAATAGACCGAGGAGATGTCCACCAAGTGGGGTTCCAGCTGCACACCGTGCTGGGAGCTGGCACCCGGGGGAGTGTGCAGACGCCCGGCTGCAGGGGCTCCTGCTGGGAAGCAGGCTTGGCTGGGCAGAGATCTTGCAGCTCTTTTATTTTCCAAATTCTGGTTAATGAGCACGCAGCATTGTGTCTGGAGGATAATAGACACTCGGCTTACAAAAGAGAGAAAGAAGGACCCACTTTCAGGCATGAGGGAAGCGTGAAGGTCTGTTTGGCATGCGCGAGGCACGGCTGTGTCTCACAGGCGCCCGATTGGATCCCAGCAATTAGCTATTGCTCTAATTATCCTCTCTGTTCTCCTCGGTGCCTGTCCTCCCCAGATCTTAGAGCTCTTGGCAGACGCGTATTAGCCTTCACACCCCATTTTACAGATGAGTAAACTGAGGATCAGAGAGCGGGTACTTGATTTTCCCAGAGCCCCGGAGGGCAGGGCTCTCTCCGAGCCTGAGCCACACCCGTGGCAGCTTGTCATTTGGGGCTCCCGTCAGGGAAAGGGGAGCGATAATTGGGCCCTGCTTCCAGGCAGTTGCCATAAAACCTTGTGCAACCTGAAGATGAAAGCGGAAAATGAACGTGAGATATTCTTTCTCAAAACACCTCGACTCAAAAGAGAGACTAAGTACAAAGCAGCCACTTTCACAACCGACGGATGTTTCTGACAAAAGGGGCGTGCGGTCGACCCGAGACGTCCCCGTTTAAGTTTTACTGCGAGATGACACATAAACCGTGAGCTTCAGAGGGTTGCCTGGGGCCACTCCCCGGCCACGAAAGGGGGAAGGGCGTGCACACAGGTCCAAGGGCTCCTGTCCTCATAGCGGGCGACAGACAGGAGTGCGTGTCTTAGGGACGCCGCACCACCCCCGGGTGGAAGGGGTCCTCTCACACCTGCCTTCTTTCTGCAGCATTGGGGGAGCAGGAGGGTGGTCAGCCAAGGGCTGCGAGCTGCTGTCCCGGAACCGGACCCACGTCGCCTGCCGGTGCAGCCACACGACCAGCTTTGCGGTGCTCATGGACGTCTCCAGGCGCGAGGTGGGCACGGCCCCCGTGGGCAGCCCTGCCCTCCCGGCACAGTGTGTCCAGGGATGAGGCCCCTTTGGAGAGTCGGCCTGGCCCCAAACCTGCCCCCTCAATAAACCGAATCCACAGTTGCAAGCTGTGTTCGGGGGGCTTGGCCACAATCTGCCAGGATCACAACCCCTTTTCAGAGAGGCTGGGTTGTAAATGAAAACGCCACGGCGGCGAGACCCTGAGCCTCAGACAGAAAAGAAAGCCCCGGAATATGCACCTCACTTCAAAGCAGGATTCCCGTGCTGTGTCTACCCCACTTTAAATTTTAAGGGGCAGCAGAGCCGGCTGGCCAGAACAAAGGGAGTGTCGCCCGTTAGTGCCACACATGCTGGCCCAGAGACACAAAAGGGGGGGCTCGGTCAGGAGCCACCGAGGCCGCCGGCTAATGTTTAACCTCTGGCTCCCCCCCCCCACCCCCCCGCCGAGCCTGGGAACGCGAGCTGGCCCCTGTGAGCCCGGGGGGGCAGGGTGAATAGGGCAGTGGGCCCCCCCGCGAGGGCAGCCTGGGCATGGACATGTGCGGACGCTGGTGTCTGACACCCAGAACAGAGGCCCGTAGGCCTCACCTGTCACCTGTTTTTTCAGGCCTGGGATGTGTCCCGGGAGGCCAGGCCCTTGTCCCTCCCAGAGCGTCTCTGGTGTGCCGGTTTCTGTAACATTGCTGGGAGGGTGACACCCCGAGTTGCTGATGGCAGCCAGGGTGACAAGAGGAAAGGGTTTGCTCCTGGGCCTTGCCCTGATTGCAGAGCTCCCGGGGGCAGGTGGCACTTCTGAGCCAGTAGCACCAGGTCCTGACCTGGAGGGGGGTAGTTATTAGTGGCCTCGGTCCACGTAGGGGCAGGATTGGGGTCCTCCCCTACCCAGCGAGCTGGGCGGGCCATGAGCAACTCTCAGGCAGAGAAAGCTGGAACTCAGGGAGAAGAAATCAAACTAGAATAGGATTCGCTGCTCCCTGCCCCGGTGCCTCCAAGCCAGAGCTCCCAGCAGCAGGTGCAGCTCCGGGGCCCCCAGAGTGTGGAAGGAAAAAACCTCAAGCCCTCGGCCTCCCCGTCCCAGCCCCCTCCTGGCTCCCAGCCTTTCCCTGGGGAGCCCGGCTCACAGTCCTACGTGAGTCATGAGCTCAGAACAACGCTTTCTGGGAGTTGCTGGAGAACCGATGCTGGTTGTTCCCTAAATTCTGCGGGGTCCTGGGTTCTGTTTTGCAGAAGGAGACAGTAGGACCCCTGTGCAGCTGTCAGAGTCTTTTTGAAGTCCCTGTCGGCTCAGGATTTGGGGCAGGCAGGCCCAGCATCTCCTTGGTAGTAGCATTCACGTGTGAGGTTTTATAGAGTTTTTTTTATGGCAGCAGTATGCACAGAACACAAATTCTACACCTTGGCCACGTGTCCGCAGATGGGCTGTTCCCAGTGCGGGGCAGCCACCACCGCCACCTCTCTCTAGGACTTTTTTTTTTTATTCCCCCTCCAACAACTCATTTGGTTTTTGTGGTTGGTTTTGGGCAGCCTGAGAGCCGTGTCACGGTCACATTGGCTCCTGCCCTAATAAGCTTGATGTCCCTGTGCCTTCACTGTGCAAAAAGCTCCATGCCACCGAGGCCCTTATGCCCTCCTGCCTTGCCCTCCCGCCGCCCGCAGCACGGAGAAGTCCTGCCCCTGAAGATCGTCACCTACGCTGCCGTGTCGCTGTCGCTGGCCGCCCTGCTGGTGGCCTTCGTCCTCCTCGCGCTGCTGCGGACGCTGCGCTCCAACCTGCACAGCATCCACAAGAACCTCATCGGGGCGCTCTTCTTCTCGCAGCTGGTCTTCGTGATCGGGATCACCCAGACGGGAAACCCGGTGAGGCCCCCCACCGCCCCTTCCCCAGGATGTGCGTGCAGCCCCGCAGACCTTTCTCCTGGGCGGAGGCAGCGGCGCCTTGGGTTTCACACGTAACCTTCCAAGGGCGCGAGTGGGGGTGACGTGGTGGAGACGCTAACGGAGTAGGCCGGCCTTGAGCGGGGAGAGGAGGGTGAGAGGCTGGCGGGGCTGCTGTGGGATACGGGCGCTCTGCGCCCCTGACAGGTCTTGGGGAAGGAGGGAGGGGCGGGCTGATGGCCTGGCGAGGTCCTCAGGGAGCGGGCGGGGACCGGCCTTGGAGGTGAGGTGGTGGTGCAGCCGCGAGACGGGGAAGAACAGGACACGGGGAAGCTGGGAGGTCTGTGGCTTTGGCAGTGCCTGGCTGGGGGCGAGGAGATTTCCCGTTATTACGAAGGGGATTTGCAAAACAGTACGGTCACAGCACGCTGATGGAGGGCGTGGGGGCATGGGCGGGGGGGGGGGGGGCGGGCAGGCCGTGCGCCCCAGGCCGTATGCACACGCTTGGGCTCACTGAGTCCCCCCGGAGCCCTGGAGGGGGGAGCGTCCCTTCTCACAGGTGAGGCGCCCAGGACCAGCGAGATTGAGGGACTGCCCAAGGCACACGGTTCTGTGTGTGTCCCCTTGTGTGACCATCACAAAATGGGCACCCCAGTCCCCCAGGGAGCTGAGAGACCAGCTGCCCAGCACACGTGCGTACGTGGGGACTCCCGGAAGTCCGGAGGTCACTCTCACCTAATCCTCGTCTCTCCCGAGGTGAGCGACGGGCTCTTGGTGGGCCTTTCCGGTGCTGCCACCGTGTGCTGTTGACATAGCTGTCATTTCTTCCTTCCTCGTGCAGCAAGGACCTTCTGATGGTCACTGTGCTACCCCCACCAATGACCCAAATCCAGGAGGCCTTCCCGTCCCTGCCCGTGGAGCCCCCACTCCTGGCGCAGACACGCATGGTGGTTCATGAGTGTCACGTGCCAGAGTGGTGCCAGGGTGGCAGGGGGCGCAGCTGTGCCTGGTCAGGGAAGGACCGAAGGACCGACCTTCCAGTGGGAGGGGTCCAGCATGAGTCGGGACAGGTTGGGGAATCCGCCCAACGCCTGGCAGCGTTGTACCAAGGAGAACCACGAGCGGGCCTGCACGTTGGGAAGATGACGAGGTCAGAAGGGCGGCCAGGGTGGCATCTTCCTAGGTCCACAGGGTGGAGGAGAGGCCTGGAACCAAAGCCGGGACGGCGGGCATGAGAAGGACAGGAGTCGGTGCCAGGTGGGCATGGGGGGGTGCCTCAGGGCTCCAGAAGGGGGGTGCGTAGGTGAGGACGCCTCTGAGTGAGATGAAAACTGGGACGGGTGACTGGCCAAGCCCGAGAGGAAGTGACATAAAACGACAAAGAGGGAATGTTCTGGCTAGGTCCTCAGGGCCCTGGCACACTTGAGCTCCTCCTCCTCGGGTGTTGCAGGCAGCGGGAGCCCCTCCGGACCCTCTGGTGTGGCCAGACTCCTCAGGAGGAGGGCGGTAGGCGGAGGCGAGGGGACACAGGCAGACACCTTGAGAGCCAGCCTTGGGGGCTTCTGAGCCGGGACTGGCCTGGCAGAGGATGGACCCCCAAGGGCAGACCTCCTCCTCGCCGCCCTCGGGGTGCTCTCTGCGGCGCGCGCGCGCGGGCCCGGGAGGGGGTGGGGGGGAGGAAGGGGGCCTTCCCCCGTGTGGTGCCGGGCAGGTGCGCTTCTCCCTGCGTGTCCTCAGCACATCAGACAGGTGAAGGCGCCCGGTGGGAAGCCGCATGACTCGTCTCAAAGGCCTTCAAGGGTGTCCTTGAGTGGTCCCAGCGGGGGACCGCAGAGTCCGCAGCGTGCCACCCCTTGCCGCTAAATCCCCAGAGTGGCACTGACTCCTCCGCTGCCCGCGACGCAGCTGCCGAGCTCCAAGGGAAGGAATGCTGGCCGCGTGGGATTCTAGGAACTTGGCACCTCGCCTGGGTTTTCTGTGAACCCACAGTCCTATCTATGGGGCAGGTTTTTCATCTCCGAGATCACTGGCAGGTTGAAATGACTTATTATGCATTAGCATTTTGCGTTTGTTCCGTTTTTGGAAAAGGTAGTACGTGTCATGCAAAAGTCTGTGTGTGTGCAGCCCCATTAAGTTTTTTTAAAGATTTTATTTATTTATTCATTAGAGATACACAGAGAGAGAGAGAGAGAGAGGCAGAGACACAGGCAGAGGGAGAAGCAGGCTCCACGCAGGGAGCCCGATGCGGGACTCAATCCTGGGTCTCCAGGATCAGGCCCTGGGCCAAGGCGGCGCTAAACCGCTGACCTGCCCAGGGATCCCCCCGTTAAGTTTTAAAGTGTATCTCTAACACTTCTTTTTTTTTCAAAAGTGGTTTTGTGGGTTTACTTTTCACATGACTGAAGGCAGCAAGCTGGCCAGCCTCCTCCTTGTTGTCCCCTGTCCCTTTGCATGCGGGGCCCCTGGGGGTGTCTGCTGTGGGGCTTCCCCACCCCAGGCTCACCCTTCGCTTCCCCATCAGCAAGGGCAGCCCCCTGCCTCCCGACTCCGCCGAGGCCGAGGCAGAGGGCAGTTGTCCAGGCATCACGTGAGACGCTGTCCTTTCTTCCACTTGAGTTCCTGGTTTGCACTGTGCTGGCCAGGTGCTCCCGCATCTCTGGGCCCCGTTTCTGGGGAGAACCCGGCCTGTGCAGGTTGACACGGCAGCAGGTGGCTCCGCTCCCCCCAGGGTTCACTGGCCTGGCACCTGAGCAGAGCAGCCCCCAGCCTGGGTCAGGGTGGCGGCCCTGTGTCCTGCATGCCTGTGTCCGTTGGATGGGGTGGGGGTATCTCCTTGGCAGGGACACCGACACCCTGGGACATTGCGCTGATGCTAAGGCAACCGGGATTGCATAGGCCCTCTCAGGAATGGGGCGGGACTATGGGTGTGGCCCGAGGGAGGGACAGGTGTGGGGCGGGGCCTAGGGAGGGGTGGGACCAGGAGGAGCAGGGGTTGGCTGTGCTCTGGGGAGGGGCGGGGCCTACTTATGGGTGTGACCAGGAGGGTGGGACCTGGATGTAGGGGTAGTTAGGAGTGGGGGTGCAGGGCAGGAGGGGCAGGGCCTGGATGTGGGTGTAGCCAGGAGGGGCTGGACTGTAGGTGTGACCAGGGTGTAGGTGTGACCAGGAGGGGCGGGGCCTGGATGTAGGTGTAGCCAGGAGGAGCTGGAATGTGGGTGTGACCGTGAGGGGTGGGACCTGGATGTGGGGGCCTAGGAGTGGGGGTGGAGCCGGGGCCCGAGTGGCAGGTGCTGGCCGGGGTGTGGGGGGTCAGCAGGGCAGGGCTGGGGCTTTCTCCTCCCTCCCGTCTCAGTGCCCCCCTTTCCCCAGCGCCTGCCCAGCGTTTTGGGACCTTGGAGGTGCCCCTGCTCACACCTCCCGCTGGGCAGCCTGGGGAGCCCTGGCCAGCGTGGCCCCTGCCAGGAGGCCCGCGTGAGGCCGCCCTAGACCAAGGCCCGGAGCTCTGGGAGGTCTGGCCTTCGGCTCCTCACGCTGGAGTCACACTGATGGCCTCAGGCTGGACTCCATGGGGCTGCACAGTGTCCCCAGCCTCTCGCGGTCGCTGCCTTCCTCCTGTTCCCGGGGACACGGGGCTGGCCCTCCAAGGCCTGCAGAGGGTGGGACGCTGGCCCTCGGCTGCCCCGTGGCAGCTGGGTTTCCCTCCGGGCACCTGGGCAGCGGCGGCAGGTGCGGCCGTGGCACTGAGGACAGAGCAGATGCTCCCGCCCCTGTCTTCTCCGCAGGAGGCGCGGGGCTCTTTTAGGTCCACGCAGGTTGGATGGGGGGGGGGGGGGGGGGAAGCAGGAGGCACCGCCGTCCCTCTGGCCACACCTGCTGGACCCCGGAGACCACACCAGGGTCCAGGGGTGGGTGGACGGCAGGACCACAGCCTGGGGCCCGCCCCCTGAGCCACTGCCTCCGCTATTTCCTTCACCTTCGAATGCCTGCAGCTAAGGATTCGGAACCATGACCCGGAAATACAAGTTTCCAGCTTCTAATGGAAACACTAGCGGCTCTGCCTACACCTCCCCCCCGCCCCGCCCAGCTGCGCTCTCCCCGGGCACGGGTCCGGGTTGGGGAGGGTCCCTGGGGAGGACCACACCGGTCCACACCGCGAGCCTGAGACGTGTGACTCATGGCCCAGCCATTCTTGGGTGAATCCCACAGAAAAACCCGGCTCATGCGGTTCCCCTTCTCAGACCCACGTAGCCTCAGGTTTGCAGAGCGGTCGGATTTGGTCCCTTCTGTCCGCACCCTGCGGCCGTTTGTCCGGTGCCCCGCGGCGGTGTGGGCTCAGCCGGCGCTGAGCGAGCCTCCCCCTCACAGTTCCTGTGCACGGTGATCGCCATCGGCCTGCACTACGTCTACATGAGCACCTTCGCGTGGACCTTCGTGGAGAGCCTGCACGTGTACCGCATGCTGACCGAGGTGCGCAACATCGACGCCGGCCCCATGAGGTTCTACTATGTCGTGGGCTGGGGCATCCCGGCCATCATCACAGGTGAGGACGCCACCCCGCTGGGGTGGCCTGGACGGAGCCAACCCCCGCCTGGGGAATCTGCATGATGGGGCTCAATGGGAGCCCACGACAGGGGGACCCGCACCCCTGGGCCCAGGCAGACACGCTCTCCGGCCTCCTCTGTCCCTGGCACCCGGCGTGACTGGCCCAGCAGAGGCAGCCCGCCCCGGCACTTGTGTCTGTTCACACGAGCGTGATCATTCAGTGCCTGCTGGGGAGATGCATACCCTGAGAGCCGGGGGTGGGTTCTGTCTGTGGCACTTAACGCCAACCCTTGGAGTCTGCCCACCGTGTGGATTGATCGGGGGCGGGGGGGCGTGTGCACGATCATGTGGTGTGTGTGTGTGTTCTGTGCGTGTGGTTGTGGTCTGTGTGTGGTGTGTGTACCTGCTGTGTAGCGTGTGGTCTGTGTATCATGTATGTGGCACGTGTGGGGGTGGAGGGGGTTGGTGTGTGCTCTGTGTGTAGTGTGCACGGGTGTATGTGGTGTACGTCCTGTATACAGCGAGTGTGCTTTGTATGTGGCGTATGTGGTGTGTGCGTGGTTTGTAGCGTGTGAGGGTGGAGGTTGCTGTGTGGTCCGGACGTGCTGCGTGTGTCCGGTCCCCGTGGTCCGCGTGTGGAGTGTGCGTGGGGCTGGGAAGGCCTACCCGTGGCCTCTCCCGGGGCGAGGCCCTTACCCCCCGCCCTGTCGTCCAGGATTGGCGGTGGGCCTGGACCCCCAGGGCTACGGAAACCCGGACTTCTGCTGGCTGTCCCTTCGGGACACCCTGATCTGGAGCTTCGTCGGGCCCGTTGGAACGGTTATCATTGTGAGTCTGGGAGCAGCGCCCACGATTCCGGGGATGTGGGAAGCCGGGTGCGTGGGCTGGACGGGGCCTGGGAGCCAGCGGGGTCCCTGGCTCCCCAGAGCTCCCGATCTGTGGTGCTGAGGCCTCGCCCCGAGACCCGCGCGTCTGGCTCCAGGTCTGCACCTCGGACCCGCGAGGCGTCCGCGTCCTCGGGAGGCGCCCGGCGGGCAGGCGGGGCGTGCGGGGCCCTCTCCCTCCAGCCACACCGCCAGTCGCGGGCAAAGACCCTCGGAAGCGTTTGGCCTTCAAAGGTCTGCTGTGGCGGTACTGAGGAGCTGCCCCGACGTGGCTTTTAAAACTGTTTTTCAGGTCAACACAGTCATTTTCGTCCTGTCTGCGAAGGTCTCCTGCCAAAGAAAGCACCACTATTATGAAAGGAAGGGAGTCGTGTAAGTTGGTGCCCACGCTGACCGGCGGTGGTGGGAGCCCAGTGTGGGTTTGCACGCCCAGCAGAGCCACCTGCAAGTGCCCGTCTCCTCGCAGCCAGGCCCTTGGCCGCCCCCCAGCTCGGCCCCTGGGGTGATGACACCCATGGACAGGTCCGCAGGCTGCAGTGGGGAGAAGCCAGGAGTGCCGGGGCACGGTGCGCGGGGGAAGGAGGGGGCCGGCCACGCGGGGCCTCGGGGCATCTTGGCTGTGGGACCCGCGGGGGGGCTCTGCCCCCCAGAGACGTTAGGGGGTAGGGTCTGCAGCATTCGGGGTAGATTTGCCGAAGGGAGCAGGCTTGGTTGAGCTCTGTCCTCCTCATCTGCCGGGTGTTAACAGATGGGGACAGAACAGGCCGGGGCGGTGACAGCCGGGTGTGGGGAGGAGCCGGGGTCCCCGGAAGCCGCGCTGTGGAGTCAGGCAGGGCCTGCAGGGTGGGGGTCGGGGGTACTGGAACTTTCCCGGTTGCTGGTGATGCCGCAGGCCTGGAGAATCGTCTAGGTGCTTCGGAAAGGTTTGGGGAAGGAAGGGAGGGGTGGATACGTGGGCGGGCAGGTGTGGGGGGGCGGGCACCCAGAGTCTCTGGCGCCCCTGGCAGCTCCCTGCTGCGGACCGCCTTCCTCCTGCTGCTGCTCGTCGCCGCCACCTGGCTGCTGGGGCTGCTGGCCGTGAACAGCGACGCGCTGGCCTTCCACTACCTCTTCGCCGTCTGCAGCTGCTTACAGGTGGGCAGCTGGCCCCATGACCTGGCGGCCCATTTGGGCCAGCCTCGGGAGGTCACGGGTCATCGTGCCACCTGCTGTCTGAAAGGTCCCGGGAGGGTCACGGGGGTGCCCCAGTGTGATGCCCCACAGCTCATGGTCCTACCCCCAGCGAGCACGGCTCCGCCCGGGGCCTTCCCAGGCACCCCCGGGACCCCCACCCCTGGCTCAGCCAACACAGGGGCTCCTCCTCCCCCGCAGGTCAGAGGGCGTCCCTGTCGTGTCTGCAGGGAGGGTGCTGGCCATTTGCCGTTCACACCACCAGCTTCCCAGCATGTGATAGAACGTTGGGGACCAGGTGGCCCGAGGGCTGTGGCCTGGGATGAGGCCCCGCTGGCCCCCGGCACGCTGGCTGCCCTGCCTGTGTCCTCCCCTGAGCCAGCAGAAGCCTCAGGGGGGCCTAGCATGGGCCCCAGCGGCGGGGCTGGCTCTGGGCACTGAGCTGTGGGGCATCCACAGCCACGGGACCCTGGCTGCTGCCTGGGCCCGGTGCCTGCACTGAGCAGCGCCCCCACCCCCAGGGTCTCTTCGTCCTCCTGTTCCACTGCGTGCTCAACAGGGAGGTCCGGAAGCACCTGAAGGGGGCACTTGCCGGGAAGAAGCTGCACCCGGACGACTCGGCCACCACGAGGGCCACCCTGCTGACCGTAGGCGCTGCCCAGGGACCCCATGGTGGGGGGGTGTGGGTTTCTAGGTCAAGCATTAGAGCAGCTGTATGGCCTCCGTGTCCCCCACAAAGGGGCGAGCCAGATGCCATTCCCGACGTCCTGGGAAGAGAGCAGAGTTCAGGACTCGGGGTCTGCCATCGTCACGGCCCCATCTCCCACGGTCTCTGGGGACAAGGCAGCCGCAGGCTAGGACCCCACACCCGCCGCCGCGGCCATGAAGGAAGCTGCAGGGGGGCTGGGGAGGTGCTCTCCGCTAGGGGTGCCATTGGGGTGCTGGGCCCGGGGCTTGCAGTGGGGACAGAGCTGTCCTCTGCACCGGGTGGCCTCTGCTCTGCCTGTAACCGTGTCCCCCCCACCCCCGCCCCAGCGCTCCCTCAACTGCAACCACAGCTACAGCGAGGAGCCCAACATGTTCCGCACGGCCCTGGGCGAATCCACTGCCTCGCTGGACAGCACTGTCAGGTCAGGCCCCAGCGGGCGCCCTAGGGTGTCCCCGGGTGGGGGAGGCCCAGCCCTCAGGGTGAATGCCGGCTGCCTGGCCAGCTGGGAAGGCCTCGCTCTTCTAGGTGGCGTGTGGTTCCCCACGCATTCCCAGGGTCTTTCTCGGCAGCGAACCTTCCAGAGCTTCATGGGGCCATCTTGGCACCTGCAAAAGGTGCCCGGGGAGGCTGGGTGACCATGTCACACCACCCCGAGTGATGGTGCTGAGCCCACCCTCCTACCCTCTGCAGGGACGAAGGGGCCCAGAAGCTCAGCGTGTCCTCCGGGCCAGCACGGGGGGGCCATGGGGAGCCGGATTCGTCCTTTGTCCCCAGGACTACCAAGAGGCATCACGGTACATGTCCCCTGGAAGGCGGTCCCCCAGCAACCTGGGCGTCTCCCTCCTGGGGGCTACGCTGCCAGCTTCTTGTTGGCTCCTGTCTGGCCCGTGGGCCTCCCGGTCACTGGACGTTCAGCCTCGGGGGAGTCTGCGGCCACATCCCATTCAGGGGGTCAGCGGGGAAGCGACAGCTCCCCGGGGCCCGGGCCCAGCTCGCCACCCTCCGCCCTTGGCCAGAGCCCGCGTCCTCCTGTCCACCCTGCAGGCCACGACTCCGACTCGGATAGCGAGCTGTCCCTGGATGAGCAGAGCAGCTCATACGCCTCCTCCCACTCGTCAGACAGTGAGGACGATGGGGTGGAGGCTGAGGACAAATGGGACTCAGCTCGGGGCCCTGTCCACAGCACCCCCAAAGGTGAGCAGGTGGGAGGTGCTGGCGGGGGGAAGGCCCTGTGCGCAGCATCTACAAGCAGAGGCGGGGGCGCCTTGGGGCGTCTCTGGGGACCCTCACTGCAAGGGCCCCCTCACAAAGCTGGGGCTGCTGGGGGAGCCAGCGTCGAGGCTCTGGGGTGTCAGGGTGCAATGGGGGGATTGTCGCCAGGGCCCCCGCTGCCAGGAGCCACTCTCTCTAGCGGGTTCCCCACCTGGAGGGTGGCACCCTGTCAGGCCTGCAGCTCTGGGAGCAGGGGGGTCAGGGCCATGCAGGGGCGGCTCCCCGCGGAGGGAACCAGGGCACCTCTTCGGGGGTGCGGCTCCAAGCTGCGCACGGAGCCTCCCTGCTTGTTGACGGCCGCCCTTGTGCCTCAGTGGATGCCACAGCCAACCACGTCCCGGCCGGCTGGCCCGACGAGAGCCTGGCGGGGAGCGACAGCGAGGAGCCTGGAGACCAGCCGCGCCTGAAGGTGGAGACGAAGGTCAGCGTGGAGCTACACCTGGATGAGCAGGGCAATCACTGCGGCGAGCGCCCCCCGGACCAGGGGAGCAGCGGCCCGCCCAGGCCTTCCGGGGTGCTCCCCAGCCAGCCGCCTGAGCAGAGGAAAGGTGCTGTGGGAGTGGTGGGGGTGCCGCGTGTCCCAGGAAGCCTCTGGGGGGGGGGGGCGGCGCAGTGGGGTCGAGGTGGGATACATGTGGGGGCAGGACAGGGTGAGGTGTGTTAGGGGGCAGGATCGAGGCAGGATGCATGTGGGGGCAAGACTAGGTGTTGGGCGGGTTAGGGGGTGGGGTCGAGGCGGGATGCAGGTGGGGTGGGGGTGGGGCGCAGGTGGGGCGCAGGTGGGGGCAGGATGGGGTGCCAGTGGGTTACGGGCTGGGGTCAAGGCCGCATGCAGGTGGGGTGAGAGTGGGGTTCAGTCGGAGCAGGTGCAGGTGGGTCAGGATCCTGATCCGTCCGGGTCCTGGAGACGTGTTTGGGGTGGGGCCCCACACGGGTGACCATTGGACCTGCCCCTTGGTGCTGAGACCCAAGGAGGGAAGAGCGGGGGCTGAGGGGTGCCCCGGTAGGCCCCAGGGGTCAGCCTCCCCGAGTGCCCGCCTTGGGCAGCGTCAGCCTGAACATGGCCTCTTGTCCCCACTTGCAGGCATCTTGAAAAACAAAGCCACCTACCCGCCACCGCTGACCGAGAAGACGCTCAAGTCCCGGCTCCGGGAGAAGCTGGCTGAGTGCGAGCAGAGCCCCGCGTCGTCACGCTCGTCCTCCCTGGGCTCGAGTGACGGGGCCCGCGCCCCCGATGGCACCATCACCGTCAAGAGCCCGCGCCGGGAGCCGGGCCGCGAGCACCTCAACGGGGTGGCCATGAACGTGCGGGCGGGCAGCGCCCAGGCCGCCGGCTCCGACTCTGAGTGAGTAGCCTCGGCCTCGGCTGCAGGGCAGCAGGAGCGGCCCCCAGCCAGCTCCTCCGGGGTCCCGTCCGGGGACAGGCGTCCTGCCCAGAGCGGGGCGGTGGTCAGGGGCGGGGGGCTGCGCCGGGGGCCGCGGGGGGCTTCAGGAGGAGGCGGCCAGACAGCCCGCGGACCTCCGACGGGGGGTGTGAGGGCTACACTGGCCGAAGCCCGAAGTCCTGCTGAGCCCCGAAGCCCTAGGACTTAAGACCGTGTGGACTAAGCACTTTGTAAGGACCTCGGTCCAGGTGGTGACTGCCCCGTGTCATGGTCGAGGGCATCGAGGCTCTGGGCCCTCCCGCCCAGAACCAGGGTGCGGTCTTGGCTCCGGGCAGTCTGTGGGCCTCTGCCCGCAGCTCCTCTGTCCTATGGACTAGTCAGGGGGGAGCAGAGGGTCGGAGCCAGGTCTTCCAGAAGGTTTTTAAAGCTGAGTGGGGTCGCTAACCCTGATGCCCGGTGCTCGGCGGCAGGGCTGGCTGTGCGGGTGCCTGGGTGGGCCCAGCCCTGGGTGTCCTGGTGGCCAGGGCTGCCCCGTCCTGCCTGGCATAGCTGTGCCCACACGTGAGCTGCCCCCCTCTGAGCCCCCTGAGTGTGGGGGGGTCTGCGTTGCGTGACCGCCAACCCGGCCCAGCTGCTGGCTTCACGCGTCACAGGGGGTGTCCTTGCTGACCTCTGCCTGCCTGACGGCTTCTTCCCACGCACAGAGGCAGTAATGAGACTTCAATCTGAACCATCAGGAAACCGTGAGACAAGCCCATCGCCGCCAGGCAGGCCTCTGTGCTGCATCGATGCACCCCTGGACCTTGGAACCCAAGGGGCTGGTGGTGGGGGTTCCTGTGGTGGCGGCCCCGTGACTGGTGTGACTCACGGTGCAGACACAAAGCCCTGGGCTGCCCCCGGGGGCTCGGGGCACAGCTGACTCGCAACAAGTGCCAAAGGCCATAGGCACGAGGAAGCGTGGACTCCCGGGCCGGCTCAGCGTGATCCCGACCGCAGACAGAGCCAAGGCTGCGCGCTGGCTGGGCCCGAAACCACCAGGCCCGGCTTGCTGGGGTTCGGAGGTGCCAGGCAGAGGCTGCAGACGGAGGTCCCGCGGCCATGCGGGCGCCTCCCCGTAGCACAGGCCCTGGTCGTGCCCCGCGTGGCCCTTTGCGGAGACATCCCTCGTCTTAAAGCAAATCCCTTCTCTTGTTGAAAAGGCGTAGCTGCTTCTCTGTGTCCTCGTGAGGGACGCTGGGAGGGGAAGCCGGGTAGGTTTGCGTTCGTGCTGTCGATACCATGAGATCATGGGGTGCGCTCGCGCTTTTTTTTTTCTGAGGACGATCGCACCGTTGTTGTACTTGAATGTGGCGTGCACCGAGGCAATTGGGGTCCCAGCAGATCAGTGGGGCGCGGGGGCGAGGTCGTCCCGGAACAGAGGCTCCCGCCGCGCCGCCGCCTGAGTTCGCAGCCTGGTTTCTGAGACGCGCGCCCTGAGTGCCAGGCCGCCTCCACCTGCTGGATCCGAGACGGGCAGCCTGGGGCTGGCCCCGAGGAGCGAGGCCGGTGGGGGCTGCAGGTGACCCCACCCCGTTCCGGCTCTCCGCCACGGGGCCGCCTGGCCCCCTTCCCAGTCCGTGTGGTCCCGCAGGTGGGGATGTTTTGTGCCCCGGCTCCTGTTCCCGGTGGGATTCGGCTGCGCTCACGGGCCCCGATTCAGGAGGTGTGAGTCTTGGGCGTGTCACATCCCTTCCTGCCAATTTTCCAGCCCTTTCAGACTCGGGTGGGGGCTGGGGGCCTCCAGGCAGGCTGGGGCCTCACCCCCGGGACCGGCCAATTACTTCATTTTGCTTCAAATGGCCAATTGTGCGAAGCAACAAAGGCCCCACCACGCTTCCCAGTGGTTCCCAGGCGGGCTTTGGAAGCTCCAGCGAGCGGCGGCTGCGCCCGTCCCACTGCAGGCGGCTGGCACGGTGGCCGGGGCTGCGGGACGGGGCCCAGGACATGGCGCGGCTCCTGCCAGCGTCGCCTTTGTTCCTCAGATCAGAGCCCAAGTAAATCTTTAGTGCAGCTGCTTCCAAACACGGGAAACCACAGAACAGGATGGAGGTGGAGTAAGATGCGGAGATTTCCACCCGGGCTCCGAGGCCGCGCTCCGCACGCTGGAATGAGCTGTGAATGTGCCTTAGCCACGAGCGGCTCCTGACGGCGGGGGAGCCTCTTCCAGCGCCTGTACCCTGAGCAGACCTGCCCCTTGGGGTGCGGCTCTCAATCTGATCAGAATTGTTACCAAAAAACGTATGTCAGTTTTATTGAGACAGGAAAAAGTGTAAACATATTTTTGTGACTTAAGACTTTATGAAAGATGAGACACTGGAGATTTTTTTAACAAATGTCTATTTATTAATGTTCGGAACACTGGAATTACAACACGAAAGAAGAGTCTGCAATAAATTAAGATTTCTCAATCGGCTTCTGCTGTGCTGCTTCCCTCTCCGCGCCTGCCTCCCGGAGCCAGCGGCACAGGGGCTGTAGACTGCAGGCGGAGGACAGGCCCAGGGAAGGAGCTGTACTGGAACTTTCTATCCGTTCTCCTGACGCGGTCACGGTCGGGATGGGCAGGCCCTGTCTGGGGTTTCCCAAGATCTGGCTCTCGCTCTCACCGCAGGCCCTTCCCTCACAATCAGGGGACGTCGGGGAGGGGTGCGGCCTGGCAGCTGGGTGCCCCTCTGGGAAATGGGGGCAGGGGACACGTGTCCCACTCCTCAGCCCCAGCCCCTTGGACCTCCCTGGGGTGTCCCGAAGGCCACCTGGGGATACAGCCTGGACAGGGCCATGGAAAGGCCAGACGGCTGCTGCTGAGTCTGGTGCAGTGTACGACGTGACCTTCCACGGCCGGTGGCCCTGGGGACATGTGGAGGGAGGGTGGTGAGGGGTTCGTGCCCTGCCCCCAGCTCTCCCCAGGGGCCGTGGGTGGCACTGGGCTGGCTGCCCTTCCTCCCTGAGGTTCCAGCTGGTTCTCAAGGTCGGCCCTGTGCGGAGTGGGCTGGGCGCTGTGGGGCCTCCCCAGCAGGGCTCATGGCTGACACCCGTCTCCCTCCCGGGCAAGGGGCCCAGCCACCAGTCAGGGAGTCAGCACCGAGGCTGAGGCCGGGGAGGCTCTCTACGCCCCGGTGGGGGCCTCAGGCTCTGCCTCCGCTGGCAGCCGGCCCCCCAGCCAGAGTGCCCCCAGGGCCGCCTCCTGTGTCTGGATCACGGCCCGGGGCCCCAGATGTGACCCGGGATGTGCTGGCCCCTCCCCACCTCTTCTAGCCCCGGAAGCCTCCTGCTGGGGGGGAGACCCGGGGCGCTGGCCTGGGGAGCAGGCCACAGGGAGGGGCTGCGGCTCCGGGGCTGGCACTGCTCCCTTGTTGGAATGGCGTAGATGGCAGATGCTTTGCTCTGGGCGCAGCCCCCGCACCTGATCATCACCGGGAGAGCCTGTCCACCCCTGCCCAGGCCCCACTAAGCCAGCAGCGAGGCCCACCAGCACGGCCTGGCCCAGGCCGCAGGGCTGTGGTACCGGGTCGAGGCCGGCCTCCCTCCCTGGCTGCCAAAGCGCGCCACATCCTGACAGCAGGACCCCCTCGGACAGAGGCCTTAATCAGCCAGCCCTCCCGCCGCCCAGTCTGACTTCCCACACCTAGCCCTTGTCCCTGCGGCCGTATCCAACCCCACGGCCCACCTGGTCTCCCCTTCCCTCCCACCCACCTGTCCCCAAGAGGGATTTTCTGCCCAAAACCTCCAAGTCTCCCTCTACTGTGACCTGCCTTTGGGGGGGGGGCTTAGGTCACTGGCACCCAGACCCCAGGGCCCTGTCACCACCGGAGGCCCTGAAGGTGGGGCCCATGAGACAACCTTCCCAGGTGCTCCTCTAGCAACCCTGTTGCTAACTCTGGTCTAGAACATTCTACCCCCAGGTGACAGAGAACCACACTTCCAGCCCCCAGAGGCCCTGAAGCACTAAGAATGTGCTGGGTGTGAGGCTAGTGAGAGATGGGAGCCCAAGCTCTGTCCCAGCACCCAGAGCAGGTACCTGGCTGGGCCCTCGGGGCAAAGTACTAGAAAGCCTGGAGGGGGTGCTGACCACAGCCCGCCCCCACCTTCAGGGCAGGGAGCTGGAGGCAGTGGAGCGCAAGGACTGCCTCCCCTGGAAAGGCCAATTTCCTGCCTGACCCAGGTGACAACCCCTCCCACGGCCTGCCCGCACTGAGGACAAGGGAGAAGCAGAGCCCGGGACTTGCATACCGCGCCCTCCCCCCCCACCCCCGCAGGCCAGGCTGCTGCCCAGCAGAGCCTTGTGGCCACATACACCCAGGGATGGTCACGCCGGGACTCCACGGCGAGCAAAATACCCTGAAACAGACCAAAGGGTGCTGCCCACGCAGCACAGCTGGCTCGAACTTCATTCTCCGAGTGGCTCCTGGCCTGACCTGCACCCTCACCACAAAGTATACACAAGCACACACACCCAGGCTGTGGTCTGAGCATGTCCCCCAACGGTCATATGGGGAATCCCTAAATCTCCAGGATGACGGTGTGAAGAGAGGCGGCCTCTGGGAGGCACTGAGGTCGTGAGGGTGGAGCCCTGGCCAAAGGCACTGTGTTCTTGGAAAAGGTCCCCTAAGACCCTTCGTCCTTCTGGCCGTCTGCGAACCACAGGGGGGTCTGGCCCACCACGCCAGCGCCCCGACCTCGTGCTTCCAGTCTGCACCGCCGTGAGAGGCTGTGTGTAAGCTGCCCCACTGGAGGGGACAGAGGCACCCGCTCCGGCCACCAGCCCCCTCCTCACTGGGATGAAGCCCCTCAGTCCTCCTGTTTCCCATGTGATCGCAGCCAGGACACCGGGCACTGTGCGGGGAAGGGGTGGCCTCTGCGCAGCCACCTGTAGGAGGCCCCGAGGCTGGCCCCCTTGTGCACCTGCAGTGTCCCACCATCACTCGCCCACTGCCACAGGTGAGGCACTGTGGGAACGGGGGGCTGTGTCCCTGCCTGTTGGCACCTGAGGCCTCCGTCCCCCAGGAGACCCCCATCAGACTCTGTCCCAGACAACGGTTTTATTGGATGCTGTCCCCGAGGCCTCCTTTGCAGGCCCCCTGCGTGCATGCAGGTGGGAAACCTTCCCTGAGGCATGAAAGAGCAACACTATAAATGGGGCACTTAGGGCCCAACCCTAGCCAGTAAGTCCTTCTGGCCAGAGCACCAACTTGGAGAAGACAGGGTTGGCCTCTCTAGGGCTCTCCCTGGCTCTAGACGCTTTCTGGAACCTTGGCCAGCCCGGATAGAACTGGGGCGGCAGAGCCAGCCCAGCTCCCCCCAACCCCTCCAGCCCAGGCTCCACAACTCCGCGTCTGACCCCCGGGTGCTCAGCAGCAGCTTGGCCTCTGTCAGAGCGCGGGGCCCAGCCCTGGGCCGCTGCCCGGGCCGTTGCTCGGGCCGTCACTGGGGCCCTCGGTGGCCACTCTGGACTTGCTCTTGCCCTTCTGGAGTACGTAGGCAGACGGCCCCAAGCGCAGGATCTTCCCACTGCCCAGACACTCATCCCCTTTGTAAAAGACGGCAAACTAAAAAGGAAAGAAGCCCAGGTCACAGCAGCGGGGCCCAGCCAGGCCCACCAGCCAGGATGCGGGTCCGTAGCTGCTGGGCTGGAGGGGGGCGGGGGGCGGCGGAGGGCAGGCCAAGACGGGGCAGCCAGGCCCTCCCAGTAGCCAAGCAGGACCAGGCATCACTGGTGTGGCTGGGAGGGGCAGGCTGGGCACAGAGCTGGCTCGGCTCCCACCCACTCCACCCCTCAGCCCCCCACCCCGCGAACCGGGTGCTCCAGTGGGGAGAAGGGCAGCCATCCCTCCCAGGCATGAAACCCGCCGGCCAGAGCCCTCTCAGCCACACGGGCACTGACGAGGGACAGCCGAGCAGGTGCCAAAGCCCATCTTGTGCACAAGGCCGGGCTCGCCCCACTCACCTGTCCCAGGGCCAGGGCCCGCACAGCCTTCACAGCTGTCACCCACACCGTGCCGTCTTGATTGAGGGTCAGCACACAGGGCACTGTGAAGAGGGGAGGGGGTCCTTGGAGGGGGCACTGGCCTTTCCATGCATGGCCAGTCCCAGGTCTCGCACACCCAGCCCCGGGGGCAGGGGGAGCACCAGGCAGCGGGGGCAAGAGCTTCTCCGGGAAGCTAGGGGCAGGGGCCATGGGGGGCTCAGCGCCACCTGCTGCCCGGCCTGCCATACCTGCACCTCTGGAGCTGACCAGGGAGGCCACTCTGGGCCTCAGAGCCGCCCGGTGCAGGCTCCTCGGGAAGGCAGGTGAAGAGGGGGTTCTGAACATGTTATGCAATCCGAGCCAGGGGGACATTCCGCCCCAAGTCCAATGATGCTCCTACACTGGGGCTCCTCTGAAGGGACCCTCCCGCTCAGTCACCTAGCGCCATCTGGTGGCGGAACCGGAAGTGGCACTCCATCATTTTGTCCCGGACCAGGGCGGCAGGCGGCTCCTCCGCAATCCAGTGCACGCGGTTGGTCCGCAGCAGGTCCCTGTAGAGAGCCGGGTGGTCTGTCCGGGGTGCCTGCGGAGCGGATCGCGCGGGTCAGGACCCCGAAGCCCCTGGCAGAAGGGCCCCCACCCCGAGCCAGCCACCGTGCTTCGTCAGCAGCAACCCTAACAGCATGCTCACTGCTGGCTGCAGTATCTGCCACAGAAATGCGACGGCCCATCCCCCAGCGTTCTGGTCCCCACTCTGCACAGGAGGGAAAGTGTCTCGTCACAGCACTCTGCCGGTGAGCTCCAGGCTCAAGTCTCCCCACCTGCCGGGCATGGGCCCACCATGCAGCTGGCCTGTCTCAGAAAGGTCACCGCAGGAAGCCCATCAAACACCGAGTGGCTGGGGAGGAAGGGACAGGGCCGGCTCCCAGGGGGCTGTGCTGAGGCCATCTGCCTCTGAGGCTCCTGTCCCCAGGCCCCAGCCAGGGATACCCACATGCGGACGTCAGCTGATGACATATTGGTCTTCTCAGAGCAAAAGAGACCACTGAAATTTTACACTAAAATCACTTTAATTCATGCATGAGCACAATCCCTGTTATGCCTACAGCTCTTCTTGGAAGGACATGCCCCAGAATCAGCAGGCCGGGTCTGCTGGCCTCTCACTGCCTGTGTCTAAGACAAGGTCCTTCAGCTTTGTGACAGAGCACGGGATGGCATCCAGGTCTCTTAAGCCAGGGCCTCTCAACCTTGGTATGACGGGTCTGAGACCACATCATTCTGTCAGGGAGTAGGGGCTCTCCTCTCCTGTGGGATGTCAGCAGCACCCCTGGCCTCCACCCATCAGATACTGTAGGGATACCGCCAAGTGTTCCGGGGTACAGGGCAAACTCCCCCCCCCTTGGCGAAGCCCTGCTCTAGAGCCCAGGGATGGTGTCCTAGGTCACAGTTGTTCAGGGCCCCATGGGGGCACACAAACCAGTTTGGCACTGGCTCGGCCACTTCCAACTGTTCAGCAATGACTTGCAGGAGCCAATGATGTGCAAGCCCCGTCCTAAGCACTACAGGGCCTTCAGCCTCTTTTGTAAAGTCAGAAAAATAATCCGTATTCCCAGCAATTAACATCACGTTTACTAGTGTGGCCAACATACAGTAAGACCCTGATAAGTACCTTCAACAAAATCCTTCTGGTACCTTGGGCCAATCCCAGGAGGACGCAGAGGAAAGGCAAGGATGGTCCATCAATCACTGCTGCTCTGTAGGACTTCACCAGCCCTGCCTGGTCTCACAAACACTGCTGGTTCTGCCAAAAACAGACCTCCGTCACCTGCCTAAAAGGCGAGCCCAACTCACCACAAACACGTCGCCCTTGGTGCCGTCCTTCTCCACCACATACCAGGGCTCGCGGAGACCACCTATCTTGGCTCTCTGGCCCAAAGTATACAGGAACCAACCTACGGGAATACAGTGTCTCAGTGGGTTGGCACCAGCTCCATCTCAAACACCACACCCCTCTTAACTGGGAGGAGAGGATGAGGGGCAGCAGTCTGGAGGCTCTGCCGACCACTGAGAGGTAGCCCGGAGGGGCTGTGTTCTCCTGCCGTGAGCATTAGTCCTGGCCAAGCCAATGAGCTTGTCCCATCCCTTGTTCAGGTCAGGTGAGGCTGTCCCCCGCACCCCGAAAGGAGCAATTCCAGCTGCCAGACCACCTAAACCAGGAGCAGCACAGTTCCTTTAGAACGTGGACTGGGCACTGCTCGAACCCATGAGCCCCTGCCTGCTGAGTGTCCACTACTGGCCCCTCCAACATATGAACCACACTGGGGCCGTGGCATCGGGCTGCCCCCGCTTCTCTGCACATCCCCAACCCCGCAACAAATATCACAAGACCAGATGGCTAAGTCCTGCCCTCCCTAATGGCATTAGTACAGACAGGAACAACCTGAGGGATCACAGTGCCCTGAGCCAGACTGCCGGAGGTGCTGGGAGCAGCCGGCAGGCCTGTCCCCAGCAAGGCTGTCACCTCCTCTGTCTCAGGAACACATGGCTTCTCCGCTTGGCTCCCCAGGAGCCTGTGACATCCTGGCCCAGCTCCCTCAACAGGACAGAGGAGCCATCTTCCCAAATTGTCTGTGCATGAGCCAGCAGCACCCCAAGAGCTAGCAGAGTGACAGCATGGCCACCTCGTCTGGGTGTGGTCCCTGCACTGAGGACCGTCAGCCCAGCCAGCCCAGGAGAGTGAGCTGCAGCTGTGCAAGCCCTTCGGACCACTGTTCGTGAGCCACGGAGGAGACAGGGGCCAGTAGGGCCAGAAGCCAAAGCATCCACAGGAAGGTCCAAGGTGGGGGGATTCCAAAGAACCACTTGTGGCCCTGTCCGTGTGTGAGCACCAGCCCCTGTCCCTCCAGCAGGCCAGACACAATCAGGGTCAAGCCCTACCTGGTCCCCAGTCCCTGAGGATGCCCCGAGGACACAGACCCACCAGCAGGATCCCAACACCTGACCTCCCGCCAGGCTGTGAACGCCGGAGCCTGACTTGTCTATCGGAGCCTCCGTACACCAACCCAGTGCAAACTCCCAGTGCTCCCAAAATTGTCTGTGCATGAGCCAGCAGCACCCCAAGGGCAACACCCCTGCCTTATGGGGAAACCCTCTGATCCGTTTCTTTGTCCTAGAGCTGGAAGTTCACACTCTGAATTCAATCAAATGAGCTTCTCTCATCAGGGTGGACTTTTCTGTTCTAATATTTTCTTTTTACACGAAAGATAATTCTATTTACAGGGACACAACACATCACTCAGAGAGTAGCGTCTTTCTGAAGTGGAAGGCATCCCTCTTTATTAGCTGCAATGCTTCACAGAGACCACACATAACACTCGCAGCCAGCCGCCCCCACGTTCCCTCGTGCCCCTGTGCCCCGGTGCACGGGAGGGTTCAGAGCTGACACTTGCCCCACGACTCAGGAAGTTTATGACGAGAAACATCCTGAGGTTGTGTCTCACCTTTGTGTGTTCCCAGAACTTTATTGTCTTCAATAGAAATAAATTTACCAGGTCGAGGCTGTAGATACTAAAAGACAAGCACGTCCTTACTAAGGGATCCAAGTCCACAGCAGAAACGTGGCTCCATTCTTTTGCATCAAAGAATACTTACCTGAAGAATGAAATTTTCAAAATTTCTTTTACCAACGAAACAGATGCCCATGCTCTGAAACAAAAGGAAAATTGACTGTGAGGTTAAGAAAGAGGCAGGAGGTTCCTGCATGAAAACTAGCACCCAGGCCTCCCCGGGCCTTGCCACCTGCCCTGAGCCTCCCGGGCTGCAGGCCTGGCTCTCCTCAGCCAGCACCCACAGACATCAGCCATGCCCACAAACGGACCTCGAGGGGTTTTAGAACATCTCAAACTCCCAGGGGCTACTTAAGGCCCCCAAGCCTGGACCTGGTGAGTGAGCTAGCAGGGTGACAGCATGGCCACCTCGTCTGGGTGTGGTCCCTGCACTGAGGACCGTCAGCCCAGCCGGCCCAGGAGAGTGAGCTGCAGCTGTGCAAGCCCTTCGGACCACTGTTCGTGAGCCACGGAGGAGACGGGGGCCAGTAGGGCCAGAAGCCAAAGCATCCACAGGAAGGTCCGAGGAAAGAGAGGGCTCCCTCCAGGTGATCTCCTCTAGCCCAGAAGACGAGCAGGAACGTGTGCTCCTGTCACATGGCTCTCTCACCTGCTCTCTGCTTGTGTCTGAGACGTGGCTCCCTCACCTCCCACCACAGAGCCACACCCAGAAACTGAACAGGTAAACAGAGGAACAGAGATGATGGGTAAACGGATGCATGGAAGATCTTCCTTGGGAACAATGACTTGCTGATGAAAAGCACGTGCTCATTCCCAGGAAGACAAAAACAAAGCAGCCTCAGCTAATGGTGACCCAACCCGAGGTGGCCCGACCAGACCGAGCACACCAGGACCATCTCCTAGCACTAGACGTCTGCCACACTGGCTTCACTCTCGTTCCAATGTCCAGGCTCTCCTTGCCTCTGGGCCTTTGCACACGCTCTTCCCACTATCAGAACTATCTCCCCACAATCCTCTCGGTGACACTAAATCTTATCATCCTGAGGTCTCAGGTTGAATTAAATGTTAATTCCTCAGAGCCTGTCTTAGGGTCTAGGCTGATCTAGTTAGAGTTCACTGACGTCTCCTACACATGTTCTAATTTCCCCATGACATGTTTCATGTCTGTCTCCCTTTCCTGTGAGCTCCATTAAGGCAGGACCGAGGGAACCATGTGCTCCTCACCCTATCCTCAGGGGCAAGCACAGCCCCCAGTACAGGAAGGCCCTCGAAGAGGAGAGGCTGGATGAGTGCGTGAAAATGGCAGATCTGCGTGCGAGTAGTGACAGAGCCCGAGATCAGGGCGTCTTAGGGCCCGGTCCCCAATGCCCTGCCTTCCCCTGGCAGGCTGGGCCAAGAGCACTCCAATGAGCCAGCCAGGCTGCTGTGAAAGCTGCCCACCCGAGTGGGGCCAGGGAGACGGAAGGGAGAAGTCGAGTGCACCTCCTACGGCGCATGTGCCCCGGGGTATGACCTGATGTTGCATCCTGGGGAGGAAGCACCCAGCCAGGGCACCGCGTCTCCACAGATCGTGGCCACGGCGCGGCAAGTGTACCTCACTTTGGTCCTACCTCCTTTTTCTGAAGCACGTGATGGAGTCTATTCTCAGCAGCTATTTTCTTGACAAAATCTTTCGTTAGCCCCCCCAGAGGGAAGAGGGTTCTCCGCAGAGCATCTTGGGAAACCTGGCTGAGAAAGAAGGTCTGGTCTTTAAAGCTGTCAGCTGCTTGAAGAAGTTTTACCGCTGCCAAGAGTAAAGAACAGAAGACGTTGCGGGAATAAACATAACGGCACTTGGCTCTGAATCACGTCTTTCCATTAGATTACCCCCGGTCTGTCAGAAACAGAAATCAATACTTAAAAGCAGACCGCCAGGAAAACAAACAACACCCATGCTTGAGGGGAGAAAAGGTCCCACCCCGAATTGATCGGCCATTAAGAATAATTTTACGTGATCGGGAAACTTATTCCAGTTCCCACCCGGGTTATGGTATCTCACCGATCAAACAGCGCACAGCCCTGCGCGTAGAGGTGATGTGACACAGGCCTGAGACACACACAGCCGGGCGGGAGAAAGCAGGACGAGAGGACCCCCAGAGAGCCCCAGGAAGGGGACGGAGGGGGGTCAGCCGTGCTGCTCCCCACGCCCCCCCACCGCCCCAGGCCCAGCTCCAGTCTCAGCGCCTCTGAGCCGTTTCCTTTCCCAAGCAAGCGGGCTCTGTTCAGAGGCACGTGGACATCCACCAGAAGCTCCTCCAGGACCTCTCGACGCCCTGCACCATACAGAACCGCCTCTGGCTAAGGCCACAGCACAGAGGTGTCCCTGACCTTGAGCCCATGACACCATCAGAGGAGGCCCGGCACCACTGCCGGGCCATATCGGACCTGCCTGGTCTGTGCCAGGACTGCCACGATGCAAGCACCAGGCTGCTCACGCTCGCTCACACATTCACGCTACACGAAAGGAAAAGCAGGGAAAGCTACACGAATTCTCAGGACCAGATGCAATGCTGGGAGAGGCTGCTGCACATCACCCTTGGGGCACTACACATGTGCCTGTTGGCCTGGCACGGTCATGGGGAGAACACAGGCTCTGTGGAGGGCACATTCTCCACCTGGGACCTCAAATGTGATTCTCACTTTAGCTGTGGGCGGTTCGATTATCCCCATTTTACAGACGAGGACACTAAGGTTGAGATCAGTGAGGAGGCTCAACAGAACAGTGCACCTGCGGCCTAAGTCCTGGTCCAAAATGTGCTATGTGCAGAGCAACACGAGCAGTCAAAATATGACAACCAGCCAGCCAGTCACCAGGCAGGCAGACTCGTCTACCCAGGGCTGCTTTTTGTTTCAGAAGGAAGCCCGGTCAGGCTGCGCACGGAAGCCTCAGGACACCCGGAGCTGCTGGGTTCTCCTCACGGTTCCCAGTCATTTAAAACAGACTCCAAATCTATTTTTTAAAAGGAGGGCAGCAATCCTAAACACAGAAAGAAACACAGGAGGATGTGCCAGTGCCAAGGACTCCATTCACGCACCCTTGCAATCCATCTGCGGTCAGGCCAGCACTGAGCCCACTTTGCGCAGTGAGGCCTCATCCTCGCCAGGCCTGGGCCCAGGAGCGCTGGCTCTGGGGGCCGACCAACCCAGGCCGGGCTCTCTGCTGCCCCGTGTGCTCAGCCCCCGTGTGCACTCTGCCCCAGGACCCGGACCCAGGCGCAGACCAAGAGGCTCCAGTCCAGGTCTCCAGGGCAACTAAGAATTAAATAAAAAGCTCCAATGTGCCTAGAAAACACGCTGAGGACAAAGACACGCTTGTATTATTACAACAACGCCACATTAAAATTACTCAACAAAACACACGTCAAAGCAATCAGAGAAGTTTCAGAGCGCCCAAGGCCTCACATAAAGGTCCAGACAGGTCTGGAAGGCAAACCATTTTCTAGGAGATAAGCAAAAATGTCTATTCAATATGGAAATAATTCCTTTGGCTACTCAGGACCCTTAAGTCCATGTTTACTTGGTGAATTGTGCTGTGGAGTTCCCAAGCAGCAGGACTTTGCGTTCTTCCCGACAGAGACGCTTCTGGGGAGAGTGGTGCCTGGGGGTGTGAAAGGTGGCCTCTGGAGCAACGGAGAGGGGGCGCCGAGGAAACCTGTCCTCTCTCTTGTCTGGATTGGAGGCCCTAGCAGCAGGCACAGTGGCTACAGGCACCCGAGGGAGACCCTCCCAACAAGGGAGGGAGTGCTATCCCTGTCTGCGTTCAAGTCGGGAAGGTCCTATGCACACCCTCTGCTGTGAATGGGGGAGGGATTAGGACAAAACCAGGGCAGCCAAGCACCCGCCAGCCCCCTCAGGGCTCACATAATACAGCAGACTACCACATGATCGCTGTGGCCTTCCTACCAGCTCGGTGCCATGCAGGACAGAATGGGCGCGGGGCCGGGCACACAGAAAGAGCACAACTGTAGACCTGGATGGACCTGGGCGGAGATCCAGCTCTGCTGCCCAAGGCCCCCCGGTCAATGGCTCCCTGCCTCGGTCCCCTCACCTGCCAGCTAGACAAGCAAACCCAGCTCTGCTCTCAGAGGGGCCAAGTGCCTGGGCTTTGGGGAAAGAGGGCAGGTGCTGCAAGGCAGGCAGGCAGCAGGTCACACTGGGAAAATGCCAGCCTTTCAGCAATCCCACAACGAAGGAATCTTCTTGCTCAAGCGTGGCTCTGAGCCCCTGTTCTGTCTCTCCCTTTGCAATGACATGAATTCCTCTTTTCTACACACGAGTGTATACCAGGACCAGCCAGCAGCATCCCTGATGACAGCTGGGCATTCTTCTAGAAAGGTGAAACCTGGCTCCCTCCAATGATAATAAACCCGATTTGTGTACACAATCTCTGCAAACACATCTTCCACCGGGCCTGAATGTCAGGCAGGCCCCAGCACCTGGGTCACACTGAGGTATGCGCACTTAGTCTTGAGCCCTCGAGAACCTGATGGTAAGTGACAGGGCCTCTGAGTCCTCCAACAATCAACACGTACTTCCTCAAATATCATGGGAATCTTCGAGCCACTCGCAGGGTGAAAAGACCTGGGTAATAAACCACATATACAGGTTCCAGCCAGGCCTCAGCCAGGCGTCCAACCAGCACTTCCCCTGGTGCCCGGCCCCAGGATCCATGGGGAGATGGCCCTCCTGGTAACTGCTTTTCGAAACCAGCAAGCTGGTCTGGAACACATCAAGACCCAGCAGGTGTGCTGGGATGATGACCCACTGCCACACTTCAAAGTTAAGTTCCTCTGTGCACTAAGGTCTGACCCGGGCACGTTCACTTACCATTTCTAACTTCAAATCGATTTCTGAAAAGCCCTTCTGGCCTCCTAATGTGCTTCTGCTGAAAGACTTCCTCATCTTCCAGTGAGGTTCTGGCATAGTGACCTGTGGCGACAGCATCTGCTCCTGGGAAGTTTTTAAAAACACAAGATCAAACTTGAGACTCGCATTTGCTGACCATGGCCACCTCAGGCTCGGGTGTCTCAGGAACGTGCAGACACCAAGCCTTGAGCTGGACGGTCTCCACCGATGGTCCACCTCCCACTCAAACAGGGGAGCCAGAGCGCAGAGACCGCCCTGCCCCGGACATTCTGGTCTACAAGTGGCCTTGAACTCTCCACTTACACGGATACAACCTTGCTACAAGGTTTCACTCCAACTATACCAACCTTTCAAAAGTTAGTATCTATCCGCTCCTTGACTCTAGCTTAGAAACACAGATATGCACACAAAGACTTGGAAAATTGAGGGATCCCTGGGTGGCGCAGCGGTTTGGCGCCTGCCTTTGGCCCAGGGCGCGATCCCGAAGACCCGGGATCGAATCCCACGTCGGGCTCCCGGTGCCTGGAGCCTGTTTCTCCCTCTGCCTGTGTCTCTGCCTGTCTCTCTCTGTGACTATCATAAATAAATAAAAATTAAAAAAAAAAAAAAGACTTGGAAAATTGAAAACACCAAAACGTTCAACTCCAGGAGAATATGAAGTTAAAATGCCATTGCCATTAAGAACAGCATCACTTACGAAGATAAATTTTTCATGACATTGTTAAGTAAGGAAAAAGTACGTAATACTATGATCCCATTTTATTTAGCATACAGAAAAAGATTAAGAATAGGGAAAAGCCCATTCCTTTGATTCTGGGAATTGAAATGATAGACGTGTCTCCCTATTTTCACTCTGTGGTAGTTTTAATTTTCACCGCAGTGAAGGACCATGCAGCATATTCCATTTCTTCTCTCCACATTACACAAAAAAGCGAAATAACCTACCAAGGCACATATCAGTTCATAATCTTTCTTGTAAACATTCCAGATATTCAGTATCACAAAAGACTTTTTTAGGGAGGGGCAGCAAACTGAGTCCCTCCCTCTCCGACTAGACCAGCTCAGAGTAAGACAAAAGAAGCAATGAGAATTAACCGTTGAGGGCGCCTGGCCAGCTCAGTCAGAGGAGGGTGCAGGTCCTGATCTCAAGGGTCATGAGTTCAAGCCCCATGCTGGACACAGAGGCTTACTTAAAAAAATAAGTAAATAAACATTTTACCTATTAAAAAAAGAGGGGGGCAGCCCCGGTGGCGCAGCGGTTTAGCAACGCCTGCAGCCCAGGGCGTGATCCTGGAGACCCTGGATCGAGTCTGTCAGGCTCTCTGCATGGAGCCTGCTTATCCCTCTGCCTGTGACTCTCTCTCTCTCTCTCTGTGTCTCTATGACTAAATAAATAAAATCTTTAAAAAAATAAAAAAATTTTAAAAAAATGAAAAAATTTAAAAAAAGGAAAGTTCTAGTAATACTGGTCTGACGTGGAAGCCATCAGCTACAACTAGAACAAGCAGAAACCACCTCTGTACAGGACCGGGCTCTCCAGTTTGCCATCCTGCATTCCCTGCCCTGAGGCAAATTCTTAGTGATAGAGTTAAAAAAAAGAAAAATTAACTGTTGTATATGGACTACCTGAGAAAGCACATTTGGGACCTCACTGAATCTACTTCCTTCAAGAACTACTTACATGAACCGGTCACCCCCTTCCCGAATAAACGAGATAACACAAGCCCCCTGACATGGCCCACCAGGGCAGACACCCGTGTTTCCTGAAACCCCCAACCATCAGGGGACACCAGACTGTAGGCAGCTGAAGCCCCAGACCCACTCCTCATCTCAGATAAAGATGGATTATTGAACCTAGTCAGCAAACTCAGAATCACCTCTACTCATGTTCAGTTCTGCTATTAAGTCATTCAAATGCATCCAGACTTCTGGAGCCTTTGTTGCGCAGGTTTCACTGTGGCCTGTGAAGCAGGGTCTTGTCACCTCTTTAGCTGCAGGGCCCTGTGTGCTGTGGGCCTGCTTAGGCCACGGTGGCAGTGCTGACAGGACACTACTGCACCACTGGCAATGGACAGTCACATTAATAACCTCTGGGCACGTAGCCAGACATGGCAGGGTGAGCCACAAGGGACAGAAGCAACAGAAAGGCCAGAATCCAGAATTTTGGAGATGGCAGGGCACAGAAGTCAGCTTGCAGGCTTTATGGCAACGCAGCAGTAGACACCACAGGCAGCCCAAGCGAGCAAGGTGGCCACACAAAGGAACAAGGATGCCCCTATGGGCAGATGGAGAAGAGGAAGGAGAACCATCAGAACAAAGTCTGCAGGCCAGTTGTCTGCGGGTAGCAGGGCCTCAATGGGCTTTCCGAATAGACCACTAAGGGATGCCTGGGTGGTTTAGGTCATGACCCCGGGGTCCTGGGATCCAGCCCCGCATGGCATCGGGCTTCCTGCTCAGTGGGGAGTCTACATCTCCCTCCCTCTCCCTCTGCCCCCCAACTCATGCTCTCTCTCTCACTCTGTTCTGTCAAATAAAAAAAAATCTCAAAAAACAAAGCAAAACACTAAAATGTGGCTTCAAATCCAGGGAAAGAGAGGCCCAGAATCCAGAATAAGACACAGACACAGACTTCTTCTCAGGGCAGAGCAGAAAGCCACCCTGGGAAACAAGATAAAGTCTCAGGAGGACTAGCCAAAAGGAGGACTACTAGCAAGAAACAAACGCCGACCTTCCTGAGCTCTAAATAGGGCTCGTGAAATCTCCGCTAAGTATAACCATGCCGGAAATGGAGCTGCTCAAGCAAAGCTGGACCTGCAGGCAAGGTCCGGTGGCCCCAATCTTCGGCTCTCTGCCCGTGACCCCTGCGTTTCCTCAGGACGTTTGGTGCTCTGAACCTACAACACGGTCCCCACACCTGTGAGGTCCACAATGAAGACACACTCCCTCCTCCCTGTGACCCTGTCATTTGCATATTGCCAGAAAGTTCTTTCTTACTCAAAGAAATACAGATTATGGTTTTCACTACTTCCTTTCCTTCTGAAGATGAAACTATTTACCAGAACTTGGCTCCTGGCTATCTCTGAAAACCTTATGATTTTAAAAAGATTAAATGGAAATAGCAGAACAACTTACCGAGATTATCCACGGCATAATGGAAAAAACAACTGAATTTGATGTGCTTGTTGCAAACTATGTCAGGATTGGGAGTCCTTCCTTTTTCATATTCACTTAAAAAATCACTGGAATAGAAAAAAAGATTTTCATTTCTAAGTGTGAAACATTCCTCAAAAAAAAAAATCTGTAGGGGCACCTGGGCGGCTCAGTCAGTTGAGTGCCCAGCTCTTGATTCTAGCTCAGGTCATGATCTCAGAGTCGTAGGATTGAGCCCCACATCAGGCTCAGCAGTGGAACACAGTCTGGCTGGGATTCTCTCTCTCCCTCTGCCCCTCCCCCTACCCCATGTGAGCTCACGCTTTTTTAAAAAAATATTTTATTTATTTATTTGTTCATGAGAGACACAGAGAGAGAGAGAGAGAGAGAGAGAGAGACAGAGAGGGAGAGAAAGAGAGGCAGAGACACAGGCAGAGGGAGAAGCAGGCTCCATGCAGGGAGCCCGATGCGGGACTTGATCCCGGGACTCCAGAATCACACCCTGGGCCAAAGGCAGGCACTAAACCACTGAGCCACCCAGGGATCCCCATCAAATAAATAAAATCTTTAAAACTATATTGGTTAAATTACTTAGTTTCTACTTGTCTTACCAAAGCTATAATTTTCTGTAAAATAGGAGAGCTTCAAGAGACAGCCACTGTCAGTGTTTTCATGAAGCATTTGTGTAAAGCCAGCCACTTTCCACTAAAATCTATAATAATGTACAGACCTGGATATAAAGCTCACCTGCCACTCAGACTCAGCAACCATTCCGTCTCCCCAGAGGCTCACAGGATGTGTAGGGAGGGGATGGGACTGACTCACTCAACTCCAGCCTCCCCTGACTTCATCAACAGAGGAAGGCGTGGGTGAAGAGCATGCTGGAGTGAGAGCAGGAATACAATGATCCAGAGCTGCAATTTGGGGCTGTATTAGCCATTCCACATTCCTGGCCTAGGGACCCAGGGCAGTGGGCAAATAAATGCCAGCAAATACTTCTCCAATGTGACTGACATACCTCTGAGGACCAGCTTCCAGGACACCAAGCATTCTAGTGTACTGGACCCCTGCTCTAACAGGCTGAATGACTAGACATGGGAGGAGGATGGCTCGGCAGCAAGTTCATAGTCTCAGAATCCACTTTAGGAGGATTATGGTGTCTGTTCCAGGAGTTTAAAGTGAGTATTAACGGGTGAGGGGTGCCCAGCTGGCTCAGTTGGAGGAGCATGCAACTCTCAATCTTAGGGTCGGGGGTTTAAGCTTCGCATTGGGCGTACAGATCAGTTAAAAATAAAATATTTTATTTTATTTTTTAAAAAGATTTTATTTATTTATGAGAGAGAGAGAGAGAGAGAGAGAGAGAGAGAAAGAGAGGGGCAGAGACACAGGCAGAGGGAGAAGCAGGCTCCATACAGGAAGCCTGATGTGGGACTCGCTACCGGGACCCCAGGATCATGCCCTGGACCGAAGGCAGGTGCTAAACCACTGAGCCACCCAGGGATCCCAAAATAAAATCTTTTAAAAAGCAAAAGTTAAAGGGTGTACTTTGAGTATCTGTGATCATTTTTCATTGAACCTAAAGCTTTTCGCTCTACAATGGTTACAAACAACAATGCTGACGCTGACCGAGAGGGTGAATGTACGCGGAGTCATAGGCCACATGTGCAGCTTCAACTCCAGCAGGCAATGCCAAACTGTGTTCCTACCACTTCTCAATCCTCTCAGAAAGGGAGAATACTTGTATGGCTCCTTATTTCAATTGTTTAACTGTCAGAAAGTTGTCAAGAGGTTCATGAGAATCCAGGCTTTACTCTCGCTGTGTGTTCACAGCCACCAGAACGTTTTCTAAGAAGTGCTGAATGAACGTGAAAGAGGCTGAACGTTTCCACTGGCTGATGAAAATCATGTTAACCGTTTCCCAAACCGCTTCACAGAAGACAGGTCAGTGGCATCAGTAAAAACCACGGAGCACAGCCTGCTCGGTGAGGGGACAAACCCTGCCTGCACCCCACCAGGGAGACAGCAAGAGGAAAGAACATCTGCACTCTGAGCCCTGAAGGCCAAATGGGCCTTGAACAGAAGAATTCAGAAATCTCTGAGCTAGAGAGTGCTATCAGAGCAGGGAGCGTTCGGAACGATGAGATCACGGAGCACAATCGCAACTCTCCCCACGGGCGACCAGGATGAAACTAGGGCAGAGGGCAGACTGGTCAAAGCCCACCCGGGCTCAGTTAAATGTGAGTCAACCTCCAAAAGATCACATTCACTCACATACTTGCCAAACCTCGTAGTCAAGGGTGAGGTTTAAATTCACCTGGATTTCTTGCTATCACCTTAAACCTTGCAGTACTCAAAGGAACCCCCAAAGCAGCTTTCCCTGCCCACCCAGATTTGATGGTGAAGCTCTCCCTGACTATCTCTCTCCTGCCTCCTACACTCACTCTCGTCAGTCACCAGCCCCACAGCACCGCTTCCAAGTGAGACCCGAGAGCCTCCATCAGAATGAACGGAAACCCTCTCTACTTCACTGTTATTCTCAAGAGCAGATCAAACCTCACCTCTTCCATGAAGCCTTCCGTCAGGAAGTCTGCTCCATATGACACATTTCTCCCTCCTCCGAACCTGCAGCATTTTTATGAAGTCACTGGTACTTCCCACACACCGCTCCCCAGTTACCTCTTTTGAAGGAAACGTGCTCCTCCCCGCCAGGCTGCAAACCCCTACAGAATAGAGCCATAGCTTATCCATCTTTATGTCCCCAAATGCACTGTGCCCAGTACAGAGCAAGCACTTAGAGGTCACCTTTAGTATTATGTCAGATTTTTAAAGTCTTTGTGTTTTGTGTTTTCCTGAGGCGTGCTTCCTTTCTCCAGAAGCCCCTACCTGCTGACCTGCACAGGCATTACTGCTGTGTGGTCAGGGAAGACCTAGCCTTAGCTCTCCCACCCTAAGTTAGCAGCAGAAACAATGCAAGGCTGCTCATAAACCATTAAAGAGACTTCAAGCAGGTGGCATAATAAATAAGAGGCCGGGTACTCTGGATCCTCCCATACACGGTCTCTGGCACCACGGCCAACAGCCTGGGCTGCATGTCACTTGCCTGGCCGCCATGGCAGTCCCTCCCTTGGAAAAGCGGCACAGGCCACCAGGAAGCCTTCTGCGCCTCTGAACGGGACCCACCTGAACACGTCATTCCAGTACTCCTTCACATAGGACACCTGATGGAACGGGATGTCTAGAATCTGGCAGACCCTGTAGGCATCTTCACAGTCTCTGTCAGCAGTGCAAACTCCGTGTTCATCCAGCGAGTCCCAGTTCTTCATGAATACCCCTGTCACTTGGTAGCCTGGGGGAGACAGCAGGCACCAATCAGAGTCCATAATCAGCCCAGGATGAAAAGGCAGGAGTTCCTGAGCTCCCAGGAGCTCCCAGACACACCCCACTCGGCACCACCACCCGTGGGTTCTCCCGGCAGTGCCTGCATTGCTATGCGGCCTTTGGAGTGACTCCCATCTCCGTGCCAGCCGCCGGACTTGGGGGCCGGCCGATGGGCCCAGAGGCTCCCTCCCTAAGCTCCCACAACGCTCTGTAAACACCTCCGTCATCATGGTGCGCTGCCGGACGGCAACTGTTTGCCCGCGTCCCCCAGGTGAGCTAGAAGGCGTGTTTTCATCTTTGTGTCCCTGCCCCGTGTCTGCACAACGCCTAGCACACAGGAGAGGCTCCGCAAAGGAGTGCTGACAGAAGACCAGGAAGTCAACACTTTTCAAAGCAAACAAAAACCACCATTCAGTTATGGGAAAAGTAAACGAATTTCAAAAGTTGTTGCCAGTCATCATCTACAACATAGACTTTTAAGTCATCACACAAGAAGACAATTAAAATCTGGACTATTTTATTACAAAAGCAATACTATGTATCTCTTGATCTATTTTTTTCCTCTTTTTTAAAAAAAGAGTTTGCTTATTTGAGAGAGAGCGAGTACACGCACAAGCGAGGGGAAAGAGAGAAGCGGACTCCCCCTGCTGAGGAGGGAGCCCGATGTGGGGCTCAGTCCCAGGACCCCGGGAACATGGCCTATGCTGAAGCCAGATCCCTGATAGATTGAGCCATACAGGCACCTTTTCCCTCTTCTAACAAAGTAGCCAACCAACTACCAGCAGGACCAGCTCTTAACTTTGCATCATCTTAGAGGACTACTCAGGTGCCTACCCTGCAGGAGAAATGTTTCTTTTTTTTTTTTTTTAAGATTTTATCTATTTATTTATTCATGATAGACAGAGAGAGAGAGAGAGAGAGGCAGAGACACAGGCAGAGGGAGAAGCAGGCTCCATGCATCGGGAGCCCGACGTGGGACTCGATCCCGGGTCTCCAGGATCGCGCCCTGGGCCAAAGGCAGGCACCAAACCGCTGCGCCACCCAGGGATCCCCAGGAGAAATGTTGTTTAATGTTTCTTCACGTGTAGCCTCAATGCAACAAAAGCCAAGATATTTGACTAAGAGGTTTTAAGTCAGTACTCCAAAGCCCAGAGATTCAGGAGTTAAACCCTCTGTCCCAGTGCCCTGCACGGAACGGGAGCTAAACCAGTGCTTGTAGGAGAGAGAACCCCACATGTGGCTTTAAAAATCCACTCTTCTGGGCAGCCCCGACGGCGCAGCGGTGTGGCGCCGCCCTCAGCCCAGCGTGATCCTGGGGACCCGGGATCGAGCCCTGCCTCGGGCTCCCTGCGTGGAGCCTGCTTCTCCCTCTGCCTGTGTCCCTGCCTGTGTCCCTGCCTCTCCCTCTCTCTGTCTCTCATGAATGCATAAAGCCTGGGATCCCTGGGTGGCTCAGTGGTTTCGCGCTGCCTTCAGCCCTGTGTGCAGGGCGCCGGGGCTCGGGGGAAGGCAGCGCGCGGACATTCCGGGCGCGTCTCGCCGCGGGGCCCGGCAGGACCAGGACCGCCCCCCCGCACTGCCCGGGGAGCCGGGCGCGGCCGCAGGCCCCGAGGAGGGGCCGCTCACCTCTCCGCCTCAGCAGCAGCGCGGCCACTGCGCTGTCCACCCCCCCGGACAGGGCGCACACGACGTGCCGCGCCGCCTGCATCCGCTCGCCGCTGACCTCCCGCAACCTCAGCTGCCGCTTCCGCGCCGCACCGGAAGTCCCGCCCCCGCCGCCGCGGCGACGCCGACGCAGACGCTGCCCGGCCGGAAACGTGCGTTCGCGCACGGCCCTCCCCTCCTCCCGGGCTTCCGCTCCCGAGGCCCCGCCCACGCGTCCTGCGCGCGCACCCCTGCTCGGGCTCGCTGCTGCGGCTGCGCGCGCCCGCGGCCGGGGGCGGGGCCGGCATCCGCTTCCGGGGCTCCCGGCAGACGCGCTGGCCGCGGGCGAGGGCGCGGAGGTCGTCTGGGGGTGTGGCGGGGAGCTGGGTTCTAGGAAGGGGGACCTTTAGGCGGGACAGCGAAGTGACCGCATCTAAGTTTAGGAAGGTTTTTCATGGCTGCCCTGTGCAGAGGACGAGCTGGGAGCCTGGTGTGCAGCCCTTGGGGGACGGGTGCATTTGCAGGTAGACTGTGCAGCCGTTGTCCTCGTCCTGCGGAATATTCCCGGGGGGAAGTGGCCTTCCAGGTCAGCTCCAGCGGGTCAGGTGCCTTGGGCCGTCATCCACCTGCAGATGCATCTGAATGAGCGCGCATTTGGGGGAGGGGGAGACAGCAGAACCCGGACCTATTCACTGGGGAGGAGAGGGGATTGTAGGAGGCCCAGATGGAAAACCTGGACGGAGCGGGGCCGGTTCGAGGCCGGGGACGGGACGGCGGGGGGGCTGGCGGAATGAAGGGGTGGTCAGAGCCCAGCGCTAAGGCACCGCTCAGATCCGGAGGGCCCCAGCGCCCAAGGGACTGAGATCTGGGTGCACACCAGGGGCTTTGGTCCGCACAAGCAAAATCAGGCATCCTTGAAATCAGCAGCTCTCAACTTTCTTCTTTTCAGAGCCAGTGTCACATTTTTTACAGGGTGGCCCGCAGGATGCACCAACCTACACATAGAAAGCATTAAAAGAAGCCTTCTGTGATCAGTTTTTATCTTTGCCATGTGCCATGGACTCTATTATAATTTCCCATTTGGTTCTTTTTTTGGGGTTCTATTTCATTTTTAAGAACTGCTAGTGCAGTCCACTAAATTGATTTCATGTAGAGTCTGAACCATGGCTTGAAAGTGTGAAGGAGGAGATGCCACAGCAAATGCGAATACATGGGAATCAGGCCAGTAACACACACACACACACACACACACAAAGCTTCAGGTTAAAATTGTGCTAGTTTCTTAACAGTTTCTTAGACTGACAGTGGATCAGATGTTTAAACATGGATAATTATTAAGGCAAGCTGTTTTCCTGAGGACAGGGATACTTTAAGGGTCTGGAGAGAAATGAGGAAGGCCCCAAGTCTCCGTTTCTAGAAGAGAAGCAGGACCTGCCTGCTGAGAGTCATGGCCATTGGTGCAAGAGCAGACACAGGGTGAGCTCCCTGACAGAAGGGAGGGTCACAGGGCCCCATCAGGAAACAGAAGAATGACTGCTTTTTCTGAAGAATAAGAATTATCCAACAAAACCTCCAATGAGAGTATCTATTTCATCTCACACTTCCGAGAAGAGAGGAGTAGATGCAGTATCTGGCCGCCTGGCCTTTGGCAAATTTTGGGGTGAACGTGTGGTTGAGTCTGTGGCAGTGGCCAAGCTAAGGCCATTGGACATTCTGGTTCAGTCTAGAGGACTGAGTGTGGGATGGTTTAAGCAATGGGAAGACCAATGATGTCCCAAGTGCCATCTGCCAACAAGGATGTGAGGTATGTAGATTTCAGAGATATGCACCAGGAAATTAATGAAACACTGGAGGGTGGCCCTCTAGTGGCAGCCAAGGCATCTCACACTACTGTGCCGAGAGCACCTGTCTCCAGGGCCACACACTGCACTCTTCAGTGGTGAGTGGTGCACTTGGGGCCCAGAAGCCGAAAGAGGAAGAGAGCTTGGGGAACATTTTGCCAGAATAAGCAGCTTCAGCAAGTCAGGAGGACGAAGCCAGAAAGGAAAAAGGATGATGCACATAGGGTGGGAAATGCTGCCTTATCCAACACGTGCTCTTGGGGTGGGGGGGCGGGGGGAGTATCTCCCACTTGTTTGAGAATTAAAATCTTACTACTTCTGTCCTGCCTGGGCACAGCAAGGAGCAGCTTGAATTGCAAGAAGAGTTTGACCGCTCCAGGGGCAGCCTGAGGGAGGGGTTAGGCCTTGGAGGAGGAGAGCCAGGGAGCAGGCCCAGCTCATCCCCAGTTTGGATGAGATGTGGCCAGCGCCCCACTGGATGGTCATATATTAGCTAAGGTTTGATGTCCCTCCCTCACCAAACTGTCAAGCCCCCAGAAGGCAGGGGGGGTGCGGGAGCTTTACTCCCCACTGCATCCCTGGGAGAATGCAGCCTGCCTACCGTCATTTCCGTCAACATGTGGGCTGCCTGGTGGGCTCAGTAAGAAGAGCGAGTGATTCTTGGTCTCGGGGTCGTGAGTTCCAGCAGCCCCCTGCCCCGGGTGTGGAGAGGACTTAAAAAAGAATAAAATGTGAGTAACGTGAATGAATCAATTCAATTTCAGGTTTTGGGGTTTCTGCTGTGAACTGAGAGACCACACCAGACATCAGAGGACCTTTGCATTAATCCTGGATTCTAGAATTCTCACCGCCCACAGGAATAGAGATGAGGGAGGAGGTGTGGGCTGCTGTGATTCCAGTAGGTTCTCTGCTCCCCCTGGCCAGGGAGTGTACCTAGAGCAAGGTGCCCTGCTTCCAGAGTCTTACTGGAGTTTACGCATTCCCACTTCCGAGCATTCCTACCTTTAAATGTGAAGCCTTTATCTGCAGGTGCAGCGATGCTATCCATGACACATGCTTGCTTTTTCTAGATAGCACAGGACTCGCTATTAACCAGAGAAAGCTCAAAGCACAGCCCCAGCACTCTTCCTTCAGCCCTGTGTGGACCGGGGCTTCCTGGGCTCGGGCAGGAAACTCCAGGTGGGAGCCCCAAAAGCAGGTCCCATGATTACTGTCTGCTGTGAGGCCGCTGGACTAAGACAAATTTTCTCAAAAACTGAGGTATCAATACACATCAGTGGCTTCCAGGCCAGCTAGTTTTTATATTACATTAGAACGGCTTCAGGCAGGGATTGTGCTTTCCAGTGGCCCTTAGCTCCCTCTACCAGAGGGGCCCCTGCTCTGGGCATTCCTCAGACACAGCCATCACCCCACCCGGCCCCAGGTCTCACACCTCTCCCTCTGCCTGGCCCCCGCCTCTCTGGAGCAGCCTCTCCTCTGGGTGTGGCCTTGAATGTGCGCTGGAAGTGCAGGTTACTAGGCCTGCTGCAGACCTGGGTGGTGGGGCCTGGGGTCTGCATTTAAGACAATTTTTCTTTAAAAAAAAAAAAAAAGACAATTTTTCTTCATACTTAATTTTGAAAATCACTTATGGAAACAGTTTGGATAACCTAAATCCGATAATAATAAAAATAGTTAACGCATGTTTAAAAATCAAGATAACCTTAAAAACCAAGCTGTGCTTCAATACGTTTTCATTTATTTTACAATTTAATTTAAAATCTAGAATATTTAACTTTTCATACAAACTTAATTTTAAAAATAGTCAATTGCTTTTTACATACAAAAGATTCAAAACAAAATTCTTCATCTGGAGTGATTACAACTCCATGCTCCTGCTGGGTCCTCAGGGCAGAGAAGGGGTAGTTGCCAGGCAGCAGTGGTCTCAGGAGCCCAAAACCCCAGTCCTACCGCACACCCCCCCCCCCCCCCCCCAGGCACAGTACCACTACTGAGGTCTGATATTTCCCCCCAGTACAATTTCTCCTAAAATTTATTTCTAAGGGTTGAAAACCACCTTAGGACTGGCCATTCTCTTAACAAAGAGTAAAATGTAAAGGACTATTCTACTCAGAACTTGAGAAGTGGAGAATCCACGTTTTCCTTGTCAGCCTCGGGACTCAGCTGGATCAGAGGAGAAGCCAAGTCTATCAGCTGCAAAAGAGAAGAGACAGGAGGTGAGTGGCATGGCCATGTTGCCCCTGCCGGCTGCCCGTAAGCTCCCCGAGGACCCGGCTGCCCACGAGCCCTCTCTGACGTGGCTCAGGCCCGCTGACATTGCAACCGTCACGTCTAAGAATTTGTAAAGAGGAAATGCCACACAGAAGACCTGAGTTCTTGCAACATGTGTGCTCCCGTCACACAGTAGGCACCAAGGGACCCTAGGGTGGAGGCAATGCAACCCCCGGCCTCAGAGAGCTCTGGGCTTCCCGGGCAGGATTCCTTAGCAGGACTGGGTGTTGCTCAAACGTCACGCCACCAAGGGAGTGTGCCATGAGCCATATCACTTTAGAAGCCCCACTGGCCACTCTCAAGGGTCCCCGGGAGGTGCCCTGGGATGAGGACCAAACCCAGAACTGAGACCACCCGAGGCCGAGGTCAACACAGAACCTCCTGCTGCTTCTCACCTGTGCCACCTCATGGGGAGGCTTGGACACCGTGTTTTTGTTCATGTCTGGAGTGTTTATCAGCAGGTCGATCAGAGGTCTACTCTCAGATCCTGGAGCTGCATTTGCTTCTGGAGTATTGCCAAAGTCAATGAGAGGGTGGTCGACGAGAGCTGTGCTTTCAGCTTTCGGAGTGATGGCAAGTTGATCCAGGTTGATGTCCACGAGAAGAGTCTGGACGAGAACATAAGTTTAAAGGCACTTGTAGCATCTTTCTGTCAACCACGTTGAGGAAACCTAGGAAACCCAAGGAAGGGTGGGCCTCTCGGGGGGAAGGGCTGGCTGTGGTGTGCCCGTGCTGACAGAGTTGTCTCCACTCTGGCCACCCCCCACAGAACTCCCACCCACGTCCACCTCCCTCTGGCCAACAGCCCACCCTGGAGCTCCTAGAGACCCTCCCACTGTGCCTTCCTACTTCCTGTCCTCTGAGCCCTGGCCTTCTGATCAAACAGGGGTTGGGGTGTGGCTTCTGTCCCCATTAGAGGTGGGAGGGCCTCACTCCATCTCTGGCATGGCTAGCAGCAGAGGCCCTGGGGCAACGGGCCATGGCACCGAGTGAGCACACGGCTCTGGGGGCAGATTCCGTTCACCAGGACCGCACAAGTACCTCACTAGCAGGCCTATCTCCAGGTGGCGGGGCCACATCCAGCACTACTTCTGAGCTGATACTTTTTGAAAAAGTAAAGTCACTCTTTTCTGGAGAAAAGTTAAGTGCCTGTGGCACAGCCAACAGAGGGGAGGAAGGCTTGTCAGGTGATGAGTCCTCATGCTCAGAGGCAGCCTCACTCTGGCGTTCCCTCGTTAGTGCAGCTCTGCCGGAGACAAAGACGAAAACCTCATGAGGGGACTTCTCGAAGTGTTAGCTCTAGGATTCCCATTCTAGAGGTGGCATGTCATCCGGAGGGACGCAGGCTGGCTTTCCTCCCAGCTCCACCCGTGACAGCGCTGAGCGTGAGCAAGTCCCCTTTGGACCTCAAGCTTCCTCGTGAATTAAAATAAATGGACTGAATGGTCTCTAAGGTCCTTTAGGCTTTAAAAGTTTAGCAGCCTGCTGACAACATGGGCCCCTTTCCTGGGGGTCTGGTAAGAGGACAAATACATACTTCACACTCAGGCAGTAAGAAGAGATGCTCTGAAGAAAATCAAGCAGGGAAATGGAATAGAGTGACTGGGTGGGGAGGTGAGGCTTTCTGGAAAGGCCCCTGAGGTTGGCCCTCGAACATGGACTGCAATTGTGGAGGGGTGGCGCGCTCCAGGCGGAGAGGATGGCCAGGACAGCCCCGTCCACCGTGTGGTGAGGGGATAGCGTGGCCGGAGCAGAGGGACGCGGGAGGGGCGGGTGAGGTGGGAGAGGCAGGTGGAACAGCTGCTCAGAGCCTGTTTCTCAGGAAGCCTGAGTGTGGTCAGCCCTGGCCAAGACCCTAGCAGCCAGACTATGGGTCTCTCCCTGGTACTGGGTCGCAAAGACTGAACCAGACCCCTGAGCTCTGGATCTGAGTGGATCTACAGACCCTCTCCCCAAAGGCTCCTCCCCACGAGAGGCCGTGGCCCAACACAGGGCCATCAGGGCAGGTGCTCCCCTGCTTGCCCAGGCCAGCAGCCACCCGGGGTAGGATGCTCAGTGAGGACTGTGATGGCAGAGCAAGCAGGTGCCCTCTTTGCTTCGGAGAGCCACCGACGGCTCCTGTGGCTGTCGTTGAGCAGACGTGATGAACCTCGGCCTGGCTGGTTCTGGGCTCGCTCACCAGACGAGGCAAAATTCTGGCGCAAGAACTACCCGGGGTGTTGGGAATCGGAGACAAAGTTATTGCAGGGTTTAACAAACTCTTACCTCACAGAAGATTTTTTCTGGGGCTCAGAAGAAAGCTGCCAAGCAGACATACATGGAGGCAAAGCCAGAGCTCTGGGCATGGTTTTGGGGGTCACCGGCGGAAGGCCAGAGAGCCGACGCCTGGCAGGTGTGGGCAGGGCTGACATGTACTTCGTACTCACAGGGGTCCTCGTACCGCCTGCAAGGCTTTGTGAGGCCACCATTGATGAGCGTCTAGCAGGAGTGCTATGCACAACTACCCTGGAAAAACAAAATTGGAGTCTTCAGCAGACATGACCGGAAAAAAAAAAAAACATTCAGCCAATATGCTAATATGGTAAAAAGTCCTGATTTCAACGTAGAAGAGTCAAGCCCGCAAGGCCTGTTGGAGGTCTGCTCTGGGAAGAAAGGGCTGCCGCCAGCCCCCAGGGAGGCCCCGGTGTGGGCTTCTGGCTCCTCGATGAGTGGCCTCTCCATCCTTCTCGCAGGTTCTGATCAAATGTGATGGGCCCTTCCAGGTGGTGCCGGACAGACGCATGGAACGAGAGGTTCCAAGGACATCTGAAAGTCACCTTCTAATGGCGTCGGTATTTCTATAAGGAAATGCAGACCCCCCAGTGGGGCCTGCCTGGGCTCGCAAGCACGTTCACACACCCCAGGGGTAGCACACATGAGTAAATCAGGGTACCTGCTGCTTATTTCTCACACATCCCTCCTTCCACCCTTGGTGATACATGTGGCTTCAACAGCAAGTGAATCCCGCCCATCTGTGTGGAGCCAGCTGCTTATTTTAAAATAAAGGAGTCGAGGACATCCTACCAACATGCAGCCCACAGGAGGGCTGTGGATCACTCAAGACAATCTTTATGTGCTTCAAAAGAGTCTGAAAACAAACTTTAATATTAACTGAAGAACAAAATCACTCCAAGGGCAGGAGGGTGGGGTGCTCTAAGTCAAGCAGCCGTTCTCTGCAAGGTTCTGGAACCACTGCTGAACTCCAGCGAGAACAGATAAAAACACAAACAAATATAATCTTCAAGGTAACCCTGGGAGGTAGGAACCTCTGTCCCGTTATACAGGTGAGAGGACTGAGGCCCAGGGGTAAAGTAAGGCAGGCAGTGGCCATCTGGCTGTGGGTGTGGGAGACTCTCCGCATGGCTAATGCTGTAAGGGGAACATCCGATCCCACCATGAGGTTCCTCCCAAGTTTACACTCAAGTAAATGAAAGCCCAGGGCCACGGACAGATTCACAGAGTGCAGGCTGGTCTGTGGCAGAGCCAGCATTAGGGCCCCCATGCTGGTGTCTTACCTCCCAGCCCATCCCAGCCCCATGCAAAGCAGCACTCCCATCCCAGCTGCACCCTAGCCCCAGATACGCTACTGCCCAGCCTGAGCATGTTCACTTTTGTCCCCACTCCCAGCTGACATGCAGAACGAAGGAGTGCTGGGACAGGGCCCCTCTGACCCCAGCAGGTGGCAGTAACGGTGGTCACTGGCCCACGCCTCGCGTGCATGCATGCGCGTGTCCTGACTGTAGTACCTGCTGTGGTGAGTGTGCACCACCCCTCCCACACCCTGCACAGGTTAGGAAAGCAGGTCAGGGACGTCCAGACACTTGCACTAGGTCACAGACCAGGGATGGTGGAGCAGGGATTCAAAACCCAGTCTAGAGGGATTTTGCCCGTGGCACAAACGAGAGTCCCCTTTTAAGAGTTGTGAGGGTGGGTGTTGCCACCACCCCAGGTCGGGCCTGAGGATCGGCATGTCACGACACAGGCGACAAGTCTGTGACTATCACAAGGCGAATGTAAAGGGACACTGGCCCTCGGGAGCTCAGGCCACAACCCAACAGACCGGGGCTCAGGCCACATGTGGTCAGGCTGTGGGTCACCACATGTGCTTGAGAAGCCTCTGGGTGATGAGCAGGTCCCTCCTTAAGAGTAAAACCGAGGGTGGTCGGGGCTCCTCACCTTCCCGCCGACGTGCAGGACTGCGGCCTCTGTGCCCGATGGGACTTGGGCGTTGTGCCATCTGGGGGCTCACCTGAGACAGGAGAGGATGTGCGTGTGGTCAGTCACACGTGCAGCAAGTGACAAAGCCGCCAGCCAGGCAGCTCCCCTCACACACTGAGGGCCTGACGGCAGGGCCCTGTTCACACTGTGCCCGTGTCCCCTCCACAAGGACAGCTGGTGTCATCACCAGCACTCGCAACCACACAGGGAACACACTGCCACACAGTCGCAGGGCTGTGCGCTCTGAACAGTGTGCGGGCTCGCCAGCCTCGCCAGCACTGACTATGGGAACAGTGTGACCCAGGGAGACAGCCCTGTCCCAGACACTGTGAAGGAAGGAGAATCCATTTCAGAAGAGCTGGAGGTGCGTGAAGGGGCCGGAACTGGCAGCAGAGGGTAGCTGCTGAGCAGTGGTGGGACTGGTAGGACTGGTACATATCCCGTGGCCTCTGCAGCTCGACAAGACCTGCACACAACGCAGCTGGAGGAAAGGTGGCCAGAGGCACGCCATGGCTTTGGGCACCTGGCAAGAAAGGAAGCAAACACGGCGGAACAGAGCGTGAGCCACGGGCTGCCCTCGAAGCAGCCATTCCAGCAAACACACTGAGCTCCCTGCCGTGGATCCTAAATATGGGCTCCAGCCGTGGCTTCTCCCTCGGCGTCCACACTCACACATTCAACTGCCTGCTCAACATGGCACACGGAGCCCTGCGGCACCCCACACTCAACGGGTCCAAACTGGGCCCGGGGGCTGTGCCGGGGCTGCTCTTCCTCCAGCCCTCGCCTGATGGTCGGGTGCCCCGCAGAGGCCCCTCCACGCTGCCGCACGCTCTTCCATCTCCCAGGTCTGTCACCCCTCCCCAGACCATGATCTCTCTCCCCATCACAGCAGGGCTTCCGCCTGGCTCCCCCAGCTTCCATTCATGCCTGAGGGGAGGGATCTGCGAGGCCGGCAGCCCTGCCCCATAGAATCCCTCCGCACCACTCCTGTCCCGAGGCTCTAGGGGAGCTGGCCTGTGGCTGCCCGTCAGCCCTCACCTCTTCTTCCCCTTCCCCTCGTTCACTAACTTGGCTGAGGTTGCTAGTGTTTGTTCGACATCCACTCTCCTCTCCTTAGTAAGAAACTAGCGAGGCGGGAAGACAGCACGTCTTAGCATCCCTGGCAGGTTAGCAGTCACACGACCAAGGCCTGAGCGATGGGACATAGGTGAAAGTGGCCGATACAACTTCCAGTAAGTACTGTTGCTCCTCCTCACCTAGCCCATCCCTGCTGCTGACTGGTGAGAAGGCTGGCGCTGCAGCAGCCAGACAAGAGCGTGAGGAAGAGGAACTAATCACGGCAGAACAAGACAGAGGAAGCCCGGGCTCTCTAAAGGAGGCTTCAGGGCCATAAAGGCTGCCTGTGCCAGATGTCGCTGCTGGAACACTTCGGAACAGTCAGGCTGCCTGGGAAGCACATCTTCTTGAGGGCAGCTACAACCACCTTTTCCCTTGAGTCTGCTCTGTACAGCCTTCTACATTTTACACACTTTTTAGATTAACGTACCAGACAGCATGCCGGCACAGGCAGGGAAAGGCCAAGCCAGCCGGACTGGCTGGGGAGTGGAGTGGAATGGAGGCTGCTGGAATTTGAGGGGCAGAGCTAGATAGGTGGGAGCTATAGAGGCAGAGCTCCAGACATGGGAAGGGAGCCCCAGTCCCTGGCTGTGCAGGAAACAGCAGTGAGCGCGCAGTGAGACTCTGAAAGGCCAAGATGAAGATGGCCACCGGGGACAACTGCCACTGCTCGCACACGGCTGGGCAACCCCCATGTCCCACTGGCCAGAATGGAGACCTAGGAAGCACAAGGCATGCTCAGCAGGGACCCGGGCAGGCCACGTGTTGGAAGGGGGGCCGCCCTGTCCCGAGGGTAAAGGCTACAGACACCTGCCCCATCAAAGCTTCAAAAGAATCCTCAAAAGGATCAAGTTGACCCTCAACTTAAATGCCTTCCAGGGCGAAATTCAGCTCCTTCAAGCAGGACAACAAAGCCCAGATATTCAAAAATTCTGAACTTACACCATCTGACAGAGGATCAAATAAACAAGTGAAACAGGAAAATGTGACCATCACCTGGGAAAAAGTCACTAGAAATGGACCCCAATATGACAGGGAAGACGGCGTTAGAAGAAACAGAGGTTGAAACAACCAACATAAATATGTTCAAGAATTTAAACAAACACTGTTAGGACAAAGATGGGGAAACTACAATGTCAGAAACAAAAAATTAACCAGATGGTCTTCACTGCAGATTAGACACACCACCGAGAAAGTCTGGACCTGAAACGTCCTTTTCTTGAAACAGAAGAAAAGGTGGGGAAACCAGGCCTTCATGACGTACAAAACCACGAGAGGCAATACTTGTAATTAGACTCCCAGGAAATGAGGGGAGGCAAGAAAAAAAAAATCTGAAGAAAGAATAGCCAAGTTTTTTTTTTCCAGAATTAATACGAGTATTAACCCTCAGATCAAAGCAGCTCACAAACCCATAAGAAGGATAAACCCAAAGAAAGCCACTTCGAAATTCATAATAATCAAAATGCTGAAAAGAGTAAGAAACAGGAATTCCTGAGAGCAGTGCAGGATCGGTGACAGGACCTTGAGATAAGAATGCCACCGAGTTCTTGCCTGAAATGGTACAAGCTAGAAGATGCTAGAACCACACGTTTAAAGTGCTCTAAGGAAAAAGAAAGCCAAAACACCAGCATCACCAAAACAAACACTTCTGGAAAACCTTACATAGAATCTCTTCAATATTTTAAAAACATGAGAAATGAATGACCCACTCCTTACCAGTAGAAAACCTCGGTATCTTAAATTGACTTGTCGGCGTGGGCATGGCCCACGTCCTGCACTGAAGGTAGGAGTCACGCCTTCTTGTACTCCTGGCTGTGTTCCCCTGAGAAGGCTGAGACCAGCTGGAGCTGGAGCAGGAGCTAGGCCCCGGGCCTCTCTGTTCCGGCGTCCCGGCTCTGCTGACAGCCGCTGGGCTGGGTGCCTTGGCTGGCTCCGCCGTTCCCCCAGCCGCCGTGGCCCACTTGCTCTGCCTGCAGGATGCACCCGCAGGGCCTGTCTGCAGAGGCTGCCGAGGCGTGGCGAGTCCCGCTCTGCCTGACTGGCTGGGGTTGGATGGCAGCGGGGGACTACCCGCAGGAACACTTGCAGGTTCACTTGACCTAGCTGGAAGAGGAGACACAAAATCTGGTTATCGCTCAAGTTTATGTTGTTATTAAATTATGAAGTTACTTAACACCTAAGGAGTTTTCAAGTGAAGATTATTTTGACCATGATGATTTCCATATGAGAAAAACAGGACCCGTGAGCAACATTCTGTATGCCCATCAGGTAACGTCCTCAAACACAGGACAGGCTAAGTTGCGCACAGCTTAGCTGAGTGTGCTCTAAGGTACTGACTCTAGACACAATTACCAAGATGTATGTATGTAACTACACGTGATTTCAATCTCTCCCGTCTTCCCTGATTTTGTCAACAGCAGACATTCTACCCTGAGTGGCCAGAAGTGGACAGTGTCGTCACATGCCCCACCCCCTGGTCAGGGTGCAGGGGAGGACCGGAAGAGAAGGGGCAGTCATTCCTGGCCGGTTCCTTCAAATGCTAGGCGGTTGGGCCATAGCAATCATGGGCACTATTTAAAACAGAAAGAAGATAGACGTGGGTGAAAAGTACTCAGGTGCCGCTATGCCCCACACAGACGTCAGTCCCGGGAGGACTCCTGCAGAAAAACTCGAAGAGAAAGGCTGACGCCATAGCATTCCGGCTTCAGTGCTCCTCCCCAACGCTGTCCTGTCTGACCTAGCCATCCCCGACTACGCACACACACCATAAGGCCCACTCAACGCCCGTCTCAGCCCTTATCGGAGGTAGGAACGCAGCAATCCCCAAATCGTGCCCATGTCCTGCACCACTGCAGCCACCGACTTCACCGCCCCTCATATCACAGAACTTCCTTTCCCCACTCAGGGCCCGTGTGTCAGAGAGGCCAGGACAGGCCTTGGAGGACTCCTAGAGCCCGTGACAGCACTGCAGAGGGAGGCACCGTCCTGCGGTCTGTCCGCTGATGGAAACTTCAGTTCTCTTCACCACCACTGGGCAGTCGGGGCTGCACATATCATCAGTCTAATTCCAGACTTAACACTTTTCACAGTTTGCGAACAAACTCCACACACATGTCCACAGCAAACAGCACAGGCCTGAGCAGGGAGTCCTGAGGGGCTGGAAGGGCTCTTCCCTGGAGGGAAGACTGGAGGGCTCCCCCTCTACCACTAGATGGCGCCCTCGGCCCGCTAAGACGACCACATAGTCCGAATTGAATCCGGTTTGGGTGTGGGGATTAAATAAACGCCAAGTTTAAAAGGGTCACGTGCCCTAAATTATTTGGAACAGTCCTATTTTTAAAACCTGTGTCTGATTACATGTCCACAGGCTGGTCTCAGCGTCCTTGTGCGTCCCAGGCACCCGGAGCCTAACACCAGCTCTGGCACTGCAAGCCGCCCTCAACTAAGCCCCTGCTAAGAGCGCCTCTCCTCAGAGGACTGGGAGCATGGTGAGGGCAGGGACCCTGACACAGTGGCCCCCCTCCCCCCTCCACACCACAGCAAACCCTCCAGAACCTTCTGCAGAGTCTAAGTGAGAGTGGGCACACAGTTGTGGTCCAGGGCACAGGTGGGTCCGAGGGCGGAGAGCCCCACCGGCCTTACCTCTGCCGGCTGCCGGAGAAGCACACACGTTGGAAATCACAGCTGAAACGGACCCTGAGGAAGAGGACTTTCTCGAAAGACTGCCAGCACAACCAGGTCGTTTCAACAGGGTTTTCTTCAGGCCCAACTGAAACAAAATGTTTAAAAAAAAAAAAAAAAGAGTCACCAAAGAGTTCATTATCCACCTGTTACTTTTTTATGCAAAAATAGTGTTTTAAAATAATTTTTAATAATTTAATAATTGTCATCTTGAATTCAAAGGAAAAGTCCAAGCCGTCCTGCTCAAGTGCAGTCTTCAAAGCCCTGCATAGAAACACCTGGGAACTTGCGGAAATGCAGGCTTCTGGGCTCTATCTTCCCACCCCCCCACCCCCGCCTCCCTAAAGGAGTCCACAGCTGTAGGGCACAGTTTCTAGCGATTTTAACAAGTACATCAGCGGTTCTTACAGCTCAGTTTAACCACAACACCAGAAAATAAACAGCAAAGCCGAGGGCGATCATCTGTGAGCTGTGTGTCCGAGCCCTGACATCCCATCTCGTCTGTGAGGGAAGCGGGGAGCAGCACAGACACACAGACGCGCAGAGAGGCTGACCTTCCTCAGCCCATGGAGCCCTGGCGCGCACCAGGCCGCATTCTCTGCCTTTCATCAAGCCGCCTCTCACGGATGCCACTTCAACCTTTCTAAAACTTGATTTTCATCAAAGACACATTACGTGTATACATCGCTGCTCCTTCATTCCCTTTGTTCACAGGCCATGCCCACCCGCAGCCCTGGTGAGACCCACCTTGTTTGGAACGGGGAGCGATCGCTTGCCTTGGACCAAGTGGCTTCCACCAGCTGGCATGCCGGCAAGCTCTTGGGCAGCACTGGATTTGTCCGGGGGCACATCCCTGTGGGATTCCTTTTCATTTAGGATTTTCATACCCGAAGGACTAGCTGGTATCCTTTTCATAGCCTGAAAATTTTAATATGAAATGTGAAAACTGCCCTCTTTAGTAAAGTACAGACACACCAAAGCTTCGATTTAGAGCAACTGCAGGCACCGTCTTCCCCATGCTATACACATTCCTCGACTCAGCAACCAGATTGAAGCAAATATAGCAGTTCACTTCCGCCACCAAATTACCATGGACAAAAATGACGGCACTTGCTTTCTCATTAAAAACAGTAAAATAATATCGAGCCAGATCATTAACAGGAGAGAGATCCTCTAAAGCTATTCCTCAATCAGGATTATTTAAGGATGATAATGAGGAAACTGGTTCTAGTAACAAAAATTTTTAAATGCTGTATGGAGAGGAATCACTCATTAAAAGGTCGTTCCTGGGATCCCTGGGTGGCGCAGCGGTTTGGCGCCTGCCTTTGGCCCGGGGCGTGATCCTGGAGACCCGGGATCGAATCCCACATCGGGCTCCCGGTGCATGGAGCCTGCTTCTCCCTCTGCCTGTGTCTCTGCCTCTCTGTCTCTCTCTGTGTGACTATCATGAATAAATAAATAAAATCTTAAAAAATAAATAAATAAATAAATAAATAAATAGGTCATTCCTTCTAGCAGGGATGCTGCTCAGTTATAATAAATCTTGGAAGAGTACTGAAAGGCATTTTTCTTTGGACAGCAGAGTCAAAGAATAAATTTCTAACATATATAGATACAAGGGCATTCATGAAACCAACCTATGCTTATATAAATAACCCTCTATAACGAGGACAGCTAATAAGAAGCAATAGCAGCTCATAAAGTCACAGGACTGAAACAGTTAATTTTCTTTTTTCTTTATAGCACTTTTTAAATTGAGATATACCTCATGTAACATAAAACTCACGATTTAGAAGTATACAGGTCAGTGGTTTTTAGCACGGTCACAGCATCAATCTGAGAACATTTTTGTTGTCCCTGAAGGAAACTGCTAGCCCTTAGCAGTCGCTCTGCACCCCTCAACCTCCCCACCTAGCTGGCCACTAACCCACTCCCCTCTCTACAGTTTCCCTATCATGGTCCCTTCCTGTAAATGGAAGCACACAATATGTGACCTTTTGTGTCTGGCTGCTTTCACTAACCAGGTTTTCAAGGGTCATCCACATTATACTATGTATTAATATCGAGTTTCTTTATTGCCCGAGTCCACCTGTTGTCACACACACAAATCCCTGCCTGGGTCCACACAGTACAATAAGATCCACGTCACTTGCATTCTAGAGACATCGCTTTTAGAAATGTACATCCAAATGGTCTCCAGCAAAAGGAGTTTGTATGATTAAAGGAATGGCTCCAAAAAAAAAAAAAAAAAAAAAGGAATGGCTCCAGCTACTTAGGGGAAGTGATGGCCAGCGTGCCTCCTGTCCAGGTTTCAGTGTGGCAGACAAGCTTTAAGCTCAGATCAGTTCTGGGTTCTGAGAGCGGGGAGTCAGTTTGGGAGATGTGCTTGTAGAGGGAAAAGAAGCTCCCAGGCCCTTGCTGGGTGGTTTGCACTGACCCAGACCTTCCTCAGTAACTGGTTCAGACAATGGAGGCCTGGGGCCCCGGTTAGCATCAGAACTGAGAAACAGCACACGGAGGCTCCAACCTGTCTGCCTCTCCTCAGAATAGGAGCTTCCTCCCCTAAGCAGAGATGTATCAGCAAAGCTTGGAAGTAGCTGCCCTCTGGCACCTTCCCCTACCCTAGTGCCCTGCCCCGTGAACCTCCAGGAACCCCAGTGCCTCAGAGTTGGCTAGCCGTACCCCCAAAGGCCCGCCTGTCCACTGCTACTTCCAAGGACAGCTCATCTGTTTAATTCCTGGGAGGAAAGTGATCTAAACAAATTCACAGTTACTCAAGATGACTAGGTGGCTATTCCAGGAGGGGAATTTTTGGAAGTTGCTTGTCAATGCAAATGAAGTCCCTAATGAGTAGAAAATCCAGTGTTGTAACAAGCAAACGGAAAAATTTCAAATGGCATTTAGGAGGAGGTGTTCTTAAGGCATCACAACAGGAAGGCAGCCCTTGCCCCCGCATATCCACCCCAAGCCCAGCTCTCATGCTGTTCCTGCTCTGAAAGGACTTGCCATTCCTACGCTTCTGAGCCCTCAGCACAACTACATTTGCAATAACAGCTTCTCCCCGTAACAGTTTCCATCAGAACCATAAACGGAGAGGGCTAAAATGCCAGGGAGCACCGAGCTCTCCAGACAGACGTGTTGGTATGTGGATGTGTCTACCTGCTCTGGGGCCACATGAATGTTTTTCCCTCTAAAAGACAAAGCTCGGGGTGGCACCAATTTGCTGATGACCCTTTTCTGAGTCCCCGCCTGGTGTGGAGGGTGAGCAGTTCTTGGTTTCACAGGCAGAGAAGGGCAGGGTGACCGTGGGGGTCCCTGTGTCCGGGCGAGGCTAGTCTGGACAGGAGCGCTTGGCAGGGCCATGCCTGAGGGGATCTGGTTTCCCGAAAGTGGCAGTCCCCCCAAGGGGCTGTCTGACAGGTAATATGTCTCCCTCTTAAGCGACTTGGGGCTTTTCTTCATTTCATTTTCTTTCTCAAACAGGTCTATTTTTAATTTTGATTCCTGTATAAATCTTTCCACACCCTGGCTCCAAAGGTCTTCAGCTGTGACCTCTTGGGCTGCTTTGTTTTTGCTTTTGCTTTCTATCTGTAAGGCCAATAAGTGAGCTTCTTTATACACTTCCACAAATTTCTCCCCAGTGAGAGGACTCCAGGTGAAGTGACTTTCCGAAGCTGGCAAAAGAGGTTCTTTGGGAATCTGATGATTTAATTCCAAGCTGGCAGCAACGCATCTTTCTTTATGCCCAACGGGTCCAAAGAAGACTTCCTCATCTTCATTTGCACTATTTTAAATAAAAGGATTATTACTGACATTGGCATTTAAATGAAAGACTTTATTGAATGTGGTTAAACCCAAGGCAAAGGAAGAAAACAGCTCTGTTTACCTTGAAGAAGACAATGAAAGATCAAAGTCAAATTTTTCATCAGCCAAGAGAAGAATGTCTGTGGGGAAAGAGTTCAGCATTATTTGAGGGTTGGGGCTAACAAAGAGAAAACATTACCAGTCTCTACAGCTATAAAAACAATGACAAAACCTCATCCCCTTATCATTATTTATTAATTTATTTTAAAGATTTTATTTATTTATTCATGATAGAGAGAGAGAGAGAGAGGCAGAGACACAGGCAGAGGGAGAAGCAGGCTCCATACCGGGAGCCCAATGTGGGACTTGATCCAGGGACTCCAGGATCGTGCCCTGGGCCAAAGGCAGGTGCTAAACCGCTGAGCCAGCCAGGAATCCCCTATTTATTTATTTTAAAGATTTTATTTATTTTTTAGACAGTGAGCACAGCAGAGGGAGAGGGAGAGAGAGAAAGGGAGAAGCAGACTCTCCACTGAGCAGAGAGCCTGACGTGGGGCTTGATTTGAGGCCCCGGGATCACGACCCGGGCTGAAAGCAGACACTTAACTGACTGAGCCCCCCAGGTGTCCCCTTATCATTATTTTATTTTATGATTTTATTTATTCATAAAAGACACAGAGAGAGAGGCAGAGACACAGGCAGAGGGAGAAGCAGGCTCCCCGCTAGGAGCCCGATGTGGGACTTGTTCCCAGGATTCTGGGACCACACCCTGAGCCAAAGGCAGGTACTAAACCACTGAGCCACCCAGGCATCCCCCTTATCACTATCTTAATAGTCACATCATCATAGAGGGCTCTAGATTATCTAAATTTTTTTGTTTTCTTTTTAAAATAGCATCAGTAATTCTGTTTGCTAAGCTGACCCATAAATCCAAGTCCTTATCTTAAAAATATTATCTAAAATGCAATCACCAAGTCATTCAACTAGTTTTTCAAGGCTAGATAAGTCATCTTCAGGTACAGACCATTTTCAAAAGACCACCTGCTTCACGTCCGTCCGACTTAACTTCCTGGCTTACAGACTACGTAACACCTGTTTTTGTTTCAAAAACAAATCCAGAATTATTCAAATGCACAGTTGGGACTCCATAGGAATTTGCTGACGAGCAACTCCTCTTAGAGCCCACCTTGAAACCCCAGATGGAACTGCATTTTGTACCCCTTATCCACACTTCCACTACAGTCCCTTTACCAGCCCCGCCTGGAGGCCTGACTCCCTCTAACAAACCTCAGCCCCCCACCCCACCCCACCCCACCCCACCACCCATTAGTGGATTTCTTTCATGGGGCAACTGCTCCCTCCCCTAGCTCCAACACCCCATCCACACCCATTTTTCTCTAGGGCCTCCCCATCACCTAGACCTGACCTCTGTCATGGTGCTGTCTTGCTGTTCCTTAAATGTCCCTTTACCCTTCTGAAGCTCCAACTAGATTGTAAGGTCCTCCAAGCCAGAAAATGTCTAATGCTCTCACAAATTCCCTTAATGTCCAGCTAGGGGCCTGGATACTTGACAAATAATTATCGATAAATGCTGAACAGTTATTCCATACCGTAAAGCTTATACAGCACTTTAACAAATCATGTCTTATTTGATCCTAATAAACAATACAGCATACTTATTAAAATTATGAAAATTTAAAATATACTAATATCCTAATTAGATTCTAAATAGTCACTTCAATTATTCTTAATTACCCAATAAAGAAAAAAATAGAAAGCACAAATGCACAAATGAAATAAAGAGAAATAACCAGAGAGAGAGAGAGGGAATTAAGAGATTCATAATCTAGTCTGCTCAACTCCATGCACATAAACCCAAGAACTTGGCTGAAATGCATAATTTTCTAGAAAACACTATTTTTGTATTTAAATTACTTAAGTTGATTTATTTATAAAACTGACTCCAGAAGAGAGAAAAAAACTTAATAGTTCAATTACCACAAAAAACTGCACAAATTTATTCAAGAGCTATTGTCCTCAAAAAAAGCACAAGTTCCAGATAGTTTCACAGGATAATTCTGACAAATCTTTCAAGAATGTATCATTCCGAAACTATTTAGACTGCTCCACAGGATACAAAAAGAAACCTTTCCACTTACTTCTACAAAGCAAGCATAACCATACCTAAAACCTCTAGAATTAGCTCAATAAAGAAAGCTACAGACCAGGTTCATAACATAAATCCTAAATAGGATTATTAGCTAACAGAATCACCAACACATTAAACGAAAAATATATCATGACTAGGTCAAGTTTGTTTCAGGACTTCAGGACTGTAGGATGACTTACTCTGACATAATCTAATAACGTAATTGTTATATTGCTAGATCTAAAAGGAAAACCCTACATCATTTCCATCTATGCTAATAAGACATGAAAAAATGCAACATACCTTGTGGATCTTAAAAGCCCTTCATAAAAAGTAATAGATACATAACAGGTACATTTGGTCATACAAGGAAGTATCTATCTCCAGCCAAAAGCCTAAATTAGGTTTAATGGGATATGATCAGAAGCAGTCCTTCTAAAGTCAGGAGCAAATGTACCTCATCAGTCAGGACAGGCTAACTTACGCTGAAGTAACAACAAGCCCTGAACCTCAAGTAGTGTATTTCTCACTCTTAATCTACATCTGCTGAGGCTTGGGCCCTGCTCCACATCCTCCTCACTGCACAACACAGGCTGATGAAGCCTGGTCTTTGTGCTAAAGAAACTCCATACTAGTTCCTACAGACTCAGAAGTGACACATATCATCACAGCATTCCCATTTCACTGGCCACCTTTCAAGTCCCTTGAGCCAAATCCAAATTCAAGTGGGTGGGCAAGTACAATTCCAACATTTACCCAGGAGGAAAAAAAAAAAAGTAGAAAGAAGGAGAAAAAAAGTGGAAATACTGATAAACAGCACCCAAAACCACTATCTCTGTGTAAATTAACTTGCAAACCAGCATGAGGCTTACTGGAAATCTAAAGAGGAAATTCCATGAAAGCCGGGCACATGGCCATGATGTCTGCTGTCACGACAGCCGGGATGCTGTTCTGAGTACACCAACCAATAAGAGACAAGGGGAAAAATCTGGAGGTAAGAGTATCACAGTGCACAGATGCTCTGACTACAGATGCAAGAAAACCAAATGAATACTATTACAAGCAGTGAAAGGATAAAAGCAGATGCCTGAGAACAAAGCCTAACAAAAGATTAGGTAGGACAAAAATACCTATAAATAAACCTAACAACACGCTCCTGAGGCTCGCGTTCTGGTTGTTAGGAAACCACCAAGGAGTTTGAGAGCATGGAGGCCGCGCGCCCTCCCTCGACGGCAGGGAGGTTCGTGGTGGTCGGCGGAGGCATCGCGGGTGTCACCTGTGCTGAGCAGGGAGAAATACAACATGGTGGTTTTGAAGAATCAGAGTGTGATTTAAGAAGATTCTTTCAAGACGCTTAAAGTGAGAGAGAGGTTGTAGCCAGAGGAAAATGATGAAAAAAAATGGCAACCTTTTTTTTTTTTTAAGTAAGTTGGCTGACTGGAAAACTCTGTGGAGGTTCCTCAAAGAGTTAAAAATAGATCTGACCTACGACCCAGCAATTGCACTGCTGGGGATTTACCCCAAAGATACAAATGCAGTGAAATGCCAGGACACCTGCACCCCGATGTTTATAGCAGCAATGGCCACGATAGCCAAACTGTGGAGGAGCCTCGGTGTCCCATCGAAAGATGAATGGATAAAGAAGATGTGGTCTCTGTATACAATGGAATATTACTCAGCCATTAGAAACGACAAATACCCACCATTTGCTTCGACCTGGATGGAACTGGAGGGTATTATGCTGAGTGAAGTAAGTGAATCGGAGAAGGACAAACAGTGTATGTTCTCATTCATTTGGGGAATATAAATTATAGTGAAAGGGAATATAAGGGAAGGGAGAAGAAATGTGTGGGAAATATCAGAAAGGGAGACAGAACATAAAGACTCCTAACTCTGGGAAACGAACTAGGGGTGGTGGAAGAGGAGGAGGGCGGGGGGTGGGGGTGAATGGGTGACGGGCACTGAGGGGGCACTTGACGGGATGAGCACTGGGTGTTATTCTGTATGTTGGTAAATTGAACACCAATAAAAAATTAATTTATTAAAAAAAATAAAAAATAAAAAAAAATAAACCTAACAAGATATACGCAAGATGGATATAAAGAAAACTTAGTATATCATAAAAGTAGCACATCAATTAAAGGGGGAAACAGTGTATTCAATAAATGATATTTTCCCTCAGGGGAAAAATATATAAAGGGAACAAGAAGGGGTGCCTGGGTGGCTCAGTGGGTTGAGTGACTAACTCTAGATTTCAGCTCAGGTCAGGATCTCAGGGTTGTGAACTTGAGTAGGCACTGCACTCAATGTGGCATCAGCTTGAGATTCTCTTTCCTTCTCCCTCTGCCTCTCCCCCGACTTATGCGCACACACTAGCTCACTCAAAAGAAATAAATCTTTAAAATAAAATTAAAAAAAAAAGAACAAGAAAAAACCATGAGGAAATTATTTTATAATCTAGGGAAAAGAAGTCTAACTATGACGCCAAACTGGACGCCATAAAAAACTGATGGTACGATATGTAAAAAACAATTTTAAATCTCTGCATGGCAAAAATCACCTCAAGCAAAGTTAAAAAAACAATAAGCAGGGAAAAATATTTGCAGCTCACATCTCAAAGGGCTCATTTATGAACAGTGCCTACAAACTGCTAAGAAAACAACAAATGATGTAATGGGAGAACTAACAAAGGATATAAACAGATAAAATAACTGATAAAACAAAAATAACCCCAGGATTCCACTTTTCACCTATCAGATTGTCACAAAGAGGTGGTAAAACGTGGGCAAGGTTGTGGGGAAAGGGACGACTCATACACTGCTGGGGAAGGCATCACTTAGTCTAGCTGTCCTGAGAGTCCCCAGGCAACACCTACAAAATAGAGAAGTACACATGTCCTCCGGCCCAGCAAGGAGACTTGCGTGAGTACATCCCACAGACAGTCATGGTGCTGTTGGGTGCAGCAGCATTTGAAAAAGCAAGACACTGGACACAAACTAATGTACACCCACAGCAGATGGGAGAAATTATAGTCCCCTCACCAAGATGGACCACTACAGAGGTACAAGAGAACAGGAACAGTGCATGCGTTGATATACAAGGATCAAGATAAATCGGTGCCAAAACCAAGATGGAGCACAGGGTTCCATCTGCTATGAAAAAAGGGGCAATTGGCTGACAATGTACACGTATTGGCCTGGAAGATCAAACAGACCAAAGGCACTGATGGCCTTTGGGGGGGCAGCTAGGTGGCTGAGGGAGAGGCTGCAGGAAGTGGAAACAGGTAGGGGCCAGATCCTGGAGGGTTTGCAAGCCATGACAAGGAGCTTCTATTTTATCAAAGTGCAAGAGGAAGCTATGGAAGGTTTTAAGCATAAGAGTTATGATCTAACTTGTGTTTTTAAAAAGTTACCCTAGCTGCTGTGTAGAGTATCAGCAAAGAAGAAGGTGTGTCTATTGAAATCACAAATGCAGAAGTAGGTGGAAGTGAGTTAATGCACAAGTAGGTGGAGGTGAGTTAATGTGGCTGAAGCACAAGGCAGTGGCATCTGGTGGGTGGAGTTGTCAAGAGGCAGATGGATCCAAATATATTCTGAAGGTGGAAATAGCCGTACAGAATGGCTGAAGGGGGATCCCTGGGTGGCGCAGTGGTTTAGCGCCTGCCTTTGGCCCAGGGCGCGATCCTGGAGACCCGGGATCGAATCCCACGTCGGGCTCCCGGTGCATGGAGCCTGCTTCTCCCTCTGCCTATGTCTCTGCCTCTCTCTCTCTCTCTCTCTCTGTGTGACTATCATAAAAAAAAAAAAAAAAAAAAAGAATGGCTGAAGGAACATGGCCACTTCACAACTTAGCTGAGTACACGGAGGGGCCATTTACTTCCATGAGAGGGCAAAGAGCAGGCTAAGAATGGGGTGGGAGGGGGAGCACATTGAGCATGAAGGGGAAGATGCCAAAGAGGCTGGTGGATATACGAATCCAGAGCTCTGAGCAAAGGCTGTGCTCAAGACAAAACGTGGGCACCACTACAAAACAGATGGAGTTTAAAGCTGCGGGAATATCTAAAGGCCCTGGGGTGGGGGTGGGGGTGTACCAAGAGACCCCAGACCAAGTGCTGGGGAGGATTAGCTTCAGAAGACAACAGAGGAAGAGGAGCCTGCAAAGGGATGGATAAACCAGCCAGAGAGGTGGAAGGACTTGCATCTGTATGCCAATGATGAGCAGGAGCAAAAGGACCGGCACAAAATAAGGCTACGACGGGGAGGGGGTGACATTAGGGGTGAAGTCCTCCAGAGCAGCAGCAGGGATTCCGCATGCACACTGAAGGGACTGGTACTTGAAAGGGAGGAAACAACAGGAAGGAGAAAGGATGCAGCAGCATTTACCTTTCTAGATACAATGAACAAGTGATCAAACTGGCAAAGCTTGGGGGGGGGGCGGCTTCAGTGTTAGGGATACCCAGTCCCCCCGCCTTTCCGAGGTGGTGAGGAGCAAAGGATAGGAGGATGTCAAAAGGCTTTAGGGGAGTAAGAGTGTATGGCCTTACACTCATTTTCCTGAGGCTGCATTCTCACGCTGACGCTCAAGCCAGACAGGAGAGTCACGGGGATCCTGCACAAACTCTTAGCGAGCAGAAACCAGCAAACGAACACAAAGAGAAAACATCACATCCGACCCCTCCGGTATCTGGGTGCTCTCGGCACTGGCTGAACACAGCAAGACGGGGTGGGAAGAGTCTAGAACTGGGTGGGAGGGAGGAGGGGGGGAGGCAGAAAACTGGAAACTAAGGACACTAGATGGATGCAAACCCCTTGAAGACGTGGACGGTGAGCTCGGCCCACTCCTTCACCGAACCATCTCCCTGGACCACGGCGCTGCGGCCGCACGCACGTACCGTCCTCCTTGGGAACATCCATCTCTGCTTCTCCTGGCTGCCGGAAGGGCCCTCCGAGGTGTCCTCCTTCCACGGGGAGGGCTGTCAGGGAGCCACTGCGGGGAGGACCGGGCCAGTAGGTGAGCAGGTGTCGGGGCCCAGCCCCCCACCACCCCACCCCCAGGTCCGCCGCGCCCGGGTCAAGGCCGGGCGGGGGCACAGGGCGCAGGCGGCTGCGGCCAGGTCACGGAGGGCAGTGGCGGTCGGAGGCCTCGGGAGCTGCAGGCCGGGACCCTCCGCGTCCACCCCCCAGCCCCCCCGGGGCCTCGCGCCCCCAGGCCAGGCGCTCCGGGGGCCCGATCAGCCCTGAACCCCGCGGACAGGCACAACGGAATCCCCCGCGCTCGGGGCAGCCCCGACCGGATGCGCGAGGGAACCCCGCGACCGTCCGCCCGACCTACCGGCGACCCCCAGCCGAGCGACGGCGACACCGGGCGACCCCTCCCCAGCCCCGGGATTTAAATGTGGCGCGGCGGCGCGGCGCCGGCCTCCGATAGGCCGGTTTGAAGGCGCTCCGCGACGTCACCGCGCCCGGTGCATCCTGGGGGCTGCGGGCGGAGCCGCGGGGAGGAGGGGCGCGGCGCGCGTGCGCACTGGCTCCGTGCTCGCTGCTGGGCTGCGCATGCGCAGAGTCAGGCAGGCTCCCGCTGGGTTCCGCGGCGTCGCCCGAGTGTGTCCCGCAGGCTCGGCGTCACGCGCGGAGGGACACGGTTCCGATGCCACCTCTTTATCTGTGAAGCTACAGACTTCATTTCCTAGCTAGGGCATCGATGGGAAGGCCGAGCGACGTCCGTGCACCTGTCTGCTTTGTAAAGCAGCGCGCGCCGCTTGCTGATGCGGGCGGAAGGCGGGGGCCCTGCCCCGGGGAGCGCACGGGGTGACCGGCTGTGTGCCCCTGCAGCAGGGGAAGCCAAGCTGAGTGGTGGCCTGAGCATGGCCAGAGGTGGCACAGAAGCCTGCCCTGGGCTTCAGGGCTGCTGGGGAGCTGGGTGCGTCCTGCGGGCAATTGGGGTGCGTTGGAGGGGTGCGTGGGGTCCTGTGGGGGGGGGGGTCTGCACGGGACAATGCACACGTTGGAGCAAGATCCCTGATCTGAGCGGCACAGAGGACTGACTGGCGAGAGGGTCAATCAGCGGCAGCTTGAGATTGACCTCACTTGAGCCTTAGACTGGGAGCCAGGTATAATACCCACCCCATGGCCTGGGGTAGGGGGGATGAGGGGCGCCGTTCAGGACACAGTGTCCCTAAGCCCTTGCTCTAGGCATCCGGGACTGGTGGTTGTAGGGGGAGGTAGGAAGGAGGAGCCTGGGATGCCCCCATACGGTCTGCTCTGGGAAGGTCTGAACTCCAGAGGGAGAGCACCATTTTCAGAGGATAATGAGCTCTTTATTTGGGGGCAGGTTGGGTGGAGAGTTGTCCAGGGGGCAGTCATCCTGGGCCCAGGACCTATGCCAAGAAGCCTTCCAGGCTGGCGGGCATCTGGACTCCCGTGTCTCTGGTTTCACAGCATCCACACCAGTCACCCCATGTTGTTCTGGCCCTTCTCCACTTTTTATTTTTTTAAAGATTTTATTTATTTATTCGTGAGAGACACAGAGAGAGAGAGGCAGAGACACAGGCAGAGGGAGAGGCAGGCTCCATGCAGGGAGCCCGATGTAGGACTCGATCCCCAGGACTCCAGGATCACGCCCTGAGCTGAAGGCAGACGCTCAACCACTGAGCCACCAGGTGCCCCTCTCCACTTCTGATCCGGCTCCCCATGAGACTGAACCCCCAAAAGGCAAGGTGTGGGTCTCATCACTTGATGTCTCCCAACTTCACCCAGCCCACCGATGGGCCTCAGGCAAGAGTTGAGAGAGTGGGAGCTGGATACTGAAGAGGCAGGAGGTGGGTAGTGGGGCCGGGGGGAGTCTAGCAGCTTGGAAGGAGCCCAGCCTACCCTCTGCTTCCCCTTTGTCTTGTCCTGGCATCACCAACAACCTCTTTTCTATCAAAGGGCTCCCTCTATAGCCTTTGGCTTCCCATGGTATTCCCATGTGCTGGGTCCTTTGGACCCTGCCTTTCCCGCCTGAGTCTGTTCATGGGGTCTCTTCTGAATTCCATTGTCTTTTTTTTTTTTTTTAAGATTTGTCTGTTTTATTTTTTTAAACATTTTTTAAAGGATTTTTATTTATTTATTCATGATAGACATAGAGAGAGGCAGAGACACAGGCAGAGGGAGAAGCAGGCTCCATGCCATGAGCCCGACGTGGGACTTGATCCTGGGACTCCAGGACTGCGCCCTGGGCCAAAGGCAGGCACTAAACCGCTGAGCCACCCGGGGATCCCAAGATTTGTTTGTTTTAAAGAGAGGACACAGGAGCAGGAGGAGGAGCAGGAGAGGGAGAGAATCTCAAGCAGACTCCACGCTGAGCATGGAGCCTGATGCAAGACTCCTCTCACAACCCTAAGATCATGACCCAAGCTAAAACCAAGAGTCGGACACCTACCCACCTGTGCTACCCAGGCACCCCAATGAATGGTCTTTAGCTCAGATTCCTGCTTAACTAGGGAAGAAAGGGGCAGCCCAGGTGGCTCAGCGGTTTAGCGCTGCCTTCAGCTCAGGGCATGATCCTGGAGACTTGGGATGGAGTCCCATGTCAGGCTCCCTGCATGGAGCCCGCTTCTCCCTCTGCCTGTGTCTCTTTCTCTCTCTTTCTCTCTCTCTCTCTCTCTCTCTCTCTCTCTGTGTGTGTCTTTATGAATTAAAAACAACAACAACAAAAAATCTTTAAAAGCTAGGGAAGAAAGGTGGTGCCAAGCAGACCCATGTGCAAATCCCAGCAGCAGGTATCCATCAGAGCCTTTGGGTTGTAAGAAACAAAATCAGCTTCAGGATGGCTTTAGAAAGAGGAGAATTTACTGGTTCGAGGGACCGGGAAGTCCAGGAACGAGGGGCTCGCAGAGGGCACCGGATCAGGTCATCTTCTCCCAGCTGCCTCTCTGGGGTCCTGCTGATCCTCAGGCAGCCTGGCTTTGCTGCGCCCACCAGCCCGGGAGCTCCCAGCTTCCCTCCACTTACCAGGGCCTCTTGAAGACTAGCTGGTTTGGTGCTGCCCGTGCCCAGTCAAGGGTCTGAAGGCCTACGCCTGCCTGACTCAACCATGGGCTTGTTGCAACCCAAGCTGGGGAGTGGGGGTGGGGGGGGGTGGCAATACATGGCCCAGGTCCCCACAGCCCTGTGGATGCCGCTGGGGGGTGAGGGTCCCCAACAGCCACTCCCTGTTCCTCTCCCTGTATCACGTCAGCACATCGGAGGTGCTTGGTATCTGCACCGATGATTAATAGCTTGTTGCTAACTCTCAACAGTCCCTTCATCCGTCTGTCCTATCCCTGCCTGACAGATTCATTTCTTCCTGCCCCCTTGATGCATCCATTAATGAGTTCATTCACCGACATCCACTGACAGGTCCTCAGTGCAGGCTGTGTGCTGGGTGGTGCTGGGGTAGATGCCATCCCTGACCTGAGGAGGTCACAGCAAGCATGGGTGCCAAGTGCTGCCAGGCAGAGGGGGCACCGTTGCCAGCCTGCAGCGGGTGAGGGGAGGGCTTCCCTTTCCTGGTCATGTGTTACTTAGAACCAGGTAAGTTCTAAGGGCACATGGAGGGGACAGCTCAGGATGGGAGAAGCACCCCCTCACACACCCAGAATATGTCCCTAGCTCCTGGGTAGGGACAGCACCTGTCTCAAAATCCTATTGTAATCACCCATTTACCATCCTCACTCCCAGGTTCAAGGAGAAGCCTGCCTCTTGCCCAGGCCTGGCACATGGGAGATGAAAGGTACCACCAGCAATAGTCACAAGAACCAATTAGCTGATTTATTTTAATCTTGGAAATGTGTCTATAATCAATTTGGAGGCATCTGCTGCCCCCTGCCTGAGTCCCTGCCTAATTTCAGCTTTACACTGAAGGAACCTGAGGAGGGCCGGGATCACCCCTCACCAGCACATTCCAGTGAAATCAGCAGCTTGCCCAGGAGTGTCATTGAGGCCAGGTTGAGAAGACGGAGAAATATAAAATTGGCTCAGATCTCGTTAAAGCTACATGGCTCAGTACTTTGGTTTTTGCCACAGCAGGGCAAACCTGAGCTCAATCCACACCCCGCACAAAGTGTGCCAGGTTCGTGCACACACACTCGCATGATTGAAGTCACAGTTGGCATAGGAAACCATAGACCCCATGTCCCTTAATTGGCACCACCAAAGCTCCCCGGGAGCTCGCAGACCTCTCCAGGGACACCAGAGGGCCCCCCACATGCTTCATGGGGGGCAGTGGATGCAGCAGCTGGGGAGCCCAAGGTGAATCTCCACTAGCTGTGACCCTGGACAAGTCACTTGCCTCCCTGTGGGTGCTCTCACCCCAAAGATGGGACAACACATCTAGAATATGATGAGAACAAAAGGAGAGGGTTCATCTCAGGGCAGCCAGGGGGCGTCCCCAAGAGCTGTGTGGAAGACCTCCCCCAGCCAACCCTGCCTTCTAACTCTTGAACACCAGGAGGTGTAAGTCCCCTGGGAAGATATGGTTTGCCTGGCAAGTGGTAAGAGCACTGCGCACGCGGGTTCTAGCTGCTTGACTGTGCACCCTGGCCCTTCATGAGGATTACAAGATGCTGAATCCTGTGTCGGGTTGATTTGGGTCTCCACGTCCTGTAACACCGCTGGTTACAGGCTTTCTGCTTAAATTACTCTTAAATTAAGTTCTGCAAATGATTCAACAGACCTAACATGCCCTAGCTGCTTCTACCCCTGGGAGTCGGGGGCAGCGGATGGGACTCTGGGGAGGGGGCCCCGGCCCAGCTCACTGCAGGAGGTGGACAGCAGCAGCCTTTCGGATGAGCCGCTGGGTCAGGGGTGAGCCAGGCTTCAAGGCATCACGCTCCATCAGGAGGCTCCTGTGGAAACAGGGACAGAGTCTGTCGTGGAACCCCTAGAAAGAGGGTGGTCCGCTGGTCCCTGGGCCCCAAGGCAGGACAGGCAACTCGGGCTGGGGCTGAGATGGGCAGAGGGAGGACAGGAGGGACACAGCCCAGCAGCAGGAGACCTGGGCTTGGAGGGGGGACCAGGGAGACGGTGCACTGGGGGGCCAGGAATGGGGCGGTTGAGGATGAGAAGGCAGGGACCCCAGTGCAACACTGGGACGCCCAGTGTTTGGAGAACATGTCAACACTCTCCAAGACACACAGCTGGGTGAGCACATAACTATGGCCTCATCTGCCTCGGGAAGTTGGGGGTGGGGGAGCGTCCTCCCATCAGACAAGAGGGCAGAGCCTTTCTGTGGGGGTGGGGGGTGGAGGGGAAGCCACACCTGGGCTAACTCCAAAGGCAAGTGGCAGGAGACAAGGTATGGAGAAACCCAAGTTTAAACAAAGCAACTATTGTTTAAGGCAAAGACCCTAAACAATTGATAACAGTGATTCTGTGGTGTGAGGGTGGGGGTTAAAGAGCTAGGCCACACTTGGGGTGGGGACACCATGGGGGGTGCAGGGTTTCCACCTTGGAGGGGAGGGGAGTGAGCTTCCTGTCAATGACAGGAGGGCACCTGGAAGCATGCCTGTCACCCTGACAGCAGCAGGTTCTCCGGGGTTAGCATCTGCTCTAGGCCCCCTGCACGGCTTGTCCCCCCATGGGCCGACCCCCTGCTGCACAGCACCCTCCGCCCAGCTTGGAGGGTATCCTCCACCCACCCATGGCATGCCCCACCCTGCGCCTGCCCTGGCTTCCCGGCTCCCCAGCTCCTGCCCTCCACCTGCCTCTCTGTCCAAAGGGCTCACCTTCCTGACAACCTGAGATGCCAACTGGCACCCACACTCTGGCCTGGAGCTCTCCAAGCGATGTGACCACTAAAGAAAGGTGTGCGGCTTCGGTGTGTGGCCGTGGAGGGGCGAACGGTGAGGGGCGTGTGTCCAAGATGCTTCAGAGTTTTAACCAACTCTAGAGCATCCAGAGTGCACACGTCTCATTAGTGCTGAGAACACCTGCACTGCTTGGTCTGCCAATGCTGCTGGGGCGGCTGGGTCTCCCCAGCGCGGACCACCTGAGCCTGCGCTTAGACCCTGGGGCTTTCCGCTTGCCCTCAAGGGCTCAGCTAAGGGCAACCCTGGACTTAGACCTGCACCTTCACTGGGTCTCCCAATACCTCTTCTACCCACCAGGCACCCCACAGCCCCTTCCCCCTTTATTGTTGCTGTTCCAATGGGGTGCAGGGGACCCATGAGGAGGGGTCACGTCTCACCCCAGGAGCTGGACATGCAGGACAAGGTGAGCTGGGGTGTGGGAGCTCTCAGGCTGCTGGTGAGGGCTGGGCTTTGCAGAACTTGCTTCTTGGGGTTCCCCTGCCCCAACATCCCTAACCCTCCAGCCCCTCCTCCTAACCAGACCACCAGGCCTGGTAAAATCTGCTGGTTTGGGGGCCTGCTCTCAACTGTCTCTTCATCAGGGCACCCTTCCTCCCTGACTGCCAACCAGCTCAGCCTCCACCACAGCCTCCAGAGCAACCTGCCCTGCCCCACCCCCATGGCAACTTGACGTGTGTGTGTGTGTGTGTGTGTGTGTGTGTGTGTGTATGCGTGCGCGTGTGTGTAAGAGATTGCTGCTACGGTTCCCACATGAGAGGTAAGCTCCACATGCCAGGCCCTGGGTCTGCCTGCCGCACCCCACCCCCCACTCCTGGAGCCCAGCCCACCCCATGAGAAAGGGTGTCTCCAGCAGAGGGTGCGGCACGTGTAAAGGCCCAGGCCTCTGGAAGAGCAGGATGGGTTGGGTCCCGATAGCTCAGCATGGCTAGACTGAGGGGACGGCTGGGGGGAGGCGGGGCAAGGGGACAGGCCTGGGGGTGGGATGGATCCCTCTGGTCAAGCTGAGCGTGTGAACAGGGAAGACCAAGCACCCCACAGCCTCACGGCCTCAAAGGTGGGAACCTCCGCGCATGCTGGGAGCCCGTGGGGGGGACCCCCGCGTGAGAGGCAGCTGTGCTCAGAGATGTCCCCGCACGCAGCGTGGATATGAGGGAGCAACTCACCGCGCCACGTTCCTGTGGACGCCAGAAGTGCATTTTAAGGCTGCCTGGATCAGCAGCTGGTTGAAGACGTCTCTCTGAAAGGTCGGGCAGGCGGGTTAGGCCCCGGTAACGTGGGACGAGGGATGGGAGCCCCCATGCCGCCGTGGGCAGGCCTGTCCTCGGGGACCACCATCCCGGGAGTGTGCACGACGACACCCCCACACGAGAGCGCCCACCCCAGGAGAGGCTGCTGGAGCCCAGCCTTCGGGAGGCTCACCTGGGCTTTGCTGCCTCCAATCTGCACGATCTGGTAGCGGATGGGCAGGAGCAGCTCCACGACACGGTCGGGGTTCCCCTTCTCAGCCTCCACCAGGGCCTGGCACAGGGGCAGCCCCACGTCACGGGCCAGGAGGTGCTGGCAGTTTTCCCCGGGGGACCTGCCAGCCCGAGAAGGTGCCCTTGGTTACCTGGGGTGCCTCACTGCCTCCCTTCCTGACCCTGGCGTCCCGAGGGATGGGGCCGCTCCTCCTCAGCCTGGCATCCCTGGCTCTGTGCCCAACACACGGCAGGTGCTCTGGGCAGGGAGCCCACGAAGGAGCAGCACCCAGGGGTCTCTTGACCGCGGCTTGAATGACCCTGTCGGCGGGGCTGAGCTCTGCTGTTCACCTGGCCTCAGGCAGGCCCTCCAACATCTGGCCTCAGTTTGCTCATTTGGAAAGTGTGGGTGACGGTGCCAACGTCACAGGGTTGTCAGGAGGACCGCACACAACGTGGGCAAAGGCCCGGTGGTGGAGTTGGCACCCATGCTGGGGCAAATGGCTATCTCTGCTGGCCTGCAGGTGGCGCCTGAGCCGGGTCATGGGGACTGCGGGCGTGCGGTGGCACCTGTTCCAAGCCTGTCTTAAAAGCACAGGTCAAATACTCGAGGGCTCGGTGGGCTCCTCGGGCCTCCCCTGCAGTGACATGACTGCCGTCTAACCGTGGACACCTCACCTGAGCTGCCTTCCCAACCGAGGCCCACAGCTCCTGCAGCACAGCTCCGGGAGGCAGGGTGGGGCAGGCAGTGGCGGTGGCCAGCTGAAGCATGGCCCCAGGACAGGACACCAGGGCTCATGGCTCCCACGGCTCCAGCATGGGAGCCCTCCAGGTGGGAGTCGAGGCGTGGCTGCATCCCTGGTGGCCCATGCCTCAGAGGACTTGCTTCCCTGGCCTCCCTCTGTGTTCAAAACTGGCTCCCACCAATGCCGGGAACTGTGCCAGGGAGGTGTGTCACCATGACCCTGCACCTCACTCTCTTGCCAATCTGTCTCAGCAGGCACTGTCCCCAGTTTTCAGATGAGAAGACTGAGGCTCAGGGCAGAGAAGCACTCTGTCCAGGATCTCAGATGGTAAGCAGCGGGCCTTTCTGGCTCCAGGCCCTCACCGTGCCCCTGTGAGAGGCTGCACCCAGGACATTGAGGCTCCCACCCTCCAGCGGGGGGATGGAGAGGCAACTCTGTCTCTTAGGGGAACAACGACTGTGCCCTTGTGGGATATATCCAGCTGGGAGCACACACCTGTGGGTGCATGTAACGCAGCAGACATCCCCATGGGTGTGCTCACCAGTGGGGCCTCCACCCCCAGCCTCCCTGGCCGGTAGGGGCCGGGACTGAGCAGACCTCAGCATGCCCCCAGCACCCTGTTGCCCTCCCAGCAGAGCCCTGGCCCCTCTGCGTACTCGCTGGCATCCTGCAGGGTGCTCAGAAGCTCCTGTGTGGTCTGGGTGTCCCCAGCTCCCAGGGAGGCCATCAGGAAGTGTGCATCGTTGAACAGCAGGATGTGGTCACGGCTGTGCTTCTGGGTCACGGGCAGGATGTCCTGCCACCGCTCACCCACGGACACTCCTGAGGACAAGGGGAAGAAACCCATAGGTCTGGTCTCCTGGGTGACCGTGGCCTGCACACGGGCCTCCCGTTTTCCCCACACCCCACAGCGGCCCTCGTGTTCCAGGAGAGGAAGCAGGTGGGTGAGCGGGGCTGGCGAGTGGCCTCTGGCCTTACACTGACACCTCTGGGCCCAGCTTATGTTAACTTTGTCTGATTATAAAAGCAATAGATTCATATGTAGAAAACAAACAAAAAACAAGTGAAGGACATTGAAGTTTCTGGCCCCTTTGGACAAACCCCAAAACCATTTTTAAAATTCTTCCCGTGATTACCGTTGGCATGGCACCTGACACATAATAGGCGCTCGATAACATCCCTGGAGTTAATAAATAATTCTCTCACATTTCTGTCTCGACTTCTCAGCTCCTCAGTACCTGCCCTCCCCCTCCTGAGTCTTCGAAGTCATTACCTCCATCCTACTTCTCGGGGGGCACCTCCCACGGTAGAGACATTGCCCTTGACATCGGACAGGTCTCTGGAGTCTCCACTCTGGATGGTGAGGGAGCGAGTGGCCTCTCCCTTCCATCCGCGTGCCCCTGGCACCACCACTGTGCCTCCCAGCCTCTCCTGACACGAGTGCGGAGGTGTGAGGCCTCGGGGTCCCTCACAGTTCCAGGTGGCCTCACACTCTGCCTCTGCAGGTGGAGGGTTCACTGGGTCGTAGGGCAAAGGGACTCCACCTTCTTTCCTTGACAAACAGGCTGCCTTCTGGCTGAGCTCAGCCCTACGGCCCAGAGGCAGAAGGGAGCCCGCCCAGACCTGCTCCCGGAGGCTCCCGCAGACCTGGATGACAGCCAGACCCTTTACCCTGCCTTTCCCACACGTGGGCTCCAGCTGCCCGCCTCTCATCCTTGACCACACCAACCCTGCTCTTTGGTCACTCATCCCGTAACTGGCCGCTGGTTTCCGTGTCCTGGGAGCACTGGACAGGCTGTTCTCTGCACATACCATCCTTTCCCGCCTCTGCCTCGCAGAACCCTACACATGCTCCCATGTCTCACATTTCACCCCCTTAGGAAGCCTTCCTGGAACCCTCTGGAAACAGCTTGCCCCGCCCAGGCCTCATCCCCACACTGTCCCACTGGCGCAGGCCCTAAAGTGAACACAGGTTTGGCTCCATTGGGCCTGAGGGAGAGCAGAGAAGCTTCTGGCACCCGGGCTGCTGGCTGGAAACACCAGAGCTGTGGTCAACCTTATCCAGGCTGCCTGAAGAGCCAGTGGTGACAATGTTGAGAAACCTCTCTCTGAAATCCCAGGGGGTTGAGAAACTGTCACTTCTCTGATTCTAGGAAAAGAAGCAGCACCCAGAGATAGATGGTCAGCAGCAACCTGCACCCTGCAGGTCTGGTGCGTAGGCGGCGGGAATGGCCTGGATTCTGAGCATGCCCGCCCAGAGGTGATGGGAAGTGGGAGAAAGGGGAGTGGTGGCTTCAGGCTGGTGGGGAGGCAGCACAGAGCTGGTACCCAAGGCCACGGACAGACAGGCCACTCGGGCCTGCAGCAGGACCTGGAGCTCTTGCCGGGCTTTGGGCCCAGGCCAGAGCCCCTTCCCCTGGTTCTGCGGCCAAGGAGCCCGAGGGGGATGCACAGATCAGCTACCTTCCATCTGCAGCCGGTACAGCATGGAGCAGCTGTCCACCACATCCAGCATGGTTCCGCTGGCCTTCAAGCTGGGGAGGACCTGGGAGACAAGGGTGGGCAGGCAGGAGAGGGCCCACAGAGATGAGCCAGTGCAGGGCCTGCACAGAGCCCGGCCTCAGCACACAGGGTCCATCGCCATCCCCCCTTCACCTCAACTAGCAGGACCATCCCATCGCCCAGGGCTTGGGCCACTCCAGGCGCCAGACCCGGCATCTGTCACCTGCCGACCTGGGCCTCAGATCACGCTGGTGGGAGGCCGTGTCTCCTGCTCCTGGTTCAGTGTTCAGCTGGCCTGTCCCTCGTGGCACTTGGGGAGCCACCCTCCTTTGTCACCCCACAATCCTAACACAACTCCAAGGGAGGACTCAACCGAAACTTTACTGGGTGCACCCTTGGATTTAGTACCCAGGCCCCAAGCATTGTTGTGACCCTGGTCTTCTATTATAATAGCATGCATGGTGGTTCCCAGGAGCTGTGAGTCAGGCTTCTTTTTTCCTTTTTAAAGATTTTATTTATTTATTCATGAGAGACACAGAGAGAGAGAGAGGCAGAGACACAGGCAGAGGGAGAAGCAGGCTCCCTGCAGGGAGCCCGATGTGGGACTCAATCCAGGGTCTCCAGGATCACACCCTGGGCTGAAGGTAGGTGCTAAACCACTGAGCCACCCAGGCATCCTGGCTTCTTTTTTCTTAAAAGCTGCCTAGGGATCCCTCTGCCTGTGTCTCTGCCTCTGCCTCTCTCTCTGTGTGTCTCTCGTGAATAAATAAAATCTTAAAAAAAAAAAAAAAACCTGCTTGGGGTGGAGGAGGGGGAATGGGAGTCATGCTTGGAGGGCATGGAGCTGCAGTCTTTTCCGGAGACAGACGGTGGTGACGGTGATTGGCCTCCCGCACCATAGAACCGTACTCTCAAAAGTGATCACAGTGCAAATTCTGTGTGTATTTTACTAAAATAAAAAAATTCCTGTGGGCACATCAGTAATTCTACCAAAGAGAAGCCATCCAAGATGACTAGAGTAGGGCGCCTAGGTGGCTCAGGGTTAAGCATCTGCCTTCAGCTCAGGTCATGATCCTGGGGTCCTGGGTCCTGGGATTGAATTCGGCTTGGGACTTCCTGCTCCCTGGGGAGTCTGCTTCTCCATCTCTCCCCCCCCCCCCCAGCTTATGCATTCTCTCTCTCAAATAAATAAATAAAATCTTTAAAAAATAATAAAATAAAACAAAATGACTAGGGGTATGTCCGGGATTTCAGAAAGGACCAGCTTAGATGTGTCCCCTACCAGCACCCATGGCGAACAGAGTCACTGGGTGTCTTCACCCCGTCCCGGTTACAGCAACCACTCAGGGCAAGAATGAACCCCACGAGGTCTTACACAAGAAGTGAGCTCTTGCTACAGCTGTTGTTTCTGGCTGAGATGATACTAATGGCTCAAATATCTGCTAGACACTAAAAGGCAAATTTTGCAATCAAATTCAGTGCAAACGTAGACTTACATGGTTATCGTAAATGGTCAAGGCGGCCTCGTATTCGCCCTGGAAAAAATCAAGTTCCCATGATGAACATGTGGCTGAGGTCCAACAGGATTGAGAAATGAGCCGAAAAGCCAATCCCCACCCTGCCCCCAACCCCAGCACCCTCCACGGGGGATGCACAGTGCCACCTGAGGGTCTTAGGATGGCCGAGCAGAACCACCTGTGCTTGGGCTCCGGGCCCCCCAACATGGGAGGCAGTGCCCGCCTCTGCCACCAAGGGGACGGTTTCTGTGGAAGCATTAATTTCCCCGTCGTGCTTATCAAACTGTTAGAAGCTTTCTCACGTAGTTCTTCTAGTCTTTTCCCTCCCTTTCTTTTCTTTACTGTTTAGTGCGGGCCACTGCTTCCCTCCAGACACTGCAGGCCCTCACCTTCCAAGCATCTCTCCTTGGACTTTTAGGGAGCATGTAGGTTTTCTCTATGATAAGCGCCACTGAAGCAGCTCCCTCATAAATGGGACCCAGTGGCAGAAGCAGTGAGGTCAAGGGTGCCCCTCCCCACCCCTGCTCCCACTGGGACAAAGCCTTTGGAGGGTCTCATGGCTCCTTCAGGTACAATCTGGGGTGGAGGGGGGCTAGCTGTTCACTCCAGCAGCAGAGAACACTCAGCCTAAGTTGTCTCCATAGATGACATACAAGACACATGATGTCCATGTACAGACAGTGAAAAATGCCTAACGTAGCTTAAGCCTGAAAAGCTATTTGAAAACATTAATGTTCTATCACATCCAAGTGCTATTCAAATGTGCGAACACAAAATATAATCCCCAGGACCCAGTAAAACGTAGAAAGATAGTTATTTCTCTGACATATTTATAGGATAAGACAGCTGGCCGTCTCACCTTTTCAATCAGATACAGAGCCCAGTGCCAATAATTATGACAAGCAAGCATATCAGAGTCCTGGGGAAAGAACAAGAGAATTAGAGAAAAATCTGACCGCCTGTGGGGGAAAACAGTTCCTGGGGGTGGTTTTGTGGCCCCTCTGTGAGGGCAGGAAACATTCCCCGGGCCAGCTCTGGGGGACGGTGCCTCGTGTGCCTGCATTACCAGGGAGTCTGAGACCAGGGGAGGCCGGTGATACATTAGCCCCGCAGCCGGAGCCGACACAGAGGCTCCCCTGCTCCCTGCTCCATGGGCTTCGACCCCCGTTATTCGTGGAGTAGAGAAAATGGGTGATCAATCCATCCCAGAAACAGGTGTGGAGGCCCACTGGGTGTCCACGTCCCAGTAAAGCCATGAGGATCAACGAGCCTAGGGCTAGACTCCTGCAAGTAAGGGGCGGGGGGCAAATCTGACATCTGGACAGTTACTACCGGCACGCTTAGGCCCCCTCCTTCTATGAGGCTACTGCAGAAGCTTCCTCCTCTGCCTGGACACTACCTTCCGTTCCTGGAAAGAATGACTGGCAATACTTCCTCCGTGGCCCGCATTCACCTTCCACCCATGCTTGAGGACACCCAGATGCCTGCGTCTCCTCTTCCTCACGGGCCCCAGCAGGCCTTGGCGTCTTTGCTCAATCTGGTCCTGGGCTGGGATGCCCTCCATCTCCCCCATCCCTCACCTGGCAAACCCCTACATCCTTCAATACTCAGCTCAGGGGTTGCCTCCTTCAGGAAGCCTTCCCTGACCACACCCCCCTCAAGTCCAATGGGGTTTGATGTCTCCTGTGAGTTCCCACATCCCTGAGAGTGGCTCTAGCACGGTGTGTTTCACAGTGCTCTGGGGAGCGGCTCACTCCACTGGACCGGGCCTTTTGAGGACAAAGAAGTCGGGGGGGGGGGGGACTCTCGGCGGGGTCTGCAGGGTGGGATCTTGACTGACCTCCAGGATGGGGCAGGAGGAGGAGGAAAAGAAGCCCAGGCCACACCATCTACCCCAGGGTTCTCCTGCCAGCCCGAGGCTGCCCAGAGCTGTGGCAGGGGACAGATGCAGACGCCAGGAGCCTGACACCCCTCGGGAGGTGAGCCGGCCAGCCTGGGTCTCTCATTTCACACACGTCTAGAACCAACAGCAATGGGAACTCATCTGGGGCCAAGGGCTTCACAGTCATTGAAAGTGGACCAATGAGGAACCAAGGCTCAGAGGGACCACTTCTTGCCCCAGCGTCCAGCCCGGCCTCCAGCACCCAGTAAAGTCGCAGCATCTGGGGAAGGGACATGAATGGAATGCCCCAGAAGGCCCTGGCCAGGCATTCCCTGGCCTCCCCCAGATCTGCCCGGGCAAGCCCCTGGCCCTCTGGCAGCATGGTAGGGCCACGTGGTTGCTCCTCCAACCCCAGACCCAACACTCTGGCAAGAACTAGGAGCATCTGCCTCAGGGTGGGGGGGCTGAGGGCAGGGTTTCACCCCACTGCCCCCGCCCCAAGCTCTGGCTCAGGTTGCCCCCATGCCTCTCCCATCCCCAGGGTTCATGGGTCCTCACAACAATCTGTGTGTGAACCTCACAGGATCACAGTTCTCACACCTGTTCACCTGCTCTACCTAATTCCACTCCCACTTCCCACTGGGATGTCCTAGGCCAGGGAGCAGCTCAGAGGAACGCAGGAGCTGTGCCAGTCCCCTGCTCCCTGCCTGATTCCTGGTCTCTTTATGGTTCCCTCAGGCACAGAGCACCTGCTGCTCGGTGCCAGGTGGAGACTCAGCGCCTTGGCCAGCGGGACCTTGGGAAGCCCACCACGGCACAGACTAGGGCGGGGCAGCAGACCACACCTGGACAGGTGGCTAGGCTGTGTGCCCTAGGACAAGCGATGCACACAGAGGAAGGGGTAGCCACCAGAGCCGCTCCCCAGGAGTTGCACCCTGAGCCAGCTGACTGGTGGGGGCAAGAGGGACAGCTCAGGGACCATATGGTTCTCACCGGTGCCCGGACTCTTGAGCCCCCAGTAATTTTCTGATCTGTTTCTTTACACCAAATGCCGCCAACCCAAAACCTACTGTATAATCAACTGCAAAACACTGGCAGGGGCACCTGGGTGGCTCAGTGTCTGCCTTCAACTCAGGTCATGGTCCTGCATCAGGGAGCCTGCTTCTCCCTCTGCCTGTGTCTCTGCCTCTCTATGTCTTTCATGAGTAAATAAATAAAATATTAAAAACAAAAAAAAAAGCTGGCAGGTTTGGGGGAGCAATGTGGCTCCCAGGGGACTGTGGCTTGACAGAGGCTCCTCTAAGCAGAACACAAGTTTGCCCAAAACTAAGCGGCACCCTGGAACCCCCATCCATAAAGCCTGGGCTTAACTCAAGGGGATGGATGGGATCTTCCAGGCCCGTCGACAAGAATCATACCTTCCAGTGGGTTTCTGAGCGCTGCATAAACTCCAACCCATCCTTGATTTCTGCTTTCATCTCGTGAATATGGGCAATGGTGTGCACCGACCATGCGTCCGTGGGGTTAATAGACAAAGCCTACAAGGGGAGGGGGTGGGAGATGATTGGAGATAATGTGGATTAGTCAGGCTGCCCAGCGACGGGTCATCTCCAAGTCACGCAGGGACGAGACGACGGGCCGGAGCTGGATGGGCGAGCATGGGGCGGGTGCAGGTGTGGGGACTGTGCTCTGCCTCAAAACAATAACGACCCCAAAGTCCAGCCGTGCTGACCATCTACACAAGGCTACTGGGGAGGAGACCCCTGCCCATTTCAAAGGTGAGGGACTGAGCTCAGGGAGGCTAAATGACTCGCTCAAGAGCCCTCAAAGCTGGCTCTTTCCTAAGCCAGGGCTCATCCTCTGGGCCTCATCCACGGCCTCCAGCCCACAGCTGAGCCACCTGCAACACGCCAACTAGCCTCTCTGGGCCTTCCTTCCGGGGCCGCTGTGGAGGTGAAGTGGACAAGATACGTACGAATGCTGAGCAGACTGCCAAGTGCTCTGCGGGCTTCTGGCTGCCCCCACGGACGACCACGCATCCATGAATGGCCTTCTGGGCTCGTTCTGATGTTATTACTATTAATCACATGCCCAGTGAGCTTGACAGTGACCGGCAAAGCAGGCGGGACACATGTAGGATTCCTACCGCATTGTAGCTTTCTCCTTCTCATCCCTCATATGCAGCTCATGTTTACTGGGCCCCTCCTAAGTGCCAGGACAGAGCAGTTGAGGCTCCAAGTAGCCCATGACCAATCCACATGGGCCCAGGTCCCCCACACCAGGCCACAGCCTCCCTCAGCCCCACTGTCCCAGTACCCCAAGCCTTTCCCAGAGGCAAGGTCCCTGGCCTGGCAGGGACCCCCTGCTGTGGGGTTTATGCTGACCTGTTGTCCCCAGCAAGCCCTGCGACTCTGCTCCCACCCACTGCTTACACGGGCCTGCCCAGTCCACATGGAGACGCTCTAGGAAAGACCGTGTTCTGTGGGATGATGAGCACCTGCAGAGCCCTGCAGGACCAGGACACTCAGGGAGACTGCAGGAGCACAGCTGAACAGGCCCAGGGAGGGGACACCCTGAGAAGGCCCAGGAGGGGACATCTACCAGGTGAGCTGCTCTCATGCAGGGCGGAGGTTAGGGCTGCAGCCCTGGGCAAAGAGCAGCCCCCACCTACTCCCCAGATGAAGGCCCCACCCTCTGTGAAAGGCTCCTGACCAGCTTCCTCCCAAGTCTCCCTGGATCAGAGTCACGAGACACAGTGGGACCCCCCAGCCTTTGCCCCCAGGGACTCCCCCGCCCCCCTCCACCCTAAGCCTCAGCCTATCCAGTGACTCCAAGTTTCAGGAGTGCTGAGGCAGTGCTTCCCCTGCCAGCTACCCTTTGCTCTTCCTGCCCCTGGGGTTTGGTTTGCAGACACTAAGCCCACACCACGCCTGCATCACCTCCCTGAGGCCTCTCCAGACTCCAGCGGGGCTGGGTGCAGAGCACCCACGCTGTCCAGGAGGCCTGGCAGTCACTGTCACAGCCACATGGAGCCCAGTAAACCATGAAGCATCCTCCTGCACTCAAGCCTGGGCTCCATCTCCATAACCAGAACAGATTTCAGAAAACTCATGGCCCCCTGGGCCCTCAAAGGGGCAGGGGTCCTGGGGGCCAGCTGGGGCAATGTCTCAGGGAGGAGCACTGGCTGGGATGCTGGGAAGCCAGGTCTGGTCCAGGCAGCCTCAGGGATGGTGGGGTGGTCAGGCGGTCCGGGTATGCACCTGCTCTGCCCTCCCCGAGCCCTGTGGACTTGAGCAGAACTCCAGCCTGGGCCTCCCTCTGAGCCGTGACCCCCTTGTCAGGACAATGGGAGATTAGTGCCTCGTGGTACAGGGGATGAGCAGATGAGAGCGGGTGTATATCAGGTGCCAACACGGAGCCAGGCACCCCCGTGTTCCTGACAGTCCCTCCCCTGGTCTCAGTTTCCACTCCTGTCGGGGAGGACTGAGGACAGGGACTCCAAAGGCCACAGAAGACACCCTGTGCCCCCATCCACTGCTGCGGCTTACCGCTTGGTCCTGGGCCCACGATGCACCTCAGTACCAGCCAGCGTACCAGGCGAGCATGGCGCAAGGGCCTGGGCCGACGGGAAGTACTTGGTGAAACCACACTCCTCTGCTCCCTTCACCCTCCCTCCCTCTGGAAGGAGGCAGAGGTCCAGAGAAGGGCTGGCTGGCAGGAGCCCAACCCCAGGTCAGGGCCCACCTGGAAGCAACCTTTGTTGGCAATCACGGGGCAGCTCCCCGAAGCTCTGAACTGAGACAAACAGAGCTGGGGGAGCCTGGAGCTGCCTCCCGTGGAGCCCCTGAGGGTGAGGTGAACACAGCCTCCCTGGGTCTCACTCCCCTTCCTGGCCGTGGAGGCAGTTTGCAGAGCCAGCCTGGAGGGGCGGCCGCTCTCGCTGGTAAGGAGAGTCTTCCCCAGCATCCCCGTGTGTGCTCTGCCCCCCACCGACTCCCCTCCCTGAGGGGTCAGCACCCGGGTTAGGGCCCACTGACCTCTTTGGCAAGCTTCTCTGCCTTATCGTAGAAGTTGGTTTCCATTAATCCAAAAGAATAGATGCCTTTCACGTAGCTAGAAAGAGAAAAAAAGTCTTCAGGAAAGTGGACTGTTCAACCCTCAGTATGGGCTGAAATTGTGTCCCCCCAAATGATGCTTGAACACATGCCCTAACTTGGAATTAGGGTGTTTGCAGATGTGGTCGAGATGAGGGTGAGCCCTAAATCCAATGACCGGTGTCCTTACAAGAGAAAGGAGAGGAGGGCTTGGACACACACACACACACACACACACACACACACACACACACACACGGGATGGAGCCACACGACCCAGCAGCTGGATGCTTCTGACCAGTGAGGCCCATTTTGACCATCATCATCTGCACAATCATCCAAACCCCAAACCCTGTCTCTATAGCAAGCCCTCTGCAAGTCACACCCTACCCCCTAAGATGTCAACACACCGCCTCCACTGGGGATGCCAAGGGCCCCCTCCTTCCTGTCCGGCTGGTGGTACCCACCTAGAGGCGCAGCCCAGGCCACCTCCCTGGGAAGCCACAGTGAGCACAGGCAGGCGGTGGCTTCTCTGCGGGCAGCACTGTGCACGCCCCCGGCCCAGCCTGGCCTGCCTCACTGGACAGGTCCCCCCCAGACCCCAGCTCCTAGAGGCCAGGACCCCGTCTGTCCAGCTCACTGTTGGCCCAGCCCAGGGTGAGCCTAAAGACACTCCACTGAATAAATGCACACTACCATTTCCCATCTTCCCATCTGCGATCCCTGGCACAGAGTGCCAGGGTGAAAGAGGCATTCTTTCCTGGGGTTTTGCGGCATTGTGGGAAAGCAAGATAGAGCAAGAGAGTTCCTATTTGTGATTCAGACATTATCTTTACAACCATGTATACAAAGTCTAGCTCTCGTTATTCACAGAAGCGCACTGGCTTCCAGACTTTGCTGTCAAATATTTATTTCTTTTAAATATTTCAATATTTCTTTAAATATTTATTGGAGTCATTTAACCTTCAGCATTTACACACGTATGGAATGCTCATGGTGTGCCCGGGATTGTTAGGCTTTGATGATGGTTAATCTCATGTATCAACTTGCCTGGGCTATAGTATCCAGTTGTTTGGTCAGACACCACCTGGAGGCTTTCATGAAGGTATTTTGTGAATGTGATTAACATTTAAATCTGTAGACTTTGGGTAAAGCACATTACCCTCCATGATATGGTGGGCCTCATCTAATCAGTTGAAGACTTAACAGAAAGGAGTGAGGTCCCCAGAAGAGGGAAATCTGCCTCCAGATCGCAACACAGAAAGCCTGCCTGACTCCCCAGACTGCTGGCCTGGCCTGTGGATTTCAGACTTCCTTGCCAGTCCCAGTAACTTCATGAGCCAATTCCTTAAAATCAATCCATCTCCCCCGACATATATGTAAATGATACAGCCACAGATATTGATACCCTCTTGGTCCTGTGTCTGTAAAAAACCCTGACTAATACAGCTCTCCAATCCACGAGTCCCGCTGACCTTCACAGCCTTCCTGTGATTAAGAGGAATGGAGGCCATTCTGTGTGGGGGTCACTCAGATACTCCGGGCCTCTCTCTCTTCCTGAGCATACAGCAGAGATGCACTTCCTGGCCTCCTGTGGGTGGGTGACCAGCTCTGACCAATAACTTGGGAGTGGCAGAGTGTCCCTTCCTCCCTGAGGCTTGCCACTGTGAGTCCCCCCGGAGTCTTCTCTCTTTCAGTGACCTGCTTGATCATCTGGGACCCTGATGTAGGAGGGAGACAATGACAGGGGTGCAGAGCCCTCAACTCTCCCATGATGGGCGTGGAGTATATGTGAGAAATGAGCCTTTGGAGAATCAGAGCTAGAGGATGTTTGTTACTGTGGCAATAACTACCCTGCACTGACTAATACACATGGTACTGCCTCATTCACAGGATGGGATGGGATAAGAGCAAAGAAAAAGATCTTTTCACCTTCTAGAACTAGGAGAATAGCCACAGTAGACTCACTATTTTTAGGGCAGGGCTAGGACAGATACCATGAAGAAGAGAGAGAACAAGAAAGAAACGAGGTGATCTCCAACTGGTACGTACCTGCTCAGAGGGATGCTGGGTGTCCAGAAGGGATAAATTCGAGCCACAGAATCTCGCATCTGTTCCTGGTAGCCCAGGTAAAAATAAGCATCGTGGGAAAATTTTAGGGCTAACATGTCTGTTGGGTGGTCCCAGAGGATCTGTTCCCATAGTTCACAGGCTCCAGGAAAGTTTCTGAAAGCAAAGGGATTTATCAGGAACACTGGACATGTAGTTCATCCACATGGGGTGTGCAAAAGGCATCGTTTCTTGCCAGAGTCTGAACTGGTTAAATATATATATATATATATTTATATACACACACACACATAGAGAGTCGGGGGAGAGAAGAGGAGACCGAGAGTGATAGAAGGGGAGGCATGCCTGGGTGGCTCAGTCGGTAAAGCAGTGTCTGCCTTCTGCTCAGCTCATGACCCCAGTGTCCTGGGATCAAGTTCCGCATCAGGCTCCCTGCTCGGGGGGAGTCGGCTTCTCTCTCTCCCTCTGCCTCTCCTCACTGCTTGTGTGTGTTCGTGTGTGTGTGTGTGTGCACATGTGCACACTCGTGTGTATGTCTGCGTGTGTGCACTCTCAAATAAATAAATGAAATCTTTTTTATGAATTAAAATAATTTGGGGGTCCCTGGGTGGCTCAGCAGTTTAGCGCCTGCCTTTGGCCCAGGGCGTGATCCTGGAGTCCCAGGATCGAGTCCCATGTCGGGCTCCCGGCATGGAGCCTGCCTCTCCCTCTCCCTCTGCCTGTGTCTCTGCCTCTCTCTATGTCTATCATAAATAAATAAAATCTTTAAAAAAAAAGAATTAAAATAATTTAAACAAAGAAAGGGAGAGAGGAAGAGAGCATATCTTACACACAGCCACACACAAAAGCTTCTGTGTTACACTGTGGCTCAGAAAATTGGAAAACCAGTGGGGAAGTTTTACTGCGGAATTCAAACAAACAAAAAAACTGGTTTAACAAGTTGCCAAAGACAATTTCCCCTGAGAACTAGCCTGCTGCAGGAAGTCCAGGGAGTCCACAAGGTGGAAACCCACTCCCCCCACCCCTCCCAGTGCTGACACCCTGCATAGCTCCGCAGGAAGGCCCAAGCAGAACCTGGTTAGGTCACCTAGCTGTGCGGGGCACACGTCCCGGCCTGAGCAGACCCAGAGGCTGTTCCGGAGATGGGCTCCAGGGTCACAACACCCCCACACAGGGTGATGGCTGTAGGACGATGTAGGACGATGTAGGGTCACAACACCCCCACACAGGACGATGGCTGTAGGGAGGCAGGGGGCCACCCGGAAGGCTCTGAGCAGGTGCTCATAGGGGTGTGTTGGGGCAAGGAGCAGAGGGTGAGGGCTTGCTTCTCTCTTCTTTCAAATACTTCTGTAATGTGCTCCTAGTATTTCTATAACAAACGTGAGAACCCATTCATTTAAGGCTGTAAAGTAGGTTGCTTTGAACGTGAGATCAGAAATCCTAGCCAACCGTTTCCTCCTCCTGCGGTCAGGTGAAGACAGAGCAGCAGGCAGGGAGATGGCCATGGGAGGCAGGGCAGGAGCACCCCCAGACCCTCTTCCCCGTGGCACCGGCCCGCGTGGTCTCAGGGCACCAGCCCCCCGCCGGCCAGCCCCTCACCCCTTGGCAAAGGTCTCCACTGCAGACACGTGCAGCCGCTCCCGCTGCGTCAGTGGCTGGGTTTGGGAAACCTCCACCATGGTCTTCACGGCCAGGTCCAGCTCTCTGTCCAGCCTCACAGAGCTTCCAGTGCCGACCAGCACGAGCCCGTTGGAGATGGCGTGGCCCATTGCTGGCAAAAGGTGGGAGAGCAACTGGTGATTCACAGGGTCCCGCCCCATCCCATCCCGTCTGCCCCCCGTCCCCTGAGTGTGAAATGGATACCCCCCATCTCAGGAGGGGAGGCCAGACGGCTGGTGGGCTGTGCAGGGCCCCCAACAGAGTTCAGAGCTCGGCCTGGACCCTCACCACACACATGGAGAAGCAGCAACCCCTGAAGCATGCTGCCCTCCACCAATATTTTTCTAACAAGGGCACTGTGGTGAGTGTCAATGTCTGGAGCATCTTTCCCCCCCATTCACTGGGTGAACTGGTTAGGGCTGTCTGTGGGCTCCCTCCTCCACTCCTAATTGCCCCCAGCAGCTGACATTAGAGCCTCCAGGGAGGTGTTCAACAGGCACTCCAGTGTAGGCGGCTGGTCCCTGGAGCAGAGTGGTTCTGAGCCACTCTCCTGCATGGAGAGTGGGGTGGGCTGTGGGAGGGTATGCCTGTGGCCCGTGTAGCAACCTTGCTGGCTGCAGACCCCCAGGCCCTACTTGAGCTTCCTAGGCTCCAGCCTGACAGAGGCAGGGTGTCTGGCAGCACCTGGAATGTAGCCACTGGCCCAGGCCTGAGACCAAGGAAGGAATGAACTATAGTGTTGGGACCACGCATGTGGCCCCTGCTTCTTTCCTGGGGCCTGAGGTCTGCTCAGAGAGTCTGAGCTTGCTCTTGGCTCCTGGTCCCCCATAGGCAGAGCTCAGCTTCCTTCATTCACCATTCTGTGCTCCCTGTCCTCAGCAGGACAGGGAAAGGGGTGGTGGTTGCTGCCCTTTCCTCCTCAGCCCTTCCAGGCCTGGAACCTCACCCCACGTGGGGCCTCCCTCGTGGGCTGACTTCCCTATGCCCAGAGCATACATGGCTCGTCTGTGATGCCAGCCTCTGTCACGAGGCCTCAACGGCCCGATGCTCCAGCCTAGGCCTCACTGGTGCCCTGAAAGGCTGCAGTAAGCCACCTCTTGGGTTCCAGAAGCAGGTCCAGGATACGGAATGCCTTATTGATCCCAGCCACTCAACTACCAGCTGGGTGGTTTGGGATACATTTCTCATTCCCTTTCCTCCTCTGAGAGATGGGGTCAGTGTCCTCCTCATAAAATTGACAAACAATGAGGGAAACAACTAAAAAGATGCCTCCTGTGGAGCCTGGTATCTCTAAGAAAGCAGCTGTTATTCCAAGCCCAACAGTTGCCATCATCTTCCTGCCCTCCCTCCATGCAAATGCCAGCCTGGTCACGGCCACCAGCCTGCCCTCCCCATGCCAGCCTGAATCGGTCAGGGAACCGGAGAGGGGTTGGACCCATGAGACGGTGCTCAACTCAAGGACAGCATCACTCACCGAAGGTTGGATCTGCTGCTCTGAGCTTTGACAGGCAGCCCTCAATGCCACCAAGACTTTTGTCATTAGTCCATGTTACATACTGAAACAGAAAAGGCAAAACAAAGCTGTCTTCAGAGTGTCCTTCGTTCGTGTTAAGGAAGGCGTGTGTCTCGATCTGGATTTTCTCTCCAGATAATTCAATATTTCACAGCCTGAACTTCAAAGGGCCACACCTGAGTTGATCTCAGGTGGAGAGACTGAACACTCATAACTGAAGGCACATCTTCTAGAGCTGGTCATCTGATCACTGTTTTCAGAAAAAAAAAACATCTAAAGGAAGCTTCTTCCTGACAGGTCACCTGCCCTTTAGCCATAAGATGGGCCTTGAAACCAGGCACCACAGTAGGAACCTTCCTATTTTTTATTAATTCCTTCCAAAAAAGAACTTTCCTAAACATTTATGACAAAAAGTTAGGGAGAGGCATGAAGCCCAATAATCAAACCTGATCTCATCCCATTGCCATTTGGGACAATTTGGTAGATCTGTTTCTAATTCTTTCTTCAAAGATGCTTATTTTGGGGGCGGGGTGCCTGGGTGGCTCGGTCAGTTAAGCGTCTGACTCTTGATCTCAGCTCAGGTCTTGATCTCAGGGTCGCGAGTTCTGGCCCCGTGTTGGTCAAAAGAAAATGCTCACTTTTTAAAGAATCCTAAAACCATAATAATGTACTGGATTTTAAAACGTGTCCTATCAGATGTCTAATCTACATCTACACAGAACTAGCAGAGTGTGCTTTACTAAGTCACGGGGAGGTGACGCAGACTCAGAGGACGCCCGCTCTAACACGGGGTGGCACAGAGGCGCTGATACATTGGACAGGATACACACAAGAGGTGTGGGGGTGGAGGTGGACAGTGCTACATGGAGGAACCCGGCTATGTAACAAATCGAGGGCTTTACCAAGGCCAGAAGGTGCAGGAAGCACCCAAACAGAGCTCACATGCACAGTGGAGTCCTTCGGCAAGCTAGCAGCATTGCACCGGTTGTTTCTCGCACTTAGATTTCTAGAAGCTGGGGATCCCTGGGTGGTGCTGCGGTTTGGCGCCTGCCTTTGGCCCAGGGCGCAATCCTGGAGACCCGGGATCGAATCCCACGTCGGGCTCCCGGTGCATGGAGCCTGCTTCTCCCTCTGCCTATGTCTCTGCCTCTCTCTCTCTCTGTGTCTGACTATCATAAATAAATTAAAAAAAAAAAAAAAGATTTCTAGAAGCTTTCTCAGTCCTTACATTGTGGATGGAGTTAGAAGGCAGTGTTCCCATTGCTCATGATAAAGACCAACTCTAGTTTTCCATCGGCATATACAGACCCAGGCTCATTCTACTCCTCCTCTATCTGAGTGCATGAGCCAGCTCAGCTCCCTGGGCCTCCATTTCCCCATCCATCAAACAGAGTAGTTGGACCTTACCTTGGAGGCCCTCCTAGTTCTAAAACTATAGGATCCTTCATTGGTGTTAGAAATTAGTGGTAATGGGCTAGAGGATCTTGGAACAGCCATAGGTAAGAGTAACATATTCAAATGTTAGCTCCAGTACAGGGCCTCAGGCCCAAAGTGGAGGCGGCCCATATCAAACCCTCAGCAGGCGACAGCAGGGGATGCCTAGGGAGGGTCAACATCCTCATAAACATCCCACTGCTATCTGCCTGCTGCAGGGGCACCTCTCAGCTGTGCCATGGGTTGGCAAAGATGCTTCCAACACGTTCCTGTACACCAGGGCCCAGAGTACATAAATTCCACTCTAACCCATTGCTAAATTCATCGTGCAATTGAACACTTTCCAAGCTGTTGGCTGTGGGGCTTCAAAGATTCCCTACTATACCCAAGTTTATCAGGAGATTTGTGTTGCCATGGGGCTGACAGGCTTCCCTGCTTATAAAACAGGAGTGCTGATAAATGTGAAAAGCTTTAGAAGTTTCGAGTACCGTGGCTGCTCATGGTCATCATACAGCAGCTTTACTTGGAGAGTACATCAGAGGCCACACACGTCTGGCTGAAAAGCTAAGCAAGCTGTGTTAGATGAAAGTGTGGAGCACTGCCACATGCTTGATTAAGTACCATTTATTTTGTGGCATAAATAAATCTCACTGTTAGGTGTGCCAGGATATCTAAAAGTGAAAAATACATTAATTAATTAAGCATTAATTAATACATTAATTAAAAGTATTCAGTTATTGGGATCCCTGGATGGCGCAGCGGTTTGGTGCCTGCCTTTGGCCCAGGGCGCGATCCTGGAGACCTGGGATCGAATCCCACGTCGGGCTCCCGGTGCATGGAGCCTGCTTCTCCCTCTGCCTGTGTCTCTGCCTCTCTCTCTCTCTGTGACTATCACAAATAAATAAATAAATACCTTAAAAAAAAATTAAAAAAAAAAGTATTCAGTTATTTAAAAAAACCACATCACGGGCCTTAAGAGCAGAAACCACTGCATTGCTCGACAGGCCTACCTGGGTCAGGATAGCGTCGAACAGCTTGCAGGCCTCGTTGCTTGTGGTTGAGAGTGGGAGCCCGGCATCCTTCCATGCCTAAACACAGCGACAAGGGAAAAGCCATGGCGTCCTCCAAACATGAACATGAACCCCAACCCCCAAGCACGGGAGATCTCCAAATGCGGAAGATCAATCATGTGGCTTGGGTTTGCAGAAGCCCCAGCCTTGTGGGGTTGGCATGGACTCTCAGATTTCATAGGACGGTGCAGAGCACGTGAAGCTGAGCCCTGGGTGGGGGAGCCTGATGTAAATCCCAGGGGTCTCTAAATAGCTGTGTCCCTCCTGGCAACATCTGCCATCAGACCCTTGGCTGGGCCCACATGGGGCTCTGGAGGGTGTATGGGGCAAACACTCAGCACATGGCAGGTCCTGATGAGGCTTGAAGGGAGGTCTGGGCGGGCAGGAAAGATGCATAGTGCTAGGAGGTGGTCTTTCCATCTGGCTGGCAAAATGGACCCTATCTGACTGCCAAGATGGACCTTATCTGCATCTGGCAGGCAAGATGCACCGTATCTGCTGACTCCGGAAACAACTCCTCTCTTCTCAACTTCATCACATGATTCAGACTGTTCACTCTTAGGGCTGCCCTTGGCGGGGGGGGGGCGGGGGGGGGGCGGGGGCACAGACCTGCGACTTCCACTCCCCCAGCACAGACTGCCTATTGCATGACCTGGAGGAGGGGGCAAGTCCCCCGAACTCCACCTTCCTCATCTGCAAAATGGGTTCAGGCTCCTCACCCCTGGAGGGTCCGAAGCAGATGCCCCGCTGCGCCATGCCAGAGCTAACGCTTCTTAGGTCCCGGGGTCCCACGGGAGGGTGCTCGGGCCCCTTCCTGCCCCCAGGACGCGCTCCCGGCCCCCACCGCCGGCTCCCCGGCTGACCCCGGGTCCCGCGCGGGTCGGTGCTGCCCGGCCGCGGGCGTCAGGCCATCCCGGGGCCGCGGGGCCGGGCCGGGCTCGGCCTCCACGTACCTGGCAGTCGCGCAGCGGAGCGGGGGCGGCCATGGCGACGCGAGGGTGGCGGGGTCCGGGGTGGCGGCCCGGGGCGCCCCCGCAGCAGTCCGGGCGCGGGGCGGGGCGGGGCGGGGCGGACACGGGGGCGGGGCCGCCACGCCCCCCGCCAGCTCATTGGTCAGCGGCGCCGGCCCCGCCCCCGGGCGCTCCGAGGAGGCCGCGCCGACCCCGCCCCGCCGGGGCCCGAGGGGAGCGCAGCGGTGGGGGCCTCGGTGGGCGCACCTGCCTTCCTCTCGCGTCAGACTCACAGCCCGGCGGCGGGGCTGGAGCGGGGCGGCGGGGCCGGAGCGGGGCGAGGGATTCGCTCACCGTCCCAACTCCTTCCCCACCCCCGCGGGGACCTTGTTGGGGACGCAGCTGCGGAGTCCTTGGGAGGCAGGGGAGCCCTAGGGCAGAGGTCACTTGCAAGCTCTTCCCAGTCCCACTTTCAAGCCTTGAGCGCACACATGCGTCGAGGGCATGTCTTGAATGGCGCTCACAACTACAGTCTGTAGGAGAAAATCTGCAGTAGGATCCCATTAGGTCACGTTTGCTAATATGCAAAACAATACATTGCGGAGGGACTGGGTCCTATGTAAAGAAAGTGAATAGATTACTGGGTCCCAGGAAAGAAACTCGAGGCAATAGCAAGAACTGAACTCGGACCAAGGAGTGCCTGCTCCGGTGGTGCTAAGGACTCTGACCTTGGACTGCATTGCCATGGCTCTGTCTGCTTAGTGGGGATGTGGGCACATGAATACTCTTTGCTATTTTTCATATCTTCTTTTTCATATCTTAGTTTTATTTTGTTTTTTAAAGATTGTATTTATTTATTCATGAGAGACACACAGAGAGAGAGGCAGAGACACAGGCGGAGGGAGAAGCACACTTCCAGGGGGGAGCCGGATGTGGGACTTGATCCCAGGACCGCAGGATCACACCCTGAGCAGAAGGCAGATGCTCAACCAATGAGCCCCCCAGGAACCCCCATCTTTTTATTTTAATATTCCCATTCCCCTCTGCCTGTTGTGCCACTTCCCTGCTCTGTCCGCAAAATTTGTGCAGGGTTTTATGTGGTTGTTCCCACCAGGCACCACTGACACTGCACTTGTCCAGGTCAGGTTCCAAATCCAGAAGCTGCCTGGGCCACCTCTTCGACCTCCCCTTCCTCATCTTCAGCTGTTCTGACACAGCAGGCCACACTGCTTCTTTCTTGAATCCCCTTTTCCCTTGGCTTCCAGAGCGTCACACACTCTTGGTTTTCTTCCTCCCCCACTGCCACGCTGCTTCTCTGGCTCTTTGTCAGTCACACCTCTAAATACTGGAGGAGATCAGAGTCCATCTCCTTCTCCACCTATGCCTCCTCCCTACATGCCCTCTGATGACCCCAATCTGAGTTTTCAGCCCTGACCTTCCTTGTTGTCTTAACTCAGATTGCTAAAACAAAATAGCATAGACTGGGGCAGAGTAGGGGGGTGGTATTTGAACAGTGAGCATTTATTTCTCACAGCTGGAACCAAAAGTCCAAGGTCAAGGTGCCAGCATGATCCGGTTCTTGGTAAGGGCCGTTTCCCTTGTTTGCAGATGGCTGCCTTCTTATGTCCTCACATGGCCTTTCCTTGGTGTGTGCACTCAGAGAGAAAGAGAGAGAGTGGATAAGAAAATAAAACTCTATTAAATGTTGCCTACAGGGGTGCCTGGCCAGCTCAGTCGGTTAAGCGCTCAGCTCACGTCATTATCACAGAGTCCTGGGACAGAGCCCTGCCTGGAGCCCCACATCAGGCTCCCTGCTCAGTGGGGAGTCTGCTTCTCCCTCTCCCCCTCCCTCTGCTTGTGTGCTCTCTATCTCACTCTTTCTATCTCAAATAAATAAATAAAATCTTGAAAAAAAAATGTTGCCTCCAAAAGACCACTTTAGATATAAAGACATAAATAAGTTGAAAGTAAGTGAATGAAAAAATATATGTATATGCCATAGAGACAGTAAGCATAAAAGGCTAGTATGGCTATTTTATTTTCCAGTTTCTTTTTGAGATACAATCAACATATAATTTGGCATTTGAATATAAGGTAAAATAGACTTCAAAACAAAGATTATGGGGATGACTGGGTGGCTCAGCGGTTGAGTGCTTCCCATGCCCAGGGCGTAATCTGGGGTCCCAGGATCGAGTCCCGCATCGGGCTCCCTGCATGGGGCCTGCTTCTCCCTCTGCCTGTGTCTCTGCCTCTCTCTTCTTTCTATGTCTATCATGAATTAAAAAAAAAAAAAAGATAAAAAACAAAACAAAACAAAAAACCCCACAAAGATTATTAGTAGAGATAAACAGAGACATTTCATAATGAGGAAAGGACCAATTCATTGAGACATAATCACAAACATGTATGTCTAATAGAGCCTCAAAATATATGAAGCAAAAATTGACAGAATTAAGGGTAAAATTGACAGGATTAAAGAGTAAAATAGGGATCCCTGGGTGGCGCAGCAGTTTGGCTCCTGCCTTTGGCCCAGGGCGCAATCCTGGAGACCCGGGATCGAATCCCATGTCGGGCTCCCGGTGCATGGAGCCTGTTTCTTCCTCTGCCTATGTCTCTGCCTCTCTCTCTCTCTGTGACTATCATAAATAAATAAAAATTTTAAAAAAGAGTAAAATAGACCATTTCGTAGTCATAATAGAAGAGATTAACACCCTTTCAGCAACTGATAGAAAAACTAGACAAATATCCAGAAAAGACATGGAAGATCCGGGGTTCAATACCAACTATCTTGATTGAGTTTGACATTTTTAGGATCACCCACCCAACAACGGTAGAACATGCAGTGTTTTCAAGTGCTTGAGGACAATACATCAAGGCAGACCACACTAGTCTATGACCTTTCCAACAAGTCTCAATAAATGTAAAGGGATCAAATCATATTGAATATGTTAGAAATCAATAACCATAAGATTTCTTTTTTTTTTTTTTAAGATTTTATTTATTCATGAGAGACACACAGAGAGGGGGAGAGACACAGCCAGAGGGAGAAGCAGGATCCCTGCCTGGAGCAGGATGTGGGACTCTATCCCAGGACCCTGGGATCTCACCCCGAGCCAAGGCAGATGCTCAACCATTGAGCCACCCAGGTGCCCCAAGAACCATAAGATTTCACACAAACTCCAAATATCTGGAAATTAAAGAAGACATTTTAATTCCCAGGTCAAAACCCAAACCGGGGAAGAGTAGAGATGTGTTAAATGGAAGGCTAACAAACACCACAGATAAGCAGGAGACAGGCAGGCAGTGTTTGCAGGGGCATTTACAGCATTAAATGCTTCTATTTATAAAACAAAGGTCTAAAAGCAGTGACTCGGGGTTTCCATCTAAGAAAGTAGGAAAACCAAAGCAAAGTTAGAAACCCGAAGTCAGAGCTCCCTGGGCTCTCAGGGAGGACCAGTCCCTCTCGGTTTCCCTGCAGGCGGTTGGTCCGGAACCAGGCCGTGTTATTGCACGGCCACTCGCGGAGGCAGCCCCGCCTCGGGTGTGGGGGGAGGGGCGGGCACCCCGGAAGCCCATCCCATTCGCCCCTGCAGGGTCGCTGCAGGGTCGTGACCCCGCTGCCCGCACTCCCCACCCCCACCCCCCCGCGGCAGTTGGCTGGACGCGCGGCCTGTGGCGGCGGCGGCGGCAGCAGCGGCGGCTCCCAGGTCTCCGGGGAAGGCGGCTCCATGCGGCCCGGGCCCGCGCTCCTCTTCCTGGGCCTGGGCCTGAGCCTGGGCCTGGGCCTGGGCCTGCACCTGGGCCTCGGCCTGGGCCTGCACCTGGACCGCGGCGGCCTCCCGCAGCCTCCGGCCCCTCCCCGGGCCCCGGCCGCCGTCTTGCTCCCCGGGCGGCACGGAGCCGGGACCCGCGGCCCTGCGCAGGGAGACGCGGCCGCGCTGCGCACCTGGAGGGGCGCCCTGGGCCCCGGGGAGCCGACCGGCAGCGCCCGCCTCCGCCTGCGGCCCCGCGGGGCCTGGCCTGGCACCGGCCGCTGCTGCCTGCCCCGCAGCCCCGCGCGCCGCCTGTGCGTCCAGGTGCGCGCCCTGCTGCGCGCCCACCTGGCCTCGGCACCCGCGCGGGTGCACCTGCAGCCGTGCACCTTTGGGCCGCAGCTGGGCTGGGCCTCGGCCCCGAGGCGCCTCCGCCGAGCGGCCCCCGAGCCGGCCACCGACGGCCCGCGTCCCTACCCCAGCCTCGTGGCCAAGACCAGGTGCCCCACGGACGGGCCCACCACGCCTGTTGCTCTAGAAGCTGTCAACTTGGCCGGGCCCGCAGCCGGCGAGTCTTCGGTGCCCTGCAAGTTACTGGCACAGGAGCCCTGCATTGTCCCCGAGGTAAAGATCACTAGGAACCAAGAAGGTGTTCCTATGCTGGTGAAGAGGAACAAAGAGGGCATCCTCAACGTCACTTTTAAGTACTACTGCCCGGCCACCTCATATATTCTTCCACAGTGGCAAGTCTTTTCCGTTTCCTCCGCATCTGAGGTACCAGACTGGAGTAACCCTTTGGATGTACCAGAGCTGCAATCGGGGATAAATCCCGTATATCTGTATATCCCCCCAAAGTCTTTAGCTTGGGGGATGTATGTGTTTAATTTCTCACTGATCTTTTACGTAGAGAGAAACAGAACAATTGCGGCAGTGGGCTCGGATATCATCTATGTTAACATCACCAAAAGTGACCTACAGGCAGTCATTGCTGAGAATCCCAACATAACGATTAACTTCACAGACACGCTTCTTCTGAATGGATCAGGTTCCTCTGACCCCGACTCTGACAATCCTTTAGAGGGACTCATTTTCTCTTGGTACTGTACCACAGAGCCAAAACAGTACCGGGGAGATAAAATCACAGTGATGAGCAACAAAGTCTGTTTCCCACATTATACTAATCTGAGGTGGCCAAGGGCCTCTGGCCCTGTCTTAACAATTCCACCAGGAACACTTAAAGGTGGAGGTGTCTATTTTTTCAGACTGGTGATCCGAAAGGGTGGTAGGAAAGGCTTTGTCGACAGAACGGTACACGTGCTCAAAGGACCTGCACCTGTAGCCAGCATTTCATGCATTGAAAATTGTGATGCGGTTTTGGTTATTTCGGATAGATTTTCTTTGTTTCTAAATTGTACGAATTGTTCATCAAGTCTTGATCTCTATGAATGGTCACTTCTGTCGTCTAACGGTAGTCAGGTACCATTTGATTGGGTGAGACACACCACAACAGGGAAGACTAGTGCTTATTTGACTCTTAAAGCTTTTGTTTTTAGGAATTTTTCTGAAGCTCAGTTTTGGATTTCTGGGCATATAGCAAGTTGGAGTGGGCATGACTTGCATTTCAGGCACTCCTTTATTATTAACCGTGTCCCTCAAATTGGACACTGCACCATTGATCCACCTAAAGGAGTTTCATTTATTACCAAGTTTGTCATCCAATGTCAGAATTTTAAGGACAATAACATCCCTCTTACATACAAAATAATTGTTTCTGATTTGCATGGGTTTGGTCAGATCAGTTCTGTAAAAGAGAACAGTTTGGGGGCCATCCTGTATTTGGGGAATCAGTCCACAGCACCCCCTTCCTTTCTCCCTGTTGGCATGTTGGCGAATCATTATGCCATGAAGATATACGTTCAGGTGTATGACTCTCTAGGAGCTTTTTCTCAGGTGACTTTGTACTCCACTGTACACTCTCCAACGGACGAATTTTCAGCAAAGGATGTGCTCGACCAGTTATTCAATTTCACCATGGGAACGAATTCATCACTATCTGCTTTGCTTCGAAACAGGGAATTTTTACCTGCAGGTTATTTAATATTTATCGCAGCTTCTGTCTTGAACAGCTTAAAACCTGAATTGACTTTGCAAGCTGACAAAGCCAGACTCCAAGAATACCTTGTCAACCAGACTTTCGTTCTTCCCAATAGCACTTTGGTGGAAATTAGCCAAGTGGTCATGAGCATTGCTAAATTAACTCAGACCACCTCTGGATGCACCCTAATGACTCAGAAGCTTGCCACGGTGAGGATCTGGCAAGCAAACCAAGCCCTACAACAGTCTCGACAGAGGGATGCACACCGCCACTCTGAGCAAATAGAGATCATGAGCACTGGGATATTAACAACCTTGTCTAACATCATTAAAATGATTGTTAACTATGAAGTGGTTGACGAGCCTTTCTACGAGATGGAACTCCTAGCAGACACAATACTGGACAGCAAAGTGCCGGGGAATGAGACCACTGCGCTGACGGCTTCCAGCTTAAACATGTACCTCAGAAAGACCGAGAAGTGGGATGTCACCAATGCCTTCGGCAATAAGCTAACCAGTCGAAATTACTTTAACCCGACGCTCAACGTGAGCAGTGTTCCTAGTCTGCCTGCAAATGCCCCAATTTCCATCATGTTTTGTGAGTTTGTAGACGATCCCTTTCCTTGGCTGAAGTATCAGGAAAACTACTCTGTGGAGGTGGTTGGATTCAGAATGACAGGAACCACACCAAGTGGCAGTGTGACAGAGATCGTGCCTGACATAGCGGAAGTGTACATCACCAGAAAAAACTTGAGCTTTGCGGCTTTTAATCTCACCATGGGCCCCAGCAATGAGCCTGGTAAAGTCGAGGAGTCCTTGAAAAGGACAACAGGGGAGTTTAGCTTTGAGGTGGACAGCAGTGTAGTCAAGGAGGTGCTGGTTCACATTGTGACGGAAGTGACCGTGATTTTCACCGTACTGGTATATGCCGGCAGTCAAATCACCCCCAGTGCTCTGGTCGCCACCTTCTTCGTGCCCTATGACATCCCTCCTGTGGCCAACCAAAGTGACCTGTTTGACTCAGCCTGTACGGTTAAGGAGGCCCGCGTGGTTTGCATTCCACCGTCCCTGCTGCAAGTCATAGCTCAGCGAAGCGGCTCGACCGAGTGTGCCATGATCATAGTTCTGCAGGCGCCTCGTTTCGTCATGGTACCCAGTGTAAAGCTGGTGAGAATTGCTCTCTTCGGTGCTTACTGCTTAGACATGTATGGGATCCAGAGTGATTGGAGAGAAGATACCTGTGTTCTCGGAGAGAAGACCACCTGGCGCCGAGTGCACTGCATCTGCAAACACTCAGGGAGGGCCCGGCGGCAGCTGGACGCAATAAGAAAAGCCGGCAAGCACCTGCAAACCCACTTTTTGACGGCCAAGGTGATCGTGATCCCTAATGCCGTAGATCTGCGGTTGGAGGTCATCAAGAACGTTACCCAGAACCCTGTGACACTCTTCACTGTACTTTTCATTATGCTCATGTACCTAATTCTAGCTTTCTGGGCCTTGCATCGGGATGGAATGGATCGGTTTCTTCGGCATCAAGTGATAATTATACTCGATAATGATCCTTATGATAAGGTATGTTACCTCATCACTATTTTTACGGGAAGCCGTTGTAGGTCTGGGACCAGGGCCAATGTCTTCATCCAACTTAAGGGAACCGAAGGTGACAGCGATGTGCATTGTTTGAGCCATCCATATTTTACAACCCTCCGCCGGGGAAACATCAACTCTTTCCTCCTAACCACGAAAAGTGACCTGGGAGACATCCATTCCATTCGTGTGTGGCACAACAATGAGGGCAGAGCTCCCAGTTGGTATCTGAGCAGAATCAAAGTGGAAAACGTGTTCAGCAGACAAATCTGGCTGTTCATGTGCCGAAGATGGTTTTCTATTGACACCTCTTTGGACAGAACATTTCCTGTGACCCACCCAGACCAGCCTCTGAACAAAATGGACTTTTTCCTGATAGATTCGATATACAAGCTGGGGAGAAATCACACGTGGTTCTCTATTTTCTCTAGTGTCGTGGCCAGGCCATTCAATAGGCTGCAGAGACTGTCCTGCTGTTTGGCGATGCTCATGGCGTCCCTTCTGTGCAATATCATGTTCTTTAATCTCAATCCAGAAGATGAAACGGAGCCGGAGGAGAGAAGGTACATCAGGTCAATGATGATAGGCCTGGAAAGTGTCTTAATTACAATCCCGGTGCAACTATTGGTCGATTTTCTGTTCACCTACTCCCAGAGGGAACCTCGTGTGGCTCTAGAAGAGTCAGCTCCCCGGAAGAATTCTTTGGTGCCAACGAGCGAACACTGGGAGGAATATCTGGAAAAGTGGCATGCTCTGGAAATGGTGGACGCACAGACCAAGGTGGCTTTGAAGCTGCCACCCGGGAAAAGCGCCAGACCTCAGGAGGCTTCGGCCAAGGACCCCCCCGTGGCACTGCACCCGCATAAGAAAGGACAGAGCAAGGTCTCAGGCCCCCAGAAGAAAAAAACCAAAGCCAGTAACCAGAACGCAAAAGACAATAAAAATCAAAATGCCCAACCTGTCACTATGACAGAGCCGTCTCTGATAGTGAGCCATCACCTCGAAATTGACAAGAAGTGCAGGGTCAATCTGCCTTGGTATTGCGTGTACCTAGCGTGGGTCCTGATTTTCATCACGTCCAGCATAGCTTCCTTCTTCATTGTGTTTTATGGGCTGACCTATGGCTATGATAAGTCGATAGAATGGCTCTTTGCATCGTTCTGTTCCTTCTGTCTGTCCGTCTTTCTGGTGCAGCCGTCTAAAATCGTATTCTTGTCAGCCCTCAGAGGAAATTGGCGCAAGTACTGTAAAAATCTCTCGTGGACAAGCGGGTACTGCTACACCGAGATCAAGCTGCACAGCAGGAGCTTCAGCCCCGAAGAACTGGAGAAGCGACACGAGCAGATCCTGCAGCTCCGAAACTCCAGGATGTACCAGCCTCTGACCGAAGACGAAATCAGAATATTCCAAAGAAAGAAGAGAATCAAGAGGAGGGCGTTCCTGTTTCTGAGTTACATCCTGACTCACTTCATCTTTCTCGCCCTCCTGCTGAGTCTCCTTGCCCTCCTGCGCCACACAGACAGCTTCTACTATAACCAGTTCATTCGCGATCAGTTCTCCGTGGATCTCAGCTCGGTGACCAAGCTGGCAGACATCTACAGGTGGCTGAACAGCGTGCTGGTGCCTCTGTTCCACAACGAACAGGATCCAACATATCTACCCGATAGCTCCTCTAAAATCCTGGGTCTCCCCCTGCTGAGGCAGGTGAGGGCAAAACCTGGTGACAAACTCTGCCCGCCTGCCAAAAGCTTTGCGCACACTGGCATGGAGCAAGAGATCCGCTGTCATCCCAGCTATGGCACCGACCTGGAAGACACGAGAAACTACACTGACCTTTGGAATACAGTGACTAAGAGGGCAGTGGACAAGAATACCAACGGGTTTACCTACAAGCCCCCAGAGAAGGTGTGGGCATATTTCTCCCATGGACTCTTACACACCTATGGGTCCGGAGGCTACGCCTTCTATTTTTTCCCCAAGCAGCAGCAGTTTAATTCCACGGTGAGGCTCAGGAACCTGCAGAGCAGCAACTGGCTTGACGAGAAGACATGGGCCGTGCTTCTGGAGCTGACCACCTTCAACCCAGACATCAGCCTGTTCTGTAGCATTTCGGTCATTTTCGAGGTGTCTCAGTTAGGAGTTGTAAACACAAGCATATCCGTGCACTCCTTTTCGCTTGCTGACTTCAACAGGGAAACTTCAGCCGAAATCTACTTGTATGTGGCCATTCTCATCTTTTTTTTAGCCTACGTTTTCGACGAGGTCTACGTCATCTTGCAAGAAAGGGCCTCCTACGTGAGAAGCGTGTACAATCTGCTCAACTTTGCTTTAAAATGCATATTTACCGTGCTCATCGTGCTTTTCTTCCAGAAGAACTTCTTGGCCACTGGCATAATCCGGTCTTACTTGTCGAACCCTGACGATTTCATTCCCTTTCATTCGGTTTCTCAAGTAGATCACGTCATGAGGATCATTTTGGGTTTCCTGTTATTTCTGACCATCTTGAAGACCCTCAGGTATTCCAGATTCTTTTACGATGTGCGCTTGGCCCAGAGGGCCATTCAGACTGCCCTTCCTGGCATTTGCCACATGGCGCTTGTGGTGTCCGTGTACTGCTTCGTGTACATGGCCTTTGGCTACCTGGTGTTCGGTCAACACGAGTGGAACTACAGCAACTTGGTTCACGCCACACAGACAATATTTTCCTATTGCGTCTCAGCATTTCAGAACACGGAATTCTCCAACAACAGGGTTCTGGGGGTCCTGTTCCTCTCATCTTTCATGCTGGTGATGATCTGCATACTGATCAACTTATTTCAGGCAGTGATTTTGTCTGCCTATGAGGAAATGAAGCAGCCCGTGTATGAGGAACCGTCAGACGAAGCGGAAGCCATGACCTATCTGTGTCGCAAGCTGAGAGCTATATTTAGGTTTCTGACCTTCCAACCTAAGGACGAAGATGAACCAGAGTTCTTTGTTGACATGCTGTATGGACAGCCAGAGAAGAACAGCCGCCGGTATCTGGGGCTGAAGACCAGAAACATTAATGGGAAGAAAATGGTTTATCTTGTTGTGTGATGAGTGACAGGGTTGAGAACCAAGGGCAAGAGTTCCCCCAGATGCTCATTCTGTGGGTATAGGTAATGTTCAGTGGCTCAGTGGTGCTCTCTACCCATGCCCTTCAAAATGCACACCCCTACTTTTGGAAGTGTCTCCACTTTTGGCCTCTGCTCTTGAGTGTTGGAATGTAGGGCAGTTCTGCGACATGGGAGCCAGGGGCTAATTCCTCCTCTATAGGGGAATTAGGTGTCTTGGGAGCCCATAGCAGGTTAGAGTATTAGAGACCCAGAGCTGAGAGAGAGAGAGAACTCAAGCCCCCCCTCCCCCGCCCCCCGCCGCCTCCACCTTACCAGGGCAAAGCATTCTCCCTGGGACTGAGAGCCAAGAGCTTGTGGCTCATCAGCCCCTCTAGGAGTTCCTTTTCCAGATCTGGAGCACCCTTCCCAGCACTGCCCCCACCAGGCCTCCCCTCTTCCACACCCCCAACACAATCCAGCTGGGCCAGGCCTGGAGGGACCTTGTGGGGAATTCCGAGATTTGTGCTCCTGCTTTTGAATTCAAGGATGGGCGCTGAGGGTCAGCAGCTTCCCATCTACTCCTTAGGGCTATTGCAAGTTAAAGGTGTAAAATTTAATAACATATTCCAGTCATTAGACATGAATTTTGTTAAACAACAAAAAAACATGTGTGGGGTGGGGGGGGAAGGAGTGGGTTCATGTTGAAAGATAGTAAACGTTCTATATGTTGACTAAAACAGTATATCCATCCAGGACTTGGGCTTTGGGTTATTAACAGCATGGTGGATTATTTCCGAATAATACAGAAAATGTGTTTTTTTGTTTGTTTGTTTGTTTAAGAGAAATATGGGCTCATAATTCTTATTGTTCTGCCCAGAAGCATGTTCATTTATGTAGATGCCACTTTAAACTTTATCAGAATTAAATGTGAGATTTCTTCTGTGAGACTTGCCGTGATTTCTGCGTGAGGGGCATATATACAGGTGGCTCCTGCCCTCCACATTGAGAGCCAGTGAAAGGGGACGACTCAATCAGGTGGGCGACAACTTTGTCCCAAGCACTTCTTACTCACTTGATGCCCCCGCGGTCCTCAGCTCTACTGGAATGGCTCACAGGCGCGCACACACATTCCATCCCAGTCACACAGTAGGATCCGAAGGTCAGGTTTGGATTTGTTAAGTCCCCTGGTGGGGAGGTCATGGGAGTCGCTGGGTCCATTCTGGCCCACTGGCCTCAGCTGGAGTTCACATTCATAGATGTCACCTCCTTTACCACCCAGCTTCTGAACAGATTGAGAAAAAGTAAACATGATGGCCAAATAATTATTTTTTACATTTAGAGGCCAGTTGGGCTCCAGATAGGTAGATGTCCTTGCTTATGGAATCCCAGGATGAGAATGTGAGCCCCGGCCACAGGAAGCCTGAACCATCCTCCCCTGAGAGCTTGGAAGACCCACACAGGTGAGGCAGAGATTCATGCTCCATGGATGGGTGCTCTCAGACACTCCCAAATTAGCAATCAGCTGAAGCCTCGGCCCCTCTCCAGGCTTCAGGTAGACTGGTCGGTCTCCCTTCCCAGGAAGAGTGCTCTGGGGGTGAACGTACCCCATGACACAGAGCTGTGCATTGGGAAAGAGCGAGTTACAGGGCCCGAGTGGGCAGGCCCAGCTGGAGAGGCCTCAGGCCCAGGAAGGGGACCTGGCCCTCCTGGTACCAACACGGATGCTGTCTGAGGACCAGGGAGGCAGCTCTAGGTCCTACGAAGGAGACCAGGCTTTTAACTTCTGGTTACGATGAGAAGTCTGGGAGTCACAGGACTTTCCCAAGCATAATGGGAAAGAAGAGAGTGCCAGGGGCCTTCTAATCCAATAGAGCAATGATAACTATTATCTAGTTAAGAAATATAGGGATGCCTGGGTGGCTCAGTGTCTGCCTTCGGCTCAGGGCGTGATCCCGGGGTCCTGGGATTGAGTCCCATATCGGGCTCCCCACAGGGAGCCTGCTTCTACCTCTACCTGTGTCTCTGCCTTGCTCTCTGTGTCTCTCGTGAATAAATAAATAAAATCTAAAAAAAAAAAAAAAAAAAAAAAAAGATGTAGAAATGCCAATGACAATATTACCAGGAAAACAGAATAACAAGTGAGACAAAAATGCAGGTTCTTTTGAAGGCCATTTTATTATTATTATGACTTTACTCTCATGCGCAGAAAACAAAAGTTGAAGTAGTTCTAGATTTTTTCCTCCTGTTGGACTGTGGCTGCTTCCTTGCACAGGAGGAAAAATCTCCATCCACATTGGTTTATCTGAGGACCCAGTGCAATTCAGGCAGCAAAACTGCAACTCAGCGATTTTATGTATTATTTTTTTTTTAAGATTTTATTTAAGAGAGAGCGAGGGAGAGGGACAAGCAGCCTCTGCACAGAGTGTGGAGCCCAAAGTGGGGCTCGATGAGCTCAAGACCCCGAGATCGTGACCCGAGTAGAAATCAGGAGTCAGACACTTAACCGGCTGAGCACCCAGGTGCCCCACAACTCAGCAATTTGAAAGCTGTTTCTAAAAATCCTTCTGTTCTCATCCTAGACTAATGTGACAGTTCTGAACACCCAGGTGTGTGCACCCAATAGGAAACCAAGATGAACCTTCTCAGATTTGTTCTCACTTTAGCCCCTTACCAGCTCAGGATTTCAAGAGTCCTACATGCAGAGACATCTCTCCATCTGCAGCTACTGGGGAGCTTCATCCATCTCAGACTCTTTGGTTAGTTATGAAAACTTGCTTTTTTGAGGCCTGCAAAGTGTTTGTTTTACTGTTAGAAATTTACTTAAAAACGATACATCACAAAAGGTATTTTGTCTACGGGTGGCCAGAACAGGTCTCTAAATGAAACCCCCGGGACGCCTAGGTAGCTCAGCGGTTTAGCGTCTGCCTTTGGCCCAGGGCATGATCCCGGAGTCTCAGGATCGAGTCCCGTGTGGGGCTCCTTGCATGGAGCCTGCTTCTCCCTCTGCCTGTGTCTCTGCCTCTCTCTCTCCCTCTCTCTCTCTCTCTGTGTGTCTCTCATGAATGAATAAATAAAACCTTTAAAAAAATAAATAAATGCAACCTCCTCCACCACTCCATGGGGAACCAAACCTCCCCCTGAGCCAGAAGGGAGCTCTGGCGTGGTGTGTGGCAGGTGGGTGTCCACGCATCACGCAGGGCTTCCCTGGGGGCTGGTGAGCCTGTCGTTCTATTTTGTGGAGATTCGTCTTGCTGGGCACTTAGGAGGTATGGCCTTCTCTCTATGTATATTGTACTTTTAAAAGTTTTCTTTTAAAAAAAATAAAAATAAAAAAATAAAAAATAAAAAACTCAGGCCTGCTCCTGAAATTTTATTAAAACTAAAAGCAAAATGCAATCTTTTAGACCTTAATTTTCCTGGCAGAGGTGGAGACAGGGATGAATAGGATTATTCTCAAGGGCGGAATGAGGTGCGTGAAGAGTGAATCTTCCACACCAGCACCCTTTTGTTGCTGCCAGCAATGCTTTGCTTTAGAGTCTAGTCTGCAGTCAATGCTTTTTTTTTTTTTTTCTTCCCATCTTCAGGCTTCCTTTCTCAGTCTTCACCGAGATACACAATGTGCACTATTTGTTCAGGATTGTGACTTTTAAAAGTTATTCTTTTAAGACCACATTGATACACAGTTCGTAAGAACTGCCACAACATATGGGTAATTATCTTCCCCAGCAAGCAACTCCTAACATGGGGGGAGGGTGGCACCAGGAGATACTATAAGTCTCCATATGTCTAAATATTTAAAGGTTATAAAACAAGCTACAAACTATTACATAAAATAAGTTATATCTACCTACCTTGACAAATACACCTATGTAATGACAAAAAAATATTATACATAACACAATGGTTTTCCTAGAACTACAAATTGGCAAAATACCAAAGATAACCAAATTATCATTGTGGACCTCTGGGTGTTCTTCTGATGGGCCACCAGTGCTTGGATGAGCAAAAAGACATTCCCGATCAATCTGTAAAGTCTTACATATGTATTCCATAAAGCTTTGTTCTCTTGCCTTCGTTTCAGAAAAATCATTATATTGATAATAATAAAGATTTTCACATGATTGTTCTATGGATGATATGCCACACTAGACAACTTTTCCTGAGTCATCAGAGTGTCCATACTGTTTCTGATTATCTCAGTTGGGAGAAAATTCATTCTGCAGAGGGGGTAGCAACTGGAATTGTCAATAAAATTTGTAAAGCTTTAGGTTTAGAATCAAATCACCAGTGTTGATGTCCTGTCTGAACATTGCAAAGAGTGCATATAAAAAACTCCCACAAAATTTTTCCTTCCCTGATTTAAATTTTGCCCTCATTTCACTACCACCACTGTTCCTTACAATTTACCTCAGTCCACAGGGTGTTTATGTTTTTCTATTTTCACATTTTTCAGTGCTGGGATATCATAAAAGTGGCAACCGTGGCAGGCCTTTCGTGTTGCTCAAATTCCTCTTCGGTAGAAACTCTGCCTCGATCTAAAGTGGCCAGAAAATAGTCTCTATAGAAATGAGTTCTAGGATTATTTGTACATGAATCTTCTCATTCAGGCCCCAGCAAGTGTTTCGGTTCCCTAGTTCTAATTTCCCTATATTGAATGTGAATGTCATTTTGGTGGTTTCGTTTTGTTTGTTTGTTTTAAAGATTTTATTTATTGATGAGAGACACAGAGACATAGGCAGAAGAAGAAGCAGGCTCCCTGCAGGGAGCCTGATGTGGGACTTGATCCCAGAACACCTGGGATCACGCCCTGAGCTGAAGGCAGACTCTCAACCACTGAGCCACCCACGTGCCCCACATTTTGGTGTTTTTTAAAAAAAATTTAGGCCAGTTTTAGGCTCACATCAAACTTGGGCAGAAGCTACAGAAATTTTCCATAGAACCCTGACCCCCGCGCAGGCACAGCCCCCTCCCCCATCATCAACCTCCCCCAGGTGGCTCATTTGTTACAACTGGTGAATCTACATGGTTGACTTCAGGGCTCACTCTATGTCCCACGTTCTATGAATTTGGACAAATGTATAATGATATGTATCCACCATCATAGTGGCATGCAGAGTAGTTTTACTGTCCTGATAGTCCTCATCATCCCACCTATTCATCCCTCCCCTCTAACATGGGGCAAACATTGATTTTTTTTTTTTTTAACTGTCTCCCGTTTTGCCTTTCCCAGAATGTCACATAGTGAGAATTGTATAACAAGTAAGCTTTTCAGACTGGCTGCTTTCACTTAAGAATATGCATTTAAGTTTCCTTCATGGCTCGGTAGCTCCTCTCTTTTTAGTTTCGAGTAAGATTCCATTGCCTGGATGGATCACAGTTTACTTATCGATTCGCCCACTAAAGGACATCTTGGTTGCTTCCAAGTTTTGGCAATTATGAATAAAGCTGCTATGATGGCACACCTGGGTGGCTCAGCCAGTAAAGCATCTGCCTTTGGCTCAGGTCATGATCCTGGGATCTTCTGGGATCGAGCCCCACAGCAGGCTTCTTGCTCAGCAAGGAGTTTGCTTCTCCCCTCTCCCCCTGCCATTCCACCCGCTTGTTCTCTCTAATAATATTTAATGTCTAATGTCAAGGAGCCTCTTTTTTTTTTTTTTTTTTTTAAGGATCCTTGAGGGGAGCCTGACGTGGGACTCAATCCCATGACCTTGGGATCACCACCTGAGCCAAAGGCAGATGCTCAACCACTAAGCCACCCAGGTGCCCCCAAATAAAGAAATCTTTAAAAAAAAAAAGCTGAAAAGAACATCCACATGCAGGTTTTTGTGTGAACATAAGTTCTAACTCCTTTGGATGAATACCAAGGGGTGCAATTGCTGGATTATATGGTGAGAATATGTTTAGTTCTGTAATAAAATGCCAAGCCATCTTCCAAAACAGCTGTACCATTTTGTATTCCTGCCAGCCATGAAGGAGAGTTCCTGTTGCTTCACATCCTCCTCAGCAGTTGCTGTTGGCAGCATTTGGATTTTGGCCATTCTAATAGGTATGGAGTGGTAGCTCATTATTTTAATCCACATTTCCTTGATGACATAGGATGTGGAGCATCTTTTCATATGCTTATTTGTCACCTGTATATTTTCTTTGGTGAGATGTCTGTTCAGGTCTTTGGCTGATTTTTAAATCAGGTTGGTTGTTTTGAGTTTTAAGAGTCATTCGTACATTTTGGAAAATAGCCCTTTACCATATACATCCCCCCCCCCCCCCATTCTGTGGCTTGTCTTTTCGTTGTCTTGATACAGCACTTATTTTACACCCAGTTTCTCTTTTTTAAAAAGATTATCATATTTTTATTCTTCTTGACAAGTGGTTTATTGTATTTCCCAAGATTCATCTGTAAATATTTAGTTTCTTTTAGCAAACCATTTTTTGAGACATTTTGAGATATTTTTAATCCTTTCAGATTTTTTTTTCTTCTACTAAAAACTGTGGACAGCTCAAATTCAAAATTAATTTTGTTTTCTGCCAAAGACCGTGATTATTTGCTCTTTGAATATTTTGCTTAGCTTTTCTAACTTGTCTAGCCTACCGGCTTTAAGAGTATTCATGAGACCACAGTCATGTATCTGAGAAGTTGCAGGTCATATATGAAAAGCTTGGCGGGGCGGGGGGAGTGGGGCTCCCTGGGTGGCTCAGCAGTTTAGTGCTGCCTTGGCCCAGGGCCTGATTCTGGGGTCCCCCAATCCAGTCCCACGTCGGGCTCCCTGCATGGAGTCTGCTTCTCCCTCCTCCTGTGTCTCTGCCTCTTTCTCTCTCTCTATGTCTATGATAAATAAATAAATAAATCTTTAAAAAAGAAAAGAAAAGAAAAGAAAAGAAAAGAAAAGAAAAGAAAAGAAAAGAAAAAAAAAGAAAAGAAAAGAAAAGAAAAGCTTCGGGCTCAGCGGTTTAGCACCTGCCTTTGGCCCAGGGCATGACCCTGGAGACCCAGGATGGAGTCCCACATCGGGCTCCCTGGATGGAGCCTGCCTCTCTCTCTCTCTCTGTGTCTCATGAAATAAATAAAATCTTAAAAAAAAAATGCTTCGTCCAGTTGGTCCATCTTTGGGCAGATCCAGAAAAAACCAATTTCAACAGTATATGTAATCTTGGAATCAATCCAAAGAATGCTATCGCTGTTAGGCACCCAGGGCTCATATCTGCAAGTTAAAAAGTCTAGAGCGCTTGCTAAAATCCCCAGGGTCCAAGTCCAGGTCCAGGTCCAGGATTAGTTGTTATTCCCAGGATTACTAAAATGCCTCAGATACTCCTGATTTCTCAGTTCCCCAAGGGAGGAAGCCCCAGACCGCAGGCCTGCTGGCTTCTGAGGCTGCGCAGGGCTTCGCGGGTGCAGGGGGGCCTGGGGGGGCCTGGAGGCGAGCAGGGGAGGCTGGGGCAGGGACACCCCGGGGCCAGCGCAGGGCGGGGCTCGGCAGGGCAGCTCCCCTCCGGCGTCTGCGGGGGTCGCGGGCAAGGGCGGGGCGCGTTGTGAACCCATCTGGTCCGCCGCCCGGGGTGGACGGGGCCGCTCCCGCCGGTCCCGATGGGGTGCGGGGCACACGGAGCCGGCGAGCTGGGACCGGGTCGCGCCAGCCCCGGCGCGGGGACACACTACAGCGACACCCAGCACCGCGCTGCGGCCGGAGGAAGACCCGCCCCTCCCCCAGCCCGGGGCCGTCGGGGGCGGGGCCGTCGGGGGGCGGGGCCGGGGCTGCGCACGCGCCGTGGGGCGGTGCCGGCGGGAGGCGGGTCGCGCATGCGCCGTGGGCCGAGGGCCGCGTGGTGCGCACCTGCTGGCCGGGATTGGGCGGCGGAGGCTTCAGGCCCCGGGGGCGGACCCGGACGTGCGCAGGCGGCGGGGCCACTGAGGCAGGCAGGACTGCGCGGGTGAAACAGCGGCGGCGGGAGGCGGCCGGGGCGCGGCCCCCGAAGCCCGAGGGGAGGGAGAAGGCAACACGGCCGGGGGCCCGGGGCCTGACCCGCCGGACAGCGGCTGGAACCCCCGTGGGGACGTGGGGGAGCCCGCGGCCGTTGCCCCCGCCCTGTGTGCGCCCTGGGCATGGACGCCCGGGTCGGGGTGCCGGCTGGAGTGTGTTGGGGAGCCCCCTAGGTTTGAAGCCAGCAGCCAGCCTTGTGTTGAAGCTTGTCCTGCTGGCTCTGCACCTGTGCACCGGGGGTCCTTGTCCGTAGGGGGTGCCCTGGGTCTTGGGGGTCAGAAGCAAGCAGTGGGAGGCCTGGAGACTGCGCAGCGCTTGGTTCTCAGGGGGCCATGCCCTGTGTCTTGGGCTTGCAGATGGAGGGTGAGGCCGGGCGCCGGCCCCTGGGCGTGTTTAAGTGCCAGCTCTGTGCCCTGACAGCGCCGTACAGCTACGTGGGGCAGAAGCCCCCTGACACCCACTCTGTCGTGTGAGTACACCTGGCTCCTTGGGCTGCTGGCCCAGGAGGCCCCAGGCTGGCGGTCCCTGAGTCTGACACCTGGGTGGTGCTTTATTAGGCCCTGGACGCTGCAGGGGGGCCCTGCGGAGGCACAGGGCAAGGCCCTCACCCCTTCCTCCCCTTCCTCCCCACTCCACCCGGAGCCCAACACCTGCTCCCGCTGTGGGGTAGAAGCACTGTCCCTGAGGGAGTGAAAGGCCCCGGGGCAGCCCTTTCCTTTGGGGCTGAGCCTTGTTGCCATTCCTCCTGGTTCCCGTGGACGTACTTTCTGAGTGGAAAGCCTGTCCACCCCCCTTGCACGGGTGGAAGTGAGTCCAAAGGACCAGCTTCTTGTAAATTTGCCCAGAGCCGACCTTGAGTAGAGCCAGTGGGTCCTGGGATTTGAATCATGACCTTTAACTTGTCCTTCATCAAATGCCGTGTCATGAGGAAGCTGACCAGTACGTTGCTCACCCATTGTGTTACTCAGTGGGGCAGGTGGCAGGGGCCAGGGCTTTCTCCTGGGTGGGTTCCTCTGCTTACCAGGAACCTGGGCTGTCATCACAGAATCCCGTTGGTCTCCTTTGATGTGCAGGGTGAGGCCAGGACCTGACACACAGTGTTGGGCGCCCTGGTTCTCCCTGTGTGGGGGAGCGGGTGGCTTGAGAGTAGGTGTCCGCATGCTAGGAGTGTAGGGATGAGCCCTGTGCCCCGTGCACCCGTCCTAGTGGGGCAGGTAGGGGGTGGGGCCTTGCTTTGCACTGACCTGACTTTTGGTGGGTGAGGAGTGGTTCTCCCAACGCAGCTGTCAGAGCCGAGAGCAGCTCCGATTTCCATTCCAACCTGCTCCCCGATTGCTTGCTCTTTTGTTACTACCCGGTGGCACAGGGGGACCAGCCCCTCCTCCTGTGAGCCCACCCAGGCATGCAGGCCCTGGTGAGGTCCATTCCATGCTACTGCCAAGCTTCAGGCAACGGAGGTTCAGGCCGTTCTGACCTCTGGCGTCACTTACCATCCTGCAGCCTCCTGGAGGAGAGTTACGTCATGAAGGACCCATTCACCCCAGACAAGGACAGATTCCTGGTCCTCGGCTCTCGATGCAGTTTATGCAGCCGGCTGGTGTGCGTGAGCCCGGTGGGTAAGCTGTGTGGGCCAGGGCTGCCTCCCCTCCCTCCCTTCCTCTGGCTGGGACCCTGCACACGGCCGTGGGAAAGGTGACATGTGAGCCTTTCCCAAGGACGGCTTGAGTATCAGCCCCTTCTTGCCTCGGTGATCGTAGGAGCCCCCCAAGTCACATGGGGGGGCAGCTGGTCCACCTGGTTATGGGTAGGACCTGCAGAGGTGAGGAGACAGGCAGAAGGGCGAGCTGGGGTCGGTCGAAGGGTCTCCGTGTTGGCTGTGGAGTGGGTGTGGACAGTTCTGGCCCTCCCCACCGTGCCTGTGGCCACTGGCTGCTCTCTGTGGGACGGTGACCTTCTTCCTACTTGTTCTTGGAGGGACCTTCCCCAGGAAGGAACTGTGCTTTCTCGAGCATTCATTGTGGGCCAGGCCCTGTGCTTGGGGCCTGGTGCACCAGTGCAGGATCCTTTATTCCTGCCCTGAACGTAGCTGTGCAAACCAGTGTTGGCCCCATATCATAGGTGAGGACTCGGAGGTTCAGGGAGGCTGAGTAGGCCCAGGCCACCAGGGGAGTGAGCCTACTGTTGAAAACCCCAGGGATGGGCGGTGGTGTGGCCGTGTGGCTGAGCAGCGTGGCTGCTGTAACCCCAGTGACCCAGCGGTACAGTAGTCCCTGGGCACTCTGCGAGGGGGCAAGGTGCGGGCAAGGCTGCTGTCACAGGCCAGGTTTAAACATCAGCCTCTGTCCCTGAAGGGGCAGAATGACAAGATTGGGCAGGGTGGGAGGAAGCTGCAGCAAGGCAGAGGCCTGGGTGTTCAAGGACATGGGTGGCTGATGGGTGGCTGGGAGGACTCAGCGGGAGAGAAGCAGCTGGGAAATAAGACTGCAAAGGGAAGCTGGGCCAGGGAGGGGGAGAAGCCTTGAATGCCACACTTACACTTTTGGGCCGTACTTGGTGAGCAGAGGAGAGGGTGCTCCAGGTGGTATCCGAGGTCTCCAGCATTGTTGGATGAAGTGCTTGGCTGGTGGCAAGTGAGTCCCCTCTCTTACATGGGAACAGATCTCTTCTGAGCACCGCAGGAAGGACAGCCTTGTCTTAGCCGAGGCACACTCTGAGCTGCTGGAACCCAGAGCCCCCAAAATACAGTGGCCTGATGATAACAGTTTTCCCTTACTTTTTGTACATGTGAGAATCCAGAGCAGGTGGTGCCGCCTGGAAAGGCACTGCTGCCATTCTCAGCACACAGCATCCACTGAGGCTGAGGAGGCTGCTGCAGCTCCCACCATCACACCTGTGCTCCCACCAGCAGGAAGAGACGGGGAGCACATGCCCATCCCTTCAAAGGGCATGCCCGGGAGGTGACGCAGAGCTGCCAGCGACACAGACCCAGCCATGTGGCCACACCCAGTTGCAGAAGGGTCTGGGAAAGTCGTCTGTGGATGGGGCCCTGGGCAGTGGGTCTCAGGGGTTGAGTGGCAGAGGATGGGCACAAGGGAGGGTGGCCCCCATTGCACAGATCTGACCTCCCGCCCAAACCAGCAACCTGCCTTTGGCCTTTATGGTGTGTGTGGCTGCCCCCAGCCCGGTGGTCGCCGAACCCTTGCCCACTACTGATAACCAGGGAGGGGATGTCGGGTCTCTGACTCTCTAGGTCTGGGCTCTGCTGCTGCTATGCATTGTTATCACTTCACCCGTGATGGAGCCGGGCAGTCCCCAGGGCCCTTCCACGCCATCCTGGCCCTACCACCCTGGTCGACCCGGGCCTGCTCTCTGACACCTTCACTAGTCTCACTGGGTGATGCTCACCTGCTCAGAACCCCCGACGCCCCACTGTCTGTGGGGTCTGATAGAGGTCGGCTCTCTGCTCCCCGGCAGCCCTCTATGGTCTTTCCTCTTAGGTGATGACCATTCTTGGAGGTGGCTGGCCAGGCCCTGGGCCCTGCTGTCCCCTGTGCCGTTCTGGCCCTGGCCGCCCCATCCTGGCCACCCCCTGCCCAGCTGACCCCACCCCCCCACTCCCCACCGGCTCCTGTACATGGCCAAGGGCTGGCCTCGGAGAAGCCTGCACTGCGCTCCCCGCTCTGGTACTTAGCCCGCATCCTTCCCCGGCCTCTTTCAGGAATGCAGTTTATTCTACTCCAAGAGATTTTGCCTCCCCTGTGTCCGGGACAACATGGACGCCTTCCCTCAGGAAATCCGGCAAGACTTGGAGAAAAGGAAAGCTCCATCGAAGAGGCCTGCCAGCCAGCCTGGCTCTCGGACGTGAGTGCGGCCAGGTGCGGGGGTGGCAGCGGCACCTCTCATGGAGCCCCTGGGCAGCCAGGCCTCTGCACCCGCGGCAGGGATGGGGCTGTACGGGAGCTGTCATGGCAGCCTCATCCCGGGGCGGGCAGGAGCAGCGTCTGCAGAGAGCAGGGGCCCAGCCTGCAGTAGGAAGGGGCCCGGGAGGTGGGCAGAGAAGGCCGTCGGGGGGCAGGCCTCGCGCGTCCAAGAGCCTCCTCGATGCCGAGACCACAGGGCGGGAACTGACGAAGGTCTAGACACCGGCACCGAGGGAAGCCGAGGCTGGGCCGGCTGGGCCTTCCGCCCCCCTCCCCGGACCTGGACCTCTAGGCCGCCCCTCCAGGTCATCCCCTGGCTTCTGTGTACCCGGGGCCAGGCCTGGAGGGCCCTGTGCGGATTCATCAGATCCAGGAATTGCCTCCAGTGACGTGCTGCTCCCCTTGGCCCTGAGGACACAGGAGCGAAGGGACAAAGCCCACTGTCCTGGTCCAGTGTGGGGAGGACCTCTGGTCGCGCTGGGGGTCGTGCCACCCGTGCTGACACGGAGGCAGGAGGGCTGGAGTGAAGACGCGTGCCTTCCCCATCCCGGGGAGTGGAGTCCACGCAGTGAAGACGTCACTCAGTGGGATGGTTCACAGGGAGGTGACCTGCGGGAAGGTGCCTGAGGGGTGTGGGCAGCTGCACTTGGTGATTAGGGGGCCTGGGGCCGGTGGAATTTTACTTCACACCTTCATGATACCTGGATAATGTTTTAAATCTTGACCATGTGTTAGATTCATAATTAAAAACCCAAAGAACCAGTTAATGTTTTGAAACATTTGCAAGACAGATGTTCCCCTTGGCACTCGGACCTGGCGTGCGTGGCTGGGGGTTGGGCGTTGCCACTTGCAGTCTCCTCTGTTTCCGCGGGCTCTGGCCCCAGCCCCAGGCCCAATCCCATTCCCAGGCACAGGGATGCTTTCCCTCCGCCCTCCTGCAGGGCCTCGGAACTTGAGCTGCTCGCTTGCCCCTCTCCACGGGAGACTCAGCACTGGCCCTGGGGCACTCCTTCCCCACGGGCACCCGTCCCCGGGGGCTCCCGCGGCCCCCACCTCGGCAGTGGGTGAGGGGAGAACGAATAAAGAGCTTTTATCAGCCAATCTGCGCACTGGGTTTTATTTCCAGACGCTTCCCCTGCATCACTGCAGGCAAATGGCTGTCATCCTGCGGCCACACTGTCCCAGGTCCATGCTGTGCCTTTGCCTAGAGGCGAAGACCCCTGCGGGCGGGGCCACGCTGGGCTGAGGGCAGACGCTGCTGACGGGGATTTTCACTACATATTTGCCTCCCAGCATCACTCAGAACTCACCGACTGATTTTAAAAAATAGTTTTATTTTTTAAAACCATTAAGGCAACACTGTACCCTGAAATTAACTCCTTACATTCATCAGTCTTACAGCAGGACATTCCAGATACGTACATTCCCATCAACTCAGGACTTGGATCAACAGATGTGATCAGTTCAACCTCCTAGCAGGAAACAGAATAAGACCGAAGATTTCTTGAAATTAAAGTCCTAGTCCTCTAATTGCTCGGAATCGCTATTGGTTAACGTGACTCGGGACGTTGCATTTGCTCTTCTGAGCCCACCCCTGCTCCCTGAGGCTCCAGAGGCCCCCCCAGACCCCGACCCTGACTGAGACACCAGAACCCGCTCTAAAGGATCTCTCTGGAGCTGCCCCCGTTTAGCATGAAGACGAGGGGTCTGTCATCTGAGTATAAGGCACCTAAGTGGTAATGAGGGACACACCAAGATCTTGCCTTGGAAACCTGCACCCGTTGGATGTTCTGACACGTATTGGCCAAATGCCCTCCCCTCGTCCTTGGGGACCCTGGGGGTAGCACACGGGGACCCCAAGAACACATTCCACCAGGATACTACGAACGAGCCGTGGGAGCCTGGCGGGGCCTGTGGTTTCCGTTGTGTGCTTCTCGGGGGGGGGGGGGGGGCGGGGGGTGCTGTCCAAGGGCTACAGAGAACCCGATGTGCAAATACCCTGTCAGAAGGTTTTGGATTGCCTGAGTTCTTTGGTAATAACCCACAGGTGACAATTCCCTGAAGCGCAGACGGCGGCTTACCACCCGGGAAGAGTTTGGGTCTTCAGGACGCTGCGCGAGCACTTCGTGACTTCAGACCTGGGGCTCTGGCCTCCCGGCTTTGAGGGGGTGCGGGGGACGGTGCAACAGGCTTGCTTGTGCTTCCTGCGTGTGACGCCTGATGAAGGGGACAGATTTACACAGGGAAATGAATTCTGCGTGGCTCGGGAGAGATGAAAAGCCATGTCTGTGTGCGCGTGTGTGCCCGTGTGCACACACGTGTGCCACTGCACGTCGGCTGTTCTAGCCCAGCGTCCTTCGTGTTTCCAGTAGGTTCCAAGAGCCAGGCTACTAAGAGTATATGTCAACTGATTTTAAAAGAACCCAAACCTTTGTTATTAGATGCGTGATTATAAGTTAGTAAAATATTTATTCTAAAATTTTTCTTGAACTTGAATCACAGTATTTAAGATACAGTGATCAACATGGTTCTTTTCACCGCACAGTGTAGGAAAATGACACTCAAATACAAATACTGTGATCTTACTGAGAAGGGTACCGAGTGGTATTCACGTATTGTGAGGTACATTTTGTTTGTTTGTTTTTAAGAAAAAAAGGAACAGACCGTCTGTGCTTTTTAAAAGATGGTTTTCCAAAAGTGAATGATTTCTTACTTTGGAAGGATTGATCACTCACTGGTCTTCAGGGCTTGAAGCTTGACTCCTCCCCCCCTCCTTGCCTTGCACGGGCCATGCTGAGGCCAAATGACCCCCTTGGGGCCAGGAACCCTCACATCCAAGCTCACGGGGAGGGCAGGTCTGCACTTGGGTCTGCTGGATGCTGCGGTTCCTCGAATCAGCCAAGTTCAGAGGCTGAGTGTGGGGAGAAGGGGGAGGGGGGAGGAGGCTAGTACATTCCCTTCTCTGGAGAAGCACTTGGGGACGTTCTTCACATTTGACCCGAATTAGCAAACATTTTAAATGAAAAAAACCTGATCCAAAGTCTTAACCCTATCTCTGATGTGTTAAAAAAAAAAAAAAGAAAGAAAAGAAAAACAAAAAGAAAAAAGAAAAAACAGTTTCTTAGTTTTTTTTTTTTTTTTAATGCAAATAGTGCATTGAACAGCTACAGGCCATTAGAGTCCTTGACGTTCTCCACTCCTTCCATCAAGATGTGACCCCGAACATGGATGCAGTTTGGTCTGTTCCATTTGGCAAAGAACTCCAAAAGGATGTGGCTGTTTGAGCTTCAGCTGGGCTGCACTGTATGGTCACCTCCCCAACCCCCGGTTTCCGAGAGGTGGGGTTGTCATCGGTGGCACCCGTCTCGTCTGTGTCTCAGACTGAAATGTCGAGAAGCAGATGGTGAGCTGAGAGCCCCCCGCAGGCCCTAGGAGGCGGCCCGGGCAACGCACGCTGGCCTCCAGCCTGTCCCTCACTGTCCTAATGCGTGGGCCACTCCCGCTGCTCTTAGGGGCCTCAGCCCCCTCCGCGGAGACTGAAGACACCCCCTGCACGCCACAAAACCAGCAAAATGGATGGAATTCCGTAATTTGTTTAATGCATGATGATTCACTTTTTTTTTTTTCCCTTATAAAACTTCCAATACCACCTCTAGTTTGCATTGTGGTTTCCAGAGAAATGTAGTGGATCTCCTATATCCTGAGTCAGACGGAAAGTCACTGCTATTCTTCTTACTCTGGTGCATTTTACAGGCTGTGGGGGTCAAGGATCATTTCCCTGAATTCTATTAAAATGGCACCTAAATATATAACTATATATATCCCAGCAAAACCGTCGACCTCCACCTTCGGAGCCTGGCAAGAATCCTTCATCCCAGGGGAACCCTATAAATCAGCTTGGACCAGGAGTAAAGAGAAGCTGGGCCACTTTCACAGGAGCAGAGCAAGTACAGAGAGCCTGGCTTTGGAGCCGCCCAGTGCCTGGCAGCGCCAACGCCATAAAGACTTTATATGTGGGGAAAACCCAGGAAGCCCTCAGCTGGTGGCAGCGGTCTCAGTTTGTGACTTCCACGGACAGCAGAATGTCCTCGCCATCCTGAGTGGACCCCACTGCCGAGAACTTCAAAGGAAGGCTCTAAGCAAGGGAGCCTTCCGGGGACACCTGCGGTGGGGGGTTGACGGACACCTTCACCCTCTTGACACGAGTTTGCAAGACATTCCAGAGACAGGTGTGGCCGCCGGGTCAAGACAAAAAACCCTCCATCCTGTGTCCAGCGGTTAGGTATCAAATGTGCTTGGTGCCACTGGGGTTTGAAGAAGTGGGGGGGGGCATGAGGCAGAAGTGCCTGGAGGCAGCATGGGGGCACAGGTGCATCTACTGGTAGGGAGCCCTTGGAAGAGTCACGGCCCGGCCGCGTGTGCCCGGAGGCATCTCCTTCCAGCCTCTTCTGGCTGGGGTCCCTCTACGAACAGGCTTAGGGAGCCAGCTGAAGGGCAGGGGAGGCCCTCCACACGTGGGTCACTGCAGGAGGTGGCCGCTCCACTTCTCCGAGACCTCGGTCATGCTGGAACGCAACTCCCACAACATGCATTATCTTTGAGGCTCCCTTGAAACAACGAAAGTGCCTCTAAGAAGTCCTACGGCCTTCCACTAGTCGGTGTGTAACCAGACAAAGGTGTGTAGCTTCTGAGTCTTAACCATAAACGATCGGACGGGAGACGCTCCAGAAGGACCCCGAGTGTTCCACGCACCTTAATTTTAGCTGTGCTTTTCGATGTATCTTACTGAGGTAGCTGTTATGCTGGAGATTTGGGGAAACAGTAGTTGCAAAATTATTAGCTTACTTATCATCATACATTGAACAAAGGAGTTTACTTGTGCCTGGAGCTTCTGCTTGGATCCTAGGATGCTGCCTTGTCTCCGGAACCACCGCAGGATCCTGGAGGCCGCTCGTTTCCTCGGAGCTTCACGCAGCCCAGTGTAGGAAATGCATCCGCAATGCAGAGAGAGACGTTCTCGCTCTTAAAAGGAAGAGAGTCCCTCTGAAAGAGGGGCAGCCCTCCCATGGGTACCCGAAGGCACCGTGCACCGGATTCTCCTCCTGGACCTCACATTCTTACTGACACACGTACACCTACTCTTTAGGTGCTTTAGAGGCATCTCATCCACGAGTGACAGGAAGGCCACAGGGGAAGCTGAGAGCAAGGCGGGAAAAGAGGAGCAGGTGACTGGCACTGCGGTGATACCCAAAGTGCTCCTGCCTCCCGCTCGCGCTGACGCAATTGCAAGCATCCTAGTTTTGTCGATGCTGGGCTTCACCAAAGCGGCCACCGGTGTGGGCAGCCCTCAGGGTGGCAGGGGCAAAATTCCGAGTGTGGGACACCCGACTGGAAAGGCCCAGGAGGAGGAGGGGAGAAGGAGGAGAAGGGATGCTGAGGGATGGGGAGGGAGAGGGCCGGCTGGCTTCCTGGATTTGTCCTTGTCAGCCCTTGCAGACAAAGGCTGTTGGTAATTTTGGGGTCTCGCAGGCGTTTGGCACTTGGTGGCTACAAACAGGGACTTGTTGGAAGAGCGTCAAGGTGGTGACAAGGGGGCTGCCCCCATGTGCTGAGTTCCCCAGCAAAGGAGGGGCTCCATGCTCCGGTCTGAGGCTTCTCGAACCTGTTCTGCTGTATCTACTGCACTCTATGCTGACGTCTACTGAAACCCAGCGGGCAAGAGGGGCGCTTTAACGGGTCCCTCCTGGAAATGCTATGGTATTTTCAACTGGTGAATAGTTCGTCCATATCTGACTGTCGGTGGCCTGAGAAATCTTTGTTTAGGTGGCTCAGATATTCTGTGTGGCAAACAGTGACTATTATTTAAAATGAACGGGAATCTGTGATTTTTGTACTTATCCATAAAAGTGAACCAACTCAAGTGACTTTCGAGCTGAGGTCTCTGCAGCCTCCCTCATGGCCTCACCAGGATCCTGGCTGGTAGCCTCTCTGGGCCCCAGGAGAGCCAAATGCTCACTAATACTCGGAATGCAGAACCTGGGCCTTCCGCAGACTGGCTGTCCCCGCAGAATGCATGAAATAAGGAGCTTTTAAAAATAAGTTTTATGAAAACAGAGACAGTGAGTCTGGAGCCTGGGTCTCGAGGGTCACCTTCCGAGGCCACATCCGTGAATGGCATCTGTCTGGGGCCATGTGAGGAGAGACAGGCCAGTGGTGGCATGGACGGGACACAGACCTGGTGCAGGTCAAGCCACGGCCCTCCAGGCTCACCAGCCCAAGAGGTGGAGAAGAACAATGACACACGTGTGCCCTCCCTCTGACCTTGGATGATCTCTTGACTGCTGTTGTTCACGTGTGGAAATACTTCTGTTTGCTTCCAACAGATCCTCTGACTGGATCATGCAACAAAGAATGAAAACGACCAGTAAGGTTTAATTTTGAAAAGCATGTGCCTGTGGTCACGTTCGCCTTTCCGAGGTGAAGGCCCACTGTTTTACCGTTCTCTGTCCCGTTGCATTTCCATGACGCTGATCTTGGGAACTTTATTGACTTCAACCCTAATCATTCTTCAAGAGCAAATCACAGCAACATTACAGAGTCAAGTTTTCTAGAGACGGAGGGGACAGCGCCCTGTGGGGTCAGGTCCTAAGAGCTGCTGCGAGGCAGGGGGTCAGAGGCAGGTGGCCTGGGACCCCCACCCCTGCACTTCAGGGACCCCGGTCGGCCCAGCCTGGAGGGTGGGGCTGCTGCACCTCCTCTGACAGGACATGTACCTACCATGGTGGACAGAAAGAGTCTGGACAATCACCACCATCAGCACTGCTTTTGTAACTAGACCCAGGTTAAGAAATGATCTTTAAGGCTGAAGCAAATATTTCAGATGTTGGGAAAACCACCCTCCACACGTAATTGGAAAACTGTCACATGAAGGAACTCTATGCCTGCCCTTCTCATTCTCCACATGGTCCCCCTGCCCCCGGGCCCACACTATAAAGGCCCGTGTGCCTCATCTTTTACACTCCCAGGAGCAGCTACCACCACCGAGGGTTAAAAAAATAAAGCTGCGTATTTTAAAAAGCAACACAGGAAAAGACCAAGGAGCTGCCTTGACACATGGGGCCCAAAGACACGTTGGCAACCAACCTGTCGGTTTGCCCCCCGCCCCAAGAAAACACTATCATGGCCCCCAAACAACCTGACTCGGTTGGTTCAGATTTGATAGGAGACAGAGGTCAGAGGGTCGGAGAGCTGACACAGTCTCCGTTTGTCTTGCTCCTGCTGACCACGGGACCACAGACACCAGCTGGAGAAAACAAGCAGAGCGTCAAGTCCGGGGGGGGGGGGGGGGGGAGTCTTGAGACTCAGTTTTCTGGGATCTTCTAGACAAACCTAGAAACAGGCCCTCCTGCCTATTAAGTCACAACCCCCAACACAGTGAAAACCGACCGACTGTTGCATTTGGATAGCTTATCAAATAATCCTTGGAAATTTCAAATCCTCTGATTAAGAAACAGCATGTTAAAAAAAAAAAAAAAAGAAACAGCATGTTGTCTTTCTTCAAATTCAGGAAACAGAATTAAAGTCTCCCCAATAAATATTTTGCTGCTTTTAAAAAATAACCTAACCTTTGGATTCATCTAGATTTACAGGATTATAAAAGTTAAAAAGTGCTGATTAGTTTCCAAAACGATACAAAGGAGCGCAAGAGTCAACAGGTGGCAGAAAGAGAAGACAGACCACGTATTTCAAGGTCACCAGTTAATTCAAGGCTACACGGCTAATGTGATATAAAGAAATCTGCATGGATTAACATCAAGTGAGTTAAAATCAGACTGCTGGGCATCATTCCCCTTAATTTTCCAAGAACTGCCTATCAGCTACCTGTCACCGGCGTTTCGACACTTGGCACGCTCTTACAAGTACTGATGTGAAAAAGAAAGAAATGTGGTCTAGGTTTCCGGTTACCTAGGGCTCATCCGTCCCATTCTCTAAGGTGAAAATGGTGGAATTTGTGCAAAGCAGGCATTGCTCCCAGTTTTCATTTGTAGTGCTGTCGACTTTAAAAGTCCTCGAAGAGCTGCTTGTCGTGCGGTTCGCTCTCAAGCCGTCAGTACATGTCCCTGTAGATTTCCTGCAGCAGGGGGTGCAGGGCTGCGTCCGACTCCGTCTTTTTGATGACCTGCACCAGCTGTGCGTGCTCGGTGACCAGCTGCCGGAGGTCTGCCATTTTTTGAAGGAGTTTTGGGAAGAGAAAGATGTTGTCCGGGTGGTTGGTCTGCAGGTGAAGTTTGAGCACATGCACAATGCCCTCCTGCATTTTTTCAATGTGTCCCACGTTTAGAAGGCCGGGGCGATCTATTCTCAAAAGAAATAAGAGACGGTTGTGATAAACCTCCCACGGACACCTCCTAACTGTTTATGGGTTCGGGAGACCAAACATTCTTACTCTTACACTGCCTTCCAATAACGTTGACTCGGCGGGAAGACAGACCTCGATTCTTCCAAAGTCACTGGGCCTAATGCGCAGACAGGACAAATACTCGATCCTAAGTATTTTTGTACTCCCTTAAGTCGACCAGCTATCCTACACCATGGCCCTTTCATTTTGGATTTCCTTGATGACCACCAATTAGGGGAAAAAACCCAAAACATAGGAGTAATCAGACATTCTGATGACGATTAAAACAACCAGTTTTGTATAATATGAAATGAAATACATCTTGAATCAAAACTAGATATTCAGTTTTAAGTTCTCCACCACTGTTTTAAGGATTGCGTTAGACTGGGTTTTGTGGTAAAAAGCACTCGTTAGGGGAACAGATGCTAGGAATCTTCCAATATGAATCTGCTGCATAGACAGTGGAGTGAGATGTGAGTGGTAGATGCTACCTCGATGGGGTGCTGACGAGCCCCAGGAATGCCTGAGATCCGGTGCAGGCAGTTCAACGTGTACACCACACGCCCTCCCTGGGGCAGCTCAACCGCAGGCACCAGACCTCCTGGGACAGAGGAATGCACACGTCCTGGGCACACGGGTCTTTGGTCTAGAGTATTCCCTGTCCCCACTGCCATCCAATAGGCAGTGCTCTCTTTAAGGCCCCACTCCTTACTAGGGTTGTTAAAAGTGCTGCTAAGGATGTGGACTTTTTCATTGCTTTTTCTGGGGTTGTAAAATGAATATAATTACTAACTTTTTAAAAGGAGAGATTAAAAAAACAAAGTGAATTCCCCTCGTAAGGTTTAAGGTATACCACACCAGACACTTTTCTGTACATAGGATTGATATATGATTTTTTTTTTTGAGAGAGAGAGAAATGGAGAACATGTGCGGTGAGACTCCCCACTCAGTGCAGGGCCCAATGTGGGGCTGGATCTCACGACCTTGAGATCATGACCTGAGCTGAAATCAAGAGTCACATGCTTAACTGACTGAGCTGACCGGGCGCCCCGGGATTGATAAGCGATTATAACTTCTTTTAGAAAACTCTGCTCGTACTACCTATAAATGGTTGTGCGCTTGCTTTTTACTCACAGCACTACATCTCGAGCATACAAAGGACAATGTAGATTATGTACAACTGTTTTTGCATTTTACATTTTTTGCCAGAGCAGAAGGACTCCCTCCACCTGACTGGGGGCAGCTGAACAGTAACAGGAACAGGCCTTGTGGGGCTTCCAGCGTCTGGGCGTCTGTGGCCAGCCTCAGCCCTGCAAGTCAGCAAACCGTGCAGGACAGTACAGCTTCTGGCAGTTTGCGGCAGTGGTCGGTGGTCACCCCCCTTGGCCTCCCTGGGGGCTGGGTGAGGTCAGCTGAGTTTACGGTATAGGGATGACCTTCTTATACCAGGACAGGGTTATTTAAAGGAACATGACACTGAGCCAAAATTCTGGGAGCTGCAGAGCCAGCTTCCTTGCAGAGAGGCCCAGATTTTCCTTCACTGGGATCCATTTCCTTTGGCAAAGCAAACTGCAAACACTGCCAGTGAGCTACTGATATTTTTCATTATGAAATGGAATAAATATACCAATGGTGAAATAAACTGCACTAACATCTGTACGGCCCTTTATAGAATACTGCCTATAATACGGATATAACACTATAATAATAGAATTATATAACAGTAACATGATACACTGTACATTGTAACATAATTCTTTCTAATATATATTAAATATATTAGATAAAACTATATTACCATTACACCTAATATATTATGTTTGATATGATTATATTATGATTACAAATAGAATATTACATATACAACATAATTATGAATGGGACATATTCATTTACTGCACAACTATGTGTTTATATATAATAATGTATGCTGTTATGTGATATGATAGGATATAAATCTCACTGAATTCCAATCGGCGGCGATGTAGGGGCATAGACGCCCTCCCATCTGCCAGCGCATGCTCCACTGTGCATGATGCACGTGTGCACCAAGAGGCTGCAGGTGACACGGCGCTGGGTTACGTCAACGACTTACCTCCACAGCAAATGATAGCAGCCACAAAAAGGGAGATGTCGCTGTCATCTAGCTCCAGTGCATTGAACTTCATCGCAAAATCAAACTTTGGTTCCATGATATCACAGAACGGTTTCCTTAGGCTCTTTAGGAACTCACGAGTTATAAAGCCATTTCCATAGGCTACCAGCATCCCGTCTTTATTCATCACAGAAGACAGCATCGCAAATATGGCCTCATACACTCCATATTTCAGTAGAGTGACCTGATCATTCAAGTCCAAGTTCGCGAAGCCAGGGATGGACTTGGCGAACTCCGTGAGCTCCGTGACGGTCTCCACAGATGTGCACTGGCAGCAGTGGAAGATGCGCACCTCTGCCTCCTTGTTCTGGATGCCATTGGCCACCAGCTTGGCCACCAGAGTCTTCTCAGCCATGCACAACGTCTCCATGTCATGTATGACAAAGGGCTGCAAAGAAAGACATGGAAGTGAGCCAGGTAACTGCTGGTAGGCTGTCCTCTTAATTATCGGTGAGCTGATCAGCAGCCACTGTCTGCAGATCACCTGCAGAGAAGCGAAATGTGAACAAAACGCAGTCTCTGTCCTGAAGTAACCTCAGAATTGGCTGGGGACACAAAGACATTCGGAGAGAACTAACGGCATATATCAGTAAGACAGTAATCATCGTTGCCTCACACCAAGTGGGGATTTCATCGCCGTGAAAGTGAAGTCCTGATTTCAGCAATATAGCTAAGAAGAGAGTATTCGCAAAGCACTTTGAATATTTTATAATATTCTCTGAACTCCTAAATACTACTGCGATGGCCCTAATTATAGTAATTTTAAAATTTTATCACCAAAGTACAGGTGACACACAGTGTCATGTGAGTTTCAGGTGCCCAACATACCGATTTAGCAGGTCTACACATCACGCAGTGCCCGCTCCGACGGAGTGGAGTCACCAGACAACGTAACTACGACGCCGCTGACAACAGTCCCCATGCTGTCCTTTTCATTCCCAGGGCTTATTTATTTTATAACTAAAAAAAATCTGTGCTTTCACCTCTTTCGCTCATCCCGCAAGAATTCTCAATTTTACCATTTTATGAACTTTGGAGGTAACCATCGTTATCTGACATTGACTGCCATGTGACTAGGTTTGGGGAGTAAACATACAGAACTCAGAAAGTTGGCATTTGCGTAGCAATCAGCAAACAAGCATTGTTAAGCCCTTGCTCTTTAGGGATAAACTGGGAAAAACCTGAAGCACCCTCGTTTCCCTGTGTGTAAGACTAAAATCTTCATTTTGGTGCTCTGTGTTCTGGAAGAAGCACCGAACCGCAGTGCTGGCAACTTCCATGTTGCCTTACCATTTGCTTCTAAGCCCACGGGTCCTGCCATTTTCTAAGGATCCAGTTGGAGGAAAGAAGAGACTGTTGGCCGTATTATTTGAAGCCAGCATGCCCGGAAGGGATTATATATCTGGTGGGGCACAGGAGAACGGACATAAATGTTTTGTGCTGTTGGCCAAAACACACACCGGATCTGTGTGCAGAGCAGAAGAAATGCCAGGCTCTGAGGGATCTCTCTGACTTATAATATGTTCTACCAATCAGTAACAAGGCGGGCCAAAGTATTATTTTCCATTTCTACCAGGATAGTTTTTTTTTTAAGATTTTATTTATTTATTCATTTTTTAAAAATATTTTATTTATTTATTCCTGAGAGACAGAGAGAGAGAGAGAGAGAGAGAGGGAGGGAGGGAGAGGCAGAGACACAGGCAGAGGGAGAAGCAGGCTCCCTGCAAGGAGTCAGATGTGGGACTCGAATGTGGGAACCACTCGAATCTGGGATCGCACCCTGAGTCAAAGGCAGACACCCAACCGCTGAGCCACCCAGGCGTCCCTCTACCAGGATACTTAAATGTGGAATGCATAAGCAGCTCGTTATTTTAAGCCTCACTCTGCCAATGGGCAAAATACATCACCAACCCTGTATGTGGCCCCGTGGCATGATGTGGTCCCTATTTCTGGGCCCCCAAGAGCATCTGGAAGAACCATAGCCCAAAACCACCTGCAGGGCACCTGGAGGGCATACTTATCTCAGAAGCAAGGCAGATGTGTTGGCACATGGCAAGGGGTTGTCTCTGAAATGTTTAAACAAAATCAGAATTTGCAATACAGGGTTGGACAAAACAATAATTTGATTCTACATCTGAAGAAAGGGGATACTCTAAAAATTACCCACGAAAAAAAAAATAAAATAAAAATAAAAATTACCCACGAACGAGTGAAAACATTCTGAATACAAAAGCCTGAGTCCTGAATATCTCAAGTGTGACTGAGGAACGCTAAAGTTGTCTCCCTCCAAAGACTGGAAGAAGCAGGCCACGTTACCATTGTTCGGGGGCAGTTCTGCTTCACTTGAAGTAGCTCAGAGCAAAGGCATGAACATTCTAGGGTGGACGGGAGGGATGCTCTTGAAGGATACATAGCAGTAACCCTTCGATTCCAGTAAACACGCTAGTAGGCCACCTTGGCTGTATCACTGGCTTTGTAAAAAAGTACATAAAAGCATTAAAAACAAAGGTTGTGTGGCCTGAAGACATCTGGGAAATGCTGAGTTCTGTGAAGTTAGGGCCTCCGAAAACCTCGACCGCAGCACGGATGCACCGCGAAGCTTCAGCAACAGGCCAGGCCAGGCAGCGGTGCCCCAAGTGTGTGATCACAGAGGACTTGCATCCTTCACTAGAGTATCTTGCAGGACTGGCCACAGAATTTGCAGGATTCAGAGCAAAATGAAAACATGGGGCCTGTCATTCAAAAATGATGAAGAATTTCAAGAGAGTGACAGCGGGGCGTTAAATGCCAACGTGAGGCCCAGGCCTCGTGAAACAGGACACACACCCATGAAACCCGCCCAGGACTAGTTTTATGTGAAACATACTCTCGTAAATGGGGATGCGACTGGTACAAATACTTTGTTTTACTTTTATAAAATTATCACTTGGATTTTAAGAAGGCAGGGCCTCATTAACAGACAAAATTAGAAACCATCTGAATTCAAAACCAGTGCTAACATTAAGAAACCAACGTTTATGGAAGCTCAAGAGAAAATGCATATACTAACACACTTGATAAACACTGTTGATAAGACTATTTTTAAGAATCCATGCTGCTTATATTTAACTATGGAATGCGCCTTTTATACTTAAGTTTGGAAATGAATGTATCTGACATCACAGGTGGTCATTGTAGATAAATAAAGCATGTTGTCACGAGTTTAAACAGCACGAGGGAGAAAGCTACCCAGCCTCCCCCACAAATTATGCCCCACCGAGACCAGAAGGTTCCCCTAACTGACAACTATCACTGCACTCACACCTGACGCTGCTCTGTATGTGTTAATGACAATACTGACAAGAACTCGTCTTCACATACATCTAAATAGTATTTTCCACATAAAGTCAGGCAGCACCATCTTTCAGGAAGAATTTAATTGTGATTGGTAGAATTGCTTTGGATGAAACCATTTAATAAGCTTCTGGTTAGGTTTTACTACACATTTCTAGAAACAGTATAAAATATTAAGTATATTTTTCAATCTTAAGGCAACTGAAGTCATGGGTATACTATTTCAACAGAACACAGTGGGCAAAACCCCACCATGGGGTGAATCATTTCAGGATGGTGCCCAGAAGGCCCCTTGTCCTGAAGATTTCAAAATGCTGAGAGTAATGTGGGAAGCCTTCTTTTTTTTTTGGGGGGGGGTAAGCCTTCTCAAAACAAGTGTTAGAGTCTATTCTCAGCCACATGCCAAAAATTCATCCCCTTGCTTCATTCATTCTTCTCAGATAAGACACTTGACTCTGTTACTGGCTTTCTGCAACGGACTCATGGTTTTGTCTAAAATTCACTTATCTTCTCAGAGGACACAGATTTTCCATAACTGAAGACACTCAAAGACTCTGAAGATTATTCCTGACAATTCCGAGCTCTCTGTTTATCTCTGAGACAAACATACGCTGTCCCCTTCATTTGAATGAAGTTGTGACATGTTTGTGACATTACAAAGTAGCAGTAGTACTACTATATGACTGTCGCACAAATAGCGCTAAATAATTGTTTTTTTTTTTTTTAATCTGAACACCCTCCCCTGGGTTCCAGAGGCACAACGAGCTTCTAAAGCCAGAAGCGAGCTGGAGCAGGGGCGGGCGTGCAGTGCACCTGCACGGGGCTGCGGCCTGGGCCCTTGGCTGCAAACCTCACATAAGAGGTGCAGACTTCAGCGCTCCTCACCGTCTCATTGCCTGTGGCCTCCTGGAATGTCTTCCTGTGACATTCTTAACACCTCACATGTCAACACACCAACTTTCTAAGACACTGTTGAAAAGCATGACTTTTGGAAGCCAAGTTCAGATGGGACTGGTGAGCCTGTCCTCTGTGTGTCAGCTCAGCTTCCACCCCTGCCGTCCTCGAGTCAAGGGCCAACCAGGGACCTGACGAGCAATATCTAGGTGATTAGGGGCCTGATAGGCTCTGCCCAGGTGACTTGGGACCCTGGCCGTCTCCTGGCCTCTGGTTCTGAAATCTCAAGTGCTCAAACCAGCCCATGACCAGACAGAAACATTCACTGTCCCTCCCATCACTCCCTGCCCTCAGCTAAAACCCATCTTTTCCCCAAAATAATGGAATCTACGTGCTTCCAGCAGCTTCATTCCTCCTCCAACACCGTTTCCCCACCACCATCCCATAGCATCCCTCTCCTGGCTCACCGAGCCTCCTAACCAGTTCTAGGCGAGCTGCAGGTCTTGTGTTACATGATCTAGAGGCCATGGAAAATAGGAAAACAGAGGCTGTGTCCTGCACTGGGAGCTCCAGGCTCCCCAGAAGTGCCTCATTGGGCTGGGTGGGGAGACGGGGGAGGGACATGACCTCATCATGCAGAGATCTGGGGAGGTGGTCGCAGGCGTAGAGAGCACAATCATGGGAACACAGGCCACACCTGCATGCTGCCTTTCAGACTGGCCCGCAGTCTCTGGTTCGGAGGTGGAGGGCAGGAGCAGGCACTTGTCCCCTAGCAGTACACGCTGATTTCTGTCCTCCTGTACCCCTCCATCGCCCCGTGTACGGTGAAGCCCAAGCCTTGATTTTGAGTCTCTTATTTATTTCCTTAAGACCAAAATACAGGGACACCTGGGTGGCTCAGGGGTTGAGCATCTGCCTTCAGCTCAGGGCATGACCCCGGGGTCCTGGGATCGAGTCCCACATCAGGCTCCCTGCATGGAGCCTGCTTCTCCCTCTGCCTGTGTCTCTGCCTCTCTCTCTCTATGTCTCATGAATAAATAAATAAAATCTTTAAAAAAAAAGACCAAAATACAGATTCCTCCCCAAGAGGAACTGCTCAGATGGTATCAGCTGGGGCCAAGGGCAATGGGGGTCCTTCTGAGAGCGTGTGGATCTCAGTGGGGTATGCAGAAGGATACTCCATGGGAACGAAATTAATATTAAGAGTGTTTGGTTAAGAGTAAAGTCGACTTTTAAGGTCCCTTTAAATTCTAAAAACCCAAGACAGAAAGAGAAGATCTCAAAGAGATCAGAATTTTGGGTTACTATAATATGGGGCTCTCCTAATCATTTCCAGGAGAGAAATTCAAAGTTAAAAGGTTACTTTGCTTTCACCCGTGTGATCCAGAAAGGGTCTAATTTATAAAAGCCCCTGGGGCCTCCCAGCATGGGTGTGGCTTTACCAATTTAATAGAGTTTGCTCTAGCCCTTCTGTAATGTCTCAGCCTATTTAATTGGAGAATTTTACTGAAGAATTAAAGACTCAGTAAAAGAGAGGTTTGGTTTGTTCATGAAAGTAAGTAGCTTGTGAAATACTTCATTTTCCTGTGACTAAAATTCCAGCTTGTAATTCCCAATCAGGCTTGGTTTAAGCTACTCATTAGTACGAATTAAACCTGTTTCGCCATGCTTGTAGGAAAAAGGCAAAATATCTTCATTAGCCAACCTTGGGCCGGCTCCTCTTTGAAGCAGCTCTGAGATTAGTTCTGCACCGGACACAGAGACTGTGCTGACTGCGGGGTGGGGAACCGGTCACGGGTTGTGGGGCCAGGTGGCAGGGTGCAGGGCTGGGGGCGAGTGGCAGGGCAGGGGGCCGAGTGTTCTGCAGAAAAGGCCCAGAACTGTCCAGAGATGACAATAAAGTCTCTGTAAACAAACAGCCCTTTCTAAACCCAGAGATGTCCTTGCCTTTTCAGTGAAGACATAGGAGTGAGGGGTGAGGGGTTGCGGGGCAGTGGGGGTCAGAGAGGAGGAAGGAGATTTAGGGCAAGGATGCTAGAACACGTGCTGAATAGAAGAAAATGCTTTCATTTTCTGACATGAAAATAGAGATTTAAGAAAATATAGGGGATCCTTGGGTGGCTCAGCGGTTTGGTGCCTGCCTTTGGCCCGGGGCGTGATCCTGTGGTCCTAGGATCAAGTCCCGTGTCGGGCTCCCTGTATGGAGCCTGCTTCTCCCTCTGCCTGTGTCTCTGCCTCTCTCTCTCTATGTCTATTGTAAATAAATAAATAAATCTTTAAAAACAGAAAAAGAAAAAATAGAGGTTTTTAAAAAATGTACCTAAGAAAGATCACTAAGCTATTAACCAGATTTTTTTTTTTTTTTTTTTTTGTGCATTAATTACAGAGTCATCATAGTGACCTGGCTGCTAGGAGCTCTGAGGCGGAGCGAACCCAGAGGATGGGGTTGCTGAGAAGCTGCGGCCTCTGGACTGCTGCTTGCATCCACTGCCCAGGGCACAGACACCGCTGCCTCCTCAGCCCTCCCCGAGGCTCCAGCTACCCTGCAGCCCAGAAGCCACCTCTGGCCAGATGAGAAGCAGCAGCGAGGACACCTACCGGGTTGTTGCTGGCCTTCCCTGCGAGGATGACCCGGGCTTTGACTTTGTTCATGTTGAAGTTCTTGAGGTAGGCCTCGTAAATTCTCTTGGCCAGGGACTTGAGATCTGCTGTCTCTGCGTCTTCTGGGTCCTGTTCACAGGTGAGAATTTCCGCTTTCAGTTTTGCTTTTTCTGATCGTGGCATTCTTCCAAAGCGGATGGCTGGGGACACGGGAGAGAACGGGAGCAGAGGTGAGGTCTCTGGCGTGTGGCAGTGACGGGCCCGGTGGAGTGCATGCCCCGGGAATCAACCATGGACGAAAAGCCACCCCTCAGGACTAGCCAATGTTCTGCTCTGGGGAGAGGAAAAGAAAACCCAACCCTCCTTCAATCCTGGGGTTTTTCCAAAGGCCAAAAGGAAAGGCAACACCGTCACTCATTTGGGCAACAGGATTGGCTGGAGGTCATTTACTGTCATTATGTCCAAAACTGACCCTTAGTTCAGGGAGATGGGAGTGACCCCTAGGGCGAGTTCAGGTGACACCTTTCTTTTTTGTCCAGATGATAGACATGCACCTGCTAGGAACTAGTCATTTAGACTTGCCTTTGCATCGCCATTGGCATGTTCTAAAATGACAGGACAGGTTCAGAATAATGACATCCGCAATGGGGGACGGTGTTTACAAAACATGTGCTCCGTGCAGATGCTGTGACCAATCTGGCCACCCAGGGGTTTGCAATGGGTCCGAAAGCCTTCAATGGAAGTCTTACCGTGTGGAGGGTCTCAGAGGAGTTCCAGGAGCTCTGCTGCATCTCGGCTGTGTGACTTTTCCCTTCTTAGGCTATTCTGGTCGCAAAATGATCTGGGCCCTAAGTGGTGTTGCCGTGCATTCACTCAGAATGCAGTCGGCGGCGACCAGACACGGGAGGTAAGCTGAGGCATGGGGCTGGGGAACACGCTAGACAACCTTACCTACCATTATGGGACATCCCGACCGAAAGGCACTTGTGGAAACGACAATATTGGCACTTATTCCGGTTCTTTTTCTGAATTTTGCAGCTGCGGTCACATTTGTCATAGGCCAGCTTCAGCCGGATGGTTCGCCGGAAGAAACCCTGTGGGATGGATGCACGGTTGAGGGGGGGCCACGGATGCCAGGGAGTCAATGTCGTGGCTCTACTCACGTTTCCTGTCGCTCACGTATTGTACTTTGCAAGAGGCCCGAAATTAGTAAAATCGTTCTAAGTGGTCTGCCTTAATTGGGACAAACTGAAAAATTTAAATTTCATGACATGTAAAATGAAGAACTAACAGAACGAAGCAAATTTCGAAGTAGTTTCAAGGCATCCTCGTCTGGCTTGGGAAGACACAATTATAGTCTCCCAGAGTCACCAAGTCCCGTTCCGACTCGTATAAGTGTCACCTTCCCCCTCCTACGCATGTCCAGGTTTCTAGGCATTTTTTGTAAGAGAATATGAACTCCCTAAAAAGGCAAAAATGATAATATACCGTACTAAAAGGAGGCCAACCATTTGTAAATAATGTTCTCACTTTACCAAAGCATCTTAAACTCTTCCCAGTAAGAAGCTTCGGTGTTTCGTCTGTGTAAACACCAAAACGTAACAAAAGGAACTCGGGCCCGCCAGCTAGGACACGCCACTTTGCAAGTAGCTTTTTTTTTTTTTTTTTACAGGTTCATGGTCAGAGGCTTGTGAAGGCCCCTGCGTTTGCTTTGGTTCCTTTTCCCATTTGCTTCCCACTCATTCCCACACATTTCGGGTGGCACAGGTCCGGCAGGCCTGCAGGAGGGAGACAGCAATTTCTTGGGGGGGGGGGACAGGAGGGGAGATTGAAGCCTCTCAAGCTGGATGTCCAGGTCTGTAAAGTGGGACGGCCAGAGAAGGCACAGGGTCATGAGGGGGTGGAAAAGAGGGTTCTAACATCAGCAGACAGAGCCGGCCCCACCAGCGTGGCCCTTTCCGCTGCGGTCCAGGCCTCCAGGACCGGCCCGGGCTCAGGTGCAGCATCAGCGTGTCCAGGATGCACGTCGTGTCTGCACCAGGAAAGGCCATGGCATCTTCCAGAAGTCAATCAGCTGTCTCAGCGCACACACGGGAAGGGGATTCCTGACTCACCAAACACTGAGAGTCCTAGATCCCCCACATGTCAAGTACAGGAAGTACTAAAACTGAGCGTACAGAAAATTCTAGAAGCGTGATGCGGGGTCCTGATATCCCTGATTGCCACGAGGATTGCTGCCCACCTCACCCAAGAGGAATGAAAGGAAGTGGGCTCCCAGACCCCAGATTCAAATAAAGAGCTCGTCTCTCTGTCCTGGGGCCTCTGTTCCTAAAAATGCACTTCTTCGGGTTATTTAGCGGGCAGGCCCGGCAATCTGCCACGGCCCCTCGGGAGGGAGAAATGAACACCCAACTGAGGCCAGTCTCTTATCTATGACGTCTGGCGGGTCTCGTGGGTCACGAGGAAAATCCGTGTTTGACATGAAAGGAAGCATGCGTGGCCCGTGGGGCAGGGCCCAGCCGCTCGGCCAGCGTACCTTGCAGCCTTCGCATGCGTGGACTCCGTAATGGTAGCCCGAGGCTCTGTCCCCGCAGATTCTGCATTCAATGTTCAAGGCTACGCTGGAAGGTTCCTCGGCACCACCGGGAGCCGCCGGGTGCGTGACCGACGAGGGGCTGGGAGCTGGTGAGAGCGTGTCTGAGGACAGAGGACAGAGACTGATGAGCACTGCAAGCGTAGTCAGGGACTTCCACACCGGGTTTGCGAGGCCACGACTGCACGTGGGGTAGTCGGTGAGGAGGCACCTGCTAGTGGGCAGAGCTCCCATCCGGGCCTGGGCTGCCCCCCCACCCCAGGTTCTGGACCCGCACCCCATCGGTCTCCCCACCCCCCACTGGACGTGGCCTACACGCAGTTTGTTACTTTGCTTCCCTACAGCTCTTTTGCAATTGTCAACTTGGCAGATGACACCAGAACACAGGATTAAAGAATCCATGTGGGCGACACCGAAAGCAAAAATCCGTGAAAGATTAAAAAAAAAAAAGTTGGACTTTCTTAAAATTAAAAACTCCTTTGTGCTCTGCAAAGGACACTGGCAAGAGGATGAAAAACAAAGACAAGCCACAGACAGGGAGAAAATATTCGCAAAGCACACAGCTAATAGAAGATTTGTATCCAAAATACCCAGAGAAGTCTTAAAACTCAACAATAAAACAAACAACTCAATTAAAAAGTGGGCAGAGGATTCCAACAGACACTTCATTGAAGAATGGTAACAAATTAGCATGTGAGAAGATGCTCCCATCACTGGTGGCCAGGAACTTGTAAATTAAAATGAGGCATCGTCATGCAGCTGTGAGACTGGCTAAAAAAAAACAGGGTGCCTGGGGGGCTAGGCGGTTAAGGGTCTGCCTTCGGCCCAGGTCATGATCCTGGGGTCCAGGGATTGAGTCTCGTGTCAGGCTCCCTGTTCAGTGGATAGCCTGCTTCTCCCTCTCCCTCTGCCACTCCTCCTGCTTGTGCACTCTCTCTTGCTCACTCAAGTAAATAAATAAATCTTTAAAAAAATTAAATTAATTGAATTAAATTAAATTAAACAACCAACCAACCAACTAACAATACCCCATGCTGGCAAGGATAAGCAGTAACAGGTGGCTGGTGGGAATGCAGAATGGTGCAGCCACATTGGAAGACAGTGTGGCAAAACAGTCTTCAAGGAATTATAGCCCTAAGTATGTACCCAAGGGATCTGAAAACTAAGTTCACACAAAAACCTACACATGAATGTCTATATCAGCTTTAGTGCTAATCTCCCCAAATCAGAAGCAACCAAGATACCTTTCGATAGGTGAAAGGATAAAAAAATCAAAAAGCCAGTCTGAGAAGGTTATAAACTATATGATCTAAATATCTGGCGTTTTGGGAAAGCTGAATTATAGATTTGGTACAAAGGTAAGTTGCTGCAGGAGCCTGGGAGGCAGGCTGAGCAGGTGCAACAGAGGTTTTTGGAGATGAAACAATACATATGAAACATCACAGTGAAGACAACACTATGCATTTGTCAAAACCCACAGAGCTTTACAGCCCAGAGCGAGCCTTAATGTGCGCAAATACACAAAAATCATTTGGGAGGTGTGGAGAAGACCTGATCTAAGGAAACTTGGAAACGTTGGCTGGCATCTATGGGACCAAAGGCAAAGGAGCTGCATGTAAGCACGGGGTGTCAGCTGTCGAAGTGGCCCCGACAGGGGCACAGGTTATCAACCCTGATGCTACCAAATGTAGACTGGAGACAATGAACTGAAGGAAAAGTGGCATGGGAGCCAGGCCTCTCACTGCTGGAGTGTGAGCCTGCAGATCCGCTAGGAGAGGCGAGGATGACCCACGTGGTGGTGGGTTAGAGCTGCAGGCATCAGCCCAGTAAACAGAGATACAAATCACTATGTACAGAAATATTTATAGACCTGTGTGTATACAAGGGTCAGCACACACACATATCTCTTTGCTGCATCAGCTAGGAAAGCCTAAAAGAAAAGATACTCCAGCAGCAACCTGAAATGACAAGGGAACAAGCAGCCAGAACTCTGATAAGGCTGGATATAGTTCTATGAGCACCACTCCCAGTGAAAGCCTCAGAATTTATAGGCCACCAGGTAAAGTACTCAAAAGTGTCTTGCCCCAGCATTGGAGCAAATGTACCTGTAGAATCAACACTGTTACAGTTCCATCTAACGTAAGACCTGAAAGGTCAACCGTTTCCCAAGTAACTTAACTGCATTCCAGAACAAAACTCAGAAGCATTTACGGGAATACACAAATAGCCATCAGGAACAAAGTGCACAACGTATGGCATTCAATAAAAAAATGTACAGGGCACCTGGGTGGCTCAGTTGGTTACGTGTCTGACTGTTGATTTTGGCTCAGGTCACAATTTCAAGGACAGGTTCTACCCTGGGTGAGGAGTCTGCTTGAGATTCTCTCTCTCCTTCTCCCTCTCTGTCCCTCCCTCCCTCCCTACCCCTGCTCATGTGTGCATGCTCGCTCTCTCTAAAATATATATATATATGAAACATGCAAAGAAGCAGAAAAACATGACTCATGATGAGGAGAAAAATCAGTGAACTAAAACTGACTCAGAACTAACACAGATGAAAAAAAAAAAAAAAAAAAAAGAACTAACACAGATGGGGATCCCTGGGTGGCGCAGCGGTTTGGCTCCTGCCTTTGGCCCAGGGCGCGATCCTGGAGACCTGGGATCGAGTCCCACGTCGGGCTCCCGGTGCATGGAGCCTGCTTCTTCCTCTGCCTATGTCTCTGCCCGGGACTCCAGGTTCGCGCCCTGGGGCAAAGGCAGGCACTAAACTGCTGAGCCACCCAGGGATTCCCCACAGATGCAATTCTTTTTTTTTTTTTTTTTTTTTTCCCACAGATGCAATTCTTAACAGAATTTTAACAAGTTAAGTCCGATGATGTATGAAAAAGACAAAACATTACGATCAAGTAGGATTTACCCTGGGAATACAAGGTTGACTTAACCTTCAAAAATCAAATAGTGTAATTCACTGTATCAACCAACTAAAAAAAAATAAAAGCCATTTGATCATCCTATTAGATGAAGGAAGAGTATTTGACAAAATCCAACATCTATTTCTGATAAAAACTCACAGAAAACTAGGAATAGGAGAAGTTCCTTAACCTAGGAAAGGGAATCTACAAAAAGCAGTTATTGTCATACTTAGTGGTGAAACTCTGAGATCAGGTAAGGCACAAGTGTCTCCCCTTGTTCAATGCTGTACTGGAGGTGCTAGCCAGTGAAATAAGGCAAGAAAAAGAAATAAAGGGGACTCCTAGGTGGCTCAGTGGTTTACCATCTGCCTTTGGCTCAGGGCGTGATCCCGGGGTCCTGGGATCAAGTCCCACATTGGACTCCCCACGGGGAGCCTGCTTATCCCTCTTCCTGTGTCTCTGCCTCTTGCTCTGTGTCTCTCATGAATAAATAAATCCTAAAGAAAAAAAATAAAGGCATCCAGCTTAAAAAGGAAGAAGAAGCAAAACTATCTTCATGTACAGATGACATAATTATCTGTGCAGAAAATTCTAAAAAAAAATCTATAAAATATGAAACACTTAACAGTAAATCTGACCAAAAAAATATGAAAGACCTGTGCACTCAAAACTAGAAAAGACTGGAGGGAGGAATTAATGAAGAGCTATCTAACAGGAAAGAAATTCATGGCCCAGAAGGCTCAGTGCTGTTAAGATGTCATTCTCCCCACATTGATCTTTTGATTTAAGAAATCCCAATCAAAATCTTAGCAGGCTTTTTTGGTAGAAATTGAAAAATGGATTCTAAAATTAACAGAATAGGGCAGCCCCGGTGGCACAGTGGTTTGGTGCCGCCTGCAGCCTGGGGCGTGATCCTGGAGACCCGGGATCGAGTCCCGCATCGGGCTTCCTGCATGGGGCCTGCTTCTCCCTCTGCCTGTGTCTCTGCCTCTCTATCTCTCTCTAAATGAATAAATAAATAAAATCTTTAAATAAATAAATAAATAAATAAATAAATAAATAAATAAATAAATAAATAAATAAAATTAACAAAATACCCAAAACATCTTCAGAAAAGAAGGATAAAGTTAAAGAATTTAATGCTACTTGACTTCAGTTCTTATTATAAAGCTACAATCAGCAGAAATTAGTGACACAAGTGTCAAATGAGACAAACCCACCAGTGGAACTGTAGTAGGCCCAAGCAGGGAGTCCACTGATTTCTGACAAAGATATAAAGGCCATACAGTGGAGACAGCAGTCTTTTTAATAAAGTATGTTACAACATTTACAAATGAAAAAGAAAAAGAGAAAAGAAATGAATTTTCATTCATATATGAAAATCAACTCAATAGATCTAGGACATAAATGTAAAACCTAAAAAATATAAAACTTGTAGAAGAAAGTAACCTCGGGTCAGGCAACGATTTATTAAATAGGACCCAGAAAGCAGGACCCACGAAAGAAAAACATTGATGGATTGCACTTCATCAAAAGTAAGGACTTCTGTGCTTTGAAAAACACTGGTAAGGAAAAGAAAAGCCAAGCTACAGACTAGAAGAAACTATTTAGAAGTCACACATCCAATGAAACACTTGTATCCAGATATATTGAACACTTCTCAACTGTCAAGAGCATGGAAACCCACTCAGCTTAAAATGGGCAAAAGATGGGATTCCTGGGTGGCTCAGTGGTTTAGCGCCTGCCTTCGGCCCTGGGCGTGATCCTGGAGTCCTGTGATCAAGTCTCACATCAGGCTCCCTGCGTGCGGCCTGCTTCTCCCTCTGCCTGTGTCTCTGCCTCTCTCTGTGTGTCTTTCACGAATAAATAAAATCTTTAATAAAAATGGGCAAAAGATATGAACAGAAATGTCACCAAAGAAGATGTGTACATATAAGAGGTACAGACTTGGAGTTATCACATAAACAAGTCATGAGGATGAAACGTACAGCATTGGAAACAGTCTGCACTATCATAATCACGTTGTACGGTGACAGATGGTGACTGCATATTGTGGTGAGTGCTGTGTAATGCACAGGATTGTAAACTCGCTGTGTTGTATATCTGAAACTAATACACTGTGTGTCAATCATACCTCAATAAAAACATTTTTAAAAAAGAAGATATTTGGTGGGGGCATCTGGGTGGCCAGGCAGTTAAGCATTTGTCTTCAGCTCAGGTCATGATCTTGGGGTCATGGGCTAGAGTCCCGTGTTGGGCTTCCTGCTCGGGGTGGAGGAGGTCTGCTTCTCCTTCTGTCTCTTCCCCTGCTCATGCTCTCTCTCAAATAAATAAAATCTTTAAATAAATTTTTAAAAAATTAAAAAGAAGATACCTGGCAAAAGAGCCTCAGCATCATTAGGCCTCAGGTAAATGCCAACGAAAGCCACCACCGTGACAGGCCATTACATACCTATTAGGACGGCTAAAACCCAGAAGACTGACCATATCTAATGTTGATAGAGGGTGTGCATGAGTTGGAACTCCCATGCACGCTGGTGGGAACATAATCTACCTTGTGTCCCAGCCATTCAGTCCTGGGCATTTACCAGAGAGAAGTGAAAACACATGGTCACACAGAGACTTGTATGCGAATGTTCCCAGCAGCATTATTTCTGACACTCAATACCTGGAAGCAATTCAAATGTTCATCAACAGGTGCATGAATAAATAAACCGTGGTGGAGCCATGGATACAACGGATAAAAAACCTAAACGACCGATATGTGCTTCGATGCAGATGAAATCTCAAAATAATTTTGCAGAGTGAAAGAAACCAGACTGAAAAGAACACCTACTGCATTATTCTTTTTATATAAAAGAATATAGGAAATTCTAGGAAAAAGGCACCTGGGTGGTTCAGTGGTTGAGCATCTGCCTTTGGCTCAGGTCATGATTCTGGGGTCTTGGGATCGAGTCCCGCAACAGGCTCCCCACAGGGAGCCTGCTTCTCCCTCTGCCTGTGTCTCTGCCTCTCTCTCTGTGTCTCTCATGAATAAATAAATAAAATCTTAATAAATAAATAAAATCTTAATTTTTTTTAAATTCTGGGAGATACAAACAGATCCATAATAATAGAAAGATTGGTGTTGCTCAGGGGAGGGAGGGAGACCCAGGGGTGGGGAAGAGGGTTTATAAAAAGGTATATAAGTAAATTTGGAAGTGATGGGTTATTTTTTAAAAAGATTCTATTGGGATGCCTGGGTGACTCAGGCATCTGCCTTCGGCTCAGGGCGTGATCCCAGAGTCTCAGGATCGAATCCCACTTCGGGTTCCCTGCGTGGAGCCTGCTTCTCCCTCTGTCTATGTCTCTGCTTCTCTCTCTCTGTGTCTCTCATGAATAAATAAATAAAATATTTTTAAAAAGATTCTATTTATTTATTGGAAAGGGAGGGATCCCTGGGTGGCACAGCGGTTTGGCACCTGCCTTTGGCCCAGGGCGCGATCCTGGAGACCCTGGATCGAATCCCACATCAGGCTCCCGGTGCATGGAGCCTGCTTCTCCCTCTGCCTATGTCTCTGCCTCTCTCTCTCTCTCTGTGTGACTATCATAAATAAATAAAAATTAAAAAAAAAAAGATTATTTATTGGAAAGGGAAAGAGAGAATAAGCAGGGGGAGCGGCAGGCAGAGGGAGGGGGGAAGCAGGCTCCCTGCTGAGCAGGGAACTCGGTGCTGGACTTGGTCCCAGGACCAGAGATCATGACCTGAGCTGAAGGCAGACATTTCACCGACTGAGCCACCCAGGTGCCCCTGGAGGTGATGGGTTTTGTCACTATTTTCATTGTGGTGATGGCTTCACACTCAAAATGTGTGTGTGTGTGTGTGTGTGTGTGTACGCATCAAGTTGTACACTTGAACTACGAGCGGGTTTTTGTGCACCAGCCAAGTCGTTTGGAAGAATGGGGGCTGGGGATGGATCAGCCACGCCAGCAGCCTCACCCATCTGTTCCCCTGGGTGTCAACTTTAAAGTGAACACATTTCAAAAGAAAATAGAATAGAAAAGAAAAATAAAATAAAATAAAGTGAACACATTTCATTGACGGCCCTTCCACGGAAGCAATTTACATAATGCAGAAATATCCCCCGAGGGTTGGAAAATCTCATTTACAAATAAGCGGTAATCTTCGCTCTCAAATTAGCTAGTGACACCAGCCCTGGAGAATCTGGAAGGGAAACGAAGCAAGGTTTTAAGCAAGGTTTTAAGAAGCAAGAGATAATTCCAAATGACCAAAAGGACCAGCAACAATGGTAAGAAGTTAGAAGGACTTCAAACGCTGAGTGCACACCCGGGCCCTGAAAGCCAGGGCCCAGAGTTTGGGGGGTGCCCCTAGTGCGTTTCGCTGTGAGCCCTTCTGGTAAGTTCCCCCGCTTTGGTTTTTGCCACAAAGTTCCCTGGAATTCCCTGAAGACCAGTGTGGAACCCTCTCCCCCCAAACCCTTGCCCTCTCCTTATTTAGATGCAAAGTGCGTATCAGGCCCTGAACTTGGGTCCAGTGTAGGTTTTGATGAAGCCTATGGACTCGGGGCTAGTTGACGTGTCCCTTCCAAGTCTCAGTTGTGTCAGAGCTTTCAGATGGCTTGGGAATACATGTTGGGTTATAGTTCTTGGCAATGACTGAAAAGACACTAACTAGTTCTAGAATGGCGACCTTAAAACAAATTGGGGGAAGGTAATTTCAGACCCCTCCTGTTTGAAGGTGAGGATTTGGGAGAGAGGAAGTCCAGGCTGTGGACTCTGCCTTCCGGAGAAGGTGGGAGGGCATCTGAACACTCTTCCTGTCCATGGCGAGAACTTTCCAGAGGCTTTACCACTGTACCCACCCTGCTCATGCAAGATCTTTGTTTGAGAAGGACCCTGAGAGTGTGTGTGACCTGGAGGAAAGTGTATCCTTGAATTCTTTCATTATAAAATGGACTATACGGGATGCCTGAGTGGCTCAGTGGTTGAGCGTCTGCCTTGGGCTCAGTGCATGATCCTGGGGTCCTGGGATCGAGTCCTGCATCAGTCTCCCCGCAGGGAGCCTGCTTCTCCCTTTGCCTGTGTCTCTGCCTTTCCTCTCATGAATAAAGAAAATCTTTAAAAAAATAAAATAAAATGGACTCTATGTTTTCCAAAGAAGGGGGAAAACTGCCTTCTTTAGAAAAAGAAACAAATGACAGGATGAGCACTGGGTGTTATACCATATGTGGGCAAATCGAACTCCAATAAAAAAAATAAACAAAAAAAAAAAGGAGAGAACAAATAGACACAGATAAATCTTCTCAAATCCAGAAGAAATAACACATTTCTGAGAGTCAATATAAACACAAATAGTATCCAAAAACAACTAACCAGCATGCCGTGTATCTGTAACGTGGGGAATAAAAGACCCATTGGAAGATGAGAGTTGGGTTTTGATTCTGGGTTTTCTCCTACTCTGGGCTTGTCCTCTCCAGCATGTCCCCATGTCCTGAGGTCTGTCTTCCCTACTCTTTCTTCAAATAAACAGAACGATGAACTCAAACATTGCTCTTGGGACTCAGGGAGAGGAGGTGCATGCGGTGACTAACACGGTGCCTGGCAGCCTGGGCTGTCGCTGCCCTGACACCAGCTCAGGTGGGCCTCAGGGCGACCTCCAGATGCTCTGCAAGGTGGTCCCACACCACATTGTTTCTGGAAGCTCCTATCACCCTGGATGCTGGCTTCTTTCCCTCGAAGCTCCTTCCCTCCCTAACATGGCATGAGAAAGACAGTCAAGACTTGAACCATTTATGAAGGTCTGTTGGGGTCGCTACAAAGGCTGCTTGGTCAGGTAGGCCACAGAGTCCATTAACGTGTCACCTCCTCTGGGTCTCACATGGATCGTGCAATCCTTGATTTACTAGGTTGAGGACACTGCTGCCAAAAAGGATGTTCGTACGGAGAACATGGCTTTAGAGCCCTCTGGGGGGCATGGGGTCAAGTCTTGGTACGGTTTCTTTCTAGCTGTGTGACCGGGCCATGTTACCTAATACCTGTGAGTTTATTTCCACTTGTAAAACAACAACAGTCTTCTCACTGAGTTTTTACGAGGATTAGGTGAGGCTTTGTACAAGATGCTTTTTCCTTCTGCCAGGAATGCTCCTTCCTGCTGCTTGTAGTTTTCTTTGAAGTGTTTCAAACATACAGGGAAAATATGCAGTATAACACCCACGCCCAGGTTTGCAAATGGTAATGTTTTGTCACACTGTTTCCTGCCTTTTGTCTAAAGCGCAACCCACGGGAGCGAACATCTCTGCAGGACTCTTTCCCCGGTGCCACCAGGTGACCGGCATCGTAGAGCTGGCATGAGCTTTGCCAGGTGTGCCTGTCCACATCCACCGACCACATTCGGTGCTATTGGGTGTTGGAGACGTTACATGAATGGAATTATATCGAATACATCCTTAAGCTTGTTTATTTTCATTCAGTGTTGTTTTTGCAGATTCATGTTGTTACAGGTGGAGCTGATTCACTCTTTTAAGTTACTCTAAAGCATTCTGCTGCAGGAAGCTTTCATGATTTATCTGCTCCCCTTGTGTCCTAACCATCCCCACCACGTGTGTTACTGCGATGCCCACAGCGCCACACACATTGCTGCCCTGCATCCACTACCCCAAATACGGCTGCCATGCATGCATCTCCTTTTAAGTGATGTTGGTCCCCAAGTGGCCCTGCTGGGTTTGGGTGGGTGCACCTTGCACTCCTCTCTCTATAGAGGTTTTATCAGTGTACACCGCTTCCAGCAGAGCATGAACCTTTCCTGCCCACTGTCACTAACGTAAGTGCCCAGTCCTGAAAATCGTCTTCCTGGAGCAGGAAAAAGTGAGAAGATGGTTGGTGGAAATGGGCTCCAGGTGAAGGACCTGACACACGGGAGAGCCACGGAGGGCAAAGAACGCAGAGGCCTTTCACTGACGTGGAGAACACCCTCCCTGGGGTCCCCAGAGAGTCCTGATATTCCGTGCTCAGAGTTGAAAACCATACGCCCTCTTCACTACCAAGCACAAGCTGCCAACCCAGACCCAGCACCTTCAGTCCTGACCCGAGACCCACTCCCACCACGAAGCCTGTGAGTCAGGCCCACCCCAGATGGGCAATCGAGGGCACAGTTCGCACCACATTCTCCCGGCCTGGCTTCAACGTTGCCTGGAATGAAGTGTTCCATGATTTCTTCTCAGACATGGTGAGGCTACCTGGGTGGACCCCATGTTTTATTTCTTTGTATTTGCCCTGGTGATGCTTGCTGCAGTTCTCTCTTTTTTTTTTTTTTTTTTTTAAGATTTTACTTCTTTATTTTGAGAGAGAGTGAGTGAGCACGAGGAAGGAGCAGAGGGAGAGGGAGAGAAACTCAAGCAGACTCCCTGGTGAATGCAGAGCTCAGCATGGGGCTCGATCCCAGGACCCTGAGATCATGACCTGAGCCAAAACCAAGAGCTGGATGCTCAACCGGCTGAGCCACCCTGGAGCCCCTTCATTGTAATTCTTGATGCAGTGTAGAAAATAGGGAGATAATTCATATATACTTCCAGATAAAAAATAAAAAATCATCCTTTTTATTATAACAGAAGTCTCTGCTTTAAAGAAATAGAAACTCAGAATTTTTAGAAATGGAGCTGACCGCCTTAACTAAATTTCAAGCGTCATTCACGTATAGTTTTTAAAAGTGGGCATACATAGGGCAGCCCGGGTGGCTCAGTGGTTTAGCACCACCTTTGGCCCAGGGCAGGATCCTGGAGACCTAGGATCGAGTCCCACGTCGGGCTCCCTGCAGGGAGCCTGCTTCTCCCTCTGTCTGTGTCTCTGCCTCTCTCCTTCTCTCTCTCTCTGTGCCTCTCATGAATAAATAAAATAAAATCTTAAGAAACAAAAAGTTTAAAAAATAAAGAAATAAAAGCGGGCATACTGTGAGACACAATGTTTCCAGAGACGCCTCCAGGCCCAGTGGACTGGATGTTGTGCTTTATCATGTCTAAAGAGTTCACTGCACAAAGATGTGGCTTCTTTGCCAGCTAAAGAGAACAATTTTCTCTGCAGGAAAAACAACAACAACCACAACAAAAACATTTCTAAATAAGGTTTTTTAGGATCCAGCACACTCACCTGTGATAACAGATCCATCTGATCCCGGGCCACTTCCTAAATACTGGTATTCTGTAAAACTAAAACTTCCAGAACTATCCTCACCAATGGACTGAGAAATCTCTTGGATGTTTCCCATTTCTTGTAGAAATTCTTCAGATAACGGGCTTTCCAGGTCATCAGCCTCAAGGGGGGAGAGGGGGCAAATCGGGCTTTCTGTGTCTACCATCTTGACTGGATGGTTCTGGAAATGTAGCTGAGCCCCAACCTGGGAGGAGAGAGAAGTGACCAGTAAGACATAGAAGAACACTGGTTTTCCTTCAGTGAGGACATCACTTACTGACAACGACATGCCGAGTTCATAATCTAAGAAGGAACACGGTTGACCACCTTATCTCAGTGTGCCTCTCGATAAGAGTACTCAGAACATGAAAATCTGGGGACGCCTCTGTGGCTCAGTGGTTGAGCGTCTGCCTTCGGCCCAGGGCGTGATCCCAGGGTCCCAGGATCAAGGCCCACATTGAGCTCCCTGCAAGGAGCCTGCTTCTCCTTCTGCCTGTGTCTCTGCCTCTCTCTCTGTGTCTCTCATGAATAAATAAATAAAATCTTTAAAAAAAACCAAGAAAATGAAAATCTTTAAACACAAAATGCTTAAGGAGGCAAAGCCGATCTTGCTAGAATCATTCACCTGCTCACGAGTGCACACTGCACGCTCAGCCCAGCCCACTGTATCCGAGCTGGACAGAAACGGCAGTGGACACAGAGTCCTTGCCTTCCTAGGACATCTGTTTTGGTGGGGCCACAATTAGCAAATAAACAAATGCACGTGTGGAATGAGTGTCCGGTGGCAATCCGACAGCACAGTAAGAGTGGATGCAGAACGGACACAGCCTTAGTGAGGGACACTGCCTTGCCCATTTGGGGACAGCAGAACCTGAGAGGGTGAGCTGCGCTGAGGTCTCAGGGGAGAATGTTCCAGCCAACAAAAGCAAGCACAGAAGCCCCATGATGGAAGCCTTCTAGGAACAAGCAGGCCAGGGTGGCTCAATTGAGGGGCATGGGAGAGCAGGAGGGACAAGTCGTCAGCACACACCCTGGTATAGTATCATGTTTGCCTTGTACCCATGGGGTAACTCGTGTAGGTCAGACTGAGCGAGCAAACAAACAGTACTCTCCGGGTGGGTACTGTTAGGAGCTGAACTGTATCTCTCCAGAATTCGTATTGGAATTGGAATCCCAACCCCAGGACCTCAGAATGTGGCGATATTTGGAGAGAGGGTCTTGAAGAGGCACTTATGTTAAAATGAGGCCTTTAGAGCAGGCCCTGATCCATCTGATGGGTGCCCTTATAGAGGGAGGAAATTGGGACACACAAAAAGAGACACCAGATGTGTGTGTGCAGGTGGACAGGTGCATGCCAGGTCCACCTGCCTGAACTGCCCTCCCATCTCTGTCCTCCTGGGCTCTCGCCCTGGGCCCACCCATGGGCCCGGCAGCCATGCATCATTCAGTGACATTTAGTTTCTAGAGCTGCTTTCCCATATGAATGGCCACAGTGAAGTCCACGGCCCCCGGCACCCAGAGGACCCAGGGAGGTGTATTGCTGCCAACAGCCAAGGATCACGAAGCCGCTACCACCACATCGTGACCACCAGATGCCAGGCTCTCCCAGCCGAGTGAGAAAACTATTCCAAAGCAAATCCACGGAACGTGCTCTTATAAAACATTTTCACATTTCGGCCCTAGTTACAGTAAACATCTTTAAGTGCAAAGATGAAGGGATGTTTTGACTTCCTTTAGAAATGAAAAATGGGGACAATTCACACATTTTTGTGAAAGTCACATCCCATGCTTAGAATTCAGACAATAAGTTATGCTTGACAGTAACACACAGGAGAGATAAAAGTGAATCATTAGCCTTTCATAAGATTTAAAAGGCTTTCTATCTAATATATATATAATCAGGCTGTGAATCTGTGTGTTTTTTCTATTCTGCATTATATCTTTCAAAATTATTTTTATTTTTTATATTTTATTTAAATTCAATTTGCCAACATATAGTATAACAGCCAGTGGTCATCTCCTCATTCTGCATTATATCAGAAGGAAGATTTCTTCAAATGGCAAGCAAGACAGTGGGGTAAATATTACTTAAGATATTTTTTCACCATGAACAAAAGGTTAAAAACTGCAGTCACTAACGTAAAATAATAACCATAAAGTTCAGCCTAGTAAGTATCAGATAGCTGGACAGAGACTGTGCTGTCAGTGGGGCTGGGACCAGCCCCTCATCAGATTCCCAGCGCTACATGGGAAAATGCATGTGCACAGCTGCCTTTTTTTTTCTTTTCTGCAAATACGTATTTTTTCTTTTTAATTCATGAGAAATACAGAGAGAGAGCCAGAGACACAGGCAGAGGGGGGAGCCTGATGTGGGACTTGATCCCAGGACCCCAGGATCACACCCTGAGCTGAAGACAGACGCACAACCACTGAGCCACCCAGGTGTCCAAACACCTTTATCTTTAAAGGTGCAAGAAGAGGGGGCGCCTGGGCGGCTCAGTTGGTTGAGTGTTTGACTCTTGGTCTCAGCTCAGATCATGATCTCAGGGTCCTGAGATTGAGCCCCGAGTCGGGCTCTGCGCTCAGCAAGGAGTCTGCTTCAGATCCTCTCTCGGCCCCTCCCTCTTGTGCTCGCTCTAAAATACATAATGAGTCTTCAACCGCTGAGCCACCCAGCCGTCCCTTTTCTGCAAATATTCTATCTTCCAAGCAGGAGCGTCAAAGCTGGAAGAATTGATCATCGACTATAAAAAGATGTCAAGTTCCTTGTCATTATATTCAGGGAGCTCAAATGCTCTTATCATTTTACTTTTCAGTTGCTTTTAAAGCATAGCTGAGATTTATTTAGGGAAATGTTGGTCTTACTGTCTATGGAGAGCTAACAAGATAAAATCCCTCTGCGGAGTGAGGCAACACTGTCCTGAACTCTGGCCAGAGGACTGGTGCTTGCACAGATCACTGAGCACACTGGCCCTGTCTCGCTTCCGGCCAGGGCAGATAAGGCCCGGCTCCCTTTGAAGGCGTCCCCAGGTAGGCAGCTGGGGCTGCCCAGGCACACCTGCCCTGTGGCTCTGGGCGTGCTCTGGCTCCCGGCCTCCCCCTCCCGCGGCCGTGGCTTCTGCTCAAGCAGCAGAAATAACACAGCAAGTCTGGCTCTAAAGTCCACATAGCACGGCCACTGCCCAGTTCCTCGAGGAGAGCAAACCAGGCGCCAGGGGCTGTGTCCTCCGCCCCAGGTGCTCTGGAGGGACAGACGGGCGCAACAAATGACCTCGTTCCTCAGCAGCTCCCAGTCTGGCCGAGGAGGCGAGATGAAACGGCCACAGGAAAAGCAGAGAACGGCAGCAGGACTCCAGAGGGCCTCCCGTTCCCTAGATCAGAGAGGCTCCGACGGAGGCCGAGAGCCAGCTCCCAGCGAGGTGCATGTGCCGTGTAATCCTTCTCGAACCCGAGGCCTGCGGGGGCCCTAAACACATCTTTGCTTTCCCGTCCAATGTCACTGCTGGAGCTGCAACTTGTTGTTTCAGAAACTCAAGTGTAAGCTGATGAAATTCATTTATCAGTCACAATATTCCTGTGAGCAGAGTGTGCAAAAACTATAGGACATAAAAGAAGGAAGGACGGAAGGAAGGAAGGAAGGAAGGAAGGAAGGAAGGAAGGAAGGAAGGAAGGAAGGAAGGAAGGAAGGAAGGAAGGAAGGGAGAGAGACCATCACCATTCTGTGTCACGGAGGGCAGGTGAAGCACGGGAGGATTTGACATTAATTCACGAGCTTTACCGCACGCATGGTGTTCTCCAAACCCCCAACCCTTCCACAGCATCACTTTTTAAAAGATCAGGATGAAATGAGGTGCTGAGGGCACCACGAGCTCTTACTCTGGGAAGCCGAGCAGGGCTCGGCCCACCGGCCTCTGGGTTCCCGCGGCACCTCGGCCCTATTCTGACTCCGCTCTGATCAGAGGCCCGGAGAACTTTCCGCACCTGCCTGGGGGGCAGAGGATGCATTTAGCTAATCTCCGTATCCGTGCTTCTGGCACGGTCCTTACGGTGCGGGCGGCAGCCTGTGTGGACTCCTGAGGCTCCGCGAAGACCGCACAGCATGTGCCTCTGCCAGCGACCCCACAGGGACTCGGTGAGAGGGCTGGGGGCCCCCGCTATGCTGTCAACCACCCCTGGCATGGGCTGCTCTGGATCTAGAACAGAAGTCAGAGTGGTTCTGCATTGGGAAAGGATCAGATATTTGCACAGTGAAGTATGATCGCCTGAGGGGCTTAAAAACAACGCGCACTAGAGGAAAAAGAAATCTAAGCCTCGTAGTGAACAACAGAAGTTCCAAGTTGGCAGGAAAGAGCATGTGTTGGTCAGGGGTGGGGGAGCCGGTCAGGGATTGGGGGAGTGGGTCAGGGGTGGGGTGAGCAGGTCAGGGGTGGGGGAGCGGGTCAAGGATTGGGGGGAGCGGGTCAGGGGTGGGGGGAGCAGGTCAGGGGTGGGGGAGCGGGTCAGGGGTGGGGGGAGCGGGGCTGCCACCGTGGGCTCCTTTACACCGAGGGAGAGGCCTGGGTATGGACCGTGGGGTAAAGGCCTGAATGGATGATAATCAGTTTGACTCTGCACCTTAGAAGCGACAGAGAACATGGGGGAATGTCCTGTGCTAACATAAAGTCGGCACTTTGAAGAAAAGGCAAAGAACTTTCTCGTTTCATCAAATGATTGCGATCAGAGACCATGGAGGAAGCACCTCCTCGTTGGCTCCCGGAGCTGTTACTGCGTCTGACTCACCCCTGCGCCCAGTTTCTTGAACCCGCGAGGCCTTCCGTAAATATTTTCAGAAATTAAACATTAAATAACAGCTTGATACTGTCCCAACCGTCAAAATATTTTTATATGCTATGGGATCGGATACTCAAGAGAAAGAACCGATGGAGCTGGGGCTTGAATTTTCCCCACTCGGGACTTGTATTGGACACAAAGGGATTCAAATACAAACACTGGACTTTTACTGCTACGACTTGTCTTCTGTGATCGATCCTGATTTATTACACTGTAAAACTCCCTTGAAGTACACTTGATGTGCCTACTAATGCCGCCTTATAGAAACCTGTTTATGTTTCCCTTTGCTAAATTAAGTCTGATAAGACTTCACCAAGGGTTTGAAAGGTAAAGGATGGGATTTTTGTCAAAAGAGTACCATTTACACGGCAGATGAGAGTCCGCCAACCGTAATTTGTTACCTTGTCGGATTCTTGATACTTTTCTGTATACCTATTACTTAGTATTTAGAGATTCAGCTCAATTCGTTGGGCTAGGATTTAACATAACATTTCAAAATAAACAAAGAAATGCCGCAAAGCTCTCTGTACTTTCACCGGGCATCAGAAGTTCATAGAAATTGATTACCCGCAGCCACCTGCATAATGATTAATGTGCTTCCAAAGTCAGCTCGGAAAATGCCTCAGACGTCGGAAACAGAAGACTTGAGCACCAGAGTGTGGAGGAACCCGGGACTCGGTGTTTTAATGCATTAAGCCAAAGGCGAGGTAATTACAAGTAGTTTGCACGCCACACAGATTTATCTGGGAACATCTAAGATCTTCCCCAACGACGCCTAAGGCATCGGTGTTTTGTAACCAAAAGAACTTGGCGAGTGAAAGTGGGTGAGGAGCACAGTGTTGCAGGGAACCTGAGTCTCTGCACCTTTATCTTTATTTTTTTAAATTTATTTTTAAAAGATTTTATTTATTGATTCATGAGAGACACAGAGAGAGGCAGAGACACAGGCAGAGGGAGAAGCAGGCTCCATGTGGGGAGCCCGATGCAGGACTCGATCCTGGGACCCCAGGGTCACGCCCTGAGCCAAAGGCAGACGCTCAACCGCTGAGCCACCCAGGCGTCCCAACACCTTTATCTTTAAAGGTGCAAGAAGAGGGGGCGCCTGGGCGGCTCATTTGGTTGTTTGACTCTTGGTCTCGGCTCAGATCACCATCTCAGGGTTCTGAGATTGAGCCCCGAGTTGGGCTCTGCGCTCGGCAGGGAGTCTGCTTCAGATTCTGTCTCTCTCGGCCCCTCCCACTTGTGCTCCATCTAAATTACGTAAATGAATCTTTAAATGAACAACAAGAACAAAAAAAGGTGCAAGAAGAATCTTCCCAAGAAAACTCCTGAAAACTTCCAAGAAAACTCTTGCCGGTTTTACACAAGGTTTACACTGTATGATAGTATCTAACTTCACTTCACACCCAGCAAGCCTTTCCCATTTTCCAGAAACAAGACTTCTTATTTTTAAATATAATCTTATCCTTGTTGGTGGTGAAATTAAAATAACAAGAAAGCTGTAACTTCGGACACATCGTGCACCTGTCGCAATGAAATCTGAGCCCAAGTGCTTGTCGCAAGACTCGGTAGCCAACGGAGATGAGGTTCGTGTTGACCACACAAACGCGCTGCTCTGATGCAGACGGAAGCCCAGCGGTGAGGGCGGCTCCGAAGCAGGTGCCCACCAGACAGCAGAGACGCGACAGTGGCCGAGGGCCTCGCCAGGGACAAAACCGAATGATGACATTCAGGAACAAGGAAGGCCCTGCCTGGTTATGGCAGAGTGACATCAGACATGCAGCAGCAACCTCTGTAAGGCTGAGCCTTCCTTTCTGGGTGAAACCGATGGTCACTTTGGGTTGGGAGACCATGTTTTATGAACATCCTGTAACACGCGAATGTCCACCTGAGCTAGTGACTTGCTTAACCCTGAGAAGACACTGGAAAAGGCAACCTTGGCCCTGGAGGGACCCACGGCCCCAGGGCAGAGGGTGTGGGGCCGGGAAGAGGACACAGAGGGACACGGTAATACTGGCTGAGCACCACCTCGGGCAGGGCCCCAGGAACAGCCATACGTGCTAAGTTCTCCCAACTGGGCAGGGCAGGTGGTGTCCATCCCATTTCCAGAGGAGGAACCCAGCAGTTAGGGGGCTAAATAGCTTGCCCAGTAGTAGGTGAGGAGAAACAAACAAACGATTACAGAGGCAATAACATAGGGAATCCTGGGGTGGGGTGGGGGCGCAGGGCGTCCAGAACGTGCCTTGAAGGAAGGGACGCCCAAGTTGAACGCTGAAAGATGATTAGAGAGAAATCCAGAAAATAATGATAGGAAAGAGGGGAAGGGGCATCTCCAAGCCTAAAGCATCATCAATAAGCTGCTGCAAATGGTGGCACGATCTGCACTGAGACTCGTCATTGCTGTGCTACCGCATAACAAACAACCCTGCAATGTAGGGGCTTGACACACCGCCCACACACGTGCTCACAATTCTGCAGGTCAGCGGTTTGGGCCACGCTGCTGGGCGGGCCATCGGGCGGCTCACCCACGGCCGGATGGTGTGTGGAGACTGGAGCTGGCTGCTGCCTGAGCCTTTCTCAGAGGCCTGCCCAGCCGGGTTCAGAGTCTTCGGGAGCGCAGCATCCCGAGGGCTGAGTGTGGGAACTGTAAGACCACACTTGCGAGTCATTTGGCGTTACTTCTGTCCCATGCTGTGGCCCAAGGCAGGCTCAGATCCAAAGGGCGAATGAGCCCTACCTCTAATGGGGGTGGGGGGGCACGAAGATTTTGTGACCATTGTTGACGCAGCACAAGGGGCAGTGGGAGGGATGGATGGGAGAAGCAGGAGAGGTGCGCGGCCCAGCCCGGCCTGAGCATCACTGCTGGTGGTGGGCAGGGGTGTAGTCCTCAGCCCCTGAGCAACGGGAGTCAGGGCGGGGTGCTGGGCAGCAGTGGGGCCCAGCAACATCTGCATTGGGACGCCCCGGCAGCAGGGTGGCACCTGGCTTTGAGGGACACAGGACGAGAAGTAGCCAGAGTCCTTATGAGACTGTTGAGACCATCCCCAGGAGAGGTGTCAGTGCCCCCAGGAGGGAGGACCAGAAGGACACCAGGGCTCACACTGGTGGCGCACGGCAGCAGGGATGCGGGGCAGAGTCGAGGGGAGACCTAGGCTCTGGCCGAGGTAACTGGGAGGGCAAGGTGACGTCCGTGGAACCCAGGCCGGAGGGGAAGGGCAGGTTCCCAGGGGGAGGGGGCCGCGGCCCATGGAAAGGCAGTCGTAAGGCAGCTGCAGAGTTTGTGAGGGACACACGGGTTCCACTCCTCGGGCCTCCCCGCCTTCTCGGGGAGTCGCAGCGCAGCGGGCAGCGTTCACCTCTACGGTTCTCAGCAGCAGCGAGAGAGGATGCAAGTCTCCCTCTCAGGGCACAGGGCAGCGCTGTGTGTGACCCTGAATACGTTACCACGTTTCTTAGAGCCTCGCTTTCCATACCTGGAGTCGGGGCACTTCGGCAGGTTGTTCTGAGTGGTTGCAGAAGGATGGGCACCCTGTCCTTCCCCCAGACAATATCGTCCCCGGAGGCAAGACCAGGCCTCATTCGAGTGTACGCACAAAACACACCCTTGAGCTAAACACAAAGGGAAGGGGAGAGCCCTGCCGGTAACCAAGAACAAACGTCTGGGACCTGTGAAGGACTTCGCGTCACTCAAACCAATGACGCGGTCGGGAGCAGATCACACCTGGTGAGCAGCGGCATCCAGCCCTACGAGGGTGTTTCCGACCCACCAACCCTGCAGCCTCTAGATTCTCAGACAGACACGCAAGGCTAGTTTCAAAGAAAGTCCCTTTCTCTTTAACTTCCAGGGGACAAGTCAATGGAAGTCCATATTTACTCAAGATCAAGAGTAACCAAGTGGAAAGATAATTACCTCTGGGGTAATTCTATATCCTGGAGGTTAATTTTGGTTTTACGATTTCAGGAAGCTGATAAAAAGACATGCCCATTCTCAAAACTTTCTCCTGGGACTTTCTCCTTCATTTTCAGAAGGCCACGGTGTTGCGTTTTGCCTGAGCAGACAAGTTCTGGAGGCACCTCGACTTCTTCCAAGTCCAGCGAAAGGCGACATGGGAAGAGGACAGGGTCAACAGTAGAGTTCTGAACTAAGGGAACACCAAGGAAAAACGCTTCTCACTCTATTTATAAAGTTACAGGAAACGGTAAATGCCAGGGGTTTCTGATGAGGGCACAGCCTCTCCAGCAATGCTCTGAGCGCCCAGCACCCACTCGCCCGTGGAACCATCTAAGAACTCATCATCAGTTCCTTCTACACACACAAGAATGATTTTTCCAATATGGGCCAACCTTTAAAAAAAATTTTTTTTTGAAGATATTATTTATTTATTCGTGGGAGACACAGAGAGAGAGGCAGAGACATGGGCAGATGGAGAAGCAGGCTCCTTGCGGGGAGCCCGATGCAGGACTCGATCCCAGGACCCCGGGGTCACGCCCTGAGCTGAAGGCAGACACTCAACCACTGAGCCACCAAGGGGTCCCCATGGGTCAACTTTCCCCATGGGTCAAGGTGAGAACCGTTATGACAACTTCGTAAATGACTCTACGTAACAAAGTCAGGAGATGTGTCTTCAGGGTTTTCCGCCGTCAGATTTTCCAACTAAACTGAACAACGGGTGCCGGCTCATTCCTCATTCTGTGTTCTGCTCTATGGCAAAGTAGACCAAAATAAGAAAAAAGCCCAAATCTGGGATAGTTCCTCCTCCATGGGATGGAGGAAAAGGAAATGCTTCTCCTCTGCATTGGTTCTAGTTACATGGGATATTAGAATTATGTTTCTTCTGTCACCAAGATGTCGTGTGTCTACTTTATCGGTCTGTGCATGGCCTGTAATGGGCACGTAGGACACAGCTGACAAGGACACCACTCGTCCTCGAGTTGGGAGGGGGGTTAGAAGATAAAAGGTGTTGACCACCAACCACCCCCGAAATACCAGGCCCACGGAGGGCTCTGGGAAGAGAGACCCTGCAGACCACAGAGGAGAAACCGGGTGACCACACGCAGAAAGCAAACAGGAGCTGCGCTTTCCAGAACTTATTTCCAATATAAAGCTTAAACTCAGCCCAATGCCTGGGAAGCATATGCTTGGAGTCTGTCAACACCGCCACCATACTCAGTCAGTGGAGGGTCCAACTCTTGTGTTGGCCCAGGTTGTGATCTCAGGGTTGTGAGATCAAACCCCACGTCAGGCTCCGCGCTCAGCGCAGAGTCACCTTGAGATTCTTTCGCCCTCTGCCCCTCCCCCACTCATGCACTTGCACCTCTCTAAAATAAATAAATAAATCTTTAAAAAAAACCACAAAAATCAAAAAACAAACTCACCACCATAGCTTGGAGTTGGGCACCACAGAGCAAATGTCCTCAGAGGCTCTGAGCGCCACTCCCTTGTTGGTAAAGAGACGAGCATGTGGAGAGGAGGTGGTGGATCGTACGGTTTAATACGCTCATGTCCCAATCCTCGCTGAAACCACAGCAGAGAAATTAAAATAAAAAACAAAAGGTGTAAGTGGATGAAGTGCAGGAGGGAGGTGACAACAGAAGTATTTGGAGGCTGGAGAGTAGGGGGAGGAAGGCTTTAGAAAGGAGGAGGTAAACCAGCGTCGGGAGACCAAGACTGTGAGGCCCACCCTGCAGAGTGTGGGGTGTTGAGGTACCAGGTGCACCAGTGGGGGGCAGCCCGACCCACAGGCCCGCCCCACATTCCTCTGGGGGGGTCTCCCGCCCCCCACCTGCCCCCACTGCAGGGGTCTGAAATATCTCATATAGGAAGGTCTTCCCCCGAGAGGGAACACCTGCAGACACCTGCCAAGGGCAGGCCCTGTCCGCTCCCAGCCTGCACTCTGCAGCAGGGCTGCCTCCACCGTCCCCACCCTCTGCTCAGGAGCCCAGCCAGCTACGAAGCCCCTCATTTTCCCGTGGAAGGAGACAAGCCCAAGATGGCAGACTGTTTGCCAGGAAGGCCTCTGATAGGGAAGAAAGAGAGCTAACCAACCAACAGCTACGGAAAGATCGACGTGGAGAAACAGAATACAGGAGGAAGAAAGAACAAAACCAGAGGAACTGGTATTAATTTCCCTGGACAGATAAGACACTGCCCTTGTGGAACAAGAACATGCCATAAAAAGGAACAGAGAACAGAAGCTCTCTTGGGAATTAAAAAACCTGCCATCGTGGGGATGCCAGGGGGGCTTAGCAGTTGAGCGTCTGCCTTTGGCTCAGGGCATGATCCTGGGTCCCGGGATCGAGTCCCGCATCGGGCTCCCCGCATGGAGCCTGCTTCTCCCTCAGCCTGTGTCTCTGCCTCTCTCTGTGTGTGCTTCATGAATAAATAAATAAAATCTTTACCCCCCTCCTGCCATCACACACTTAATCAAGAAAGGTAGGGTGGAGGCCTCTCTGTGTGGCAGAAAGAAGTGAGAAGCAGGAAAGGGTAGCTGACAACGGAGAGGGCCAGGAGGTGGTCTGCAGGCCCGGCCAACAGCGGGAGGCCTGGGTGAGGGCAGTGAGCACAGGAAAGTGGCAGCGGATGAGCTCGAGAACATTGCGCAGAAATGAAGGCAGTGGCAGCGCCCACCAGGTCCGCCACAGGTCACCGGGAGGCTCCAGTACATACTGGGGACAAAGAGAAGCTTTTGGAAGCTTACGAGAGGCTTTTGGAAGCAGGAGGACACGTCATATGCAAAGGATCAACTACCAGGTGCTTCTGGGTTTCTCAAGCAAGCGCTGGAGGCAGAAGCACAACCAGCTCTTGGATGCCAAAGTGAAATCGCTTCCAAGTCGTTACTAAATATTCAGATAAGTCATCCATCAGTGGGCGGGCAGAAAAGTTCCTATATATTCTCTTCGTATGGTAGCTGTGTCTCTGGGCCTCCTGCCTCTCTCCCTCCGTAATGCTTGCTACGGGCCTCGTTCTGGAGGGAATTCTTGGTGAAGATGGTTCTTGTTTACAGAGGTCTGGAGTTGGACTCTGGAGCAGTGGCGTTTCCAGCTGTCTAACTCGTAGTGGGGCAGCAAACATTGCTCGTACCCCTCAGGTCAGCACAGTTCTACAGACCCCTGTGGGCCAACTTTATGACCGGGTCATCGTCGGCCATTATGCAGACACGACACCACTGTCAAGTAGACATTCTGACGACGTGGATGACGGCAGGAACGCTTCCAGAATCCTTATCGCATGCCAAGACTGGATGAACGCACCTCAGTCTTCAAACAGCCCCACAGAGTGGGCACTCTTGATATGCTTACTCTCCCGATGAGAGAACTGCAGGACAGAGAGGTGGCGGTGACACGCTCAGGGTCACGCCACCAGTGGAGTCGCAGTTCAAACCCAGCCAGGCAGGCAGTTTCTTCATCCAAGCACCACGCAACTGTCCTCTTTGGAACGTCTCCCAGAGCTCATGTGCACGGCTTCCAATCTCACCACCAGCAATTTAGAGATGTGACAACTTGGTTCCGGGTTACCTGCAAGGGCTTCCCTTCCCAGTTCACCTGTGCCGGGCACACGCTCCACTGTGTCAACGTCATCCTTTGCTAGAGTCCTTATTTAGAGGTGAGAAAAAACAACAATCCAGCATCTCTCTAATTTTTTTTTTAAATAAAGACTGGAGGGGCACCTGGGTGGCTCATTCAGTTAAAGCGTCCATCTGACTCTTGCCCCAGGTCATGATCTTAAGGTCCTGGGATCGAGCCCCACAAAGGGCTTCACGCTCAGTGTGGAGTCTGCTTGGGATTCTCTTTATCCCTCTCTCTCTCTATCCCACCCTCCTGCTCTCGCTCTCTCTCCCTAAAATAAATAAATCTTAAAAAAATTAAAGACTAGAAGTTTCAACCAGAGGCAAAATGAAATGTGAGGCCTACTGGAATCCCCACTATTAGGGCTGCTTAAATGCTTGCATAGCTAGTGGAGAACTGCCCCCTTGGCCAGCGGATGGAGACTCGTCTGTAAGTATCTTTACGTGGGGACACTTGAGGCTCCGAGGAAGACCTCAGAGCCAAGGCTTCAGTGCTAGTGCTGACTAGGGCCCAGTCGCTTTGTTCTGTTTTTAAAATCGGCTTTATTAATGCAGCATAAGGGGCCTACAATAACCTGTACATAACTAAAGTATACAGTTTGATAAGTTTTTTTTTTAAATAGTTTTCTTTTTTTTTAATTTTTTTAAAAATTTATTTATGATAGTCACAGAGAGAGAGAGAGAGAGAGGCAGAGACACAGGCAGAGGGAGAAGCAGGCTCCATGCACCGGGAGCCCGACGTGGGATTCGATCCTGGGTCTCCAGGATCGCGCCCTGGGCCAAAGGCAGGCACTAAACCGCTGCGCCACCCAGGGATCCGTTTGATAAGTTTTGACCTATGGATACACCTGTGAAACCACCACCATAATCCAGATAACAAACATATCCATCATGCCCAAAAGCTTCCTTGTGCCCTCCTGTAATGTCTCCTCCTGTCCTCCACATTCCCGTCCCGCTGACCCGCATCTTCTAGAGTTTTATACAAATGGAATTATACAGGATATGCCCATTTTGTCTGGCTTCTTTCACTCAGCATAATTACTTTGAGATTTGTCCATGTTGTCATGCATATCAATAGTTCATTTTTTTATTGCAAGGTAACATCCCAATATATGGCTAGCCACAGTTTGATTATCCATTTACCAGTGATGGATATTTGCATCGTTTCCAAGTTTCGGTTATCATAAATAAAGTAGCTCATGAACACTCACGTATAGTCTCTGGATGGACATACGCTTTCTTTTCTTTGGCTAAATACCTGGTCACGGAATTGCTGGGTCATACAGCAGGTGTTTGGTTAACTTTTTAAGAAACTGCCAATGTGTTTTCCAAAGGGTGTGTGTTGTTTTAGATTCCCTCCAGTGGTGTAGGAGAGCTTCAGTCCCTCCACACCACAGCCAACACTTAGTACGAACGGTCCTTTTCATCTGAGCCATTCTAAAGGGTAGGTCATGGTATCATACCATCACTGTGAAAGCCGTGGACATTAGCACAGGGACTGTGGGCTTAATTTGGACTCCCCCGATGACTAATGATATGGAGTATTTTCACACTGCTGTCCATACACCTTCTTTGGTGAAATGTCTGTTAAATCTCTTGTCCATTTATAAAACTGGGTTATTTTTCTTATAGGTGAATTTTCAAGAGGTTTTTTTTTCTGTATTCTGGATATAAGTCTTTTATCAGGTTTATGCTTTATAAAAATTTTTTTTCTCAGTCTATAAATTGTGTTTTCATTCTCCTAAAGCTGTCCTTTGAAGAGCAAAAGTTTCATTATGATGAAGTCCAATTTCTCAACTTTTTATTTTACAGATCGTGCTATTGGCGTCATATTTACAAAATCTTTGTCCAACACAAGGTCATAAAGATTTTCTCCTGTGCTTATTTTAGAAGTTTCATATTTTACATTTAGATCTATAATCTACTTTGGGTTAATTTTTGTATACAGTGTGAGATATGGATCAAAGTTCACTTTGAGCATACAGACAGTCAATTGTGCTGGCACAGTTTGTTGAAAAGACTGTCTCAACAGATTTCTTGACAGAATTACCTTTGCACCTTTGTAAAAAAATCAGTTGGTTTTATTAGTAATGATTGTAGACTTTTATCTAATATTGTTTCTAGGGGATCCCTGGGTGGCTCAGTGGTTTAGCACCTGCCTTCGGCCCAGGGCATGATCCTGGAATCCCAGGATCAAGTCCCACATCAGCCTCCCTGCATTGAGCCTGCTTCTCCCCCTGCCTGTGCCTCTGTCTCTCTCTCTCTCATGAATAAATTAATAAAATATTAAAAAAATATTTTTCTCTATATATTAAATAATCATATGGGTTTTTTTTTCATTCTGTTAAAATTGTAAATTACATGAGTTTTTTACTGTCAAACCATCCTTGCATTCCTGGGCTGACCCCACTTGGTTATCATCTCACATTCTTTTTATATATTGTTGAATTCAATGTCCTAAAATTTTGTTTGGAATTCTTATATCTATGTTCACAAAGGATATTAGGCTTTAGTTTTCTTTACTTGTAATACCTTTGTCTAGTTTTGGTATCAGACAATGCTGGTAGAATTTGAGTGGAATTCATATTATTTATTCCTTAGATATTTGGTAGACTCTACTAGTGAAGCCATCTGAGCTCAGAGTCTCTTGGAGGGAGGGTTTTTAAATACAAATCATATCATACAATCATCTATTTATTTAATAGATGTATGGCTTGTCAGGTGATCTATTTCTTCATGAGTTCAGTTTTGGAAGTAATTTGTCCTTTTCATCTGAGTTGTCAAATGTACTGGCATAAAGTCATTTACAAATCCTCTTGTTATCCTTTTGATATCTACAGAATCTGCAGTGGTGTTGCCCCCTCGTTCCAGATAAATATTTGTCATTTGTGTCTTTTCTTTCTTTTCTAGATCAGCTAGGCTATAGCTTTATCAATTTTATTTATCTTCTCAAAGAACCAGCTTTGTGTTTCATTGGTATTCTCTACTGCATTTTTGTTTTCTTTCTTTTTTAAAAATGATTTTATTTATTTACTTGACAGAAAGCAAAGAAGCCCAAGCGGGGGGAACAGCAGAAGGAGAAGGAGAAGCAAGCTCCCCACTGAGCAGGGAGCCCAATGCAAGACTCAATCTCAGAACCCTGGGATCATGACCAGAGTGGAACGCAGCCACTTAACTGACTGAGCCACCCAGGTGACCCCATTTTGGTTTTCTATTCACCAATTTCCACTCTGATCTTTATTATTCCCCTTTTTCTGCTTACATTTGATTTAATTTGCTTTTTGTTTTCTAGTTTCTTAAGATCGTTGAGTCCTTTCTTCTTTTCTAATGTTTAGCACTATAAATTTCCACCTGAGTACTGCTACAGCAGGATCCCACAAATTTCCATAGGTTGCTTTTATTTACATTCAGCCCAAAGTAATTTCTAGTTTCTTTTTTTGATTTCTTTATCAACCCACGGATTATTGGGAAATGTGTCATTTAGTTCCCAAATATTTCTTGGTTGTCCAATCACGTTTATATTATTGATTTCTACCTTAATTCCATTATAGTCAGAGAATCTAATTTGTGTGACTTGAATATTTAAATTTATTGAAACTTGTTTTATGGCCCAGAATATGATGTATCTCAGTAAACGTTCTACACGTGTTTGAAAACAGTGTCTATTCCACTATGGTTGGGTGGAATGTTCTACATATAAATGTCAATTAGATCAAGTTGATGTTCAAATCTTCTGTATCTTTGCTGCTATTCTCTATATTTGTTCTATGAATGATCTCTGACTATAACTGCATATTTGTCTATTTCTCCTTGCAGTTCTCAGTTTTTGCTTCATGTACTTTAAAGCTCTGTTATTAGAGGCATAAATGTTTACAATTGTTAAATCATTCCAGTGATTTGACCTCATTTTCAAATATTTTTTCTGTCCCTCACTTTTATCCAGGGTCTCCAATTATACATATATTAAGCTTCTGTTGTACTGTTCACTGATGTTGTTCTCATTTTTTTTTAATTCTTTTTTTTTCTCTGTGTGTGTCATTTTATTTACCAATGCTAGGCCTTCAAGTTCACGAATCTTTTCTTTTGCAATGTCTACTCTGCTATTAATCCTACCTGGTGTATTTTTAACCTCAGATAGTGTAGTTTTCACTATAAAGTTCAATTCATATCTTTTGTTATATCTACTTAACTTTTTGAATACCTAAAATAGAGTCATAATAACTATCTTCACATAATTCTCTGGTAAATCTAATATCTTTTTGAGTTCCAGATAGATTTCAATTCATTGGTATTTTCCCTCCTGATTATGCACCTTCCTTTCTTGCTTCTTGGCATATCTAGTAATCTTTCAGGTATTTTGATTTCAGTTTATTCAGTGCTACATAGTTTTATATTCCTATAAATACTCTTGAGCTTTATTCTAAGATGCAGTTAATTTATTTGGGAAAAGCCTGATTCTTTTGTGTCTTATTTTTGAATTTGTTAGGTAGGGCCACAGCAGTATGTGTTCCAGTGTAATTATCCCCCACTACCAAGACAAGATCCTTCTGAGTACCCTATCCAATTCCCTTTGAAGTCTGAGGTTTTCCGGACTGGCAGGTGAAAGAGGCTCTCTTCCCGGCCCCTTGGAAACGCCAGGCACTATTCCTGGCCCAGTGTGAGTGCTGGGCACTGTTCCCATTCATCCTCTTGGATGGTTCTTTCCCTGGCCTCCAGTAGTGCTGCTCACATGCACGCACCAATCAGCACCTCAGCAGATCTATGGAGTTCTCTCTATGTATCTCTCTATGTATGGCTTTCTCCTCTCATACTTTGCCATGGGAATGCTAGACATTTCAGTTTCTCTGGACTCTCAGCTACGCCTCCTCACCTAAGGGATGTTCCTCCCCAGCACGGCCTGCCAGATCTTGAGTCACACCTCTCACCTTTGCTATTTCCCCCTCACAACATCAGTGCCATTCATTGCCTGATTCCAATGTCTTGAAAAACATTGCTTCATATAATTTGTTTGGACTTTTCATAGTCTCAGGCAGGAGGGTAAATTAGTCCCTGCTATTCCACTTTGGACAACAGAGCCAATCAGTTTTCAGCCATGGAATAAATGAATTGATTATAAGGCCATAGCCAGGACTTCTTCATTCTAAAAAATCCATGTCCCCTTTTGATAAATAGAAATATCTCATATCCTCTTTTAATATTGTTTTGAGTTTTTAAGTAAATTAATTACTAGACTCTACTTTGAAAATCCACCCCTTCCACAGAGATCCTGCCAAGCCTCCTTGGGTCTATACCTGAGATTCTGCTATAACTCCTTGGGTAAGTACGCATGATTCTGACATATCTCCTGGATTTACTTGAGGTCCTGATACAGCTTCCAGGATTTTGGAACATCTCCTTCCCCTCACATACACTCAAATCCCTGCTTAGACTCAAATACTAAGATCTAAAAATCCATATTTATCAAGAATAATTAGGATTGTTCAGAATTCATTTTTAATCTTGCAGGGCATAGTACTTTCAAAATTTCACATACCACATTGTTGTCACTTCTGACATAACGTTAAGATTAACAAGTGCTGAATAAATAGGGAGGGCAGGACACTAATGGGCTATTAAACAGATTTTTTTTTAAATGTACTAAAGGGATCACAAAATGATAAAAGGATTCATCCACTAGGAAGATATGACAACCCTAAATATATATGTACTGAACAGTCAAACCTTAAAACATGTGAAGCAAAAACTGGTAGTGCTGGCAGGAGAAACAGATGCCTCCACCATTATAGTGGGGACTCGAACTTCCCTCTTAGCAATTAAAAGGATTGCATTAGAGGAAGCCAGGAAGGTTATAGATCTGAGAAACATCATTGACCAGTAAGCTCTGAGTCACATACATAGAACACTCCATCCAACAACAGCAGAATAAACTATTTTTTTTTAAGCACCCATAGAACACTCACCAAGATAGATCACATCCTGGACTAGTAAACAAACTTCAACAAACTCAAAAGAATTGAGAGCTTACGGTACGTATTTTCTAATCACAATGGAATCAAAGTAGAAATTGAAAACAGACAATTCGAAAATCTCTAAGTATTTGAAAATTAATCAATACACTTCTGAGTAAACCAGAGGTCAAGAGAAAGTCGCAAAGGAAACTTAAAAATACATAGACCTGAATGAAAGAGAAAAATATCAAAATACATTAGATGAAGTGAAAGCAGTGCTGTGAGGGCAATTTATAGTACTAAATGCTTACAACAGAGAAGCTGAAAGGCTCAAAATCAATTATCTAAGTTCATACTTCAAGAAACTCAAAAATAATAGCAAAATAAGCGCAAAGCAAGCAGAAGGAAGAACATAATAAAGGTAAGAACAGCAATCAAAGAGATTAAAATCAAATAAACCATAGAGAAAAGCAATGAAACAAAAGGCTAATTCTTTGACTAAGAAATCAATAAAATTGATAAACCCCTAGAAAGACTGACAAAAATCAAAAAGACCAGAAAAAAATCAGATATCAGAAATGAAACAGGATATCATTACAGACCCTGCAACAAGTTAAAGGTTAACAAGAGACTGGTATAAATAATTTCAGGCTCATAAAATCAACAACTTGGAAAGAATGGGTCAATTCCTCGAAAACTACAAACTATCAAAACTTAAGCAAAATGAAAAAGACAATCTTAATAGATCTATAACCATTTAAAAATTGAATTTGTGATTTAAAAAAAAATCCTGAAAAAATAAATTTCCAGGCCCAGTTGGTTTTACTAGAAAATTCTGTCAAACATTTTTTTTTAAAGATTTTATCTTTGGAGCACCTGGGTGGCTCAATTGTTAAGCATCCAACTCTCGGTTTCAGCTCAGGTCATGATCTCAGGGTCCTCAGGGTCCCTGTGTTGAGCTCTGTGCTCAGTGGGGAGTCTGCTCAAAGATTCTCTCCCTCTCCCTTTGTTCCTCCCCCCACTCACACACTCTCTCTCAAAATAAGTAAAGAAATCTTAAAAAAAAAAAAAAAAAGAAGAAGATTTTAAATAACCTCCACATCCAATGTGGGGCTTGAACTCACAACCCCAAGATCAAAAGTCACATGCTCTACTGACTAAGCCAGCCAGACACTCCTCTGTCAAACATTTAAAAAAGAATTAACACCACACCAATTTCCTACAATCTCTTCCAAAATATAGAGGAGAAAATTCATTTTCATGAAGCCAATATTACTCTGATACCAAAACCAGCAAAGACAGTACAACAACAGCAATAGACAAAAAGCTGCAGACCAATAAATACTATTTGTGATCTTAGACATTGAAATTGTCAATAAAACATTAGCAAGTCAAATCCAAAAATACATAACAAGAATTATACACAATGATCAAATGAGATTTATTCCAGGAATGCAAGGCTGGTTTAACATTTGTAAACCACTCATTGTAACTCTCCATATCAACAAACTAAAGAAGAAAAATCATATGATCATATTAACTAATGCAGAAAATGTATTTTATAAAATCTAACCCTCATTAATAAAAAATTCTCACCAAGTTTGGAATACAGAAGACCGATTTCAACTTGATAAAGAATATCTACAAAAACCCAACATCCTCCTTAATGATGGAAGCTGAGTGCTTTTCCCCAAAGACTAGGAACAAGGCAAGGATGTCCACTCACACTACATTTGTTTGACATAGTGCTGGAGGTTCTAGCCACTATAATAAGGCAAGAAGAGGAAATAAAAGGCATATGAAATGAAAGGAAGAAACAAAACAGTTCTTACCTGCTGATGACATAATTGTCTAGGTAGAAAATCCCTAGGAACCTATGAAAAACCTCTTGGAACTATAAAGTGAGTTCTTCAAGGTTGCAAGATCAACACATAAAAATAAACTATATATCTATCTAGTAACAATACATGCAGAAGTGAAATTATAAACAATGCCACTACAGTCACTCCAAAGAAAATAAAACACTTAAATATAAGCTTAGCAAAACATACACAGGATCTGTATACTGAAAATTAAAGTGCTGATGAAAAAAATAATCAAAGAAGATCTAAATAAAGAAGAAACATACCATATTCATGGAATTGGAGACTCAACAATAAAGATATTAATTCTCCCCAAATTATGGGTTTAATATAATTCTATCAAAAACCCAGCAAGATATTTTGTAGACATAGACAGGCTTACTCTTAAATTTAAATGGAAAGGCACATGCCCTAGCAAGGCTAAGATAATCATGAAAAAGAAGTATGAAGTGTGAGACATGACTCTACTTAATATTAAGACCCAGTCAGTAATCAACACAGTGTAGTATTGGTGAAGGGACAGACACACAGACCAAGGGAACAGACTAGGAAGCCCTGAAATAGACCCACACAAATATACCAAACTTTTGACAAAAATAAAACAATTCAATAGAGGAATGCCAGCCTTTTAACAAATGGTGCTGGAGTAAGTGGACATCCATTTAAAAAGAGAAAAGAAAAAGAATGTCAATCCAAATCTCAAACCTAAGTCTTACACAAGAATTAACTCAAGGTGGATCATGGACTTAAATGTAGCATCATATAAATCATAAAACTTTTAGGAAAAAATGCATCAGAAAAATTTCAGGATCTACAGCTACCTAAAATGTTCTTAGGCTTGATACCAGAAGTGTGATCCCTAAGGAAATTGATCCTCATCAAAATGGAAAATATTTGGTCTGTAAAAGATTCTGTGAAGAGCATTCTGGGTGAAAATATCTGCAAATTGCATATCTGACAGAGAACAAGTATCTTGAATATATAAAATAACAATAAAACTTAACAATAAAAAAATAAAAATCTAACTAGAAAATGAGTAAAAGACAGGAAGAGGGGTTTTATCAAAGAAGATGAGCAGATGGCAAAACATGCACATGAAAAGATGCTTCGCATCATTAGCCACCAGGGATTTGCAGACAAAAACCACAATGAGATATCTCTGCACACCTATCAGAATGTCTAAAATAAAAAATAGCACCAACACCAAATGCTGGTAAGGATGCAGACAAACAGGATCACTCAGATATTGCTGGAGGGAACAAAAAACAGTATAGCCACTTTGGAAAACAATTGGCCATTTCTTATAAAGCTAAACATACAACTACCATATGATTCAGCAGTTACACTCCTGGACACTTATCTCAGTGAAACGAAAACTTATGTCACACAAAACCCTGTATACACACCAAAAGTGGCGAAAGAAAAAAAATAAGTTTGATATCAAAACTTGAAATCTTTGTGTTATAAACACCACCAGCAAGAACATGAAGACAACTCACCAAATGGGAAAACAGATTTGTAGATCGATCATCGAAGACATTTGTATCCAGAACATATAAAGAACTCTTACAACTCAACAGTAAAAAGACAAAATATCCCAACTTAAATAAGGGCAAAGAATTGGATTAGACATTTCTCCAAAGAAAATGTTACAAATGGCCAAACAATGGTGAGCTAGCACTCCACACCTGCTAGGATGGCTCTTTCATCAACAAGACAATCACAAGACTTGGTGAAGACACGGAGAAACCGGAATCCTTATACACTGCTGGTGAGACTGTAAAATGATGTAGCTCCTTGGAAAAACACTTTGGCAGTTCTTTGGGAAAGTCAGCAGAGTCACCATGTGACCCAGGGATAATTCCACTTTTAGAACAATGAAGACCTACGTGTACATGAAACTTGTATCTAAAGTGTTCCTGGGAGCCTCATGCATCACAGCCCACGTGAAAAGTATCCAAGTGTTCATCAACTGATTATAGGATACATAAAAGGCACTATACACAATGTACTACATTATCTATATAGTACTTTTGGCAATAAAAAGAACTGAGGCATGATTGATGGTATTCCACGAAGGACCCTGGGAAATATTATGCTTCAGGGAAAAAGCCAGTCACAAAGGACCACATATTGTAGGATTCCATTTCCGCAAAATGTCCAGTGTGTGCAAAGTATAGAGACAGAGAGTGGATCTGCAGTTGTCCAGGGCTAGACGGGGCACGGCGGGGGCAGGGGAGAGGAAACGGGGTGACTGCTGATGGGGACTGGGGACGTGATTCCTCTCAGGGGCGATGAGAATGTCCTAAAATTAGATTGTGGTAAATGGTGCTGCAATCCCATAAGCAGAATGAAAACCATGGAATGTTTTGCACACTCAAGCCAGTGTTGTATGATACGTAAACTGCATCTCAGTGGAGCTGTTGCAAACAAAAACAGAAACCCTGACCACGAATGCTCACAGCAGTTTTACGCATCATAACCCATACCCGGGAACTACCCGGATGTCCTTCGGTGGGTGCATGGTCCAGAAACTGCAGAACGTCTGTACCATGGAACACACCATGGCAATAACAAGCAGTGACACCCAACAACCTGGACAGATCTCATGGGAATCGTGGTGAGTAGAAAAAAAAAAAAAGCCAATTCCCAGAGGTTACATACCCCAGGACGCACCGTATAACATTCCTGAAATGACAGAGTGATGGAAATGGAGGCGACGGGATTGCCAGAGACGAGGAAGAGGCAGGGGTGGGAGGGATCCGCGTGGCTGTATCCGTGGGAGGCCCCCCTGGGTAATAAAAGCATCCTGTATCTTGGCCATGTCACCGCTGAGACTCCCACTGATCCCCTGATTCTGATGCTGCACTATTGTGTTGCAAGAGGAAACCGGGTGAAGTGTACTGGGGCTCTCTTTGTATTATTTCTTACACCTCTCTGTGCATCTACAATGATCTCAAAAATTTTTTTCTTTTCATTTTAATAGAGTTCTAAAAGGGACGTAAGTTAGGAGTGATCACTTGAAGAGGATGTGAGCTAGAGCTCCTCTTTTCTGATCTGCAGCTCTCAGAATCCAAACAGGGCTATAAATGTAGCTGGGACATCTAACGTGCATACCATCTTTTGTGTTTGTTTGCTTTTTTTTTTTTTTTTTTTTTACTTTTTATTTGGAAATAACTTCACTTGCAGGAAGCTGCACCTACACAAAAAATTAGCCCAAAGAACACTACATACCCTTCACCTCTATCCCATTATGATGATGTCTCTACCAACCCGCCTTGTCCTTCGCTTGTCTTCACGGGTGAGGGGCCACAGAACGTGTGCGTGCACACGCGTGTGAAGCATGGCCCATCTCCCTCAATACTGAGCGACGTGTGCGTTCACTGAGAATCAGGATATTCTCTTTTATCACCCAGTACACTTATCAATTGCAGTTCATTTCACAGACTTTACTCCGTGATTCATGGTCAAAGTTTGTCGGCTGGCCGGCTTATGCCCTGGAGAGCATTTCCCCGCCCCTACAGGATCTGGTCTGGGGTCAGGTACCCCGATCTGTGGTCATTTCTTTTTCACCTGAGTCACCTCCGCAGCTTCTTGTCTCGGATGATATTACATTTCCCTCTCTCCTCCTGTTTTTGAGCGGAACATAGAAGCGGCGTGAATACCTGCTTTTGGTACTAAGGTCCCTCTCGCTAGGCCTCCGTGGAGGGGACAGGCGCACTGTCCCAGGCCACCTTCGGAAGCTGGGACCTTCCGCAGGCTCGAGCCTCTCTGGCAACTTCCAGGCCTTCAGTTTGTCAGTGCGCCAGCTGGAAAGGCTTGTCCAACTTGGAACTGGAGGTTCCCAGGGCTACATAGCTTCGATTCCTATTCACCGGCACACCGAAGGCCGAAAACATAATTATTCTGTATATTCCCAAACAAGAAGGGAGGGGAAAAAACACAAATGAAACCCACCTCACGCTGTTGGGAAGCAGCTGGACACAATTCAGACCTTTAGCTCACACGTGTCACGGTGAACCCAGGACCTTCGCCGGCGCAGAACAAATGCTTTACTAACGGAACGAGAATACAACGTCCGCAGACACGAATGCTAAGGGCACAGGAGCATTCTGTTGAAGGGGAAAAAAATGCAATTTTCTGCTATAAAGTAAAGCTCTGCATGAAAATAAGAGAACGAGGAGACCTAAAGGGTTTATTCATAAGACCCAGCGCTGGGGATTTGAAGCGGGGGCCAGTCCTGTTTCTGGGGTAATTGCTTCTGCGCTTGCGCCGGGCGCTGGAACCTGTCAGAGCAACGATGCTTTATATGCAGAAGGCTGCGCGCGGCCACCCTGCCAGCAAGAGGCCACATCTGAGGCCAAGAGCAGCTGTCACCGTGCCTTGCACCCAGCACGCCCTGATGTAACCTTGCTCTTTTACGTCTGCACAGAGCTACAGCCTTGGGTCCTCTGGACTGTCTGCCTTGTTTGCTGTTTGTTTTGAGAGCCCACATGCGTTCTTCTCAAGTCACTTGCACCCATCCCGTCTCCAGCCCAGTGCAGGCACCGCTCCCCCTGCCCGGACCCCTGCAACAGCCTCCCTAAGGGCCCCCTCGCCACCTGTCTCCCTCCCCGCAGGATCTCACTGCCAGGTGCGTCCTCCAGGACAGCCCTGATCATACCCCCCGCCCCACCCCCCCACTGCCTCCGGGTTCCAAATACCTGCTTTTGCAGGTAAGGGGACAGACCAAAGACAAGCATCGTTCAAGGGCACGTGGCTACTCGGAGGCAGGGCTGGACCCCAAGTTGGGGTTTCCCTGACCCGCCAGAGGTGCAGGGCTCCCCCCTGACCCATGCCACCTTGCTGGCCGGAGCAGCATACCCTCAGGCCCTCTGGAAGCCCCGTCAGCCTCAGGACCCGCCTGCAGCTTCTGTCCGTGGTCCTGGTGACAGCAAGGGGGAGCCTCTAACAGCTCAAAGTGTCCCACCCTCGCACTCAGAGGTCCCCTCCCCCGAGGCTGCTTTCGCACAGAGTACCACCTGACCATGCCCTCAAGGTCTCCACAGTGACCTGCTGCCACCTGTCCTCTGGGACCTCATGTCCTTTTCCTCCTCCTCTCCTCCACATTCCTCTACAGTCACACTTCCTCGTGTTCTTCCTCTCACTCTGCCAGGATACTTCCCATTCTGGTGTCTGCTCAGCCACCCTCACCTTCCATTCCTTCCTCAAACGTCACCTTCTCAGCCTGGCCACCCCTGGCCAGCCCCGGCCACCCTCCCTGGTGCTCTTGACCCGCTCGCCTGCTCCACACGTGTTTCCCCTACACTAAGCATCCTCTAGCACACCAAGCCACGTCTGCAGTCACCGTGCTCATCACCCATCTGACCCTGTCGGAGCCAGCTCTGAAAGGGGATTTTGTGGGTGTTTGCTCGTTCGTGTATCCACAGTGCTTAGACCCACACCTGACATAAAGGAGGAGTGGAGTAAATATTTGATCTTGAAGGAATCAATCTTTCCTTCCCTTCCCTTTCCAAACCCTGCATTCTGGCCAAAATAAACCATGCATCATTTGCTAGAATTGACTCAGGTTTACCAGCTTCTATACCTTATCCTGGTTCTTTGGCTGGAATGCCTCCCATCCTCACACATTTTAGGGGAAGCTCAAATACCAATTCTTTCCAAAAGCCTTCCCAGACCCTCCTGTCTGTCCTCCACACCCCCACAGCTCACGTCCCAGGTACTGACTACTGCCATCCTGCCCAAAGGATCTGGAACTTAAGGTAAAGTTCATGTCTGCCACTGTCCTCTACTATACAAGGCAAGTATCAAATAAAGATCAACTGAATGAATCTAACATTCGTACTAAATTATGAACATTATTCCCTTGCTTACCAAAAAAACCCTCAAATCATTTTAAGGAACTAGCCTATAAAAGGAACACCACACCACCAGTGTCTCTAGGGCAAAGGGTTGGTGTGGAGCTTTTCTAAAGAAACAAGGAGAACGCAACTTATAGTGACAAGAATGCTAAGGGAACAAGATTAATCTGTTTAAGAAAAAAAAAAAAAGGAAACTTCTGCTGTAAAGTTCATGAAATGCACCATATGACATCCTGGGAGGGGGTGTACCTGGGGGTCTCAAGGCCATTTAAACTGTGTTTAAACAGTGAGTCCACACTGTTCAGCTGACACCTGCAAGATTCCTACATGTGCTTGGTTTCAGATAGCGCTACCCTTCCATGGCACATGAAGCCTCTCAAAGGGAACCAATGCCTTCCCAATACTGCATGTCTCCTCCATGAACATGGTATAACCATTTATTCATTCGAGCTATGTCCAATTTTTGTCAGTAATGCCACTGGTTTTCTGAGTGGAGGTCTTGCACACTTTTTCCTAGATTTATTCTTAGGTATATGATATATACATTATAAATTTGACTTTCAATTAATACACTTTATTATTTAGAGTGGTTTTAGGTTTACATTAAAACCGAGTGGAAAGTACAAAGAATTTCCATAGTATGCCCGCAACACACACACACCCTAAACAATTTTCCTGTTAGTAACATCCTGGTACTTTTGTTACCACTGATAAGTAACATCACTATGTTATTATTAACTAAAGTCTATGGTTTAAATTAGGGTTTACTTTTCTTATTGTACATTCTTTGGGTTTTGACAAATGTATGACATGTATCACTATGATAGTATCATACTGAGTAGTTTCACTGCCTAAAAGTCCTCTATACTTTGCCTAGTCATCCCTTTCTTCCCCCAGCCCCTGGTATACCACTGATCCTTTTACCCCTCTGCAGTTTTGCCTTTTTCAGAATGTCATATGGTTGGAATTATACAGCATGGAAGCTTTTGATTTGACTTCTTTCAGGTTTATGATTTTTACATTTTTTTTTTAGAGAGGGAGAGAGGTGGGAAGAAGAGGGAGAGAGAGAATCGCAAGCAGACTCAGGCTCACAACCGTGAGATCATGACCTGAGCCAAAATCAATAGTTGGACGCTCAACTGACTGAGCCACCCAGGTGCTCCTCAGGTATGTGACATTTTTTTTTAATAATAATAATGCCAGTGGTATCATTTTGCCAAAACGTTTTCCAAAGTGGCTGCACCATTTTATGTTCCTATCATAAGTGTAGGAGAGTCCTTGTTCCACATCTTCAGCCATAGTTGTCAGTCTTTTAAATTTTAATTTCAGTCACTCTAGTTGGTGTATGGTGATATCTCTCTACTTCTTCACTGCTATCTACTGCTGTCAATCTCCATTTCCCTAATGATGATGATGCCAAACATCTTTTCATGTGCTTACTTGCCATCTGATGCCCCTTGTTGAAGAGTCTGTTCAAATATTTTGCTCATTTTTGCTTTAATTCTTAATTGGGGGGCAGCCTGAATGGCTCAGCAGTTTAGCGCTGCCTTCAGCCCAGGTCACAATCCTGAAGACCAGGGATCGAGTCCCACATCAGGTTCCCCACATGGAGCCTGCTTCTCCCTCTTCCTGTGTCTCTGCCTCTCTCTCTGTCTCTCATGAATAAATAAATAAAATCTTTTTTAAAAACTCTTAATTGGTTTGTCTTCTTATTGAATTGTAAGAACTCTATAGATTTCAGATATAAGTCCTTTGATAAATGCTTTGCAAATATTTTCTCCAGGTCTGTGGCTTTCCTTTTCATTTTCTTGTGTCTTTTGATGAGCAAAAGTTTATAATTTTGGTGAAATCCAACTTATTATTTTTCATAGTTCATGCTTTTTGAATCATATATAAGAAATCTTTGCCAAACCCCAAATCACTAAGATTTCTTCCATATTTTCTTTTTGGAGTTGCAGAGTTTTCACTCTTACAATTCGATCTATGACACATTTCAAGTTCCTCTCACCCTCCACCACCTCCTCCTCTTCTTTAATATGGTGTTTGATAAGAGTCAAGATTTGTTCTTTTGCATATTGTTATTCAATTGTTCCAGCACTGTTGAAAAGATTATTTCCCCCATTGAAATGACTTAGCACTTTGTTGAAAATCAACTGACCATACACATAAAATTTATTTCTGAACTTGCTATTCTGTTCCATTTGTCTATTTTCATATCAATACCACACTGTCTTGATTACTGTAGCTCAATAATAATCATTAAAATCAGGGAGTCTAAGTTTTCCAACTGTATTCTCTTTCAAGGTTGTTTTAGTTGCTCTAGGTCCTTTACATTCCTATATAATTTTAGAATCAAGTTGTTAAAAAGGCTTGCCAAAAAGGTTTGCCAAGATTCGATTTTGATCACTTTGAATATGTTGATTGCTTTAGGAATAATTACCATCTTAACAATATTGAGTCTTCTGATTCAAGAGCATGGTATAACTTGCCATTTTTTTAGGTCTAGGTCTTCAAAAATTTCTCTCAGCAATGTTTTGTAGATTTCATTGCACACTGCATGCATTTTTATCCCCAAGCATTTCATATTTTTCTGGTGCCTGGTTACTTCTCAAATATTAAACTAACCTTGTATTCCTGGGCGAGTGGGGGAGATCAACTTTTAGCATGCTGAAGACATCTTTTCATTGTCTTCTGGATGAGAAAATTATCTCTGCTTTTAGTTGAGAAATCTGAGAATTTGGTTAAGAAATGATTTCTGACTTGTTGCTCTTCTGAAAGTAATGTTTTTTTTTAATTGTTTTTAACCTCTAGCTTCTTTTAAGATATCTCTGTTTTGTTTTTTAGCCATTGAACTATAGTGTGTAGACATGGATTTTTTTGGTTTTGTCTTTAATTCTGCCTGCAATTCTGCAGGATTCTTGAATTTGTGAATTTGTGACCTGATATCTTTCATCAGTATTAGAGAGACTTCAGTATCAGTACCAGTATCACTGCAAATATTGCTTCTGCTCCATCCTCTCTTACTTGGCCTCCTACGATTCCAATTATATATACAACAGAGTTCTCTATATTTGTGTTCCATCCTCTTTTCTCTTTGTGCTTCATTTTAGATATTTTTTGACCTATCTTTAATTCCACAATTCTTCCAACAGTTGTTCCTACTCTGCTATTACATCTATCTACAGAATACATAGTTTCAGTTCTTGTATTTTTTACTCCTGTAATTTCTACTTGGGTATTTTTCAAATCAAAATCCTTTCTAGGGCAGCCCCAGTGGCACAGCAGTTTAGTGCTGCCTGCAGCCCGGGGTATGATCCTGGAGACCTGGGACTGAGTCCCGTGTCGGGCTCCCTGCATGGAGCCTGCTTCTCTCTCTGCCTGTGTCTCTGCCTCTCTTTCACTCTCTCTGAATAAATAAATAAATAAATCTTTTAAAAAAATCCTTTCTAAATATATAATTTCGAGTGCTCTACCAAAATTCCCAACCTTGTTGTTTACCTTGAATAAAGTAAGCAAGTTATTTTAAAGTTTATATCTTATAAGCCTAATATTTAGAGTCTTGTGGGTCTGTTTCTATCATCTATCATTTCTCTGGTTCATGAGGTCTTCTCTCCTCACATGCTTGGTTGGTTTTGTGTGTGCCATTCTGTACAAACAGTCATGCCTGACCATGAAAAGGATCATGTGGGCAAAAATTGTGTAAAGTGATTTTACTAATCAATAGTGAAAATTACCACCATGCCCTTTAAAAGTTTTTGGCAAAACATTAAAAACTCTTTCATTATCACTTGTAAATGAACAGAGGAACAAAAAATACAATAAAAAACTAATATGGACTTAGTACAGTACATAGTCCTGTACTTATGTACTTAGTACAGTAATTTAAAACATTAGAAACACTGAAATCCGAGTGTTTCATTTCCTTGCAAAAAACTCACCAAGAGTAGCATGATCTGTGCTTGCCTTCCTCTCATGGTATAACTCACAATTTGGAGTGAGCATCTTTTCTATGCTTTCATAAACTGTTCAACTCCTAAGTTGGGCTGGCTTCCAGCATTTATCTCATGTTCAATGTTGTGAAGTATCGTGGAGACCTCCTCTCATGTGAAGTGTTGTGCTAGGATCACCTTTTCTGGGACCTCTCCATCTTTCCGTATGTGGATAAGTCACTTTTACCAGGTGCCTCTGGCTGCCCATCCAGTCTTCCAATGGCAGCAACCCCACTGCCGGCCGTTTGTCGTGTGACTCCATTTATGTTTGATTCTAATCTTACTCTCAGCATTGCCGCCATTCTTTTATCTGCTGTACCTTTTTCTTCATTGCACCTGCACCGGTCCTCACTGGAGTTTTTCCAGGGCTAGAAAACTTCACTTGGGTTTGTTGCTGGGAGACGAGGGGTCGCCTGTGTGTGAACTGAATGACAGATGCACAGGGCCAATCATAGGCCGATTTTGAGATGAAAGACGGGATTGACCGCTGATTCTCATACACATCTGTTATCTGTATAGTGATTTGAGGACTTCCCGCAGACACTTGGTTCTGGCACCTGGTCAGGAACACCTGAGCCATGTTGTATGGAGCCTAGTGGTATTTAACTAACTGTGGTCATTGGAATTCCTGCATATGCAACTTCAAAGTGATGACTACCTATTTTTGAGAATTTGTTCCTAGAAATAGAGGCCTGGGATGATGCTTTGTTCCTGCTGGCATCTGCCAGGGTCCCAGCAATCTGGGACCACCTTCACCCGGCCTCAAGGATTGAGATGAGTTAGAACTGGGCTCAGCTCGGGAGCAAGCTGATCGATTTCCAGGTCACCTGTATTTCTATAGAGCAGCTTTTTGGGTCCCAACCCAAAGTCTGGGATGTTTTCCAGGGTTTTCTATCATAGGATATTTTTTTAAGATTGTATTTATTCATTCATGAGAGATACAGAGAGAGACAGAGACATAGGCAGAGGGGGAAGCAGGCTCCCCACAGGGAGCCTAATGCAGGACTTGAAGCCAGGACACTGAGATCATGACCTGAGCTGAAGACAGATGCTCAACCACTGAGCCACCCAGGTGTCCCTCTTATAGGTTTTATATCCCAAGTTTAAGTTCTTAGCCTTAGAGACATGTTATTTAGCTTGGTCACTGCTTCATCCATAAATTGGCCAACATAGAGGTACAAAACGACCCCAAACGTCAAGTGTCCATCTTCTCCAGACCTCAGCCAATGGCCTCGCATATCTTTAAAGATTTTGTCCACCTTTTCTAGTTGACTTCCAAACTACTGAGCCATTATCAAAAATGAAGCCCCCAACTTAACATTTTCAAACCACTTAATAGTTGTGAATACCAGCTCTACGGATTGAAAGAGCTGTTTTTCTCTTTATTTTTTTATTTCCAGACCTACCGAGTATTTCCGTACCCTTAAAAAAAAACTCCATAGACTGGCATATGACAACATTTCCTTAAGGTTTTCTTCATATTTCAGGCAATCTTACTCAAATAACATTTTTCTAATAACATTTGAGAACAGAAAAATTGTCATCTTTTCAACAAGCACAAGGCCATAGATCATTAAGTAGAGAGGGAGGCTTTGTTCATTCAACAGATATTTTTAGGAGCCTTCTATACCATGTTCTAGGTACTGCGAGTACAGGAGTATAGGAGCGAGGAAAACCGATAGCTATCCCCGACCCCATGGAGTTACCATTCTAGGAAGGGGAGGCCGATGAGAAGCCAGCAAATAGAGCATCTCCTACGTTGGATGGAGACAAGGCAGGCAGAAGGGGCTGCAGTTAGAAATATGGGGTCAAAAATAAAAATAAAAATAAATTTAAAAAAAGAAATATGGGGTCAGAGAAGACCTCCGCAGGGCGCCTGGGGGGCTCAGGCAGTTGGGCGTCTGCCTTCAGCTTAGGTCATGATCCCAGAGTCCTGGGATGGAGTCCCATGTTGGGCTCCCTGCTCAGCAGGGAGTCTGCTTCTCCCTCCTCCCCTCCCCTGCTCATGCTCTCTCTCTCTCTCTCTCTCTCTCTCTCTCACACACACACACCCACACACACACACACTCTTAAAAAAAGAAAAGAAAAAAATCTCCCCATGTGGGGACTGAGCACAATTAGGATGTCCTTCCTTCCTGCAAACAGGGACAAGGAGCTGGAGAGTCCCATGGGGTCAGGACCCCCGGAACTCCAGCACACTCCACTGCTCACACCCTCAGCAGCAGCAGCAGCAGGAGCTTTGCCCCTGGCATCGGCCTAGCGGAGGGAAAGAAGGAAGCCACCACGCTCTACCACTCACAGTGCTATTACCCGCATCCCTCTAAAACTGTCCCCGCTGTGTGGCTGGGAGACCTCCCCTTCCCCAACCACCTAATGCACCTGCAACTCTGGCTCTGGTCCTAGTTTTTTTCTTTTCTTTCTTTTTTTTTTTTTTTTTTAAGATTTTATTTATTCATTCATGAGAGACACCCAGAGAGAGAGGCAAAGACACAGGCAGAGGAAGAAGCAGGCTCCCTGAGGGGAGCCCCATGTGGGACTTGATCCCAGGACCCTGGGATCATGACCTGGGCCGAAGGCAGATGCTCAACCACTGAGCCACCCAGGCATCCCTGGTCCTAGCTTTTCATCTCTGATACTATAGATTTGTCTTGAGTTGACAGAGCCTGGACAAGAAGCAGGTCACTCACACCTGAGGATGAACAGGAGAGACAGTGATGCCACGATCACAGGACCATGGTGTGGTGCCAAGTAATGGCCCCTGAAGATGTCCACACTCCAGGCCTGGAGCCTACGGATATGTGACCTTGCACAGCGGGGGGGAGGTGCTCTGCAGGTATGATGGAGAGCACCTCATGGGTTGGTTTGTGTGCCCCCTGGCAAAAGATCCGTCCACATCCTACCTCCAGTATTTCAGAATGTGACCTTATGGGAAACAGGGTATTCACAGATATAGTTACGATGAGGTCATTCGGGAGTGGGGTGCACCCTTAATCTAATACAAATGCTGTTTTTTTTTTAATTTTTATTAATTTATGATAGTCACAGAGAGAGAGAGAGAGAGAGAGAGAGAGGCAGAGACACAGGCAGAGGCAGAAGCAGGCTCCATGCACCGGGAGCCCGATGTGGGATTTGATCCCGGGTCTCCAGGATTGCGCCCCAGGCCAAAGGCAGGCACCAAACCACTGTGCCATCCAGGGATCCCTACAAATGCTGTTTTTATAAAAAGTGGGGGCATCTGGACACAGACACACCCACGGAGACCACCGTGTGATGACAGACGCAGAGACTGGACTGATGTGTCTATAACCCAAAGAATGCCAAGCTGGACAGCCACGGCCACAAGTAAGGCAAAGGCAAGGAAGGGCTCCACCCAGAGTCTCAGGGGGGCTCACCCTGGATCACCTGGGGGGCCGATCGAGTCTCCTGAGCCCTGATAAGCCAGGAGAACTCTCTCCGGCTGGGATGAGGCCGAAGGGGAGGTCAGAGAGATTCAGAGTATGAGGACAATTCAACCCGTGTTGCTGATTTCAACCATGAAAGGGCTCGAGCGGAGGGATATGGGCAGACTCTCAAAGCTAAGAACCACCTCCAGCTGACAGCCAGCAAGGACACAGGGAATGTGGAAGCTTCCAAAACTCACCCAATTGTACAGGTGGACAGGCTGAGTTTTACTGCATGTTCAGTATCCCTTAGGAAACCTGGCTTAAGAAAAAAACCCGACCTCAAGCCCATCTCAGTTGCCTGATTTTTAGGTTAGAAAAAATACTTTTTAGGCAGAAAGAGGGAAGCCTGGCACTGGAACCAGCCCAACACACCGCCAAGCCCACAGAAGGCGGCCAGGACTATTTCCCAGGCCAGCCCTGCTCCCACCTGCTGTAACAGGGCTCATGACAGCCCCGGGCCAGATACAGGTGCCTCTTTCCCCACAGCCACGAGGCCAGAAGCCTCCCTGCCTCCCTCGAGGGCCTGGACATCACCCATCATCTGTAACCCTAGGAACGGGGCTTGCATTGGTCTACGGAATAATATGCCTTGTTCACTGCTCTCAAACCCAATGGTGTCAAGCTAACGGCACACGATCCAGCTCCTGTCCCATCAGGTTTGCGTTTCGGGGAGCCCTTATCATCCTTATTTGATTAAGACAGACTTGCTGCTCAGAGGGCTTATCTATTTTTAATACTGGAAGTGCAAGCCGCAAAGGGAAGTCAGACCCCGTAACTAAGCGTACGGTGCCTCATGCATTTAGGTCACTAGATGCAGAATTAGAGTTAATATTCACCTCAGATTTAAATTCTGCTGGAATAAGTGGGTCAAAAGGATTTCACTTGAGCACTTACTGCCTTCAAGATAATCATCGGCACAACCAAGACGGCTTCGGAAATCTCTCGGATAATTGTTTTCCCTCTTGCCTCCTTCCTGACTTCCTTCTTTCAACGAAAGGAGATACTGAATTTTAAAAACAAATATTTATCGAGTCACCCATTCAGTCCACTGTGTAGACTCTGGCATTATTTGCTTTGGGACCTGCCTCCCCTCTCAGCCTGGGAGCCCTCCTCGTCACGGAACGCAGCACTTCCTATAAGGGCAGGTAACCATTCGTGTTCTTTCCCCTGCTTCCCCAGCGCCTAGAACACCGCCTGGCACAACGTAGGCCCTCAGTAAATATTTGTCCAATAAACCGCCTGAGCTTGGAAATCAAGACCGAAGCACCCAGCAAACAGTTGCTGTGGTGAGGGTGGAACGTGTCAGGTCGGAGAGCCTTCCAGCTGCCGTAGGGTTGCCGTGTCTGCAGGACCAAACCCTGTGTCTGGTCTGGGGGAGGGTGCTGGGGGCGTGATGAAGGAGGTGGCACTTGGTTGAACCCCGAGGGACCCTCATTGGAGGGTGGCCCGCCAGGAGCGCGGCTTACCAGGCTGGTCACACGGCCCAAATCAGCGGCACCTTGGGGACGGTGCTGAGCGGATGGGGAGTGAGGCAGCTGTGGCTACAGGCACCAGGCGTCCGCGTCTCACGGGGCAGTGACTTCCATCGGGGCCGCCACAACGACCAACATGTAACGCGTGTGTGTGTGCGTGCTCTGGAGGACAATCAGCGGGCAGCTTAGCCCTTGCATGAGAGGGATCCAAGCCGGGCAGGTCATTCAGGGAGGCTTCCAGAAGGCAGGGGCTTCAAGCTCAGATCTCCAGGGTAGGGGCTCGGGTCAGGGTCACGGGGGTCCCAGGCACCAGGAGAGGAGCTGGTGCTGCAGGAGGAACGTCGGCCCCAGAGCGTGCAGGCTGGGCCTTCCTGTCCACACGGACGCAGGTAAGCCAGGCCGGGTGAGTCAGGGTTAAACCTCGCAGTTGGAGTGAGCCAAGAAGCATCCAGAGCTCTTACCACGTGGCGGGAGTGAGCGTCTAAGGAAAGCACTGACATCCGCCTCACGGGTGGACGGGAAGCCGAGATGTGGGCCTGTGGGTCCATCAAGGCCCAGGGAGCCTGGCTGGTCCTGCTCCAGGGCCCAAGCACAAGGCCCGTCCTGGGCCGCTCTGGTGGGGGGGGGGGGTGTCCTGAAGGGACAGGGGCAGGCCAGGGGGCCTGAGGTCATGGCCACGAGGGCCAAGCACACGGGCCTCCCAGGGAGGAGGCAAGGCTCGCCTCCTGGCCTGGCTGCTGGGCCAGAGAGGGGTGCCAAGGGCTCTGGGGGTGGGGGGTGGGGGTGGTCAGCAAGTGAGCCTCTGCTTCCCTGGCCCTGGGTAGCGGCCCCAGGTGAGCACAGGTGCCGGTGGAAGCGGCGTGGTGGTGGCAGGCAGGGGACAGGCTGGTACTTCCAGCCAGGATGTCACTTTTCATCCTCGAAAGGGCAGTTCCTGTACTGAGCCCTAAGTCTGAGCTCCTGCCCTTGCCCTTCACAGCCCTCCTTCTCAGAGACCACCAGGCATCTTCCAGAAATAGCTTCCAGAGGGGGACTCGCGCCGCCCAGAAGGCCCACCCATGGCCGCACTGGAAGGTGGGCCTCCACACTCCTGTCCTCTGGGGCTGGGACTAGCCACAGACGCGGCTATCTTCCTGGCAGTCGTCTTCCTTCCAGATTCTTGCTTCTTTATGGCCCTGTGCCCCGTGAGCACCAGAGATTACCCGCCGTCCTTGATGCGGTTAAACATTCACCTCCCCCTAGACTTCTGACCTGGGCGCTAAGGGCCAACTTGGTCAGATTCATCCAGGCGCAGGGAACGGAGCAGAGGAAGGCCGATCCTTTTTGGTCGCCGGGGTAACAATAAAAACCGCCCTTCCCTCTTCCTATACTGACCCCCTGCTACCCACCCCCTCCCCACAGTCTCCCCACGCGGAGCCTGGGGCTTCCACAGGATCACTACGGCTCTTCACAGACAACGTCCTGCTGGAACCTTCCAGCTGAGGCCAGCTGTAGCCTCAGCCGGGAACTGTGGCCTTCCTCTCTGGGGTGGCCTCTCCTCCTCTCACTACCAGTTCCCCTCACTCCCTCTCCCAAGTCTAGAACCTCCCTTCTCGGCCCCTGACAGATGCTCCAGCATTCCCACCAGCGCCGGCACAAGAGCCCCTTTCACCCTGTTTATGCTGGTCTTTCGGGGAACGTTGGCCTCAAATGCTTCTAAGCATTCGGTGCCTTTCTCCTCACGCCTCTCATTGTTCGGAGCCTTCTTCTTGGGGTGTGGGTCCCCCACGAAGCCCACGCTGGCAGCACCCTGGCGAGGCCAAACCTGTTCCCCAGCTCCCAAGACTCCTCGCTTTGTACAAATACAAAGTACAAGTACAACAACGGAACGTCTTCCTTTTTCTAGAAAACCCCCTCCGCAGAGAAAACCCCCTCCGCACGTGCGTGTTTCTAAGGAAAGGAGGGAAGAAGGTGGTTTCTGAGCCTGTGTGCACTCAGGGCTGAGTGCTATGCAGCGTCAGGGGAGCCCCGCAGGCCCAGGAGGAAGGCCCCTGCCTGGACCCGGTGACAGTGACAGAGGAGGGGGCGTCTTCCAAGTGGAGAAGGCAGGCAGTCATGACATGCCAGCAGAGGCCTCCCAGCGCAGACCCGGAATCCGAGGGCGGCACGGCAGTTCAGATGCTGCTCTATCTGCCTCCATCGTAGATCACCTCCACGCACCAAGAGATGATCCGGTTTCAGCTGAACTTCAAATTTCTCTGAACAATTTTCCTTTTATACATCATTTGCATTAATCCCACCCCCAGTTGCATGGAGAGAAAACCAGAAATGGAAAGTGGGTGCATAGTGAATGGATAAGACTCTGGCCCGGTTATCAAGCTGTCCCATAAAGTGAGCCAAAAGAAGACTGAAGAATTTGTCAAATTTCTTCAAAATCCTAGCAAGGGGGAACGCTCAGCCTGTCGGCAGCCTAACACACATCAACCTGACCGATGATGAAAGTTGCTGGAGATGCTTCTAAAAATTCTCCTGGCAAAAGAAAATCCCACCTGGGGGGCACCTGGGTGGCTCAGTGGTTGAGCATCTGCCTTTGGTCCAGCGTGTGATCCTGGGGTTCTGGGATTGAGTCCCATATCGGGCTCCCCGCAGGGAGCCTGCTTCTCCCTCTGCCTCTCTCTCTCTCTTAAAGAAGAGATCTTAAAGAAAAATCTTAAAGAAAAAAATCCCATTGAACATAGAGGTAATATAAGACATCTGGCTTACAGACAATGAAGATCTGATGGTAGATTGATCCTGTCTTTTACAAGCCACGTTGCTTAATTGTAAATCTGCATTTAAGTAGTCACGTCGGGCTGACAACTAACTTCTTTAGAATAATTCAGAAAGGACACACCCACATGTCAACCTCTACATAACTGGGTCCCTTTTACTGGAGCTTGGCAACTTGTCACCTTGGTGTGGTTATCACATAACCGCAGACTCGTTCAGTTACAAATGGCTGCAAGAAAGCTTGGGGCCTCACTCACTCTTAAAAATGGAAAAAAAAAAAAAAAAAAGGAACTACAACATACTGTTCACTTATAATTTCGAATCACCCATAGAAGCTTCATAATCCTTGAGGCAGTCATTCTGCATCTGCTTTCCTAACTTTGACTATTCAAAGCAATGCCTTCCTAAAAGTTTACTTGGGGTCTCTAAGCTAAAAGTGTAAAGCAAGTACACCAGACTAGAAACTGTCACTCCTCTTTATTCACAAATCTCTTAAACTAGAGCAAAAAACAGAAGCAGTCAGATGGGTGCAGCTTCCTGCAACATAGAGACATGTAGCGAGCACTTTCTCTAACTGCCCCTGTGCCTATCTCATCCTCACAACTGGAGTATCACTTGGACCCCTGCCCTATCAGAGATAAATGCTCCTAAACTCACACTGGTGTAAAGATACCCCTTTCCTAATGAGCCAGTTGTTTGGAATCTGAATCCGTGATCTTGCAGAAAAAATAACATTCTATTTAATTAGATTCTCAGGCCAGCTCATAAAAAGTCCATCTGATACATAATATGCCCCAAACCTGGTGATAATCTCAGTCCGAATCATTTCAACTACAACTACCGCCTTTATGATAGGGGTGCGGTGGGCACTGCCCACAGAGGTCCAGCCTGGGTGCAGCAGCTCCCCTGTGTCATTGTGACAGTGAGGGTGGTCTCACCATCCCAGGTGGAAGGGAAGCCGCAACATGCCAAGGGGGCGTGGTGGGCAGGCCTGCTGTCTGCACTTTTAAGCCAGCCCCCACCCACATTTGTGGACGGTAGAAAACAGAGGCCCACCAATCAACACTTGTCGAACTGAATTCCGCTCATCACTTTGGTCAATGAACATCTGCAAGGATGGACGCAGGATATGAGACCAGTGGGGCAGCCATGGACGAGACACACTCTGCTCTCAGTGAGTCAGACTCCGTCAGAGAAAGGCAGACAAGAAGCTGTGATGGAGGGCAGCACCTAGGAGCTGCTCAGCAAAGTCATGCCCAAGTCCAGGAGGACTTCACCCTCCAAGGATGAGAAACAGTCCTTCCGGTGATCCAGGAATAGCGGAGTAAGGACCAACGCACAGTGTATGAGCACCACAACGGAGGGCACACCTGCGTTCAGAGAAAGCACGAAACGCTCATGACAGTTTTGATGTTTATGCTTTCAAAAACAGGGGACAGGGATCCCTGGGTGGTGCAGCGGTTTGGCGCCTGCCTTTGGCCCGGGGTGCGATCCTGGAGACCCGGGATCGAATCCCACATCGGGCTCCCAGTGCATGGAGCCTGCTTCTCCCTCTGCCTGTGTCTCTGCCTCTCTGTCTCTCTCTGTGTGACTATCATGAATAAATAAATAAAATCTTTAAAAAAAACAAAAACAAAACAAAAACAGGGGACAAAAATCTGGATGTATGGGGGGAGGATGTTTCTTTCAAAGAGGCTTTGAAGATTCATAAAATGGCCAGGACAAAAATATTATAGGGATCAGCTCTGTGGCTCACTGAGAAGCACAGGCCAGGGTGTGGCTTCTTAAGACACCTCTGGGGCTCTGCACAGGTTTTCACATTTTACAAAGAATCTTCATGCAAGTCTCCACTTTTGAGCTTGACAAGCCCTCAGAAAGGTGAAATGGAAAGGAACTCCGTTCCGTGATGAGAAGAGAGCAGTCTGGAGCAATGTATGAAGACCGCAGGCCCGGCAGGCAGCGGCTATGGAACAAAAATCCAAATCTCAACGTTAACAACCCAGTGCACTTCCACTGTATCACGCTGCTTCCCTGATGCAAACTGAAATGTTCGAATGCGTTTTCTTTTACGACATGCTGACATCAAAACAAATGCAGCTGAACCTCAAAAATAATTGTAACAAGGCTGACCTAGTGAGGAGTAAATTCTTCACTTTCTGGAGTGCAGAAACTCTTCCAGGCACCATAATATCACAACTACAAGATGCTACCTAATTAAATACTCCGAGGCAAAGAACAAGCACACCTCCTGATAACGACAACCATCAGACTGGGTCACATATGATTATCCACAGAACCGGTTGGAAAAATCACATGCATGTGTTCCTCTCCATAAGAAGCTCATGGCACATCAGCGTTAGGAATCCTTGGAAGAAACAAGGTCTTTCAAATATGGTCCCCTGGGACTTCTAGGGCCTCTCCTGTTTGGTCCTTACTTTGAAATGATCTTAACACCAAGCTGGCAATTAGAGTTCACCAGCTGGGGCACCCGGGTGGCTCAGTGGTTGCACATCTGCCTTCCGCTCAGGTCGTGATCCTGGGGTCCCGGGATCGAGTCCCACATCGAGTTCCCCACAGGGAGCCTGCTTCTCCCTCTGCCTGTGCCTCTGCCTCTCTCTCTCTGTCTCTCATGAATAAATAAATAAAACCTTAAAAAAAAAAAAAAAAGTTCACCACCTCATTCTCCCTAACCACATGACCTGGCCTTGGAGGTGAACTCGCTTGTTCCATGTCACTAACAAGGCGGAAGGAACAGGTACTGCAAATGTCTATGCTGCACACAGAAACTATGCCTTTCTTTAGGATGTCTATGAAACAGGGAAGACTGACTCAATATCCAGCCCACCAAAACCAGAAAGAGAAACAGAGGCCCTCATGTTCACAAAACAGCAGAAATTATACAGGCCACATCCCCTCCCACAGCACTGCAACAAAGTTAGTACAAATGTTCAACAGTAGCACCAGCCACTTGGAAGTTGAGACACTCATGCTATTCTCCTTTAAGAATATTTTATTTACACGCAGAGACTGTGGGAGAGGCAAAAGAGAAAAGAGAATAGGGGGTGCTTAAAACCTGTTTACACTAAGCTGAGAAACATTTAGTTTTTTTAAAGGTTTCTTAAGGAAACAGAGATACAGCATACAAGAAAAAAAGTGCTAGTTATCAAACACTAAATAGCAAGATGTTTTGGTAAAAAGAGTTTCCCTCTCTATACTCCAGTTTCATCTTTTGGGATGAGGAGGACAATCTTTTTTTTTTTTTTTTTTTTTGTATCCTGGTACAAAATCAGCTTCACAAGCAGATCCATGGTTGTCCTGCTCCATACTGAGCACCTCAGCCCACAGCAGCTACTTGATAAATAGCTGCAGAATGAATGAACATATATCACTCACAATTATATGTATAAACACACAAACGCACTAAGGGATTAGCTAAATAATGACTCTACCCAAACACAATGGGATATTACATAGACATTTAAGATGATGAAGCACAAACACATTTATTTCACATGGCAAGATTTTTCATTACCCAACAGTCAATGAAGCAGAAGCAGATTACAAAATGGTTTCTATGGAAAAAACATGCCTTTCCTTCTCCTCTCTCTTTTTCGCATGCACAATGTTTAAAAATCTGTTTGCAAGTCTGATAGACAGGAGCTAGTAAAAACTATTTCGTGATTATGGGATGTCTCTCGTGATATGTCTAAGATCTGAGAAAAGAGAGAAAACCATTTTCTCCACGGCCCATTAATCCGCTTTTGCTTCAAAGTTGAACAGAAGTGTGTCCCATCAGCCTGTCTGGCCCCTGGAGGACAGTGACGTCTCCCATCCGGCTGCTTCTCCGGGCCTGTCCCTGCCCTGCATGATGACAGTTCCGGACCTGACCTACTACCCCAGCAAGCTATCTGCTTGATATTCAAGTCAGCATGAAAAGCTTCCGTGCTGCTCGGTCCCTGCCACCACCTGTAACTTTGGTGTCTGTCAAAGAACAGGTTTCCACGAGGTGGAACTGACTGGCTACACAGGAATGAAACTCTTGGTGAAACGGAGACGAGAACCTACCACTTAGCAGCACCCACCTTCACCGGACTTCCAAGGCTCTGGAAGTAGACGCAACTTTGCACCGCAAAGTAATAACCAATCCCCACACGTCGAGTTCGCAGGGCCCCAGAAGGAAGCGCTTAAGCACTGGGGTCTGGAATCACAACGGATCAAGCCTTGTACTTACCTGTGGCGGCCCGGCCGACCTCTGAGCTCGCCTCACGGGGAGCCCAGGCCGAGGCAGGGCCGGTCCCTTCCCTGCAGCCTTGGCAGTTCGGAGGTAAAGGAGGAAACGGTTACGATATGTCCTCTGGATTCTCCCCAACTCTCCACCACCTTGGAAGAGGAAAGTCACGGTGACCCTACTTGAGCGGCAATGGGAAACCCTGCGCCCCCCCCCCGGGCGGCTCCCCCCGCCCCCCCGCCCCGCCCCGCCCCGCGCGCCCTCTCCCCCGCGGCCCCGCAGCCGCGCAGCCCCGCAGGGACCCAGGGCGCCCCCAAGGTCCGGCGCATTACGCAGCCACGGACTTTTCTTAGAAAGACGCGGACGCGGACATTCGGGGCGCGCCGTCCCAACTTTAACTCGGGGAGGCGAGGAAGGCGAGGGCCTGCAGCCGGGCGCGCCGGTCCGTCGGGGGCGGGGTTGGGGAGCCCCCCGCCTCCGGAGCGCCCCCGGGAGACCTGGGCGCGGGCGGCGCGCGGGGGCCGCAGGGCAGGGCTGGGGGCGAGCGCGGCCGGGGCCCTGGGGTCGGCGGGGGGTGGGCCGCGCCCGGGCGCACAGGGCGGCAGCGCCTCCGAGCTGCTCCCGTGCGGCCGCGGCCCCGGGTGCGTCTGTCCCGGCCTCGGCGACCCGGCCGCGGGGACCCCGGGCGGGGACGCCCCAAGCCGACCGCGCCGGGGGAAGGGCGCGCCCCAGGACCCCGCGCGGGGGGCCTTCCCTGTGCGCCCGGCGTCCCCGAGGTCCCGGGCGCTCGCGGGGCGGCCGAGTGGGGGGCGGCCCCCGGGGACCCCCGCGCCCGACCCCGCGCCCCGCGCCTCGGCCCCGCGCATGCGCCGCCCGGCCCGGCCCGGCCCGGCCCCTCCCGCCGCCGCCGCCCGGCGCCCCGAGAACCCGAGGCCCGGCTCGCGGACCCCCGCGCGCGCCCGCCCCCCGCCCGGGCACCTGGGGCCGCTCCGCCGCCTGCGGTCCGCCGGGCGAGCGCGCGAGGGAGGGCGGCGCCGGGCTGGGCGCGAGCTGCCGCCGCCCCCGCCCCCGCCCCCGCCCCCGCCGCGGGGCCGCCGCGTCCCCTGCCCATGCCCGGCGCCGCCTCCCGGCCCGTGCCAGCCGCGCCCCCCGCGGCACGCGCCGCCCCCGGCCCCCCGCCCTCCCCCCCGCCCCGGCCGCGCCGCGCGGGCAGCTCGCACGGGTGGCCGCCGGAAGCCCCGCCCCGCCCCGCGCCCCCCGCCCCCGGGAGCCCCGGCGGGACACACCCCCCTGGCGGCGGCGCCCGGTTGGCTGGCGGCGGGGCCGGGGGCGGGGCCGCGTCTCCCAGGCCCCCCCCTCGCGCGGGCGGGCGGCCGCGACGGTGGGGAAACTGAGGCCGGGGAAGCGGAGGGGCTGCGGAGGTGCGGGGCTGGCGGGACGGCGCGTGCAGCCCCGAGGCCGCGGGACCCTGGGGGTTCCCGCCCGGCCCCCAGGCCGCACCGGCGAGGCCCCGTCCCCCCGAGCCCTGCCCGGGGCTGAGGACCAGCGGGGCCCTCGGGGCGCGGGGGGCGCGAGTGGGGGCACGCGGGGAAGACCCCCCCCACGGAGCCCAGGATGCAAAAGAAGGAGAAAGAGAACGCGCGCTGAGAGGACGCGTGGACAGGTGGCCGAGGTGCCCGGGCGGGGACCCAGAGGGTGAAGGGCAGCGGGGACAGGGTCGGGACCTGATGCCAACTCGGACCACCCGCCCCGCACCCGCACCCACCCCCACCCCCACGCCCACCCCCGGGCCGCCCGAGAGCCGAGCCCCCTCCCGCCGTGCGTCAGGGGCGAGGGGCTGACTTTGTGCCCAGTCGAGGCGCTGGGCCTCTGCCAGCGCAGGGGGAGGTCGCGGCCGGGCAGCCAATGGCAAGGAGCAGGGGAGAGAGCTGCAAAGCTGCTCTGTTTGCGCGACGGCGCCCGGAATGCACAAAGCCCCCGGTGCCAACCCATCAGGACACCCCTCCCTCCCTCGGAACGAAATGTGTGCTATGCCAGCCTTCCTCCCTGCCCTCCCGCTGCTCCTGCCACTGTTCTATTTGTAGCGGCCAGCGCCCAGGAGGACCTGCTCCGGGCAGGAAACCCAGCTCCAAACAAATCCCCGGGTTGCGCAGCGACTCTGAAGCGCAGGCCGTACCTGACCCTTTCACTCGTGTCTCTTACCACCCCCCCCCCCCGCCCCCCCGTGGATTGGCCCCTACCGTGGTGAACTTTGGCCTCCCCTGCAGGCACCCACATAGCCTTCCCACTCACACGCCGGCAAGCCCAACTTTTATTGCACATCCTAGCAATAACCAGTATTTGTATTACGTTCCGTTCTCAGGGTGATCCGTACATTAGTTATATCGCAGCTAAGACAGAGGTTGGGCAGGCAACAGTGTGTGCCATTCACGCCCCAACGAGCCCGGTACTGGGCTGGGTGTCGGGCTATAGCGGTGAGGGAAGTACAGAGCCTGTGTCCTCATGAGGACATCCAGGTTCAAAGATGTCATCTGACATACTCCAGATCCTGGGCTGTGAAGAGCCAAGAGTCCAAATGCAGGGGGAAGGGGAGGGGGGTGGCTTCTCTTCCCAGATACACTGGGATGGTTTGCCGTAAGCCCAGTGCATCCAGGCGATTGGAAAGACCTGGTAAAAATCCTCTCGAATGAGGACAAAGGAGGCTTGTATAGGGGTCAACGGAGTCGTGTGGAGACCTAGCAGACATGGAGAAATTAGATTCTTGGATGCTTGGGGCTCTCAAGGTTTTAGGAGGGAAAATTTGTTTTTCGTGCATGTGTCCAAAGTTTTGAACATAGCCTTTCAGCCAGCCATCCCCGCCCCACCCTGCCCCGTCCAGGTAGACAGGAGAAGGATGCTCAGAACTCCTGGGGGAATCCATGAAACAGCTCCAAGGGTGCTGCTCCCCTCCAGGGTGGGGGCATGGGTTTCTCTTTGCCATGAAGAACCTGTCACATGCCCAGCATAGGAGAAACTATCACAAAAAACACCCTCCCCGCCAGCTCCTGGAAGTCTCTCCCTCCCTCTCTTCTTACCTGGACCAGAGACAGCTTCCTGTACAGGACTGAGCAGGAATCTATAGTTTTGGTGACAAATTAATGCTTTTGATGGTATGTCTGACCACCTGGGTCCCTCTGGAGCTTTAATAAATACGAAAAGCATTTGGGGGTACATGTGTCTTAGTTCATGGATTCCATCTATTTGGGGCTCATGCATCTGTTTCAGCATTTCTAATCACGTTTCCTAATCGTGAAGATGTTCGGAGACGTCATCACTATTGTACCCACATGATGATCGGGAGACCAAGGCACAGAGAGGCCACTTGCTGCACCAGGTCAAGAGGCCAGTTGCAGAGCCCAGGCCTGGGGGCGGGTCTGTGGCACCCATACCTGCTCCTGGATGCACCCACCCGCTCAGTCTCACCAGGGCTGCCCAGGCTCTGCCCCTGGCCCCTGGGGGAGAATCCCGATGCTGGGACATTCCTAGAGGAGGGGTAGCTGGAGGCACCTGCCTCTAGACACTAGGCTGTAGGTTGGACAGTGAACTTGTAAGACGGTGATGTCAGCTGCCTGTGTTCAGAGAGAAGGTGAGATCTGACTGCCGCCCTGAGCCCCGCAGGGGAGGAAGCAGGTCCCACGGGTCTGGGGGGCCAGGCCAGAGTCTATTTGCCCTGCAGCTTAGGTAAGCCCTTTTCAGGAACCGATGCCTCCAGGTCACTTGTTTGCCCTTTGCTGATCTGCAAAGCCTCTGATGAGATAGATTTTGTGCTTCCAGGGTGTCATCAGCCCGGGCAGTGGCCTCTGATCTCCTGAAAGCCTGCCCTCAGGTCAGGTGGTAGAAATCAATGGGGGCAGGGAACACAGGCTGAGAAACGGGAGAGTTCGCTGTTGGCAAGGACAGAGCTGCCCTGTGGCCCACAGCTGGACCTCGGTGGGGGCGGATGAAGGGCATGTGCGCAGCTGCCATCCTAGGAGTGACAGCAAAACCTCCTGGGCCCAGATAACAAAGTCTTGTCATGGAGCAAGGGCATGGAACTCGCGAGAACCCTGCAAGGCAGCAAGGTTCATCTCCATTTTACAGATGAAGGAACCGAGGCCCAGAAATGACATCATTTGGCTGAGATCACCAAGAGGGAGCAAGATCCAGGCTGTCAGAGTCCAAAACCTTGGGCACAGCCCCAGGGGACCCCCCCAGAGGTCCGGCATCTGTCTGGTCCAGAAGCCAGTGCTCTCCTGGCCTAGTAACAGAGCTACTCTGGCAGGCACGGGAACATGGGGTTAAGGACCATCAGTCCTGACCCCAGCGCTATGGGGCGGCCACAGTACATGCAGAAGCCTGTGGCAGAAGAGAGGGCCCACGGTCAAGGGGAGAGAGTGGAAATGGTCTGAGATGGGCAAAGGTGGCCCAGTGGGGACTTCAGCTTGATTCCCTCAGATGAGTAATAAGTAAGAAATGATGCATGCTAACCAACTGTTATGACTGAAGCAGAGGTGGTGGTGGTGGTGGTGGATAAAGCTATGAGCTCACATGAGGTCTGCAGGTTCTGGAACCTTCTGCAGGCCCAGCAACTGATGCTGTCGTATACATTCTACCACTTTGGTAATTCACCTGTCCCCAGCCAAAATGGACAGACCGGTGGTCATCCTTGGGAAGCCCAGGACAGTCCCCTCCCTTCCCAAGAGCAGGATCTCCCCCTCACCAGTATGTGCTAGTCCATCCCCAGGGGCTGCGTCACTGATGTCTTGGTCCAGTTGAGACACGGGCTCCGAGCTTCAGGACCCATGTGACCTCATAGGTGAGAGCCTCACGGTAAAGCATGATGTGCAGATGAATCTGGTCCATAAAGGATATTCCACTCTGCTGGAGGCGGGGTCTGCAATGATCTGTCCCAGGAAGGGGTCCCAGCTGTGAACTGTACTGTCCCGAGTAGCCAAGGTCAGGGGGGCTGCACACTTAAGACAGTCTGTTGACTCCCCAAATGCCTAGTAAATACAGGTGTGTATATATGCACAACACTGCCTCTGCCTGGGACACCCCCAATTTCCCTCATGAGATTAGCAGACAGAACCTGGGATTATGAATCAAACAGACCTGGACTCAAAACCTGGCTGTACCTTTGATCTTGGATAAACGACTTGACCTCTTGATTGAACTTCCTCATCTATAAAATGGGGTGGTGATGCTTATGCCATGGGCCCCGGGGAGAGAATTAGCAGGGAGCATGTAGGAAGTGCAAGGACAGGACCTGATTGGTGAGTCATAGTCGAGATTTGGTGACCACCTGGCTGAGGGCTCTGCCGAGGGTCACCTCCTCCAGGAAGCCTTCTTGGCATTCATCCCACCGGCAAAGCCACCCTCCTCCTCGGGTAGCCACCACCTCCCATGTGGCTTTTGTCTAGCGAAGCACTGTCTTAAAAGGCGCCTCTCCCCCTGCCTACCTCGCCACTCAGGTGAGCTGGTGCCGAGTGAAGCCTCAAACCTGTCTGACAGCAGGTGAAGTGCCTATTTGTTGCTTGCTCGTGGGATCCTCAGGTCTACCCTGGCTTTTGCCTTTGACAGGTGAGTCTTTCCAGCTCATCGAGGCAGCGTGAACTTGCGCCCGGGTAGTCTGCACCCCTGGGCCTGGCTGCGAGCCTCCAGAGAGAGTTCCTTGGAGCAGGGCTGGCCTCCCCCAGCTCTCAGCTCCCAGTTGCCCCACGCAGGAGCTGGAACACACGAGGCCCCGTAAATGTGTGAGGGAACGGCCAGGATGGTCCATCTGCACCTGTCGGCCTCGGCTTTCGCTAAGATGAGGGAGTGGACCGTGTCCTCTGCGGGGACAGGCCGGGTGTGCCAAAGGTTCCGGGTCTGTGGCAAGATGGGGAAGCGAGGCAAGGACCCTGTGGTGGTTTCTGTAGAGCTTCAGCCGGTCAATTTAAAGAAATATCCTTTCTTCCCCACAAATGATGTCCTTTACACCCATGTGTTATTATTGAAAAATGCCTTTTTAAAAAAATATTTTATTTATTTATTCCTGAGAGACACAGAGAGAGAGACAGAGACACAGGCAGAGGGAGAAGTGGGCTCCCTGAGGGGAGCCCAATGTGGGACTCAATCCCGGGACCCCAGGGTCAGGTCCTGGGCCAAGGGCAGATGCTCAACTGCTGAGCCACCCAGGTGCCCCCCAAAAATGCCTTTTCTTAATAAGAATGTCTTAGATGAAGGGCTGATCCCTGGCAGGGATTGGCGTGTTTTGGCTCAGCAGCCCCCGGGTCAGTCCCCAAAGCCGTTGGGATTGTTGTCGCTTTGGCCAGCCCAAAGTCCAGGACCTGCTGGCCCCGACGAGCTCTGTTGACTGATAAACACACAGCACGTTGCGAAGGCCTCCTGACATCTTTCCAGTCTTCTATGCCCGGCTAGCTCTCTCCTCCAGATTTACTTATGATATTTATTTGCAAGTCAACATTCTGGTTTGTGTTGAGACTTGCAGCGTGGAATACACAATCCTACGTGAGGGCCTCATTTTCATCTTTGATGAATCCAGGGAGCAGGGTGTGGGTGGCTGCCTTGGGAGCCTGCAGGAGCTACACCCAGTGGGGGCCGGGCTCACATGCCATCGGGCATCCGGGGGTGGGGGGAGCCCAGCCTGGGGGTTGGGGAGAGGCTCCCTCTGCCCAGGAGCCTGGGGTGTGCAGGAAAGGGAGCCGGCTGGGGGCAGAATGGAGGCTGAGTTACACACGTGTGCGAAGGCAATCCCTGGAAAAATCTCTAGAAGGTGACGGCGACGTGGGGCAGGACACCAGACCAGCAGCCTGGCAGGCAGGCGGCGGTCTGTGGCGGCTGGTGGGGAACACTGACCCGGAGGTGCGGACTTAAACCCATCACTTCATTTCTCCAGGTGGAAGCAAGTGGTAGTGCTGAGTTTAATTTTATTTTTAAATTTTTTTAATTTTGTAAAAGTTTTAAATAATTTTTTTAGATTTTATTTATTTATTCCTGAGAGACACACACAAACACAGAGAGGCAGAGACACAGGCAGAGAGAGAAGCAGGCTCCCTGCAGGGAGCCCGATGCAGGACTCAATCTCAGGACCCTGGGATCACGAACTGAGCCGAAGGCAGATGCTCAAGCTGAGCCACCCAGGCGCCCCTGAGTTTAATTTTAAAACCACTCCCCCCCCACCCAGAAAACACTCTCTACACACTCCTGTGATGGCTAAGTGGGTGCCCAGGACAGTACTTTCCAAACAGGACCCCAGTGCCGGTTTCCTCGGACAAGTGAGGCAGGCTCTGGGCTCCTGCAGAGTTGCTGGAAAGTTCCCTTGGTCCCGAGTCCCTGGTGTGTGGCCCTCAGGCCTCTGGCTTCACCCGAGGGAGTGTCTCCACTAGAAGCCCAGTACCTTGGCTTCTGTCCTCACGTGCACTTCCCCACCAAGGTCAAGGCCCAAACTCTCCAGACTGGCAAACAGCCTGAGGGCAAAAGTGGCTGCTACACACTGACCGCCCCCTCTCCGTTCCTGCTCCTCCCCCACCCCCCCCAACTTGGCCTGGAGGTTCTCCACTCTTTGGGCCACTTTTAGAGGTTTTTAACATCCTCTGTAAGCGATTTCTTAAATACAAAATATTTTACTTATTTCTAGAGAGAGAGCGGGTCCTAATAACCTAGTCTGCATTTAAGCGGACACAGAACCTTGAATCGTTCTTTCAATCACTGGTGACACTTATTTGTCTTCTGGTTCAGATGTGAAGGCGGGGACCTGGCCGCCCCTGATGCCGTGTGCCCACACCTTGCCTGGCATGGGGGCAGGGGTCACTTGGTAATCAGGGATTGTTGAGCATGTCCCTTAAGAGCCGTGCTGGTCCCAACGGTTCACTCTCTTCCTTCCTGGGCAGAGGGTTGGGGGCCGAGCCCCCTCCCTGCCTGGCTGCCTAGAGAGGGCGTGTGTGACACACCGCCGGCCGGGCACAGGGCACTTGGTACTCAGCACTTCCCAGCCTCAAGCAGGCCTGCAGGCGGCTGTTCCCCTCTCGGCTCCCAGCTGTGGAAACTGAGGCTTGAACAGCTGAGCCGCCCCCTGAGACGCAAACCTGGGAGCTCCAGGCCCGGCCCCCCTGCCCGACGGCTCACGTGTCCTTGCTTTTTCCACTGCGCCCACCACTCCCCTCCCGGGCGCTGTGACCTTGGACGGCCAGACCGCCCAGCGTCCATTCCTGACTGTAAACTGAGAGGCTGGGCGGGCTGATCTCAAGGGGCCCTGCCAGCTGGGGACTCTGAGTTGTACTTGGGGGCGTGACTGGGACATGCCCCAGGAGCCAGCTGCCAGTGCCCACGAGGGACGCATTTTTTCCTGCCCTGCTGGGGGAAAGCGGACACATGACTCTCTGGGCTGAGCACTTGCAGTGAATTATGATCAGTGGGGCTCGTGCTCCGTGCTCTGGAAATGTGTTCAGGACCAATCTCCAGGCCTGGTATCAACGGAGCTCGTGGCCTGGGGGGAATCAGCTCCCCTTTTCTGCTAGAAACTCCCGGGCCAAGGCAGGTCAGCAGAAAGAGCCACCTACCTCTGCCTTCTGCAAAGAGGGAGTAGACGGGCTGCTCTGTGTCCTGTCCCCATCACATCCCAGGGAAGGGACCCTGCCTGTGGCCCCCCCACCTTCCAGTGCTCTTCTAGAGGCTCCTCCAGTCACTTACTGCTTTGGTCTAAAAATAGGCTCTGGCTTCTTGTGGGAACAGAAGAGGTGATAGGTCCTGCCCTAGATGAAGAGGTCATGGATGGGGTGTGCTTGGGCAGGTGAACAGGACAGCGGGCAGCCGGGGTGGCTGCCCCACATGTCCCCACCAGGCTCCGCGTGGGAGGGAACCAGGCGGCCAGGTCCCACCCAGACCTGGGCCTCCTTGCCCAGTCGCCTCTGACCCCTTTGGAAGGGACCCCGAAAGGTCAGCCGGTGGCCGGGCAGAGAGGGGTGGCTCTTGGTAGGACCTGAGATCCAACTGGAGCTTTCTGGGCTGAGGGAAAGGGCAGGACCCCATGGAATCCTCGGACCTCTGGCTTCACCCCCGGGACCGGATACATGCCTTGTGGGTGACACAGGGCTCACCCTGAGAGGCTCCATGTTCCCAACACCCTTTGGTTCAGGGCGACAAAGTCATGCTGAGAGTCTGAGCTCCGGTCCCACCTCTGCAGGGGGAAAGTGGCTCATGCCCTGGGCCCTCAGCGTCTGGGCTTCCTGGTGGGGGCTCCTGAGGCTGCCCCGGGGGGCACTGCCAGAGTCAGAGGTCGTGAAGATCTAAGCGGCCCCGGCAGGAGGCCCCAACCCTGACTCCTCCCCCATCGGCTGGCTCGGCCCTTTCCATGGGTCCTCCTGTCTCACTTTCCCTACCTGCCAGCTGCTAGCCACCAGGCTCTGTCCCACCCCTGCCAGGGCTTGCCCAGGGTCACATCCCCATCTCTCTCTCCAGCCTCTCCAGTTGCAATCTGATGTGTCACACTAGCTTTCCCTAGTGTGGCCAGGGCACCACCTCTTCCAGGAAGTCCTCCCTGATCTCCCCTGCCCCTGCGGCACTGTTTCCTCCTCTGGGCTCCATCAGCCTGAGCGCCTCTGCTCATCTTCCTGGGTCATACCTGTCTGTCCACTAGTCCATCTCCACCAGACTGGAAGCTTCCTGGGAGTTAGGATCCTATCTGAGGTTATTAATACAAACAACAACAGAAATGATGATACAAAAAATAAAAAAAAAAGAAATGATGATACAAAAAAATTACCCCTTTTTCAGGTTTCTTACCTCCTACACATTTAGATTTCACAACACCCAGCTATTTTGTGCATAAAGCTCTCTAGTGATTGTGTTTCTCCACACTGTAGTGATATCTTAGAGGGAAATATAGCACATACATGCTCTGTAGTTTTGCTTGTATTTTTTTAAGATTTATTTTTATTTATTTATGATAGACAGACAGAGAGAGAGAGAGAGAGAGAGAGAGAGGCAGAGACACAGGCAGAGGGAGAAGCAGGTTCCATGCCGGGAGCCCGATGCGGGACTCAATCCCGGGACTCCAGGATCGCGCCCTGGACCAAAGGCAGGTGCTTGTTTTTATTACGATGTGCATGCTACTTACTGCATTTGAACACACTTTTAGTTTGTTTTACGTAGTAATTTTTTTGTTTTATTTTACAATACACGTAACATAGAATTTCCCATTATGAAGTATATGGTTCGCTGTGTGACCATTACCATGGTCCGTCTCCTTGGCTCTTGCCCAGCTGAACCTCTGTCCCACTAAATGCTACCCCCCACACACACATCCTCTTTGGGATTTTCAGTTGCTGTAAGAGATTTAGGAACACTTGGTGGAATCAGAATGAGATATGTAGCTTGGATAGCATCCCATCAAACGTTAACGTCCCGCTGTGAAGCACCGTGGTGGTTGTGTAGGATGGCCATGCTCAAAGATTTGGGTTTCATGACTCCTTTGTACTCTTAAAACTTATTGAGAACTCCAGGACACCTGGGTGGCTCAACGGCTAAGTGTCTGCCTTCAGCCCAAGGTGTGATCCCGGGGTCCTGGGATCGAGTCCAGCATTGGGCTCCCTGCGTGGAGCCTGCTTCTCCCTCTGCTGTGTCTCTGCCTCTCTCTCTCTCTGTCTCATGAATAAATAAATAAAATTTAAAAAAAAGATTTTTAACTTAATCACCCCTGCGAAGTCCCTTTTGTCACATAAGGTAACTTATTCACGTTCTGGGTATTGGGACGTGGACATCTTGCAGGGGCTGGGCGGTTGTTTTATGCCACCACAGTGGTCAAAAGCATGGCCACTGGAACAGACTGACTCTGCCATTTGTGGTGCGACAGGTGAATCACTTCGCCTCTCTGTGCCTCAGTCTCCCCATCGTAAAGAGGGAATACTGATAGTCCTGCCTCATCAGGCGGTTGGAAGAATCAGTGAGGTGGGGCGGGGCTCGAGAAGTGCCGGGTGGAGGCTTCCATCTGTGTGGCCCTCGGGATGCCCAGGGGTCGTCAGGCTTTACTGCATGTGGGCCTGGGGACAGGGGCCTTGGCGGCCCCTTTGCAGCCCAGCAACCCCGTCTTGACATGTCTCCAGGCAGCCTCCTACCACCCCGCTCCTGGGTGGGTGGTGCATATGCCGCCCTGGACGGGAGGCCAGCCTGTGCCCGGAGCCCACGTGCCCAGCCTCCGGAGGAGCTTCCCGGGCCCTGGGCCTCCTCGTGTGGGTGGCACTGCAACCACAAGCCCCAGGGACATGTCCTGGCTCAACACCCCTCTCCCCATTATGCAGGCGAGGAGATGGAGGCCCAGAGAGGGACCAGCCAGCTGAGGAGGTCTCGCTGTGGCCGGGCCCCCACTGCCTGGCTCACTGCTGTTTCCACCGTACCTTCTGGCAAACGCCGCATGATGTGGGTCGTGGCAATGTTTCTGGAACCTCCAAGTAGCTGAGGGGGGCCTGAGCCCCTAGGACTGAGCACCTGTCTGTCACCCCTTCCTGAATGCAGTGTTTGTTGCACACGCAGACGGGGCTTGGGTTCAGCCTGGCGGTGGGGGGTGGGGGCTGGGAGCTGGGGCGCGCCCACCTCAGTACCACCAGGCCTTTCCTTGGATTTCACAGATTTACAGGAAAGAGACTTGAGTTTCCTGCAGTGTCGTGTCCTCCAATTCAGGGAGGTCAGAGGCTCTGAATGTGCGCTCATTGGATAATGAGTCATCCATTGGTCAACTGGTTGACTAGAGATGGAAGCTGAATCTCTCCCCACTGCCTCTCTCAAAGCTTCCATTTGTCTCTGTTAACGTATAAATGGAAGGGGTTTTTATTTCAAAACAATAACAAGAGCCTTGGCCTCTGCTGTGTGACCTGAGGGTACCTGCCCCCCCAGGGTGGGCACAGCCAGCCCCCAGCTGCGGGTCGAGCTGCCCCTGGAAGCCAGGCGGTGCACCTGAGGGAGCTCATCCAGCTGGGGCGAGCTGAGAGCCCCCCAATGTGTGTATATGTGTGTGTGCATGTGCATGCAAGTGGCCGTGCACACGCATGTGCCACCTGGGGGACTGTGTGGTGCATACCTGAGTGCAAACATGCACGTGAGTGTCTGCGTGTGTGCATGTGCATCCGTATGCACGCAAGCCCGTGTGCATGAGCAGACACACACGTGTGCACGTGTGTGTTTGCCTCTGTGGGAGCTCCGGTCAGTGGGCCTGTGCACGGATTCGTGTGAGGTGTGCATTCACACCCATGTGTGTGAGCCCGTTTGTGCACATTCACGTCTTTGTGTGTGCACACCGGGGGGTGCTCCATGCACTGGCAGGGGCGGTGCTGGGGGAGGTCGAGGCGGGGCGGAGGTGGGCGCCGTCCTGCCCTCCGCTCCCCGGGGCTGCTCACATCAGAAGCCCTCGTTCCCGCTCTGCAAAGCCAAAGTCGGCGCGGCAGGAAGCTTCTAGGCCCGGGCTGCCAGCACCTTTGACCATCTCTGTTGCTCATTTCCCAGCTTCCCACTTGAGGGCACCTTGCCTGCGGCTCCCTGGTTTCTGGCCCATTCTAGGAGCGGCTGCCACACGGTCCCGGGAGAGCTCCATCCTCCAGCTGCACAGGGAAGCGTCCCCAGCGGCGAGAGTGCCAGGTGCGGCTGCTCCAGGCCAGCCTCTGGGGGATGCCCTGCGCTGGTGACGAGCCCCCCCACCCCGGGCACCGAGCTCACGCCTGGCCCTTCCCCCCCGCCACCCCCACCCAGCTCCGGGGGGCTGCTTTTGAAGGCCCCGCCGCAATGCGAACAGAACAGCCCTGAGTTTCTCTATCATTTGCTTCACCGGAAACAAAGCCAGAATTGTAAGCGCTTTGTGGGAAAGGGCAGCAGCTTGTGCGGCACAAAGAATTTATTTTTTCCCTCCTGCTCTGAGCCCTATCCGCAGGCCCGTGGCTGCTGGGAACGGGGAAGCTCCTTCTGGGAGAAGGCTGGGGCAGGTGGTGGGGGTGGTGCCTTGGGGGCGTCTGTTCTGTCCTCAGAGGCCAAGTGGGCGCTCACGCAAACCCCAGCACCCCCGCCGGGGGGTTCAACATCCCCAAACCCCGCTGCCCCTGCACAGGCCCCGGCCCCAGCTGGGCTGCTCAGGAGTGCCTCTCATCACCTCCTCGTCTTGCTGAGCCACCGGCAGCCCCCCGACCCGCACCCCTCCTCTGAAAGCACCTCTGATCCATCTCTGCTGTCTAACCTGTTCTGGAATCTTCTGTGTTGCGCAGGAAACAGTCTGTTCTCACCCTGACGTGCCGCCCCGGGGCAGGGGGCAGGAGGTGGCATGCAGGGGATTGAGAGGGCAGGGGGCACCCGGGGAGGAGGAGGGCCAGAAGGAGGGTGACCCCGAGGAGACGAGAGGATAGCCGGGCAGGGAGGAGCCCACGAAGGCTTGGTCCCCACGTGAAGCTGGGAGCTGGGGTCAGGAAAGGTCACCCTGGGAGGAACTTTCCAGGTGGAGGAGACAGTGCTATGAGGCCTGGGGCCTGTGCGAGGCTGGCAGCCACCGGGCAGGGCAGGGGCAGGTTTGGGCTTTACAGAGCTCAGGTGAGGACCGTCAGGGAGCAGGGCGCCTGACGCGGGGGACAAGAGGCAGGGAGGGCACTCTGGACAGAGCAGGCGGCAAAGGGCCAGGGGAGGAAGGCCCAGAGCGGGCTGCAGGAGAGCCAGCCCCTTCAGTCCCCACAGGCCCTACGCATGGTGCCAGGGCCTCAAGCTGCAGGTAGGGACACAGGCAGAGGGGCCACAGCGCTGGGATTAGAGGGGGGCTCCCGGGCAGCCCCTCTGCCTCCCACCCACCCTGGAGAGCTGGGGGTGTCCTGGGCTCATGTGACCCCCTAGCTACCCCACACCTGGGGCCCCAGTCTGACAGCCAACACAGCCCGGGGCTGGCCCAGTCCTGAGAGCCGCGACCTACCACGCAGGAGAGGGCTTGGCATGGGCAAGGAGTCCTGGCTGCCGGCCCTGGCCGGCCCTGACCTTGACCTGCCCTTTGGACTCATGTGGCCATGTCACACAGACACCGAGTGAGGCCCTAGGCCCGGTGGCTCCAGGGAAGGCTGTTCCCGTAACAGTCTGCCCGCATGACCTCCCCACCCCACTGCTCCCCTGACCCCGAGCATCTCCAGCCCCCCAGCCAGGCCCTGGCCGGCAGCCAGCTGTTGGCCAAACGGCTCCACCACGAGGCCGGGTCTGTGGTGTGTGTGCCCCCAGGGCTGTGAGAGGCCCAGGTCCTCCTGACCCACCCTCACCTCCAGCCTCCCCAGGTGCCCGGGACCCCCCAGCCGCAGTCAGATAGAGGGCTACTGCTCACAGCACCACCCAGCACAGACCAATGTCAACCCAGCACAGAGAATGCCAACTACAAGTTGAAACCCCAGGTCGGTCCTGGTTGGAGGTCAACAGACCGAGGTGTGGAGCCCCTCTGAGGGGGAACACTCGGTGTACCCCCTCCCCGTGTGCAGCCCCAGAGGTCAGGGCAGAGGGTGTGTAAATGTCGCTGTCCTGAGAGGGTGGCTGCCGACCACCAGGCCACCCACGGGTCTGGATCCTGCTGCCGGGCCAGAGGCCTCGGGTGCCAGACACACACAGGCCAGATGCTGACGGGCACCCCCAGCTCAGGCACCTTGGCCTAGCTTCCCAGCCTGCCTGGAGCTGGTCGTGGGTGTGAAAGCATGACCCAGAAGCCACACGAAGATGCTTCTGGCATGGGCCCTATCCTGGCCACCCTGCCCACTGGGGCCACTTCACACCCTCAGCTCCTGTCATGGGCCATGCCTCCTAGATTCGGGACCTGGTCCTGGCCCCCCAAACCACAGTCATGCTGAACAGCAACTTCTAGAAGCATCTAAGCCCCAAATCACGTACCCCTGCAGTTCCAACGGGCCTGTCCTAGGACCTTTGCACTTTTGCTCCCACTGTCCTCTCTGCCTGAAGCACCCTCCATCCCAATACTAGAGGCGCTCATCCTCCAAGAGGCTTCCCTGGACCCCAGCAGAGGGGAAGCCGTGCCCTGCACCCCCTGGTGAAAGGTTAGTCCCCGAAGCCGGCCCCCACGCCAGGCACGGGAAGCTGCTGGCTGGCCGGCTGGCCGGTGGTCTGGGCCGTGGGGTGGGGGCGCAGCCCCTTCAGAGCCAGGTCTGCAGGCCCGGGGAGCAGCGGGAAGGAGGATGAAGCCACAGGGCCCCACAGCACCTGGGGCCGGGGGAGGGGAGCGGGGGACTGCGGCTGGACCCTGCCAAGCGCCACGGGCCGGGGCTCCCCCTAGCGGCCGGGCCCTGCCTGGAGCAACCCCCCCCCCAACCCCACCAGCTCCCATGGCCTCCCAGCAGCTGCAAGGCCACCAGCACTTCCAAAACACACACCTGATCTGTAACGAACCTGTAAAGCCTTCACTCGCTCCCCATGGCCCTCCAGGACCCCAGGGCCTTCACGGCCTCCCCACTCAGCTCTCACCTCCAGGCCCCGGGCCTGCCAGGTGTCCCCTCACCTGTGGACACCACCCGCTTCTATCTTGGCTCTTTGTCCCTGAAGACTCGGGTCACATCACCTCCTCCAGGAAGCCTTCCAGACTCCCAAGCCAGTAAGGGCACGCCTCCCACGGCCCCTGTGTGCTCTCCGCAGCCGCTCTCTCCCTGTGAGAGGTAGTGTCTCCCAGATAGAGCTGCACTGTCCCGGTTCGGGCTGGACAGACAGACAGACTGTCTTGCTCCGGGGGTGGCGTGGAGTACGGAGGCTCACATCCATCCGGAGGCCAGAAGCATTGGCTGTGAGTGACCCAGCGTGACCTCAGGGGCTGCTCCTCCCTAGCTTCAGGCTCTTGACCTGTGACACGGGAGCCGTCTCCGCGCGTGGGGGTCGCAGGTGCTTCCAACCACCCACCCCCCCCCCCCCCCGCACCGTGTGACCTTGGGGTGACCTCGCCTCACCTCCTGGCTGTGAAAACACCCAGAGCCTGAGAGCAAGGGGGCTGACTAGGGGCAGGAGCACCTAGCTCCCTGGGCCGAGTAGCTGGGACAAGGTGGGCCCTGGGGGAGTGGGGATGACCGGTCAGGAGCCAGCAGACCCGCTTCCGGCCATCGCCTGCCCATCTGCCCTGTGAAGCTCACCGGGCCCCGGAGCTGACTGCCCCTCAAGACCCTCCTGCGGGGCTGGGTCCTGCCCCTGTTGCCAGGCCTGGGTGTCCGCCTAGCAGCCCAGCTGGGCCTGGAGCTGACCGCAGAGATAGCACAGGGGGGGCCTGCCCCAGGGGAGAGTGGGAGGGCGCAACCACGAGGCTTCCCGGGTGCTCTTCCCAGCTGCAGGCGGGCTCAGAGCCCCTCTAGCTGGACAGGGTCTGGGTGACACTCGACCATGTGGACAGGTGGCCATCGGGGATGAGCACACCTCATGGGGCCCAGGGCGCCCCCCATTCCCCGTGGCTTGGTTTTCCCCCCGTCCCTTTCCCTGCTCCACTGACTGAGGAATTTGTCCACCAAGCACCTCCTTGGCCCCGTCTAAGGGGCCCCATATGGTCCAGCCGATTCCAGGATGGGCCAGTCCCTGCCAGGGGGTCGGAGGGGACAGGGAATATGGTGCGGGGGGCACGAGGGGAAGGGAAAGGAGCCACACGTGTGGTCTGGGGCCAGAGACCCCGGCGACTTAGCACTGAGGGACAAGGGACACGTGGGGCTTGTCCCCAGTAGCTGATGCACAGAAGCGTCACTGGGCCACCTTGTGCTGGGCTGTGGCTGGTCACTGTAGCCGAGGCACCCCACCTACTCCCGTCACCCCCACCAGGCCTCCCCGAGTGCACGTGGGCTGGGGGCCTGGCTGAGAGTTCCCACTCACCCTGGGGCTGCCACTGGGGAGCCTCGGGGGCCTGGGAGGGCTGCTGCCCGCGGCTCCCAGCCTTCTAAGGCTGTGGTCAGGGAGGTGGGACAGCGTGGAGAGCCAGGGGTGGGCATGGGGGGGCCCTCCGCAGCTGGGTGCCCGGCCTCCCCACCCTTGCTTTGGGCCCGACCCAGACCTGTGCTCAGGGAGCTGCTCAGAGACGGCTGTGCCACCGCTGGAAGTGCTTGGGAGGATGGGGGCACGGCACGGTGGCCACTAGCCCAGCCTGGGGGTGGGAGAGCGCCCCAAAGGGCCTTAGGTCCCCACTGTATGGGGACAAGCAAAAGGGGAGGGCCGGCTGGGCGGGGCTCTCCCCAGGGGGGCTGCTGGGCTAACGGCAGGGGTCGGGGTGCTGGGGAGCTGGCGGTCGGGTGTGGCCCGAGGGCACAACATGGGATGGTGGCCCAGGCAGGGGACTGGTCACAGGGAAGCAGTGACCACCGTGCAAGAGGGCTGAGGGCCACGGGGGACACGGGAGCAGGGGAGCCGGCTTTCTCCCTGGAAAGTCTCCTGCAGGCCTAGCCAGGGGAGAGGCCGGAGCCTGGGGGTGGGGAGGGCTGTGGGGCAGCCAAGTGGGGGTGCTCCTCAGGGGGCCTGCGGGCCGCAGTCTGGGGGACAGGATGAGGTGTGGGGCAGCACCGGGGCCACCCGCCTGCATCACTCACCAGGGTCCTCCAGGCTCAGGCCCCCCGCAGGCCTGCAGGAGCTCTGTGTCATGTTCTCAGAGTCGGCCTCAAGTCTGGGGCCGGGGATCCCCCACATGATCCACCCTAGCTGGAGGTGTCACTTTGGGTCACCCCAGTGTCCTCATTTGCCCAGTGGGTGCTGTCCAGCCCATGGGGGGGGTCACACGGGCTGTCCAGGGCCCAGTACAGGGGGCCGGAGTGGCAGGGTAGGCAGGGAGTGCCACCAGCCCGTGCCGGGGAGGCCCCCTGGAGGAGGCAGCTGGGGCTGGGAGATAGAGGGGAAGCAGGCCACGGCCCAGGGGCACCACGAGGCCAGGGTCAGGGAGGAGTGGACATTGGCTTCTGGAGGACCAGGACCTCACCGCCTCCTCCTGGGGCCCTCCACCTCTTTCGCAGCAGCAGAACACACAGAGCTCCTGCCCACCTCTGGGCCTCTCTTCTTTCCTTCCCTCGATGAACTCCTACTCATCCTTCAAAGCCCAACAAAAATGTCCCCTCATGGGTCTGTCTATCTGACAGAAGCCCTGAATGCCAACTTTGTGTGGGCCCAGGACACAAGGGGAAAGGGCTCGAGCTCGGGGGCACCGCCTTCCCGCGTGGACTTCACGTCGGGGCCGGGCTGATTAGCACCTGTCCTTGTGGGTCCCACCCTCTGGGACTCCCCAGGGTGGCACTCAGGATGGCAGCACGGAGATGCCGAGTTTGAAGGTGGGGGAGTAGGGAGGGGCAAAGGGAGGTGCTTCGGAGCAGGGAGGGGAGCCCCGGGCCAGGCTCTGGGCACCCCGTCCCCCAGCAGGCAGGTGTGCGGGCTGACGCCATGGGGCCTCTGCTGGCTCCTCCTGGGCTCAGCCTGCTTGCCGCCCCCCGGGGATCAGAGAAGAACGAAGAGATTTCCCGAGGACGGTCGGGGAGTGGGATGGGGGTGCGGCCTTCTCTGCCTTGTCAGGAGGAGCCTGCCCGAGAGGGGTGTTACGGGGAAGAAGGCAGGCGGCACAAAAGGGCAGCGTCCTCAAGACACCCTTTGACCCAACCATGCCTGACGCTGGACCAGCTCCTGGACTTTTGGTTGCCTCAGCCTATAAACCCCCCTGGGCCTACACCAGTTTGGCTTGGGTTTCTTTTTCTTTTTTTAAAGATTTTATTTATTTATTCACAAGAGACACAGAGGGAGAGGCAGGGACACAGGCAGAGGGAGAAGCAGGCTCCCTGCAGGGAGCCCAATGGGGGGACTCGATCCCAGGACTCCGGGGTCATGACCTGAGTCGAAGGCAGACGCTCCACCCCTAAGCCCCCCAGGTACCCCTTGGCTTGGGTTTCTATCACCTGAAACTACAGCTTCCTGATTCATTCTGAGACTGGTTCTAGGAACGACCTGCCCTTTCGGGCATCAGTGGTCCCCAGTGCCCACAGAGGGTTCCTCAGCCTTCCTTTACATCAGCGCACCATGTAGCGACTCCCCAGAGGCCCCCATAACCTACACATATGATCAGAGTGTGAGGGCGGGGCCCCTCATCCCTTTCCCTGCTCTGTAGCTAGCAGACTCCTATGCATCCTATAAAACCCAACTCAGGACTTCCCTGCCCGGAGAAGCCACCGTGAACCCTCCTCCACTGAGCCCTGCTGTTTCTCCTGGGCCTGCAAAGCCCCCGCAGCCCTTCCCCCAAGCCTGTTGTGTGGCTGCTGCCCGACCCAGGTCTGTCTCCCCGCCGGAGAGAACTGCATGAAGGACAGTTTGGACAGTGGCACCAGCAAGGTGGTGAGCGTCCTGTTCGGGCACGTCTGCAGTTGAGGCCGCCCTGGACCGTGAACTGCTCCCGCCGCCCCCTCCCAGCCATCCGTAGTGCCCGGTGCAGGACCAGGGAATGTCTGGGTACAAGACTGCTGCCAGGAAGGCTCCCCAGAGGTGGAGAGGCCGGACCCTGGCCTCTGGGGCAGCTGGTTGAGGCAAAACCAGGCCTGCCCGTGTTTGTGCAAGTACACCCACGGCCCCAGGCACCATGTGCGTCTGCCAGGCTGTGGGACCTTGGGCAGACTTCTCATCATTAAGAAGTGTGTGTTGGGGAGACGGACACCCACAAAAGGGTCGGATGACACGGCAGTGCCAGGCTTGTGGCAACAGAGGCTGGGGGTATAATGGAAGGCTCAGGGGACGGGGACGGGGAGAAGAAGCAGGAGGGGTGTGCTCGGCAGAGGGCCCCCCCCGTGAGAAGGGGCTGGGCACCATGCACTCCAGGGTGGCAGGGGCCACTGTGGCCGCAGGCAGGGGGTCAGCCTTGCTGCAAGTGAGCTCCCAGGTGGGACGTCACCAGGTGACGTCTGGCCCCCCTCTGGGAGGCAGGCCCCGTGTTGGGCAGGACGGTGGTCTGGCCTCAGCCTCCCCCAGAACTGCCGGGCCCAGGCCCAGTGAGGTCACATAACCTATGGCCTCGGCCTCCCCCCAGGACCACCAGGCCCAGGCCCAGTGAGGTCACACAGCCCGTGGCCTCAGCCTCCCCCGAGGACACTGGGCCCAGGCCCAGTGAGGTCACACAGCCCGTGGCCTCAGCCTCCCCCCAGGACACTGGGCGCGGGCCCAGTGAGGTCACACAGCCCATGGCCTCGGCCTCCCCTCAGGACCTCCGGGCCCAGGCCCAGTGAGGTTGCACAGCCTGTGACCTCCCCCAGGACTGCTGGGCCTGGACCCAGTGAGGTCACACAGCCCGTGGCCTCCACCTCCCCCCAGGACCACAGGGCCCGGGCCCAGTGAGGTCACACAGCCCGCGGCCTCCCAGAGAAGGCTGCCCAGCTGAGCCCTGGCCTGGCCGTTAGGGTCTCTGGGAGCAGCTGAGCCCACCCGATGTGGCCCAGCTCCCATTCTGCTACCCTCACAGCCACCAGGCTCCCCCCAGGCCGGCAGCCGCCCCCGCCCCCGCCCACTGCCAATGGGGCAATCTCACCTGTCGGGCCACCTGGGCCTCACCGGGCCATGGGCCAGCTGGGCTGGAAGGGCCTCGGTCTCTCATGCGCACGTGTACCCAGCTCCTACCAGCTGCCAGGGGTGGCACTTGCCCAACTGCCCATGGCCATTCCCACACTCCCTGCCCACTATGCCACCGGTCTGTCCTGGTGAGTCTGCAACTTTGGGGGGTGGGCCTCTGTGAGGCTGAGGGATTTCTCAAGGATTCCCTTGGGATGGGGCTCCCAGAAGCCCTAGGGGGGCGCTGACTGCCCAGGGGCACCAAGCAGTGACCATGTAAGTAACGGCAATCAGTGTTCACTGCTCAGCATGTCCATGCTGGGCTCAAGGGACACAGAGGGGAAAGGGGGACCCATGTCCCCAAGACACTGCACTGTGTGACCCCAGACGTGATGCTGACGTCTCTGGGTCTCAGTGTCCCTGTCCCAGGCATGGAGATGGGAAATCTGATTCAGCCCCTGTTGTGGGATCAGATGAGACCACACCCCCGCCCCCGCTCCCCTGCCCCCCGCCTTGTGCCACCTGGCAGGTGGTGGATAACAGGGGCTTCCCTCCTAGACCTTTTCCTGCCATCTCAGACCCTGAGAGCTGTGACCTCGGGCCACAGGGCCTCCTGCGTGGAAGGGATGGCCAGCCTCACCCACCCAGGGCTAGCTTCTGGTCCATAGAGGGGGAAACTGAGGCTCAGTGATGTGGCCCGATGCCACATGTGGGGGTGAGTCCAGACAGACACGGGGCTGGGCTTCAGCCCTGGAGTCAGACCCCCCCAACCCCGCACAGTGCAGGGGAGGGGCAAAGGGTGGCGGTCCTTCTGGGGCTGGAAGGGGGGCCTCCTGCGTCCCTCCCTCCCCTGCCAGCCACCAGATCGCTGACCCCCCACCCCAAGGTGTTTGAGGGGAGAAGGGGCCCTGCCTCCCTTGGTGGTGGCCCGGCTGGTGCTGCCTCTGCCCCACGTCCATCCCAGCCCTGGTCCCACGTTGGTGATCCTACAGCCTGGTGGGCCTTGGGGCTTCAGGGACTGTGGCCTCCCCGATCCCCCCAACAGAAGCCAGGCCCCAGGGCCACCAGGCTAGCACCGCCCATCTCTGGCTCACGTGGCACGGTTTACTGGGACCGGGTGCCACCTGGTGGTCACCCCAGACGGCAGGCCGGACAGCGCCATCCCACAGAATCAAGTTCAGGCCCTGGTGGTTGTGCAAGCAGGGAACCGAGGCTCTGGGAGCGCTCCGGGAGGGACAGAGGCCCAGGCTCCCGACGGCAGGCCATGCCCGGGCCCCTGGCGGGGGTGGCGCTGGGTCACAGCGGCTGCAGGCCCGTGGGGACCCCAGCCTCGCCCGGCAGGGGCTTCAGGCGCAGGGGGTCTTGCACAGGCCCCAGCCAGTGGGTCTGGCCTGCGGCTCCGGCCAAGCCAAAGCCCTGCCCGCTGTCCCAGGCAGCCTCCCAGAGCCTGCTGCCCGCCACACCCTAGCGGGACACCGGCTCACCTGTGACCTCGAGTCCACAGGAGCGGGTCTGGGCGGCACAGGCCACCTCGCCTGGCTGCCCCCTGGTACTTCACGGTCTGCCTCAGCCAGAGACACGTGGCGGCTTCCCCTCCTCGGGGTGAAGGCCTCGCCTGAGCACAGAAGCACCTGGAACTGGGGGTTCCGGCCCTGAGCCTGCCCGGGGCCCCTCAGAACACTACGGCTCACTGGCTCTAAACCCCATCCCAGCCCCCTCCCACCCCCCAGCCTGGTCCCTGGGGAGCCTGCTGCTGTTCACAGGCCGGGCCTGATGCCCGTGGGAACGCGTGGGAGCTCGGCTTCTGACCCCGAGGGCCCAGGGCGAGTGAGCAAGGAAGCCTGAGGGCCTCTTGGATGCCCCTTGGGCAGGACACTTAGGGAGCGGGGCAGGAGGGGGGTGGTGTATAGGCCTGGCCTCCAGCCCACGCGGGGTCCCCAAGTCCTCACACGTGGCATGTCCTCACCCTCACCTGCTCCGGGCCTGTTCCCAGCCTAGCCCCTCTCAGTGACTGCCCGCCTGTCAACAGCCGAGGCTGAGGCCACCCGGTCCCCCTCCAGGTCCATCGCATGGTGTCACCTCCCAGTGGTTCTCCCAAGGTGCCCCTTGGTCGCCACAATGGTCCAAGTGTATCTGCTCTGGCCTGAGCCTGGTGGCTGCCACCTCTTGGGGCCCTCTCTCCTCTCGGTGGCCACAGGGAGATGCAGAGTTGCCGGGCCAGGTTGGGCTACAGCTCGCTGTGGTGGCCCCTGTTCTGGGGAACGGCCACTGGCGTGACTTGACCGGCTTGGTGGGTGTGGTAAGGCCTGAGAAACTGTGGGTTAAACTAAGTCTAAGAGCCTGTGTCCTCCATGCAGGCCTTGTCAGAGCCTTCAGGAGCTCCCCAATTCCAAGAGAGGACACTGTTGGCAGCTGCTCTGGATGTACTTATGCAGGAAGCCCCCTGGGTCCATGTGCATCTCAAGGCCCTTTCAGGAGGCAGCCAGCTCCCTCCTCAGCCTGGGTCCCCGGGGTCCCCAGGTGCTGCTCCCTGCCGCCCACCTGCCCTACTCCTCTCCCACCATTCTCCCTTGTGGTGCTGGGCTCCACCCCAACAGACCATATGCTCACTCCAATTTGTTCCTTCACTTGGTGGGTCTTTATGGGGCACCAGCAGTGTGCCAGGCAACAGGCTAGGTGCTGGGGATCCTGCAGGGGTGAGAAACCATGAGTCCCTGGAGCCTCCGCCTGGGGGGCGGGGGTGGGGGTGGGGGCAGGAAGCCATAGAACATGGGGGTGGGGGCTGCTGAGAAAGCGGGAGCAGTCTGAGCTGGGAGCACACTGGACATCCCCCGGGCCTGGGTGTCCTCCCAGGAGCCCCAATGGTTTCCCCGAACAGCAGCGCTGGACAAGGCCGCAGTGGGGCCCTGATGGGTCAGGACGTCACAGAACAGGCACGATGGCACGGGCATCATTCAGGCGACAGCATGGCCCTGTCCCCTCCGGGCCCATCTCAGCCCCCCTGCTGCCCAGGATCCGACATGGCAACGGGGCTGCTCCCCACCCAGCCACCCTTCTAGAGAGAGAGAGGCCCAGCCCGGCACCTCCCCCGGCTCCACGGGGACTCCCCAGACCCCCAGGGCCCAGGCCGCTCTGGCCCTTCAGACCCTGCCCACTCCAGGAGGCAGCAACACCAGGGAGACCCAACTGGGCTAAGCAACACTGGGTGGCATTAGGGCCCCTCCTCCCTTCCTGCGGGGAGCCTGGCCCAGTGCCTGGGGACAGCCGTGGCCCGAACTCCACAGCTGCCTCGGAGCCCTGCACTTGGAGGGCGCCCGTGCCCCTCACAGGTCTGCTCGGGCTGTGGCCGTGCCAGCGAGGGGCGGGGGTGGTGATACTGAGGGCTCACAGTGCCCGGGAACGGGACCAGCTGTGTCACCTGGGGCTCGGCGACCTCGGCGAGCAGGCTGTGGGGGGGTAGCGCCCGGAGCCGGAGGGGCTGGCGGGGGCCAGAGGAGCAGGAGCATCCCCAGCCCGCCCCCCCACCCCCATTGACCTTGAACCTGCCGCTGCCACACAGGGCCCTGGAGGGGAGGGGAGCCCCTTCCCGGCAGCAGCCACGCTCTCCTGCCGCCACACGGTGTCGCTGCGGGGAAGCCGCGGTCCGAGGGGGGAAGGGGGGCAGCAGCTGGCCGGGGCTCTGGCTGCCTGGAAGGGAAGGGGGACCCTGCGGGGGCTGGCGGCAGGCCGAGAGAGAGGGGGGCCTCCCCTCCGCGGTGGGGCAGTGTGGCCACCGTGCTCGAAGGAGGGGGACCCAGGGCTGGAGAGGGGGTCAGGGCAGGTTCCCTTTCTGGGTCCTTCCTTTGCAAGACAGATTACAGCACATGCTGTATGACGGGGGGCAGAGGGGGTAATTACCCGAATGTCACCCAGGTCGGGTTGGGGCTCACAGAGGTCACCTGAACACCGTGCATCAGCACAGGCTCGCTGTCCGCGCCGGATACATGCGCTGTGCTCAAAAGCTCCCGTTAGGCCATTTGGCTTTTACAAAGACCTGTGTTAGGACCTGTTTTCGCTAACTGAAAAAAATCTGACCAGAACTTCTGTTTTTACAGGAAAAAAAGGGGGGAGGGGAGAAAGAGCATTTGCACTGGTTTTACAGCGAGCTGGTGCAGACGCGGAGCGTGCCCTGAGCAGCAGGACAGCGAGCGGCCCCCTGGCCCCGGCCTGGGACCCCCTCGGCCCCACCCACCGCCCTGGCACCCCCTCAGCACCAGCCACCACCGCTCCGAACCACGCCACGTCCGGGAGCATCTGTGCTCTGTCTCGAGTTATTTTGTGCATCCGAGTCTAGGAGGGCTGATTTATTAGGTCTGGGAACAAACTTTTTTTTTTCATGTAAATGAATGGCACCGGCTTCTTTGCTTTCTGCCACTGGGGCTTCAGGAAGTTTTCCTGGGGAACGCTCTACTTTGTGATGGGGGTGGGGGGACCGGTGTTTATTTTTCCTTAGGATTTTAAAGGAAACTGAAATGGCTTTTGGGCTCCTGGCGGCATGTGACAGGCCAGCCCTGCCCCTTGACCCTGAGAGGGAGGCCCCCCCGTGAGGCTGGGCCTCGGCCACCTTACCTGGTCCTGGCCCCAGGTGACCGCCCCACCTCGCAGAGCCAGGCCTGCGGGGGGGGGGGGGGGGGGGGGGGGGGGGGGCAGTCCTTTGACCAGGCCGCCCCAGGCCACAGCCGGTGGGAGCCACAGCCCAGGACAGGCAGCAGGTGGCGCCAGACGTCCAGCCGCAGGGGGGACTCGGGCCCTCCCACCTCGCCATGCCCCCCCTGCTCACCCCCTCCGCCCCCCCGCGGCACTCCGGCTCACATGCACACATTTAGGAGCATCCTGACCCCCGTCTCCAGGGACAGCCAGGTGGCAGGGGAGAGGCTGGAAGGTGGCTGGCTGGAATGTGGGGAGGGACACTGGGTGATCCAGGTAAATCTCCAGGAAGCGACCCCGACGACAGGGCTGGGTCCAGGGCTCCCTGGGGGCCTCCCAGCCCCCCATCTGTCCACCAGGAATGGCTGCTGCATGTCCCTGGCTGCTCCCCGCTGGGCTGTGGACTCCAACCCCAAGGCTGGGCACAGCGCAGCTGCCGGGAGGAAAGGGCGAACGAGGGGCTTAGACACAGACCACTGTGGTCAGACGTGGTGCCTGAGCTGCAACATGCGGCGGAGGGGGCTGTGCCTTCAGAGCAGGAGGGGTCCAGGTGAGAAGACGCACAGGCAAGAGCGCGGGCTGGATAAAGGGATTAGGATCCCCAAGAAGCTCTGGGGGCGGAGGGAATGAGGTGCTCAGAGGGCAGGGACAGAGAGGACGCTCAGGGGACCCAGTGGCCAGGCCCTGCCAGACTGACGATGGGTGAGGAGGGAAGTGGACAGTGCCCAGGCTTGTCAGCCACCCTGGTGCCAGGGAGTGACAGGGGAAGGGAAGAAGTTCCCCCCCCCCCCGCCCGCGGAAAGCCTTCTCTGCCTCCAGTTGCACCAGCTCAGACAGCCCCTGGCGTCGGACGCCTTCCGCCCGGGCGCCCGCTGTCCCTGAGACGGCGAAGTGGAACCTCCTCGGGCGCGCAAGCCGCACTTGGGCTCGAGCTGCAGAACCCCGGCCAAGATGACAGCTAGGGGACAGTGGAGTGGGGGGGCCCGGGGCACCCAGAGGAGGGTCCTGCCGAGCCCTGGCTGCTGCACGCGTGACCAGGAAGGGCCCCCCTTAGCCAGCCCCGCTGGGCCCCTGGCTGGGTCTGGAGCCTCCCCTGGTCCCTGGCCCAGGGTCTCGACCCTGGATCACGGAGGACCGTCCGAGTCTTCGCTGTCCTCCTGTCGGGCTGGCGCATTTGAGGGCCGCCTTGGTGTCCAGTCCCGTGTGCCCTGTGTGGCCGGCAAGAGCCAGCGGGGGGTAGCCTCTCACAGGGGGCGGTGGGCAGACTCGGGGGGCTGGGAAGGTGGTGCCTCATAGGGTCGGGGCCAGGCATCACGGGCGAGGGGCAGGGTGTGGACTCCCCAAGGGGTGCACTCGTGCTCTGTCAGGCACGGACGGGCCTCTGCTAACCCCCAGACTTTGGACCTGGGGGGACGGGGCTGCAGCGGCCGTTGGCGTGAGGCTCGAGGCCTCCGGGAGAAACAGGGTGAACACTGGGAAGGCAGTTGGCCCAAGGATGGACACCTGAATAAGGGCTCCCCCAGAAGCCGTCCCGAGGGAGCCGGGCACAGGATGGGGAGCTCCCGGGCTGAGACAGAGCAGCAGGTGTTGAAGTGGCCTTGGAGGCTGGGCCCTGGCCTGTGCCTGCAGCTGCTGATCAGCGTCCACGCCCCCGGCAAGGAGTTCTCGGAGGTCTCTTCGCAGGAGGGGGGCTGAGTGACATGTCTGGGGCCTGGGGTCCAGGACGGAACCCTCTGGAAGGGCCCACAGGCTGCTGGATGGCAGGCCGGGAGTACCTCCTGGCCACGGCTCCACAGTCACGTCATGCACACCCCTTCCCGGCCGATGCGCCCCACGACAGCGCCCACAGGCGCACGCCCTCCATCACCCAGTCCCGGGGCTTTGGGAATGAACAGGGCACGACTCCAGATTCTCATCAGAACAGCTTTTATTGAAGCCGAGGTGTGCATGCTGCAGCCTCCCGCCCACCTGGCCCGTGGCCCGGGGCCCCCGGAGTCACCTGCTGGGCATGGGGGCGGCCCTCCCGTGGGGACGTGTCGCTGGGCTCCTCGGGGAAGGCAGTAGGTTGTATAGTTATCTTCCGAGGGGGCAACATCACTGCCCTGAAACCACACAACCTACTACCTCACCCCGCCGGTGCCCGGGGTGCGGGAGGGTCCGCTGTCCCGCCCCTGCCCCATGCCCAGCCCCGGTCCCTGCCTGGCGGTTGGTGGCCACCAGAGCTGAGCCGGAAGGCTGGGCAGGCGCAGGGCAGGAGGGATAGTGCAGATGGCACACGTGGCACAGCCCACTCCATCCCCCTGCAAGCTGTGGGGGGCGGCATGTAGGAGCCCGTGTCCCCAGGGCCACGGTGCTCACAGAGCCTCCCCTAACATCCTGCCTGCAGTGCTGAGCGGCAGGGACGGGGCAGCCTCGGCCCCCCTCCGTGGAGGTGCCATTGCTGACCAGAGGCCTGACGCTGAGCTGGGCAGGCTGGGGAGGGCGCTGGGGGGTGTGCTGAGGTTCCCCCTGGGGGTCTGCCCTGCAACCCCAGCCTCGTCCTAAGTCCACGGCTGCTCCTCCCGATGCCCACTGCTGGCCATGGGGATGGAGCCAAGGCCACAGTCCATACGCAGGGGGTGGGAGGGTGGGGAGCGGAGGCAGGCAGGGCAAAAACTGTCCCCTCAGTCCCCCCCAGCTCTCAGGACAGTGTAGGGGGACAGAAGGGTCGACTCTGAGCCCTCCCCTGCCCTGCACGCCTCACACAGTACCGTCTGCAATCCTCATTCGTCCCCATTTCGCAGAGGAGGAAAGTGAAGCCCAGGGAGGTCAAAAGACCTGCCCAAGGTCACACAGTGAGTGGAACCTCGGCCTGCCAGACCTAGTGCGCAGCAGCCACTGCCCCCGCCCCCGCGGCTGCTGCCCCTCCCCAACTGCACCTACATCCCTCCCCAGCCAGGGTCCTAGGTGCTGTCCATCGGCGATATTACAGCCACTTCAGGAAAGACAGTAGATTGTATAGTTACCCAGAGCAGGGCAGAGCCCCAAACTATACAACCTACTACCTCACCCCAAAGGGCCGTTGGTCATGGCACACGGACGGACGTCGTGGCTTCCAGAGGCGCCTCCTGGAGTGGGGGGGCGGCTGCAGGGCCAAAGGGCACGGGGAGCCGGGCAGGCAGGTGGGCAGAGGCCCTGGGCTGTAACCCCCGGAGCAGCCACGAAGGCGGGAGAAAACCACAAACCCAAACCCGAGGGAAAAAAAGAGAGAGATGTAGGGAGGGAGGGGCCAGGCCTTGCGGGAACTGTTGCAATGGCTGGATCACCCCCGTTGGGACAGGAGGGGCCGTTATGTTCCCACGGGTAGTCTCCTGCCTTGGCGACACCGGGAGGAAGGCCACTGTTTGCTGGAAGCCAACGTGTGTCTAAAAAGGCGCTGCAAGTGTCCCCCTGGCTACCCAGCCCCTCTCCGGCTGCCCCAGGACCCACTGGGGGCCTTAGAGCCTGCTCCCTCCACCCGCTGGACAGGCAGTGATGCCCTGCACATGCGCTCTGCTCAGCCTGCTGCCGCCCAGAGTGACCTGAGCGTCCCCACCTCAGCAGAGGCCACAGGACACTCTTCTTTCAGAAAAGGGACCTGACTCCTCTGGGGAAGGCACCTGGGGCAGAACTGGAGAGACCCTGGCAGGCTCTGCACTCAGGGCTCGAGGGCACAGCCAGCCTGGATCAGTGTCCACCACGGCCACCACCTTCCTGGGGGGACCCTGAGGCAGAGCTGGTGACATAGATGCCACTCTCAACCCATCTGATAGGTGAGCACACCAGGGCCCAGAGACATAGCATCACCTTCACACCGTCACAGCTGGCAGGTGGCAGAGCCGAGATGAGGACAGTCTGCTTTCCGCCTAGTGAAGTAGTCCGAGTGCTCTGAGCTCCCCAGCCCCCGGCCCTCCTTCCATACCCCCCACGACACCCCCAGCAGGCTGCCTCCTCTGGGCAGGCCCCAGGCTGGGCAGTGCCGCAAGGTCCTTGCAGGCCCAGTGAGGCTGGGATTGCTGATCCTGTCTTGCAGTGACGATGGGCCGGGGGGTGGGGTCCTGGGCCCCCTGTCGGGGTCGGGGAGGGGGTCTGCTCTTGGGCCGTGCTGGGCGGGGCCTTGCCCACTGCTGCAGAGGGAGGTCTCATGCCCAGGCCCGTAGGCAGGGGCAGCTGCCGCTCCCTGAACGAGCCCCGGGCATCCTGGAGCCCACCCAGCAGCTCTGTGAGGTGAGTGACTGTTAGACTCATTACTGGGGGGAAAACTGGGCCAAGGACCTGGCTCCCGGCCCAGGGGTCCCCCATGAACGCCCAGGGGACTCTGGGGGAGGGACCCTATGCCTGACCCAATCTCTGGGCTTCAGACTTAGCTGCTGAGACCCTTATGCCTGCACACTGCAGGGCCCTCCTGGCTCTGACCTCTGGTGCCAGCAGGGGGAGGGTGGCACGAGGCAGGGGGGGAGCCCTGCAGGTGGAGCTGGCTGCAAAGCCAGGCTGGCCTCCTCGCTGTGCTTCTCTGGGCGCATCTCATGCCCTCGAGGGCTTAGATTTCCTCACCGAGACATGGGGTCAGTGCAGGAGCTAGCCCTCAGGGCGTCTGGGTAGCACCAGGCCACCCTTAACCAGGGCTGGAATCCACGTGTGTGCCACTGCGCAGACTCTGACACCCCTTGCCTTGCAATCTGCACCTGCCTGTCCTCCCTAGGCCTGGGCTTTTGCTCCGAAGCCTTCCGTGCTAACCCCAGGAGGGCCCCAGCCCCAGCTGGAGACACAGACTGTACATCAGGCCAGCCCATGTGCTGGGCCCCCCAGGGTGGGGAGAGACGGGGAGAGAAGGGGAGGCTAGAAGGAGACACACACCGTGCTCCGCACTGGCTGTCACCACAAGCACCCACTCCGGCGGCCTCCAGCTCAGCCTGGGACAGGCCCATGTGCCCTGGTTTCCTTCACTGGGCCTTTGTTCTTGTTCTAGGCTAGACTCACCGTGCGGCATCTCATGTCGAGGATCGGTCCTGGGTGCGTTAGGACTGCATACGAGCGCTGGTTCACGGCTGGGCAGAGAAGGGGCTACCTCGAGCACTGCTGGCCCCAAAGGGCCCTGAAGGCAAGCAGGGCACCTGGACGGTGGGCCCCAGGGACAGAAGAGTCCTCACGTGCAGAGCAGGTCGGGGCTGAGCACTCCTCTTTCATTCAGACTCTGCAACAGAGCACATCACATCTCCTTTGGGCCACGGCCAGTCATGGTGGAGGCCAGAGGGAACCGTCAAAGGGGACGGTGTCACGAGTGCAGCATGTGCACATTGTGGGCATCACTGGGGGAACCTGCTGAAGGGTGGCAGGAGGAGGAGAGACACAGCTGAGGGCAGAGGACACAGCCTGGGCAGAGGTTTGGCGGTGGGACCATTAGATCTCTGCCTAGGGACCCCCATGTCTGGTGGCAGGACCTGGAGACGAACAGGAGGGACACAGCTCTGACCACATCCCTCCTTGCTCTGAAGTCTCCGGAGCAAGGACGGTCGGAGAGGCGTGCGGTGGTGCCAGGGGCCATCTGGGCCATCCTGCGAGCCCCCCTGGGGTGCACCCACACTGAGGCTGGGGCAGCAGACCCGCTCACCCGTCTCCCGCAGGATGGCAGGGCGAGGACCCTGTGGGCTCAGGCCGGGCGGGAAAGAGCAGGCCAGACTGTGGGGGTGCACTCACTGAGAGGAAGGCCAACTGTGGACAGGAGCCCCCAGATCAGCACCACTTCTTGACCTGTTCGGGATTTATAAAAAAAGTAACCAGCGTCAGGATTGGGAGAGGCCTCAGCCATGCCAGAAGCCATGCCAGAGCTCTGTGTCTCCTCCCCAGACGTGCCCCACCAGCCCGCGAATCCCATGCTCCCTGCAGGGGCCTGGAGAGGAGCCTCCGTGGCCACCTTGGGCTGCACAGCTCTGGCTCAGAGACGACGGAGACCCGGGCCTTGTCTTTGGATGGTCAGGGCCGCTGATGTCCCAGTGCTGGGTGGCTAATGCCACATCAAGCTGCACGGACGCTCTGGGGCCTGGAGTTAGGAGGACCCAGGAGTGGGGAGACAAGCTCCCCGCTTTACAGAGAAGGCTCTGGCCAGGCCAAGGCTCTTGCCCCGTGGCAAGCAAGGCCTGGGATCCTCCCGAGGGCAGAAATCCCAAGGAAGGGGCTCCCAAGACCTGCCCGGAGGCCTCAGCCAGGGCTCGCTTGATCGATCGTGACCCCACCTAGCTCTGGCCCATTCCAGCCAGATGCCCACCCAGGACTTGCAGGACGGAGGGGAGACGGCAACACGGATCCTCAAAATAAAGGACACGGGTGTAAGACACGCACACGGCGGAGCGCTGACCACCTGCAGGGCATGGAAGCTGAACTCGGGATGCTGCACGTGGGGCCCGACCCACGGGACCTGTGCCTCTGCTTCTTCCCACCGAGTCCCTGCCCGGTGCCGGCCCCCCAACCCTCCTCAGCCCGTCTCTGTCCTCTGCCAAGGGCGACCACCCCAGCTGTTCCAGCTTCCTGCCCACGAGGGCCCTGTCTCCTGTCTGGACACTGGGGAGGCCCCCAAGGGGCGTCCCAGCTCTGCCCCAGCTCAGGGACCAGCCGTACTCTCTGGGGCCCCAGGCCTCCTGCCCGGAAGACCCAGCACTGCGGCAGGTGGTGTGGCAGGTGGGAGAGGTGCCCGTGGTCGTCGGCGGCGTTCCTCTCTCCCGGGGGCCTGGGCGGGTTCCCTGCACACCTGCTGCATTATTTCTCTCGGTGACCAGGAAGCAGAGATCGTGACCCCCAGCAGGGTCCCCACTCTGGCTTTGCCTATACCAAGAAGGGGTTCACGCAAAATGTGGTTTTCTTTAGCCAACAACACGGGTTTTTTGGGAGGTGAGGGTGAGGACTTCCATTTCTGGGTCTCTGGCCCATCTGCGGAGACATTTCTGAGTGAGTGGGGTACGGCCCCGACTTGGGGTGTCCGAGGTGGAGGGGCAGATTTGCTGGGCCTTACCTGCCCCACATTCCCAGGGACCAGCACAGGCCTAGGCCTGGGGAGGACCCTCTTTTTCTTGGGGGAGATGGCAGGAATCCTGAGACAGAGCCAAGGGGACCCTTCCCAGTCAGCCCAGATGACGGCTGGCAGGGGTGGCAGTAACGCCCCATGGAAGGGGCTCCCCGAGCAGGGCCGCCGGGGCGTGAGAACTCGGCAGTCGCCCTGCCAGCCACCAGACCCGGTCCTGCAGTGTCCGCCTGCGGGCAGGGCGCTGGGCAGCCCCGGGTGGGAGGAGCCAGGCCAGCCGGGGACAGGTGTGTGGGAGGCCTTAGTGGGCAGGTGGCCCTTTCAGGGCCGGGTGGATGTCTGGAGTGAGAGAGGCAGACAGACGGTGTCACCCCGCAGTCACCTTGGGCTTGGCTCGGGGCCACCGAGAGCCGGGAACCCCCCCTCCGGGGCCGCCCCCCACTGCCGCCCCGATTGGGTTTCTCCCCATAAAGCGGCCAGTGTTTCTGCTCGGCAAGCCGTGCCAACAATGGAGTCTGGGAAAAAGACGTGGGGGTGGCATCCGGGGGCCCTCGGCGGGGGACGGGTCTCCCTGAAAACGCAGCCCATAAAGCTAAGGAGGTAGCAGCCTGATCGACTCAGGCCGGGGCCGTGTGCCCACCGTGGGCCTGGCACGGCCAGGAGGCGGGGAGACTCCCACCCCGGAGCGCATGATCTACACGGCGCCCAAACTCAGCAACTGAGACAAATACTGTCAAGTTCTTAAAAACCAACACAAAAACATCCACGGTGTAAAAACCTCAAACCTGAAGACAGAACGGACCTGGGTGCTGACTTCTCCTGCCTCGGGCCCCAGCAGCACCAGCCCAGGGCCCCGCTGCCCCCAGCAGCACACCTCAGGGTTGGAGTAGCCAAACCGGATCGGGAATCCAAATTTCTCTGGCGCGAGGCTCCTCCCAGAGCCCCACGTACCCCTGGGTGCTTCAAGCCATGCGGGTGGGGAACTGGCACCTCCAGACCAGAGCCCCCGCGCCAGCCCCCCACGGGTCTGGACAGACCCCAGCGCTCCGTGTCTTGGGGCCCGAAGTGTTCCCTTGTGCACCCTCCCTATGCAGCTGCCCACCCCCCACCACGATAGGCACCTCCACAGCCTGTGTCCGACGCTCCAGCTCCCCGCTTTCCTGTGCCCAGGGACCTCCGGGCTGGCCTAGTGAACGCCGCTCCCCAGGGTCGGGGCCAGGCCCGCAGGGGTGCCTGGAGCCCAGAGAAAGGCCAGGCACACAGGTGGCAGCCCTTGGGGAGCCAGGGCACAGGCTCCAGCCGGGTAGGCTGACACACCGGCATCCGTGGGGGCCACGGGCCTGGGGGAGGAAGGGACACCTGGCTCCGAGGTCCCCTGGGTCAGGGTTCCAACCTCTGCTGTGGCTCCAAGCAATGATAAGCATTGGGCGAGCCAGCACCTCTGGCCTCAGCTGCCCTTGCAAGTGGGACAAGGATGCCGGGGCCATCAGGAGGATGCTGGGGGTGCCTCCGTGCCTGGGGCAGGGTGTCCGCGGGGGTGGGGGGAGCTGGGACTCCCAAGGGAGAGGCAAGCACGCAGAGCCCTCTGTGATCCCGTGGGCATCTCCGCATGGTGTTCATCGTTGGGCAGCAGCACTAACCTCAAGGGCGAGCGTGCATCTGAAATGTTCTCCATTTAGGCTGCAGCCTGGGTTGCGAGACGAGTGGCGGCGGGCACGGGAGGGCACCAGATGCACACCTGTCATTAACAACGTCTGGCAGGGACCCCGCCCCAGCTGCAGCAGTCCCCCCAGACGGTCATTCTGCCGAGGGGCTCCACGTTCCCCCAGGAGCTGGTGCGTCTGGCCTGGCGCGTGGCCACCACCTGGTCCCAAGGGCTTTCCTGGGGGGAGCCAGGGTATGAGTAAACCTCACTTCATGGTGACAGAACGTTCTCTCTGGGAACCGCAAGGAGAGCGCATCTGGGAAGGGCCTGGGGCAGCGTCCAGCAAGCCTCCCCACCTCAAGGGCCGGGCTGGGCCACAGGTGTCTGGGGAGGCCCCAGCCGGCTCCACGCATGCTCTACTGGGTGTCCCCTGACGGGGTGGAGGTGACCCTCAGCCATGGCCAGGGCTACCCCCGCTCAGCCTGACACAACTCCCTGGGAAACGGCTTCAGCCCCTTTAAAAGGCACATGCTGTCCTCGAACGCCACTCCCGGCCACTCCTGGGGCCAGACAAGGAAATTTCTATGATCCCCCTCTAGGAGGCAGGCGGCCCCTCGAGGACCTCGTCGCCCTAGGGTCCGCGAGCCCTGCCCACTGCTCCCGCCACCTGCCAGGCGGCTGTGGCCCCACTGCCCGGGGCTGGCTCCAGAGACGGCGGCGTGTCCTCTGGCCGCTCCGCGGGTCCCTGCGGCCGAGACTCCCGGGATGCTGCGCGGCCTCCGCCTGCGGCGCCGTGGGGGCTACTACCCCGCTCCCTGGGGCGCGCAGAGCAGGAGCCGAGCCGGAGGCTGGAGGCGGGGGCTGCTCCCAGCCCTGGGAGGTGCTCCAGGAAGTGGGGCCTGCGGACACAGGACGGCGCAGGGCGCGGCGGGGCCCGGCCACGGGGATGAGGAGGCTCCGCTGGCTCCAGCCCGTGAAGCCGGCTGCGAGCGGCCCTCGGCCGGGGCTCACGTCCAGGAGGCCCCGTCCCGCGCCCTGAGGACAGGCCCGAGCCGCGTCCAGCCCGGAGCGCAGGCCTGAGCCGGGTCCTCTCCCCGCGGGGCCGGAAGGGAGCGGGTCCTGCTGCCGGGGTCCGGGAGCCCCCCCCCGGGGCCGCGTCATTTCCAGAACTGTCCGAGCAGCTCGGTGGCTGCCAAGGACTCCCTCCAGGAGCATGGCTTTAATTACAGCTCCTCTGGGCTCTGCTCGCAGCATCTCCGTCTGCTCGGCAGGGAAGCCCGGGGGGCGGCGAGGGGGCCGGGCCGGGTGAAGGGCCGGGGTTCCCGGCTGCCTTGCCAAGACGCGCCGGTGCCAAGCCCAGGGCGGCCGCGGCCAAGGCCGGGCTGGGGCGGGGGCCGCTGCTGGGCTCCGTCCAGGCCACTCGGGGCAGCCGGGCGGGCAGTGGTCTCCCTCCTCCCGCCGCCCGCCGCCCGCCGCCGCCTGCCGGCCTCACACAAAATGGCGGAGGGCTGCCGCGGCCATTTTGTGCAGCCCGGGAAGACAAAGGCCGCGGCGGCGGGGCGGGAAGGAGGACCGTCCACTCCTGAAGCGCGGCCTCCCGCCGGGCGCGCAGGTCCAGGAGGGCCTGGCCAGAGGCGGGCGGCAGTGCCTTCTCCGGAGCCTGCCTCCTGCCCCCGCCCCCCGAGCTCCCTCACCCCTTGGGGGAGCCCGGGTGGTCCTGGGGACGACCTCCCGCCCAGGGCGGCGGCCGCACTCGAGGGGACACGGAGACGCAGGGCTGAACGGAGGCGCCTGCAGGACGAAAATCCTCCTGTGCCCCAGACCCTCAAAGGGCGGTCTTCACCGGCCGCCGGCGGGGTGGCCCCTGAGCAGATGGCCCGAGGGCTGCCCTGCATTCCAGGGACATCCCAGCACATCCAGCCTGCGGGCCGGGCTGGCAGACTGTGCCCACCCGCCGCCGGCAGGCGCACGGACAGCTGGCAGGACCGGCCATGCCAGGGCAGTGCCAGGGGACACCGGGCAGGCCGGCTCCAGGGACGCCGGGCCGCACCCCTTCCCGAGCTCCTGTGGCACCAGAGGCCCTGCCTGATGGGGGCCCCAAGCCGGCCACGTCTCAAGCCTCAAGGGCCCTGTTCTGAATCTGCCGGGTGACAGCCCACCCCTGGTCTGTGTCCCTCTGGGGACACAAGGAACTGTCCCAGCAAACACCCGCCAGACCAGAAGCCTCCCTGGAGCACAGCGTGCTCGGCGACCGGGAGGCACCAAGAGCCCGTGTCTCTCTGACTCTGCCCTGCCCGTGGTCTCCACGTCTTTGGGCTCACTCAGAACCCCAGACGTGCGGCAGCGACCAGCAGGACTGCTCTGGGGGCCTCGGGTCCAGCCACAGGCCGCCCCTCCCCGCCTGCGCCCAGTGAAAACCCGAGGTTGAACCAATCCCACTTTACAGACCAGCAGACTAAGACCAGGGGGTCGTCAGGGCCTGGCTCTGGCCGAGGCCGGTGCGCGGCTCCTGAAGGGCACTGGGTCCAGGGAGAGCCCAGGCCCACGTCAAGTTACAGGAGAGAGTGGAATCGGGAGGGAAGCCCAGCCCTTCCTGCCGTGGGGACGCATGTGGTCTGGAGGGCAGGTGCCACGGTCCCTCTTGCTTGTGTGACCACAGCTGTCCTGACAACCAGCTGAGCGTGACAAGGTGCTGTCCTCACTGAGGACCGCTCCTCGGGGCAGCTTCTCCTCGGGAGCCACCCCAAGGGGATGAGAAGGACTCACTGCCCTGGTTCAAGTCCCCACTTGCCCGAGATGGCTGCAAACGTGCGTACCACTGCCAGGGCATATGCTTCCTATTGAAAATGGGGCAAATGCAAACAGCCTGCACCGGCCACGTGCCGGGCACCAGCCTGAGCCCACCGTGCTGAGTGCCAGTCAGTCCCCATTACGGCCAGACCTGCAGAGCACGAACAACCACAGAGAGGCTAAGTTACTCTCCCCCACACGCAGCCAAGACAGCCGTCATCCCGTCCTGTGCTCCAGGCACAAGGGAACAGAAACCCACAGACGTCTCCATTTACTGAGCCAGGTGACTCGGTTGCTAAGGGCTGGACCCCTCTGTGCTAGGTGACCCAGGCAAGCCCCACATCAGAGACCTTCCCTCTCTCTTCCTCGAGATGACAGCAAGGCCATTCTGGGTCCCCCGGGTCTCCAAGGCCAGCCAGGCGAAATGGACTCGTGTTCTCAGACAAGAGCAGCTCGGATCCAGGCGTGCTGGAGCCGACAGGAGCTCGTGCTTCCCCACCCAGAGCTGGCCTGCTGACCCTCCAGCTCCACGGTCAGCGGAGAATAAGGCCTCCAACCGGGGAGATGCCCGAGGCCAAGTGTCCAGCCGAGCGCAGACAGGGGAGGGAACCCAGGGCAGCACAGATGGCAGCCCCAAGCACTGCCAGCCCCACCGGTCTGGGAGCCTCTTGGTTTCATTCCAGCGAGAAGACTCCTCACCCCGGGCACCATTCCATGGAGGCCCTGAGCTGGAGGCCCCGTCCCCAGCCTCCTGTCCACCCCCCCCACCCCACCCCGCTGGAGGCTGCCTTTCAGGACCCAGCAGCCCAACATGGCAGAAAGGCCACCCGCTCCTGGATCCCAGACGCATTTCTGCCCCTGAGCTGGCTGGGGCCAGGCCCCGACCCCGCCGCCCCTTGACCTCCCGGAGCATATGCTCCCCCGGGGCACCCACCCAGCAAGGCCGTCAGCAGAGCGATGGCTCTTAGAGGAGGGGCGTCCGGCTCAGGGCCTGGCACACTCACAGGCACCGAATCGAAGGTGGCCATGTCGGGGGGCAGCTGGCAGGGCAGGCCCTCCTTGCCACCGGCCCGAGAGGGTTCGCCTGGCGCCTCTCCCCACACGTTTCAGCATTAACTATCCCCAGCCAGAGTGCTGCTCAGACTCGGCGAGCAAGCACTGAGCGATGCCCATCATTCCGCACCTTGTCAACATTCTCACTGGGACAAAAAGACCGAGTGCAGAGTGTTCTCAAGGCCCTAATTTCTATCTGGTAAATAAAGGCTGTGCTATCTGGGCACCGGGCATTAGAATGAACTGCTGCCCTCCTCGGCCGTGGGCACCACACACGGGTCAGCCTCGGAGCAGTGGCTCTGCCGTGGGGCGTCAGGCCCGTCCACACCAACCTCTGAGGAACAGGGCAGCCTGTCTGTCCACACCGTCTGTCCACAGGAACCTGGGGTGCTGGGGACGGCGGGGCCACATCCCTTCAGAGAACCAGCTGCCACTGGGTGCTGAGCAGAGGCGCGCGGCTCCTGTCCTACCGGGCGTGGGGGAGGCAGCAGGGGCTTAGCACGGCCAAGGCCCCAGAGATGGAGGGAGCCTCCCCTGAGCAGACCTCTCCCCACCCCGGGCCACATCCAGGCCGACTTCAAGGACAACGATACTGAGTCAGTTCAGACACAGATCCCACCAACCGAGTCACTGCTCCCCATAAACCTCTGGCATCTCCCAGCTCAGCATCCCGAAGGGGCTCCATCATCCCGATGACCCTCCGGGACCACAGATGAGGCCAGAGCCGAGCTCTTCACGGTCCCTGGCCTCCGTTTCTGGCTGCACAGAATGGAGACGATTGGCTGCACCTTGCTGGTCCGCTGGGCCGTGGGAGGGCATGTGTGCACGCAGGAGGGGTGGTCCTCCCCTCTGGCCCTGAGCATGTTCTCACACCTGTGGCAACTGGGCTGTACGGTCATCCTGCTGCCTGAGGACAGAGTAAGCACCTACTGCATGCACTGGCCTTGTCTTCTGTCCACCGCACGGTATGGGGAATACGGGTCCTGCCCTGGGAGAGTCCCCCCACCCCCAGGCCTGTCCTCCACCCAGGCAATTCCCCACCTGTCCTGGGCCTCGGCGGCTATGCACGGACCCCGTTCCCCTGGCCCCAGAGCCCTTCTAGCACCCCAGGTGGGCTGGCCCTGCCTCCTTGGACCCCCACTCGTTCCTGGGGACGCACCCCTGTGGCCTCCGCTCAGGGCTTGGAGGCAGGACCCAGCTGCACATACTGGTGCCTGCCCTGTAGGAGGGTGTACCTCCGGGGGCTTTGGGGGATTTCACAGTGGACCCCCAGGAAAGAACCTAGATGGCTTTGGGCAGAGCCCCGCGGGCCCTGGGGACATCTGGGACCAGCTGCACCCTCAGGTCCATTTCCCCAGCGACAGCACCCCCAAGCTCCTTGGCCCTCTGCTCAATGTCGTCTCTTACCCGTGCCGTGCCCTGCCCTGCTTTCTCTCTGCCTCTACTCTGTTCTTCCCCTTCCCCTGTTACCCGCCCTGGGTCCCCTTTTCCCTCTGTCCCATGGCCTTTGTGGGCCTCCCCCTCTCCCCAACCCAGTTCCACCCCCACCCTGGGCACCGGCTGGGGTAGGCTCTGCGTGCAGACACAAAAGCCCTGGAGGCAGCATCTGCAGAGTCTTGCGGGCAAGCTGGACCTGTAAACACATGAGGCCCAGATGGCAGAGGGCTCCTGAGCCCAGACGCAACAGCCTGGGGTCCTCTCCACATGGACCTGGGGGGCAGGTCTGCCCTGGCCATGGCAACAGCGGGGGAGGGGAGGGGAGGGGACGCCTGTCTGGCCCACATGGCCCCACCGACTCCCCAGGAGCCTAGCATCAGCCAAGTGGGCCCTGCCGCCTGCATGGGGCGCCGGGCTCTCAGGGGAGGAGCAGGGTGTGTGCAGGGGGCTCCGAGCACAACAGGCCGCCATTAGGGCCATGGGGCTGCCGGGAGAGGGAGTGGCAGGCCAAGGGCCTTCTCACCTGCTGAGCCCCTGAGCTCTGTGCACTCCAAAGATACTCCCGAGCAGTCCCCAGCAGCTGGCCCGAGCTCTCCCACCGTGGACTCCCGAGACAGATGGCTCCTTGCAAAAGGAGCTTCACACAACTTCTGTGCAGAAGGGAGCCACAAACACGGGCCTGAGTCCAGCTTCCTGGGGTAAGAGACCTGGGCAAGCCCCTGACTTCTGGCAGAACTTGGTTCCTCAGCTACAGAAAGAGGCTGGAGGCAGGTCAGGGCCGAGGCTGGAGCAGACCCAGCGGAGCCTGTGCAAATGTGCGGGCAGTGCCCAGCTGGCTCCTCGGTGCTCTGCAAGCCCTGTGGGTGTGTGCATGTGACAGTTTTCTGGGGGCATCCATCCCCAGGGGGCCGCAGCTGGCGGCAGGTGTAGGGGCAGGACCCGGAGCCATTGAGACGCAGGTTCAAAATCAGACTCGGCGAGGCCTCATGGCTTGGCCGGGGCCCCTCGCTGCCTCTCTCCCAACCAAGGCATTTAGGGTTGGGGAGAATCAGATGACGCAGTGTGGGAGGCGTTCAGGAGGATGAGAGAAACACAGCTGTGCTGAGCGTGAGCGCGCACCCTCCCCGCCCCCTGCCCTCGCCCAGGGCCTCAGGGTGTCAGGGAGCGTAGGCACCAGGCGGCTCTCTCGGCATCCCCAGCATGACCGTTGCAGATGGTGCTCCCTGAACACTACTTCCTGCAAAGGACAGTCTTTTCCTCTTTGCTTGGGCTGCTAGGATGCTCAGCGCTGAATTCACAGGTCTTCACCAACAACCGGAGACTTCTATGTGACATGGCTTCTTTTAGGGCTACCTTCAATTTTCCCTTTGCCCTAATTTCCTGTTTATTTTTATTTTCTGCATTGTCTATATTGCTCTAAACTCTAACAGAGGTATATGTATTTTTATATTTGTGTGTATTTATTTATTTATTTATTTATTTATTTATTTATTTATGTGACAGAACATAATATCTAACATCTCGGTCCCCTGTCCACCCATATGATCAGTGGGGGCTATGTGTGTACGCTTCATCTTGCAAGTAGTGGATTAGGACTGATCCTAAGCCAGAACCCCCACTTCTTGGCCAGAAGAGGCTCCCTCTTCTGCTCCTACTGATACCTGGTGGGGCCAGGGCACACAGGAAGAGGTCGGGATGCCTCTTTTGCAAATGCAAAAACAGAATCCCAGGGAGAAGCCATGGTTTCCCCAAGACCACACAGCAGTGAAGGCCCGGTAGGTCTGTGACCGAGGAGGTCTGACCTGGAAACTGCGGCTTCGTCCCCTGCCCTGATGTGGGCATTCCCGTGAGCCCTCAGGGTTGGCGAGGCTGCCCCCAGGCTGACCCCGGCGATGGAGGTGCTGTCCTTGGACATTGCAAAAGGCACGGACAGAGAGCCTCCGGCTCTGCTGCCCCACACGGCACCTGCTATGGGCAGGAGGCTCCCCACCCTGTTGTTGTGCAAATGGACCATGACCCCCACACAGAGCTGCTCAGATCTTCAGATCAGGGTGCAGACCTCCCCCTACTTGGGTGTCTCCCCAAGGTCATGAAACTAACCCGTGGCCGTAGCAGGCCTGGGTTCCTGGGATACGGAGCCTCTCCTTGCTGCCTCAGAGATGCAGTCAACTAGGCCCCTGGCCACACAAGCCCCCAGTCTGCCTCGACCCACCATCTCATCTCACTTATTAGCACCAGCACACGTAAACCCGAAATAATGAATGTAGGGAACTGGACCGTGCTGAGCTCGGCAGAGGGAGGGGCCAGAAAAGCACCACGGTGGCCAAACACCGGGAGGGTCTCCTGCCTTTCAGTGAAGCATAAACCACTGTGCTTCCTGGGTGCCCACCGTGTGCAAGACTTGTGTCCCGTCCCCTGGCCCTCTCAGTGAAGCCACGAATGCTCTGGGATTTATTGTGTGTCCCCAACACTCCCCCAGGAGGAATTGCCGCCCCAGCCTTACGGACGAGCAGATCGAGGCTCTGTAGGAGCCTGTCCAGGAGGACGGCTCACAGCTGGGGGGCTGGGCGTGCCCATCCCTTGGCACCACCGCAGGTGGCAATGGCCCAGAGCTCGCTCAGGAGAGTCTCTGTGCCAAACTCGGCCCTCCCTGATTCCATCTGCTTGGAGGGGGCGAATCAGAGCACTCAGGCCGCAGGGCAGACAGAGGACGCACTGAGAGGCGATGGCACACAGCAGGCCAGGGAATCCTTGGCTCTGCTCCTCACTCCTGGTCCTGGAGCAGGGTCTCATTCACCTGCCCAGGGCCAAGCTAATCCCTCAGGAACTCTGGGCAGGGTGGGCCTGGCTGCAGACTGGGGTCTGCAGGGCTGGTGCTGGGCTCTTTTGAAAGATGGGCTTGTGTTCCCTTCCTGGCCAGGCCGCCCACCTCCCGGGCTGCCTCCCTGCCCTGGCCCAGGGCAAAGACCATCTACCTGGGCTAGGTGGTCCTGGAGTGTCTCCCGAAGTCCACGATGGGTTCTGGCTCCTTGGGAGTGGTCTGGGAGGGCTCACGTTCTGGAAGACACAAGGTGACCAAGGAGTCAGCGGCACAGGCCTGCTGGCACATGGCCTTGGGAGGGAAGGGGGCTCGCTGTGACCCTCCCCTGCCTCTCATTCACCCTGCACAACCGCCTGCAGATGGGCCCAGCCCACCACTCACAGCAGGCAAGGCGCCCAGGTGCCCGGGTTACAGAACCAAGGAAAGCCTCGTCTGACCGCCCTCCTCCCAGCCCTGACCTGGACTCCCACCTGAAACCAAACCCCAACCACTGGCTTCCTTAAATCCCAGCCATGCACATCTCCAGTGTCTGCAGGGGAAGGGAGCTGACGGCGTGTGGCACCTGGTGCCACACCACGGGGTGGCCCTTTGCAGTGCCTCAACCCCCTAGCTCCAGACCCACATTGGCTCCTACCCTTCCCTGGGCCCCGAATGTCCTCCTGCTGTCAAAGGCCTCGTTCCTACCCATCCTTTAGGTCCCTCTTCCAGGGATGCCACCTGGGTCACAGACCTCCCCCGCTCTGGTGGTAGCCAGGCTGGGGGTCCCCTGAAATTAGCTCATGGATTCTTATGCTGCCTGTCCCTGCCAAGGCTGGCAGCTCGGCAGCAGCAGTGACCAGCTCCTACGCAGCTGCGTGCACCGTGGCCTAGCACAGTGCCCGGCACCCAGGAGGCACCCAGGATGACGGGGAAGCGCCCCCCTACTATTGGAACAATGTCTCTAGACAGGACTCCGGGTCTTTTCCCAATGAGCCAGCAAGAGAACAGCCCGAGACCGACGGAGCGGGAACACCAGGCCCTGAGGTCCTGATGGCGTCTGCCCGGTGACTCCCAGGCGGGGCTCTTGCTCCTGCCCTGCCTCCGGCTCAGGCTTGCATCTGGGGTCCAGGCTTCCCCAAAGCAGGACTGGCTCCCTGCGCGTGAGGACAGAACGGCAGACCCGGACCCAGGCCCGACTCACCGCAGAGAGGAACCAGGCTGGGCTGCAGCGGGACCCACTCTGCCTCTGGCCTAGGCCGAGCGGGAACGGGTAGCTGGGAGGAAGGCACTGAGGCTCCCCTTCCGCACCGTCTGTGAGCGCCCCCGGGGTCCTGACCACACCCATGCAAGGTGGAAGGCTCCCGCAGATCCCCAGGGGCAAGCAGGCTCGGTCAGGAAATCAACCTTCCCCGGACCCATCACCCGGACCCGTCCCACCCGAAGCAGGAGTCCCTGGCGCTGAGTCACCCAGTTGTCACCGGCTGGCTCACAGCCCTCCCTGTCAGGCCTCTGCCTGGGGCTCATAAGGGCCCGGAAGCAGGAGGGGACCTACTGGTAGGTCCCCGGATGTGCTTGGACTCCCAGCCCCCAAATGCTGGGTGGAACCCCAACAACACCCCTGAAGATGGGGGCCTACAGGAATGTGAGCCCGACGCGCTGTCTGTACACAGTGTGGACTCAGGGCCCCGAGTCACACAGTGCTGGGTTCTAATCCTGCTTCCCCTCTCACTGCCTAGAGCCTCTCTCACCCTTAGACTCCCTAGCTGCAGGACGGGGCTTCTGGGATGGAGCACCTCACCACCTCATTTTATAGGAGGGAAGCATCCCCGAGAAGGGACTGCCCGGAGGCAGCACAGCCCTGGCCTGGCCGGCTGGGACGCCCCTGCCCCTGACCCCCGCCTCTCCTCCCAGCACAACGGAGCCCCGGCGTGCACGGGTGTTTAATGACCCCAGGCCCATCTGCCTGAGCCCGTAGGATGGGCAGGTCAGGAAGTCCCCTGAGCGAGGGCGTCTCTGATGCCCTCACCTGGAGTTGATGGGACAGCACACCGGGGCCTGCCCAGGAAAGAAGCACCCCAAAGAAGTACGCACCCACTCCTCTGGACTGCGAGCTCGGCCCGGTTGGGGCTCACCAAGGGCGGCTACCATGGGCGTCACACTGTGGTGCCCACAGGCCCAGCAGCCAAGGGAGCCCTCCTTTTTGCCAACAGCTCAATGCAACTAGCTGGTGTTAGGAGCAGAAGGCAGGCTTCCGGGGGGCTGGGGGAGATGAAGACAAGACGTGGCCACCCCACACCTGCTCTGGACACACGAGGGGTATGGAAAAATTCTGTCTTGACGTCCTGATGGGTGAGCAGAGCTCCAGCTTCGGGAGCAGGTTTGGCTCTGGGATCCACGCCCAATCCCCATAGGACACGGGAGCCACACGTGGCCACGGATGGAAACGTCCCAAGGACAGCTGCCCCGGGCGGGTGATGCGAAGGCTGGGTGCCCCTTCCAACTTCAGAGCAGCACTGAGAATGCTCTCCCCCGGGGCCTTCTGCTACCCCCATATCCTTGCACCCACTCTCCCAGTGACGGCCCAGAACAGCCAGGCTACGTGTCCACCTGTCCTTCCTCAACAGACCAGCCCACATGGTGTGCGGCGTGGGGAGGGAGGCCAGGGGCCCCCGCCTGTCTCAGGGCCAGTAATGAACTTGGGCCCCCAAGTCCCAGAAGTCACAAGGCAGGTTGGGGGAAGCACAGGGATGGTGCAGACCCACTGGCTCTGCATGCTGGGCGGCTCTGGGCACAAGATCGCCCTCTCCTGCCGTTTCCACCCACGCCGTGCAAGAGCCTGCCCACCTCCTAGAGCTGTGGCACCGCCGCTGACAGAAGTAGAGGCCCCACGCCCAGGCCTGGCTCACAAGGATGCCTACCATCGCTGCCCGCCGGGGGGCCTAGAACCACCCAGGGGCCCGGCACGGGGGCCCGTCCCCTCTCAGAGCCTGTGCCCCGTGGGATGGTCACTTGGATGACGGGGTCGGCAGCTTTTTCCCACACAGTTCTGGCCTCTGGAAAGACTGTGGCACAATGAGGCTGGTGCCTGACTGGTCAGAACCAACACCGGGCCCCAGCAGGATGTCTCAGAGGTCCATCCCCGCCCACCCTGGTCCCCTCCTTGCCCATGCCCATGTCCCAGTCTCCAGAACATTCCTGAGTATCTGCAGGGTAGCCCAGGGGCCTCTTCCAGCTCTGGACAAGCCCCTTCACCTCTCTGGGCCTCAGGTTCCCCACCTGTTAGGGACAACGACACATACCTCTTCGAACTCAAGCAAGATTAGGGATAATACCTGCTCCATGCCCAGGCCCAACGGGGCTCACTGGACTGCATGCCCACTGCTACTGTCCCCCAGGGTGCTTCGAGGACATGTGCGAACTTGCTCTGGGCCTTTATCTTGGAGAAACTCCTTCTTGATCTCTTATCTTACCAGGGACCAAGTCGCCTGGGGCGTGGGTCCTGAGTGGACACCGTGGGGCAGGAGCTCTGAGCCCCCAGCAGGAACCTTGATGTGGGCCACGCTGCAGGGCCCAGAGCCACAGGAGCACGGACCCCCAGGGGGCTCAGCCTGCCTCGTCCATACTTCTCTTTGAGATTAAATTGGGCCCCTCCGAGGTCACGTGTAGGAGAAACATCCTCCCTGCAAGGGCTAGTTGCTAATGAGTCATGCACAGAGCACACCCTCGATTTATGTGCAGAAACGCCCTGCGGAGGACTGAGGCCTGGCCCTGGGGTCATGCCACGTCCGATTCCCAACGCCTCAGATACTCAAAGCAGGTTGGGAGGTGTCAGAAGTAGGCTGCAAGGGACGGCCTGGGTGGCTCAGGGGTTTAGCGTCTGCCTTCGGCTCAGGGCATGATCCCAGGATTAAGTCCTGTATCGGGCTCCACGCAGGGCGCCTGCTTCTCCCTCTGCCTGTGTCTCATGAATGAATAAATAAAAACTTAAAAAAAAGAAGTAGGCTGTGAGCTTGTGGGCCTCTGCACCCTTCTGCCAGAGTCGGCCAGATGCACAAGAGAGGGGTGCAGCTCTGCAGCTTCATTTGGGTCAACGTGGCTCCAGCAGGGACTCGGGGAGCCAACGGCTACCACGGCAGGTGAGGTCACAGGCAGGCTCACATTCCCGGGGATGCGGCATCTAGTGGCAGAGCTGCTGGCACCTGGGGCGGAGCCTGGGCTGCAGGGCCCACCAGGCCACGGAGGATCCCCCGGGCTGCGTGGCCTGCAGGAGCCTGGCCTCTCGGAGCCCCGGGTTTTGCATCTTAAAAGCCGACATTTACGGCTACTGGACAAAGCTGACGTCGGAGAACAAACAAACGTGAAGCCCCCAACAGCTCGGCCTGCACACGCACCAGGGCTCCCGCCAGGCAGCTGCCCACACCACACAGGTGACCGACCTGGGTCTAGAAAAGCGAGTCCCCACCAGATGTGTGGCCGTTCACACTCCCATCTTGAGCTCCACCAAGTCGGGGGGCATCGCACGGGATGTGGATGCCTCTAACGGGAAAGGAACAGGCCCCAGCACCCACGTGACAAGAGTCCTGCTCTCCACAGGCGTCTGTTCCAGACGTCAGACTGCAAACACTCAGGGTGCGAAGGGAGATGTCAGGGCGGGCTCTGTCCCACCGCGGCACTGCAACCACCATCGGCTTTGAGGGGCCCCTCCATGCTCCCCGTTCTCAGTGCCCCCCCCGCCCCCAAAATTGCCTCTGCTCCTTTTCAAGGGGCCAGACGTACCCTAGTGATGGTGCCGCCCTCACTGCAACCTCCTGCTCTTTCCCTAAACGTGTCTCTTTTAGGGGGAGAATGTGCAGCGAGAATTTGGGTGGGTCAGGGTCACTCCGGTCGGGCAGCTTAGTTTTGTGATTTAAATGAGTTTTTTTCTTCACTCAGTAAGATCTGGACAACTGAGAAAAGGAGAAAGAGGCGGCCAACAGGCCTCCTCTGCTGAGCCCAGGCTGCGCGGACTCCCCTCCCCAGAGGGGCCCCCACACGCGCCAAGGTGTTCCCACCTGGCAGTGGCTCCCACTGGCGCATCTGCTGAGCGGCCACATGACATCCCCACATGCTACCTGACCCAGACTCCCCACCCCGGGCAGCGACCGGCCGCTCCGTTTCTCACAGAGAGGCTTCATGCATAGATCTCTCCCCTTCCCCGGGGGAGGTCCCCCAGAAGTGGGGTCCCCACTCAGAGCCCAGGAGCACTTTCACACACCCAAGGCAGCAGCTCCAACCTGGCCCCTTGGAACCTTCTGGAGACCCCCCAAAATGTCCAAGGTGGTAGGGGAATGGAGGCTGAGAGTGGGGACAGTAGCCTGAGGTCACACAGCAGGCCAACCGTCCAGCTGGGGGGGACCGAGACCCCTGCCCACCGGTCAGCGTGATCTCCCCGACACACACTTCGTAAAAGGCCTTAACGGACGCTGCCTCAGACCTGCCCTGGCTGGACAAAGACACCAGGGCCCTGGGAAGGGTCTGGGCACCAATGCCCTTGCACACCACAGACCTGTGACAATGAATGGCAGGAAAGAAGAGGGGTGCGGTGGGTGCTACAGAGGGTCTGGGCAGCTCACAGCCAAGGGAGAGGAGGCAAGAGGACTTCCTGGAGGAGGAGGACCCCCATAAGCCACAGCAGGCAACAGGGCCGTGCCAGAAATTCATGAACTGGAAATGTTCGACCTAGATTAACAGAGCGGGCCGCCACTCACCAAGGACCTGAGGGGCCGACAGTCCACCTTTCACAGCCACTGAGTGCCTTCTAGGGCACCTCTCACAGCTGATCTTCCCGAATGAACCCCCGCCCCCCAACAAAGCAGCAGCTGTGGGTTTCCCATAGCCTGGAGTTACCTAGAGCCCTCCCTCCGTGGGCTGCAGGTGCTCAGGGCTCCGGCCCATCCAGTCCATCCGGCGCTGCCACACTGTCCCCGACGAGGTGGGCTCACAAGCCCCTCATGTTAGTCCTGAAAGGAAACACAACGACGGAGGTTAAGAAAGGAAGCTCTGCCCCCTTGTTTCTCTGAGCGCCTTGGCCCCCGGGCGCCGTGGCCAGCCTAGTGGCTCATGGCACCGTACTGACTGCGGGTTCCCAGCCTTCCCTTCTTCCGTTTCAGCCTCTGGATCCCGTTTCGTTCATTCATGAAACGTTTCCCAAGAGCCCAGCCTGGGCCAGGCTGGTGGTTCTGGCCCCTCCTTCTGGGGACGCTCCATCTCCCAGGGCAGACACAAGCCATGAAGTTGTTGCCCAAGCTCGGAGCTATGGGACTACAGGGCGGTGGGCAGGTGGGGAGCTAGGAGGGCTCCCAGGAGGAGGCGATGCCGTGCTGCAGTCCACCGAGGCGGGAGGATGGCAAGGTGCAGGGGCCAGAGCAGGCTGTTGGGAGCCTCTCCAGTCCCAGGAAGGAGAGACTGGGCTCCAGCCTGGAGCTGGATAGGAGCCCCACAGGGTGGAAGTCAGGGCAGAGGCCTGCACGGTGGTCACACGTCCTGGTCACACGTCCCTGCACAAGACAGGGACACACCAGGCAGCGGCAGGACCTGGGTACGGACTGTGTGTGGCAGGGAGGGGAGCCAACGACGACCCTGCAGGTGAGTGGCAGGTGAGATCCCCCGGGAACTACAGAGGGGAGCAGGGGACAGCTGAGGTCATAGCAGAGGGACTCCCCCAGTGGGGGCTGCCCAGTCAGGCCTCAAAGGGCGCACTGTCCAGGCAGCCTGCCTGGGCCGGCCCCGGCCTCCCTCGCACCCGGGCCAGGGTGGCGAGCTATGTCCTCATTTGGTTTTAGAGCCACGTGGCTCCGGAGCCAGAGAAACGCACCTCCTTGCTTCTGCCCAACTCCGTGGCCCCAGCCCCCACGCCCCACGGCACCAGGACGGAGAGGGCACGGCCTCCACCCTGACCCGTCACCCTTCTCGTGGGCTGGCCTGTCTGGCTTGGGCTCCTCCGTGTGGGGGGCTCGGCCTCCCGGCTGGCAGCTTCACTGCTCTGTGAGGTCGCCCCAGATAGCAGACATCAGGGCTCGGCACACAGAGGGGCTCTGTCCCCAGGACACAAAGCAGAGCTTGGGTGCTGGGCGGCGCCCGCTGGCCTCACCACCTCCCCCACCAGCGGGTCTCTGGGGGCACCAGGGACGGAGATGGGAGGGGAGGTGGAGACCAGAGGAGCCGGCCTGCCTGCCATAAATCACCACGCCAGGCTTTATAATTATCTGGGCACTTAAGCTCCTCTTTCTTCTCTTCCCCCTTTCCCTGGGGAAATTTCCTTCATTTCCTACATTATCCCGGTCTCCCCGCATGTCTAAATCACCCTCAGCCACGCCACAGCCTACTTCTGCAAGCTGGTTCCCCGGCCTACTTCCACCAGGGAGGGCAGGCTGGATGGCTCCCAGCATGCCACCGTCCAAACCCACATCCCCTTCCTGCCCGGGACAGAAAGCTAGAAATGCCACCATGCCCAACCTTCGAGCTGTGCTGACTGTCCCCGCTGTCCATCGGCTGCCGCTCCCGCCCTCGAGATCTGTCGGCAAAGCCAGGCGGCCATGGGCTTCCCCGGGAAGGCAGGCCCAACATGGAGTGAGGTCCCGGCTGAAGAAGCTGCGATGCCACTGCACCGGCTCCCCTGGCCTTTCCAGCACCCAGTTCCCGATGACCGTGACAACAGCTTTCCCCGGGGCCGGGCTGGGCGAGCGTCACCCCGCCGGGGTCTGTGGCAATCTGGCAGGTGCGGCCCGCTTCGTTCTCAGTGAGGATGCCGCGGGGGAGCAGTTCTGATGCCACCACCACTACTGTTGGTCCAGCCCGACCCCAAATCTCACCGAACCCCCACGTGCCCGCAACAGGACTGTGTTCCTCTCCCCATGTCACAGGTGAGAACACTGAGGCCCAAGGAGGAGCGAAGTCTGCCCGAATCCTTCCCGGCTGCTGCGAAGGCCTGCCGCTTCCGAGGCTCTGCTCTAGGCACGTAAGCTGGAAAGTGGCCCCGCAGGACAGCAGCAGGGCCCAGTAGAAGGCAGGTGGGGCAGGGGTCCTCAGAGGGTCCCCCATCATCTCCGGGACAACTCCCACCTCAGGAGAGGCAGAGGGGAGGGCAGCACCTCCTCCAGGGCTTCAGGCTGGGGCCGGGGGCCGCCGTGGACCAGCCCTGGGCAAGCATTTCAAAGTCAACAAGAGGCAATGTTCTCCTAGGCCTCCCTCCCGGGGGGATGAGCCAGCCGGGTTTTTTTTTAAATCTGGATCTCATTTTCTGCCCACATTTCTGACCTCCGGAAGCCTCCCGGGTACTTTTCCAGAGCTCTCTGGACTCTGTCACGGGCACGTTTCATGCCTCTGCTCACCGCATTCACAGCCAGGTCACTGGGCACCCCACAGATGCCAGGTGGAGCCTGCGGGCACAGCTGCCCGGGCCTTCCCAAGCCCTGGGCCCACAGGCTCCAACTGGCGCTCCAACAGCCATCTCTGCTCAGATTCCATGACTCCTTCCCTTGAAAAAAAAAAATTCCTCTTCGAAAACAAACAAAAGCCCCAGAATGGTGACCCCGGGAGAGCTGGCTGTGCTTCCGCTTCATTTTCGGTTTTGTTCCGGCCTCCTGTTTGGCACAGCCAAGCACCTGGAGAAACCGTTGAACCCTCTAGCTTTTACAGATGGGTAAACTGAGGCCCAGACGGAGGAAGGGGCTTCCTGAGAGCTGCACACATGGTGATTCTATGGCTCAGCCAGGATGGAGCCGGTGGGGGGCTCTGGGCAAGGAAGCACAGGGTGTGAGCCCACAGCCGGCCAAGGTAAGAGCAGCCACGGCCCTGCGTGGGGTGGGGGACGTGGCGCATCGTCGCAGGCCCCGTGGACCCTCTCTCCACCCGGTGGTCCCGTGGCCCAGGGCACTGAAGGCTGGCGCTCAGTATGTGCGAAAGCAAACTCAGGGAGAAGCCGTGAACCTCAAGGAAAGCAGGCTGGCTCTAATGGAAACCAGTCAGCGGGCCAAATGCAGCAGGAACCCCCCCCCCCCCCCGTGGTTTCCATGGGGATGGAGCCCAGGAGGTGGAGCTCTGGCTCAGCGGCCGCAGCAGATGTGGCCTGTGCAGGGCTGGCGGGAGGGGCGGCGCTCGCCTGGCAGCAGGGCCCTGGGACGTGGCAGGCCCGGGCTGGAGGCTATGATGAGCCCAGGGCTGAATCCGCCGCCTCCGGGAGGCCTCCTGGATTCCTTGGGCGGGCGCTGGGTGCTCCTGGCAAACTTTCTGCTCCCCATGCAGCTGGGCCCAGCACCCCCCACCAGCACCAACAGGCCCGGGCCTCCTGGAGGGCGCCCATGTTTGCTAAGTGAGGTCCCTGAGCCTGTGAGCGAGGGACGGACAGGACGCCGTGTCCTGGCTCTCGCCCTCTAGCAGAGGACCCAGGACTTGACAAGAGCGGCCTGATCCAGTCACTGGATGGTGCTGACGCCTGCTGGACCCCGAGCCAGGGCCTGCCCAGAGCAGGCTCCCTAGCCTCTCTGAGAGGGGCCCTCGAGAATCGGACGAGCTCTGAGCAATGTTGGGGCACAACTCACAGGATCGGGGACACAAGTGCCACAGGGGGCCACATGGACGGACACGGCAGGCTTCCTCCAACAACGTGACCCCGTCCCGTTTGCCTGCAGAGAGCTGCTTTCACGGGAGCTTATCCCGGCCTGTACGTGGTACTTCAGCACCTCTGCCCAGCCCTGACCTGAGGGATCCCCCCTCCAGCTGAGACCACTGCCGCGGAGCAGGCCTCACAGGTGCCGATAGCCCACCTTGTCCACCTCAGCACAAGGTATGAGTATCTCCATGAGAAAGGGGTCCAGGCCCGTCAGGTGCACAGCATTGTCTACAGCCAGCCCCCACGTGAAGAACCTGCAAAAAACCCCCGGCTGGTCACCTACACCACAGGCTCCCGGCCCAGTGCAAGGCTGTGAATTTGGCACAGGGAAGAAAGGGCCATTTTAAGAACATGAAAGGCTCCAAAACGGTCTTGCCTGTTCCAGGTTCTCACAGTATCTCCCAAAGGCTTTTATCCCCAGTGTTTGAGGGCAGAAAGCCGTAGGCCACCTGGGCCCGCTACCTGGTACGACTCCCTGCTGCAGGAGCACTGAGAGCAAGGATGACATCCTGGCTCACCCGTTCCTAGTGCCTGCTGCCGCGCCGCGCACCGTCCAGGGCCAGCCAGCACCCAGAGCCACAGAGGCCTGAAGCCTTCGCCCCAGCAGGGCATGGGGGCTTTGCGGGCCCTACCAGCAGGCCCCAGATGCTGGGGTACCGGCAACCCAGCCAGAGACGGGTCCTTGGGAGACCCCTCAGAACCAGCACGACATGACCCCTGGGAGGGAAGCAATGGAGGCAATCTTGGCTCTCTCCTCGGGCAGAAGAACTCCAACCTGGCCCTGCGTGTCTGGGAACCCACCAAGGTCAGCATCCATGACCCCATACATAACAGAAAGGGGTCTTCCATCCAGCTGTTCTCACTAGCGTGGGGACGGCGTGGGGAGAGCATAGGGCCTGCACCCAGAGACCTGCTTCAGCTCCAGGCTGTTACTCCCAAGCTGTGTGGCTCTGGCGATGCTCCCTAGCCTCTCTGAGCCTTGGTTTTCTCACACAGCAAACCGCTAACACCTTCCACATGGGCAGGGCCCGCAGCCATCCTGTCTGCACCACATTCCAGCCCCAAAGCAGCGCGGGCACACGCTGGCTCTGACAGGACGTTAGATGAAGTAGAATGAGGCCGACTGCATCATAAAATGGATGTTTAAAAAAGCAGGGGGGGAGGGTAAATCAAAGTATGCAGCCCTGAGCATGGCGCTTAATAGGTCAACAAAGGATTGGTCCCCCAAACCCCAAGAAACCAGGTCATGCGTGTGGCCTTGGACGTGCGCTGACCCTCCCTTGGGGCAGCCGATCCTTTCCCCCGTGGTATCCCGAAGGCCGTGCTGGCCTGCCACGCTGCCTGGGCCAAGAGGGCCTCCCCAAGGAGCTGCTTCCCAGAGCCACCGCCGGCACTGCCACGTGGGGTGGGCAGCCCCGGGGCTCGGCCATTTGAGCACGACTGCATTTTGGAGCACGGGGCTCACCTCTGGCGCTGGAGCGCCCAGGACTGAGGCCCACCCATCAGGTGCCGAGCGCCTCCAAAGTTCTTGGCAACAGGCGACTTAATATTCGGGTGACCCTAACCACAGAGGCTCAGGCTGGAGGGCACCTTCTCTGCCCCGCGTCAGGCCCCACGGCGCTGCGGCTGCAGGCAGCCACCTCCATGTCGCGTGTGCCTGTGCATGGCCAGCAGGTTGGGGGCCACCTGCCTGATGCCACATGCCACGCTCAGGTGAAGGTCTTCGTCCCATCGAGCTGAGAGAAGCTGCACAACCGGGAGGCTCTGGCGGGTGAGAACGGCGGGAACTCCTCTTGCCTCCAGGACCCCTCCGCCCACGCCTGGGCCGGAAGTGCGGGCACACCCAGTGCAGGAATCCTGAAGCAGGGCCGGGCTCCCAGGAAACTGGGCCAGAGGTTCCCCAGCACGTGCTCCCCCGGCGGCTCCACTCTCAGGGTCTGTGGGCCTGGCCTCTACCTCCCTACTGGCCCCTCGAGAAACCCAGGAGCCAGAGTCCTGAGGACCAGAGGCTGGGGACCCTTTCCCAGGGCCCACCCGCTGCTCCCCATCAAGGAGGGATGAATGGTGAGTGACATCACCACGGATGCCACGAGAAACCTGTGGTGGGATTGATCTCCTTGCTTTATGGACAGGGAAACTGAGGCTGGGAGGCTGGGATGGGTAGGCAGCTCACCTGAGAGGCCAGGCCTCTGGTCTCCACCTAAGAGGCGGCCCCACTGAGGGGACACATGAACCACCCGGGCCTCCCAGACAGGCTCTCATCTGTCTGACCGTTTCCCGAGTCTGATGCGGCCACGTTGACTTTAAAGACAGAGAACCGAGGCCCGTGGTAAATACCACTCTCATCAAGGCTTTTTGGGATCAAAGATGTGCTGGGCATTCACCAGCCTCATCAGATGCCCCCGATGCCCACCAGGTCCCACGAGGTAGCTGGGCTGCTAAAGCTTCTGGGTGGCCGCTCGGCGGCCCGAGCCCCCCACGCAGGTGCACACGTGCACACACGCAGCCCTGCCCGGGAAGACTAGCCCTGCTGGCCGCTTCTTGCAGGAGGGCCGCCCGCGCACCAACCGGCCCACCCGGGCCTTCCGGCCGCTCCCCTGCCTCGGCCGCCTTCCCGGATCCTGTTCTGGGCCTGCCCGCGCCGCCATTTCCTCTCCCAGGCCCACAGGCTCACTTCCACTCCTCAGAGTTTGCAAATGGCCGGTGCCTGGAACAGCCCGCCCCTCCAAGGAGAGCGCACCGTGCCTGGCCAGGTCCCAGCGCGTAGGCAGCCTGGCCAAAGGGCCTTCCTTCACCTCCCAGGAGCCTGGCAGCTGGGTGCCCTGTCCGACCAGCTCTGGCCGGCCCTGGGCTGCGGAAGATGACCCCTGGGGCGGGGGGGCGGGGGTGCCTGGCAGGCGTCCCGGGGTGGCCCTCGGGCTCCGCGGCTCAGTGCCCCAAGCAGGCATGGTGCCTCCAAATGCCCATGCACCTCTGCAAACCACCGACGTACCAGGCAAAGCACAGGACACTACGCGTGTGTGCACGTCACATGCACATGCCGTGGCACACAGGCCCCGGCCGAGGCACACCGTCCACACCTGGCCACCGCGTGGACACGCAGCACGAACACGGGCTCTGGAGGCCCAGGTCTGAATCCCACCCCGATCATCATCAGCTGGTTCAATCTGGGGACCCAGCTTCAGGCTCAGTGCCTCCCCGGGGCCGAATGGAGCCCGCGTTAGCCCCCGCCTGGCAGGCATTTCTGAGACTCAGCGATGAACCAAGGCTTCCCAGCAGGTGCGGGGCACTCTGTAAGGGCCGGGGGGCCACGCTAAGTGCATTCCATGTGTTTCTACGAGGCCGGGACACTTACTGCCCCCATTTTACAGATGGGGAAACCGGGGGCCCGGAGCGCGGAAATGACTTGCCTTCCATCAACACGGCCAGGAAATAAAACCGACCCAATGTGAAGCCCGGCCTCAATGCCGGAGCTCCTGCTGGTCTGCGCTCTGCTTTGCCGCCTGAGCGGGGTGGCTGGCTCTGGCTCCCAGGGCGGCGGCTGCTCTGCTCTGCCTACTCTTTGAGAGCGCCCAGCCCAGCGCCGTGTTCTCGGGGCTGCTAGTAAATACAGGTCTGATGCCAAGACTGGGGTCAATAGGCTGAAAGACTAAACGGGAAAGGAGGGAGTGGTTAAAAAAAAAAAAAAAAGAATCCAAGAGCAGAACCGCTAGGGAAAGCGGCTCCCATGAGCCCTGGCAAATTTCATCAACTTTTCGGTCTTCCTGTTTTCCCAAACATCTCCACCAACAGGTACGTGCTTTAAAATACACAGGCCGCAATAAAGCACTTGCATCCACACACGGAAGGGGTCTCTGGAGCTTGCAGGAGTCGGCAGAGGGAGGCGCCCGGGTCTGGTTCAGGTGCAGCCATAAGCCCTGAGTGCAGGCTACCGGCCTGGGTGCAGGAAGGTGGACCCAGAGGCTGAGCAGGGCACAGAAAGTAGGCATCCGGGATTCAGGACAAGCAGAAGCAATCACTTCAAAATGAGGGGAGGGGTGGCGTGCGGTGGGGAATCACCCTCCGAACGGATTACATCATAACGTGAGCAAATTCACAAAATAAACAGTTGCCGTGTGCAAATTATTGTGGCTGTAAAACTTCTCTGTCCTCACGCATGATGATAGCCAATAAATTCTGCACCTTGTTATCTCGGTGAGATAATTTTTTTTTTAAGTTTACAGCTACTTTTTGTCATTTACCTGTTGAATGTTTTTATTTTTATTTTTTTTGGAGGCAGGAGGAGGAGGGGTATATTTACACGCACCTTTAAACCACACAAAATATTTGTCATCTGATTTTTCATAAACATCTCAAAACGATTTTACGTAAGCCGACACAGAACAGCGAGAGATTTAATGAAGATCTCAAAGATCTCAAATCCCAAACCCCACAATTTTGGATTTAAATCTAGGGGTAATGCTGTCCAAGCTGCCAAACAGCATAAAAATTGGTAATTAATTAAAACATTTCAGGTCCTCTAACGTAGGGCATTCGGAGCCTTCAAAGGCAAAGATGTAAACGACATTTAAATTCTAATCTAATGAAAGTGATGGTTGCTCCTCTACCGAGTTGTTCAGGGGACGGACGAGAGGATCCCAGGACTGTTTTCTACACAAATGCAACTTGTTTATTTTGACCTCAGGTCTTTGAAATTGTCAACTCCACAATTGAAATATGCTGTGTGTTCCAACAAGGACCCAGCAGTCGTAATGACAGACCAGCCCATCTGTGCTGTGAGAATGTATAATTTCAGTCTATAGTGGAATTTATATAGAAGCAATGATGTGAAAACTGCTATGCGTGGTACTTTCTTTAAAAAAAAAAAAAAAAAAAGAAAGAAAAAAAAAAACCTGCCGAGAAGTACCGAGTGCCATGGAGAACGCTGATATTTTGTCTGAATCACAACACAAAAGATTCCACGGCATTTTCCTGATTTGGGGGGGAAGCAGAATGTCACAGCCCAAGTTAAAAAACAAATATGGTAACTGGTCACATATAAGCATCCCAGCTCTATAAGGTGTGTGCTGGAAAATGTATTATCCGTAGACATTACATCCATTAGGTGAACATGATCTCAGTGGAAATTACTAATTTAGAATGAAAATGCTCATTTATGGAAATTAATTGATTTTATGCTACTTGCCCTTACCTCCAAAAAGACGACGACGAAGTCGTGTTCGGGAAATGTGACCATCATTTCGGGATTTAGGATTAAAGGCCTGTGCACCTACACGAATTCGACCAAAAAAATAAAATTTTTGGAAATGAGGCACAGGCAGCTATTAAAGCATAAATTCTTTAAACATGAGGGCCCCTCCTTTTCCCCTACCCACCTCTCCACACTCTGGACTCTTTCACTTTAGAATTTATGACACTCTGTTTTTTTCCTATTACTTGTATTTTGTCACCAATGTTTTATTTGGTGCTTGCTAAATATTTGGGTACAACGATCTTCCAGCTTGCAGCAGCAGAATGTGGCTGTCACAATCATGAAAATGTTTTAATTATCTCTGCTCTATACGCCTGTCTCTGCAGCCCCAAACCTCCAGTATCGACTGCTGTCTAATCTACGAACAAAAGCAGCCGTGATAGTCCTTGTGTGAGCTGAGCTCACTTTCATGTTTGGTGGTATCTGCCCCGGCCGGCTGCTCAGACCCACACAGACAGGGCCCAACGCCTCCGAATTAGGAAAACAAAGATGTATTTACGTGAGAATTTTCTTCTCGGTTGCAATTTAGAACTTTCTGGGCCCGATTTTCCATATTCCATAAATCAAGACCCTTGCTACCCTCAGACATGGGGGGAAAACCAGGCTGAATCTGTGGGCGCTTTTGTCAGCCTGGCAGAGGATGGAGTTAAGTCAGAGCTGAACTCTGTAAAATCCACCTTTTAAATGAAAAGGTTCAGCCTTTCTGAAGGGTCAGGGACCAGCCTGAGAAACTCGGGCAACCACGGAGCTCAGCTTTGGGACCCCGGCAGCAGCGTGGTCTGGGGGCGCAAAGGTCTTCGAGGGACTCCCACCTCCCTGCCACCGCTGGCCCCGGTTCAGGCCCTGGACAGCCCAGTGTCTCGGCCCACAGTCCTGCAGATGGGAACCCGGGACGGCATCTGGCACAGGCTGGCCCCGGACCACTCGGGGCCCCCGAGGGTCTGTGTGCTGGACGTGCCCACGTGCACCCCAAGCACCGCCTGTGGGCAGGGTGGTTATGAGCTGGGCATGGCACCGTTAGGCGGAATCCCCGGGCTTAAATAAGTGTTTAAAAAAACAAAGCACAAAACAACCTAAAAGATTTTCCCCATACTGAGCCGGGAGCCGAAAAGAGCCTTCTTTTTTCTCCCGGCCACCCCCCCCCTCCCTGCCGCCGTCACCCGAAATAAAATAAAACGAAAGGGAGAAAAGAACTGCATCCCTAAACTGTGGACATGGCAGCATTAAAGATGCCGGATAAAATAAAAGGGCCTCTGTTTCTCAATGCAGAACCCACCCTCCCGTGTGCCAGCCCAGCCTTGCCTGCCGAGGAGTTTGCTGGGAGGAGCATGGGCGCCTTGGTGTTTTTCCCTCTGCCACTCCTGGCACCACCAAAAATTAAAATAATAATATTAACAACAACAGTAATAATAATAACGAGGCGCCCCACGACAAACCAATCTGAGTGAGCGGGAACGAGCAGGCCGTGCCTATTAATACCTCCTGAAACACTCGTTCCAATGATAATTGAACACACGGCTACTGTGAAATAACAAACATTCATTTTTATTGTGATTCCCAAAGCCTAGAGCTTTGGATCTTAAAAATAAATGGGCTTGGCTTCTGCATTTTCCCTGCAGTTTTTGGAAAGGCTTATTACTTCACTGAAGATTGGGTGTGGGGGGGGGGTCGGAAATAGAATTTTGAATTTCGGATAACCAATTAGAGGCAAGGAAACGTAACAGGCACCCAGCACAAGATGGCAGAGCCATCGGCTTGTCTCCAGCCGGGGAGAAGGGAAGAAGGTGACTTACCCAAGGTGCAGGAGGCTGAGGAGCTTTCTCCAACGCAAGGACGTGCCCACGGTGCCCCCTGGCCAGGCCGGGCACCGCGGGGGGTGGGGGGTCCCGCCGGCCAGCAGGCCGTCCCCAGGTGCCAGCCCCACGCCGCCGGGCCCGCAGGCGTCCTGCTCTCCCTGGCCACCCTCGGCCATCGCTGCCCCGGTCTCGGCCGCCGCGGCCTGGGCCTCGGCCACCCCGGCCCCCGGAGGCAGGGCTGCCAGGAGCCAAGTGGTGCTGGGGGAGGCTCTGCTGCCAGCCCAGGAGGACGAGGAAAATGCTACTTTTGTCTCCTGCTCTCATCTGGCACTGGCTGCCCGGGGAGGGGGGGCCAGAGGCGGCCGCTGCGGCTCGGCCCCGCCCACCGGGAATTTTTGAAAGATGCTCCTGGGTGCCGGGAGGATGGCAGACGTGGCAGAGGCGGGTGGGCCGGACCCCCGAACCCACCACCAGGCAGGGGGAGGCGGGAGAGGGCGGAGGCGGCAGGCGCGGCTGGCCACTCAGCGGCCGGCCCGAGGAGGCCGGGGAGCTGGCCCGGCCCAGGCCCGGCCCAGGCGCCAGCCCTCCCCGGGGCCAGGCGGCGCGGCCTGGGCGCCATGTTGCTCCGGAGTCCGGGCGGCCCGGGTCCGCTCCGGGCATAGAGGCCGCATTGTTCCCGCGCTGGCCCGAGGAGGAGCGGGGCGGCGGCGGCCAGCGCCCGGCGGGCTCCCCGGCGGGGGGGCCCCCCCAACAGCTCCCTGGGCCCCCGGCCTCCCCGCGAGCCCGTTCCAGCGGATGCCCCCCCGGGGGGGCCGTGCCATCCGGGCCCGGAGTCCGCGCCAGGGCTCGGGGTCGGCCTTGTGTCCGCGTGGCCGCCCGACCCTGTGCCACACCAGCTCCCGGGCCTCAGTTTCCCCATCCACAGAAGGAACGGGGGATAGAACAGCTCCTACCGCTGGGGGCTACCGGATGACAGAGTGAAAGATGCACACAGAGGGGCGGGCACCCAGGAGCTGCTGGCCTTGCCCGCGAGGGCACAGGCATCCAGAGCCCAGGCCGGCCCCACACCTTCTCAGCCGCCACCAAAGCCAATCCTGGCCACCCACTCGGCCTCAAGGTGGAGAGAGCCCGGCCCTGGCCCTTGCCCCGTCAGCGGCCTGAGGGGTTCACGTGGTGCTTTTATTTGGAGACTGATCACATTTGGCTGTCCCCTGCTGGAGGCATCCGGGCCACATCCGTGTGGCCACACCGTCTGCTCGCGTCTGTCCCTCAGCCCTTTATGTGGCCAGGCCCCGTGCCCCTGCGGCGGCTGAGCCGCAGGGCTGTGCGTGTGACACGGGGGCTCCCCCGGCCGGCGGCCCCGGCCAGCAGGGCCGGCCCTGCAGGGAGTGGCCGGGCTGGGCCTGCAGTCCCGCTCGCAAGCCTTCCTGTCGGTGATGACTGGGGTCAGGGGCCGTCTGGACGCCCGAGCAGCGGGGGACGGGAGCCCAGGTTCCGATGCAGTCGTGCCCGCGGAGGAGGGGGGCCGGCACGGCGACTGAGCAACAAGGAGGCCGCCCAGGAGGGGCCCTCCGGTCCTCGGGCTCTGGTCTCACGCACACCACCACGTGACCAGCCCGCCAGCTGATGCCAGAGACAAAGCAGGTAGGATTCCGATGCCACGCGCCTGACCAGGAACGCCGGGAATTCCATTCCAGGAACGGCTTGGCACAGCTGCCAACAGCCGGGCCCCCGGGAGGAGAGGGTCCCCCCACGCTCCACGGGGAAGGCCGCTGGAAACCAGGTGGCCATTTTGGGGCTGGCCCCTGACAGAGGACACCAGGCGGTAGCTGGGTCATGGCCGGGAGGCGGCGGGTGGCGCGACCCCGACACACACTGCACCCTCGCACACGCGATCACGCAGCAGAAGCGGCCTCTGCTGTGCCAGCCGGCCGCCCGGGAGGTAACGGCCTCCAGCCCAGCGTGGGGCTCAGGACACAGCACCTCCGGCAGGTGGCAGGGCCCGATCAGGCCCTTCTGGGCTGGAACCCTCCGGCGTGAGGTTTGGCAGCATCGCCGCTGTGTCAGCCAGGGCCAGCATCCCCAGACACAAGTCCTCCTCCTGGCAGGGCGGGGAGGGCTCCACAGGTGACACGCGCTGCCCGTGACATGCTCAGGACACACGCAAGTTCCCGCGGGCCAGAAGCCCAGGCGGCTCCGGGTGACGTGATGTGCACCCGCTGTGCACCCGCACGCCACTCGCACCAGCGTCTCTCTGCTAAAAAGCGTAAGGGAGACTGAAGCCCGGCACCATCATTTTATTATAATTTAAAATGTAATTATAAAAGGCTGATTTGAATGTAAATATCGCCGTTAAACACATGTAAGACGAATCGAGATTTAAGAGCCCCAAATCAGCAGGTAAATATTTCAGCTAAATGCTCGTCCTGCCATCTGAGATCCCAGAATCAAGAAAGGGCGTTTCACCGAAAAAACCCAGCCCCAGCGTTAGGAGCCAAAGGCATCAGGCACAGCGTTCCTTTTTTACTCTTAAGGGAAAATTCTATCACTGCTTAAAAAAAAAAAAGAAGAAGAAGAAGAGGAAGGCTGTTTCACTTTGTAAATGCCATGCACACATTTCCAACCACAATAATAATCATTGCCTCTGCTGCTCACATGTCTACTCAGAGAACCAACCTCTCAGCCGCCGCCGACGGAGCAGCAGGCCCGGCTGGCGGCTCAAGGGCTGGATTACTGGAGCCACGCGGGTTTCTGACCCGTCCGGAATCCGGCGCAAACAAGCCTGCCATCCAGAATCTCAGAGTGAGACCCTAAGGCGTTTACTTCTGAAACTGCCCCCACTGCGTGAATAAAAGCCTGTGTCAGAGGGTTTTTTTCTGCCTCATGACACACCGTTCCAGTCTTTTCCACCTCGATTTTACCAAATCCACCCGTGGCCTTAGATGCTGTTTCGGTCACCCCCAAAAGAGTGCTCTCTTCATTGCATTTTGGGGGGGAGGGGGTGGGGGTGGGCAGGTTAAACAGGCCACAGCTAAGCGGCTCCAGGATAAAAAAAAAAAAAACAAAAAAACCAAAAAGCAAAAAACAAAACAAAAAAACCCAAACAACCAAAAACAGAAACCGCATAAAAGCAGCTTTAAAAAACGAAACCTCATTTTTGAAAGCCAAACATCATCATCTGCCAACAAAGACTTCTGGGTGAAGGAGAAGCTTGGCGGGGAGGGGACTCTCATCCCTCACCCCGAATGGGGCCACTCCCTCCCCTGTCCTCACCCACTTCGCAGGGGTGTCCAGACTGAGGACCCCCTTAGCTGGCAGGGATCCCAGGCCGATTATCCACCGCAGCCTTCCCAACGTCCCAACGCCAGGAGGATACTGAACTCACTTCGGGCCCCAGCTGGATCAGCTCCTCTGAGTCCCTGACGTGAGCCTGGGAGCCGGGCCCTGCTTCTCAGGGTGCCTTCCTGGCCGCACCAAGGCCAGGCCATGGATTTAGCAGGAATCGGGGTTGAACGCTATCTACCGCGGCAGAGCGGGCAAGAGGGAGATGGCTGGTGGATAATAAGCCTCAGAGTGGAATTCTGTTCATTTTGGTAATTCAGAAAACATCCATCCGGTGCTAGCTCTGCGCCCGTTTGTCAGGAGTTACAAACACACCCTCTCTCCAGCCGGGGAGGGTATTTGAGGGTTGGTGTGTGGCTTAACCACGGCAGGCCAGGCTCTCTGATAACCTGCACACGGCACCCAAATGCATCGGACAATGGGCTCTGGGAGGAGCCAAGGGCCCCAGAGAGTCACAAATACCATCCGAAATCGCCCTCGATGGTGCGGTCACCTCTTATGGTCTGGGTTTTCCTCACTTCCATTCTAAGAGGGACTACCTGCCCTCCCCCTCACCCCCCAGCAGACAAAAGCCCATCGGGCCTGGCCCATCCAGGTCACCATCTCAAACCTGAAACCTGGCTACCTTTCTGGTGCCTGCAAACGCACCCCCGCAGTCTTGCGAAAGAGATCACAGAAGGAAAAAATTAAACTTGAGAAAGTTTAGCCTCCACTCAACAAAGAAAGCCAGACGTTCCCACTGAATTTCCCAAGAACCACGGGTCAGGGGACTTTCTTTTCTCCCTTTCTATAAATCTCCATCCCTGACTGGGTTCTCAGGGCCTGTGATACCCAGAAACTCGAGCTCCACCATCCCAGCCAACGGGACACTGGTCAGCCCTGGAAATAAGTATTTCATATAAAAGATCCATTGTCTTTGCTCAGAGACAGTTGTTGCGTTTTCTCTTTCCTCTGCTCCATAACATCAGCAAGCCAGGCCGATGCCCGGGCTCCTTTCTTGTCCCAATAGCATGTTTTGAGAAAGGGCAGTCTTGCTGGGTCTTCTTGAATCATCAGCTAAGAGGTAAGAGTCTCCTCGACGAAGCGTTCTGGTCAACGTACGCTTGTATTCGGCCAAAGAGCAATTAGCTCACCAGTGGTGAAACGCCCCTACCACATTGCCACCCGAGTTGCCAGCTGGTGTGGCCACTCTAGACGCCCAAGTGGTGATGTCCTGCCCTCAATTTTAACCCCCACCCCACCCCTGGACCCTGAAGAGGTGAGAGGCACAGGTCAGACCCCGTGGTCAGCACCCGAGTGGGCTCCTCAAGTGCCATTCTGGGGGTGGGGGGAGTCTACTCCTTCCTCGGTGACCACGTCCCAGGACCTCACGAGGCCTTGCTCCCATCTAGTATACCCAGTGCATCCCAGCCAAGTCCCTGTGACAAGGGAAGCCCTGGCTTTGCAAGCTCCTGGCATTCCACCCGATAGAAAATATCAAAGTTCACCTTGCACCATTGCCTGCAGGACAGGGGGGCCGCAGGCGTGGAGGGTAAACTCATAGGCATCCTTTGCAGTGAAACCAAAACCGGACTGTTTCTTAGAAACTCAAAAGTATAATAATCTCTAGCAATAAACATGGCGATTACCATGTACAACAGCAGCACGCTTTATGGCATCCCTGCCACGTGCCAGGAACTGTGCTTCGCGGGAAGAACGCAGGCTGGACACTCCAAATGACCCTCCGAGGTTGGTGCCAGGGCTCAGAGTACAGGCCCAGGGCGGTGAGGGGCCTTGTCCCTGGTCACACAGGGAGCCAGGAGCAGGAGCCGGGTTGGGAGCTGCCCGACGTGAGCCAGGACACCCCTGGTCCGTGGGGTTCCTACGACAATATTCTCCATTCTCCCCAAACATGCAAGTCCACCCTCTAAGCCCAACGAAAATCCAGCATGATGGTTATAAGACGTTTTCCTGGCTGGCCTGCAAGGGCCTCCCTCCCTCCCCAAACACGGTCCCTCACTAGGGGCACACGTGGGTTTCCCTGGACACCGGGGAGGACTCGCTCAGGAACAGTGCCTGTCAGGGTAGGCAAAGCCCTGGGGACCCTCCCTGAGCCCCAGGGACGGCCTTCCAGGCAGGCCTCATCCACACCAGGGCAGAGAAGGCCCCAGAATCCTCCCAAGGATAGGAGCAAGCGAGCCCGGTTCACCGACTGCCCCATCAAGGGTGCAAATCACACAGACCCAAAAAGTGATCCTGCCGCAGCTCCCTGCTGTTCCTGCTGAGCAAAGCAAACTGCCACCTACACCTGCTCAGGTGGTGAGAGGAACTTGACCACAGTTAGGGCCCCTTCGCCACACTGCCTGTGCTGAGCTGCCGGGCCCCACCAGCACCCTGAAGACCCCTCACCCAGGATCTGGGGCTTCAAGTGGCCAAAGGCTGGGCATGACTCGGCCCCAAGCACAGGCGAGGAAAGACCCGGAGGCTGGCCCTGGTTTAAAACAAAAGCAGACACTCCAGGGTCATTTCCCACTAGCCCACCCCAGTCCATAAGACCCTGTCCCCCTGCTCCACACATTCTTCCTATTAAATCCAGAAGTGACAAACCCAAGACAAGGCACCAGTTCCTTCTCAGAACCTCGACTCTGCTGTGCATGTCCTCAAAAATAAATGTTGCCTGGATGGGATATCCCGACACAGTAAGAAGCCCCAGGGGGCTCAAGTCTCCACTAGGACTGGGCTGGCTCCAAGTACGAAGGACAAAGGCAGGACAGGACAGCGTTGGTGCCCGGGCAGTGCTTCCATCCGGGGTGTGGGGGTGGGGTGGGGGGCGGCACTGTTTACTAGGGACTCCCCACCCATCACACTCCAGGGGCACACTCTGGCCGGGGACATGGGCCTCCGGAGCCGGGAACTCCCCACTAAGGGACCCTGGGGGTGCTTCCCTAGATTCTCAGGCCCTCAGGCCTTTCCCTGTTCCCATCGGCCCAGGGAGAAGAAGCCAGGGCTGCCCCTCGTTGGGCATCAGCAGAATGCCACACCTTCCTGCCCATCACGAGGTATGTCAGAGGTCATCCCTGCACCCGGGTAAAACATCTCCCGAGTTCTGCAGGCGACGGTCAGCTGGAACTTGAGCTTCTTCCGATTTCTAACCGGGTCACTGCCAATGCCAAGCGACAGCTCCCGGCTCGAGTGGCAACGACTTCAGCAGCTGCACCCCCGTTCCCGAGATGCCTCCTGAATGTCCCACCCGGGATTCAGGTCTGCTAACTGCCTCTGATACAGGAGTCATAAATAAAAATTGAAAATGGGGGAGGTGGGGAGGTTGCAGGGGGTGTGGGGGGGGCAGCAGGTAGCGGCAGGGTGTGCTCTGTAGCACCGAAGCAAACTTTCGGCCTCTGCGCGTGGGTTGGCTAGGTCTTGCTGAAATGGTCTCCTCGTTCCTCTGGGTTCCTCCCTGGGCTCTAGGGAAACAGGCAGCCTGGGGAGAGGTTGTCATGAGGCAGGCCTGGGCCACTCAGGCCCCTGTCCACGTTCCCGGAAACACGGCCTTTAGGTGCCAGCTCACAACTCTGGGGCGTTATGGAAACAGCACCCCCACCCCCAGCCCATTATTTTGTGGTCAAAGCACCCATTAAGGCTCTCCAAACCACATCAATAAGATGGGGAGAGCAAAGGGGAAATCGCACCTGTGATACGATGGTATTAAAAAGTGGGCTTAATCCCGCCGCTGGCCTCCTCTCCCTGCCAGCCCCCACCCCGGGATGGGTTTCACTTTAACAGGATAGGTACACACGAGTACAAACATGCATTTTAAAATCCCAAATGGCCAGGACCAACGAACTAAAATAAAACGAAGATGGTGCTGGCCTGCAGAGACCGCCCTGGCTTCTGAAACCCAACTTTGAAGAAATTAATTTCGGCGTTACCTTACAACCCTGTAATTACGGCAAACGCGCATTCCTTCACCCATTTCTTGCTTCCCACAAACTCCCCCAGGGCCGCCGGCTGGGCCTGTGTGTGAGCCACCTATAAAGGGGGATTTATTACGAAAAGTTATGAGTTGTTTTTCGTTTTATGCCACCATAAACAAAAGCCTCCACACAAGGGCCTTTCACTCAACCGGCCCAGTGGCGGCCAACGCTTGACTGCGGGCCCCGAAATCGGCTCTCCATAAATGCTTGACCAGCAGAAAAATAAAATAAGAATAAAATAAATAAAGTAAAATAAATAAAAGAAGCAGCGCTTTCGCTGGTTTAGAAAGGGAATAGAAAGAGGTCTATTTTTTCAAAAAGGGATTGTAGCTCCCAGATAATCCTTCCAAACACATCAAACCTACACACAGACGCTTTCTTTTTTTTCCCCCCCATTCAGCCGGAGGTGCCTGCTAACGCTGTTTTCCGTGTTCAGCCAGATTCTCTCCCGCAAATGGGGCGCACACACCTGAGATCTGAAACTGTATTTCACAAATAACAAGTTCCTGCATTTTGATGACGGCCGGCCGTGGAGGTGTCGCCAAGCTGGCCAGGCTTCGGGCTCCAGGGCAACCTCCCCGGTCGGGTGGGTCGGTCGGTCGGTCGGTGGGGTCGGCGGAAGGCCTGCCCGACTGGCTCTTCTTAGAAATCCCTTCATTAATATTTAAATAGTCACTAAGTAGCGAAAGTGAGAGATGCACTTACCATCCTCAGGAGTCGCCGGGAACGCAACGCGGCGGTGACCCGGGACACGCAGGTCGACCGCCCTGCCCTTGGCGGAGGGACGCGCCGGGACGCGGAGGGCGCTGCGCTGTCCTGCCCGCTCGGCCCCGGCCCCGGCCCCGGCCCCGGCCCCGGCCCCGGGCGTGCGCCCTGTCCCCGCGCCGGCCTCCTCCGCGCGCGCGGAGCCACCTCCCGCAACTCCGGGCAGGGCGGCACGGCTGGGGGGCGCGGGCGGCCGGGCGAGGCGCGCGCCAGGCCTCGCCGCCCCTGCCCTCCCGACGCGGGCCGGCCCGAGAGGAGCCAGCGGACCCGGCCGGGGAGCGCCGGCAGCACCGGGTCCCCGCGGCCGCGCCTCGCGCCCCGGGGGACCTTTGTCCGGGGCGAAACCGAAAGCGCGCCGGGCCGGGGGGCGCCCACGCCCTGCGGCGGGGGTCCGGGCCGGGGCGCCCCGCGACTTTCTCCAAGTTCCCGTGCTCCCGGGCGGGCGGGCGGCGCGGGCCCCAACTTGCGGAGCCGGGCCGTCGGGCGCGCTGCGGGCTGCGGGCTGCGGGCTGCGGGCGGGCGCGGGGCTGCGCGGGGCGGCGCGGGGCGGCGGGCGGCGCGGCCCGGGCACAATGGGCGCCGCCGGGCGGGCGCGGGGACGGCGCGGGCCCGGCTGCCGCGCGGCCGCTCGTCTGGCGCGGCCCGGGCGCCGAATGCGGCGGCGGCGGCGGCTTGGCACAGACGCGCCGCGCGCCCGGTGCATGCTAATGGCCGGCGGCCGCGCCATGAATTATTCAGCAGCGGCGCGGAGAGGGCGAGCGCGGCGCGGAGGGCGGCCCGGCCCGCGCGTCCCCCGCCGCTGCGAAGCCGCCGCGGCGACTTCCCAAACTTTCCCCGGTCGGCACCGAGGATGCGGCCCCCGCGGCGCCTCCGTCCCCGCCCGAGCGCGCCGGCCGCGCTTCCCACGTTGCCGCCTATTTTATGTCTTTTGTCTCGGAGTTGGCACCTGTCCCAGAGAGCGCGTTTCCCTGCCCACCCCTTCGCCGCCGGATCGGGGCGGGGGAGGGGGTACGGGGGACCCGGAGAGGAGGGGACGCGGAGGTGGGGGGGAAGCAAGGCGCCTACGGGCCCCGCAGCCGGGAGAGACCTCCCGGGGACGGCGGCCGTGCCCGCGCGCCCGGGCGCCTCTGTTCCGCGGGGAGGTCAAGGCTTCGGCTGTGCCCGGAATACCAACGAGGCCTCCGGGGCCCCCTGGCCGTGCCCGCTGCGGGCGAGGACGGGCCGCGGCCCCTCCCCGGATCGCCCCCCCCCCGCCCGCCCCCGCTGCCGCTGCCGCTGCCGCTCCCGCTCCGCCGCGCACCCTCCTCCCGGGCCCGGCGCGCGCGGGCGGGGCGGGCGGCGCGAGCAGCGGATTCGCCGCCCGAGCCCCGCGCCTCGCCCCGCAGCCCCGCGTGCGCGCCCCCGCGGGCACGCCGACCCGGGCGCTCCCCGCCGCGCGCCCCCGGCCCGCGGCCCCGCCCGCCAGCCGGCGCGTCCGGGGGGCACCGCGCCGCGAGGACCCCCGCCGGCCTCCGGCTCCGCGCCCCGGGCTGCGCGGCTGCGGGGGCGGGGGGCGGGCGGCGCGAGCCCCGGCCCCTGCTCGCCGGGCCGCCCTGGCACCGAGGCGGCGGCCGGAGCGCGCTGGGCCGCTGCGTTCCGAGGCGCCGGCTGCCATGATTGCGGGCAGCGGGGCGCGCGCGCAGGCTCGGGCCGAGCTCGGGGACCCCGGGCGGACCGACGGCCTCCGGCCTGCGCGCGGACCCTGTGCGAGGGTGGCCGGCTCGGCTCCGCAGGGGCCGGCGTGTGCCCCGGAGCTCTAGACGAGGTCCCCGGTCGGGGCTCGCGGCTCCGGCGGCGGCGGGCTTCCCGCAGGGCAGGGTGCGCGCCAGGGCGACCCCGCGGTGGCTCTGCGGACCGCGCGGGTCCGGCGGAGGGAGGGGCGCCTGGCCAGGGGCGATGGGGGGGCGGGGGGCGCACCGAGCCCGGAGACCGAGGGGGCGCGCAAGGTGCCTGGCGGAGGGGGGTGCCCTCTGGGTGCCGGGAAGGCGTGGGATGGCGGGGGCACGGTGCCCAGGGCCGCTGCCCAGCTCCGAGCTCGCGCTCTTCCTTCCCCGCAGAAGCAACTTCCTGCTCCCCTGGCCCGGGGCGGAGGAGCTGCGGGGAGAAGTTCTAGGCCGCAGCTTCGCGCTCTCCGCGCCCGCCCGCACTGCAACAGCCCGGGGCCCGCGCGGCTCCGGCCCGCGCCCCGCCCGGGGGTCGCGACACCGCTTATAACGCCAAGGAGGCCGCCGCGGCTTCTGCCGGCTCTGCGGGGGCGCCTGAGTGGTTTCCCCGCAGACAGGCCGGCCTGGGCCCCTGGCGCTCCGGGACGACACCGGGTCATCATGCCCGGACCCCTCTCCCTGTGCCCCTGTGCGGGCATGCCCTCTCCCAGAGCCAGATGGACCTGGCTGTCCCCGGACGCCCGCGACGGGGGCCCAAGAGGAACAAGGCCTCCTGGGTCCCATCCCAATGTCTCTCTGTGCCTGTCTCCCTCCCCCCCCCGCCCCCCCCCAGCCGGCCTTGGCATTCTAACCAGTGTCCCTTGACGTCACATCTCGCCATTTCTGTCAACCAATTGAAACTTGCTCGTTGTCATAAAAATATATATACTTTTTATGCCATTGGTACATTCAAAAGTTCCTCGTGTGCCCTGCTTCCCAGGAAACTCCATTCTATATTGGATTGGACTGCCCAGAAAGAGGGAACCGGCTGCCCGAGGCAGGGCTGGGCTTGGGCAGCTGGGGCAGCCTTGCCAGGGCCTGGGCTGCCCACTGACCCACCTCGGAAGTTCCCTAGATCCCTGTGACCTTGACCTTGAATTGTGACTGGACCCCCCACACACACACTCACACACACACACACACCACAAACATGGTTTTGTGGAGGGGGGGCGGGCAAAAGTCTGAGATATATTAATATTAAGGAATCTTCCGAAATTGCTTCCCCGGGTGCTAAGCTCTTACGTTGGCCTCTTTCTAGGGACCACTTTTCTCATTTCTGTGAGAAAATTCGAGTTTTATAAAATGGAGTAGAAATGTTTTCCAGTTCATCTTTTCATTGAAATGCTGACCAACTTTCACTTTTCACAGCTGCTGACAACCAGCCTAGCAGAGGCAGCCCAAGCAGGGGTGACTTCACAACGGGGTGGGTTTCACCCTTTCCCCGAGGAAGTTCCAGGGTGGTCAAGGACTGGGGCGTCCAGAGCTGGAAGCCCAGGAATTCTGTGCTTCTCCTTCCTCAGAAAAGGATGCCCTTGTAGCAGCTTGAGACTCGGGTATGCTGTGCCCGTGTTCTAGCAATACAGCAGAGCAAGCTCTCCTGTCTAGCACAGTCCTGTATAATTTTCTTCCTTATTACAATTTCCAGCCCCAGACCAGGGCTGTGGGATAAGAGAACACGTTCCTGCGGGCTGGGGATGCGTAGGGCAGTCCCAAAGAGCTGCCCAGAGCCCATCACCTCCCTCTTCCCCGGGCCACACCGAGCAATATCCCAAGCACCAACTGGCATTATACACCCTGCCTGTCCCCCCATCTCTACTATATGGTTCAACTGCTTTAAAAAACACATTAGACATTCTGTGGCTTAACAACTTTGTGGACTTCAGAACAACAAAATGCTTTTAGAGACCGGCTGAATGCAGAGATCTAAACACACTATGTCTCAGGCCCTTTTAATACCACACCTTGTTTTTCCAAAATAATGAGCAAGCTCCGTAATGATCGAACGGGGATTTCGAAAATAAATATATGGTTACTATTTTCACATAAAACCGATCCCAAGTGCAAACCCTAGAGATGTGCATACCTTTGTGATAACGTTCACATGCACGCACGCACACAAATACTACATCCAACAACTACACTCTAATCTATTTATAATCACTTCCCTAAACACTATAAATATTATAACTAATGTGATATATGTTTTGTGATTAAATTGGTGGATTAAAACACTGAATTTAAAAAGCCACAAAGAAAAAGAGATTATCTTACATTATGCCACTTACAACTTTTGTTCCTTTGGCACAAATACAAATTTGACAACTGTATCATTATTGAAGGCGAGGAGCAAATGCTAGCATATTAGCTTTGTAATTTTCACCTGAAATCATTGTATAATCATGCCGACTTGCTAACCTTTTTATTAGCTGATTTTTTTTTTCTTGCTCTCACACACAGTAATAAGTTAATTTAATGCCACTTTCCTCCTCCCAATTTTTATTTGGTAAAACAAGGAACTGGGTGAGTCAGAACAATATTTGAGAACACACACCTTTTTTTTTTTATCCCCCGCTACACTTGGCAAGCATTTACATATAATTTGGTTGCAAATTCAGAAATCAAATTCTCCTTTATTCAAGGAAAATAATAGCACTCAGGTAATTCCATTGGGCATTATGCAGGTTGGTTTTACGAGGTCTTTTTCCAACTTGCTATCAAACTACGTTATTCAGAGTAAATAATATTAAAAAGCGTGTTCAAATTATCGAAAAGGAAACCTGGAAGATTTACTTTGTTGGTGAGTGCTACGGCGGACAGTTTTCCTGGAAGAACTCGGGCTTGTGCCTGCGGACCACACCACGCCTGAGGTCAGATCTCGAAAAAATAAGTCCTAGGAAGGCTCTTGATAGATCCGGATGTTTACAGTATCAGCCTTATACAGTTATTTTTTCCTGATTTATCCCAAGATCTGCCTGATGGGAATGCAGTTGGTGACTTCCTGCTCTGCCCCTGAGCCCCCGTGTCCCCGGCTCAGCCTCCGGCCTCAGACCAGCCTAGGAAGGCCGCGGACACTCCAGTTTACTATCTCTATTTCTCAGCTCAGCGGCTTGTAACAGTTAAAAAATGTCAGTATCCAAGGCATTCCAAGGACTTAGTAAACAGATGCATTTAATCTAATTAAAGCAAGCAGGATGCGTGTGAGTGAAAACTTACATTTTCACTTGGGTTTTGAACGTTCGACTTGCACACTCATTCAGCTTGCACACTCAAGAATAATGATGTTTGCAGAGCTGGCCCAATGAGCTTGAGATTGTCAGAGCGTGGCGGCTCCTGGGTAAGATGCCCCTTCCTCAGTCATCCCACACAATGTGCTTTTGAGGAGCTGCTAGGAGGCTCTGGGTGCTGCGTGTAAAGGCAAACCAGGCTTATGATTTTTTTCTTTTTTATTTTCTTCTTCTTCTTCTTCTTCTTCTTCTTCTTCTTCTTCTTCTTCTTCTTCTTCTTCTTCTTCTTCTTCTTCTTTCTCCTCCTCCTCCTCCTCCTCCTCCTCCTCCTCTTCGTCTTCTTCTTTTTGTTGTTGTTGTTCTTGTTGCTTTTGTCTCAAAGTAGTTTGCCGGTGTGGGATTCCATTTCGATCTGCCTATTTTGTCATAACTTGCACCCCTACTTTATGAAGGCTTCGTTTGTACTCTCGGTGATTTGCGCACAAACCCATTGGCATCAATTTCCTTTGGGTAAGCTTTTTTTTTTTTTTTTCTTTTTCCTCTTGCGGAGCTAAGTTGAGGAAGGGACAAGGGGGGAAAGAAGCCTGCTAGTGTCACTACAGGTAAAACAAGGGAAAGATCGAGTTAGGGTCTCGGGCTGGGTAAGTAAATGCGAGCAAGCACCCCGGAAAGGGTTCCTTCTTGCCAACATAATGAAGCATTTTCAAAAATCTTTTGCTTTAGTTCACCCCATTTCATGTCTAACCTTGACATTAGTTCACTAGCAACTGAAATAAAACTCTGGCCATAGGACAAGCATGTTTGAGGAAGAAAGCAGAGGCCAGACCTCTACATTAGCAGCCACCTCCCCCACCAAAACAAAACAAAAACAAAACAAAAAAAAAACAGCATGCCGGCAGACCATTTCTGTATCTTTCCTTTAAAAAATGTGTGTGTGTGCGCGCGTGTGTGTGTGTGTGTGTAGAGAGAGACAGAGAGGGAACAGACTTAGTGTGCCTGCCCTGAGGATGATCAGTAGCATGCCCCATGCTCCCTCCTGACCGATGGGTAGTAACTCCCTACCCATGTATTCACAGGTCTGTTTAGGAATCTGTGAGCAGCTATTTTGTCATTTTAGAAGTCCACACATTCACCTTTCATGATGTGTTACCTGTCTATGTATATTAAAAAAAAGTCTAACAACCCTGAAAGCACTCGTAAGAGGTTAATTTTTCTCAAATAAAAGGAAAGTGTAAAACAACCAGAAGTTTGCAATAAATATTAGTGTTCGATCACATATACATATATATATGACTATGCCTTATATAATATTGACATGCTGGTATCAAAAATTTCCTCTTACAGATGAGGAATTGCACTGAATCTTTTTCATACTGAAGTAGTAACAACACAAATCAGAAGAAATGAATTAAGGATGACAGGCCAATACCTCTAGTTATACATGCATTACCAAATGCCAAAGTGAGGTTCTCAGCATTCTACAAGGAATGACAAAAAGCACAGAACAAAATAAGGTTTTTAAAAATCAAAATTAACTCTCAAAGAGAAGTGAGCACTGAATTTATTTCAGTTGTTCAATTCTGCAATCTCTAAAATGGAATCATCATTAATTAGGAAATGGACATTTTCCTAAAGAATTTAGTGGCCACGTATAGCAAATTTATATTAGCAATTAAAAACAGATTGGAATTTAGAATTTAAGTTTCCAGTGAAAGAGTTACCTATTTCTGCAAAAATGAAAAGACAGAAAATCTGAAAAGAATTTCTCCCCCCCATATTCAAGGAATGCCTTCATTTCACAGTTGAAAAGCCTTGATTTATTTGAAATTTTTTTTATTTGAAATATTTTTGCATCTTATCAATCCTTTGTATGGAGCCTGAAATCGTTATTATTTCAATAATTACGTAGTCTTTTTGAATCACATCTAAGCAGACTTTAGCTATTTAACATTTAAAGCAATTTTAAACTTTAAAAACTGTCAAATGTTTATTTTTAAATTTTTAAAAATACTGCTGAAAGTCAGTTCAATTTTTTTTTCTCCCCCACAAATGAAATGAGAACTTTGGTATCATTTCTTACCCATACAGTTCCTCAGGGAGCTAGGTAAATTATAAGCCCTTAGAATGAAGAAGAAAAAAAGAAAAGAAATAAATCCTGATTTAGAACTCAAAAGGTTCATTGTTAAATTGCAAAGGACAGCAGGAACGCTTTTTAAAATCAAGATTTCACAGATCTGCTCTTTAAAATGATTGCAAAGAACCCAAGCTGCCTGCAAAGTGATCACATGCAGAATGAAGGATTTTTGAGGAGACAATTTCAAGTTCAGTTTGAAATCTGACCGTGGTGTGGTGGTCTTACTGAAATACTCTCGTTTTATTTTCTTAAAATCGAATATGATTTCACCCACATAGTCAAGTGATTTGCTTCATACATAACAGCAGTTTCATTTTTTTCTGAATGTGTCTACATATCGTAGCTTTTAGATCTGATTACCACAAAGACAAGGTTAAGGCTGGATTTTTCATACGTGCCCTTTCCACCAAAAGTAAAGAAATGTTTTAGCTAAATTTATCACTTCAAGACAAGATAATATTTAATGGCTGTGAAGAAAAATACTCAACAAGAAAGCTGATGCTTTTGTTCTGTTTTGTTTCTTGCTATTTATAGAGCAACTTTTGGTGTAATTCCTAATATTCAAAGGACACAAAGTTCATTCCTCTTAACCAAAAGAAAGTGATAATGTAAGCAATCAGGTAAGGGGTGGCATTGATCTTGAAAATAAGAGTTGATGTAATTTTCAGACGAGGAACATGTATTTTAAGAATCTATTTCAAAATAAAGGGAGACGTGCACAGGCTCGGTTCTCCCCGAGGCTCCCAGGAAGCAATTTTTCACCACAACCAAGGGCTCATGCCTTTGCTAATATCTTTGCATTAACCAGGTTCTCAACTCCGTGTTTTAAATTTGCTATGCGATTCTCCTCCCAGTGTGGCCCCTTCTGCATCTCCTTGTCTAGGAGGAGTCACTGCCGCCTCCTTGCTGCACACCGACAGCCCCCAAATTGACAGTCTCTCACACGTAGGACGCCGGAAACTTCTAGGAGGGCTCCGAGGCTCACTGGGAAACCTCTCTCGCTGGGGGAAGAAAAAAAAAAAAAAACTTCTCAACGCACACCTGGATCTACAGATTTGGAAAAACTAACCAGCTGTGGCCAAAAACCAAAACACTCAACCACCCGAACACAGTCTGCAAGAAACACAGAGCCCTTTGACGCCACGCAAAGACTTGTAAATAAAATAGCTCCAAGGCAGACAGGCTGAATGAGCCTCTTAAGACAGCCAGTTGGTGCCTCAAAATTTAAAATTAGAACGTTAAATGTTAACAACACGAGGATATCCTGGGATGTGTGTGTGCGCGCATGTGCACGCACTTGCCTGTGTGTGTGTGTGTGTACATGCGTGTGTATGTGTATACAGGAATACAAGTTTTTGCCACCCTATGGCTTAGAGCTGATTCGAGGTCCTCCTGGAGAGCCCCTAACCAGGCAATGGGGTGGCCCCACCCGCATTCTCTTTGGGCCACTTCCCTTTTCATCCCACACGTGCAAACACCCAAAGCCAGTGAAAACATAACCTTGCCGTAGATAACAAGGGCCGATCTCAGATACAGAAAGGCTTTGCCTGGAATAAAAAATTGTGATTTGTGGGTGGCAAAGCAAGCTGACCTCATTCTCTGTCATTAGGACAAAAGTGGCAAGGCCAGTGTTCGGGAATGAGGCAAGGGGCCGGGCTTGAGGTGGACTCTGCACCGGCAGGTCTGGGAGCCACGTGGCCTGGATTCTTCTGAGAGAAGGTCACCTTCTGTGGGCTGGGCTGGGGTTCGGGCACCCCCAGACCCTTACCCTAGCCAGGCTGGGCACGGCTGCAGACAGAGCCTGGACTTGGACTCTGGGATTAACCTTCACAGCTCTCAAGTGTCTATGCCAGAAGTAGTAGGGTCTCCAAGCCGTCATACTGGATCCCCCAAACTGGGGGCCGTCTTGGTGTCATGTCCAGAGGCCTCAAGAGGATGAGGATGTTCTTTACCTTGCCCAATTCTCACCATGCTTGGCCCACACGTCCTTCTTATAGCTAATGCAGAGGGTTTCAATATGGTTCAGGTCAACAGAAACACCCAGAGCATGTAGTCTGTGCCAGGCACCACATGAGTCACTAGGAATTTCAATCATAAAACAGCAGCCTTATAGCAAAGGGCTTTTCCTACACTTGATAATATTTCAAGTGCATACAGCAGGCGCTTCATAATTTATACAGTCTTCTCCCCTGTCTCTGTCTCATGGGATCCTCACAACCTAAGAGGAAGACAAAACAAGAATCATCATACCTCCCTGTAGGCCAGGGAAACTGAGGCTCCAGTGGGTGGAACAGTGACTTGGCTGATATTGCACAGATTCTTTCTTTCTTTCTTTCTTTCTTTCTTTCTTTCTTTCTTTCTTTCTTTCTTTCTTTCTTTCTTTCTTTCTTTCTTTCTTTCTTTCTTTCTTTCCTTTCTTTCTTTCTTTCTTTCTTTCTTTCTTTCTTTCTTTCTTTCTTTCTTTCTCCTTTCTTTCTTTCTTTTCCAACGTCACCACCCACCTCTTCCTACTCGTACACACATAGGCTTATTTTATAGGTAAGAACCGTTCCCAGGAAAAACAGAGCCCCATTGAAATCTGGGTCCCAGAACTGCCTTAAGCTGGCCGGGTTTGGCGATCCCCCACCCTTGCAGCCAGATTCGGTCATCCGAGGCGTGCACCCCTCCCAGCCAGGTGCATCCTGATCTCCCCCTCAAATCTGGGCTGGGATGAGTCTACCTCCGGTGTAAAATCACAGACACAAGCTTGCCGCCGGGCCTGCCAGAGTCCTTGTAACAAAGCAGCCTCGTCTGAGCTCAGGGGTTGTGATGCTTTCTACCATCCTTTCTGCTGGGGACAGGGATGGGGCCGGGGGGGCAGCACCCTGAGAGCAGGATCTCCCCAGCCAAGCAACCAGGGTGGCTCCAAGCCCCACCTGAGCCTTGCTCTCTGCTTTCTGCCCTCTATGAACCTGGCAGGCCCATGCCAGGCTTTTCAATATAAAAGGCCAAGCAGGTGACCAGGATGCCTTCGGGAAAATCTCCAGGTCTCACATCAGCAAAGACCCCTGACGACTGGCTCAGGCCTGCGGAGAGGCTCACTGCGGCAGTTCTCTCCTGGAGGGGTGGCCAGGGGCCTGGGCCTAGACATCAGCATTCTGCAGTTGCAAACGAAGGGTGATCAGATGAGACCCTATTGCCTCTCAGAACAGAGGAAGGACAGGTAGGTGCTGTGGTGGTGGAGGACCAGCAGTGAGGAAGGGGATAAAGAAAGAGGAAATGGGGTTCTTTAGGGAATGGTACTAGGGAAGGGGAGACTAGCAGGGATATCTCCAGGGGGCTTCCCTTTCTGGCAGAGATCTGCACCACATATAGAAATTTACCACAACACCTGCCTGGCGGCCAGCTCACATGCACTCTCAGCTCCTCACATGCACCCTCTCCACCTCAGCTTGGTCCCCACCACAGGCATGGCCTGCAACTCCAGAACACCAAATCTTCTCGAATGTTCCACAAACAAACGTAGGACTTAAAAGAGTCTCCCTAGCAAAGCCAAACGAATACAACTACGAAATTGATGAGGAGTAGGCCTGAGGGCTCTGCAGACCGAGCAAGAACCAGAAGCCATTCTGCTCCCTGATGGCAAACCCTTCCATGACTCCTTTCTGCACCTAAGTACAAGAGAAAGTACTTTTTAAAAAACAGACAAAAATCTTTAATAAAGAAAAAGGTTATAAGGAGCTAAATCTCAAAAGCTTTTTGGGATAAAAATTATAACCTTGGGGACAGCTGGGTGGCTCGGGAGTTGAGCATCTACCTTTGGCTCAGGGCGTGATCCTGGGGTCCTGGGATCGAGTCCCACATCTGGCTCCCCCCCACAGGAGCCTGCTTCTCCCTCTGCCTATATCTCTGCCTCTCTCTGTGTGTCTCTCATGAATAAATAAATAAAATATTTTTAAAAAATTATAACCTTGTCTGGAACTTGAGGGAAAGAGAAAGAACACAGGGACACGGAATGGCCAAGACCTGACTTTAGGGTCAACTGCCTTAATAACAGGTCAGCATCTCCAGCCTTACCGAAGCTACCCATGGACCCGGCAGGTGCTGAGGCCCGCTGGGGGACAGAGCTCACGAGGTGAGCCGGGAAGGGTCAGAAGGCTCCTATTTTCCCTCATAGGGGACTCAGAATTCCAGCTTCCTGGATCTCCGATTGTTTCCCATCTGCCGGATTCCCAGCAGAAATAAAGAGCAAGAAAGAAAAACAAGGCACAGTAAACCTCTCTCTCTCTGCACTTAGCCTAAAGGGCCCTGCCTCGAGGTGCCTCCTGCTGGGGTGCTGGGGCCCTTCCCCAGGGGGACAGGTACCCACATGGCCGTGGTGGCGGCCTGGGGTCTGTCCGCGGACCAGGCTCGTCGGCCCCGGGGGCGTCTGGTGCAGCCCCGGGGGCCAGAGTCCGGGCTGCGCGGGGTCCAGGACCACGTCCCGGCTCCGAGGCAGGGAGGCCCGCGCGCGCCTCCACCAGGCAGCCCCCGGGCTCGCAGCGCAGGACGGCGGGCGGGGTCCGCGGGCCGGGCCGGGCCGGGGCGGGGCGGGGCGGGGCGGCGGAGGGTCTGGGGCCTGGGGCCCGGGGCCTGGGGTCCGCCTCCGGCGCTCTAGAGCTGCGCCTGAAGTCTGAGCCTGCGGCGGGTCCACGAGGGCCGGGGATCGGGTCCGCTAGGGCAGGGCGGGGCCCGGGGTCCGAACCGAGGTCTGCAGCCTGAGTCGGAGGCGGCGGCCGGGTCTGCGGAGGGCAGAGGTCGGGGTCCAAGCCGGGGGCGAGGGTCCTAGTCCGAGTCCTGAGCCGAGCTGGGGACCGGGATCCGGGTGGGAGTCCGCGTCGGGGATCCGGGGTCTGGGTCCGCCTCCGGGTCCGAGCAGGGGCGGAGTGCGGGGTCCGGGGTCCGCCTCGGGATGCAGGGCCGGGTCGGAGCAGGAGCCGGGTCCGGGGTCCGGGGTCCGGGGTCCGGGGTCCGGGGTCCGCCTCGGGATGCAGGGCCGGGGCCCCGGGGCGGCCTGCGGGGCGGCACCGGCTGGGGGCAGGGCCCGGGGTCCGCGGCGGCGGCGGCGGCGGCACGCGCCCCAATTAGCCGCGGCGGGCGGCGGGGCGGCCCCACTGAGGGCGAACAAAGGGCGCGACCCCGGGGTCAGGGAGTCGCGGGCCGGGCGGCCGCCGCTTTGTTCGCCCGCCCTGTTTACTTTGCCGAAGTAAAGCGCACAATATATTGACTAAAGCGGATTAGAGGGTCGCGCCCCGGAGGCCGGCGGGACCTCCCAGCCGGGCGCCTCCCGGGCCGGCCGGGCCTACCGCGCGCAGACCCCTGCCCGCCGCCGGCCCCACCCGCAGGGGCAGCCGGGGAAACTGAGGCTGCGCCCGTCAGGCCCGGGCGGGGGGGCGGGCAGGAGCGCGGGCTGGGGCCTGGAGGGGGGACTCTGCGCACCGCCGGCGGGTCCTGGGGCTCACCTGCGCCGCAGGTCTGGGCCGCTGGAGCGGGTGGCTCTGAGCGCGCCCCAGGGCCTCCTAGGCCGACGGGGCGGGGGTGGGGGCGCATTGCGTTACTTCCCAGACCGCTGCGCCGCAAAGATCCCATCTACCCTTCCCAACGCTGCTGGTCCTGGAAATGCATTTTACGGGGAAGAAAATGACACTTGCTTGAAGGCTAAGCGTATTTTAGATGGAAACGTGGACAGATTTTTCCGCATCACAAAATCCCGTAGCATTGTGGTTAAAAAAGAAAATGCTCGCCTCGTGTCTTGACACAAGAGAGGCTCCCATGCATCTCCAGCTGTGAATCAGCAGGTGACTTAAGACTGCAGGATAATATTTTGAGATATGGAAGTCCTGCAAAGTACAGCTGGGGGAGAAAAAGTATTTTCTTTCTTTTTTTCAAAGGCAAATAATGAGTATAAATAAACCAAGATTTCCACCCGAAGACCGCAATTTATCATCTGGCATGATGAATCCAAAATCTATATACTTCTCCAGATAGGAACTTGAAGAACCTTTTAAATTGCCAAGCAGTAGAAGCAGAAAGCACAAACCCCCAATCAAGCACCGAGTCTAACCATAGGTGGTTAGACCAAATATCAGACCAAGTATCCAAGAAGACCAAGGATGCCTTTTTTTTTTTTCTTCCTGATGCTATTGCTAAAGAGACAAAAATACTTCTTAAATCCACACAAAGCCTTAGTTGAGATTTTTATGCACTGGCTGTGCAAGTATACATGTTTGGTTAGCAAACCCATGTAGTGTTTGATTAATAAGCTATCAAGGTATAAATCTTTTATAAGAAACGAATAATATTTACTCACTATGCATATTTGTTGGTCTAACGAATATTTCTGCTACATGCTATCTATCCACAACGACTAAAGGAAAATATGCCATTTGTCTGTATTTCTACTCACTAGCCTTCAAAAATTACTTCTTTTCTGCTTATAAAAATACCATGTGTTTAGAGAAAGGACAAAAAAGTCTAAAGCCTGGATAATTTAAAGACAGATATTTAAGGTAGATATCATTTAAGCAGTAGGCACAAAATATAAATAATTCAAGTATAAAATACACGGAAAAAGGGAAATTAACCGATATGTCATTATTCAGAAATAATATTCTGGCTTTCCTTCCCAACAGTAAACATGTGCCTACAATTACATAATTTACATACATATTTAGTTTTTGTGAAATGTTGTATCCATTCATCCCCATGCTGTCACAAACTCTTTGTCGGCAGCATTTTAACAGGGACACGCTATTGCATTATTTTGTTACGTGATAATTTACGCCACCATTCCCTATTATTCCAAATTTCATTTCTTGCTAATATTTCTCTGCTGTAACTAACCCTACACCAGCAGCCTTGCCTGTAAAGTCTGTCTGCAATGCGGGTTATTAATAAATCTCTGATGATCTGCTGTGAGGGTGTGGAAGGGTGCATTCTTCCAAAGGGGGATTAAGGCAGACCCCATAGACTCTATTTTTTCCTATCAGAAATGAACTTGGAAATTCTCAAATGCCCCCCGATCATGGTCCCCCCAGAAAGCAACTTGGGAGTCAGTTTGTCCCCCTCAGGAGGCCTGACGGATTTGAGGGACCAGCCAAGGCACATACCTGATTGCGACACGGCGTTTGGCAGCGGTGCCCTTGCACTAAAGGGCTGGCCGATTTCTGCCTACCAAGCTACTTGGCACTAACCGCCAACCGCATGGTGGGTTTAAGTCGGGACCATACCTCTGAACACCTTGGAAACATGTTCTCAACAGTTCGGTCGAAACTTTGCGTGTCTAAGAGGTGATTTGCCCCAAGTGGCTTTCTTTGCCGAGAATCCAGAACCCAGGCCTGCTCTTTCACCCCTTTCCCCATCCGGTCCTCTGCCCTCTCTCCCTGTCCTGCATGGAGAAGGCCTAGCTTAGCTCTTCCCCATCGCTGCAGCGTGGGCCTTGCAAGGGGCCGTATCTTAGGCCACTCACCCCCATCCTCCAACACCCCGAGGAGTCAGTCCCAGCTCCGCCATGGAGCCGGATCGGCGGTTTGTCTGGCCTGCCCCGACGTGGCTCCCAGAACAGCAGGGGAAGAAGGCTGGGAGCCACGGAGGCCAAGGTCTTTTCGGGGAACACCAGGGCCTGCACGGGGCCTGCTTGAAGGAGGTGGCCCGTGGGCCAGGGAGGAGCTGACCCAAAGTACAGGAATGTACAGAGGACCCAGGCACGGAGCAGAGAAGTCCTGGGGTTATTTCCGAACATAGGTGCCTGCAAGACCTGACACGGTGGCAGTAAAGAAAGCCTGGAAGGAAATCCCGGAAAAATATGACAGAGCTTTCATGGGGGGTGGGGGTGAGGGGCTGGACAATTTTTTCCCTTACGTGCATTTTTCTGTATTTTCCAAGTTTTCTGCGATGAGCGTGTATTGCTTTCATACTCAGAGAAGGATCGTATTACCGATGCAACTATATTTATCATAAGTCAAGTAGATGTAATTCATTATAAGAATGAAATGAATTACTGTTAAATATGTATGAGTTTCACATAAACGGTAATAATCATATATTGCCAGAGAAGTTACTAAGATGATAATGGCCATTCACGTGTCTCTAGCACTTTACCCTTTAGAAAAACACTTGCAAACAGAAAATGAAACTGGGCAGCTTTGCTGTGCAAATATTGGCTGCCGTTGCAATATTTCTGCAACGGCCCTTGACAGTGGGCTCAGATGGACACCATTCTGCTCCTTTGAAATCTGGGAAACAGGCTTGGAGAAGCAAAGAGCCCCAGGACTGGAAGGGAGGCTTGGAGTCTCCCATGTGTCCACAGCAGCTTCCCTACCTCGTTCTGGTACCTTCCTGCGAGGGAGACAATCTCCCCAGGGATCGGCTGTGTTTCCCGTTATTCCAATTTTTTTTTTTTTTTCCCATTACTGGAGGTGGTGCCAGCGGCCAGGGCGGAACCACAATTAGTGAAGATTTTGTTGGGTTTGTTTTAAAATAATGGTATTTGCACAGAGTCTGTTGATCACTTGCGAGGTATGGGTCACCCTGGGAAGTAAGTGGCTGGCCGAGGTGTGCTGGTGGCTCAGCGGGCAAGGACTGTTTTTGTCACAGGGAGATGTTAGAGTCGACTGCCACACTCCCCCTGGGAAGGAAAAAACATGCATAGGATGATGACTCACATACATGTCTGTGGAACCTCTGGGGCTGGAGTCCACCCCAGAAGAGCTCATCACGCCCATGTGGGAAGACGCCTTTTCTTATCTTATTTTTCAAAAAAGGGGGCCATTTCCAGCCCTTGATAACAACGGTTGGGAACAAATCTACAAATCAAATGTATTTGATCTTAAGTATCTTTCTTTCACATCGAGTTAAAAGGCGAACCAGCATGCTGTCTTCTACTCTAAAAGGCAATTTCTAAATTTGGATTTTGGGGAAAAAAAAAATTTGTACTCCAGCTTGAAAATCCAATGGCTCTCAGAAAGCAAGTAAGACACACCACTCTTTGTGCTAAAATCATCTTAACTGGTTTAAAATACATCAGAACAAAATGATGTGAGCTGAACATATGTCTTCCATCACTTGTTTTCGGGAGGCAGAAGTTGGACGAGCTGTAGCACGTGGACCAGAGAGTGGTCCGGAGAGTGGACTGGGCCCGGATTTGGCACACGGTGATTTTTAACATAGTGGTGTCAGCAAGCCTAGGCTTTTTACATTCCAAAGACACCTTCACTTTCAGACAAGGATTACATTATTTTTAAAAATAATAATTATTATAAAATGTAATCAACAGGTAAGATGAGTAAATTGGAGACATTTATGTTCTCCAAGGAAAACGTCTGGCACTTGGGTTTTTTAAGCTGTGGGTAGATGGGCACATTTTCAAAAGACCTTTTATTTTCCTTCTCCTCGCACAGGGCACAGCAAACCATCCCTGCCTTCTAAAATAAAAACACATGCCGCTTTAATTTAGCAAAGAAAATTCAAAATGCAGAATCTCTGCAGAGGTAATTCTTAATTAAAAAGAGACTGTTCCCTGTGCTCTATACCTTTTGGAGGGCAGGTACCTCCTCCACGTGTTAATAATTTAACTGTCAAATCACAACAAACAGCTAATTCCATCTTGGAGCTGCTAAGATTGCAAGCTAGGAGGGAGATTTCAGTTATAACTACCAAGGTACAAATGCTGATGGAAGTCCTGCTTTCTGAGTATCCCCAGACAGGGCTGGGACATGACTAATTTATTTTATCTTATCCATCATCTATGCACAGGATTAAAATATTTATATCAGTCTGTTCCCTTTAAGATGAACAGTGCAGGCGCCAGCTTCAGGGCCACTCCTTAATTTTTCACAGTTTTGGCTTTTCATTGTTTGCAGCAGTGCACGGCCCTTGCACGGGGAACACTCTCAAATGCCGATGGGATCTTTAAGTGGGGAGCCGGCCACACGCGGCTATCCTAACTCAGGCGAAAAATCTCTCCTCGAGCTGCACAAATGCCGCATAGCCACAGCGAGGAAGCTGTTCCGACACCTCTTTCCCAAGAGATGCCAAGGGAATCATGCAGGCCTGAGCTCTGCTTCTAGAAGGAGCTCGCCTCTGGCCAGGGTGGCTGATGGAAACCAAAGCTTAGTAAGGATGCCCCAGCTGGGCAGCCAGGTAGGCAACGGGTAGCAGGGGGTTAATAGGGGAGTAGGGAGGGGTGCAAACAAAAGGCCACGGGCAGAGATGGGAAACCAGCAGGCGAAACCGGGCTGCAGGGCCCAGCCCGGCCAGGCGCAGACACAGGGAGCTCTGTGTGCCTGCCCCGCTGCCCGGCACTGTGACTAACCGCCCCACTATTGTACCCTGAAGCCAGCCCTTTGTACCGTCCCCCTGGTGTCTGGGAGCACAGCCGAAGAAGCCCTTTCCAGCAGTCCCCCCTCATCCTGGAAGCTTGCAGCCCCAACACCCATTCTTTCAGCTCTCGGGGATGCTGGGGGCCTGACTAGCCACTGCAAGCGTCCTTGACCCTGGCCAAGAAGGGCCGCCAGCAGAAAAGAAGCAGAAAAACCAGTCTCCCCAACTCTGGGGTGGGGTGGGGAGGGCATGGGGACCTGCTAGACCTGCACTGCCCAATACAGCGGTCCCTCACCGCATGCCACATGTGGCCACTGAGCCTTTGAAACTCGGGGAGTCCATCCAAACTGAGATGTGTGTGTAAAATACACTCTGGTTTTAAAGACTCAATATAAAAAAAAGAGAGAGAGAGAGAAAAACCTCATTGATAATTTCATATTAATTATATACTGAAAAAAATTATATACTGAAATAGACTACTTTGAATATATGTTAGATAAAATAAATTGTGTTTTTAGAGTGAATTTCACCTGTTTATTTTTATTTTTTTAAAAATGTGGCTGCTCAAACATGTCAAATTACAGATGTGGCTCTGTTTGCAGCTCATGTTATGTTTCCACCACCCAGAGCTGCGCTAGGCTGTGAATGGGCCCCGAAGCCTGCTCCCTCCCAAGGAGACAATGGCTGGGAGATGCCGAGGCTCCTGGCCCAGTGACAGCCCCCTCGCTCAAGGACAGGCATACCAGGCTCTTGTGGCCACACCTGACCTCAGCCTCGTGCTCACCTGTCTCCAGAACTGAGTATCCCGCACTCATGTGCCTGAGAACCCTTTGTAAAACACATACGTGTGCATAGGAACGAACACACCCACACACAGACCAGGGCCCTGGCTCCTCTTCACAGCTGGCCATGTCAACTTGTCCCAGCTGGCCTTCGGAGAAGCCAGATTCGCAGGGCACCCAGGTGGCCCCCAAAGGCCCCCTGGAGTCAGACATCTGACCCTTTGTCCTGGGACAGACTGGACCAGCCCAGGGCTTCATTATGACTTTCACGGACCCCAACACATTTGTTTTCATGGCTCCTTCATCTGCACATATTAAAAATGGTATCTTATGACTGCATTGGTATGAAGGCAAATATAATCCAGGCTGAATTCGTCATTATATATTCATAATTATTATAGTCATTTTTTTTCTTCTGAGTTTAAAAAACATTAAAATTAAAACGTATCCATGGGCAGGCACTGTCCCTCTCCAGACCACCATATCCCCAAGCTCCTGCCATGGCCCCCCACGTAGCATCCTCACCCTAGGAGATGCCTGGGCCTCTCCTTCTGCATTTGGAGCTCGCCTGCTGTTCCTCCAGGGACCAGATCACCTTCCTCACTCTAGAATCCATTCCTTAAGTCCTGCTCTGAACGCAGGCTGTGTGAAGCCCCCACCAGACGCCAGAAAACTTTCCCTATTATTTTTTAAACGCAAAAATCGGTCGCGAGAAATGTGGGGGATCCCAGGATGGCTGAAGGCCCCAAGTCAGGGAGAACTGAGACACATGCCTCAGCGCTGTGCCTGAGCACCCTGCTCGGCGCCGAGAGACAAAGCCACCAGGCCACCAAGTGCAGGTGATGGTGGCAGGGGAGGTGGCTGCTCCTGCCCACGCGGCCACCACATGCCCCATGACCTCCCATCCTCACACCCGAGCACTGGGCCCAGCTTCTGGCCGGGGAGGCCCACGGGGCCTGGCCTTGCAACAGCTCCCAGAAAAAGGCATCTGGCGCCCTCACCATGCGCCCTCCCTGGGTGGCCGAGGTGCCAGGCCCGGGGCTGGACGCTGCTGGGGAAGGACCGGGTGCAGGAGATGGTTAAAAGTCTGCATCCTTTTTGCATCCGCCTCCAGAGGAAGCGCTGCTTTTTTTTTTTTTTTCCCTCCCAAGCAGGAGGAGGAAAAAAAAAAAAGCTGAGAGCAGCAATTTGCAGGCCTTGGGATGTTTTTCTCCTTGACAGCCCCGGGCCCCGCCTCGCGGCTCGGGCCTTCCTCCGGCCACAGCCCGCCCGGGCCCCATGCACACGGCCTCCCCGCGGAGCCCGGCCCGGAGGGAGGGAGGGAGGCCCCGGCCGGTGGCGGCGGCGCCTGGCACTGCCCGGCTTTGTGCCCCCCGCCCCCGCCCCCCAGCCCTCCGGGCCCGCCCGCCGCGCGGTGCCCACCCTGCGCCCACCCGGGGTGCCCTCACCTTGCGGGGCCTTGGTCCGGCTGGCGCCCGGGGCGCCCGGCCACGTCCTCGGCGCCGCCTCCGCTCGCCCCACCCCGCTGCCCGCGCTCGGCGGCGAGCCTGGCACCGTGCCAGCTGCCTGGGAGCCCGGCCCGGGCAGGGGAACTTTCCGGCGAGGGCGTGTGCGGGGAGGGCTGCGGGGCGCGGGGTGCCCGCGGGGGAGAGGCCCAGATGCCCGGCGGCCGCCCCCGCCCCGGCCGGGCCCCCTCTCCCGAGGCCCATAAAGGCACAGACAACACGGGCGCTTTAGTCAAAACAGTCATGTGCAGGAGCCGGCAAACAAACAAAAGCTCTTATTTATTTATTTAGTTCACACACTCAGATAAGGAGACGCCTTTTGTGCACATAATTTCACACACACCAGAGAGGAGGCGATGCCACGATGCTCCCCGCAGCCCCCGGGGCCGGACAGCCCGCCCGGCCTTAGGAATAATTGCATCGCCCGGCGCGGGCATTTCCATATTTAAATTGGGCAGCAGCGTATGATTAATTAAGAAGGAAAAAGGCAAAAAGGAAGAAAAGCAGTGGGGGCGGGGAGCCGGACATTCTGGGCAGCTCCGGGTGCCAAGGTGCCCGCTGCAGCTTAACTCCTCCCATGCCAGGCCCAGGCCCAGGCCCTGGTGGGAGTGGCTGCAGTCCGCGGCCGGCAGGGAAGGCCCACCGTGTCCTCTGCACACTCCCAGCCTTGGGGTGCACACCCTGGCCTGCCTTTGTGTGGCGAGGGCCACCCCAGCCGCCTGCCCCGGGGAACATTGTGTCCTTATTCAGAGCAACGTTGCGGAGCTCGGGTCTACATGTGCCGGGGCTGGGGAAAGAGACATCCCTAAGGCCCTGGGTGGGTGGCTGGACCAGGTAAAGCAGCTGCCAGTCTGGCTGGGACAGACGGACGCCCCTGCCCTTTGCCATCCACATGTTCACCCTATTGACATGCAAGCTGCAATTGGGCCCTGCGGCCTGCTCAGGCCCCCAGATCCCTCCACGTTCACCCAAGGTCCCTGCCAGAGGCTGCCTATGGCCCTTCTGTCCCTGAGAACAGCCTGCCTGTCCTGGGAAAGGGGCAGAGGGCCCACCACCCTTCTGCAAAGAATCAAGGGCTGTGGTTAAGTGAGAGCCAGGGAGGTCTGTATTCCTAGAGGCAGGTGGCAGGCCCCGCAGAGACCTGGATTTAGGGTCTAGCTATCACCAAAGGTCAGCTGCCCCTTGCCAGCTGAATGGCCTTGAGCAAGTTACCAGCCTCTCTGGGGCTCAGTTTACCAACCTGTAAAATTGGGATAATCTTGCCCACTCTGCCTGCCCTGAGGGCTTGGGGTGAGGATAAGCAGCTCCTGGTTGAGTAGAGAACCCGCCTGAGCTCCCAGGAGTTCCCTGGTTGCGGTAGGCGAAGGGTGAGGCCGGTAGGGCCTCTGGCGGGACTTTGCTCAGAGCAGCAACAAACCCAGAACCGTCCGAATCCACATTGCATCTATGAAGTTAAAGACCTAGAGCCGGGACACCAGCCTGGGTTAACCAGTTGTGTCCCATCTAATGCTGTAAACCCTTCAAAACGGAGTCTGGCCCCGCTGTGGTCAGAGGAAGATGGAGGAAGGGGCCACAAGCCAAGGAATGCGGGAGCCTCCAGAAGGCAGTGGCCCTGCCAACACCTTGACTTTCCCCCATGAGTCATTTCAGACTTCCAGCCTCCACCGCTGCACACTAATGAACTTGCACTAGTTTGAGCCACTACATCAGTGAATTTTCTTATGGCAGAAGTAGGAAACCAATATGCCACCTCCCCTCGTCCCCCACGAGTCCAGATGCCTCTGAAGGAGCCTGTCTACTTATCCACTCCTTACACGTTGCTCATCTGCGGTGGGCAGTGCTGGGCTGGGTTCGTAGACCTTGTCCCCGCCCTTAGGGGACTTCGGTCAAGTGACCAGATGTCCTGCAGGGCCCTGCTGTGCTAAGGGGGCTATAACCTCCACCTCCTGGCTGTGCTCTTCCTCCCCATCCCCATCCTCCTCCCTCTCTACTCTCTCCTCCTCCTGCTTCTCCACACCACCATTTATTGAGCATTGCCCAAGAGCGGGCACCATGCTAAGCACAATCCTATTCCCTTCCCAGCCTGATAGGCTTAGTGACTGAAGCAGCCTGGACTTTGAAATCCTGCCCACAGTTTGGCGGGATGAGGGGCCATCTTCTACTTCGTTGTCAGCAATGTGTCCTTCTCACAACAGAAGTCCTTGGGCCGGTGCCTCTGCGCCCTGGGCCCGGGGTCCTCATCTGTAAAGGAGGCTGATGACAGCCCCTCCTGGGGTGGCCGTGAATGTGATCAGTTGGCACTTCATGGTGCAGGAGGGTGCTCAGTACCACCCAGGCAAGTCGGCCACAGGAGGACTGGGGTTTCTCTAAAAAGAACAACTAAGATGCCAGGCAGGGAAGTCCTCTCAGTACTGCCACTGCCAGGGGGCTGGCGGCTCAGGCCCTGGCCAACCTGAAAATTGCAGAGACACCCCAAGGGGCTTCTGGGACCTGAGAGCCTTCACTCCCCTAGGAAATGTGCCCACAGGCCTTCCCCAAAGTGCCATTTATAACAGAAAGAACTGGGACTAGCCCGTGTCCGATAACGAGGGTTGTTAAAAAAATAAATAAATAAAAACTGTATCCAATAGAATATTAGCCATTACAAATCAACTGGCAGATAGTATCTTCTAACTTAGGAAAGAGTTGTGATAAAATATTTGGCGAAACAAACAGAAGATAAAACGATACATATTATATAACGAGAGGCTAAGATGCTGATGTTGTTTCAACTCACAGCAGTTTTGAAGGTGGGCAAAGCCCTCCGGCCAGCTATTTCTGAGCGCAGTTTCACAGGTGATTGGAAATATTTTTCTTCTTTTTGTGAGGATTTGAAATGTTCTAAAATTAGTGTGTGACATCAGTGATGGAAAAGAGAATCGATGCAGGAGAGGAGTCACGCTCCTTCAAGGGAGCTGCCTGTGGGTCCTATCGGGCCTCGGCACGTGGCGTGAGCACGTGCCAGGAGCGCGGCCAGCTTTGTGGGCTTGCGATCTATCGGCCCCAGGGGGGCCCAGGCTCAGGAAGGGCGCACCCTCAGCTTGAGGCTCTGTTGTCGCCATTCTGACATTCTGGGCCATTTCGAATAAGGGCCCCACGTTGTAATTTTGCACTGCACTCTGCAAATTACACAGCCAGCTCTGGCAAAGGAACCTGAGGCCTCCAGATGCCTCAACTTTGCTCTCCAGTTTCCTGAGTGCAGCGGCCAGCCTTTTGTACTATGTTTGTTTAACATCCCACTCAGTGACTCCTTCTTCTTCTTCTCCTTGCCACACAGGCTCTTGGCAAGCGTGAAAAACACGCATGCACTCCTTGCAGTGCTTCTTCTGGGGACTGCAATTAGCACCTCACCAATTTTTGAGGACCATCTTACCAGGTGTGTGTTTCCCCCGGTAAAACCAGGTGCCTCAGACCCAGAGCCACTGCTGTAGGCCTGCCCTCCATCCGGTCCTAACAGTAAAGGTGCCAGGATATTGACAAAGCTTCTGCAGAAACACCACCCAGATAGGTAGTGAGCTGCTCAACTCTGGAGGCATTCAACCAAGACTGCATGGCTGCCAGCAGGAGCTATGCAGAAAACACCTTCTCTGGATGGGGAGTTAGCCCAGAGGACCTCACGCCGGTGTTGTAATTGCACAGGGCATCCAGCAGCTTCTCAAGTTATGGCCTGTGTCATACCCACCCTGGATCCACAGTGATCAGCACAGGGCCGTAGGCACGGCGGGGGGCGGGTGGGGAAGGCTCAGTGATGCTTTCTTTTAGTTTAAGGAAAGAAACAAAGAGAGTGGGGAGAGGCAAGCAATTGGGAGCTGCCGGGAAGTGGAGGGAGAGCTCCCTGAGTGGCCGAGGAAGCAGGGGGTTTGTGAGGAGGCCACCAGCATGGTCTACCTGGACTACAGTCAGATACAGCACAGGGCGGGGGAGGGGGGTTACTGAGCCCCTACTGTGTGCTAGGGCCAGGCGAGGTGCACACAAGGATCCCCATCCTCCCCACAAGTCTGCCCAGTCAGAACTTGGACTGAGCCCCATTTCATAAGCGAGGAAGTTGAGGATAGGGGAGACGAGGCCAGTCCCCCAGGGCCTCCACGCAGCATGAGGCAGTGCTGGGGGTCAGGCGCGGGCCTGGCTCTCTGCAGCCCGCCCTTCTGTGCAGCACCAGACTCAGGTTTGCGTACCTGGTGGTGGCTCTATGCCCTGGGACAGAAAGAAAGTTCAAGTTCAGATTCCCTCTGCATCCTGTCTCAGCTTCACTGTCAGGGCTCTGCGGGCACAACCTCACAGGGCAGGGAGGCTCCTTGGAGGATTTGGGGGTGGGGCAGTTCCGTTACCAGATTTAAAGGAGGATTTTAACTCAAATCAGCTCAATTAGGGATGCCCGGGTGGCTCAGAGGTTAAGTGCCTGTCTTTGGCTCAGGTGTGATCCTGGAGTCCTGGGATCGAGTCCCATGTCAGGTTCCCTGCACGGAGCCTGCTTTCTCTCTGCCTGTGTCTCTGCCTCTCTGTGTGTGTGTGTGTCTCTCATGGATAAATAAATAAAAGCTTTAAAAAAACCCAGTTCAATTAAGCAGATCTGTTCTGGAAAAGGCAAGCCAGCTCCAGTAGCCCGGAGATGCCTCTGAGATGTGGGGTAAATGGGGTGCAAGTTGCCTCTCCTCCTCTCTGATGTCCAGATCTATGGGGCTTCCTCATCAGAGATGGGGCTGGGGTTGGGGTTACTGGGAATACTGCCTCCTTTTAACACTAACCAGCTCATGTGTACAAGGGGTTGCAAAGTGGGGGTTTACAGGCTGGGTTCAACCCAGGATATGCTATATTTTCAAATTTTGGACATTCCATGAGCAAATATGGATTTCCTTCTCCTAAAGAGTCTGAAGCTCTGGAACCATAGGCCTTTACCTTCTTGGCAGCAACCAGTAGGCCTGGGGTTCCTGTTCCATTAGTCCCTGAAAAATCTCCACCATGCCCCACCTGGCCTGCCTGAACCCTGCAGGCTGCCCACTCGAGGCCCCTGCTGGGATGTCCAGGGTACTGGGAGTGGTGACCTGCCCAATCTCCAGCTGGCCCAGGCCTTCTCACTCCTGCATGAGTGCCCTACCCGCGGCCCCTGCAGCCTCTCACTGAGGACCTTGTGGTCTGGGAGCCCTGGGAATGGAGGTGTGGTCAGCGATAGTCTCTAAGAGGTTGGGGACCTGGCCACTGCCTAGAACGAGGCCACCCAGGCAGTCCCTGCTATGGCTGGGGGTGGGGGGCATTCAGTCAAACTCCAGGCCCAGACCCAGGGCAGGAGTCTGAAATTTTTGAAGCTCTGTCACCACCCTGGTGGGGTCCCTTCCCTACTCCATAGGTGTCCCTCAGGGATCAGGACACTCACAGGTCCGTCTCAGGCAAAAGGACAAACGTGTGGAAGGACGGGCTGGAAGGGCTGCTGGATCTGGGCTTGTGGGCAAAGGCAAGGGGTTGGAGGAGACACCAGTGTCCCACTCCTTCTCCCCAGGGACAACATCCCACAGGGCCTTGACACCCTCTCTTCCACGGGCCTGACCACAGCTGCCAAGCTGTGTGCCCAGGATGGGCCCCGGGGGCTTGGCGCTTCAGCTACCCTGGCCCTGCTGCCCCAGGCAGAGCAGAGAGGCAGGTTGTGTCTGGGGCTCCTCCCAGGAGGGCCCCCGAGAATGGGCACAGGGCAGCTGCCCAGGCAAGCGGGGTGGCTCAGGAGCCCTGAGGTCGCAGCCCTGATGGGGCATCTGTGCAGGAGCTGCCCCCCGCCCCCCTGCTGTCGGGGCTCCCTCTCTCCGCAGGCCCCGCTCTGAGTGCGGAGGCCCTGGGCAGAACCCCCCTGAGAGAGCGGACACCTGAGAGGTGGAGGGGCACCCCCCTTCTTCCCTCAGCCAAAGGGGCAGCGTGCAAGGAAGCAGAGGAGAGGAGGAAGCCAGAGCGCTCCTCTGTCTCCTTTAAGAGCCCGGATGCCGCCGCCCAGCCCAGCCGCCCGGAGGGAACATGTCGGGAAGGATTCCCTTCCCTTCGCAACTTCCCAGGCTTTGTTCGGAGCAGGCCCGGAGGGCACCCCGGTGGGCGACGCGCTCCCGCGGCCGCGGCGCCCCCTCCCGGCGGAGCCCCGCCCCCCACCGGGCCTGGACCCCGGGCCGCTGCGCAGTCGGCGGCGCGCAGGGGGGGCGAGGCGGGGAGCGCGCTTACCGGGTCACCGCGGTCAAGTTCACGTCCGGCCCCTGGACTGTCCGAGGTCCCCGCGCGGCCCGGCGGATCGAGGCCGCGACAGGCGGCGTCCCGGGTCCCCGCCGCCCCCCGGGCCTCGGGCGCCGCTGTCACCCCGGCCTGGCGACCCCAACTTTCCGCGGGTGGCGGAGCTGGAAGTTTCCGGGCTTCGCGGGCGCTGGGCTCGGTTTCAGCAGCGACGTCTGAGCTTGGCAACAAAGAGGGAAGGCAGGCCCCGGAGAGGGGAGGAAAGAAAGCACGACGGTGCCGAGGGGGCTGGCTACTTAGAGATCCCGGCCACTTGAATTTGCTCCCAGGAGCTGTTTGAGGTTGTTTTTTTTTCTCGGGGGGTAAACAACCTCCCCACTCTGGAGGGGGCTCCTTGCCCTTGCTCTGGTCCCGTTGCCCAGGCACCCTGCTCTGGCACCTACAACCCACTCCAAAGTGTCCTGGGCAAATCTGGGGGTGGGGGGGAGAGCGGGCATCTGGAGAGGCAGGCCCAATATGCTTCCTGTAACAGAAGAGCCCTGAGACCAAGTCCCCAGGGCAGCAGCAGCCCCCCGGGCTCAGTCTCGCCCCCTCAGCAACGGGGGTGGGTCAGCCCCTGCGGGAAGCCCCCATGTGTCCCTGTCCTGAGAACCGAGGGACACCTGGGCCCCGTGGCATCGGGGAGAGGACCTGGGAGAGGCCTTTCTGCTCCCAGCCGGCACCCAGCAGCTAACGCAGGACCCCGTTCCTGCCTTGCAGGCAGATGTTTCGTGTGCAAGGCCCAGACCTGACCTGGAAGCTCTACCTGCCTTTTACAGGAGCATCTGACTGGCTGCCTCTACCTTCTGCCCTCCTGCTCTGTGTGGCTCAGAACTGTCCCAGGGCCGGGTCCTGCAGACATATCTGGGCTGGGGGAGGCAGCTGAGTGGCCTCAGGCCTGGAACCTGCACACTGGTCAGGCCCACTCCCTCCAGGGCCCCGTGAGCACTGGAACAGGAGCTGCTGGGGCACAGAGCACCCAGCTGCCAATCAGCATTGGGACGCCCCTGCCCTGCCTGCCCTGTTTACCTGTTTGTCCATCCTTCCTTGCAAGGCCTGTTTATAGAGAAAATATTCTGTCCCAGGCCTGCTACTCCAAAGTGCCAGGAATTGCTGGGAGAAGTGGGGTGGATGGTTTGTTTGTTAAAGAAAAATGAGCAAAGGGGGCTGTAGTGAGGAGGGTGGGGGGAGGAATATGTTGTCTGTTGTCCTGCGAAGGTGAGAGGTGCCCGCAGCACTGGAGCCTCTCTGTGAAGCGGATATCTTCCCTTCCAATGGCTTCTCCAACATGAGCCTGTCTGCAGTTGGTCCTGCATTTCCTCACACTGTTTGTGGAAGGGGCTGCAGCCCCCAGGAACCCCCAGTGCTGCTGTCCATCCACCTGGAAACTGCTAGAACTTGACATGGGGCCGGGGACACAGGGGCAGTGGAAGTGCATACATTGTGCTTAGGGTTGGCTGGAGTGGCATGTGGAGCTGGTCTTCAGAGCTGCAGCCCCCCCGCTCAACTTGCACACATGGGCTGCCAGTTTCTCCCCGGAGCCACAGGCCTCCCCTGGGGGGGAAGAATCCACCTGCCAAGGAAGCCTAAGATCCTTTCCCAAAGCAGGTGCAATGCAGTTTCTTCGCCGGAGTAAGTGTGAGCGTTGGCTTTTCCCCGTTTCTCTCTGAGACCTAGGCTGGCCAGCCACACCCACTCCAGCAAAGCCATGGGAGTGCCACCAAAGCTCGGTGGCAGGGTGTGACATTTCACAGGAACATGCCGTAGGTGTCCCTCGCTTTACATGAAAGCTCCTGGTGAAGGGGCCCGGCCCTTTCCCTGGGGAGCAGGGAAGGAAGCCCGCCTGCTCTCTCCCCTGGCATCTTCCCTGGTGACTCCACTCCTTGCTTTGTATTTCCACGACTAGAAAAATCTATAAGCACTGCACATCTTCCTGAAGCTCGGAGCCATTTGTTTTCTGGTGCTCACTTTGTCCTCAAAGCAACTGTCACCCTAACTCCATTGAAACCTGTCCGGACCTTACAGGGCAGGCTTCATGGGGCTGTGTCCGGGACAGCTGGTCTACGCCCAGATGCTCCCTGGTCCCCATCGTAAAATTCAGAATCCTTTTTGAACAAAGGGGCCCCATGGGTCCTGGATCCTTAGTTTGGGTGCTGGTTGACAGTGTCACAAAGTAAACAAAACACATACCAAAACAAAAACAACTATGACTTTTGTTTCTTTTACTTAATTCTGCTTATAGAAATAATTCCTGATTCTATGTAAACAAGATAAGAACGTTCTCACCAAAGATCATTGTGTTTAGAAAAAAAAAAAAAAAAAACATCATTGTGTTTAGGAAAAATGTTCACCTTGAAGAAGCAGGAATCTATGAGAAAGAGAAGAGTTCTGAGAATCAGAATCATGCTGGTTCAGTCCCCAGCTCAGCCACAGGGGCCTCTAGAGCAGGGCCTCGGTTCCCTGGGCTGGGGGTGGGGGACACAGCTCCCACCTGCGGTAGTTCTGAGGATCCAGGATGATGGGAGAAGTTAGCAGAAGATCTGGCACATAGAAGGTACTCAGTCAAAAGTACCCTTGATCCTCATGGTTCTCATTTGATGTGAAGGCTCAGGTACAGTCTGACAGCTTTTAATGTAAGTATCTACTTTTTTAAAAAATTTTTTATTCTTTTTAAAGATCTTATTTATTTATTCATGAGAGACAGAGAGAGAGAGATGCAGAGACACAGGCAGAGGGAGAAGTAGGCTCCATGCAGGGAGCCCGATGTGGAACTCGATCCCAGGTCTCCAGAATCATACCCTGGGCCGAAGGTGGTGCTAAACCACTGAGCCACCCAGGCTGCTCTCTATCTACTTTTAATATAATTTTATCTCTTCTCATTAAAAAGCAATACAACAGTAGGGGTGCCTGGCTGGCTGAGTTGATGGAGCTTGTGACTCTGGATCTCCAGGTTGTGAGTTTGAGCCCCATGTTGGGTGTAGAGATTACCTAAACAAAATAAAATCTTAAAAAAAAAAAAAAAAAAACAGCGGTTATAGAAAGTTTAAAGAACATAAAGGGGGATGCCTGGGTGGCTCAGTGGTTGAGCATCTGCCTTTGGCTCAGGTCGCGATCCCGGGGTCCTGGGATGGAGTCTCACATTGGGCTCCCCTCAGGGAGTCTGCTTCTCCCTCTGCCTGTGTCTGTGTGTCTCATGAATAAATAAATAAAATCTTAAAAAATAAAAATAAGGGCAGCCCCGGTGGCTCAGCGGTTTAGCGCCATCTTCAGCCTGGGGTGTGATCCTGGAGGCCTGGGATCGAGTCCTAAGTCGGGCTCCCTGCATGGAGCCTGCTTCTCCCTCTGCCTCTCTCTCTCTCTCTCTCTTTCTCTCTCTGTCTGCCATGAATAAATAAGTGAAATCTTTAAAAAAATAAAAAATAAATTAAAAATAAAAATAAAAGAACATACAGGGAAGGAAGGAAGGAAAGGGAAAAAATTTCCCTCCTGGTCCCTTTACTCCAAAGCCTTTGGCCATTCACTGTATATTTTATTTCTTTACAGTTCTATCAATAGACATACAAATACATTTGTAAACCTTTTATTTCTTTTACCTCATCAACTGATTTTTAAATGGGAACCCAGGGGAGGCCCCTGGGGAGAATCGAGGCAGACCTGAGGCCTCACGGGCTCTGAACAGAGTCTAAGTGGCAGCTTCACACGCAGGTACAAGCCGGGTCTCCACTGCCTCCTGTTCCTAAGGACCATCAACTGTGACATTTACAGTTGTGAAAGTGCTGAGTGATAAAAATGCTACATCACAAAGTGTCCTGAACCTGCTGTTGCCTCCTCATCTTTCCCATTTGTGACTTGGTTTAAAAAAAAAAATTTTTTTTTAACAGTTTCAGGCTCTTATTTTTAATTTCCACAGTCTGTTATAGAATCTGCTCACTGGGGAAGGGAAATGAAACCGAATCGATCAGGCCTCCTCCTCGGAACCTTTGTGAGGCCAACTGGCTGGAGGGAGGGGGCCTGAGGTTGGTGGGGTGGGGGGGTGAGGCTAGGGTCCCTCGGGGGGCTAGTTGTGACGCTGGGGTCCCCGCAGCTCCACGTGTAGGCAGAGCCCAGTTTGCAGAAAAGCTCACGTTTCAGGGCTGAGCCCAGCTGACAGGTCCCCTGAATGTGCCGAAGACTATAAATTGCACAGGAACCCAGAGCAGACAACGGGCACAGGAGAAGCACAGCCCCTGACCCCCAAACCCACGCTGCATTAATGAGCTATTTGGGGCCTAGAAGCTCCTGGGAAATGAAGCTTGAATCCAGTGAAAATTCAGACCTGGGGTTAATTCTGGGCTCCACCAGCCACCTGCTGGGTGACCTACGGTAGGCAATCTCTCCTCCTCTTGGATTCCCCAAATTTGGAGAGAGTGGTGATGGTAAACAATAGCCCTAACCTCCTGGGGGTGGGTGGGTGGGCAAGAGACGCACCCACCAGTCCCTGAAGCTTTTTTTTTTTTTTTTAAGATTTTATTTATTCATGAGAGACAGAGAGAGAGAGAGAGAGAGAGAGAGAGAGAGGCAGAGACACAGGCAGAGGGAGAAGCAGGCCCCATGGGGAGCCCGATGCAGGACTCGATCCCAGTTCCCCGGGCAGGACTCGATCCCAGTTCCCCGGGATCACGCCCTGAGCCGAAGGCAGATGCTCAACTGCTGAGGTACCCAGGTGCCCCAGTCCCTGCAGCTCTCACCAAGAGGACTCCCTCCAGCCAGGAAAGTGGCCTGGGAGTCGGGCTCAGGAGGCAAAGACACTGGCCTGCTATAGCAGGAGAAAAGGAAAAGAGGTTTGTTCTTATCTGTTTACATAAGGGAAAAGGTTTGTTACAGAAAATTTGGAAATACAGAAAAGCACAAGACAGAAAACAGAAATTACCTGTGAGATAATTACTAGGCACATTTCATTGAAAGTCCTGGTATGGACTCCAAGCCAGCTACGTATATGTGTTGATATATGTGTGTGTGCATGATTATACTATAGGTCATTTCAGAAATCCTTTTATTTAATATGTTGTAAGCACTTCATGTCATTAAATATCAATCTCTCTAGGATTTGGAAAATACCAATAATTTTAAAATTAAATTGAATTAAAATTTATTGAAGTGCAGTTTCCATTCGGTGAGATCTCTTTCACTTTTGCCATTGGAAGAGCTTTTTTTTTTTTTTAAGATTTTATTTATTTATTCATGAGAGACGGAGAGAGAGAGAGAGAGAGAGAGAGAGAGAGAGGCAGAGACACAGGCAGAGGGAGAAGCAAGAACCCTGCAGGAGCCTGATGCAGGACTCGATCCCGGACCCTGGCATCACACTCTTGAGTAGAAGGCAGATGCTCAACTGCTAAGCCACCCAGGTGTCCCTGTTGGATGAGCTTTGACAAATGTCTACCTCCATGTCACCAGCATCACAAGAGAGAAAACACTATCACCCTAAAGTGTCCCAATGTGCCTCCCAGGCCCCAGCCACCACCGATCTGATTCATATCACTATAGATTCATTTTACCTTCATTGTATCTGGTATAAAGGGGATCACAGAGTAAGAGCTCTTTAAAAATATATTTTTTATTTATTTTATATTTTGGGATGCAGGGCAGAGGGAGAGGGAAAGAAAGAATCCCAAGCAGGCTCCACATCCTGGGAGGGGTTCTATGTGGGACTTGATCTCACAACCCTGAGACCATGACCCGAGCCAAAATCAAGAGTCAGACACTCGGCCGACTGAGCTGCATCCATGTTTTCCCCCACTTGCTTCTCGTCTTAAGGATGGGCATCACGATCCCTATTGTTCAGATGCGACAGCTGAGGGTTACAAAGATGAAGTGACCGGCCAGAGGCTGCACGGCTGGTGAGGGACAGAAGTGGGAGGGAACCCCAACCTCTGAATCCTGATGCTTCCCTTCGCCTATATCAGAAACACTTGAAATTTTCCCACAAAGATTTCCATGAAAATCGGACTGTGGGCTGAGAGATGAAAGGCAGCCTCGTGTTAATTAGTCTGGCTTTGATTTGGCTCATGCACTGAGCTTGGGTGTGTGTGACTATCTCTGTGTTTTCTCACACGCACACACGCTCACTGGCAGTCTACACCCACCAGTGTCAGTGGTGGTCCGGTCCACATGATCCAATCCAGATTCCCCTTCCAAACTGCCTTCAGATCCCGGAGCCACCGGGGCTCCTGACTTTATAGTCGAGGCACATTCTGGCCCCAAACAGGGAGCTCTGGCTTGGCTTCCACACATCCACTCAGCAGACTTGGCCCAAAGGACGTCTGGTTATTTCCCCAAATCAAATCTCCCCTTGAGGACAAAGATCAGGCTGCTGGGCGGATTCAAAGCAATGATCCATTCTGAACGGCTGCTTCCAAAGAGATGGCACAGCCAAGTCTGGAGGTGGCTGAGCCCTGGCGCTCAGCCAGTGCCCAGCAGAGGACAAGGGAAATGGAAGTGCTCCTAGGAGCACAGGCACCCAAGATATTTGTGGAGGGCTCTGGGGCTGCTCTGGGGGCATGGAAACAGCCCAGCATTGAAACCAATAACGGAGTTTGATTCTGTTCACTTATTAATTGGCTCCTATGTGTCTGACGGGGCCATGCTCATTACCTTATTTAATCCTCAACAACCAAATATTGTCATCCTCATTTTACAGATGTGAAACTAAGGCTCAGAGAGTTTAAGAAACTTGCCCCAGGTCACGCAGCAGCAGGACTCCGCCTCAACATGCCTACTCTCTGCAGGCGTGAGGGCCTGGCCTCTCTTTGAAGTTAAGAGAGGTCTGTGCCCCTGTGTGTGTGGCTAGCAGGCGGGCCCTAAGGCTAGCTCAGGGGAACCCAGAGGATTCTCCAGGGCTTGAAAGAGCGCGAGTGGTCCAGACTCTCCTTGTTCCTCCCTAAATCCTGTTCAGGTCGCTGAGGGACTTCCTTCCTGGGACCACACCCAGGCCCACCTGGCGGCTGGGTGGACCCCTAACACCCTGTTCTTGTCCCTCTGTAAGAATGTGGGTGTTGTTCCCCGAGTTAGAGCAAAGAGTCGCCCTCCTCTCAGCCCTGGGTCTGAGGCCTCCTGGCTCCTGACACCAGGAGGCCCAAGGAGGCCTTTGTCCATGGGAGAAGAGATCAGGAAAGGAAGGGCCCATTCCCTCAGAAAACATGTGTTTTCTGTTTACAGAGGGGCCTGTCCAGTTCCCATGCTTTGTTCTTTAATATGGAGCCAAAAAAAAAAAAAAAAAAGAAAAGAAAAGAAAAGAAAAAAACAGCCGATGTGCAGCTTCCTTTCCGAGGTACATGTAGAGGCTGGAAAATCTGGATTGTTACAGGCACGCTGCCCTGGGCCTGGAGCTGGGCTGCGCCGGGGCCTGGCGTCCCGTGTGCTGCCAACGTGCAGCCTCACCTTCCCTTACCCACCTGGAAAGCCACGTGGAAGCCACAATGGCCCCTGAGCGTCCTAGGAGAGCAGAGGGTGGAGAGGAGAGGCAGGCAGCCTCGAAGGAACCGGGGTTTGGGTTTCTTCAACACCGAGTTTGTGGCTGTTGAGAGTATCCCCGGGAGCCCTCAACTCAGGCTCCCCAGCCTTGTGCCACCGGCGCGGCTGCCTCGCGCCCAGCACCCGGCCATCCTGGAATCCCCTACTTCCCCACGCCCTCTCTGGACAAAGAATCTCTTTTCCCATCGCCGGAGCAAAAGGACCCCCTGGAGCAGGTGGGTGCTGGCTTGGCACATCTCCAGGCTTCCGGGAAGAGCTCAGGGGTGCTGGGCGCCTGCAGGGTGGGGAGTGGGGCACCCCGCCGGGGAGGAGAGGCAGCGGTGAGCTAAGGGAGGTAACCGAGGGAGGAAGCCGCGCTCCCGGGAGCCGGGTTTGCAGTGTCAGAGCCCGAGATGCAGAACCGGAGATGCGGAGCCAGAGGCGGGCTGTGGGCAAGCAGCTCTGTGCCCTGGGTCGCCCCCCGCCTCCGTGAGAGCGGGGCTGCCCTCCCGGCGCTTGGAGGAGTCACGAGGTGCCACGAGGGCCTCTGCGCCCCGCTTCCCCGGCGGCCGCTCGGGGGCTGTGCTGGGCGGTGGAACTTGGAAGCGGCGCCGCAGCCCCAGCATCCCCTCCCGCGCAGCCCTGCAGTCAGGCTCCGGGGCTCGGGGCCGCTGCGCCCGCCCGCCCGCCGCGCCTGCGCGCCCCTGCACGCCCTGCCGCGCGTCCCCGAGGCCCCGCCCCCGCCTTGATCGCCGCCCCCCCCCCGCCCCCCCCCAGCCGGGCCCGGACCGCGCGGCCTCCGCAGCCCGAGCACCTGGGCGGGCACTAGGAGCGCTGCAGGAAGTGCGCGCGGGCCCTCCCCGGGGAGCCGCGCCCTTCCGCGGCGGGGCCCTCTGCCTCGGCCCTCCCGCCCGGCCTTGGCCTTGGCCTTGGCCGCCGCCCGCCCTTCCGTCCCGCTCCGGAAGCCGGCCCCGCGCGACGGGCGGCGCGGACGCAGCGCGGCGGCGAGGGGGCGGGGCCTGCGCGCGGCCGGCTCCGGAAGCCCGGGAGGAGGCGCGGCCCGCAAAGGCGCGAAGGCGGCGGCGCGGCCGAGGGGGCGGGGCCGGGGCGGGGCCTCGGCGAGCCTGGGGGCGGGGCCTCCGCGCGGCCCTCTCCGACCGCCCAGCCTGCGGGCCGTGAGGACGTAGCGGCGCAGCCCGGGGGGCGGGGTTGGGGCGGAGTCTCACGCCATCGGGGGCGGGGCCTGGCGGGGGCGGGGCCTGGCGGGGGCGGGGCCTGGCGGGGCCCGAGCCGCGGGGGTGGATTGGGTTTCCGCGTCCCGCCCTTCCCGCCCTTCCCGCCCTTCCCGCCCTTCCCGCTCTTCCCGCTCTTCCCGCCACCCTCCTGCAGCCTGGCCCGGCCTCCGCGGCCAAGCCAGAGATGTTTCAGCTAAATTTCTCGTCTGATTATGATTTTCATCAACTTTAGGCTTACATTTTTTTTTTAAGTTTTACAATGTTCTTTTTCCCACCTCCCTAATCGGATAACGAAACGACTCAACAGTACAAAATTTGGAAAATCCAGGAGAGCCCAAATAAAAAATGAGAAAGCTTTCAGAGTCTAACATCCCAAAAACTGTGACCGAGAGCTCCTCTTTTTTTTTTTTTTTTGATTAATAGATTTTTTCCATAATCGGGAGAGCACTGTGCATACACTTGTGGAAGCCTTAGTAATAACTATTTTTCTTTTGACTGTAAAAGTCATGCGTGTGTATTGCAGAAAATTTGGAAAATTGAAAAAATATGAAGAAGGAAATAAAGATGACCTGATGATCCGCCACACAAGGTTACCAGTGCTAACATTTTGGCATTTGTCCTTCCTGTTTTTGCAGAATTACACCTGCGTTTGAAAAGCATAATTGGGACTGTAGTGTGAACTTTGTTTTACAACTTTCTCCTTTTATGCACAGCGGTATTGTAAATGTCCTCACATCCCTATGCACATCTATGATGTTGGTAATCACACAGCCCTATGTTGGGAGCTCCTTATTTGACTTGACCTACATGTTATGATCAGACACCATTGTTCCCACCTCTGTCTGGCATCCTCCTCTTAGGATGAACTACCTGGTAGCTAAATCTCTGTGCAAAGATCAGGAAAAGTCCTCTTGCAAATCCTTTTAGATGCCCAGTCGCTAAGTCAAAGCTTATAATCACGAATCTTTCTTGTATACCTCTTTTTCTCTTTACATGTTTTTCATAACTAAGTAGTAAATGAATGACCCAAGGATAATCTCTCATATCCAAGATGCATAAAAAAAAAAACGCAGCTCAACAGCAACAAACCCAATTAAGAAGTGGGGAAAGGATTTGCATGGACTTTGCTGCAGAGATGATATTCAAATGACTGATAAACACATGAAAAGATGCTCAGCATCGCTAATCATGGGGGAAATGCAAAGCAAAATCACAATGAAATGCCACTTCACACTTACTAAGGTGGCTATTATTGAAAAACAAAACCAAAAACAAAACCCAGAAAATAACAAGCATTGGTGAGGATGTGAAGAAATTGCAGCCCTCACGCGTTCTAGTAGGAATGTAGCCCAGTTGTGGTGGAGAACAACATTGGTTCCTTGAAACATTAAACACAGAGTTATAGGACTCCTATGTATACACCCAAAAGAACTGCAAGCAGGGATTCTAGGCAGATAGTTACACATCCACGTTCCTAAGTTACAGTATCCTAGACAAAAAGTGGAAATAGCCCAAATGTCCGTCAACAGATGAATGGAGAAACCTCGTAAATAAATACAGTGCTGGGGCAGCCCAGGTGGCTCAGCGGTTTAGCGCCGCCTTCAGTCCAGGGTGTGATCCTGGAGACCCGGGATAGGGTCCCGCGTTGGGCTCCCTGCATGGAGCCTGCTTCTCTCTCTGCCTCTGTCTCTGCCTCTCTCTGTGTTTCTCATGAATAAATAAATAAAATATTAAAAAAAATAAAATAATAAAATAAAATAAAATAAAATAAAATAAATACAGTGGAATGTTACTCAGTCCGACACCTGCTACAGCATGGATGAAGCTTAAAAGCATATGCACCCCATGAAATAAGCCGGGCACTAAAGGAAAAATATTGTATGATTCCACTTATGTGAGCTACCTAGAGTAGTCGAATTCATAGAGACAGAAGAACAGTGGTTATGAAGGTCTGGGGGGCAGAGGGAAGGATGAGGAGTTACTGTGTCATAGATACAGAGTTTCGGTTTGGGAGGATGGAAAGCTCTGGAATGGTTGGTGGTGATGGTCAAACAACAATTGTGAGCGTGCTTAATGCGAATGTACCTTAATACCACGGAATGGTGAGTGGTAAATTTTATGTGGTGTACATCTTACCACAAAAGATATTTTTGGGAGGTGGAGGGAAGGCAGGGGAGGAATCTCTCCTGGATTCTGGTTCCAAGGATGCCTGGGTAGGACAAGACCTACCCCCATGTGGCCAGCTCCTTATGGATGACCCTGCCAGGTGGTGGGGGACAGCCCTTCCCGGGAAACGGGGGCCAAGCCAGGCCTTACACCTACAGCATTTTCCATGATAATTTCCAAGCTGGAAGACAGAAACTTGCTTTGGGGAAGCAGTGAGTCACCATGGATCTTTATCTGAACTTGGACTTTTCTTTCTGGGCCATTGAATGCACACACACACCTGCACACACACACACACACACACACACACACACACACACATGCACATTTTTGTCTTGATTGCAAATCAAGCGAATAATACACATTTGCTGTTGACAATTTTGCAAACACAGAAAAGCACCCATGAGAAAATAATAAATACATGGAATCCCAACTCAGAGAAGCCTCAATTGACTTTTGAGTGTCTGTTGACCTAGCTTTCTTCTCTATTCATAATATGTACCTGAAATCACTGTCATCGTATTTCATGTTTTATAATCTGCACTTTGGTACACAATGAACAATTCACCTTGTCTTTACGGGTATTTCTATATCCCACATTTTAGAGATATTCTGTTTGCAGAATAATCTATCATTCGGACATCCCATATACAACGTCTGTAGCTAATTTTCCATTGTTAGCCGCTAAGATGATTTATAAATGTGCTGTGATGAACATCCTCCTTGCACATCTCCAGAAATCCCCTTTAGGGGCCACTAGTTGCATAACTTCACAGAGGATTTGCTTTTTTTTTTTTTTTTTTTTTTTTTTTTTTTTTTTTTTTTTTTTTTTTTTTTTTTTTTTTTTTTTTTTTAAGTAGGCCCCATGTCCAGCATGGAGCTCAATGCAGGGCTTGAACTCACGACCCCACCCCACCCCCCAGATCAAAACCTGAACTGAGATCAAGAGTCAGATGCTTAACCAACTGAGCCACGCTGGCGCCGCAAGGATTTGCTTTTTAAAAGCTCTTGCATACATTACCAACTGGCTTCCAGGAAGGGTGAATAGATTGTTCCAGCACCAGCATAGGAGTATGTGTGGGTGGCGTTTCTGCCTAGAGATGTCTGAGTTCTACCCAGCAGGAGACCCATCAGAGGAACACAACTGTCCCAGGATGGGTCCACCCTGGACCCCTGTCTTTTCACTTTTGCAGAACAATTCCAAGGACACGTGGGCAAGGAGGCTCTGGACTCTGAGCTCTGGTGGGGCCACAGCCCTGGCTCCATGGTACCTGACTGGCAAAGGTTTGACTCTCACTTGGCCCCAGATGCCACTTTTCACTGTCTGCTGGCACTGCTGGGACTGGCTGGCCCTTTTCCCAGGTGCGGGGTGTGGCAGGCCCTCTGGCTTTCCACCAGGCCCACCTGGCTCTTCACTGTGGCCTGTTGGATGACGTCCACCATTGTAGGGCCAACAGTCATGGACACCTCTTAGCTGTGAAGCAGGACTCCTGGATCAAGTGGTCACCACCAGCCACACCCCACAGCCTCCCCTGCCACAGCACAGGATGTCCTGTGTGACGCTCCAGGGGCCACTGCTCTTAGGCCAATCACGCAGGGGCTTAGCCCAATACCTGAGGCTGGTGTGAGGCACACTTGTCTACATCTGTCCATACTCGTTATGAACAAGACCACCAGGGACACCAGAGATACGGAGCCCTGGCCATTCTTCCTCCGAGGCCCCTGTCCTCTGCCCAGGGCTACAAGCTCCTCTCCTCTGGACAGTCTCCTCCTTAACTCCTCTGGTGTGGCTGCCAGAGTAGTTCCCCAAGCCCCCAGCTCCCCTTCTTAAACCTTCTTAAACCCCTGCCGTGCTCCATCACGGTTGGGGGGGAGGGGGCGTGTCCCTGCTTCTCTCTCCAGCCTCACCTCTGTCCTTTCCCCACCGTGCCACCTCCCTTCTCCTGCCACAGAGAGCTGCCTGCCTGTTCATAGTTGCTTTCCTGGCTTGTCCCCTTATTCCTACTATGAATAACAATAGCAGTTGATGTTATTGAACTATTGAGCATGTACCTTGTGCAAGGCTCAGCTCAGCTGCCACTTCCTCCAGGAAGCTCTCTGGGATGCATCCCTTGCCTATGATAAGCTGCTCCTGAGGTAACAAGCTCCACACCCTTGCCCTGGAGCCCAGCCCAGGGCCTGTTGCCAATGTGAAGCCCAGGATGGCACAGCTGGTAAAAGCAAGCGGGGAGCACTGATACTCAGGGCAGCGCTGGTTGGAAAGGAATTCAGACGATCGCATCTCAAACACGGGATCATCTAGAAACAGGAAAGCTTGAAATTTGTTCTTGACAAAGAAGAATTCAAAGGCAAAGGGAAGCTGAAAAAGAGGCTCACCGTGTCACGTAAAGGGGCAACTGTCTTTCTACACTAATCTTGCTGTGTGGCCACAGGCAAGAGCTGTCCGTGGCTGGGCACCCCGTCTCATCAATACGCCGCTGCCCTCGGTGGTCACCTGGGGCCTCCCGGCTCTGAGGCTGGGCTCAGGACTCCGATGTTAATTAGCAGTGATGCCCACCGTCCAATTAGTAAAATGTCCACAGCACAGCCTGCCCTTGGAAGGGAGGATGAGTCTCCTTCTAAAACATTTTGCAAGGTTCAGGGCAGGCTCTTCTCCTGTCTCCTCTCCCCGTTAAGTGGTTGGAGCCTGCGGGCATGCGGGGGCGGAGGGGAAGTTCGAATGTCCACTTGCACACTTGATGCTCACGTTTGCACATTCCTTATTTTGCACCACGGGGGCAGACAGGGGCGTCTGTGCTTTGTCCCCTCTCCTCTGTCCTCATGAAGACTCCTCCATCATAGTGGTCTGAGGACCTGTGTCACAGCTGCAGGCTGCCTCCGTGGCCCTTCTGCGTGGTTTGGAGGTCATCACAGCGACTGGCTGGCTACTCTGGGCTGGCCTCTGAGAGCTGCCAGGTTAGAAGGTCCCAGGGCAGCCAGGGGACCCGTCAGGGGACCCCCCTGGTCCAGCGAGGGTAGGAAAGCAGTGGTCCAGAGAGGAAGGGATGCTACGAGGATGATCACACTGTGAGGGCCTGGCGTGAGCACGTTTGTAACTGCCAGTGTGAAATGACAATGTGCGGATGATGTGGTAAGTTAAATACCATGTGTGCTCCGCAGGAGGAAATGGCCTTTCTCTTGAGGTTGTGTTCCTACTTTTTCTTGGTTTAAAAATAACCTTAAAAAAAGGAATTTATAATTAATTATTTTTCTAAGGCTCTCAATGCAGAAAAATAGAAAGTTGGCCATCTTTGGGAGGCCTCCAATATCTCCTTTGAAACTTGACCAGTCTGTGAATTCTCCAGTTTTTCTGAGAACCCCTTTCCGCATGTTCCCTGCTGAGGCCACCAGGGAGAGTCACCAGGTCGCTACTCCATGCTTCCAACCTGCAGTGGCTCCCTAGTACCTTCAGGTTTAGAGCCACATTTCTTAGCATGACATGGAAAGTCTAGGCAGGTGGGAGGAGGGAGGAGGGGAAGAGGAAAGGATTAAGGGCATCTCTTGGAGAAGGTGGCATCTGAACGAAACCATACTGGGTTGTGCTAGATGGCAATGGGTGGACGGAGAAGGGAGAGGCAGGGAGAGGTGGCAGGCTGGAGACAGTGTTCCCCGCAGGGGAGCATCATGTGCTGGGATGGAAGAGAAACGCCTAGTAGTGCTATCTGCTGAGCGGAGACGGGGTCACAGACACCTTGGAAATGGAAGCCAGGAAGACAGACAGGAGGCCAGGGTGTGTAACATCAGGATCCTAAGTAAAAAGCAGTGAGGAAGATATAATTGTGCCCATTTCACAGATAAGTCTTGGCGGGAAGGAGAGACCCACTGGGGCAGAGTGAGTGAGTGCTGGGGAAGAGATTTGAATCTGGTCTCTCTGACTCCAGCGGCCAGACACTCTGCCACCTGAGGGTCTGCATGGTGTTGGGAGTCCCCTTCCTGGTGCCCTATGCCACTGACATGCCCAGTCCCTCCTTCCTGGGCCTGGGATGGCTGGGGTGGACTGGCAATGAAGCCCAGCTTAGCCCTGGTGGCAGCTGGAAACCCTGTGGAAATTTACCACCAGCCCCCCAACCCTGCATGGCCTCCTCTGCTGCATGGTGGGATTGCTGGCTTCATACAGGTGCCATGAACACAGAGGCCGAAGGAAGTGGAGGGTCCTTGGGAGCCTCAGGCTCTAGACCTCCTGACAGGTCCCCCAGTGGGACAGTGTGTGCCAGAGCGCAGCCTTCTGCAGAGGGACAGCATCTGGGCCTCCCCGAAGGGTCAGAGGTTGGAGACCCTCCTGGGGAACAGTGGAACCCAGAGGCCCAAGACAGGCCTGCTTCTTCCTCCCAAGAGAGGCTGCCTGCCTCTTTCCAAGCCCTGGAAACACCAAGTGCCTTTGCCTGACCCCATCTGTCCCTGTACAGCGTAACCCACGTTGGCTGGCGTTCGTTCATCACTTTGCACAGTCCACACATTCGTCCTGGGTGCCACTGGGCTGTGGGGCTGGAGCAGCTCCTGCCTACAAGAAGCCCTCAATTGACTGAAGGACAATTAACTGGGGTGCAAGCAGGGCATTGGTGGGGAGGGCCCCCGATGCTGCTATGACGGGGATGCTCAGGACCCCGGCTCCCACACAGCCACACTGGGAGGCTCAGAGTCCTCAAAACATCTACACGGACAGCAACTGCAGAGTTAGGGAAGGGTGAATGTCCTCAGGCCGCCAGGCTGGAGGGCTGCAGGGGTGGTGGTGGGAGGGCTGGGCTTGCAGATACACGCGGTTCCAGATGGGCCTCTGCATCAGCAGCCTACCCCTCTGTTCTGGGCAAACCAAGGCCCGGAGTCCGTCACAGCAGGGACAGGGTCCCGGGCCGGGCTCCCTGGCCGACCGCTGCCCCCCGTGGCCCCGCCTGTCTCACGGGGGCAGGGGGACCCGGGCAGCTGGGGAGGCCGGCTCCTGGCAGCAAGGGTGGAGGGCACCTGGCGGGGTGTGGGGGATGGGAGCGGGACCCCGGCAGGGCAGGGGCCTTGGGGACCTCCTGGCAGCAGGGGGAGGCCGGGGCCTCCCAGCGGGGGCCGCGGGGGGCTCGGCCGGGCCGCCCGCCCAGACGCGCTGCCAGGCTGATTAGCATGGGCGAGGGGCGCTGGCGCGGGGGCGCCGCCGGCCGAGCTGGCACGTCCGTCGCGGGCCCAGCTGGCCCGGCCGAGACACAAAGCGCCTCAGACGGCGGCGGCGCTCGGCCATTCACGCGCAGGGGCGGCCGGGCGCGGGCGGCGAGGAATTCCCGCCGCCGGGGCGAAGAATAGCGCCTGGGCCCGGCGGGGCTCGGCCGCCCCGCGCTCCTGACCTTGAACCTTTGTGACTGGAGCGCATGCAAATCGCGGCAGGGCCGCGCCAAGCCCCGAGGGCGCTGCGCCGCCCGGGGTGTCCCGGCGAACAATGCGCCACTGTCCCCGCGGCGCGGCGGGCTGGGAACGGCGGGCGCGCACCCGGCGGCGCGGCGCGGAATGCCAATGCGGGCTCGCGGGGCGGGGCGGGGCGACCCTCGGGGCGGGGGTGGCGACCTTCGGGGCGGGGGTGCGCCCCCGCGCGCCCCGCAGTCCGCCCCGCGCCGCGCGCCCAGGCCTCTGCGGCTGCGTCCCAGCGCTCAGGCTCCTGTGGGTGACTCTCCCCTCCCTCCCTCCTGCCCTCCCTCGCTCTCTTTTATTCGCCTTTTTTTTTTAGATTTATTTATTTATTTATTTATTTATTTATTTAATTAATTAATTAATTTATGAGAGAGAGAGAGAGGCGGAGACCCAGGAGGAGGGAGAAGCAGGCTCCATGCAGGGAGCCCGACGCGGGACTCGATCCCGGGACTCCAGGATCGCGCCCTGGGCCAAAGGCAGGCCCTAAACCCCTCTGCCACCCAAGGATCCCCTCTTTTATTCGTTTTATTTATAAAAACCCTCTAAGCGAGCAGTACCAGAATAAATGTTGCCCTAATCACCGCCCCCAGCCCAGAGAGGACTGTGCTCCCCTGGGGCGGGCTCCCCTCGGGTCTCCTCCCCATGGGGGGTGAGCTCCTGCAGTCCAGCACCTTGCCATGGTCCCTGGACAGCGTCTCCACTTGCCATTCACGCTTCTCACCAATGGCCCTTTTAAAGATTGCACAGAATTTCCTCGACTGGGTGGCAGTCCCCGTTGCCCTGGTGTCCCTATCTCAGAGACGCGGCTGGTCAGCAGTCATACCAGTCCCATCAGTAGCTGTACAAAGAGGAAACATTGGGAGGGTCCTCTCCAGGAGTTGCTAAATGGATCCCAGAAGGGTTGTGCCCAGACGGGCAGCAATGTGGGCACTAGGGCCTCTGTGTCACCGGCCTGGGTCTTGTCTTCATCCTGTGACTGAGGGGGCTGGAAGCAGTCCTTCAGAAGGCACATATGCCATCCAGGGTTTTTACCCTACACTGTTTTTTATGTGCAAGCATACAACTGGGCAATTCTAGCACTTTCTATGAACTTGTACATGGCCCCAAACCAGAATCCGATGTCCCAGACCTGAAGATGGCGGGTAACTGCCCACTTGTCTTCCTGGGACTCAGTGTGCTCATCTGATCAGGGGTCTGCCGCCTGAGAGCCCATCTTACAGAGACAGCGGGTATGAGGGTCAGTCCCCCAGGTCCGGGAGGCTGCCCAGGAGGGAGGGAAGCCCCTGGGTGTGCGTGCACATGGGCAGAAAGCACACGCAAGTCCATTCCCACAGGGACGCTGGGGAGCTCACTTCTGCCACAGGAGCAGGAGGTTCAGAGGAGGTGCCTGGGCAAGACACTCCCTCTCTGGGCCTCAGTCTCCCCAGGTTAAAGGAGAGGCTTGTAGATAGAACCTCTCAGAATTCCTTCAGCTTTCTGAGATGCACAGGTGGGCCTTGGATGACACAGGTTTGAACTGCATGGGTCCACTTATATGTGGATTTTTTTTTTCTGATAAATCTAGTACAGGACTGAGTGAATTTTTTCTTCCTTTTTCTCTTCTTTTAAAAATATTTTATTTATTTATTCATGATAGATAGAGAGAGGCAGAGAGACAGGCAGAGGGAGAAGCAGGGTCCATGCAGGGAGCCCAATGTGGGACTCAATGCCAGGACCCCAGAATCACACCCTGAGTCCAAGGCAGATGCTCAGCCACTGAGCCACCCTGGCGGCCACTCATGACTTTTTAAATAGCGTTTTCTTTTCTCACTTACCTTGTTGTAAGAACACAGTGTATGACACATACAACATAGAACACGTTCAACAATCACCTGTAAGTAGATATGTGGGATCTCTTTTTAAAGGACAGGATGGAACACAGGGCTGCACCCTTCAGAGCCAGGACTCCTTTTTTTTTTTTTTTTTTAAGATTTTATTTATTTATTCATGACACACACAGAGAGAGAGAGAGAGAGAGAGAGAGAGAGAGGCAGAGACACAGGCAGAGGGATAAGCAGGCTCCATGCAGGGAGCCCGACGTGGGACTCGATCCTGGGTCTCCAGGATCACGCCCGGGGCTGAAGGTGGCATTAAACCACTGAGCCACCTGGGCTGCCCCAGAGCCAGGACTCCTGAACACCCTGGCATTACTGGTTTCCAGCCGCCAACTCACTCCCTGAGGCTTCCTTTGGGTTGGACGCTGGAGCAGACTCCAAGGGTGGGAGACTCGCTCCCCGTCCTTGGGGAGTTCGGGGCCTGGCTGGAGCCAGGAAGGGTGGGGAGGGGTGGGTGAGGAGGCAGATACTGAATGTGGTGAGGGATAAGGCATGGTGAGTGGTGGGCATGGTGCAGGGGGAGAACAGAGGAGGGAGGGGGTCCCAGAACCTTCTCTGGAGGCAGCTCTCTGGGCTGAGTCTTAAGGAGGGTGAGTAGCCTCTTGTAAGAGACGAGGGGAGAGTGGAGAGGACCTCAGGAGGAGGAGAAATTGTGGGCACAGGTTGTTCCTAGAACATAGGGGGCATCCTGAAATAGGGAGCACTCCTGTCACAGGAAGCCCTCCAGGTAGAGGGAGGACCCCTAATGCGGAATACTCCTGACAGAGGGAGCACCCCAGGCAGAAGGAGCACCCCTGACACAAGGAGCCCTCCTGACATAGGGAGCACTCCTATCACAGGGAGCCCTCCAGGCAGAGGGAGTATCCTGAAAGGAGGACACGGAGAAAGCACTGTAGGGAAATCCTTCTGCAGGCAAGGCTTTGTACTTTGCATCTACACACTGTGCCCCACGGGTGCCAGGAGCACGAGAAATACCAACATTAAAAGAAAATTTGGGAGGGAGCCGGCCTGGCTAGCGGAAATGCCAGGGGAGGAAAATGAGGTGAGGGAGGGGTGCCGTGAGCACAGAACTGCCAAGCTCCTGGGAGTTTGGAGGTGGGGGGTGCTCTTGCCCTCAGAGCAAAAAAGCACATCGGGGCCCCCAGAGGAGCCCGGGTGCCCTTCAGGAGCAGCTCCGTGTGCAGGGGCGGCAGTCAGATCTGGCCCTGAAAGTGGGCACCAGGTCCTTGCCTCTTGCTCCTGACAGGGGCAGCAGGTGTCACAGGACAGTGCTAGATGCCAGGGTGGCCGCTGTCAGCAAGGGGAGTCAGGGAGGGCTTCCTGGAGGAAGTAATGGCCAAGGGGTCATTTGATTCTGGCAGGACGAGCAAGGGCTGCAACGTAGGAGCCCCCCAGGGCAGGCGCCCCCTCCAGGTCCTCGGTTGCTGAAGAGCTGGCTGCGACAGTGACAAAGCTGAGACCTCCGGAGAGTGGCGGCAGAGGGGGACCTGGCCGTGAATTCCCGGTCCTTCATGCTCCTAACTGAACAAGATGATTTCTGAGGCAAAATCCGTAAGTCATGGTTGACTGATCTTCGCTCCCAAAAGACACATTTTGGAAACAAACAAAACCCACAAAGGCTGCGAGCCCCAGATGTCCGCTGGCTGCTGTCCTTGAAAGCCCTTGGCCCCACCGCCACCTGGGCGTCCCGAGTCAGAACCGGATGGGGCCCTGGGCGTCCCGGCCCCTGGAGGCCGGCCAACCGAAGGGGAGACTGAGGCCCTGGGGGCTCTTGTCTGAAACCACGGCAGGCCAGGGAGAGAACCAGGTCTCCCGCCTTCGAGATCTTTCCACTACTTCACCGGATTCCTCGGAAATTAGCAATGGAAAAGCGATCCCACGCTGGGGGAAGAGGCGAGTCATATTTTCCGTCCTGGCTCCTTGCGAGCACCTGGGACGCCGTGGGTCCCCCACAGATCCTGCGCAGAGGAGCTGGGTTATGTCACGGGAGCGGGGGCAGTTAATGAGGACGTTTTGGCGGCGCTGGCATCACGGGTGGGGCTCCTGGGTGAAATTCGCCGCCGGGGCCCCAGCGGGCACCCGATGACCTCATCTGTTGGTGGCCGCCACCCTGGGGTGGGCCCCGGGCGGTGGGGCTCCAGTGGGGGGTGGCTGGCTGGGCTGGCTGGGGTCCGCTGGGGGGGTGGTGACGTCTCACCGGGCCTGCCACTCTTGTCCCCGGGGGCAGGGTGGGGGGACTGAGGCCTGGAAGCCAGAGCTGGAGTCCTCCTCCCTGAGCTCAGCGAGTGGCTGGCACGTAGTAAGTGCTCAGTAAGTGCCAGCATCTGCTCCCTACTGATCCTGGGCTCTCCCCTTCTCTCTGAGGCCCATGGCGGCGTCGTGGACACTCATCCATTTTGTCCTTTCTTCCCCATTTCCCTGGGGCACAGGCCCGCGTCCCCAACTGCTCCATGTGGGAACGAGCTGGGACCTAGACAAAAGGGGCCTGAATGTCCAGGACCCATGCACGGGCTCTAAGCCACGCTGGCTGGGCATCCTGGGCTGCCCACCCCACTGAGCGAGGGGGTTCACGCCCAAGGGGACAAAAGACTCAGACACTGGAGCTGAGTGGCATGAGGGCTACAAGGGACATGGTAGAGGAAGGCTTTGGTCCATATTCAATGGCCAGGAATTTACCTTCTGTCCCAACTAAGCCACATTCCTCCCTCCCTCCCTTCTGTCCAGTGTTTGCTCTCTCTCTCTCTCTCTCTCTCTCTCTCAATTCTATCAGTATCTGCTTCTGTCGGTTGCTGGAAACCGAGAGTAAAACCAAAGACATACTGACTCGGTTGTTTTCACACTAATAATCTAGCACATGGGTGCAGGTGTTGAGCAAATAATGCAGCAACGCTGTCCACTAGAACTTTCTGGGATGGTCAAAGTGTCCAAATCTGAACTGCCCAAGACAATAGCCACTAGCCTCATGTGACTATTGAGCACTTGAACCGTGGCTAGTACTACTAAGGAGCTGAATTTTTTTTTTTTTTTGAGATTTTATTTATTCATTCATGAGACACAGAGAGAGAGGCAGAGACACAAGCAGAGGGAAAAGCAGGCTCCACTCAGGGACCCTGATGGGGAACTCGATCCGGGACCCCGGGATCACATCCTGGGCTGAAGGCAGATGCTCAACCGCTGAGCCACCCAGGCTTCCCGAGGAGCTGAATTTTCAATTCTATTCCGTTGTAATCAACTCAAATTTAAATTTCAGTAGTCACGGGTGGCTAGCGGCTACCGTCTTGGACAACAGGGCTCTAAGTTACAGCCGCATCCCATCACTCTGAGTTAATAAGAGTTCAGAGCACATATTATATTTATTCGAAATTGTGAGCTTACATTTGGTCATCGGCCTCTCCGTGTTGGCAAGGGCCCTAAGCTGATTTCCTTGCAAGCAAAGCCCAGGGACAAAAGCTTGCCTGCAGGGAGCACAGTTGGGAGTGAGATCCTAAGGGAAACCAGTTAGAAATGCTTTATCAGGTTGACGGCTGCTCCCAGGGAGTGGTATCAGATCCTACAGGAACTTCCGGGGTCCTCGGACAATATATCTTAGAGATGTCTCCCCAGGGGGTGGGCGTGGGAAGCGTTTCTCACCAGCTCCTCTCACCCCTGGTTAAGGATGGCTCCGTGGACGTCGGCATGCAGCATCCTGGGCCTTGTGAGTGAGTCCGAGTCACATTCTCAGAGAAGCACCAGGAAGCTAAATACATCGAGCAGGGCCCAGGGCGAGGCACTGTCTGGTTGCAGCTGGCCGAAGCTGGCCAAAGCCGCTGGGACGCCGGCTGCACTAGCAATTTCCGGAGTACGAGGTGGGGCCCAGTGGGCTCTGCAATGGTGTGAGGCAGGTGCCCGGTACTACCCACCCCCTTGCATCCTCCCGCCCTGCTTATGCCTTGGAGGAAGTCTAATCCTCAGAGTGCCCTGCAAGGGGTGGCTAACAGCAAGCTGTTTTTACTTTTATTTGAAGAGTTTTATTTATTTATTCATGAGAGACACAGAGAGAGAGGCAGAGACACTGGCAGAGGGAGAAGCAGGCTCCACGCAGGGAGCCCGATGGGGGACTCGATCCCAGGACCCAGGATCACGCCCTGAGCCGAAGGCAAGACGCTCAACCACTGAGCCACGCAGGTGCCCCAAGCTCTCTGTTTTTAAAACAAGATTATTAGTGAGGCGAGACAGTCTCCACCACTGCAGCTGCCCTGAGGCCGTGAAGGTTGCCAGTCATGTCCAGCCTCCACCACAGATCCCAGATAAGCATCTCAACGGGTCTATGTTGCCAGGCTGGAGAGGGGCCCCAGACCTTTGCTGCTGAGAGGCCCAAGCCTTTGGGGGCATCACCCTTGCTGGGCTGTGGTCACTGTCATTGCCTACTCATATTGTCCCCATCTTGGAAGCGACAAGGTCCACCCAGGGGATTATGTGGTTCTGAGAAGCACTCCTGCTCGTCCTCATGAAGACCAGGGCCAATTACCCCAGCGGCATACTACTTTTCTGCGCAGTGGCACACTAACATGAGGAAGCCAAAACGATCAACAGTTAGTTGATCCTGAGGCCTCAGGATCAGTGGGATCTTTAGTGTGTGCTCTGGTGGACGAGTCCCCCTGGAGGATCCAGGACCTCAGATTTAATAAAGCTTAAGATAATGGGGGATTGCAGAGGAGTCAGTGCTACTTTCTGGATCTATGTGCTTCTCTTCATTTCTGGACCAAGTATTCATAATATTGGGAACACAGTACTCTGTGTAGGAGGCTATCTCCCACCCTCCAGCCCTGAAAGCACTTGCCACATAGTGGTCGCCAGAGTTTGAAGGGATGAGCAACGAGTATCCGAACAGAATGTAAGTTCCTTGGAAACAGAATTCTTGCCTGTGTTATAGTCCTTGTTGTCTCTTCAGCACCTAGAACAGTGTTGGACTCAACGTAATGACTCAATAAATGATAGAATAAATGATTTCAAGTGGGATTTAGTATCAGTAAAATATATTATAAACCAAATATTTTCAAAACATGATAAGAATGTCACTGGGATGGGTGGATCAATATACAGAATAAGAAATCTAGAAAGAGAGAAAGATGTGGGGTACAAGTTTTTCTGTTTATGTCTATTTTTTTTAAAACCAGAGATGGAGAAATTGGCAACCATTCTGAAAAATGACCTGACATTATATCCATGTCTCTCTTCTTGCACCAAAATAAACTTGAGGTACATTAATAATCTTAAATTTTATTTATTTATTTATTTTTAAAGATTTTATTTTTTTTATTCATGAAAGACACAGAGAGAGGCAGAAACAGGCAGAGGGAGAAGCAGGCTCCATGCAGGGAGCCTCACGTGGGACTCGATCCCAGGATCCCAGGATCATGCCCTGGGCCAAAGGCAGGCGTTAAACTGCTGAGCCACTCAGGGATCCCCATAATCTTAAATTAAAAAAATAAATAAATAAACTAGGAGAAAATGTGATTATTTGAGGTGGATAAAAAATCTTCCCAAGCAGAGGCACCTGGGTGGCTCAGTCTATTAAGCATCTGCCTTTGGCTCAGGTTATGATCCTGGGATCCTGGGATCAAGTTCCACATCGGGTTCCCTGCTCTGTGGGGAGTCTGCTTCTCCCTCTGCCTCTGCCCCTCCCCCTGCTTGTGCTGTCTCTCTCTCTCCCTCAAATAAATAAAATCTTCCCAAGCAGTAACACCCACATCAGGGGTCATAAAGTATATAATGAAGATTTTTTCTATACAAAAATAAAAATTTCTACATGTGGAATGTAAATTGACACAATCACTGTGGAAAATAGTGTGGCGGTTCCTCAAAAAATTAAAAATAGAACTACCCTACGATTCAGTAATTCCGCTACTGGGTATTTATCCAAAGGAAATGAAAATACTAATTTGAAAAGACATATTCACCCCTATGTTCATCGCAGGATTATTTACAATAGCCAAGATATGGAAGCAGTCCAAGCATCCACTGATGGATAAATGGATAAAGAAGATGTGATATATATATGTGTGTGTATATATATATATACACACATATATACACACATATATATATACACACACATATATATACACACATGTATATTCTTTTTTATGGCTGTGTAATATTCCATTATATATGTATATGTATATGTATGTATATATTTTTTAAATATTTTATTTATTTATTCATGAGAGACACACAGAGAGAGAGAGAGAGAGAGAGGCAGAGACACAGGCAGAGGGAGAAGCAGGCTCCATGCAGGGAGCCCGACGTGGGACTCGATCCTGGGTCTCCAGGAACAGGCCCTGGGCTGAAGGCAGCGCTAAATCCCTGAGCCACTGGGCTGCCCTATATGTATGTATATAATGGAATATTAATCAGACATAAAAAAAAAGAAATCTTGCAATTTGCAACATGGATGGACCTGGAAGGTATGGTGCTGAGTGAAATAAGCCAACTAGAGAAACAATACCATATGAGAAAGAAAATACCATATTATTTCATTCACATGTGGAATTTAAGAAACAACAAAAAACCCCAGACTCTTAAATACAGAGAACAAACTGGTAGTTTCCAGAGGGGAGGGGAGTGTGGGATGGGGGAAATAGATAAAGGGGGTTAAGAGAACACTTACTGGGGAGCCTGGATGGCTCAGTTGGTTGAGCATCAGACTCTTGGTTTCAGCTCAGGTTGTGATCTCAGGGTCATGAGATCGAGCCCTGTGCTCAGTGGGGAGGTTCTCTCCCTCTCTCTCTGCCCTCTCCTGGCTTGGGAGTACATGTTCTTCCCTTCTCTCTCAAAAAAATAAATCAATCTTGAAAAAAAAAGTACAGTTATCATGATGAGCACTGTGTAATGTATCGAATTATTGAATGATTATATTGTGCCCCTGAAAGCAATAATATACCATTGTATTTAATTATACTTAATAAAACAATTGGGGAAAAACTGGGGAGCCTGAGTGGCTCTGTTGGTTACGCATCTGACTCTTGGTTTCAGCTCGGGTCATGATCTCAGGGTGGTGGGATCAAGCCCTGTGTTGGGCTCTGTGCTCAGCGGGGACTCTGGTTGAGATTTTCTCCTTTTCCCTCTCCATCTAACCTCCTCCCACAATCTCAAATAAATTAATTAAAAATAAACAAATATTAAAAAACAGAATTCCCCACATGCAGGGAAACAACATAAGCAGAGTTGAAAGGTAAACAATCGCTGAGAAAAAATATGTACCCTATGAAAAATTAGTTCTAAATATAAAAAAAAATCCCTTTGCAAATTAATGAGACAAAATGTGTGCAAAGGATCTGGGAAGAAAACATACAGAAGATAAATTTCAAATTTCTAATATATTTACGGAAAAGGCTTCATTCATTTCAAAAGGTGCAAATTAAGATAAAATTTTTAGTTATTAGACTGGAAAAGCTTATAAAAAGATTAAAGAACATGCTTATAAAAGATTATAAGTACCAGGAAGAGTTCAGGACATGAGCACTCTTAGGTGTTGCTGGGAGACAGCAAATTGGGAAAATGTCCTAGAGGCAAAGTGGGTAATGTTCATTCATTAAACAAATATTTATGGAGCTCCCGTGTGTGCCAGGCACGTGGTAACAACACACCGCTCATCCTTGCTCTCGTTTACCTTCCAGTGCAGCGGAGGAGATAGATATAAAGGAAGAAAGTACACAAACAAGTTCATAATTACTGCAGTTGTAGAAAGTACTTACAACTGTGTTTAACAAGGGGTCCTACCCCACTCAGAATGATTGGGGAGACTTCCCTAAGGGGGTGATTCTGAAGCCAAGTCTCCCACAATGAGAAATTAGTGAGATGCGCTCTGGGGCCATTGCAGGTGGAGGAGAAGACGATGCGAAAGTTCTGATGGACTCTGGGAGCATCTCTGAGCACTCCCACACCAGTGATTCTGGGCACACCCCCACCCCTGCTGACACCACCCCCTCACTCAGCTCCTGATTCCAGAGCTTCTACGATGCATTAACCGCTACAGCCAGTTTTCAACTCCAGATTATTGGATCGTCAAAGAAATAGGAAAGTGTGTCTCACAAAGGAAGCTGACAGATAGGAACTCTGAGTGGGTCCAGCTCTCAGATTTAGCAGGCACATACCTCAAAGCAGTTACTGTAAATATATTCAGACTATTAATGGAAACTATGTTCAGAGGAAAATAAGTTCAATGAATTAAAGGAAAATATGACCTCAATGAGTAAACAGATAGGGACTCTCCATGGGTGAATGGAAATTCTAGAGCTGAAAATACGAATAGCAGAAAGTTTAAAAATGCACAAGGTGGGCTCCAGTTCTATAGATGGCAGAAGAAAGGAGCAGTTAAACCTGAAGACAAGTCAGCAGAAAGTATTCATTTTTTTTAAAGATTTTATTTTTATTTATTCATGAGGACAAAGAGAGAGAGGCAGAGACACAGGCAAAGGGAGAAGCAGGCTCCATGCAAGGAGCCCGACATGGGACTTGATGGTGGGTCTCCAGGATCACGCCCCGGGCTGAAGGTGGCATTGAACTGCTGAGCCACCTGGGATGCCCAGCAGAAGGTGTTCAACCTGAAGAGAAAAGAGAATTAAGATTGGCCAAAAAAGAGGCACCTGGGTGGCTCAGTCGTTGAGTGTCGCCTTCAGCTCTAGGTGACATCCCCTGGGATCGAGTCCTGCCTCGGGCTCCCCACAGGGAGCCTGCTTCTCCCTCTGCCTGTGTCTCTGCCTCTCTCTGTGTGTCTCTCCTAAATAAATAAATAAAATCTTTAAAAACAATTGGCCAAAACAGAGAATACATAGTACTTTGAAGGCCTGTGGGACCATAGCAGGTGGTCCAAATTCATGTAATTGGAGTCCCAGGGAGACAGGAGGGAGATGTAGGTGGTTAAAAATTTTGAGGAAATAATTTGTGAAAACATCTCAATATTAATAGAAAACATTAGCGTATAGATCCAAAAAAAAAACCCTCAACAAAACCCAAGCAAAAGAAACCACTTCTGAAAGCCAGAGGAAAAGAGAAAAATCTCGAAAGGTTTAGAACAAAAAGACCAACTGGCTCTGTGAAGGAAAATCATGATGTCCTTAATATCTGGCGTCTCATCGAGAAGGACAAATCCAGAGTTGTATTGTATATATCAGAAGAGTCCCATGAACAAATACAGGGAGAAGGGCAGGGAATTAATAGTCGTGTACTAAACAGGAATTCCCGACAACTGAAGGGAGATGCAAGAGCTTAGATTGGAAATGCCCGGTGAATGTCAAGCAGGATACATGAAAGAACACAAAGAAAAATCTCAAGATTCCACACACAAGTACATCATAAGGGGATTTCAGGTCATCCAGGACAGAGTGAGGAAAATTCTAAAATTATTTAAAAAAATCACAACTCTGGGGAGCCTGGGTGGCTCAGCAGCTGAGCGTTGCCCTCAGCTCAGGGTGATATCCCAGGGTCCTGGGATCGAGTCCCACATTGGGCTCCCTGCGAGGAGCCTGCTTCTCCCACTGCCTGTGTCTCTGCCTCTCTCTCTCTCTCTCTCTGTGTGTGTCTCATGAATAAATAAATAAAATCTTTAAAAAAAATCGCAAACACACTATGCTAGCAGTTTTTTTTATTTTTTAATTAATTAATTTATTTTTTTAAAGATTTTATTTATTTATTCATGAGACACACACACAGAGAGAGAGAGAGAGAGAGAGGCAGAGACACAGGGAGAGGGAGAAACAGGCTCCATGCAGGGAGCCCGACGTGGGACTCAATCCCGGGACTCCAGGATCAGGTCCTGGGCTGAAGTTGGAGCTAAACCGCTGAACCATCTGGGTTGCCTGGCAGTTTTTTATAATTATAAAAATACTATAATAGTCGTATGTAGTAGTATGTATTACAAAAAGTACTTATAAAAGTTTATGAGGACCAGCTCCTTCAGAGTAGATTGAGCAAAGGTGACTGTAAGGCAGGTAGGTAATTACTGTCCACGGCTCTGCAATGAATTCTGTATGGTAGAGACAGAGCCACCTGCCTACACAGCAGCGTCTCAGGGCGCCAGGGGTCCCATGGTCCGGGTCTCACAGAGGCCCACTCAATCTTCTCCACATGCCCCAGCCCCTCCTCCTCTCGGCCTGGCAGAAACACTGAGTGGGGCTTGGGGTTGGGGCAGGGCTGAAGATGTGGGTGCAGGAAACCTCAGAGAGCACCCAGCGGGCTCTGAGAGGCCCAACCACGGATAGAAGCTTCCAGAAGGAGGCATGTTGACTGCATCACAGGCCTTGGAGTTGGAATCAGAGGCAACCTTGGCTTTGGTGAGAAAGAGCTCATCACTGATGGGGGCCTTTCAGTGGAGAGTGGCCGAGTGGCCTGTTGGATGGGACGGGGGCTGACAGTGGTGGCGGGGGCGGGGGGTGGCAGCCTCTGGGGGCCGGTGTGGCATGGCTGGTGGTGTTCCCTGCAGAGAGCACCTAGAGCTGGAGGCAAGCGAGGGAGCGGTGGCAGATGTTGGCAGATAGGAGGCTGCCAAGGAGGCAGAGGGGACACGCCAGGGCCTGGACGAGCAGGTGGGGACGCGGAGGGGAGGGCGTGGACTCCCGCACCGCAGGTTTGGTGGCTGGAAGGTGAGAGAAGCCTTGGAGAAGCAGGTGGGCGAGGCAGCGCCTGGCCCCGGGTCAAGGGACTGCCTTTTACCACCACCGTCCCCCACCCCTGCACCTGGGAGGAGGACTTATCCGTGTGACGATCTGACGGGCTGTGGCAGCACCGTGGGAAGGTGGCTGGGAGGACGTCTAAGTTCGGAATCATACAAGTCCCAACACAGGGCCTTGCCGCGCGGCGGCTGGGGCTGCAGGGCTTGGCTGGCGCTGGGGTGCCCGGCACGCACCCCCGGCTGGTGCCCCGCGGGAGGCAGGTGGGCGGCAGAAGCTGCTGCAGGTCCCAACTCAGCAGGGCTGCCACTGGGGACGAGTCCGGGGGGGTCCTGCAGGATCCGCGGGTATCACGAAGCTGCTCAGCCCTGCCCCTGAGAGCCCTTCTTTCCTGGGAATGTTCCAGAAGGCCTCTTAGTCCTAATCGGAGGTGGCTTCTTTCCTCCTCCCAGAGTTCAAAGACGTTTCCTGAGCTGGGCCATGGTCTCTGGCGTCCTGGGCCCTACAGGGAAGCTTCAGTGTGATACAGCTTGTCCACAGTCACCCCGAGGTCACTCAGTCGTTCATGACATTCTCTCTCCATCCCTCCTTCCTTCCCCGGGCTCACGGAGGGCCTGCTGTGCCCCAGGACCTGCTCCGGGCACGTGGAGGACGCAGGCAGGGCCTGTCCCAGAGCCCAGCTGTTACCCTGCCCACAGCAGCAGAGCCCGCAAGATGCTCAGGATGCTGATTTTGGGCCAAGGCCCGGGGAAGGCCTCCCAAGACCTCAGCTGTGAGCTACAGGGTGACTCCGGGAAAGGGCGAGGCAGGGTTTTAGGTGGCAAAGGTGGAGGTGAGCAGGATGCCTGGTGTCTGGAGCAGGGGGTCAGTGAGGGGACCAGGGACAGCATTTGGAAAGGTCACTTGGGCTGGGAGTGGAGGCTGGGTTTTGTGGGGTCAGGCCCGGAGGTAGGGGTGAGGGTGGACAGGAGGGGAAGAGGTGCTCAGTGCCAGGCTGGCACCTGGACCTGGGGCTTCTCCTGGGCTGGGAGCAGCGGGCAGGAGGAGCCTGGGGAAGGTGACGGGCTTAGCCGTGGGGGGGCTGCATGGGAGGGGCTGGTGGGAGGACGGGGCAGCTGGACAGGATGGAGGCCCCAAGTCAGCGCCGGTCTGTGGGTGCTCTGAGCCTCCCTTCCCCCACCGCCAGGCTCCCTCCAGCATGGAAGGCCCTGGGTGCTCGCCCCTTCGGGTCAGCGGCAGAGGCCTGCCTGGCTCAAGGTCACGGCCTCTCCGGGCCGGACACACCCAGGGATGGATGCGGGCAGGAGGAGCTTGGCCAGCGCAGCCAGCTCTAGTGGCCACTCTTGTTTGAGGGCTCCTGTGGGGTCAGTGCTCTGTCCATGCCTGCATCCTTACCCCACCTTCTGCTCCCTGGCCACAGGACTGACCCCAGGCTCTTGTTGTTGTTCTTCTACTTTTTTTTTTTTTTTCTAAAGATGTTTATTTATTCATGAAAGATACAGAGAGAGAGGCAGAGACAGGCAGAGGGAGAAGCAGGCTCCTTTCAGGGAGCCCGATGTGGGACTCCATCCCAGGTCTCCAGGATCACGCTCTGGGCTAAAGGCAGATAGATGCCCAACTGCTGAGCCACCCGGGTGTCCCGAGACCCAGGCTCTTCCTAACTGACCCCCTGCTCCCTAAAGCCTGCCTCCGAATGGCCTCCTGGAAGCCCCACTGCCACACAGGTGGAGTGGGGCACACCCACCCTTGTCAGCTGTGGGGGCTGAGATCTGAGCGGGTGAGGGCTGCAGGGAACCCCAAACCCCAGTGGAGGGCCATCAGGGGGTCCTATGGGCCAGAGTGCTGCTATTTGGGTGGACCTGTTGCTCTAAGCCCCTTCCACACCTCCTCAAACCCAAAACCCTTCCTTATAAGTGCGCCCCAGCATCAGGTGCTTGGCTGATGGCTTCAGGTGCTTCTGACCTCAAGGCCCTCCTTGCTGAGGGGCTTCCCACTGCCCTAAGATTCACCGCTACTGGGATAATGTGGCATTGGCTTCCTCGGTCTCTGAGCTTCTGGGCAGCAGAAGCCCCCGTGAAGTGCACCCAGAGACCCTCTGGGAGCCCCTGGTCTGTCCGGGGTCTCCCCAGAAGCCACCCTGAAGCCCTGATGCATGTGAGCCCGGCCTCTTGGGAGGGGATCCCAGGGGACAGGAGGAGGGATCAGAGGGGGGTGGGAGGGAGGGGACACAGCCAACACAGAGTGGGCCACTGGCAAGTCACCTCTGAAGGTGGCTGGGACACCGTCCGTGGCTGAGGGGCAACTGAGGGGCCTTCGTCCACCTGCCCCACCCATCCCTGGGGTGGGGGGCTGCCTCCAGGGCCCCAGCACGGTGCCACTTTGGGTTTGCCTGGCTTGCGGCCAGAGACAGCGTCTGTCCACGGAGGAGCAGAAACACACTTCCCACATGGGCCCGCGTTGGGTCACCCTTCGGGGGTGCCCCTTGGACGGTGGGGGGAGGCCCACAGGTGTGTGGCTGCTGACACCCTGGTCTCTTGGCACGACTCTCAGAGATGGAGGGAGAAGTGCTGTTCCTGCATCCTAGGAGCTTCTGCAGCCTCAGTCTCCTGGGAGGCCTGGCAAGGAGGGAGCTGTGTGCCTGCCCCCCACCTGACCCCCTGGCCCCCCCCAGGCCCCCAGCTGCAGCCCGCTCCCCAGGGGCCCAAAGGACCGGCTGGGGGCCTGGCAGCTTAGCCCTGCCGGCCTAGTCTAAACCCCTGTACAGCCAGGCGGGCCCAGCTGGCGGCCAGGAGTGCCTGAACAGCCCAGCCTTTGTCCTGGTGGTCACAGCCGCCGCTTGCTCAGTGCCCGGCTTGTTTTTTCCAGGCCAGGCTGGGCAGGCAGGGGCCCCGAAGCCATGGAAACGACACAGACCACCTGTCCCACCCGGGCTCTGCTTCCCTGTCCCCGCAGACCTCCTGGTGTGCTGGCCCCGCCCCAGTGGCCCTCGTCCTGCCGCCCGCCCAGAGCCGCAGCTGGGCCGCTGAGAGCCCCAGAAGCTTCTAGCTGTCCAGGACTCCCCACATGCAGGCTCTGAGGACCGGGGTACCACGGGCTCCTTCCTCTGCCAGTGCTCCCTCCCCCTCCTCAAGCCGCCTGCCGTGGGGCCCCAGGAAGGAGGCCGGCTCTGGGAGATGCTCTCCTGTCAGAGCTGCCCCAAGAAGAAATAGGCTGCCTGGAAAGGTGGTGAGCTCCCCGTCACATGAGACATGGGAGAGCAGACTGCTGGGAACCTATCGTGGGAGTGCAAAGTGGACGGCTTGAACAATTCTCCCACTCATTCCTTCACTCAGCAACTCATTCATTCATTCAGTAAACGGCAGTGGCATCCTTGTTTTGGGTGGAGGCCCATGCCGGGTGCTGAGCGTGAGCGGCGAGGTCCGGGCAGCGTCCCTGCCTCCTTGGGAAGCAGAGTCTGTGGATAAGGGGATGTGAAGGAGAGACACGCAAGTGAACAAATGCCCTGTTGGTCAGATTCACGGGCCAGAGAGACGGCAGAGAGTAGGAGTTCAGTGCCCTATGCCATGGGTGGGGAAGCTGAGGCAGAGGGCACCAGCCACGCCACAGGGAGCCTGGATAACCCCCCAGAGCTTCTGAACCCACCGTTATTCAAGCTGCAAAGGCCTGTGGGAGCTCCGAGGAAGGGAGACCCCCGCCAGGTTTGGGGAGGGACTCAGGAACAGCTCTGTGATGAGGCTGGGGCAAGGCCAGACATGATCCATCCATGTGATGAACCTTCCCCCGTATGGCTTACGTATGGGGCTGGGCTGCGAATGCCTGGGGCATCTGGGGACACTTCTCCCTGGGACCGACTGATCGAATTTCAGGCTCAGGCAATCTTGCTGCATGCCTGGCTTTAGGGGCTGCGTGGCCCAGTTAGCTAGTACCGCGTAACAAACCACCCCAGAAGGGCGACGTACAACCATAGCCATTTTATTCTGCCTGTGGAATCCGTGGGTCAGGTGTCCCGAAAGCCATAGTGGGGACAAGTGTCCTGTGCCCTATGACACCCCAAGCAGCTGGGGCTGGAAGGGCTACGGCTGCTGGAGTCCCTCTCCGTCCACACGTCCAGGCCCGGGTTCAGGTGACTCGCGGGCTGGAGCTGTTGGCCGGCACATCTCCCCGTGGGCTCTCCGTGCAGCGTGGGGGTCTCTGGGGCGTTGAACCTCCCCCTTACTCAGCAGCTCGGGGCTCCGGGGAGGAAGCCGTGCGGCCCTTTATGACTCAGCCTTGGACGTCATCCAGCAGCCTTGCGGCCACTCTCTGCCGGTTGAAGGAGTCACAAGCCTTCCCAGATGCAAGAGGGGAGCACACAGGCCCCGCCTTCAGCAGGAGGAGCACCGAGGAATTTGCAGCCATATTTGAAACCACCGCGCAACTTCCTATTCCTAGCCCGCAGCGTCCTCCTCTCCTCTTTGAAGAGTCAGCCATCTGCCAAGGCTGGGCTTAAACCCCAAGCCAGAGACCCTTCCTGCTCACTCCTACCCCAGGAGCACTTTCCGGGTCTCTCTCTAACTAATAACAAGGACAGCCATGAGTGTGACGTCCTCGCCTTGGAGCCAGGCCCGTGTATCCACACAAGTGTTCTCAGGGCAACTTTGAGACATCTCACAAAGGAGGGGGCCCCTCACCTGGAGTTTTGCAGGATGAGTAGGAGTTCTCTGGATGTACGGAGTTTGCAGAAAGCTCCGGTGAGCCTGGGCACATGCACAGTCAGTTGTGGCTGGAGGATGGAGCTTCGGCTACTCTAGGGCAAGGGCTTGTTCAGTCGGGAAGTGCACCAAACGGACTTGTGTTTTGGGAGGACCCCTCTGGCCCTGACAGTCTGAAGGCTGGAGCTGGCCCGGAGGAGCTGGTGCTCGCCCACAGGCCTCCCACAGGAGCCTGTCTGCCTGTGCCTCTTATTTTCTGTTTTGCATGGTTTCCGGGGTCCTTTCAACCATTCTCCAGGTCGTGGGGATTTTACAGATGAGAAACTGAGGCTGAGAGCTCTCTCTGGGATGTAAGCTGGGTGTGTGGGCCGGGACCAGCGTTAGGTGCCCCCTTTGTCTGCCACGGACCCTCACCCTCGGGACTCACCCCAGGCGGTCAGTGCGGGCAGCTCGTCCGCTCTCCCCGGCACCCCAGAGGCCCCCCCCCAGCTCCCCACCCCTCTCGGCCCCCACCACATGGCCCAAAGAAGCCCATTCAGAGCCAGCTGCAGGCAGCCGGGCCTCTGGTTTACATCAGCAGGCAGCGGGGAGCGTGGTCACATGCTCACTTCGGCCCAGTACTCCCCGTGGCCGCAGGACGGGGGGGCAAGAACTCGGGGGATCGATGCTGGGCCGAGGGGAAGCCGAGGCCCAGAAGGGGCAACGGCCGGGCCTCTGCCATTAGCTCGACCCTGGGCGTTCGTTTCCGGCCCTTGAAATAAAGCCTGTGCCGGCCGGGTGGCCAGCAGGCCAGGGGACCGCCACGCTGCCTGCCTGCCCCAGCCTGGCCGGGTCACCCCGAAAAGCTGACAAAAGCCAGCTGCCGTCCCGGCGGCCGCTCGGCAGGCAGACACCCGGAGGCGTGACGCCCGGCCTCGTCTGGCACCCGGGGCTGCCAGGAGGGCCCTCGGAAAGCTCGGCTCCACTCCCACTCCCAGGGGCTTTCAGCTCCTTTCCGGAATGGCTTCCTGATGAGGTAATGCCGCTCGGAGCGCGGGAGGAGGCCACCGGGAGACGCTGCTGGCCGGGCCCCAGCTCGGCTGGAGGAGGCCCGAGGCCGCCCAAACGGGGACCGAGCGCCGCCGCCCAGGGGGGCGCGGGACCCCGGCCGGACCCCCGGCATGTGTCCCCGTGTCCCGGCCTCGGCGCGCAGCCTCACACTGACCCCCGAAGAGTCCCCACCCCCGGACCACGTCACCCCCCCCCCGCGGGATTCAGCGCACCCCTGGGGAGCGGGGGACCCCTGCGGTGTGGATCATCCGGGAGCCGCCCGGGGAGCATGCTCCGACCTGCCAGGCTGCATGTTCCTGGAACACGAGTCTCTTCCGGCCACGGAGCCGAGAGCTCGAGGCCGCCCGCCTCCCTGTGCCGGAGCCAGGAGGCCGCGAGGAGCTGGCGTGTGTGGAAGGCGGCCCAGGCCGGCCACCCGGTGTCCCCACGGCGCCTCCCTGGGCCCCTGGAAGGAGCGCCCAGCTCCCCTTGTTGGGGCGCCCTGCCGGGCAAGCCGGTGGGAGCCGGGAACTGAGCAGGGAGTGTCCTGAAGGGTGACTCACCTGCCTCCCCGGCGGCTCCCCCCTCCCTGCCAGGCCCTGTGCTGGGGGGCAGGGCTGGGGCGCTGGGGTCACAGGCCCAGCATGACCCGGAGGCCCCCACCCTCCCAGGTGGAGGAAGGGGCCAACAGCAGCCCCACGGAGGCCTCCTGGGAGACAGGGAAGGGCACCTCCTGGGGTGGGCCCATCGGGACCCCTGCTCTGCGGGAGTTTGGGGAGCTGCTGGGGTGCAGAGGGAGTGGGCGGGCCTTGGGTCTGCAGGCCCCTCCGGTCCTGGCCTCCCTGAATGTGGTGAGTGACGTAGGCCAAGCCCTGGGTCCTGGCTGGGCCTCAACTTCCCCATCTGCAGACGGGAGGCGCCTGGGGGTGGGGGTCGGAGAAGGGGCCTCCACTGGATGCCAGGAGCCCCTGGGTCTGTCGGCCCAGGACTGCAGCTGCGTGGGGGAAGCCTCAGCCCGGGCCTCGCCCCGAATTTCCACATTGGAAGGGACCCAGGGACCACAGAGCAGCGCCGGGCACAGAGGAGGGCCAGGCGGGCCGAGCCGTGCGGGAAGTAGTGGCTGGGCCAGGAGCCGAGCCCAGACTCCTCTGCTGGCCCAGAGTGACCCCGCGGGGCCTCCTCCGGCTCCCTGCTGCTTTTCCTGCACAAAGCTGCAGGCTGGGGAGGGCGGATGCTGCGTCGGAGCCCAACCGCTCCCCTCTGCTGCCGCCTGGTGGCCATGGAGACACAGGCGGCCCAATCCCCAAGCCTCACCCATGGGCCCCAGGCGCCCACGAATAGGGCCCCCGTGGGTCCCAGGTACCCACAAATATGGACACCTGCAGGCCTCGGGCACCCACGAATAGGGCCCCTACAAATACGGGCACCCACAGGCTCCAGACACCCACAAATATGGGCCCCTGTTGTGCCAGGACGCCTACGGGGCTGGGGCACCCACAGACCCAGAGGTACCTACAACGCACCCACCAGGCGCCCTGGTGGAGACCACCACCCGCTTTGTTTCATGGAACCTTCTCCACCCCTGGAGGTGGGGTATTGTCATGTCTACCCCTTTACAGACCGGGTACAGAGGTTCGGAACGGTCAGCGGGACAGACAGGCGGGCCCCTCAGGGAGTGATTCATCAGGTGGCCTGTGACGTTTGCAGTCAGACACCTCACGTGGAAAGGTGCTCCACCCCAACCAGCGGCCACCTGGGGCTTGATGAGGACCTGAGGCCTCCTATTCCAGGGGGTGGGGTGGTCACCCAGCTGGAGAGGACAAAGGCCCCATTCATGGGAACAGGAAGGCGTGTGTTTGGGCCCTGGGTGCAGGGGTAGGGATGAGGTGCCACGATCCTGAGACCCGGGCAGAGGGGAGCCAAGGGCCCATGTCCGCCCCACGAGTCCCCAGAGCCACCCACTTCTCCAGCTTTTAGCCGCCAGGCCCAGGCCTGATCACCGACAGCTCTCCCACGAGAGGCACACGGGCTCAGAGGGGTCTAGCAACCTGCCCGAGGACGCATGGTGGCCACACCGTTGAATGCACTTCCAGGGACACGCATTTCCAGCAGCATCACGGGGGCCGAGGTGGGAGAACCAGCGGATCCCGTCTCCAGGTGCTTGCTCACGTGATGCCCTCCAGTCTCTAAAGTCTGACACCCTTCACCTCCCTGGTATCCACGACGCACCCTCAGGCTTTTCAACCAGACTGCACCACCCACCCGCTCCCTGGTTCCTGGCGCCCTGCCTGGGTACCCATCACAGTGGGCATGCTGCTGGCACTGGGCTGGGGATGACACGGGGATCCAGCAGAGCCATAGGGTTTTAGAGGTAGAAGGGACACCATCCAACTGAACCCAGGCGTCAACTGTTGCTGGTGCTGGAAACTGAGTTCCAGATAGAGGGAGGATTTGACCAGGTGTAGGATGGGCCCGACACCAAGTCTGGGTGGGGCCAGGGCCAGAATCCACAATGTCTGATCACTAGCCTCACATCTGTAGCCCTGAGTCTCAAGGGGGACGGGGCAGGTGGAGGGCAGGTGAGCATCTCCCAAGCACCTCCACATCTCCCCGGATTTCCCACCAGGAAGGAGACAAGAATGGGCACCATCCTATTTGTATGACTTATGGGCAGCAAGACTGGCAGGTGGGAGGCTTAGCCTGGTCCTGGCAGGGGGCTGGGGATAGGGACTGAGGCTCCAGGCTGTCCCTGCAGCACCCAGCTTCCGAGCCCAGGGCCTGAGGGCCCAGCCAGGCAGCCAGTCTTGCTATGACTTCTGATGTCATTTACGTGCCCTCAGCCCCCCTGTCCTGGGAGACTGGCCTCAGAAGATGCTGATGCTCAGGCAGAGAGGGTGTGAGGTGGGTCCACTGGGAGGGCAGGGGCGGGTCCACTGGGGGTCAAGACCCTGGATCAGATGCTCTGACATGGAAGAGGGAGTGCATGCAGGTAACCCAGGTGCAGCTGGCATGCTGTCCTGCGACCTAGGCCATCATGGCAAGCAGAGGAAACCAGGCCCAGGATGGTCCTGCCACAAACACACCAGGGCTGGGCCTAGCCCCTGGTCCTTCAGCTGCTGGTCTGGCATCCCGGGGCAGCCCCCACCCCCCATCTGGCTGTGGGTCGCTGGGCAGCTCACTCAGCCTCTCTGTGCCGTAGCGGGGTGATGACGGTGCTCACATCACAGAGCATGGTGAACGCACAGAAGACGCTGGAAGCCTGATGGGCAGGAAACACCGCGTCGTCTCCAGCAATGTTGGTGGATGGAGACAAGGGATTTGGAAAGGAAGGAGATGTAGCCCTGCTCTTGGGTTCTCCCAGTCTGGGGGGCAGACAAGTGGCTGATGTCAATCCTCTCGGTTGGGCAGCCAGGAGCAGGAGGGAGGGACTCATTCCTGGGGATGTGGGGCTTGGCGGGGAGATCGTGGGAGGGACCAAAGTGGCCCTGAGGAGGAGGGTGGCATCACGGAAGGCTTGGGTGGGGGTGTCGGAGGCCAGGAGTGAAGGAGGGGTCATCGCTGGACCGGCAGGCTCCAGGAGGTCTGACCTTGCACTGCGAGTGGCCCCGGGGACAATGGCCGGGAAGGCCATCCATTCGTCCCCCCCATGGAAGGCCACAGTATCCCCACGGGCCCGGCCAAGGTGAGCTTTGCCGCCCTGGGGCCTGGCACCCAGCTCTCATCACCCCCAGGTCCCAGAGTCTCCCAGGCCAGGGGTATCGAGGTGGGAGGGAAGCCACCATGAGGCCCGGCAGCCCTGCGCAGCTGGATGCAATTAGGAAAGCTGAGAAGTGATTATTTGGGGGTTAAATCAAAAGGAACCTTGTAAGGTGAGGGCCAGGCCTCCTCAAGAATGCATTCTCGCGACGCGGCCCCCGAGGCCCCGGGGAAGTGGGGGCCCTGAGCTCTAGGGATGTGAGGAAAGAGGACAGGAAGGGTGACGCCCCCCACCAGGCCTAGCCTCCCCGAAACAGAGTGCTTGGGCGCCTCCCACTCCACTCTCCGAATCCCAGCTCCATCCTCCTCCCCCAGGTCCCCACCCGGTTCAGGCTGCACCCCCACCTGGCCTCCCCCCCACCCACAGCCTCCACAATCTGTCCCTCCGTCTGTCCTCTGTCCCTCCCTCTGGCTGCCCACGACAGCGCCTGCTGTGGGATGAGGAGCTGGGATGGATGTGGAGGGTCAGGGGGCTGCCCCCACCTCTACGAGGGATATTGCCCCGCTCTTGGCCTTGAGCGGCCTCCAGAGTGCGGGGCGGCCAGGCTGCAGGGCCTGCAAACGGGACCGACCGGGACGTGGCTGTTTATGCAGCTGAGTTGGCTGGCGCCGGCTCCCTCCCAGGCCTGGTCTTTCTGGAGTTAAAACGCTCAGCCTTGTCCCCACCCCTGGGCAGTGACCTCTGCAGAGCAGCCTCATCTGAAGGAGGCTGACCTGGCACCGTGGACAGCGGGGCCCCGGAGGTGGGGACACCTTCTCAGAGTGGACACCTCCTCTCTGCCTGCGGTTTCTGCGTCGGGACAAGGTCCCTGTGCACAGGAAGCAGATGGCACCCTTGGGTTGGGTCACTTGAGGAGCATTTAACAAAGGGACACAGGTCTGGGCAGAGCTGAGGACAGCTGCAGGGAAGGAGGAGCTGGCTGGGGTGGCCACCGGGGTGTGTGGGTGGGGGGCAAGGGTCCCAAGCCTGGGGCCTCCAGCCAGCACCTTCCACCAGCGGAGCCCAACGTCAGGACGCGGGGAGCCTGCCCACATCCGTCCAGACCAGCCTCCAGGGCCGGCGGGAGTGGGTGCGCTGTGGGTCTGGCAACGTCAAGGGCAAGTGGCCCGCAAAGCCCCCGAGAAGCAGGACGGCAACTGCCGAGTGCCCCTTTCGAAAAACTGTCCAGAGCAGCCACGCGTATTCCTGGTGCGGAAGCCCAGAGGATACCGCCTAAAGCCAATGACCGGTGGGAGCGCTACAGCATTTCTTCTAGAACTTTGCCAGGCCTCGCTGGGGGCAGCATCTGGTTCCCCTCCTCTCTGTGGGTAGAAGGTGCTGGAAGGGCACCATGAGAGTTCAGGGCAGGGCTGGGCAGCCCCATGTTTCCACTGGCTCCATTTGGTGCTCACGCTTGGGAGCAGCCAGGCAGGAGCAGCCGTGTGCTAGGGTCTCGGCCTCGGCCGCCAGCGGGCAGTGGTCAGCCGACCCTCCTGCAGGTGGTTCCCGCTCCTGACCCCGAGCCGCCTCCAGCTAGGCCCCGACTCGGTGGAGCGGAGGGGAGGCGTTCCTGCTGTGCCTGCCAAATTCTGGACCCAGGGAGACCGTGAGCACAATGCAAAGGCTGTGCAAAGCCTCCGTCTTCCGGGGACACTCTGTTAGTGGCAAAGGCGGAAACTGGCACAGGTTGGCAGCCGGCATCTGTGAGCGGTGTGTCTGGACACCTACACTCTTGTCACAGTGAATGACACCTCCCGGCCTCCGTGGGCTCTGCACCTGCTGGCCTGCAAGGGCCCCGGACTGCGCAGTGGCTCGGGAAGGGCGGAGCGGGCAGTGCTGGGAGTCACGCGGAGGGCCACAGCCTCGGGCCTGCCCACAGGCACCTGGCTGGGATCATGAGGTGCCAAGGACATGGCCCAGGGCTCAGGGTGCCCGGGGCGGGCTCACGGGGTCGGTCAACGCTGGGAGAGGGCGCTCCAAGGACAGACGGACCGGCCGCAGCCCGAGGGTCAGCCTGCCTTTCTTCCCTTTCTGTACTTGCCCGGTTGAGGGAGTGGCAAAGCGGGGGCCAGGCCACCATAAGGACGAAGCTGGGTGTGGGGACCGGCATGTGCTGAGGGCCTGGTAAGCAGGAGGCCAGTATGTCCCCAGCGGCCTGATCTGGGGCTTCACCCAAAGCCCGGCCCAGCTCTGGCCCAAGCTGCTGCTCGGAATGTACACAGGATGGAAGGAAATTCCACACTGACCCCCAGTCCCCATGATACCTTCCCGGGGAGGGAAGCTTCAGGAGTAAAACTGGATGCCTTCAAACTTGGATAAATTGCCAAAGGCTTTCCCTTTTTGCCTTGACTGCCGGGGAGCTCTGACCCAGAGTGGTGAGCCGGTCTCTTGCTCCACTTAGATCCAGCTTCTTGCCTTGGCTTTCCGTCATTTTTTTTTTTTACCTCCACTTTTAATTACACGTTCTGTGGCATCTTTGTCATACCCCCAAATCTTTGCTGGGCAAGACCTGATGCCTTTCGGTCCTTTGACGTGACCTTGTGAGCTGGTACTACTGGGGCAGAGAGGCCCATGTTGGCAAAGACTGGGAGGCGGGGCTTCCCTGGGCCCAGGGAGTGGGGAGCAGGGAGCAGGGGGGGAGGCTCAGTGGGCCGAGCCTCTGGGGATGCAGTGCGGGGAGTGTGTGCCAGGCCCTCAGAAGCTCACACCGAGCACACAGGTCCGATCTGCTCAATCACCTGGACGCAACAGCTCATCTGACAAAGGGACATAGCCATCCTTGCCTGGCGCCGGGGTGCGTGGTGCCCGCCAACACGCAGCCAGGCAGCGGCAGGGAGAGGCAGACGTCTCATGGGGGAATCGCAGACACTCTTGCCAGCTTTAAACATTAAAATAGACTTGGGAAAGCACGGCTGAGACATTTTGAAAGAAACACAACAAAGGAAGCTTCTAGAAGCCAGAGCCCTGGCCAACATGAGTTCTTGTCTCCGACAGCGGCTCTGGGGAGATGATGAGCCCGTGACTCGAAGCCGGCGCCGCTGCAGGCTTGGCGGGGTGAGGGGTGGACCCGAGAAGGGTGGGTGACTCGAGGACAGGGCCGGGCTGGCCTCTGCCTGCTGTGGTGGCCCCGCAAGGGCAGGTCTGCACTTGAGGCTCCCCAAGGAGAGCATGATGCCTGCCTGGGTGCACGGTGTCAGAGGCAGGGCCTCCCTGGCTGTGTCTCTGAAGCCATGAGGCGCTGCTGGAGAAGAAGGACGCGGAGCTGACTCACTACCCTGCTGAGCAGCATCGCTGAGTCTGCAGGGCTCTGGATGCAAATTCAGCTCCGAAATCCATTTCCCTGGGCTGGATGTGCTCATCTTTCCTCCAGGATGCTCCAGGCACAGAGCGCTTGCGGGGAGGGTCAGGCTGACGTCCCAGCCCCTGCAGACCCCCACCCACCCCACAGTGGCCCATGGGACCAGCGGACGCCTAGAGGTTCCTGGGTTTGACCTGTGCACCCCCTTCCCCCCCGATCCGCACCGACTAGACTTGGAGCCTCAGATGCGAAGTCCCTCCCGTGGGGCCGGGACCTGAGGCTCCGTGGCCGCGCCGGCTGAGCGGAGCCTAAGAGCTGGACTGTTCTCCTTTGGGGAGGACGGGGTGGCCGGTCCCAGAGACATTTCTCTTGTAGCTTAGGTCTTGGCCGAGGAGGGACCGCCATGCGCAGTAAGGGCCACAGCGGGTCGGTCACCCGCCCGGTTGATGAGTGGGGGGCCCAGGGTGGGCGCAAGGCTCCGGCGGCATCCCGGCCTGGGCGGCTGTGCTAGGAGGCAGGAGCCAGCCTGCCACGTCCAGCCGGTCAGCCTTGGGCCCTGGGTGGGCCCGGGGGCCCTGGGTGGGTGACCCTCCCTCAGCCCCCGGGTCCAGGCAGGGCAGAGGGGTGCTGGTCACGGAGAGTGGCGCCGCCAGAGGCTTCTGGGCAGACAGGAGCCGGTCACTGGTTCACTGTCCCCAGGCCCCGCCCGCCTGGGCCAGGAGCTGCTTCCGGCTGCAGCACAGACAATGCGCCGCGGGGGAGGGGTGGCCCAGGGCCAGATTCCTACCCCCCCACCCCCATCGCAGCCACACAGGAAGGCAGCGTGTCCTGGAGTGAACCCGCAGCCAGGCGCTGTGACTTAGGGCGCCAGATTCCCAGAGGAGGCGTCTCCGTTGGACTCGAGCCTGATTCCTCTCAGCTTTAATATAATGAGGGGCTCTAAGCCCCTGCCTGGGGTGGTGGGGGGGCTTTAGAAAAATCTCACCCTCCTCATTTGTGCCTCTGAGGCAGTCCGCACCCTTGGGTTTTGCGGACCTTCTTTCTACCGCAGGGCCTTTGCACGAGCTGTGCCCGCCGTCCAGCAGGCTCTCCTCGGGGGCCCCCCCCGCAGTGCTCCCCCTCGGCTTGCCTTCCTCTCTGCCCTGGCATAGGGTTCCTTCTGTCGCCAGGTTGCTGTTGTGTGGTCTGCCACCGCCACCCCCACCCCCATCGCCAGCTCTGGGCTGTGCCTGTCTTGGTTCCCGCCGTAGCCGCTGGGACTGTGTACGTTCTCCCCAGTGGCACACACCTTGCCGTCCCTGCCCGAGCCCCACCTGGCAGGGCACCTCCCTCCGCGCCCCGCCCGGCTTGGTGATCCTGACGCCCATACAGCACCCCAAGGTGTTGGTCTGCTGGCTGGTCTGCTCACCCTGGAGCCGCCCCCTGGCCCAGGCCCAGGGAAGCCCGCAGGGTCTCTGCAGAGCACCCTGAGCAGGGAGGCCGTGACCTGGCCGGGCCTGCGCTCCTCGCCACAGACCAGCCTCCCTTTGGGTGCAGCCAGCAGCCAGGTGAGGCCCCTGGCACCGGGGGCCCGGGAACTCCAGCGACCGTTCAGGGGCCCCTCCCTCCGAGACACCAGGGCTGGCCGCTGGGGACAGGATGATGGCCCGGCCGCCCAGCCTACAGTGCCCGCTGGGAGGGCCAGGGCCCCAGGGTGGCACAGGGAGCTGCCCTCCCCCCCAGAGGTGCAGCGACGGGGCCTTCCCAGCCTTCCTGCTCCCTGGTCCCTGGCCGTGGACACAGCTGCTGCCCAGGCCTCAGCCCCGCGTGCAGGCCACCATCCCCAGCCTGTGGCGCTCCCCCCAGGGCCCGGCCCAGCCACACCCGGGCCCGCGGGTCCTGTACCCTGTACCCTGTGCCGGCTGCACTCTGGCCTCTGCGCCTCCTCCCACAGGCTCGGCCAGGCCGCGCTGCCTCACGGAAGCCCTCCGAGGTCCGCTCTCCTGCAGCCCAAGCTCTTCCAGTGCCGAGAAGCGTGGCTTGAGCAACTCTGGGTTTCTCTCCTGCTAGACTCCGTTCTGCTGGGTTTTTGTTTTGTTTTCCCAAGGGGAAGGTGTTCGAGTTTTGGCTTATTTTGGAATCTCCAAAATCTCTCCGCATAAAGCTGGTGTACGGCAGGCTGCGAGAAGCCCTTGCTGGTGGGCATACCGCTGAGTGAGTGAGCTGTGACGGTGGCACGGTCCGCGGTCCTCGGAGACTGAGCGTGTGTGTGTACGTGTGCACATGCTCGTGTGTGCAGGATGTGTATGTGGGTGGGGTGTGTGTTTCCCTCTGTGGTGTGTGCACGTGCATGGGTGTGTAGTGCGTGGGGTGTGCACGCGTGTGCCGTGTGTATAGTGTCTGGGGCGTGCATGAGTGTAGTGCATATAAGGCATGTGCATGTGGGGTGTGCATGCGGGTGTGTGTGTAGCTCATGCCCCCTCCTCCCACCCTCTCCGCCACCATCAAGGAGGACCACCCATGCTCCACCCCTGCTCAGGTGTCTCCAGCCTGGAGCTCAGCAGACTCACACCTGCTCTGCTGGCCAACCCACCTCACTGCCTCCCACGCCTTCCAGAAACTCCCCTGAAGTGATGACTTCTCCCCAGCCTCGGCCCTGCTGCTGCCCTGGCCACAGGGCATTAGGTTGGCTTCAGGGTCCCTCTCCCCCGCGACCACCAGGAAGAGCACAGGGTGTGTAAGTCAACCATAAAAGGACACGAAGTGCAAAGAGGCACCTCACATCCACGAGGAGGCTAAAACCATCATAATACACATAAAAACATGGGGGAAGTACCCAGAGGAGTGGACGCAGGGCCCCTCCCAGATGCAGGCCCCCCCCATGTGCACGGCCCAGGCCCGGGGAACACAGCTGGGCAGCTCCTCAAAGGGCGAAACAGAGGGGTGCCGGGGGCCCAGCTGGTTGAGCCTCTGGCTCTTGGCTTCAGCTCAGGTCACGGTCCCAGGGTCTCCCAGGGTCTCCCAGGGTCGTGGGATCAAGTCCCCGCATCGGGCGCTGCGCTCAGCGGGGCGTCTGCTGGAGGTTCCCGCAGCCCCTCCCCCTTTGCTCTCTCGCTAACAAATAAATCTTAAAAAATGGGGAAAAAAAAGCAAAACACAGTCTGTGGCCGACAACTCCACGCGTGGGTGAACCCCAGGGGAGCGCAGGGCAGGCAGGGGCCGGCACCCACATTCACAGCAGCTCGAGCCCCGGTGGTCGGGGGCCCACCGACGGGCGAAGGGACCTGCCCAGGGCCACCCAGGCCCCCCGCCCTCTGGGCGCCTGGCCCTCCCGCTGGGTCCTGAGCCCCGCCCCCCCCGCCCCCCCCGCCCCGTCCTTTCCCGGCTGCAGAGCGCCCTCTGGTGGGCACACTGCGCGTAGTCGGGGATCCGGAGGAGAAACCCCAAGGTCAAGGGGGGCCGCCTGGGGAGGGTCCGGAGGCACACAGGGCAGGGCGCGGGGGGCGACAGAAAAGTCGCATTTTGCAGGAGTGAGGGGTGTTACTGCCCCAAGGGGCTAAAGAGGCTGTGAGCCCAGGAAGGGGCGGTGTCACCAGGCTGGTCACCTTGGGTCCCCATCTCACAGGGACCCACTTCCTCCCAGTTGCCTCTGTCCCCACCCCCCACCGTGGGCCTCCGGCAGAGGAGAGGATGACCACACAGCGAAGAGGCCCAGCACTGGGTGGGGGGAGCTGGGAGGGGTGAGTAGTGATTTTTTTTAAAGAATTTATTATTTTTATTATTTTTTAAAGATTTTATTTATTTATTCATGAGAGAGAGAGAGAGAGAGAGGCAGAGACACAGGCAGAGGGAGAAGCAGGCTCCATGCAGGGAGCCCGACATGGGACTCCATCTCGGGGCTCCAGGATCACACCCTGGGCTGAAGGCAGACGCTAAACCGCTGGGCCACCCTGGGGTCCCCTTGAGTCATGATTAATAAGAACCATGGAGAGTGGAGCGGGTCCTCAGGCCACCTCTGCTGCAGAGCCCCCTGGGGGTTTCCTGAGTGTCCTCTGTCATGCTAACAAAGTGGCTTCTGGCCCACCCCTGAGGGTGGGGGCAAGTCCCCAGAAGAACCCACGAGGTGGCAGTGGGTTGGAGTTCCCAGCGTCCTCCGCCTCCCCGCCCCCTTCCCCAACCCCTGGAGCAGAGGGGCTGGCATGCAGGTCGGGTGGGTCCCCAGTGGTCCCCAGTAATGTTATCCCTGGGCCTCAGGAAGGAAGTGGAGACCCCGGAGGACCTGCTGTGAGAGCATCCAGGCCCCTCCTCGCAGCCTGCCCTCCGCGCGCGCGTCATCCCCTGCAGGCCTGCGGCTGCTCCTGGATGCACCCCTGCCTGCAGCCCTTGCTTGGGACAGGGGCGTTTCTCTTTGAGCCTCGCTAGCAAATTCACGGAACCCAGGGAGGGGTCATGGGGAACCTCTGCTTTGTCACCGTCGGCCAGGAGCCAGGGGACGATGGGGACTTGTGTCTGCAGGGGGTGGGGGGGCAGATTTGTGAGACCGGGCCCTTAACTCAGTGGCACACTGAGTCCAACTGTAGGACGCCCAGCTGGTGTGCAAGGATTGCTTGGTTGGGGGAAAGAACCTCGTCAGAATTGGGTGCAGAACTTTTTAGAGGGTGACTGGGTCACCTAACACCTCTTCTCCCATCACTTCCATGGAAAACTGAGGCAGAGGTGGGTGGCTCTTGTCCAGGGCCTGGAACATGCAGTGGAAGATCCAGGTTCAAAACAGGATCCAGTGGGTGGAGAGATTTTCCTTCTTGTTATATTTTAAAATCACCCCACTGCGACACCCTCCCCCCACCCCCAGCACACTTCACCATCACCACCACTCCCACCACCCCCTCTACCCCCACCCCCACCATCACTTGCCAAAGAAGCTGTCTGAGTGGTCATCACTGGGCAGCCCACAGTAGCCTCGGCCATAGGTCACGCTCGTGTCCCTCCTGCACACACCCCAGGCACCACTCTGGACTCAGGTTGCTGGGGGTAAGGCAGGGTGCAGGCAGCCATTAGTCCCAGATCTGCTCAGAGGCTTCTCTTGGAGGGACAAGTGACAGAAACAGCGCATGGGGCCCAGGCTGACATGGAGGCAAAGGGGCTGTACAGGCCACGGGCAGGGAGTGTCTCAGGCTGCCTGGGGCAACCCGGAGGGCTCCCTGGAGGAGGGGCCAGCCACCAAGGTGGGCTGAAAAAGATTTCAGGAGTCTTCCTGTGAAGAAGAGCTGGGACAGGATGCTCTGGGTGATGTGCCCAAAATGGACTGTGAGGGGGTCCCTGGGGACAGTCTGTGTGGTGGGGGGATGATGGGGGGCTGGAGGCTCTCGATGAGGATGGGGCGCAGGGACAGTGCTCCTGGGAAGCACAGGGAGGCACCTGCAGGGACTTTGTGGGGACAGGCAGGCACCTACCCCATTTTACAGATCACAGCCCCGGAGCTGCTGAAGGGAAGCCACTGACCTCCCGCTGGGGGCCCCCCAACTCTGCTCAGCTGCCAAGCCTTATTCCCGCTCAGCTCCAAATTTTTATTCAAGCTGCTCCCTTGGCCCAGAAGACTGCTTCGTGGACTGTGCACTGGCTCATCCCTCAGGGCTCAGCCACCCCCCGAAGCCTTCCCTGGACACCCCTGCATCTACGGCTGTCCCCGGGGCCTGGGCTCTGGGCCACCGTCACACTCGGCGGGTGGTCTCCTCCCTCCTCTTGCTGCCACCAGGCCTCTGTCCCAAGTGACTGTGGACGCTGCGCCCCGAGAGGCTGCCGGCAGCCCCCCACCTCCCTGCTGGGCCGGGACAGCAGGCCCTCGGCCTGTCCGCAGCCCGGGGCGTCCACACTTGCCGTCCTGGGCCACAGGTCCTGGGGGATAGCGAAAGTCCCGGGGCACCCCTGTTTCTGGGCTCGTAGGAGCTCAGCCCGAAAGGGCACCTCCCTGGCCGGAGGACGATGCATCTGCCAGGTGGACCCCATCGACCAAGCCGGCCCAAAATACACTTGCTTTATGTGTTTACATATTTGCTGCCGCTGCCGTCCCCCTGTGAGGCGCGGAGATTCCACGTGACTCTTTTCTTTTTACAAGATTTTATTTATTCATGAGACACAGAGAGAGAGGCAGAGAGAGAGAGGCAGAGGGAGAAGCCGGCTCCCTGCGGGGACCCTGGTGTGGGACCCGATCCCAGGTCCTTGGGATCACGCCCTGAGCCGAAGGCAGATGCTCAACCGCTGAGCCACCCGGGGGGCCCTGATCTGATGTATTTCAATTACTGAGCCACCCAGCAGCGCCCCTGGGAACTGTCATTCCGTCCACACTGGCTCCGAGGGCCTGGGGCAGGATCAGTACCCCCCCCCCCCCCCCGCCCCGCCAGCTCTGAGGGTACTTTAACCAGCCAGGGATGCAGCGAGAGGGTGTGTGTTTGAGGCACGTCAACGGGTGAGAGGGCAACTGTTCTGCGGGGGGCGGGGGCTCCTCTCCAGAAGAACTGTGCCCAAGGGAGGGAGCCCGGGAGCCGGTGGCTGACTCCCAGCCCTAGAATCTTCCCCACGCGGGGTCCAGTCTCTGGGGAGCAGGCCCTAAAAGCCCAGCCTTTATAAAGGGAAGGACGAAGGGGATTGAACTTGACTTCCTGCGGCCAGGCCTCTGTTAGCCATCACTCACCTGCAGGGAGGGCAGGGCTCACCAGGTGGGGAGGGGAGGGCTCACCTTGCAGGGAGGGCAGGGCTCACCTGGCAGGGAGGGGAGGGCTCACCTGCAGGGAGGGGAGGGCTTACTAGGCAGGGAGGGCAGGGCTCACCAGTGGGGAGGGCAGAGCTCATCTGGCAGGGAGGGCAGCAGGGCTCACCTGGCAGGGAGGGGAGGGCTTACCAGACAGGGAGGGCTGGGTTCACCTGGCAGGGAGGGCAGGGTTCACCTGGCAGGGAGGGCAGGGCTCACCTGCAGGGAGGACCGGGCACAGTCACCACAAGCCCGGAGGAGGAGCCCAGCAGGCGGAGAAGTGAATGGTGCGAAATGCAGGCAGCGTCCCCGTGGTCGGGGAGGGGGCAGCAAAGGGGCACCCTGGCCGGACCCACTTTCGCAGAGGTAGGGCTCTGTGCATGGCCCGGCCCGGATCCACCCCGGCCCTCCCCGGGGGACCCAGCTGCCCACCTGGCGCAGGAGGAGGAGGAGGATGCGGGCAGGCCTCCCAACCCCACGAGCCACCGGCTCCCTCCCTTGGGCACAGTTCCTCTGAAGAGTGGCCCCCGCCCCCCGCAGAACAGTTGCCCTCTCACAGGCACCCGAAAGTGCCCCCGATTTGCGGGTATTGCCTTCTGCAGGGAAGCGGCCTCTAGTTCACTGGGCACCTAATGTGTGCCGGGCCCCTGCCTAAGGGCGTCGTGCTCACCCCAGAGAGAAGGCGGCCAGGGTGCCCGCAGACCCCCCTCCAGATCCCGCCTCTGGCCCCACCTTGTGGTCTCCCGTCCAGGGCCTGGGACCCAGCCCCCAGGAGCCCCCAGTGACGTGGGCGTTAGCGCCCTTCGGGTGAGGTGCCCCGGGGAGGAGTGGCGCCCCCAAGCCCCATGGGGAGCATGGGGGGCGGCCGGGTTCAAACCTACTCAAGCCTGGGACCCCAGGTGCCTTAGCAGCAGCTCCGAATGGGGTGTTTCCCTCAGTGAAACCCTGCTGGAGGCGAGTGGGGAGCAGAGGGAGAGCCCCCCAGGTGCCAAGGAGGGAAACAGGTTTTGATGAGCCAGGGCAGAGGCATCACTTCATTCATTCATTCATTAATTCATTCATTCTGCAGGGTGGGAATGCAGCCCAGATGAAGGGTCACAGGCCAATAGGGCTGACCCGGGCCTTGGCCTTGGTGACAACCTCCCATTTCACAGCTGACCAACCTGAGGCCCAGAATTTGAGCTACAAAGGCATTTTCTGGGCCGAGGACTGGATCCCGCCCTGACACCCTGGCTGCTGCCTTCTGGTAGCCTGCGTGTGTCTTGGGCCGAGATAAGGAGCCCCCGTCATGGTGGGGGGACATGCTGAGGGGTGGGGTCAGTGTGCCCACCTCCTGGGGCCCTGAACTGGGGATGCACCCAGGCAAGGAAGTCTGTGTGGCCAGGCCGGGGACCCCAGCCCACGGGGAGGATGCTGGATCTGCTTGCTGCAGCTGGAGGAGGGGGTGCAAGAGCCCCCGGGGGCCCCCTTGGATGCTGGGGCCGCGGGGCAACCCTGGCAGCTTTCTCCCTTCCTGAGCTACTTTCTGCCCACCCCTAAAGCCAGGGCTCTGACCTGATAGTTGGACTATGAGTCACGTGGGGCGTGGATGTCGCCGCAGTCAGCGGTCAGCCCTGGTGCCAGGGTTCTTGGTATCTGAGACAAAGAACAAACACTCCATTAATTTGGGGAGACCAACCTGGGAAATAGGATTACAGCTACAGCCGCAATGCCAGTGCAGACAGGTGACCCGGCTTCTTTAGGCCGCGGCCTGGTTCAGTTTCCCACTCCCTGAGGGCTTGGGGGCAGCTAGTGACTCAGCCCCGTTTTCTAAAGAAGACACCCGGTTTTGGAGACCCGGAGAGCACGTGAAGTTAAATATATGACCGAGGCCGTGACAAGGAGCAGAAAACAAAAGTGTCTGCATTAGCTAACGAACCCCTGTCCTGGGCCTCCCTGGCCCTGGGTCGGCCCACAGTGGGTCTGGTCCACGCATTTCTTGTGAACAGGAAGCCAGCAGTCGGGGGGGGGGCGGGGCGGGGCACCCACCTATTTCTTTATCCTTTGGCACAGAATTCCTGGACCTGGCTGCAGGCTGGGCTGAGCTGACCCCCCACCCCCTCCAAGGAGGAGGTCCGAATAGTCAGTTGCCCACAGGCTGGGTGGATCCAGCCCGGGGACATCTGAGTACATCACAGGGTGGAGAGAGGTGGGCGATTCTGCGCCCCAATATCCATCACCCCACCTGCCTTCACGACAGAGCTCCAATTTTAGCGGGGTGTATGCCGTTCAGCTGGAAGACTACATTTCCCAGCCTGCCTTGCTGCTGGAGATAGTCACATGACCCAGTCCTGGCCAGAGAGAAGGAAATGGGAGTGTCCAGGGATGGGGAGAGGCAGGCCCTTCTCTGGCGCTCCTTCCATCTTGCAGCCTGGAACGTAGACGTGATGGCAGCGCTCTAGCAGCCATATTGCACTCAGAGGGGAAGGGACACACACACACACACACACACACACACACACACACATGCACGCGAGGAGGCAGAGCAATGAGCTGGCAGGAGCCTGGGGCCCTGATGACGTGTGTGTTTTTTTATTTTTAAGATTTTTATTTATTTATTCATGAGAGACACAGGGAGAGACAGACAGAGACAGAGACACAGGCAGAGGGAGAAGCAGGCTCTATTCAGGGAGCCTGACATGGGACTCGATCCCGGGACCCCAGGATCACGCTCTGGGCTGAAGGTGGCGCTAAACCGCTGTGCCACCCAGGGGTCCCCATGTATGGCTTTTATACCTACTTTTCTTACATTGAGATTTCTTTTTATGAAAAATACACACGTATCTAGTTTAAGCACAGCTGTTTGTTTTATTATAATATGCAGGCAAACCTAATCCGGACTGGTGGAGGGGGGAAGCATTTGAGGAGGAGAAGGGGTGAGAAAGCCAGAGGTGTGGTGAACGTGGGGCGGGGGGAGCACATAGGGTCCCAGTGCCAGTGGGATGACCGGGCAGGTCGGTGCAGGACCTGACCCTGGGTATAGGGTCTCCTGCACTAAGGCTAAGGAGCTGGGGGCCACACACTCCCTACCCGAAGCTGTGAAATCAAACGCCTACAAGGGGCCCATAGAAACATAATGAGCAGCCTGGGCCGTGTCGGGCAGGGGTGTGGACAGGGCCACGGTGTGACGGGAATCTAGAGGGCGAGGGACTGCCAGTTGTGCTCCAGAGTCCATCCTCCCCTTCTCCCCTGGTCAGACTCTGTGTGCCATCCTGTCCTGTGCAGCAGAGGCCAGTCCTGACCAGCAGCCCACCCCCACCAGGGCCCGCAGCCCCCCCACAAGGGCCCGCGGCCCCCACCCATTAAGGCTCACAGCCCCCATAACCTATCAGGGCCCCCAGCCTCCCCATCAGGACTGGAGCCCCCCCAATCAGGACTTGTAGCCCTCATCCCCAATCAGGACCCGCAGCCCCCCCATCAGGACCCGCAGCCCCCCCATCAAGGCCTGCAGCCCCCCCATCAGGGCCCACAGTCCCCCCCATCAGGGCCTGGCCACAGCCCCGGCCCATGGTTGGAAGGTGGGCAGACACCACAGGGATGCTGCCTCATGGGCTTGAAAAGAAGTCTCTTGTTTGGGCCTCCTCGCTTCCCCAAGAGGCGGCTCCCATGTGTCTGCCACCCAGCTGGAGCCTGGGCCGTCCACGCTGCAGGATGGACAGACGGCATCCTCCACACTGGAAAGTGCGAGCCTCCTCAGCCGGTTCTGCCCCCAGCTCCCCCAGGGGATGCTGGCAATGACTGGAGACCCCTGTTGTCACCACTGGGGTGAGGGGTGCTCCATGGGTCTAGCAGGTGGGGCTACAGGGCGCAGCCCAGCCCCCACCGTAGAGAAGGATCCAGGCCCAAACGGCCACCGCGCCGCTGCTGAGGAATCCCAGCTCACTCAGGGCGCTCGGAGCCTGGCCTTGGCCTAGGGCAGGCTCCAAGGTCTCACCTAGCTCTCAGTGCCCTTCACGGCCGGACGGGCCTAACAGCCCGAGAGGTCAGGGGTCAGGGGTGTAAAATGTAGTGGAAAGAAGAAGGAAAGGAATTCCAGATGGGGAACAGCATGCAACAGCATGAAACAGCCGGGGAAAGGCCCAGAGGAGGACCGCACCGAGGCCCACAGACGACTGCCCCAGATTCCAGGCTGAATGGCATCAGGGGGGCACATCAAGAGCCCAGAACAAGCGGGGAGCAACTGTCTGGCCTTGGGGAGGGGGAGGCAGCACTAGTGAAGTTCAGGTATTTCCCATCCTGTGGGTGAGTCTCTGGTCCCAGGTTTCTATGTTTGTCGGTGGCCTGCTTGTTTTTTCTTTTTCTTTTTCTTTTTTAAAAAGATTTTATTTATTTATTCATGAGAGATGGAGAGAGAGAGAGGCCGAGACACAGGCAGAGGGAGAAGCAGGCTCCCTGTGGGGAGCCCAATGAGGGACTCGATCCCAGGACCCTGGAATCACGTCCTGAGCCAAAGGCAGACGCTCAACCACTGAGCCACCCATCCCCTTGCTTGTTTTTTCAAACCAGGAAAAGGCCTTGAATTTTTCTCAGGGCCTTGCTGGCGTCTCTGGAGATGCTCCTGTGGCCTTTCTTCTGTGGCCCTACTGATGGGACACATGCTGTGGCAAATTTCCTGCACTGCCCCCCCAGCCCTGAGCCCCAGCCCGTCCCCTCTGTGCCTCAGTTCCCTCCCCTGGATGGGGGGGCTGGCACCAGGGCCATGCTGAGGTTGAAGGAACACATGACTGGAGCCTGTGCTGTGCACGTCCATTAAATGCAACATCTGTCGTGTGTCACAGACACTGGTTCTCTTCCTGCCTGGCACTCGCTCACCTGCTCTCACTTTCCTCCAGGGGCCACCGCCTGCCCTTTCTGAGGCTATGCCATCCAGATGAGAATGACCCCAACCTGAGCTCCAGAGCTGTAGGAGACCCAGGCCCGTGCTCCCCGCCCTAGCCCGGGGTACTCGGTTCAGGGACAGGCCTGTGACCCAAGCCAAGCCCTCGCAGGCAGCAGCCGCCAATCTTGCAGCTTTGTGGGAAGGCGGAAGGGGCAGCTTGTGGAGCTGCAAGACAGACGCCTGGGCCAGGAGGGGCCGCTGCGTGGGGTGGAGAGGGCCGGCCTGACACCGAGGCTGACTTCTAGGTGAGCAGAACTGACCGCAGGAGAAACAGAAATCATTGGTGATTTCATCTGAGCCCTGAATTCAGCTGCCTGAAGCCACCCTGGCCTTGGGCGCTAGTTACAGGAATCAAAGGTTCTCCTTTTCCATTCGGTACAGCTTGGCCTCTGTTACCTGCCGTAGGAAAAGTCCCGGCTCATCGAGGGCTCAGCAAGCTCCAGCCGGGGGCCAAACGGCCAAGCTAAGAGTGGATTTGATATTATTAGAACAGGCTGTAGAGGAAATGAACAAAGTACAGAAGACTGCGGAAGCTGTGCAGAGCCAGAACCACTTGCTGCGTGGCCCTTCCTAGAAGTCTGCTCAATCCTGGATTAACACAGTTCTTACTCCCGGTACTTGTTCATCTTTCCTTTTCGCCCACCTTCTGCAAATGTGGCAGGTGCAGCAGGGGGACCCTCGCAGCGGTCTGCGCCTGCTCAAGCACCAGTGTGGGGACTTTTCCTTCCATACTCACTGGCCATCCCTGCTCCCGCCCTCTGTCCCGAAGGGCTTCTGAGTGTGTCGGGTCTTTGGAAAGAGGGAGGGGATGGTGTTTGCACAGGGACATCTGGTAGAGCGTGGAAATCCCTGGTTCCCAGACGTCTTTCCAATGGAAAATTCATGGATGATGCCAGCTGCCGAGAACCTGCTGGAAGGTTGAAGGTTGAAGAGGTGCTGTAGCTAGGGTGACCCAGGTGGCCCAGCTTTCCGGGGACTGTCTGGTTTCAGAATTGAAAGTCCCAGGATCCCTGGGTGGCGCAGCGGTTTAGCGCCTGCCTTTGGCCCAGGGCGCGATCCTGGAGACCCGGGATCGAATCCCACGTCAGACTCCCGGTGCATGGAGCCTGCTTCTCCCTCTGCCTGTGTCTCTGCCTCTCTCTCTCTGTGTGTTTGACTATCATAAATAAATAAAAAATTAAAAAAAAAGAATTGAAAGTCCCTCATCCTGGGGACCCCATCTGTCCTGGTGCGGTCACTGCTCAGAACCGTAGGTTGTCCACATGGTCGCACATGTGACCTTCTGATGGTGGCTTATCCTCAGGCACTGGCTGAGCCTCCGTGTGATGGATCATGTCCACGCAGCTCTTCAAAGACTGGTCCCCGCTGTCCCCAAATGTCCCCCCAGTGCTGGCTTGGGGAGACATTTGCCCCCTTCTGCCTTTCTGGCTCCAAATCCCTAGGGTCCCAGGTCCTTTCCTCTCCTGCTCACCCAGCCCAAGCAACCGTCCTCCATTAGGTGGCGCCTGTCCTCCCCCTATTGTATTGTTACCATCGTTACACTATGTTGGCAAATGGAATTTATATAAACAATTAAAAAAAATTTAAAAACCCACTTTTTTAAAAATAAAAAAAGAAACTCCTGTCCTCGCTTTTTTAAAGACCCTCCCTTTGGGTTGCAGAAGCCTGGTTGGGAAGCCTCCAAATGAAGAGAGGTTTCCTCTCTTTTCTGTAACAATCCCACTTCCCGATGGGGCAGGTGCAGGCTCCTGGCTACTGACCAGCCAAGGGGAAAGCAAGTCACTGGTGAGCACCTCACTACGGGGCTTTGCTCTGAGAGGCTCGTTGCAGGTCAGCGGAAGCTGGACATCTGAGCAAGGGCTGCTAGGCCACATCTCCCCACCCTGAAGCTGAGCCGTTGGTTCTGGGCCAAGGGCTCCCCCATCTGGGGGTTGGGGGAGTCAGCCCACCTGTCCAGGCAGGTGAGTGCTGCACCGCTCAGGGTACAGCATGTTAGCCGCTATAGCACATGACCTCCGGGTCACCAGGGAGGGGTACGGGCTATGGTAAAGGTGGGTCTCGCTCTTGAGTCACAGTTCAGCCGGGGCTGGTGGGGCTTCTCTCTCTGCTCTTCGGTCTAAGCAGCAGCTGTAAGTGGAGCTGATGACACTGATCCGATTGTTGAGACAGGTGGAGGAGACCAGGTCACCAGGGTCACAGTTGGTGATCTTCCCTCTGCAGGGCCCGACCTGGCTGCTGCTGCCACCTCTGAGCCAAAGAGCAAGGTGGCACTGAGCCTGCCCGGGAATGCCTCAGCTTCTGCCTCCAAAGCCCCCCCCCCCCCAGAGGTCAGAGGTCAGAGGATAGCCTGCACATTTTATTCTTGGTGAACAGACACTGGCCCAGGATGCTCACTCCTTCTGGTTGCCCGGACCTCTGGGCACCCCATGCAACCTCTGGGACTTGCCCTGGGTGGGGTGGAGGGCGTCCTTGTTCTCCCCCCTGGGAAAGGGGAAGTTCCTCCTGCCCCTCTCCGGGGGAGCCCTGGGCAGGGCACAGAGGGTGGTCAGGAGGACGCCCTGCAAGGCTCGCTTGGCCTTCTGCTGGAACCCATCCGTCCCCCACAGCCTCTTCTCCCAGGTGGGCTCTGGTGCCCACTCATCAGAGGCGGCTCTGCCCCTCCCACAAATGGGGGGCTCCTCTGCCCACAGGAGCCCCGGAAAACCTTGTGCACAGAGAGGATCTGGGAAGTGGACTCAGAACATTCAACTGTTTATATGCTTGTCCAATAGGAGCATTTCCCAAACGTGCGTGTCTCCAGAGCCACCTCAGTGTTTACTAAACGTGCGGCATTCCCAGGTCCCTTCCCCAGGACGTCGGGAGAAGTAGGTCTAGAGTAACCCTAGGGGTGGCTGGTCAGGCCAGCTCAGGACACTCCATCCAGGGCCCACCTTGGATGGGCCTAGCTCCCTCACGAGTCTTCAATAGCTCTTCAGTGCGCATGAAATCGAGTCCATGTCCTGAGCCTGGCATTCCGGCCTCTCTGTGTCTGAGCCCCTGTCTCCTTCCGGTTTCATCTTTTGCTTTGCTCCACGACCTCCCAGGGCCCAGCCGCCCTTGTTCATAGGGTTCAATCATTTGGATTTCTGCTTCCCTATCGCTGCATGTCCAAATCGTACTGTATTGCCATGTGGTAGATTGTGCCCTGAGGAGTGGCTTAAAGCACCATGCATTTGTTACCTTACTGGTCTGTGGTCAGAAGTCCGGCAAGGTGTGGCCGGGTCTCTGCTTGGGTCCAACGTGGAAACACACGTGTGGGGGCACCTGAGAGGCTCAGGAGTTGAGTGTCTGCCTTTGGCTCAGGGCAGGATCCTGGAGTCCTGGGATCGAGTCCCACATCGGGCTCCCTGCAAGGAGCCTGCTTCTCCCTCTGCCTGTGTCTCTGCCTCTCTCTCTGTGTCTCTCATGAATAAATAAACAAAATCTTTAAACAAAATCGCAAACTCACTATGCTAGCAGTTTTTTTATTTTTTAATTAATTAATTTATTTTTTAAAGATTTTATTTATTTATTCATGAGAGACACACAGAGAGGGAGAGAAAGGCAGAGACACAGGCAGAGGGAGAAACAGGCTCCATGCAGGGAGCCCGACGTGGGACTCAATCCCGGGACTCCAGGATCAGGCCCTGGGCCGAAGTTGGAGCTAAACCGCTGAGCCACCTGGGTTGCCTGGCAGTTTTTTATAATTATAAAAATACTATAATAGTCATATATAGTAGTATGTATTACAAAAAGTACCTATAAAAGTTTATGAGGACCAGCTCCTTCAGAGTAGATTGAGCAAAGGTGACTGTAAGGCAGGTAGGTGATTACTGTCCACGGCTCTGCAATGAATTCTGTACGGTAGAGACAGAGCCACCTGCCTACACAGCAGCGTCTCAGGGCGCCAGGGGTCCCATGGTCCAGGTTTCACGGCGGCCCACTCAATCTTCTCCACATGCCCCAGCCCCTCCTCTCGGCCTGGCAGAAACACTGAGCGGGGCTTGGGGTTGGGGCAGGGCTGAAGATGTGGGTGCAGGAAACCTCAGAGAGCGCCCAGCGGGCTCCAAGAGGCCCAACCATGGACAGAAGCTCAAGAGGAGGCTTCTCCCTCTGTCTATGTCTCTGCCTCTCTCTGTGTCTTAAATAAATAAATAAATAAATAAATAAATAAATAAATAAATAAAATCTTGTAAAAAAAATAAAGAAACCCACATGTGGGCAAGGCAGGGGGTCACCTGTTGGCTCCGGGAACTTAGTGGCAAAATTCAGGACTGAGTTCCCCAGTCCCTCACAGCTGTCAGCTGAGGGCTGCTCTGAGAGCCTAGGAGCCACCAGGCCCTCTTCATCTTCAAAGCTAGCAAGGGCACATCAACTTTTCCCCATGCTTCAAATCTCCTGGGCTGCTCCTTGTGCCTCAAGCCAGAGAATATTCCTTCCCCATTTGTAAAGGGCTGGTGTGATTAGGACAGGTGCACTGGGATGACCCCTTTTGATGAATTCAAAGTCAACTGATGAGGGCAGCCCTGGTGGCGCAGCGGTTTGGCGCTGCCTGCAGCCCGGGGTGTGATCCTGGAGACCCAGGATCGAGTCCCACATCGGGCTCCCTGCATGGAGCCTGCTTTTCCCTCTGCCTGCGTCTCTGCCTCTCTCTCTCTCTATGAATAAATGAATAAATAAAATCTTTAAAACAAAACAAAGTCAACTGATGAGTAACCTCATTACACCTTTGCCCTGAACCGTAATGGGCACGATATCTTGTCTTATTCATGGTCCTTGGGATTAGGGCAGGACATTTTTGGGGGCCATTCAGAATTCTGCTACCATAAATCCACTCCTTTCCAGGTCCTTCTCATGTACCCTACTACCCGAGGGGTTTGCCCAGTGCCGCTGGCATCTTCCTCAAGGCCTCTGGTCCTCTGGCCTCTCACCACACCAGGTTCCCCCATTGAACTGGGGACTCCCAGCATCAGGATGTGGATGGTTGCCCTCTATCTTCCACTTCACCAAGCACAGGCCCCGTCTCCCTAGAGGCTGAGATGTGCAGCGGAAGGAGCCCAAGCTCCGGGCCTGACTGGCCTGGGTCTGAGTTCCAGTTTTACCAACTATGTGACCTTGGCCAAGCACTTCCTTCTCTACTTCAGTTCCTCATTTTGTGCAATGAGTCTGATGGCATCGTTGCATAAGGCTGTGTGAGGTCCCGTAGTCGGGCACCTGCTCCTTGTCCAGACTGTGCCCAGCGCACACTCAGTGTAACCTGGGTCGGAGTTGTGGGGGTTCAGGAGACACTTGTCAGCGAAGCCAGCGGCAAGACGCAGAAGCAAGGCAGGAGCAAGGAGGCAAGAACGGGGTGTGGCCGATGCTGGAGATGTGCTTGAGCTCAATCTCAAGGTTTTGAGGGAGTCAAAGTCTTTGCCTTGTAACCTTACGGGTTGTGGACGCCGGCTGCCTCCTGGAAAATCATTTGTTCATTTGACAATTGCTTATTGAGCACTTAACTGAGTGAGAACCAAAGCAGATGTGATGATGGTCCCCATGGAGCCCACGGGCTGGCGGGAGATAGGAAGCAAGTCATGGCATATTATCCTTAGTGTCACAAAGGGCACGCTAGATTGTTAGCATAGAGAATACCAGTGAATATGTTTGGGAGGGGGACGGTGTGGGCTCCTCCAACGTGAGATATTTACGCTGGGGTCACACAGAACCAGGGGCCGAGCAAGAAGATGGGGTGGCGAGCGGAAAGGCCTGGGGGTAGGTACTAGTTGGGGGGTTTGGAATGTGTTTGACCGTGGGCAAGCCCGCACACACAGGGAGGGGACTCATAGAGCTCTTCCCACCCCAGGTGTCCCCCAGCCTGGAAGCCATTCAGGGACTCCCGTGGAGTGGCGGCGGGGAGACCACACTCTGGAGGGAGAGACTTAAGGTCTTGAACCAGGCCCAGCGATGCCTGCTGCGCCCCTTTGTCTCCCGCGTCGCCTCCCCGCCACGGCCGGCAGGGGGCAGCACGACGCCGCGCCGCGGTCCCTCTGCATCTGGAGAAGCGCTACGTCCCGGTCCTCCCGGGGGAAACTGAGGCACAGAGCGACAGGTTGAGATCCAGAACGAACCCAGGCGCCCCGCCGCTCGTCCGCCGGGACCCTCGCCCCCCCGGGCAGCTTCGGAAGCCAACCCGGTGTGGGGCTTGGGAGGCCACCGGGGAGGGCGGCTGGGGGTTCGCGCAGACCCGAGCCGGGAAGCGCCATCCTCGCCCCTGAGACTCGGGCTGGCGGCGGTGGGGGGGGGGGGCGGGGTGCGCCCCGGACTCCGCGACGGGTCGGGGACGCGGCTCACCTCGCAGCCCCGCCGGGCGTCCGCGCCGTGGCCACCGGGTGGCAGCATTCGCCCGCGCGCCCGGCTCCTCGGGGCTCCCCACCCCCCGGGGCGGCTCCCGGCCCTCGGCCGCACTGACCCGGGCGACCGGGGCGCTGGGGCGCAGGGGACACCGTGAGGCAGGCTGCCACCCTTCACTGCTCTCTGTGCCTCAATTTCCCCGCCTGTGATTAATCTCCAACGTCCCTTTCATCTGGGGACCCTTCCCATCCGCAGGCTCCCAAGGCTGCACCCGCGGGCCTCCGATGGGGAGCCAAGGAATGGCCTGCCCACCCCTGTCCTGGCCAAGCTTTAGGGAACTGAGAAGGATTAAGGGGCAGTGAGTTGAGCGGGGACAGGGGACGAGGGTAGGTGGGTTCTGAGCTACTGTTCCCCGCCCTGGGCTTGGCTCTCTGGGACTCAGGGTGGCTGGAAGCAACTGCCCCCCCGGGGCGCCCTACACCCACCCCAGCGAGTCTCCGGTGGCCCCTGGTCCTCGGGAATTAAGTGCTTCCCGGTTCCATCCACTTGCCCAAGAGGGGCCAGCTTGAGGGCGTCCAGGGCTGTGACCCCGTGGAACAGGAGAGGAGCCTGGGCAGGACAGCCGTTAGGAGGCGGGTCACTGGCACACCCCAGGACAGACAGAGCAGGGCCCAGCAGGGTCTGCCGCCCGGCCACCGACTTGCAGGGGCTGTGCCAAACTGGACCGCTCTGGGTATGCAAGGCACCGCGGCCCAGAGAGCTCCTGTTCTGGGCTCTGAAGGTGAACACTGGGCCCCTTGCTGTGGAGGAGACTGAGCAGGCTGGGGGGACCAGAGGCAGTGGAGGGAAGCAGAGAACCCTGAGGGAAGGGGGGCCGCTCCTAGAGCCAAGGACGCCCCTTAACATCCTGCCATCCGTCCCCATCCTGGTGATTAGCCCAATGGCTTCTGCAGGAGGTACTCGAGCCATCTGCCTGCATTGGGCCAGGCCGTCTGTCCCTTCCCTGTCCCCTCTGAGTTAGTCTCTCTGGCAGCAGTGCTGACAGGTAGGGGTGACCCTGGGTGCTGGAGGAGGGCTCCGATGGAGGTCTGCAAGGGAGGCAGCGATACTTGGGCTAAGGGTGTGGCCTAGGGGGACCCCAAGTGCATAGTTGCTGCCGGGAGGGGAAGCACGCCAAGAACGGCTGTGGGGGTGGGTGGTCTCCACTCCACCCTCCCCACTAGAAATTGGAAGCCGAGTGGCCACCACGACCTGTACAGGACGTTCCCCTGTGCCCCACCCCCCCTTGCTGGGGGCAGAGGAGCGGCCAGCCCCACTGCAGGTGTCTCTTCCCAGCCGCACCCTCCCCGGCGGGCCACCCCCCCAACTCCGCGCACCCAATCCTCCTCCCCCCGCCCAGTCCCAGGAGGGCAATAGGAAGGGAGCGGGCCTGGGCAGGGGGGTGTGGATGGGGGGGTGGATGTGTTTGTGTGTCACGGGGGAGGGAGGAGAAAAGGGAGGGGAGAGCCCGCGAGCGAGGGAGAGAGAGCGCGCGGCGAGCGAGGAGGGCGGGCGGGAGGCGGATCCTCCTACCTGGGCCGCGCTCGTTCTCTCGCAGCTCGCTTGCAGGGGCCGCGAGTCACCTGGGGAGGCGGACAAGTGCGGACACATTGGCCGCCGCGGCGCTCGGCGAGGCGCGCACGGCCCCAGGCGGCTGCGCCCAGTGGAGGCAGCGCCCGCCCGCCCGCCCGCAGTGCTCGGGCCGCGGCCCCGCCGGCGCTCAGCGCGCCCAGCGACCTCTCAGCCCGGCTCCGAGGTCGCGCTTCCCGGCCCAGGTCACTGCCCAGGCGCACGCGGCGGGGGCGGCGGCGGCGGCGGCGCCCAGCTCACCATGGTGGCAGCGCGCGCCCAGTGCCCGCGCGTCGCCGGCCGCCCGAGCCGCAGCGCTGGCTGAGAGCGCTCCGCCGGAGCCCCCCGCCCTTGCCAGCCCCCCGCCCGGCCCGCGCGTCCCCTCCGGCCGCCGCTGTCTATGGCGCAGCCCCCCTCCCTGGATCATGCACAGAAACTTTCGCAAGTGGATTTTCTACGTGTTTCTCTGCTTTGGCGTCCTCTACGTGAAGCTCGGGTGAGTATCCCCGTGGGCAGGGGCCACAGCCCCGCGTGGGGGCAGCGGCGAGGACCGGGCTCCAGGGGCTCTCCGCGGACACGTAGGGCCTGAGGGGGCGCAGGCGGCTCCCGGGGACCCGAGGCTGGCCTGTGCGTGGGACGTCGGCCCCGACCCCGGAGCGCCGGGTCCTCGCGAAGCGCGCCGAGTCGGGGCCGCTCTAAGGAGGGCAGAGCGCGCAGGCGGCGGCGGCCGGGCTCGCGGGTAGCGGCGAGCGTGCCCGGCGCGTACTTTCACCTGTTTGGGCTCCAGGCCCCGGGGGTGGGACGCGCCTTCCCTCCCCCGGGCTGCGCTGGGCGCCGAGCCCGGGCCGAGCGCTCGCCGTCTGGAGGGCGCGCCGGGGCGGCAGCCGGGGGCGTCGGGCGGCCGGGAAGGCCCCGGCGGGCGGGGGGCGAGCGCCCCGGCCCCGAGCCTGCAGGCCGGGCACCTGCCTGGGCCCTTCGACCCTATCCATCACCCGGACGTGTTGAAATTGCCTTGACAACTTGTCCGGCTGGCTCGCGATGGGCCGCGCGGAGGGCCCGGCCGCCTGGGGCTCGGTCCTGGGCCCGCGCCCCCGCCCCCGCCCCCGCCCTGGGCCCTCGGCCGGCCCCCTCTCGCCGCGCTCCCCCTGTGCGGCCCGGCGGGCGGGCGGGCGGGCGCCCGGCGGGCCGCGCTCGCTGCTCGCTGCAGTAGCTGCTCCGAGTCGTATTTCCACATTCCTGAACCTAGCCGAGTCCTTACCTGTTGAGCCGCGATCTCCTTTAGACAGAATCTGTCTCGGCCTCGCTCGAAGTGGGGGTGGGGGGTCGATGTGACCGCGACGGGGGTGCGGTGCACCTCACCCCGGGCGCCCGCACCCCGCGCCCCTACCGAGCAGTCGGGCTGGAGCACAGCCGGTGAACAGCCCCGCCGGAGGCGGAGACGCGGCTTCCCCGGCTGCCAGGTAGAAGCCCCACCTGAGACTCACCTCGCCTCTCACCCGCCCTTCTGTCGCCCCCTCCGCCATTTTACAGATGGAGAAACTGAGGCAGGGTGGGGGCTGCAGAGGCAGGGCTGGAAGACCCCGTCCTAGCCTCACTCTGCAGGCCTGGGCGCCTGGTTTATTGTGGGTCCCTATAGGCTGAGTCCCTCGGTGTTTGTTTATGGAGGTGAGGGTGCCAGGGGGTGGGGGCTGGGAGGGAGGCACGGCTTGGGATCTCCAGCAGTCCCTGCAGCTCCTCTCCCTGTTCCCCCAAGTACTGGGCAGCCCCTCCTGAGGCTCTCTCTGGTTTTCAGCACTTGTCCGCTCCTGGCAGTCCTAGAGTTCAGTTCCCGTTTTAAGGATCAGGAAACTGAGTGAGGGAGGCCAAGTCACTTGTCCCCAAGAGTAAAAGGCAGAGCCAACCACTCAGCCTAGCACCCTAGCACCCATTTCTCAACAGGAGTCACTGAAAAGAACTCCTCCCTCACCCCCCACAACTTGCGGGAAGCGCTCTATGACCTTTCCCTCCCCACCCAGGCAGCAAAAGGAGCTCCTGCTGGTGCCCAACCTGGTCTCCTGTGGCTGGTTGAGGGGCTCAGAGGCCTAGGCCCCCCCCCCCCCATCCTACAGACACAAGGCAGCTTCCCTGTCCCTTCTGTAAATGGGAGTGCAGCTCTGGCCATCGTGAACATGGTGGTGGCTGGTGTCTGCGTAGAGATCAGTGAGTGTGACCCAGCCTGTGTGCCCAGGCACTTGTACTCGCTTCTCTGGGAGTGTGCAAGAGAGCCAGGCTCTGCTTTCTGCTTCCATTCAGGAACCCTGGTGTGGGCGATCCTTCCCCTGCTGTGCCCCCTAAAACACACACTCCTGGGGGGAGAGGAGAAAACCTAGTCTCCAAACACCCCTGCAGAACCACATCTGGGAAAAGCCAGGGAGCCGCCCTGGGATGTGCTCAGGCGATGGGTCTCAGCCTCTGCCACCACCACAGCCCCTGCCTGCCTGCCTGCTCACCTGCCCACCCTGGAGCAAGGGGCTTGCCTTCTTTGCAAGCCATCTTGGCTGCACAGGGCAGGGAGGATCAGGAGCGGAGCCCAGATGTGACCTGAGGGGTTAAAGACTTAGGGGCCCAGTGCGTTAAGGATGAGGTTTGGGACTCATTCCTCCCCCTCACTCCTTATTGGTGGCTTTGGGTGGGTGCTCCCATTCTGCCTCTCTCATGCGAAAAGTGGGGTCACAGCAGCTCATCCTTCATCGGGTACTGTGAAGATTTGTTCTGGGTGACTGTGCCCTGGGGGGAGAGGTGGGGCTCCCATAAACACCTGCATGCACCAGACAAGCTTTTCTCACTGTTAATGACTCTAGCATCACCACCCCAGGGACTCCTCCAGATAGTGGATTTTAGGGCCATAGCAGTTCCAACCAATGTCAGGGATTGCATGTATTGGGGAGATATTCTGGGGTCATGCCCCCCGCAGCCAACACCTGTGTGTGCACTTTTGTGAATGTACACCAGGAACCTCCCTCACTGGTGCACATGCAGCCACCACACAGATGTGAAGCCCCTGGGGGGAGCTCCCAGACCAGCAGCGATGGTGAACTCAGACCTCACAATCCCTTTGGGGGATCAGGGCCCCCAAGAGTAGGCTTGCCTTAAATTTTGAGCAATTTCAAAACAAATGACTTTGGGGAGTCACAGTTCCTCACTTTTGGACTGAGCAGCCTCCAGGCTGTGGCCCTCGGGAAGAGGCTAAGCCAGGGCAGGAACAAGCCATTGGGATCTGGGCACCCTCTGCCCACAGGAAATGGGGTCAAGAAGTCCCAGGATCAGCCCTGCTCCATTCCTGCCCTATGAGAGGCAGAGGGCCCAGGGGGATGAAGGTGAAGCAGGCAGCTCCTTCCTTCTGGATGCCGAGCATGAGTCTCCATGCCAGATCTAGAAGCTGGGAAACACCTCACCCCTGGGCCACTGGCCATATCATATGGACCTCTCTTGTCATCATCCCTGCCTTGTGCTTTCCCCCCAGCTGAGAGGGTCTACACTGCATCTGGAAGATCATTCATAGGTAGACAGGCTTGGCAGACAATAGGAAGTGGGTTTCTGGCCTTAAAAAAAAAATCACTGGAAGAAGAAGGATTGTTTAGAATTGTGTCTTTGAGGATCTGCTCCTCCCTACACCTATCCCAACCAACCCCTCAAAGGAGAGCAAAAGAAGTGCGATGGGGAAGCCAAAGCTGGGGACCTCTGTGAACCAATTAGGGGTGCCTTCTCGCTGCCTCCTCCAAAGAGGCCCTGAGGCAGGACCCTACAGAGACACCAGTGCGCATGTGCACAGGTGAGCCCTGCCTGGCAGGGCCTGGTTGGCTAAGGTGAGAGCGTGCGACTCACAGCCAACCTAACCAAACCCAGGGGCGCACGCAGGCAAAGGTGCAGCACACACAGTGCATCTGTGCGCACACACCTGCGCCCTCGCAGACGCGCCCACGCTCCCGCGGGCACACACAGGCACATGCAGGCACATGCAGGCGAACAGAACAGACTCCCCAGCACAGCCCCCCAAGAGGAGCGCACGCCCCGCGCGCTTGCGCCGCGGTGCCTCCCCCCAGGTGCACCCTCCAGAGCAGACCAGAGCTGTGTGGTTCCCCGAAGTTGGGCGGGTGTGTGTGTGTGTGTGTGGAGGGGTGCGGGCCGAGGCGGTTCGGGCAAGCCCTGGGGGCGGCTCCTGTCGCACGCTCCGGTCAGCCTCCCCTTTAAAAAACCCGCCCGCAGAGGAGGCGGATGTAGGGGCGGCCCGTCCAATGGCAGCTGCGCGCCTCGAGAGACTTGGAGACTCGAGCCAGAGCGAGCGACAGAGCCGGTTCCGACCGATCGACGGACGGAGGGCTAGACGGCCGCCGAGGCGCACCCGCTGCCCCCGGCCGTGCCCTCGCCCCGCACTCCGGCCCCAGCGCCCGCCGCGGCCCCAGCCCCAGCCCCATCGCGATGCTCGGCCCTGGCGGCGGGGCACCGACGAGAACCGCGCCGGGGCCCGCGCGCCCGGGTCCCTAGCGCCTGGTGTCGCCGCCCCGCCGCGGGGAGGGCCGCGGAGACCCCGGCCGCAGCTGGCCCAGGAGCCCTGCCCGCCGGCCCACCATGCTCCTGCTGTCGCCGCGCGGCGCGCTCCTCTCCGTGTACTGCCCGCAGATCTTTCTCATCCTGTCCAGCGGCAGCTACCTGTGAGTGCGGCGGCCGCTCGCGGGGCCCGGGGTGGGGGGCGCTCCTCGGCCTCCAGCGCGGGGGCCGCGCGGGCAGGAGACTCAGAAGAGTCCCTGGGCGGGGCACCGGGCGCCCGACGCGCTCGGTGGGCTGGGGACATTGCGTGTCCTCATCTGCCCAAGGCACCGAGGTGGAGGACTTGGGGGGCGGCTGCGTTAGTGAGAAGCGACGGCTTTGGGGTCCGAGAGCGCGTGGCCCGCGAGAGGCCCTGCTGCCCGGGTGGGTCGGACTGCGCGCACCGAGCGAGCGCCACGAGGGGAGGGCGCGCGGCGGCGCCGGGATTCCCTGCGCATCCCACCCGCGTCTCGGACAAGCGGGATCCCCCGCCCTGTAGACGTCCGTGGGGCCCGCCGGTCGTGCAGCCCTCGAGAGAGCCGCCCGTGCACACCCGCTCCCCGCGCACACACCGGCGCACACGTGCACACTGCGCCCCACCGGACAGTGCCCAAGCGGCCCCGGGGTGGCCGCTGCCTGTCGCGCCTTCCCGCTGCGCTGAGCCGCCCGGCCCCGCGGCTGCCCACTCCTCACCTGGGGGCGAGGGGGCCGCGCAGCGCGGGGGCGGCTGGCCGGGGTGCGCCCCTATCCAGGCCGAGGCAGCCCGGAGGGAGCGTGGGCGCGCGTGTGCGCAGGGTCGGGCAGCGCCCCCCGGGCTCGGGCAGCTCCCGGCAGGGCCCGGCCGGGCCCAGGGAGCCGAGGGGCGCGTCGGCGCTGCAGTGGCTTCTCCTGATTCCTAATGGGACGCATATGCTCTGGCCTCCGATTTAAAAAGAAGTTTGATTTATGGAACCGCCGTTTGGGGGAATTTAAGCTGGATGCTACTGATTAAACCTCAGAGCTCGCTCTCCCTCCCCTCTCGCCTCCCCTCCTCCTCCCCCTCCTTTACACGCGGGCCACGTCCGGGGTCGCCTCACGCGGCCAGAGGGGGCAGGCGCTGCCTCCCGCTCCCCGCGCCACCCCCACCTCCCGCGCGGCCGCAGTCCTAATAAATCGCCGCCCCCCCCCCCCCTTTTAATAGGGGCGCAGCCAATTTCTCCTCCAGCTCCTAGGAAATTACTATCCTACCAGTTTTCCTTCTATAAATAGTCGCGCATCTTGAAACAAAAGTTCGCAACCGCAGCCAGATGCTGCGAGGCCCGCGGTTTCCCGGGCTGTGGGACATAATTACAAGGTCCAGGCGCAGAGAGTGCTCCAGGCCCGGCGGGCAGCCCCGGCAGCAGAGGCTTCGCCTGGGGAAGGGGAGGGGGGAAAGGCCGCCCCAGGCATCGCAGGGGCCGGATTGGGCCGGCCCCATCAGTTGGGGAATCAGGCTAGGGAAGTGCCGGGCCAGAGAGTCCTGCTTCTGGCATCCCTCCTGGGAAATGGATCGAGCTAGGGGGGCCTTGGAATCCCAGCCTCCAGTTCTCAGAGGTCAGAGGTCAGGAAGCCTCCCCCTCCCCTGAAAACTGCGCATTTCAATGTTAAGCTAGAGAATCCACCGCTACTATGGCTTACGAAATCCTTCTTGGAGCTAGGTGGCTGAGGTTTGGCATCAATGGGGAGGAGTCCAAGGGTAGGAAACCGGGAGCCCTCCGGGGGTTGCCTGGAGTAAGAATCTGAGAGCAGGAGGTGGGCAAGGTGCTGGAGGGCTGGAGAGGACAGAGGACGGCCCAAGGCAGCAGTGAGGGGCTCTGGGGCAGGTGGTGGCCAGGATGCTTGTGTAGACCTACAGAGCTGGCCTGCAGTAACTACCATCTGCGCCCACACAGGCTCGCTCCTTGCATATTCACTGCCAGCTTTGTTGGGAAAAATTCTCTGAGGGCGATAGTTTTCCAAACGTTCCTGGGCCAGCGTGGAGTCCCAGGGTGGCGGTGGGGGGCAGCAAAGCGCATTGTGCCCCAGCACCAGCCCAGCCTGACCTTCAGCCCCCCACCCCTTCCTGCCCCTGGGGTCGGGGGAGAAAGTGCTGATGCCAGGCTGTCCTGAGCAGACTATATTAGCTGTTCCCCTGAGCAAGAGAGGGAGGCTCTGGGGTTTCCCTGGCCCTGTCTGGTGGGTACAGGGCTGGTGGGGTGTGGAGGATGCTGTGGGTGTAAGCAGGGCCCTGGTGATGCAGATGACAGTGAGAATGGTGGGAAGACCCTCGTGGGTGGCTATGTGCCCAGGCTCGGGATGCAGGTGAGGCGGCCTGTGCAAAAGTGCTTTGTGAGCAGTTGGGAATCAACAGTAAGCCCACCTCACGTCCGCAGGAACACTTAGGAAGGTCGGCCCTGTGGGATCTGAGGATGCCAGGGGCAGGAGGGGCCCTGGGCGGAGGCTTCTTTCTGCTCCAGAGAACTTTCCAGAAGGCATCCCACTGCTGGGATCACAGACACTGGTGGACAATTGATCCTGCCCTTTCCATCTGGGCTGCTCTCCCAGCTCCTTGTCTTGGGCTGTGGTCCGTGCATAGCGAATCCCAGATGCATGCCTGGGCCCCTGCCACTGATTGGGTCGGACGGGTGTGCTGGCCTGGAAGGGCCTCGAGCCCCCGCCTGATGCTGAGCTTGGCTGGCTGGGTGAGGCAGCTCTGGCCAGCCTTGCCCTTCTCTGCGCCACTGTTGTCAGAGCAGAAGCTTCCAGGGCCAGTGGGGGGGTCAGTGAGGGCCCAAGGGAGAGCAGGTGGGGGCCCGCAGGCCATGACGAGGCTGCGGTGCTGGTCAGCTGGCACGGGGGCCTCGTGCCAGGACCGGGCTGGCCTACTGTCCAGGGCAGGTCCCTTCCGGTCTTGTTTCCTTCTCCCAGATGTGGAGGTTGGCTGCAATGATCCCCCCAGGTCTTCCGGTACGAGCTCTCATGGTGACCGCCCGCTCTGGGTTGCTGAGTGAGTCATGGGTGACGGGGTGGTTACTCACCGACCACCTGGCTGCGGGGGGGTGGGGGTGGGGGGCGCTCACCACTGTCCTGCCGAGGCTGGGCCTCTTCCCGGCTCCGCCGCTGTGGCTTTATTGGTGGTGCCAACCGCAGTCCCAGAAACCCTGTGGGCATGACCCCGGAGGGCGGGCGTTGCTGAATCAGGCCCCCTCCCCTGGCACCGAGGCCTGAGTGGCAGCAGAACGGGGCCACCCAGTTTAGCGTGGATTGGTTTCCCCTTGGGAGCGGCAGCTGCCAGCCTGCAGGCTGTGGCCGTCCAGGTGCGGGAGCTCTGCTCTGTGGCCTGGAGGCTTCTCTGGGCCACAGTCCCCTCGTCCATCGCTGGGGGATGGAGATTCTTCCTTTCTGCAGGTGCAGGTTGGACCCGCAAGACACTGGGATTCCAGGGCGTGCGTGGCTCGGTGCAGCGGTGTGCACACGGGGGCAGTGTGGCGTGCACATAGGGAGTTAGCGCCGGAGCTGCCCAGGGACCCCTGGCCTGGCTGCACGAATCCTTATTCGAATCACAAAGTGCTCCCAGAGCCTTTGCCACATGGTGGGTCCGACTAATCAAAGCAGGGATGGTGCGCTCTGGGGATGACTTCTTCCCACCGTGTAAGGGAGGAAGGGCCAGGAGGGGAAGGCGGGTCCTCAAGTGCTTCCTCCTGGCCCTGGGGTGCTCCACAGCCGCGTTAAGGCCCGCAGCGGAATGGCTTGTTTTCAGACCGAGTTTCCCTGGAGTCCTCGCTGATCAAGGGTTCCCATCCCTGCCCCTTCTCCTGCTGCCTGGGTGCCACCAGGGCCAGTGGGACTCAAACTTCTGGAGTGGCCGTGGGGATTCGTCGAGCAAATGCGGAGACGTGCCCAGCTGGGTGCTTGTTGTACAGTAGGTGCTCGAGCGATGGGGTCACTCTCAGCCATTGGGAGCGGGGAGGCTGGCCACCTGTAATGCAGAGGGAGGGCTGGCGGCTGTATTTGTTCAGGGGTGAGTGTTGAATTCCCCGGAGGTGTCTCAGAGGGCTTCCGGGAGGAAGTGGCCCCTAGATAAGCAGAGAGGCTCTCTCGAGGTCACACAGGACCCAGCGTACTAGGCAGGTATGAGATGCTCTGCGGGAAGGAGACCACCACCAAGAGAGATGGTGTTTGAGACCCTGACCACTCATTGTTTCCACACTGGGCTCCTTTGGGGATGCCGTGGACACAGACCTAGCAAATTGCATTCCCCGCCCCTCATGCCAGCCTCGGGGGTCAGGGGGCCAGGGCTGCATCGCCTGTGGGGCACCCAGAACTCCTCCTGGGGGGTCTGGGCCATGGCTCTATGGTCAGACCTGAGGGTGGTGGCAGGGGAGGGAATGGGATGGGATGGAAGTCTTGATTGGAGACCCAGGCCCTCCCTCCACTCAGGTTTGGGGGGCACCCAGAATAGGGCCCCTTTTTGTGCGGCCCATGGCCAGTCACCTAACCTCTGGGGGCCTTTCTCCCCCCAGGACAGACGGAGGGGCTCAGCTAGTTGCCCTGGAGCCTCCATTCTGCATGGCCGGGGGTCGGGCTCAGATGGGGCTCAGTCCCCCCCCCCCACTCCCCCAACAAGGGACAAGAGGCCGGGAGCTCTCTCTTGTCAGATGAAACCTCGACCCAGGGCTCCCTCAGCCTGATGAAAGGGTCATTGTGTGGTGTGGGCCGCCCGCTGGCCAAGGACAAAACCTCCGTTTGTCCTCCTTCCCTGGCGCGGGGCTGGGGCCTCCCCTTGGGCTGGCTAGCAGGGTGGGGGTGGGCACAGGTGCGCTCCCTCCTCCCTTTCTCCATCTTCCCGTCTCCATCACAGAGCTGCTCAGCCTGCCTGGGGCCCCTCCCGGTCCTGCCCTCAACGCAGGGTGTCCTCGCCCTCCTCCCTCCCTCTGAGTGGGGAGCCCCAGGCCTGGGCCAGCCCAGTGGTTGGTAGGGAAGCGGTGAGCTCTCCAGCCCTGGAAGCATACAAACAGGTGCAGGAGCGAGGGCCAGGGATGCCAGGCCAGGGCCCTGGCTGGAAGGGAGCCAGCACTCCCGGGGCCTCCGTGCAGCGCGGCCATGCGGTGTGGTCGGCCCTCTGTGACTGAGGGCACGCAGGCCCCGCGCAGGCCATCCGGCAGCCGTAGCGGCGAGCTCGAGCTCGGTGCAAGCCTCTCCCAGCCTCAGCCTCACGCCACAGCAGGTGGCTCCTGAGCTCTGAAGATGCCACGAAGCATTTGGTCTGAGGATGTGAGTGGAACACACTAGAATTGTGCAGCCCAAGTGGCCATCCTCTGCGGACCCTGAAGCCCACTAGGTGCCCAGAGCAGGTTGGAGAGGACACCACCCTGGCCACAAGCGGCTCCCCGGGCATCAGCCGCAGCCTCCAAGCCAGCATCCCCTTACAGTCCCATCCCGGTAACGCGGTGGGCCTCCAGAGCTTTTCAGACCTCATCCCCCCAAGGCCACCCCCGTTCCCGACCCTCCTCCATGGCCTCCCAGATGGGAGGTGCTTCCTGTGCTGGGCCCAGCGGGAGCTGTGCAGGAAGCAGCCTTGGGACAAGCATGGGTGGTGTCTCGGCTGCCCTCCCCGAGGCAGGCGTTGGTGCCGCCAGGGTGCCAGGGGCCAGCATGCCCGGGGGTCTGGAGCTGAGACCTAGGCCCTCGCTTCCCAAGTGGCAAACAGACTACAAGCCCCTTTGAATGGGAGTGCCTCTAGAAGGAACTGGCCGCTCACCAGACCCCTGCCTGGGGGCACAGGGCTCTGCGTTCCACTCTGGAAGACTCCGGTGGCCTTGGAGAGGCCTTCTGTCGCAGGATGGATGGGTGCGCGCCAGCTGGGGTCTGCTCCGGGTTTGTTTCCTCCCTGGATGCTGGAAAAGCTCCCCGAAGAAGGGCCACCTCGGGTAAGGGGTGAAGTGAGGAGTATGGGGGGCAGAGCGCCGAGTAACTCCCTGGGTCACGCTCGAGGTGGCTGAGCTCGGACTCGAACCCGGGTCTGTCTGGCTCCCGGGCCCCTGCTGCTGCCGCCTTCTCATTGGCTATAAGCTCATGGGGGATGAAACCAACTTCTCCCGCCGGTTAGAATTGTCTGGTGCCCAGGAGTCATGAGGCTCTGAGTGAGGGCTCTCTCTCTCTCTCTCTCTCTCTCTCTCCCACTCTCCCTCTGTCTCTCTCTGTCTCTGCCCCCCGCCCCCAAATTTAGACTTGGAGCCAGACAGGCAGCTTTCCCTCCAGGCGTGTGAGGGGACCAGGCACCCCTCAGGTTTCTGCTCCTGGGTGCCCCCTAACTTGGGCCCTAACCCAAGGGCCCTAACCTGCTGACACTGGCTCAGTGGAGAGCGAGGAGGTGGTCCCAGCAGGCCAGCTCATGACCCTCTAGGTTGGGTCTGCGTGTGTGGGGCTGCCTGTGCCGTGGACCTCAGGGCTCCCTGTCCTGCCGTGGGCTGTCTCTGTGGGTGATGGGTCTGGATGCTTCTGGCCCCTCCTCCCCCCATTCCTGCCCAGCCTCGTCACTACCCTGAGCTCGCTCTTCCCAGCAGCTCCTGAAGCCTCCATGCCAGTGACGGGGGCTGGCCACGTGTGCAGGGGTACCTGGGAGACCCCCTCCTTCCCCGTCACGTCCGCAAAGCCCTGTGGTGTCCTCCGGGGCAGGGGCCCCTCACGCATCGGCAGTGAGGGTGGATCGATTGGGGAGGCCTCTCACAGAAGGTGGCCTCCGGCCTGGGAGCCCCGGGAGAGTGGTGTTCTTGGCCGGGGGACAGTTATGGGGCAGGCAGGGGGCTTGGGGAGTGGGCAGCAGCCGTCAGGGTGGGGTGGGCCCGTGGGAGGGGAGGTCAGAGGGGTGGCAGGGAGCCCCGGGAGGGAAGGTCTCAGGTAGAGCAGGGTTGAGTGGCTTCATTGCCACCTGAGGAAGGATGCTGGATGGGATGGGGCCTCGCAGGGGAGACGGGGAGAGGGCGGGTCCTGGCCCCCCACCAACATGGGGGGATTTCCCTGAGGCAGGACCCACAGGGTGCACAGGGGGCAGAACGTGGGTGAGGGGGGCTATCAGCACAAAGCCCTTGGGGGCCAGGCTGTGGTAGTGGTCGCGGGATGGCCCAGCTCCCTGCCCCCAGTCTGGCGCCCGGCACAGCACTTGGTGCTAACTTGGTGCCCAGTAAACACCTCTCGAGTGGGCAGTTGGCTGCCCCTGCATCTGGGCCCCTGTGAGGCCTGTTGACCTGGTGGGGCCCGCCTGCCCCATGGATGCCAGAGGCTGCCAGGGCAGGGGGTGGGCACAAGGCTGGGCTGGGGGCTGGATGGCTTCCTGGCCCCTGGACTCCGGTCTTCCTGGGGTGACTTCACGGCTGGCGGGGGAGCACCGGGAATTTCCAGGTGCGGCTGACAAGCCCGCCCCCTTCCCCCATCCCTTCTTCCCTGGGGGCCCATCCTGTGGACCGTCCACCCGTGTCAGGGCCCGTGGGGGGCTCAGGTGGCACACGGATAGACCCGGCCCCCATCCCACCCCAGTAGGGTTGTCCCTCTCCCGCCTTGGTGGCACTGCCCCAGGGTGGAGCACGATGCCGCGGCCCACGACATAGGCTAGGGTGCCAGCACCCTGTGGGGGGCACCAGGGCTGGCAGGGAGCACAGGACAGGGAGTTAGCAGCCCGGCCCTGGTTGCTCACTCTGTCTCCAGGAGCTCAGAGCACGGGGTGTGGGAGACCCCAAGGGCACACGCCCTGGAAGTGCCAGGTCAGGGCTGCTGTTGGCTGATGGCTGACGGCTGAGAGCTGCCCCAGGCGCCTGTGGGTCTAATGTCTCAGACCCTGGCCGGCTGTGTAACCCAGCGGGGCTTCACTCCAGGCCGTGGAGCCCGGAGGTGTGTGGGACGGAACCCCTCCCTCACCCCTCTCCCGTGATTTCCTTTCCAGCAGCTCTAAGAGCCACGAGGCCAGGAGGGAGGTGTGGCGATTGCACTTGTTGGGACATCATCTTTGCTGTCCAGAGTCTGCCCCGGGAGCAGGGGGGGCAAGGGGAGGCTCCTGCTGCCCCAGGGGACCTCAGCCACACATTGTTTCCAGTCCCTTCTAGAGAGGTGGGCAGAGTGGATGCTTCCAGGCGAGTCTGAGTATGAGTTCGGAGGGACCCTGGCTCCCCCTCCCTGCCTCCCTTCAGAGGTAGAAATTCCTGCAGGGGGGCGAGGAAAAAGGGAGGCTGAGGAGACAGGTCCTTAGGGCCTGGAGCAGGGAGCCCAGGAGTGGGGAAGAAAGGCCGCGGGGCTGGTCCTGCTCCTGGCCCTGATTCCCAGTCTCTGCCTTGTGTCTGTGTGGCCTTGGACGGGAGGTGGAGGCCCGGCTATGGAAGGCAAGGGCGGCGCTCAGGACTCCAGGCTGCTGAGGCAAGGCTTGGGGTGGGAGGGGGGTTGCTGGGTCCTGTGGGTCACCGCAGCCAGCCTGGTGAGGGCTGGAGTGGGCTGCTCCTGGGGGGGAGTGAGCACCCTGTCCCATAAAGCATCCAAGCTGAGGCAGCTGGCTGGGGCACCCTGGTGGCCCAGGAATTCTCAGGGGGTGCAGTGCGGTGCACGGTGAAGGAGCTGTGCCCGGGCTGTTCTCACCCCAGCTTTGGTTAGGGCACATGGCAGGGCCGCAGAGCTGGGGAGAGCCTGGGTGGGGGTGGACTCGAACTCTGCTCTGAGAGGCCCTGTGGCCCAGGCAGGCCCCCTGCCATCCGTCATCCTTTCCTGGAAGCCCTCCCCCTACCCCCCCAGGACGCCAGCCTGGGGCACGGTCTCAGGACCCAGAGCGCTCTGCTCAGAGGTGACGACTCAGTGTCCCTTGCCTACGGGGACGTGGCCCCCGAACCCACTGCTCACACCGTGTCCGGAGTAGCCCGGAAGGCTGAGGTCCTGCCTGGCACATCAGGCGCCCAGACTCCCAGCCTGGCCGCGGGCCAGACTCCCTGCCAGCTTCTTCCCACCTGTTGCCCTTGCCTGTCTGTCTGTCCATCTGCCCTGAGGTTTCAGGCTGACGTCCTGGTCACCCAGGCCTGCAAGGTGGCCCAGTGGCTGGCAGATCTGGGGCACGAGGGCCTAGGCCCAGGCCAGGGCTAGGTGCTCTCATCCCTGCTTGGGCCTCAGCTCAGCATGTGGCCTCAGCTGCCACGCACCTTGAGGTGTCAGTGTCCCTACCTGTCCCATGGGCAGTGGTGGGAAGGCTCAGGGGTAAGGGCTGGGAAGGTCCCGAGTATAGCGGAAGGGGCGGGAGTATGTCCATGGCCTGGCCAGACAGGATTGTGGCCTCCTCAGGAGGCTGGCTTAGCTGTGACCGCGCCGGGAGTGGGGACAGAGGGGAGACCGGGGAAGGCTTCTCGGAGGAAGAAGCACCAAGCTGGGCCTGGGATCTCGCCCAACTGCCAGACGGGTCTGGGGCCTTTGTCTTTGCTGGTCAGTGCATCTCGAACCCAGGAGTGTCCCGACGGGCCCCGGATGCCCAACCAAAGTCTGGAAGTAGCTGCGGTCGGAGGTCAATGACCCGGGGCTCTGCGGTCACAGTGACTGGATGAGGTGCCGATTTCACTGACCCACCAGATGTGGGGGCCGATGGGCCCTCCCGGCCCCGGGCACCCCTCATCCACGGGGGAGAGCCCCCGGCCGCGCTCGCCCCTCTCCAGCAGACCCAGCCGAGCCCCAGCCCCCTGTGCACTGCCTGCTCGCTCCCAGGACTGCCTGGTTTCCCTCCAGGGTGGGGTCCCAGAATGCCAGGCCAGGAATGCCAGCTATGTGGGGAGGGCGGGCGGCGAGCACCCGCCGGGGGCGCGAGGGAGCAAGCGGACGCTGTGCTCTCTTCCCCGGGAACGCTGCGGGCAGTGAGCTGAGCGGGGCAGTGGGCTGGAAAGATTGCAGCAGGCGGGCCCCACGGTGGAGGGAGCCGGCCCGCAGGAGCCCCCCCGCGGGCAGGGGCTGCTCTCCCCACTGGACAGATGGGCAAACAGAGGCCCACGAGAGTCCGCAGCCGCGCAGACCTCGAGCGCAGGACCCCAAGCCCTGGGAACACTGTTTAGGAAACAGACACAGGTAATGCTTCGGTCCCTCACTACCTGCAGGTGGGGGGCGGGTCTGGGGGGAGCAGAGGGATGGCTTCATTTCCCAGCAGGGCCCCTTCCCGCCCCCGCCCTCTCTCTGCACCTGCACCTGCGCTGGGGACGGCCTTTTTGCCACCCCCGCGGCTCCCTGTCTGTCAGTTAGGCTGGCCAGGCCAGCCCCGAGGAGCCGCAGCGGGGACGGGGTGGGATGGGGCAGGGGGTGCCACTCGGGAAGGGTGGTCATCCTCCTCCTTCCAACTTCTTCCGGCCCAGGCCAGGAGGGGAGATGCCATTTGCCCAAACACGGCTCATGCTCCCTGTTTGCAGATGGGAAGATTGAGGCTCAGAACAGACCCTGAGGGTGGCCTTCCCGAGGTCCAGGGGTGTCCCTGGGCCCCACGTGGCATGCTGAGCAGGGCCGAGGGCCCCAGCAGAGGCAGGAGACGGACAGACTGAAGGAACCACCAGGAGGCCAGGTGGGCCCAACGCCCCCCAGGGCTTTGTGTAGCTATGTCTGGCTCTGTCCCACCTGTTACCCTGTCCCTCCCCACAGAGGAGGCCTGCGGGGACCCCGCCGGTGCCAAGCTCCGGCACCGTGCTGGTGGCTTGGTGGGGGACGGTCTGCAGAGTGACCCCAGACCTGGAAGACATCCTTATGCCCATTTGACAGGCAGGAGCAGTGAGGCCACCACCAGCTGCGGCCCCGCGAGGCCGGGGGACAGCCCCTTCCGGCCCACCTGTGGCTGGGAAGCTCTGGCCCCCCGCCCACCTGACGGAGAAGCTGGTGGGACGTGGGGCGTGGGGCGGGGTGGGTGGGCGTGGGGGCCAGCTGCCATCTTCCCAGGTATTTGCCCAGTTACTTCCTGGACGAGTGGACCCAGGCCCGCCTCCCTGGCTGATCGCAGATAATTAGAACATTCTTCAAATATTTTGCCGGAGGATGCCCGAGAAGGAAGAATTATAAAGCGCCCGGGGCCAGGAGCGTGGGCTGCAGGAGCTGTGGGCAGCTGGGCAGCCGGGGCCAGGGCCAGGGATGGGGCCCCAGAGAGAGACCGGGGATCTGGCCCGAGCCCCACCAGCCTGCCCCCACCTCCCAGGGAGCTGGGGCCGGGTGGGTGCTGGGCCGTGTTGGGGATCCCTGCCCTGGGGAGCTCACAGCTCGTGAGGGTGGATAAAGCTTACCCCAGACGGCCTAGGAAAGGCCCGAGGGGGTCAAGCACAGAGTCCTGGCCCCCCTGGGGGGCGGGCGGGTGAAAAGGCCTTGGAGGATGGGCTCTGCCATGGGGAGGTCAGCGGGGCTGGGAGGAGCACAAAGGTGCAGGGGTGGGGTGCTGTGGGAGGATGGTGAGCGATAAGGGGGGCCTGGGGCCAACCTCATGGCTGGAGGCCTGGCTCAGGTCCGAGGCTGCCATCCTGCTGTGTCGGGCAGTGACATGGGTGCTCCAGGGGGCAGAGGGGGCACAGAGGGCTGCCCAGGGGGAAAACCTCTGTCATCACTGCCGACCTCCCTAAAAGTGGTACGTGCCACCTGAGCAGTGGGGGTGGGGGGGCAGGGAGGGGCACATGTCCCCGCCCCCCGCCCGTGGCCCCCTCTGGTTCCTGTGGCTTGTGGGGGAGGGGGTCTGGGATGCTGAGGTCCAGTAGGCTCAGTCATGAGGTCTGAGTTCTGGGAAGTACTTGGATGCTGCGTCTGCCCCATGGAGTGCTGCCCTGGTCCTAGCCTAGGGAACATTCCCAGGATTCTGTGGTTGGTTCGGGGCAGGGGCTGCTCCTGCCCAGAAGCCTGGGAGTGGGGGCGTCTGCATCACGGCTGGTGCTCGGCCCAGAGGGTGGGTGCAGAAGGAGAGCTCGGGCCGGGCTGGGTCGGGGTCCCGCTGCCGTGGGGCCATTTCCCCCCTGCTGGGACGTGTTGATCCTGGGCTGTGGTTTGTGGGGTCGGTTGCTGGGGAGTTGGTAAGAGAAACGGGATCCTGAGGTGGAGGTGGCTCCTAGGACACACGGCCACATCAGTGCCCATGGTTTTAGGGCCCTGTGCACAGATCAGATGGCTCGAGGCTTCCTTGGGGGCTGAGAGGCATATGTGCCACGTGGGCCTGGGCCTGCAATGACGCCCTTTCTCTCTGGCTCTTAAATTAAAAAGGCACAGCTTGTGCCGTCACTGGTGATGCCAGTGGAGCAAAGCCCTTTGGAGGTCCACTTCGGGGTGGCCTTACCCCACGGGCCCCAGCCCCGCTCTGCCCACCTCCCACAGCTTGATGTGCTGGTCCTTCACTGGGAAGGCTGACATTTCCACGATCGTATGTAAAGTAGGAATAAAAGCTAATTTTCATTCATTTATTTATTTCCTAAAGATTTTATTTATTTATTCATGAGAGACACAGAGAGAGAGGCAGAGACACAGGCAGAGGGAGAAGCAGGCTCCCTGCGGGGAGCCCTATGTGGGACTCAATCCCGGGACCCGGGGGTCACGCCCTGGGCCAAATGCAGACATTAAACCGCTGAGCCACCCAGCATGCCCCCCCAAAACTAATTTTTAATCAACCTGTAGAAGTCTAAGTGAAGGTGGGGGCCTGCCACGAGTGTCCGCGGCCACCTGCCTCACTGAGGACGTCCCCGCGGCGTTGTGCTCCCCGTGCGAGCTGGGGTCTCTGTCCCTGGAAAGGCCCCTCAGTGGGTGTGAACGATTCCATTCCTACATTGTACTCATTCGCTCTGTCCTTCATTCATTCCCGTGTTCCATGCTGACCGCGGAGGGTCGGCCGTGCCTGGCCTGGTGCCGCATGCGCTGGGGAATAAGACAAGGCCCCTGCCACCCTGGTGCCAGCAGCAGGGACTGGGGGTTGGCCTGCTGGAGAGAGTTTGTGACTCAGCCCCTGGCATGAGTTGGGGTCCTCCAAATGCAGCCTTCTGCCCCCTGGGGACCAGCAGGGGAGGATGGCCCTCCAGGTAGACGAGTGACCACCCCCCAGCTGTCTCTGAGGGGCAGGGACAGGGATGATGAGGCACGGGCCAGTCTGGGAGCAGAAGTGTGGGTCCCAGCCCCTGTCCCCTACTTTCCTTCCCTGAGCGACTCAGCAGGTGGCTGGACCTTTCTGGACCTCTGGTTCCTATTCCGAGAGAATAATAATAATGATAATAATAATAAAACACCTTCCCACTGAGGGGAAGAATCCAGCACATGCCAGGTGCTCGCTCTGCCCTGAGGCGCTAATTCTGAACAGCTTGGGGGTCTACGTTAGACTCTTGGCTGCTGGGACGGGATTTGGAGGCTCGTTACCTCCTGAGTGACGCAGGGGTGTCCTGTGTGGGACGAGGGAGGGCAGGATGGCTCTAGTCCTAGGCGTAAATGAGATGCTGGCTCCCCCATTGGACTCCTCTCTGGGTCTTGGGGTCCCTGATCATGAGGTGACCTGGATGCTATTCTTCAAGGAAGTTGATAGAAGGAGGCTGCCCCAAGGAGCCCCTGGGCTGGGCCTCGGCAGGAGGGGGGGCTTGACCTACACGGGGTCTTAGCCAGAGTGGCCGCGGCCCTGCACTCTGTCCTCTCCCAGCCTCGGACAGCCCTGGGAGGCTGCCTGGCAGGGCCTGGCCCCGCTGGTGGCCCGGCTCCTCTGGGCACAGGGACGGCGGCAGGTGCGCAGCTCTGCACACGGGCCTCCAGGGCTGGGAGGGTGCAGGCTGAGAGCGGGAGGGCACCGTCTGGCACAGGCCCAATTATGAAGCCCGGCATCCCCACGCCAGCCCCCAGGGGGTCCTGTCCACCCTCCTCGTTGCCCCAGGAACCGCTGAAACAGCCTGTCTCTCTCCTCTTTCTTAAAAAAATTATTTTATTTATTTGAGAGAGAGTGGGGGGAGGGGCAGAGGGAGAGAATCTCAAAAAGACTCCCAGCTGAGCACGGAGTGGGATGATGATGACTGATGATGACGATGACGATGACTGGGCTCCATCCCAGGGCCCTTGAGATCATGACCTGCATGGAAACCAAGATTCGGATGCTTAACCCATGGAGCCACCCCGGTGCTCCAGCGTGTCTCCTTTGGGGAGGGGGGTTCACAAAGGCTGAGGGCCCAGTGGGGACAGGCTGGCTGCATCTGTGGGTGGAGCCTGGCCGGGATGGGGGTGGGGAACCGGGCAGGTGGGCAGCCCGCAGAGGATCTAGGCTGTGAATGCCCTTTGGCTTTTTGTTTGTTTGTTTTTTAGATTTTATTTATTTTCTTTTTACTTATTTGAATGAGAGAAAGAAAGCAAAGAGGATGGGGAGGAGCAGAGGGAGAGGGACAAGCAGACTCTGTGCTGAGCGCAGAGCCCAATGTGGGGCTCAAACTCATGACCGAGATCATGACCTGAGCTGAGATCAAGAGCCAGACGCTTAACCCACTGAGCCACCCAGGTGCCCCCTGAATGACCTTTGATCCTGGGGCCTCTGTGAGCCTGGATTTGGGCTGCACCCTGGCCTATCTGGCTCTGCTTGGAGCCGGGGCGGGGGGAGGTGGTGGTGGGGGGCTGGCCCAACCCCGCAGAGGCCTCCCCAAGGACCTGCTGCTGCAGGAGGGGCCAGCACCCCAAGGCCGGGCGCACACCGACAAGGCGCAAGGGGATGACTGTTAACGTTCCTATTGAATTTCTTAAATGTGCTTTCCTTAATTTATTGTAAGAAAACTTTTCCTTCTGATTTTGCCAGCCCTACAAAGTTCTGGATTGCTATATTTTGCTTTTTGTTGAGATATAACTTACGTAAAGTGCAGAAGTCTCCAGTGAGCTCAATGAGTTCAGGTCAGTAATGAGTCCTCCGTGAGGGTTAATAGTGGCCAACCGTGACAACCGTGACACCCGCTCCTCATAGGCCCAGCATCATGTGCTCTCCCTGCAGCCTGACAGACCGGGGGGCTGTCACTACTCCCACTTGGCAGATGTGGAAGCCGAGGCACAGAAAGGTTAAGGAGTTTACCTAAGGTCTCACAGCCAGGAGGAGGCAGGGCCAGGGTTCCAACCAAGCTGGCTGGCTCCAGTGCTCACATGCCGACCCTCCACGGGGCTGCCGCATGGGTGACGGGGAACCCGGCTAATGCCATAGCAAGTGTCCCACCCTCGTGGCCACTTCTTTGCCATCTCTCACCGGGCGGTGGTCACCTGGCCCCTCACTCTCTGGCATCCCCTAGTCTGAGAGGCAGCCCTGACCCCTTGGGACCTCTGGCAGGTGGGAAGAGCTTCCTGTTGTCCCTGGTAGCCCCTGATGGCACCCAGTGACCGGTGCCAGGATGCAGCAGGAAAGCACATCCCCATCCCCTGCTGCCTTCAACACCTCTGCTCTCACATTGGACACCCGTCTGGTCAGCAGTCCCAGGCTTCCTGCTCCTCCCTCTCCTGCAAGCTCCCTTCGTGACGCTGGTCCAGGCCAGGGGTGAGGAACATTTCCAGATTTTTGGCTTTGCCCACGCCTCCTGGCATCTTGCCTTTGTTGCCAGGCCCCTGAATAGCACGAGGAGATGAGCCTGGAGCAGAATCTTCCGTGGACAAAGTTGGCTTCTCTGTGCTCAGGGCCACTCCGAACCTCCTTGCTGGCTCTCCCGGGGCACCTGGGTGGGCAGCTGGAGGCTCAGAAGCCACCCGGGGGGCCCTTGCTGCTTGGGGTTGAGAGCCAGGCCCACCCTGTGGGCAGCTTGCGGAGGAATAAGACTGCCACTTATTCCAGGATGCGGCCTGCGCTCCCCCTCCTCCCCCTCCTCCCTCCTCCCCTCTCCTCTCCTTGCCCTCTTCCTCCCACCCTCTTCTCCTCTCCTGAGGTAACCAATTTCTAGTTCTCAGGTATATTTGCCTCTTTCCACTCTGGCAGATTCCCTAACAGGGCTGGTGGCCCACAGCTGCTGCCTCCGCCCTCCCAGTGGGAGAAGCAGGGTGGCCAAGGCCTGGGGAGTGGCCGGCCGAGGCCTCTCGGAGGGCAGTGGTCAGACTCGCTGTGAATGCAGGCTGCGGGCGAGGGAAGGGGCCGGTGGCTGAGACCTCACCCTCCAGCAGTGGAAGCTGTCCATAAAGCTGGAATGAATTAATGAGTGACCTTGGGGGATTTTAAGCAAGAGAGGCATTTAAAGCTGTGTTTCGAGACTCGAAAGTGGGCATAGCATCTGCTCTAGGCCGTCCTCTGGTACTTGTTATGCACCTGCTGTGTGCGGTGCACTGGACCACAGCGCTGCCTCCGCCTGAGTTCTGGAAGCGGAGACCGGGCTCTGAGCCTGGCTGTGCAGCCTCAGGCCCATGCCCTGGCCTCTCTAGGCTGCAGTCTGCACGGCTGTAACCTGGGGCTGTAAGGAGAGAGGATTGAGACCCAGCAGCGGCCCGTATTGTCCGCGCCCAGTGCTCAGAATGGGCGCATTTAATATTGTGAGTGGAGAGATCCCCCCATTGTAAGGCAGACGATTCCGAAATGATTTCTGAATTAGCGGCTGTATCCGGTTATTTATGCTCCTGGTGCAAAATACCGTGTGACTGTATTCCCTGATGCCTTTACTTCACCTTTGACCCACACACTGGCTGCAGGGGGCTGGCGGGCGGCTCTTGGGCATCCCACTCCATCAGCCCCACACGTCCTGGGATGCCTACAAGCCAGGATCAGTCCCTTTCTACCTGTCCCCCCCCCGATGTCCAAGCGTGCAGAAGTCCCATGTATTGACAGAATTTTATTTTATTTTTTAAGATTTTAAAAAAAGATTTATTTATTTATTTATTCATGATAGACATAGAGAGAGAGAGAGAGAGAGGCAGAGACACAGGCAGAGGGAGAAGCAGGCTCCATGCCGGGAGCCGGACGCGGGACTCGATCCCGGGACTCCAGGATCGCCCCTGGGTCAAAGGCAGCTGCCAAACCACTGAGCCACCCGGGGATCCCTTTTTAAAGATTTTTAAAAAATTATTTATTCATGATAGTCATAGAGAGATGAGAGAGAGGAGAGACACAGGCAGAGGGAGAAGCAGGCTCCATGCCGGGAGCCCGATGCGGGACTCAATCCCGGGTCTCCAGGATCACGACCTGGGCCAAAGGCAGATGCTCAACCGCTGAGCCACGCAGGCTCGACAGAATTTTAAAAAATTGTGCTTACTTGACGGGATGAGCACTGGTGATAAGCTATATGTTGGCAAATTGAACTCCAATAAAAAAATAATAATAAATAAAAAAATAAAAAATTGTGCTTAAAAGATGCATCACATACAGTTTGCCCTTTTAACTGTTTTGAAGTGTGTCCTTCGGAGGCGCATCAGTGCACTCCCCCTGCTGGGGGCTCCGTAATAGTCACTGTCGTCACCCCCATGCCTCCTCTCTGTGGCCCCAGGCGACCATGGGTCCACTTTCTGCCTCTCCGGTGGTGCCTTTGCTGGACACTTCATGTGAATGCGACCACACGATGTGCAGTGTTTGTGTCTGACTTCTTTCATGTAAAATACTCCCGGGGAGCCACGCTTCATCCCCGTTTCTGACCAAATAGCATTCCATGGCACAGATGGAGCACACCTGTCTGCCCATTCAGCCACTGGTGGGGACGTGGGTTCTTTCTGACCCTGGGCTCTGCGGATAGTGCTGCTGTGAACATGCACGCGTGCACAAGCTCTTGCTTGAACACCTGTCTTCAGTCCTTCAGGGCACAGACCAAGGAGTGGGATTGCTGGGTTCTAGAATTCTATGTTCCGTTTTCTGAGGAACTTCCCGACCGTCGTCCACAGCGGCTGCCCCATTGTCCCCTCCCGCTGGCGATGCGCGAGGGTTCCGGTTTCCCCACGGCCTGCCAACACCTGGTGTTTTCTGTTGTTTTGACCTGTAGGCATCTTAGCGGGTGTGAGGTGGCACCGCACTGGTTTTGATTTGCCTTTCCCTCGTGAGCAATATTCAGAGTCTTTTCACTCGCTTGTGGGCCGTTTCCTGCTCTTCTCTGGAGAAATGCCTGTTCAAGTCCTCTGACTGTTTTTTAAATTGGATTGTCCTCTTGTTGTGAAGATGTAGGAGCTCTTTCGGATGTGATCTTTGAGTATTTACTCATTTGTCCGGCCATTCACAGCTACAGGGGGTGGGCAGCCCCCGGAACCCCGCATTTAGCCCAGACCTGGTCCTGTGCTCAGGTGCTTGTGGTCTGCTGAGGAGGCTGGATGTGGAAAGAGCCACGGTGAGAGCCCACGGGTGAGGTTGGGACTCGCGGGACAGGTGCCCACCGTGTGCTTCCTCGGTGCCTGGGGGCCAAGAGGTTTGAGCTCGGGGGACTTGCACGTGGGCACATGACATGTAGAGTTTGCCAGACAGAAAAAGGGAGAAGGAGCGGCATCCCAGGCAGGGGACCCGCATAAGCGAAGGTGGCTGGGTGGTGGGAGGCCAGATCCCGGGAAGCCTCCGATTCTACGCCAAGGAGCCTGGGGAGCTATGGATGGGCTTTGAGCAGGGGAGTGACATGGTCAGACCTGGGTGCCGACAGGGGACTGCCTGGAGGCGAGAGACCAGGGCTGCAGTGATCTGTTTCGGCCCCTGGGGTCCATCCTCAGTCCAATGGGGTCCCTTTGCCCAACTCCTCCCCCAGCAGGGTTCTTACCCCAGGCAGCAGGGGCTCTGCAGCCTGGAGACTGCTGCAAGAATTTGGGTCTGGGGAGCTTGCTTTCAGCGTCCAGGATCCCAAGCGGGCTCCTTCCCGAGGCGTGGAGGCTGGTTCCCATCCATCTCAGTTCCCCGGGTCGGTTTTCTGAGCATCTACAATTACTTTGGGCTGAATTCCCCAGATTCCAGCCCGCTCCCAGCCCAACCCGCCCAGATGCTCTTCCTCCATGCCAGCCTCGGGCATTTCTGCCATTGTGCCCGTGGGAGACCCAGGGGGGTCTTGGCCAGATTAGCGAGTGGGGCGGGCAGGCCGTGGGGATTGAGTGTCGCCGGGGCTCACGCCACACGGGGACTTTCCCAGCTGGCTGTGGGTGCTTGGCTGCCCTGGAAAAACACTGACTTGTTTCTCTCCAGAAAGGGGCTGGCAGCCAGCGGGCAGGAACAGGGAACTCAGTGCGCCAGGAGGCCAGGGCCGTGGGCATCAGCTTTGGGGAGCTCCTCGTGGTCTCCCTCATTCCCACACTCTGTCCCTCACCCAGCCAGCCTGGCCTCTTGTTTGGGAGCCAGATGCCACTCTGAAACTCAGCTGTTGCCCACGGGTGTGCCCAAGCCAGCCCCCCCACCCCTTCCAGCACAGTGTCTGCCCTCGTCTGGGTGCTCAAAACCAAATAACTGGTACAGCTTCTGAGGGACACAGTTTGGTGGTTCCTCAAAAAGCTGAAAAAATGATCTTATGACCCAGCAATTCCACTCCTGGGAATATGCACCCCCCCCCAAATTGAAAACAGGGACTCAAACAAAAACTCACACACCCGTGTTCGTAGCAGCACCGTTCACAATTGCCGAGAGGCGGAGCAAGCCAGTGCCCCGCCACCGGGGGAGTAGATACACAGGAGGTGGTCCCTCCACAAAATGGAATATTATTCAGCCATAAAAAGGATGGAAGCACCGACACCTGCTACAATGTGGCTGAGCCTGGGAAGCATGATGCTGAGCGAAAGGACCCAGGCAGGAAAGGTCACCTACTATGTGATTGCATCTCTGCGGAATGTCTAGGACAGGCGAATCCACAGGGACAGAAAGCAGATTTGTGGTTGCAGGGCCTGGTACGGGGGGCGGGGGTGCGGAGAAGGGGGTAGGGAGTACCTGCTGAGAGGCATGGGGTTTTCATTTTGGGGGTGGTGACAACATCCTGGAATGTGGTAGAGGTGGTGGTTGCATGTCTATGAGCCACAGAACTGAACGCTTTAAAAATGGTTAGCTGCATGATCTTTTTTTTTTTTTTTTAAAGATTTTATTTATTTATTCATGAGAGACACAGAGAGGCAGAGACACAGGCAGAGGGAGAAGCAGGCTCCCTGCAGGGAGCCCAGTATGGGACTTGATCCCAGGACTCCAGGATCACACCCTGAGCCGAAGGCAGGTCCTAAACCCCTGAGCCACCTAGGGATCCCCTAGCTGCATGATCTGCGAATGTCACCTTGTGACATGAACATGCTGACGCCACCTCTGTGCACAGAAAGTGAGTCTGGCGGGTGCCTTCCTGTCTCTGGCCAGGGCCCGGAGGGCAGAGGGTGCCAGATTAATTATACGGCACCCCCCTGGGGACCACTCTGAGGATACAGTGTTGCAGGGAGGACCCTGCCCAGCCCAGCGCAGGGTGGGCGCTCCGTGCACGCCAGCGGCTGCTTCCTCCCCGAGTCCACCTGGTCGTCCAGAAGCGAGTGACTGACAGCAGCAGGTGTCCCCATGGGTGCAGCCTTTCTCCCCGAGATTGTCTGGTCTGAGCTTACGTCGTGGTGGTGGTGGTGGTGGTAGGGGTGGAGGTCAGATGTTTTACACTCCCATTTCACGGATGTGAATACTGAGGCTCAGAGAGGCAGAGCGCCTTCCCCAAGATTACAAGACGGGCTGCAAATGGATTCAGGACCCTGTGGGCTCGGCTCCCAGCCAGCTCAGCAGCCTGCCGGGCCCAGGAACCCCCAGCGGAGCCCAGGAGCTACAAGAGATGGGGAAGTCCAGTGGTCAGGATTTGGGGGCTGGCTGTGGACAGTTTGGAGCTGATGGTTGATGAATCCCAGGCGTGAGGTTGGGTGACCCGACGGGTCTGTGTGTCTGACTCAGAGGCATGCGGGGCTGTGGTTCTCGCATCCCATGGGACGGCGGTTGATTCCCGGGATGCGTGACCTATGGTTCTTGCCCCCCCCCGGGCCGAGGAGGCACGGGCGCCAGTGCCTTTTCAAGCTAGGATCGTGCCTCTTGGCCAACGGGAAATGGATTCTCGAGGGTGGGAGCTGTTTGGTGGCCCGGCGGCAGCAGAACTCGGCAGGAGGGGGGCCCGCGGAAGCCCCTGGCGGACTGGGGGCCTGGGCAGGGGAGGGCGGCAGGTGGAGGGCAGGGGTCTCGGGCGCAGCCACTCACCTCCCCATGTCCCCTCGCCTCTCCACAGAGCGCTGTCATCCGTCGTGGCCCTGGGAGCCAACATCATCTGCAACAAGATTCCCGGCTTGGCCCCGCGGCAGCGCGCCATCTGCCAGAGCCGGCCCGATGCCATCATCGTGATCGGGGAGGGGGCGCAGATGGGCATCAACGAGTGCCAGTACCAGTTCCGCTTCGGACGCTGGAACTGCTCCGCCCTCGGCGAGAAGACTGTCTTCGGGCAAGAGCTCCGAGTAGGTAAGGGCACCTCTGGGCTCGCAGGGACCCACCACCAGGGCTTCAGGGGCCAGGCCACCCCCCGCCCACCCCCCACTGCCCCCCGCTCCAGGGCCGCACCGTCCCCAGTGCCTCCGCCAGAGCGGCTTGCCCTGTGCCCACCTCCGGGCCTGGCCTGCTGGGGGCCCGGCACCCCAGGGAGACCCAACCGTGTGAGTGGATGAGGGGCATCTCGCCGGGCCATGGGGCTGGAGGACGTCGCTCGGGCGAGGTTGTGAGGCCCGGGCAGCAAGGTGCAGTGGCTAGAGGCACGCCCCGCTCGGCAGCTGCGTGGACCTCGGCGCCACTTCATCTCTCCTGCCTCAGTTCTCTAGCTGGAAATGGGATGAGAGCAGGAGCTCCTACATGGGGTTCTGGGGCGAGGGCTCGAGGCGGATGGTGCCGTTGATGTGGAAGGAATTCCAGGCCGAGGGCAGGCACAAGCAGAGACTAATGGGATGCTGTGCACACGTGTATGGGAGCGCCGAGGAGCCTGACAGGCTGGAGGGCACGGTGGTGGGGGACGGGTGTGCAGGTGGAATCCGGCCGGGGAAGGGGCTGGGGCTCCAATTCTGTGAGCAGTGGCAGCTCCCGAGGTCTGGCAAGCAGAGGTGGCCAGGTGCCTGCTGGCCGAGCCCCACTGCATGGCTGTGCACAGTCCCCAGGCCACATGCTCCATCTCTGTGTCTTCCCAGCCCTGAGGGAGGCCTCGTGGTGCCCATTTTACAGGGGTGGGGAGCTTGAAGGGAGAAGTGGGGCTTCCTGAGCCCCATCTAGGTTGGGATCTTGGAATCCGGCTGCGTGTCCCTGGGGCATGGCACTTGGGGCTGCCCAGGCCTTTCTGTCCTCGGTCCTGACGAGCTCTGAGCATCGGGGGCCCTCATCTGGGTTCCTCGAGCCTCTCTCGGGCCTGCACGCAGTAGGTACTCACTAAACTGCCGCTGAACCGGTGACGGTGGGGAGGTGATGCAACCTGCCCTTCCAGGAGGGTCAGATGGGGGAGTGATAACTTGGGGGCACAGCGCCAGGTGTGCAGGGGGTACCCTGTTACTTCAGACCCCAGCCTGTAGGCACAACACGTCCTTCCGATTCCAGTGGGCTGAGGAGCCACAGCTGCCGGGACCCAGGCCAGAGCCAAGCTCTGCGAGGTTTGGAACGCCTGGCATAGGGCTGGGGGTGGTGCAGGGGAAAGCCCCCAGGGCCCCTTTGCGGTGAGCAGGCTGTGGGTGGCACCTGGCACAGGCGGGAGGGTGGCACCGCCCCCTCCCTGGGGCCCCACCACCCAAGTGCAGCTCCCTCCCTGCAGGTGCCAGCTGGGGAGGGTGGGGCTGCCCGCCCCGTCCTCTGCAGTCGGGAGGGCGTCGGCACCGGGGCCTGCTTAGTGCCAGGTGTCCGCTTGCCTGCCTGGCCTCTCACCCCCAAGACTCCGGGCTCTGGGGGCAGCAGTGAGCACCCCCACGGCGCAGCTGCATTGCAAGGTCACCTGCGGCCACAGGGTTTGCACACGGAGGAGCTTGGGTTCAGATCCAGATCCCCATCTGCCACCATGTCTGTTAGTCCTTGCTTCCTCCCTGTGTAGAGAGATGGGCAGTGGAGATGGTCCCGTGGCTTGACAGAGGGTCCCATGGCTTCGGGACCACGAGACACAGGCAGTGAGGGAGACGGGGCCACTCTGAGCCTCTTCTCAGGGTCAGGTCCCAGGCAGGGGGTCACCAGTGGTGCACAATAAATGCCAATAAAGAGCCTGAGAGGAGTGGCGTTGGCCCCACCGATGACCTGCCCCCCCCATAGTGGACCCTACCAGGGCCCACCCAGATTACCTGCACTGACTGTTGGGGAGCCCCGGGGTCCCAGATAATGGCTCACAGCTGTTCCTTCTGGACACTAGCCCAGCAGGGAGGGGCCTGGGGGGTCTGCAGCTTGGCCCACGGGGAGGGTCGGCCACGACCAAGGAGGCACTGATGCAGGGGTGAGGCTGGGGGGTGCTCCGCACTGCTTTCAGGCTCCGATTCCCGGGAGCCCACCCGAGGCACCTCCTCTCACCTCCATGAGCATTTCAGAGGCAAACCTTCCAGCGGAGCTGTCGGCACCCAACACCCCCACCCCTCACCTTCCTGCTCCCGCAGCCCCTGACCCGGCCGTCAGTGACCCTCATGTGGCCGACCCATCCCCTCTTCCCCTTATCTCCCCGGCTGCTCCTCTGAGCCCTGAGCCCTAGCCCCAGTCTGCTCTCCATGGGGCCACACCCAGTGTGGCCGCTCCCCGGGGACCGCTCAGCGAGGTTGGCCCATGGGAACCTCTGACTCAACATGCTCAGCATCTTGTTGCTGGAATCTGCCATCCCTGACCTTCCTCCCCAGACCTGAGCACCTGTCGTCTCAGCAGAAGCCTGGTGTCGTTGTTCCCGTCCTTCCCTCCACCCTGCCCCACGGCCACGCAGGACCTGCCTCTCTGGCCCTCCCCTGGCAGCTGCCTCCCCTCCAGCCCTGGCCAGGCTGTGTCACTCCCTCCCTCCCTCCAGGACCTGCAGCAGCTCCCCTATTGCCCCAGGATAAAGGGAGCTCCCCAGCCTGGAGCCTGAGTAATCCCTGCCGTACATCACCCCGGCCCCTCTTCATCCCTTCTGGGAACCAGGGCTTCTGCCTGGCTGACACCCTCTTCCCAGAGCAAGCCGTCCCTTTTCTCCTCTGGGACTTTCCCCCCCGCTGCCTATAGCCCCGGGAGGCCCTCCCCTCGGCTCTGCTTATTCGCGTCTGATTTCCCTGGAGAAGACCCCCTGAGCCCCTGTGCCCTTGCTGGCTCCTCCTGCCCACCGCGGCCGGGCTCGTCCTGGTGCTCCGTTCTCAGGCTCTCTCAGCCCCAGGCCAGCTGGGCACCTGCCTCTGCTCTGCCCCCGGGGGGCTTCCTGCCACCTGGCTGAGGCTTCCTGCCCTCCCTGGCCCCGGCCTGGCCCCCATTTGAGCCGGGAGGGTGGTCTCGGCAGGCACCTGCTCCTCCCAGAACTCGGCGCTGGGAGTCGTGAGCAGGAAGTGGGGCCGAGCGGCGAAGCCAGGCCATGGCAGAGGCATGCGGCTGCCCCGGGCACGAGACGGGAGATGGGCCATGAGCTGGCAGGCAGCCGGGGGCACTCGTGGGAGCGGCCACTCAAGCGGTGCCAATTAATGATTGGCCCCAAGTGGGGGGATGGCCTGGGTAGGTGGGGACGGCCCCCTTTAGGCCTTGCCTGTGACCTTGGGCCATGTCTAAATCTTGAGAACTGACGGGAAAACCTTTCAAGGGGCAAACGAACCCCCGTGCAAAGTTCCATCCCCTTTTCCAGCACCTGGTGCTGTTGCTTGCATACCTCCAGGGACGAGGAGCTCACTACTCCAGATGAGCTAGATCTTTCTTATGATGCTGCTGCACTGGCTTTGCTCTGAGGCCCCACCCCCTCCAGGTGCTAGTTGTCCAGCTCCCTTCAGGGAGTCAGCCCCCCCCCCCCACAGTGTCACCTCATGTCTGGTGGCCTCCATTCTCTGGAGCCCACCCTGGGGCCTATTTCCTCATTTAGCGAGGGCTGCTTGTAGCCAGGTTCCTCCTGGCCCGTCTCTCCTGTTAGCTGGCAGTGAGCTCGGGGAGGGAGGGTGAATGTGTCCCCAGCTCAGCTGTCTTCTGCCCTGGGGCGGGCAGGGGCATGACACGAGAGTTGGGGGGTGCACTTGTATTCCAGGGATGCTTGTTAAAAGCCTGGGCCCCCCATGACCCCAAGCAAAGCAGAGCGTTTCTTACAGGCACCGTATTCAAGTCGGGACTGTGGGAAGGGCTCCCCTGACAGGGTGATATATGTAAGCTGAGACCCGAGAATCAGAGTGACCCAGACCAGCCTGGGGTGAGCACAGGGAAGGGGGTTCCAGACAGAGGGAACAGCAAGGCCAAGGCCCAGAGGCCAGAAAGCGGATGGTACTTTCCAGGAACTGCAGGAGGCTGCACCAGAGGGCCGGGAGATCTGGGCCCAGAGCAGGGGCGGAGCTGGGGTGCTGCGACCCCGAGGGCCCCGCGGAAGGTGGGGAAGGTTCTGAGCAGGAGAGGGACTTCCCTAGAACGCTGGCACCCTCCAGCGGCTGCCCCACCCCCTGCCCGGGCCCTGAGCCCTGTGGGACCCACTGGCACGGGCACAGGGGGTACAGCTCTGTGCACTCCAGCACCCCCCCTCCCTGAGCTGCCATGGAACACCGAGTCCCGCCCATCATGTGCAGCCTCAGACATGACCAGGCATAGGGGCCGCCCCTAATCCCGGCTCATGTGGCTGCCTGGGGCTGGCGGCTTGCTTTGCGGCAGGGGCTCGGCAGAGGCCCTGGGCTCTGGGACAATCCGAGGGCGCAGAGTGACTTACCTCCGAGTGTCTGAGACAGGAGGGAAGGTCTTGGGGCTTCAGGCAGGAACCTCAGAGGGGAGGCCTGACTCCGGGGTCTTCCGTGACGGCCGTGTGCCGGGGCGCCTTGCCCGGGGTTTTGCCGGCCAGGCTCAGGTGACGTGTGACATTGGTGCCCGGGGGGAGGAGGGCAAGCTGACATGCGCCGTGAGTGTAAGACACGCAACAGGCTCTGGAGCCATCCAAAGGCAAAATCTTTTGTCCAAGCAAAATCTCTCTTAAATCATCTTCGCAACGAGCACATGCTGCAGGGGTCCCGTTGGACATATTGGGCAAATAAACCATGTCGTGAAGATGAAGTCCACCTGGTTATTCTCGGTTCCCTTCAGTGACACACGTGGCGCCCGTGAGACTTCTTGAGTCAGCCTGGGCAGGCCGGGCGCGGACCCTTGAACCCAGATCTGACTCCGGCTCTGGCGGGACGGTGCAGGGTGAGGGCAGAGGGTCCCTCGCTGGCTGCTTCCCCGGGGCAGCGCTGGAGTGTGCGGGCGACTGCCCTGGCGCTCCCTGGTGTTCGGCCTGCATGCACTGAGTGCCCGCTGTGTGTGGGTCCTGGGGGCCGGGCGCCGGCGGGTCCAGTGAAGGCCACCGGCCCTGCTCTTGGAACCTCGTGCGCAGGGTGTCCTGGTCACACACGGGACCTGGACACGGGCTCGTGCCCTCCCGCACCGGGGGCTGAGGCTGGGGCCAGGGCTCTGCCGGGACGTGGGGTCTCTCCTGGGGATGGCGGGCAGGAAAATCCTCCACTTCCTCAGTGCCCACACTGGGGTTCTGCCCAAGGGGTCCAGGGCTCTGGGCTCTGGGCCTCTGAGTGTGGGTGGGCCTTCACCCTTGGCCTCTGAGAGCCAATGCCTGGCCAACCTCAGCTGGTCTCCAAGCCCCACTCCTCCTGCTTCCCTGCTGAGAGGATCGGTCCTTTTTTTTTTTTTTTTTTAAAGATTTTATTTATTTATTCATATGAAAGACACAGAGAGAGAGGCAGAGGGAGAAGCAGGCTCCATGCAGGGAGCCCAATGTGGGACTCGATCCCCGGTCTCCAGGATCACGGCCTGAGCCAAAGGCAGGCGCCAAACTGCTGAGCCACCCAGGGATCCCCGGATCGTTCCTTTCTGCTGTGGCTGCAGCCCCCCCAGAAGGCCAGCTGCGGGTGGACCCTTCCATAGAGCTCATCCAGGTTTTGCTGTCCGTGCACCATAGGTGGGAGATGGAGGCTCAGGGGTGGGTGTGGGGGGCTGATGACTCCCCCAAGGTCACAGACTGCTAGGGCCTAGGGATTTGAACCCAGCAGTCCAGCACTGTGTCCCGGCAGGACTCCGGTGCCTGGAGGCCATAGGATCACCTGGGGGAGGAAGGGTTCTGATGCCACCAGGTCCCCACACAAGCAGTTGCTGATTTGCCACGAGCCAGGACGAGGGCACGTTCACGAGGGCGGGCTGTGGGAGGCTGACCTCCCCAACAAGAGGGGCTGCCAGAAGCCAGGGCTGCAGGAGAGGCTTTCCCAGGCTCCCCAGAGCTCTGGGGACGGGGGAAAGCTCCTGGAAGACCGTCCCAGCTGGGGACACAGAGCCTGAGGCTCAGGCGCATGCTGCCTCTCACCGTGTGGCCCTAAGCCAGGCTCTGCGCACTCCTGTGCCCCAGGGGAGCACGGCCCACCGGGAGGCCCGCTGCGTGGCCTGTGAGGGCCTCACTGGGTCAGAACAAAGGCCTCGGGCGTTCGGGGGTGCCGGCGTGTTTGGACCTGGCGTGGCTTTTTCTAGTGCTGTGTTTATGACAAGAGCAGGAAAGAGCTTAGTGTGGAGACACTGACTCAGCCACAGGTGAGCTGGGGTGGGGGCCGGGGCAGGGCAGGCGGAGGAGAGGCAGAGGGACAGATGGGGACAGCGGGAAAGGGAGGCAGAGAACCCAAGAAAGAGGGACAGACAGAGGGACAGAGGACAACACACACACACACAGGCACGCCCAGAGCACCCAGTCAGCCTCGGCGCACCCACGTGCACCTGCGCCAAGCCCAGGGTCTCAGCCGGTTCTGAGATGGGGGGTGAGAGCCGCCCACGCGCTTGGAGCACCTGCTGCGAGCTGTCCCCCTGTGCTAACTCACTCATGCGCATGGGCCCCTGTGAGGAGGATACTTCACTACCCCCCACCCCAGGCAGGTGCAGACACAGGTGTGTTGGGGGGCAGCCTGCCCGCCTGTCACGGGGCAGAGCCTGCATCGGACCCCAGTGGTCCAGGCCAGGCCCCCAGGGGAACCACAGGCCAGGCTGGGGCAGGGGGAGGGGGCTGGCGGGCCGGGACTCTGGGCTTCCCACTCCTCATCACCACAAATAGGGATTTGGGACCTTGCCCGGCTTAGCAGCATCTCTGAGGCGGCCCCTGTCATCCCTCCTGGCGCTGGAGCCCCTGAGCCTGAGCCGCCTGTGTGCTGGGGTATAGCTCAGGCGGGGAGTTACATGCCCCTGGCGGCTCGCTGGCCCCACCCTGGGTCCCTGGACCTCTGCCCCCAGCTCCCATGCCCCCTAAAACCCAGACGTGGGCACTGCACCTGCTTGCCTGGGTGACACCTGCGTGGCCTGGGGTGTCCCCTGGCCTCCCTCGCCTCAGTCTCTCCACTCACATGCTGAGTGTGGAGGGTGGTACTCTCGCATCTGCTTCTGAGCTTGGGAGGGGCTGGGGGCTGCGTGGGGCAGGAGTGGGGGCTCAGATGCACTCACCAGCCGGCAGCGTCCCACCGGCCAGGCCTCAGGCCTTCATCCCATGTCCCTGCCGGATCTCAGCCGGCGCCCCTGTTCTGACCTGCTTCTCAGGGAGATCCAAAGCTCCCTGCTAAGGATGTTTGGAACCCACTGCACTGGCTTCACATGTTATGGGGGGACACTGAGGCTCAGGGGAGTGAGGGGCCAGGGAGGGTCACCCAGGAGCCCTGGTTCCATCTGGGTTGGCCCCTGTGATGGTGATGAACATCCCCCTTGGGCGCCCAGCTTCCCCGGCCTCCCTTCTGCTGTACCCTGGGGCCCCCCAGCCTGTGGTTCTGAGGCAGCTCCCGATTTCCCCCAAACCTGGTCCTCTGCCCCACTCTCCAAGTGACAGCCCGCCAGCTGCCCAGGCCCCATGTCGGGAGACTTCCAGACACGTCTTTCCCTGAACCCTAACCCAGCCCAACTGTTGATCTCGTTGCTTCCAGCCTCAAGACTGCATCCCAAGCCCAGCCGTCCTCACCTCCACCTGGCAGGCCACCTGTGTTTCTTACCCAGACCCTGGTGCCCTGTGCCCACTGTGCCACCCACAGTCAGAGGAAGGGACTTTTCAATGTCCCCTGTCCTCCTCTTCTTAAAGTCCAGCCCCCTCCCATGGGCTCCCCAAGTCAATGCGGTGGGGCCCACTTCATGTTTGACCCTGTCTGCGGGGTCCAACCGCTCATGCCCATCCCGTTCCCTCCTGGAGGGCTTAGCATGGCAGTGCCCTCTGCCCACACACCGTTCCCTGCACCTGTGCATGGCTCGTGTCTCTCATCATACGGGGTCTCCCCCTCCCTGGCCTGCCTCAGTCACCTGTCCTGCTGACCCTCCCTGTTTTTGACTGAGGCCTGCTGCCTATGCTCTCGGGGGACCCCCTCCCAGCCGCTGGCGCCCCGGCTGGGTGCTCAGCCCTGAGCTGGGGCCTCACCCCTAGGGCTCTGGGGGTTTGGCCAGGAGGGCAGGCTGTGCTCGGTGTTGGGGCCAGACGGTAACACAGAGGAGGGCAGGGGCTGACGCCAGCCAGCCGGGGTGGGAGGCAGGACAGTGCGCCTTCCCCGTCTGGCTGGTGGGGAACAGTCTGAGTGTGACTCTGGGGTCCTGGCCCAGATCCCAGTTCCATGGCTGGCCTGCAGGTGACCTTGGGCCAGTCACCTGCCTCCTCTGAGCCCAGCATCCTAACTGTGAGTGTCTAAATAGAGGACAGGTCATGTGCAACCCCTAAAAACCACTAAGGGCTGTGTGTCTTCCTGACAGCTTGTGGGACCACAATCCATGTACCCCACAATTCATCAGTGTCAGTGTCCGATTCCGTGGTTTCTAGTCTCTTGATGGAATTGCATACCCATCGCCGCCTTCAGTTTTAGAACGTTTTCATCACCCCAAAAAGAAACCCTGTGCCCCTCGGCTATCATCTTCCAAGCCCCCAGCCTTTGGCAACACTAATCTGCTTCCTGTCCCCGAGGGATGGACCTGTTCTGGAAACTTCACGCCAGTGGGATCCTACACCAGATGGTCTTTGGCGACTGGCGTCTTTCACTCCGTGCTACAGCGTGTGTCCGTGTTTGAGTCCCTTCCATGGCTGGGGGTTCCTCCGTTTGGGGGCCAGCCCACCTCTTGGTTATCTGTTCGTTGCTGATGGACGCTGGGGCGTAGTTACGTAGAAGTTTCTGCGTGGACACACCTGTTCATTTCCCTCAGGGCTGCACCTGAGTTTCTGAGTTTCTGAGTCCTGTAGCGATTCTATGATTAACCCTTTGAGGAGCTGCCTATGTGTTTCCACAGGGGCTATGGCATTTGTCATCTGTCACCCCCCGGGGCCCCGACCCCGGCAGCGCATGAGGGTTCAGGTGTCCCTGCGTCTGCGCTGACACTATTGTCGTCTGTCTTATTTCATCCCCACCCCAGGTGGGGGTGGAGTGACATCTCACTGTGGGTCCTTGATGGCTCGTGACGTTGAGCATCTTCCGCGAGCTTACTGGGGTTTGTTTACCGTCCGGAGGAACATCTTTTTGCATCCTCGGCCCATTTTTCATAGGTTATTTGCCTTTTTATTATTGAGTTATAGAGAATGCCGTATTTAAGGGGGGGCCAGTACAGGTTGGCAGAGGGGCAAGGGGAACTGAACGGTGTTGGCCACAAGCACGGGATGTGCGTGGAGGCACGCACTTGCTCACACTCACGGGAGCTATGGTGGTGTGCAAGCCCAGATGTACGCCCGGGGCCACACGTGTGTGCAGGTGGGCAGAGGTACATCCACGGAGATCCTGGTGTGGCGTATCACTTGTGAGGGGCAGGCCTGTCCCCGGGGCCCTCTGGCACGGCCGCTTGGCTGTATCTGAGCATTATCTTCATTTGGCAGGTGGGGAGACTGAGGCACGAAGGGCCCCTTGACTGGTCCGAGGTCTCCCAACTGGCCTGTTTGGGGGTCTAGACGTGAACTTGAGGTGTCAGGCTCTGACCTCTTCTCTGGGAGTGTGAGCTGCTCCCAGGTGGGGACAGAGAGGACGGCGCTAGATGGTCCTCAGCTCGGGGGGGCCCAGAGTCTCGGCTCACATTCCAAGAGTGATCCCAGTGCCGTCCACACCCTCCCTCCCAGACCTGCAGTTAATCAGGTCACCCTGAGCTCAGTTACGGCCTTCTAAACATAGAACGCCACACCTCGAAGTGGCAGCAACTTTGAGTGGACAGAGGGGAACATCTGCGGCCTGGCAGGGGGGGGGTGGCTCGGCCCTCAGCTCTGCCTCGGGAGGGCGCGGGAGCTCAGGTCTGCCCCGCTCTGCTCAGGAGGCATGTCTGTCCCCTCTAGGAGCTGCTCCTAGAGATCCGCCTAGCCCTGAGTGTCCTCCCGTGGGTCAGGCGAGGGGCTGACAGGGTGGTCTAGGTCCTGCTGTCCTGGGCAGGCCCCTCACCCTGGGCGTCAAGGCATGGCTGGCATCGTGAGGGCATGAAGCGGGTGGGGGGCTGCATCTCCCCCCTCTCTGAGCCTGGTCCCCAGCAGGGTCCGTGGGGGCCTGACTTTGAACAATCCATACAAAAGAAAGAATAGTGCTGGGTGGTCCCCGAGGGGGTGGTGGTGGCCCGGTGCCTCAGTTTACCCACATGGCAGTGGTTTCTGAAGGTTCTACTGCTCTAGATATTTTGGATTTTTCTAGAATATGCGTGGAGGGGGAAGCTGGGCAGGGCTGACAGGCTCTGGGATGGAGTGGAGTGATGTCCAGGCTTGTCCTGGAAGTCTTGGGCTTTACAGAGGGGGACACAGGCTCAGAGAGGGTGTGTGACTTGCCTGGAGCCACACAGCAGGTACGGCTCTCCTGCCTGTCTCACCCTGGGTGTCCCGCTATTCTCTCTGCTTTGTTGGAACTTTGGGCCTCGCAGGGCTTCTGGTTCTTGCCTTGACCTGCCGAACAAGGAAATGGAAAGAAAAGCAGCCTGTCTCAGGACCAGCGTGTGCAGGGACCCGCCCCCCCCCGGGGACTCATGAGGCTACGAGGCAAGGGGCGGGGGCAGCCAATGTAAGGCCTGCCTGCTCCTAGTATTTTCCAGGGATCCTACTGGATACTGCTGCTGGCTCCAGTGTCCGAGGGTGCAGATCCATGCAGACGTGGGCTCTGAATCTCAGGAGGGGCCTCTGAGCCTCCCGGGACTAAGGGACGCCCCTCCAGGACACCTGCTGGACCCAGAGACCACCCGTGTAGCCTCTACCCGGCTCCCCATCACCAGACACACCTGAAGCAGCTGCTGAGCTCTGATGGCCGCTGCCCCTGTCACCTGGAGCAAAATGCTTCCCTCCTTGAGGCTGGCTCCGTGTTCCCCTCCTTGAGATGGTCTGAGCAAATGGACTGATTTCAGGGGATGGCTGTGGAGATAAAGGAGGCAAAGCGTGTAAAGCGCCCAGCCCCAGACCTGCCTGAGTGCGGGACTTGTGGACAATGTGGGGGGCACGCAAAGTAATCAGACATGGGTCCTGCCCACCACCCCTACAGCCCGAGGGCAAGGGCCTGGCAAGCGGCCAGAGGAGGGTGCCTCACGCTGACAGGGCTCCCGGGAGCAGGTGCGTCCCTGCTGCGTCCAGAGCGCAGGGTGGTATAGACACGTGGACCTGGGCAGGTGTTCCGGGTAGCGGCGGGCCAGCGTCCACCTCAGGGGGGCCTCCTGCACTCAGGCACAGTGGCGTGTGCTGTGGGCAGCTGTATCTGCCCCCTGGGGGGGCCTGGCCCAGCTAGGCTGCAGGGGGTGGGGTAGGTGGGGATGGGTGGGGCCGGGCTTCAAGGGGCTTGAGGTCACCTCAGAGGCCTGGAGCCACCAGCGGTCACTGAGCAAGGACCACAGGTTGGAGGGGCTTTTCCTAAACCCAGTGCCCACTTGTTCTCCTCTGGAGGAGGATGCCAGGCGGCGCCCCTGGGGCTGGCCAGGAGGCCCCAGGCAGGACTGCGGGAGGGGACGGTCCCCAGGCCCCCAAACCGACACACGCTGCGAGCCCGCATCCAGGTCTGTGGAAGGGCTCAGTGGCCCCCACCCCAGGGGGCTGTCGTGTGAAGGACATGAAGTGTGTGTGGAGAGTGCAGGGACCGTGAAACCCCCGTCCTAAGGCCTAACGTCACCTTCCGTGATTCTCGGCAAACTACCCCTGGCTCCCCGATCACCTCCGCCTTTGTCTTCACAGTGAGACAGAGGGTTTGGCTCATTAAAACCAAATAAAAAAGGAATTAGTAGGAGTGGCAGCCCTGTGAGTAACTGATGAGTAACCGGGAGTCTGTGCCGGGCATGGGTACAAGCCGGGGGACGCCAGGAACTCGCACAGAGGGTGCAAGGGCGGCTTTCGAGAAACATCCTCCGAGCACTGCCTGCCTGCCCGGGGGGCTTCGGGACAGCAGGACGTGGGAGTTTGGGGCAGAGGCAGGCTGGGTGGCAGGTCCAGCACCTCGGAGGGAACGCCCACAGCGTCCTAGCTGTGGGTCCTGGGACTTGTGGCTCCATCGGCCAGGCCTCTTGGTGTGATTGCACAACCTTTGAGGTTTCCACCCCACCTTTTGGGCCCCGAGCTTGTGACCTGCCCTCTGTGAGGCCCGCATCCACCTGCCGGCGGGTCGCTGAGCCCCAAGGTCCACAGGTGGTCCAAAGGCAGCATCTCCTCCCCAGGGGCGCCTGTTTGCGTCTCTTCTCCTGTCTCTTCTGCCCAAAGTCGCTTCACTGCAGAGAGGCCACGCCGGACAGAAAGTACCATCTGCTTCAGGGGATGTCTCTGGCCGCCCACGACACTGACCCTGACCCCCAGATCTCGGCGGCCTCTTTCCTTATTACTCTCAAGCTCATCGCTCTGGAACCAGATCAGCAAACTGTTTCACACCTGCACCTTTGCTCCTGCCATGCCCACCGCCAGGAGGGCACGCACCCACTGCCCACAGCCACACGCCACGTGGACAGTCCCCATACACATGCCACATGCACACATGCTCACATACACCACACACGCACTCATACACACTCCCAGGGAGTTAACTCTAACTTCCTGTGAAGACTCGCTTTAGTTAAGGTGTCATCCTTTCCAGAAAGCCTTCCCTGACTAGCCCCCTCCTAGAGGCAGCTGGGGACATCCTTTGAGGTTCCATGGCCCCTGCGCCCCTTCTCGCAGAGCCCTGTGGTCACCTCCTCTCCTGGATCCCCCGACATAGTTGACCGCACGCCCTCCTGGCCCGCATGCCTCATGCGCCCGTGTTGGCAGGCCCCGCTGGGCTTGAGCAACACCAACAGCAGGGAGCTCTATAGCCCAAAGCCCTTCCCTTCAGATCGCCTTGGCCTAATCTAGAGCTGGGGAGGACAAGCCCCAGATTGTCCCTGTCTTCGACCCTATGTCTGCCTGGAAGCCCCCAACCGGCCCGACGGTGCAGAGGTTGGTGCCCCCTCCCCAAGGGGCAACTATACCTGAGAGGTTTCTCCCAGAGCTGAGCCCCAGGCCATTGGCTGGCAGGTGCCGGGTGGCTGTGCACTGACCCCAGGCGGGGCAGGGGGCAGGTGCGGGCAGGGCCCAGAGAGGAGGCGAGGCTGGGCAGGAGGCCATGGCGGCCTGTGTCCTTTGCAGAGCCCGGTCTTGCTGGGGCAGAAGGAACGCCTGACACCAGACTCCCTGAGCTCTTGTCAGAGGAGGGACGTTTCCAGGAGGCTGGGGCCACTCCTGGCGGCGGAGGTCAACCAAAGCCTCCTCTGCACTGGCCTCCGAGACCAGCAAGTCCTACCCTGGTCCTCAGCCCAGGAGGGAGAGCCCCCCAGGGACAGAAGGAGAGCCCCCCAGGGGAACGGGAGGTTGTGGGTGAGTTCCCCCAGCAGACTGGCAGGTGAGCAAGTGGACCCCAGAACACACACTAAGGCCACTCCCAGCAGGCATGCAGGTGGTGCCTCATGGATGTTCATGGAAGGGATATGGTTTGACCTTCAGCCCTCTCTCAGTCTGGGGCGATCACTCTAGCCCCAGTAACAGGGACAGCGGCCAGCCTGGGCCCAACACACTGGGCGGCGTGTTGGGGCCTCCAGGTCACAGGTGCGGGGTCTGTCCCATCACAGGGACATCACTGAGCTCCATGCCCACAGTGCCACCTGCTGAGGGCCACTCAGACCTGCCTGTGGCCTGCCAGGAACCTCGGGGATTGTGGGCAAGAGAGACCAGGCTGGGGTGACGGGGTGCCCAGGAGAATCAGCCCTGGACCCATCCACCTAGGAGGCCAGGAGCCCCCATGGAACCAGGAGGGTTGAGCAGCGGGGTATTGGGGTGGGCAGCATCACTCGCAGCAAGAGTCAGATCTGTGACTGAGGGAGGGTGCCACCCAGGGCCCGCTTCTGGTTGGCAGTCTGCAAAGCCTGCCTGGAAGAGGAGGCATTGAACCAGCCTTGGAAGCTCAGTAGGATTTGGGAAGGGAAGGAAGTTCCATTATGAAGACCAGGAGACCCCCCAGGAGCGCAGGAACAGCACCAGAAGGGAAGGGTAGTTGTTGGGAGCAGAGGACGGGGAGAGAGGGAGGGAAAGGCAGCTGGGCGGGGGACTGAGGGCCTTCCCTCCCCAGCTCAGGTGCCCACCTGTGCTCTGCACCCCCTGGCTGGGGATGGAGCATGAGGGAGCCGGGGAGGACTAGTGCCCAAGTCTAGGCAGCTGGGGAGGGGGGGCCTCTGCACTGGGCAGGGGTGCTGGAGGAGAGGAGGACATGAGGTGTGTGTGCAGAGTGCAGGGACCGTGAAACCCCCCTCTCCTAAGGCCTAATGTCACCTTCCGTGACAGCTGGGGCCTGGTGATGACAGGGTGACAGTGGGTGGTGGTCAGACACGGGGAGGCCGCAGCGAAGAGCCTGGAGGTGGGGTGCTCTGAGCAGTGTGGGTTCTGCTGGTTCTGCTGATTCTGGGCAGGTGGGTGAGTGCCCTTCGGAGATGAGCACAAGAGGCTGTTCCCGTGGGGCAGCGCCCGGAGGCTGGCAGGGGCAAGGGAGCAGGAGTCAGGGGGGCAGAGGACAGGGGGGCAGGGGGCAGAGGACAGGGGGGCATGGGGCAGAGGAGCAGGGGGCAGGGGAGCAGAGGGCAGAGGGGCAAGGGGCGGGAGGAACAGGGCACACACCCACCTGCCCCCTCCCAGGGTTGGGGGCACTGCGCCTCTCCAGCCCGGCGTGCGGTGAGCGCCCTCTGTACACAGCAGGCAGCGTCCTCACCGCTGCCCATCGGCCAGCATCCGCATCCTTGGGCCCCGCGTTGGGGCGCCAGCGGCTCAGGGAGGGCCAGCGGCGAGGCCGGGGTCCCACCACAGGGCCTGACGGCGCCCCCTCTGCCCCGCAGGGAGCCGCGAGGCGGCCTTCACCTACGCCATCACCGCGGCCGGGGTGGCCCACGCCGTGACGGCCGCCTGCAGCCAGGGTAACCTGAGCAACTGCGGCTGTGACCGCGAGAAGCAGGGCTACTACAACCAGGCCGAGGGCTGGAAGTGGGGTGGCTGCTCCGCCGACGTGCGCTACGGCATCGACTTCTCCCGGCGCTTCGTGGACGCCCGTGAGATCAAGAAGAACGCGCGGCGCCTCATGAACCTGCACAACAACGAGGCCGGCAGGAAGGTAGGGCGGGCGCGGGGCGCGGGACGCGGGGCGCAGGGCGTGGGGGGGGCGGCCTGGCCTGGGCTCTCTCCCTGTCCGGAGCCTCTCCCAGGGCTCCCTGGGGGCCTGAACCCCAGAGATGTGTGGGGGCGCTGGGCATGGCATCCCTCTGACGCTCCCGGCAGCCCTAGGACCCGGCCTGACCCTTCCCACTCGAGACTGGGAGCAGGGAGGTGACACGCATGCGGCCCTCAGAGGCTGGGCCGCAGGGCTGAGACCAGGAGCCAGTGTGGGGTGTGGGGAAGGGCCCCGGGGCCACGTGTCCCCGCCCTGGGAGCAGACGGGTTGTACCAGCAGGCCCGGAAAGCTTCCTGGAGGAGGTGGCCTCTGGCTCCAAGTGCGCTGACGGACTGGAGGAAGGGGTGTTCTCAGTGGGGTGGGAAGTACCGGCCAGGGGGTTCCCGAGGAGCAGCCAGCGTCCCCCGGGGGGTGGGGCAGCGCCGCACTGGGGCAGATGTCGGGGCGAGCCGGGCCCCGCCTCGGGGAGATGAGGGCCCCAGATACTGGGCGGGGAGGCGCGGCCACCGTGGCGGCAAGATGGCCCGAGATAGGGCGCCAGCCGAGCGGAACGCCTCTCCGGGCCTGGCTCCCCAGCCCGGGGACCGCGCCCACGACCCCAGGGCCTGTGGGTCTCTGCAGGCGGGGGACACTCCTGCCTGCCCTCTGCCCCGGGGACCCGAGCCGAGGCCACCAGCTGCTCACTCGGTCACTCGACAAATGCTCCTGGGCCCCGGGTTGTGCCAGGCGTTGGCCGGGCTGGGACCCCGGTGGGAGCACCTGCTGGGCGGCACCCATGATGGGCGGTGGGGGATGGGGGCTGGAGACCCCGGGGAGGGAGCAGAGGTTCTGGGGTGCTGCCGTCGGCGCAGAGCCTCTAAGGATGAGCGGGTGCCGACAGGAGCACAGGCCGAGGGAGCCGGCCCTTGGAGCCGGGGCGGGCTGCTTAAGGGGTCCGCACAGGTTGGCCCTGAGCGGGCCTTGAACGCCAGGCCAGGGCATCGACTTCATCCTCTGGATGCAGAGCAGTCAGTGGTTATTAAACTCTTGCCGAAGGAAGGAGTGGATGGCGGACGAGTAAAGGAAGGCCTGACGCAGCCTCCAAGGGGCTCACACACCGCGGGTAGGCGAGGCTCATTTCCCCGGAGGTGTGGGGAGGGCTCCCTGGAGGAGGAGGTGCGCCGAAGCCCTGGACGGAACCACTGCCCTTGAGCCTCTGTGGCAGCTGAGGTCCCGGGGGGGGGGGGCTCTCCAGCACCCCTGGGAGGAGGGGCTCGCTGTCTCCCTTTCACAGGAGAGGCCCCCAGAGGCCTGAGCTCCTGGAGGCATTGGTGGGGGAGCGTCCCGTGGGCAGCAGAGATGTGGGGAGGGACCCTGCGAGCGGTGGGGGGACCAGCGCAGCAGGGGCAGGGCTGCGGGCAGGGCCTCAGGTCACATGTGTTGTGCAGGGAGGCCTCTGGCCCAGCTCAGGGTGGGCGGGCAGGCGGGGAGGCTGGCGCGCTGGATGGGCCTCTGGGCGTCAGGTGTCACGGCAGGTCCCCGAGGCAGTGACGCTCGCTAGCGGCTCGAGGGCTGGGGGGCCTGAGTGTAGCAGGATCAGCACGTCGGCGTTTCTTTTTTTAAAATTAATTTATTTTTTACATTTGTTTTTATTTAAGTTCGATTTGCCAACATACAGTGTAGCACGTCAGGTTTTGAACCGTGACGCTGTAAAGTGAGATGGCGAGTAGGGGAGCAGCCAGGTAGGGGGTCAGGGCCCATCAGGGCAGGGGGGCTGTAGGGAAGGGCTGTACCCGGGTCCGAGGATGGGATTCTGGTGCTGGCGCTGCCCCTGTCTGCGAGGCCCCTTCCGAGCCTCCTCTGCTCATGTGCATAGTGATGTACCTCGCACCCCCCCACCCCCTGTCCTCCAACAGCCCCCCACTATCCTCCCAGAGCCCTGGGGCACACATGTGGCCTGAGGCCTTGGCAGGGATCACTGGTGGTGGCAGCAGTGACCCTGGGGGGTAGGGGTCCTTCTGCCCCCAGAGGCACTGATCATGGTGGTTGGGGTGGGCTGGAGGGCCCGGCTTTTGAGGTTTCTGGAAGAACTGAGTCCAGATCCTCACTGGGCACCTGGGTGCTGGGAGCCCTGGTCCCCATCATAGTTGGTCCAGGCCCCCCTGCCCCTCCAGAGTCCCAGAGTTCAGCAAGTTGAGTGGGAAGCCAGCCCTCTGGTGCCACAGGAAGTCTCACAGCCTAGATGACTCAAAGCCCCAGAGATTTATTCTCATAGCTCTGGGGCCAGAAGCCCTAGATCCAGGTGTCAGCAGGGCCGGGCTCCCTCTGATGCTCCAGGGAAGCACCCTGCTGGCCTCATGGGGGCTCCAGGGGCTCCCCGGCTTGTGTGTGGCCTCAGCATCCTGTCTGCCTCCACCTGTACAAGGTCTCCACTTCTGAGCGATTTCTCCTCTGTTCCTCACAAGGACATGTGTCCTTGGGGTTAGGACGCCCTGGGGCCCAGGATGACCTCATCTCGAGCCTCAGATACTCCTGCAAAGACCTATTTTCAGATGAGGTCACATCCTGAGGTTCCGAATGGGGAGACACTGTTCAGCCCACCACATGCCCGGTGGGCCAGGGTCAGATGGGCTGAGCAGGAGACCTGCTCACACCGGCTTCTGTGAGATCGAGGCCTTGGCCGCGCTGGCCAGCCCCGCTGTGGGCAGCGTGGCCTTTACGGAGCAGCTGCCCTGCTGTGTGGGCCTGAGTGGAGGGGCGAGAGCAGCAGGCACGGAAGGAGACGACGTCTGAGCAGATCTTCCTATGGACCGACCCCGTAAGGCAGGAGCCTGTCCAGCTGTGAAGGCCTGGGCTGTGGTCGGCATGGCTCTGGGCTCCTCTCGCGGGGGATGGAGGTCTCAAACCGTCGCTGATGTGGGCCCCGAGCATCGGGAGCTAGGGCAGGACCCCGTCAGGTGGGCACAGGCCCCACCTGACATCTAGGCTCCAGGCTGGTCCTGCCCCAGGGGGCACATCATTCCCATTGTCCCAATGAGCACCCAGGGTCCGAGGAGGGGTCACTTGTGCAAAGTCCTCAGCTAAGAAGCCGCTGGCCCCCTGGGCCCCCACGGCCCGGGTGCTTCACCTGAGGCCCACGCCCATCTCACACTGCGGCCGGGGTGAGAGGGTGAACCCGGCGTGGGCCTTGCCCCCAGGGCCCCGCACACCCACGGAGGGCCAGGCCACCACCTAGAAACAAGGGTGTGAGGCGGGCCACGGCACAGGGTGTGCGCCACCACCCTCCGTGGCCCGAGGCTGCTGCCCGAGTTGGGTGTGAAGTGCCCTCCGTGGGCGCCAGGATGCCGTGACCCCCCAGCCTGGCCGGCAACTGAGCACTGTTCTCAGGGCACGGACCACGCTCTTATTCCAGAAAGAATGCCAGGTTGGCCTTTCCCTGGAGGCCCCCACCCCACCCCCACACGACCTGGGTCTGGGGGAAACGAAGGCCCCACTCCTCTGGGCGAGGCCGGGTCACTCTGCACCCTCCCAGGTGGTCTCCTGGGGCAGCAGGGCTGGCGCCACCATCGCTGTCACTCTTATCTCGAGGGCGCTGGAGACGGAAACGGCACATTCTTGAATCCTGTGATCACTTCCCAGGAGAGGCTCGGGCCCAGGGGGACCCAGCCAAGCGAGGATGCGGCTCCTTGCTCTGCAGACAGCTGCCCAATCGGCTTCACCTGCCGGCTGTCCCGGGCCTGGCTGTGCGGGGTCTGGTTGTGCCTGGGTGGGTGGGCAGGAGGCAGGTGGTGGGGGCGCGGGGACCACCCGGCCTGGACAGCCCTGGCGGGTCTCAGGCCATCATGGCCCGTCTGGGCCAGCAGCCTGGGGTGGGGTGCTCTGCTCCCCACACGGGGACTCTGAGAGGGGCATCCCTCTGGTCAGCTCTCGGCCTGAGGGGCGGACAAGGCAGGCAGTGTGGCCAGGGCGAGAGAAGCTTCCTGAAGGGGCTGTTGGTGGGGGAGGGTCTTGCTGGCGATGGGGGAGGGTGAAGCAAAATGAACGTGGGGTAAGGGGGAGGGAGGAGCAAGAGAGGTCTGACCCAGATGGACAGGACTGCGGGGAGAGCGGCAGGAGGCTTTCCCTTGGAGGGAGGCCCCACCCTTCACCTAGACCCCCCACCCCAGAGTGGGCTTCTGGTCCATGCTCCCCACCCAGACACCCCTGTAATTCCAGCTCGGAATGTTCCTTCCTAGGGGTGCTGGGGCCCTCCCCAGCTTGGCCCTCCCCTGGTGGACCACCAGCCTCCCCCTCCTCCTCCCCATCCCCATCCCAGCCTCCCGGGTCTCCCCACCTGCCCCAGGACATCACCCACAGGACGCTGGAGCAGAGAATCCCAGCCAGTCCCCATATCCAGGACACCCGACTGAGCCCACCAGCACCCACATGATGCTCAGGTGGGCTGCACCTGTCCTCTGCAGACCTTGCTTGCCCTGGACCCTCTGGAACACCCTCCTCTCTGCCTCATGAACTCCCCCTTCTCCATCCACACCCCATGCAGGCACCCCTCTTCCAGGAAGCCCCCATCCCATGGCAGGGGCGGCCCCCAGGGCCCCCACACTTGCTGGTGTGCATGGGCTTCCCTTTCTGTTCCCCGTGCTAGGCTGTGGGTCCCCGAGGTCCTTGCTGAGGACCAGAGCCCCATGCGGCCAGGGGGAGGTTCCTTTCATTCATTCACTCTTCATCCATTCATTCATTGTGGGGCTGCTAGTCCGGGCTGGGCTGGGGTTCTGGCCCAGGGGGCAGGGGGTGGCCGAGATCCCCCAGGGCTGGACACCCCAAGTGAGGCCAGCGGAGCCCGGACAGCTGACAAATGGCCCTTCTGCAGCCGTGGGGCGGCAGCTAATGATTCCCCATCTTTAATCAGACTGGCTGGCAGGGCTCTTTCGATCCAGGTAAATGAGTACCTGGGGTCAGGGCTGGCTCTGGGAATCGGCCTTCCGGGAGCATGGAGGGAGGCCCAAGGAAAACACTCAGCTGCGCCCATGGCGGGCCCTTGGGGAGCTGGGGAGAAAGAACAACAGTGTCGGGGGCCGGCTTCCCAGCAGGTGGCACACCTGGGCCTCGCTGACCCGTGCCCTCAGCCCCTGCTTGTCCACCCCCTCTGTCCTTCTGCAGACACGCACAGAGCTCCGTGCATACCCCAGGCTTTCACTGAAGAGCCATTTATTAAGCACCAGCTACATGCCAGGCCCCACCCCAGGCACGAGGGCAGGGGGTACAGATATGGAGAGGAGGAGATCTGCAATTAGTAAGCACCCACTGTTGCCAGGCCTGGATCACCGTCCGGCCCCTCCTCCCCACCTGGCTGGTGCAGCACCAGCTTCGCCATGTGCTGCCCTGTGAGCTGCAGCGCGCCGGGGCTCCCCAGCCTCAGCCTCCCTTTCAGTGCATCGACGGGAAGGATTCTGAGAATTTAGTGAACCAGGTTTGGTAAACATGTGCTATGATCTGCCAAGTTCTGGACATTCTCACCGGACCCTCACAGGGTCCTCTGCAGTAGGGACTTGTGGTCAGCAGCCCTGTTACACGGAGGAGACGGAGGCTCAGGAAGGGGAGGCACTCAGTGTGGCCCTGCAGCTGGAAGTCGGGGAGCCAGCTCCGGGCCAGGTGGAGGCTAGGGCAGGTGGGGGCCGCCCAGGCACCCTGAGCTCCTGCCCTGTCCCTGCAGGTCCTGGAGAGGTAGGGGTGGGGCACCTAGGTGGGAATTGGGGGGCAGTTCACACACCCTGAGCCCTGCCGCCCGCAGGTCCTGGAGGGGTGGGAGTGGGGCATCCAGGTGGGAGATGGGGGGTCTGCACACCCTGAACCCTGCCGCCCGCAGGTCCTGGAGGAGCGCATGAAGCTGGAGTGCAAGTGCCACGGCGTGTCGGGCTCGTGCACCACCAAGACGTGCTGGACCACGCTGCCCAAGTTCCGCGAGGTGGGCCACATGCTCAAGGAGAAGTACAACGCGGCGGTGCAGGTGGAGGTGGTGCGAGCCAGCCGCCTGCGGCAGCCCACCTTCCTGCGCATCAAGCAGCTGCGCAGCTACCAGAAGCCCATGGAGACGGACCTGGTGTACATCGAGAAGTCGCCCAACTACTGCGAGGAGGACGCGGCCACGGGCAGCGTGGGCACGCAGGGCCGCCTGTGCAACCGCACGTCGCCGGGCGCGGATGGCTGCGACACCATGTGCTGCGGCCGAGGCTACAACACGCACCAGTACACCAAGGTGTGGCAGTGCAACTGCAAGTTCCACTGGTGCTGCTTCGTCAAGTGTAACACCTGCAGCGAGCGCACCGAGGTCTTCACCTGCAAGTGAGCGCCCTGCTCGGCTCGGCACACGGCTCAGGGTGCCCCCTCGCTGGCCCCCGCCCCCCGGGGCTCCCTCCCACCCTTCTCGTCGTCGCTTCCCCAGGCAGAGCTGTCCCCGAGACCCGGTCAGCCGAGAGGGCAACGCCGATGGCACTGCTGTCCCTTGGGGCCCAGTGAGTTCTGTTCTTTTCTCCGGGGAAGTGAACCCTCCTGGAAAGCCAAGTGGCAAGACTCCGAGCGTCCCCTTCCCCCACCTGGTGGCACCGATGGCTCGAGGGACCTGGAAATGCCAAGCCGGCCGACCCCACGCGGGACTGTTTCTCCGGCCGTGGCAGCCGCCGGGCCTCCGGGTGGTCTGGGCGGATGTTGACAAGGTTTATTTATGTTCTCTTAGTATCGGAAAAGAATTCTTAGCACTAAGGCATAGCCAGTCCTGACTGTACTCCGTGTTAGTGCACCCCGTGGCCCTCTGCTTCCTGTCCCTGCGTCTGACCCGAGGGAGCAGCCCTGTGCACAGCACCCTCTGGCCCTGCCCCCGAGAGGGCCTCCGAGGAGAGCCATGGACAGGGACCCTTCTTTCTGAAAACCCTATCAAATCCAAATGTCACCCACATCAGGTTCCAGGAGTGCCCTGTCTCCTAAGGCTGTCACCCTCCCCGCACCCCCGCCAGCCTGGCGCCCTCAGTTTACAGAGCCCACTCCCGGCCCGGAGCCAGCCAGAGCCCTAGGACAGCTCTGTGCTGGCAGTGGGCTGTCAGTGGGGGCAGCTCAGGGGTGTCCACCCGCACCAAGGCCTGGGATGGCTCGAGAATCAGCCAGAGACCCCGAAGTTATGAGCGGAGGCTCCTGCCTTGGCTCAGATGTCCTGACCTCCTGGCCAGGGCTCCTGACCCTGGAAGATGTGCTCTGGGGACACCCATGGTGGTGTGAGACTGTGCCCATGTTTTGAAGAATCTGGCTGTGCCCCTCCTCCCCTGCTGCCAGCTGCACGGGGAGCCTGCACCCCCAGAGGCGCCTGCCGGGGTTTCTCTGGTGGCCTCCCTGTCCAGGCCTGTTCCTTTGGCCCTGACTCCAGTGCTGAGAAGGCTGGATCCAGGGTGTCACTCGGCCAGGGCCCCGCCTGCTGTCCCAGCAGGTGTCTGCCCCCCAGGCACCTCCCCCAGGTGAACACCACCCCCCTGAGAACATTCCCACCCTCCCTTGGGGAGTCTGAGGCATAAGGAGGTGACTTGCCAGCAAGGATGATGTGCCACCGGCTTCTGGTGTGCCCTCCACTGCTTGTGGGCCCCTCCCACCCCGCCCTGCATTTCGGGTATTTTCTTGCAGAAACCTGTGGAAATGTGTCCTCAGGCAGCTGACAAGCCAGGTGGGCTAGACCTTAGCCTGGGGTGAGTGACACCGTCTGGGCCCTGGCCCTGGCATCTACCCCGCGTGCCCCCGATGATGCCAGGATGCTCCACCAGCTGCTGTTCCGGGCACTTCCAGGCCACCGTGAAGGTCCCGCCCCCGGCCCCGCGTCCCCGGGTCCCCGGACACTCCCGAGTCCACAGGCCCGGTACCCTCTGCTAAGGAACCTGGTTAACTTATATTGTTATATAGCGTTGAAGTGTCTATCGTGTCTTTTAAATTATTGTGACCTACACTGGGTACTGGAGGGAGGGGACAGCCCCGTGCAGTCCCCCGAGCCAGGCTCCTCCTTCTGCTTGAAACGGACTCTTGGGGCCCCTGATGCCATCGAGTCAAGCGCACTGTCCAGGTGCCTCCGCCGAGACCCTCCTCCTTCTTCCCTCGGGCGAAGGGGGGGTGAGCGCTGCCCGGGTGGGCCGGCGGCGGTCGGGACACTGCGTGTCCCTGGAGCGCTCCCATCCCGGGAGAGCTGGGGGGTTTCCGATGCGCTGTGTCCCGCCTTCCCTGGAGGGGAGCGCCCGGCTCCAATAAAGCTGGAATCAGAAGCGAGTGTGTGTGGAGCCCACGCGACGCCCCTGCGGTTCTTCCCTCTGGGGGTGGGGATGTTGGTGCCGTGCAGTGAGGTCGAGCCCTGAGCCCCAAGCCCCCTTGGCCCCCCAGCCTCCTGCCTTCCCTACCCCCTGCAGGCTGCGCAGGTACCGTGCACATGGACCTCCGTCCTCACACCTCGCCCAGGTCCCAAGTGATGCCTTGAGTCATACAAGTGTCCAGGCACCTTTAGGGCCACCGCACCCAGCAAGGGCCACTGGTGGTGGCTGGACGCACACCCTGAGGACTCTCTGGACAGGCTGGGCTCAGGGCATGGGGACAGGAGGCCATGGCTGTGGTGCCAGAGCCAGCTCATGGGGTTGGGTGGGGCCTGTTCTTAGGAAAACAGGGGCTTGGCGGGGAGGACCCACAGCCAGGAGGCCCTGGTCCCATCCGTCACCTTCTGTGTCTCTCTTCTGCTTCTGACCCCAGCTGGTCTCGGGATCCCTGTGGGTCTGGTGGGCTTTTGCCCAGGTGCCCCCCTTGGGGTGCCCCTGGCCCTCTCCGGGCGTGGGAAGGCAGCCCGAGGCCCCTGGGAGCCGGGCAGCCTCCGGCTGGCCATCAGGCCTTGCTGCTTCTCCCTGGAGGCCCGGGTGCCACCAGCCCTCCGCACTTGTGGTAACCGTGTGAGCACAGGGGGATGAATGGCATTCCTGCTGAGGGCCGGAAGGCATGTGGCGGGGCCGGTTTGGCCACTGCCCGCTGTCCCGGCAGCCTGGCATCGGGTGCTGATCAAACAAGCCCCTGTCCACACTGTGCCCGCCGGGGCACCCACGGAGCCTGGCCCCGGACCCAGATCCCGCTGGAGGGGCCACCAGGTGGGCTTTCGGAGGAGGATGTGTCCCCGTAGGGTGTGGAGATGGGGAGACGGATGCAAAAAGTCCTGACGTTGGAGCCCAAGCCCATCCCGTCTTACACTCAGGCCTGGACAAACTCTGGGGTGGCCCTACCAACTATCTGGCCTCAGTTTCCCCCTCTGGGAGCAGGAGGTGGCCTGGGCCAGCACTTGGTGGCTAGTGGGGCCTGTGGGGCCCAGGCCTGGGTTGGGCCGTTTGGCAGGAGGCCCCGGTTCCCTGCGAGACGGTAAGCAAATCCGCGGTGGTGGCTGCAGCGGGACGCCGGGGTCCAGCTACTCCCACAGGGCCAGGAATGAGGAAGGAGCTCCGAGAATGCCATGGCCCCGGTGCCCAGACTGTACTTACCTCTTGGCCATGGTTCAACCCCGGCCCTGGCCTCCCAGGGCCGCCCGGCACATCCTCCGAGGGGCCCTGCCCGAGGCGTGGAGCCCACACCACCCAGCCTGCCTGGGGGCCCACCTGACCCCCCGCCCTGGGCTCCGCCTCTGAGGCTAAGATTTCAGGAGCATCCCCGGGAGCCTCCACCCCCCAAGTGGCTCATTCCCACCCGGGCGCCCACCCCCCTCGGCTCCGGCCACCCTGCCCCGAGCTGCCCCCCCACCCCCGTCCTGCCTCTCCACCTTTGCCAGGGATGCTCCTTCTCCAGACTCGCCTGCCCACGGTGCTCCAGGAGGCAGGCAGCGGGCTGGGGCCGCCTGTGGGAGACGAACACCCATCCATCCACTTCTCGCTCACCCGCTTGTTCCGCGGCGCTGGAGGCTAGGCCCGCCCTGAGCTGGGCCCTGAGAACACCGGTGGCTCACGCCTGGCCTTGACCTCCGGGGCCCTGGCTCTGCACTTGGCTCTCCTGCCCTGAGACAGCCTGACAGCCCAGAGGCGGCTTTGGACAGGTGCTTCCTCTCTGGAGCGGGTCTAGGGGAGCAAGCGGCGCCCGCCAGGCCTGCCTCCCTCTTTCTGCGTGGCCTGCCCACACTTTGCTCACGAGCTGAGCTTTAGCACCAGGACCGTCCCCCCCAACCTGCCGCCCCCTCCCCGAGGCTCCCTGGGCTGTAAACCCAGTGCTGCGTCTGTGGTCAGACCTCACGGGGTCCTGTGGCCCCGGAAGCTAGAAGTTCACTCCTTGGTGTGGCCTTCAGAGTCCCTCCTCATCCTCTTCATCTCCTGCAGCCCATCTGCACCCTGCTCACCCGGACCCTGCCCTGAGCCCCCACCCTGCTCACCCCGGCCCCTGCCCCCGCCCAGCGTCTGCTCCAGCAGTGCCCTCAGGCAGGAAGGCCTTTCTGCTACCATCTCCCTTGCCCACACCCCTCCTGCCCATAGTACTCACCTTTCCAGCAAGCTTGTTGGGGTCCTGCTCTCTCCTTCACCCCCCCCCCCCCCCCCCCCCCCCCCCCCCCACACACACCAGCTTTTACCCTGACAGAGATGGGTGTCACTGCTGATTGTCCCTGCACCCTGGCCGGCCCAGGGGCCTGAAAGGTGAGAGGTTCCATGGAACACAGAACACCCCCCCACCACCTGTCATTGTAGACACAGGGTCTGGTTCACAAGTATTCATAACACCCCTTCCCTACATGGGTCAGCGCTGGCTCTACTTTGCAGATGGGAAAACCCAGGCATAGAGAACAAAGTGGTCTGCCTGAGGTCACACAGCCCAGAGTCAGAATCAGGATTCGAACTCCTGTCCTCCAGGGTCTTCCTTCTACCCAACTCACATACCTCCTCCCACGAGGGGAAACTGAGGCCCTGAGACCTCGCCCGAGGGTGTACAGAGGCAAGTGGGAAGAGAATGATTGAGGCAAGTCCTGGGGAGGAGGCAATAGCAATGCCCTCTCTTCACCGAAGAGAGAACAGGAAAGGGCAGGTTGAAGGCAGCAGGCAGGTCTGGGTTAGACATCTGGGTGAACTTCACAACTCCCACAGCAGGGAGGCAGGCGGGCTGGGGAAGGGAGGCGAGTGGAGGCTGGAGCTCCTTGCGCTTGGGCAAACCGGACAAGTGTGAGTTCCCTGGAGTGGAGCAGCAGCCCGGAACAGGGCTGCCAGGAGCCAGGAAGTTCAGCTGGATGGCAGCCTGGAGCTCGCCTACTGCTGGCCTGGCCCCTTTCCCTCCTCTGGGTCTGAGCAGCGCCCACCTTCCTTCTCGGGATGCCGCCTGCCCACCCATCATGTCCTTAGCCTTGCAGGGCCCAGGGACTCAGCAGTCTGGCCTGTGAGTCCCAGGCCCTTGTGGGTCCAGGACGCCCAAGAGGGCTGCAGGCTTGGCAGTCGCCACAGTGCCCAGCAGAGGCCTGGGGGGTGGGCAGGTGGTTGGAGAAGTCACTGGGGCCCAGGGCTCATGGATGGCCTGCCGCAGGCAAGCACTGCTCCCAGGACCCCAGGGGTGAGCCGCACCCCGGCCCAAGCTGCCTGGCCAGCTCCCCCACCTGGCCCTTCGCCTTATGACCTGGGCCTCGCGCCTCTCTGGACGTAGCTGGAATGCTACAGCCATCTGGGACGATGTAGAAAAGAAAGCCCTCACGGCCTTGCAGGGAAGCAGCCCGGATGCTGGCTGAGGAGGTCCAGGATCAGGGGTCTGCTTACTTGCCTGCAGGCAGAGGCCAGTGGCTGGCGGGGCAGGGCTGGGACCCTCCAGATGCTGGACACAGGTGGCCTTCCTGGGGCCGCTGGTGTCCTGTGGGTGGCCAGCCCACCCACCTCAAGGCCTGAGGGTAGTCCTTCCAGGACTGAGCCAGTGGGGGGCCAGGGCTGGCACTTGTGAGCAGGACACCTGGGGACGCCTTTCCAGGGGTCTGCAGCTCCAGAAGTCCTTTGCCTGAGCTGCTGGGGCTGGGCCACAGCTGGGGCCATTCTGCTGGCTTGGCCTGTGTACCCCACCCCGTGCTCCTATATGGGCTTTGCCCCAGGTGGGTCCCCTGGTTTCTGGCTCAAACCCTCACTTCTGGTTCCTGAACCTCTGGCTCTTCCACCAAACATGACAGGATGTGAGTTCCATTCACTCACACCATTCTTGTGTCCACTCGTCCATCCTGGCTGAGCTCCTCGGTGCCCAGAGCTTGGCACGGCATCGGGGGCTTCCAGAGCTGAATGTGAAATGAATTCTTCTCTGACATAGCCCCCGGCGAGGATGGGGAGACAGAACGGTGAACAAATAGGTCCCTTCAGCCACCATTCCACCATACCCAGCCCTGCAATGGAGAGTAGTAGGGTCTGGGAGTGCAGAGGCGTGTGGAATCCGCCTTGGGTGAACACAGAGGGTAGTCAGTGAAGGCTTCCTGGAGGAGGAGCTGGCATCCAGGCTGAGGCTCAGAAGAAAAGGGAAGAAAGAAAGGAGGTGGAAGAGACGCTTTGGGCATGGGACTGGAGAAAGAGGCTCCCACGTGGCCTGGGGGTAACGGTGCAGACAGTGAAGCACGGGGCTTGGGGAGCTGGGCAGCAGGGAGCACAGAGCTTGAAGAGCTGCCTCACTCCCGAAGGGTTCCAGAAGGCTCTGGAAGGTCATAGGGAACCTTGCATTTGAACCTCATGGTTTCCAGCATCTGGTGGGGACACTCTGGACCCCCCGACCTCTTGTGGCCAACATAGTCCCATGCCTTCTGGACAAAGGGCCTGTTTGCCAACTGGTTCGCTGACACTCAGGCTGCTGTCTGGACCCCCTGTTTTCCAGTAGAAAAGTATCACAAATAAGAGTCCTCGGGCAGTGAAGGGTGTGGGGAGCGAGGTCCCTCCTGAGGCCACTCCCAGTCCATCTTGGCCCCTCTGCTGGGATAGGGACCAGGGCTGTTGGCTACCAACAGTTTGCCAGCTTTGGGCTGCTTTATGAGATCTCATCAGCTCAATGAAAATATTCGAGGAGGGGCCTCCGTGGGCCTCCTCTGGGCCTCCGTTGCTCTATCCGTCCGTACTGGCTGACCCCAGGGTCCCCATCAGAGCCGGGATGGGTGTGGCCTGGGTGAGCCCTGAGCCGGCCACTGCCAACCTGCTCTCTTTGGGGGTAACAAGGCCACGCCAGGACTTGGAGCTTCTCCTTGTTAACCAACTTGGGAGGGGCACCCTGCCTGCTCAGAGAGTGGCGATGGCCTTGTCGCTGTGTCCTGACATGGGCAGGGTGAGTAACGCCCGCTTCCCCTTCTGGGTTTCCAGGAAAGAGGGATTGATTAGATCTCAGAGATAAGCACTCTGGTCTGGGAGAGGCAGGGAAGTTGGTGGCAGCATATCTGAGTCACCGAGACTCTCCCTGGGAGCTAGGGGAGTGCCCACAGCAGGGTGAGGTGCTCCCTTAACTCAAAGGGCCACTCTCCAGTGGAGGGGCCTGCAGGCCGTCAGTACGCCAGTGCCTCATTGAGGAGACTGTGGGGCAGCCCTAGGAGGCCCAGCAGAGGGTGGGCCTCAGGCCGGATGAGGAGAACTTTCTTGTGGCCAGAGCTATAAGAAGGAGTTCATGGCAGTGACTAGAGGAATGCAAGCATGGTTTGATCCCCATGGAAGAGAGAGCGGGGTATGCTGCTTTATGCTGTTCTGATTACACGATTCTTAGATGCGGAGAGTCTGTGCCATGATAGCTGGGGTTCATGGACTCTGGGTTCTGTGGTTGGGAGGTGTCACAGTCCTGGGCGGGGGGCAGAGTGCGGCCTGTGGCAGGTTCAAGGAAGGCTGCCCTCCCCTCCTGTCCTGACACTGGAGTTCCCTCTGGAGGTGAGCATCTCTTTGCCTCACCTTTGTGCATTCATTCCCCAAATACTGTACACCCCTCTTATGCCAGGTGCCGGGGAAGCCGCCAAGGAGAGCCGACAGTCTGGAGGGGGCATGCGACAATAAGCGTCTACGAAGAATGGGAGAAGCATCATGAGCCGTGAAGTATTCAGCACGGCAGGAGGAAAAATCCAGGGCAGGTTAGGCAGGATGCGTGGCGTCAGAGTGGGCCACGTGGATGGGCCAGGTGGGAGAGGGGAGGACGGGGAGGGAGGCCCAGGTGGAGGGGGCAGCCAGGCCAGAGGCGTGGAGGAGAGACGATCAGGCCCGGGGCAGGGCAGCTGGGGGGGGCAAGTGGCTGGAACAGAGTAAGGGAGGGGAGAGCACAGAAGCAGCAGCGCCGGGCCATGGCGCACGTGAGGTCTTGAGCTTTTCCTCCCCGAAGGTTTCCGGCAGGCGGGGCTGTGGTCTACCTGCAGCTCCAAGGGGATCCTCTGTTGGGAAAGTCTGAGGGGCTCCTCCCTGCAGCCAGAAGCCAGGAGAAGGGGTGAGGGGGCAGCTGAGGCAGCCCAGGTGGCATATGCCAAGGGAGAAGCAGGGGATTCTGGGGGCATTTTGCAGGCAGAGCAGCGGCATGGCCTGAGGGGAGCTCAGGCCTTGGCGGGAATCCCCAGAAAGGGGAAGGCCAGGGAAGGCCAGTGGCATGCTGAGCCCAGGCTGGACACCCCAGCTGTCCCTCGAGGACAGTGGTGGGATCACTTACCCCGGGACATCCAGGGCACCCGGAGGAACCAGGACTCGGGCCAGCCTGCTGCTCACGGGGAGGTTGGAGGAGCACCTGCCCCTTCTTCGCCTGTGTAGCCTGTGGATCAAAGGAGCGGCCAGGACAGCTGGGCCCGGGAGCCCGCTGGGGCTCGGGGTCCCCTACTTCCTGCCCAGGTGACCTTGGGCCCCACTCTGCCTCAGTTTCCCCTCTGTAAGATAGGATGGGAGTGCTTGCCTAGGGACTGTGAGGAGGGTCCGGGGAATGGCCAGTGATGAGGAGCAGAAGTCGGCAGTCGTCCCCTCGCCCAGCACCCCCTCCTCACCATCCAGGCCAACCTGAGAAGCAGAGGGCACACGTGCCCCCCGAGCCGGCAGGCCAGCATTAGTGCCGGGAAGCCCTCTACTAGCCCCTGCTCCGTGTCCCCTCCCCTGCGCAGGTTCACAAGTGGAGGGGGGTGTAGGGACCCGCAGCCCCTCCTGTCCTTCCCTGACGGGAAAGCCGGGCTGTCCGACTGGGGAGGTTGGCCTGGGGACAGACGCCTTGCAGGGGCAGGCACCGGAGCCGGCCTTGGGGCTGCTGAGAGATCCGGGGCAGCCCCCTGCCCTCCTGTGTTCACTGCCCTTTACAGTTTACAGATTTCCCTAGGACTATCTCCTGGCTCAGAGCCTGGGAGCCCCAGGCCCCAGCCTGTCCCTGGTCTATAAGGTTTCTGTCCAGCGGCCGCCCCTCCCTCTCCAGCTCCTCCTGGGGCCCCCTGATGAGGCCGGGCCTCAGGGACCCCAGGCCCCCCCTCCTGTCCCCGTTGGCACCCGGCACATATCCTAGCTGCGTCTGTCCCTCTGGGGCTCCCTGGGTTGCCCTGGACTCCTCCTTGGCAGACCCCACCACCCCCAACGCGAGGATCCCAGGTCCCAACTGCAGCCCTGGAACGCTGCCTCATGTAGCTGGGTCCCCGAGGCCTGAGGCGTGCCCCCAACCCGCTCAGAGCCCTTGAACGGGCCGATCGCGCTCTGCATTCCCCCCTAGCCCCCACGGGCCTGCAGATCTTCCACAGATCCCTCCCGGGAACCCTGCAGCCTCCCTCCTGGACACCCTGACGTCACTTCTCCTGGGGCGCCCTGGGGTGCACCAGGTGCCCCGTGCTACCCTCCTCAGCCTGTGCTGTTGTTTCCTTTACTCTGAAATGCGAGTGGGTTATTACTCTTACTGTCGGGTGATGACTGGGTGCCCCTGGCCCCGCCACCTGCCCACCTGGGTGCGGCCGGCCAGCGAGGACGTGCCTCCTGCGCAGCCGTAATGGGCACCTTCATCCCATAATCATCTTCTGATACCTGCATACCCCGTCACCGGCAGTTAAGTCAAAACTTGGCACGAGCCCCAGAGCGCCAGGCCAGGCCTTGCACGGCACGGGGTGGGGCGCCGGTGGGGGCAGGGGGTGGAATCCCCGCGGGGACGCAGAGATGAACCTATTTTTAGCCTCCAGAAGAAAACTAAACCCCAACACACACAACATGCAACACAAATATTTGTTTTTATTCTTAACAGGGCTCAGGTGGCGGGTTTGGGGCCTGCAGCACACGCTTGGTTGAGCCACGCTGGCTGGGAGGAAGCCTGGCCTGCCCCATGCGCCCCACCCTGCTCTCCCTCCCGGAGACCCCACCCTGAGGCTCCAGGAGCCTCCCCGGGGCCCCACCCACCCTGGCTGTCCTTCACCGAACTAGCCAGGCAACTTCCCGCTTCCCGCCTTGCTCAGCCTGGTGTCCCTCCTGCCCTGACAGCCTGCCCCTCCGTATGGGGCGGCCAGCATGGAAGTCTGGCCTTCTAGAAAGTCCTGCTCTGTGGAAGCCTTCCCCTGCTCTGGACTCCCCGTAGCCTCCGATTGGCCCTTCGTTAGCCACCTCGGAGCGGGGGTGGGAGTGGGGGGACAGATGGCCCTATGCAGGGGCACCATTGTCACTGCTCCATGTCACCTTCCCAGCCGGGTCCCAGGAGAGCGGCCATAGGCAGCCATCCCCAAGGTGCTCCCCACCTCAGGGAGAGGCATGGGGATGTTTGAGATGCCCTATGAGGATGGCAACTCGCTCCCTTGGGAGGCTTTCCCAGGGCCGCCTCGACGAATGGCAGCAACCCAGGCAGCTTTGAACCTCAGACACTTACTTCTTCGTGGTTCTGAAACCAGAGTCCAAAGTCAGGTGCGCCTCCCTCTGAGACTAGAGGGGAGGACTGGTGCAGCTCCTGGTGGCCGTGTCACTCGGGAGCCCTCCAAGGTCAGCATCTGCCCATGTCTCTGTGCTCCTCTTCGGTGGCCTGCTCCTCCGCGACAGCAGAGCTCCCTTTTCAGAAGGTCCCCCCTGGGATCACACTTGGGGGCCAGGACAATCAGGGTAATCCTCCCTCTCAAGACCGTTCCTTAATCACATGGACCAGGGACGCCTGGGTGGCTCAGCAGTTGAGCATCTGCCTTCAGCCCAGGGCATATCCTAGGGTCCTGGGATCGAATCCTCCATCACGTTCCCCCCAGGGAGCCTGCTTCTCCCTCTGCCCGTGTCTCTACCTCTCTCTGTGTCTCTCATGAATAAATAAATAAAATCTTTAAAAAAAATTGTGTGGACCATAGAGAGAAACGTTTACAGACTGTGGGATTGGGACCTGGATGTCCCTGAGGCCGATAGGCCCCGTGAAGTGTCCGTGAGGACAGACTCTCCCAGAGGAGAAGAGGGCAGAGCAGGGCAGGATCCACCAAGGCAGATGGCAGACCAGAAGCTGCTGCATCCAGAATTTGGGTTTGGGGAGAAACGCAAGCTCCTGGCTGCATCCCAGACTGCCCGGCACACGAGGTCCCTCTGGAGTGGCGCATCCTGGGTTAGCGCCGCTCACAGTCCCGCAAGAAGCCAGCGGGGGTGCCACGGTCTGTGGCTCCGAGGCCCCCCTCTCCAGGTGTCCTGGTAAATATTCAGGGAGCGGTGGCTCTTACCATCCCCGTGGTCGCTCTGTCCCCACCCATCCCTCCCGCCCGGGACTGTCTGGTTCACCTCCTACATGGTTAGGGCCTGCCCAGGACCCTTGGAATTCCTCCTGTCTCCCGACCTGTCTGTGGGGTAGGTGGGGTGTCCTCTGGCTGGGGTGCTCTTTTTAAAGGCCCCTGTGTGGCCGCCTTCCTGCTCCTCAGGCCTCAGCTTGGTGGTCACCGACTCGGAGACCTCTCTAGTCTCCAAACCTAGAAGCGGTCTGTCCCCCAGGCCTCTCACAGAGCTCATGGCCCGGGCTTCCGGTAAGTTCCATCAGCACATGTGCCCTTGGATGGGACTGCTGCTGGCTTTTCACCATCGTGTCCCAGTGACAGGGCCTGGGGTGCAGCAGAAGCACAGCCATGTTTTGTTGACCCAATGGATGGAAACGTCCCCAACATTGGTTCGACGACGAGAAAATGCCACCAATACACAAAACAATGTAAAGATGAAACCGTGGAGACTGGCAGAGTGAATGCAGGAGCCACCAGACTGCCTGGTGGGCCCAGTGAGGCCTCCCCACCAATCCCTCCGTGCTGGGGGGCAGGGCTGGGAGGGTGGGTTGGGCCTGAGGCCCTGGCTGGACTCAGGTTACGAGATCAGGAGCTTGGGTAGAGCCTTGGTCCAATGAGTGCATTTATTAAGCACCCGCTGTATGCCAAGACTATCCAGTGAACCGTGTGTACCAAGTGCCAGATCCAGGGACGCTCCTGGGTTGGGGGCTGCACCAGGCCCTAAGCCCACCCTCAGGGTCCAGGAGGTCGTTCTGGAGAAGAACGGGAGGCTGGACGTCTTCCCGAGGTCCTCTCCTGGAGCTGGGCGTGCTGTCGGGCTCAGGGACCTCTGCACCAGGCCAGGCAGGACAACTGAGGCAGGGGTGTCGCCATCCTTGGGCACAAGCCAGGTGGGCCTCCGAGGAGTGTTCTTCACCTCACAGGACATGTGTTTGGAGGGAAGAGGAGTCCGAGGCCTGAATCACCAGCAGCTCTTTGGGGCTCGCCCGTCTTTTCAGGGATGTTGGCACATGGAGGTATGCCTCAGGCGGCTGTTCTCATGTGCTTCGGGAGCCTAGGGCTCCAAGCAGGTGTCCAGGGACTGCTAGGGGCAGGGGCTCTGGCCCTTGACCACCTCCACTGAGCGCCTCTGCTGTGGCTGGTTTTGCCAGTCGGGGTTCCAGAGAAGGGTTAGTTTGACAATGGAGCTCCACTGTTATAAACATCAGAAAACCTGGTTGCCGGGGTGGCACAGTCGGTCAAGCATCTGACTCCTGGTTTCAGCTCAGGTTGTGAGATTGAGCCCTGCATCTTTGCACAGAACCTGCTTAAGACTCTCTCTCCCTCTCCCTCCCCCCTCCTCCTGCAAGTAAATAAAAATAAATCTTCAAAAAAAAAGTCAGAAGAGCACAAAGGGAGTCCATCCCTGTAGTTTTATGGAAGGTACGCAGGGCTCAGAGAGGGAGGGACCCTGTCTGCCCGAGGCCACCCGGTCTGCACCGGTCCCCGGCTCCACCCCAGACAAAGGCTCCCTGAAGCTGGACTTCTCGAACTCCCGGGTGCTGGCCGGGAACGGAGCAGCCGGGCTCTAATCCCATCGCCCTGCACTTGGCTGCAGGTCCAGAGGGAAGGTTCCAGTGGAAAGAAAAAGCCAGGAGACTCTGCGCTCGAATGTTCCTGAGTGAAACCATCACACAAAAAACAAGTTCCAGAAATGCTTCGAGAACTTTGTAGGCATGCTAATTGGTCACTGAGGTCCTTGCTAGGGGGTGCAGGCTGGCTTCCCTGGGAGTACGGTCAATGACACACCTGCCATCTCCCGGGAGGTCTGGCTGCCGCTGTCCACTGCTGGGTGTCGTCCCATGGAGAGGGGAGCTTGGCCACCTGGACCCGCGACTTGGGGCGGGCTCAATGCTGTCTCATGAGGCGACAGTGGAGCCGCTCACCCAACAGCCCTGAGACCCCAGGCCCCCTGTTTGGACCCCGTGGAGTGAGAAAGGCTTGGCACTGCCGGAAGTAGCTGCCAGCGAGAGACCAAGATCCAGGGCCCAGAGAGAGGCGTCTGGGGAGAGGGGCTCAGACAAGGAGAACCACCCCCTGCTTTCAAAGCAGAATTCAACCCTTGAGATCTGCCTGCAGTGATGGGGCAAGGACTTCCCGAGCTAAGGATGAGGACAGGAAAGCCCGGAGAGCTCAAGGGCCTGATGTGGGAGTCCTGGGTGCCCCCAGGGAACGAGAGCCCCAGGAGGCCCCGGGGTCCCTAGGCCAGCAGGGGTCTGGCTCTAAGTGTGCAGGGCCTTGAACGTCAAGCCTGGGCTGCTTCCCCTGCTTCTACCCCTGGTGACCGTGGCCGTGGCCTGGTGACCTGGGGGTTAAATCAGTGGATGCTTTCAGCCACTGCTGATGGTCAACCTCGTCAGGAAGGCCTCTTCTCCGTGGACCCCATGCCCAGCACCTGCCCCCAGGCCTCCCAAGGGTGATGAGTGAAAGAATAAAATATTGAAGGATGAGTCAAAGGAGGAGCGAGTGAATCAATGAGGAAATGAATGAATCAGTGAATGAATGAGCCCTGCAGCACCAGGGGCCAGACAGGGCTCAGCCCAGGCTCCGATCTGCAGGGCCTCGCTGACTGCTGGGTTCCAGCAGGTTCCCTGCAGGGCCTGTGAATACAGCTGGAAGAGCCCCTACTCAAACCCGCAGGACCTCAAGCTCCTTCCTTCTCTGCCCCCCCTGCTCCCCTGGGCCCGCTGGCTCACTTGCCTAGGGTGACCTTCCAGTCTTCTCTGTTGGGCAAACCCCTACATTTCCTTCAAGGCCCATTCATGCATCACCTCCTCCAGGAAGTCTCCTGTGCTGTGGCAACAAGGGCAAGAGCAGGGTCTCCACAGTCTGCCAGCATCAGCCCCAGGCACCACGCAGGCCCGGAGCAGAGTCTGGGGGCCTCGCTCCTGATGGGAGAGACTCCTGCACACGAGGCACCACGGGGCGGACCAGGGCGAGGGCCTGGCATGGCGGGGAGGTGTGGCCTCTCCGTCCATGTGTGGCCTTCTACATCTGCACAGGCCCCGGGCTGGGCGGCCTCACCTCTGCAAGCCGCAGCTTCCTCGTCTGCCGAGTGGGGACCTAAGCTCCGTTCCGTGAGGCCTAGATGGCCCGGGTGACGAAGAGTGCCAGGCGCAGCAGCTGTGAAGGAGGCACTTCCCAAAGAGGGGGCACTCAAACCCCAAGGACACATGGAACTTGAGAGTGTGAGCGATGCATGGCAGCCCCCGGGTCTCCCCATGGGAGGCTGTTCCCCCCTGCACCTGATCCTGCCGCCCCCGGCCCTGTGGCCCCCAGCCCCAGCAGCCCTGAGCCCCTTGGGGCGCCAGGTCCCCCGTCAGCCTGGGGTCTGTGCATACCCCAAGGGGAAGCCCCTGGTGACACAGAACAATGAGCCTGACCCGGCCATTCCTTCACACCCACCGGCCTGTTTCTTCATCTGCAAATGGGGCTTGTGGCCACCCTGCAGGGTCACATCAGGGTTGCATGAGGTCCTAGGGGCCCCGCGCGGAAGGCGGCTATTGGAACAGTGTTAACGGGGCCATGTGGCCTCTGTGGCCTCCCATCTTTCCTCTTGACGCAGTGAACGTTCTCTGAGCCTTCTGGGTGCCCAGTAGGGCTGGGGGCTAGGTGTATGTGTGGGGGTCTCGCAGGCTGGACCCGACTCCTGCCTCGTGCCCCTCGGGTCTGGTGGGTCCAGGAAGTGGCCCTGTCGTCACAGGCCTGGGAGAGTCCCAGGTCCTCTCTGCAAGGCCTCACAGCCAGACATCCCCGCTCCCGTGAGCTGGAAGGGCCTCCAGCCTTCTCCTGGGGATGCCTCGGAGCTCGGAGGGGCGGGCAGGCAGGAGGACCAGTGCTGGTGGGCCTCCGGCCCCAGGACAGAAGCTCCCCTCTGGGGCCTTGGCCTCCTCCTCCTCGCCAGGCGGATAATCCCCACCAGCATTGTGGGAGCTGGAGCCAGGCCCTGGGAAGGTGCCCCAGAGCCTCTGCTTGGGCCTGGGAGGGCGACCTCTGGGGTTTTCACTGGTTGCCCCACCCTTGGGGTAATTGAGAAAGCGGCTTCCTTTTAATTAAAGCTCTGCAAAGGGTCTGAGCTCCCTAGGAAAGGGAAAGTGTAGATGCAGAATAATTAGCCAGACAAAAGGCAAATCCCCTTAGCATCTCCCCGGGCGATTGCAGGTTAATTGGTTGAGGCTCTAGCTGGCCTGCCCCGGCCAGACACCCGGGCTTTCCCCAGCCTCCCGCCGCGCGCTGACCCTGAGGCCACACCTGCCCCACTGTCCGGTGTGGGAACCCAGCAGGGCCTCCGGTTGCCCTCTGATCCGCCCCTGCCCCTCCAGGCCCCTCTGCTCAGCCCCCCGGCCCCTCCCTCATCATACCCCAGAGCAAGGGTGAGCCTCCAGGCCGCTGGGCCTCCTGGAGCCCCTGCAGCCCTGGGCAGGCACGCTTTCCCCGGCCCATTCCAGCCACAACACACTTGTGAACCTGTGCCTGGGCCGACGCCTCTGGCTGGCAGGCTCCCCTCGCCATCCACACCCCAGCCTCAGGATAAGTCCTCCCGGCAGAGCCTCCCCGAGACAAGTGTCCCCTGAGACAAGCTGCGCCTGAAACAAGCCTCTCATGTGAGATCCCGGCCCACACGGCTCTCACAGTGGTGCTTGGGCTACAAACCTCCTCTCTCCAGCTCATGTCTGTCCCCATCTGTCCCCAGGCAGGTTGGAAGCATCTCCAAGGACTCAGGGCCCAGCCCAGGCACAGCACAGGGGACCACTTCGGGACTGCCAGGCCCCAGGCAAGGCTTTAGTGCAGGCTGTAAATGAGGAGCTGGGGAGGGCCCAGAGCGCCCCTCACCTGCCTGGAGCACCCCTCACCTGCCTGGAATGCCCCTCACCTGCCTGGAGCACTCCTCACCTGCCTGGAGTATCCCTCACCTGCCTGGAGCACCTCTCACCTGTCTGGAGCATCCCTTACCTGCCTGGAGTATCCCTCACCTGCCTGGAATGTCCTTCACCTGCCCAAAGCATCCCTCCCATGCCCGGAGCATCCCTCCCCTACCCAGAGCATGTCTCCCCTGCCCAGAGTATCCCTCACCTGCCCAAAGCACCCCTCCCCTTCCTGGAGCACCCCTCACCTGCCTGGAGCACCTCTCACCTGCCTGGACCATCTCTCACCTGCCTGGAGCATCCCTTACCTGCCTGGAATGCCCTTCACCTGCCCGAAGCATCCCTCCCATGCCTGGAGCATCCCTCCCCTGCCCAGAGCATGCCTCCCCTGCCCAGAGTATCCCTCACCTGCCCGGAGCACCCCTCCCCTGCCTGGAGTGCCCCTTACCAGCCCCAAGTGTCCCTCATCAGCTGGAGCGTCCCTCCCCTGCCCAAAACACCCCTCCCCTGCCTGGAGCATCCCTCACTGGCCCAGAGTATTCCTCCCCTGCCTGGAGCACCCTTTACCAGCCTGGTGTGTCCCTCATCAGCTGGAGTGCCCTTCCCCTGCCCGGAGTGCCCGTCACCGGCCCAAACGCTGGTCAGGGAGAATGGGCTGCTCCTGCCCGTGCCGTCCGTCCATAGAAGGCAGCTGGCTTGGAGACATTGAAAGGTTTTCTGTGAGAAAGGAATAGGAGGGAGAAAGCAGGAAGGAAGGAGGGAGAAAGGGAGAGGAGACGCAGACGGGAGGGAAAGCCCTGAGGACTGGACCACGGCCCCCTTCAGGTCTCAGACCCTGGACCAGGCCGGGGGACCTAGGATCATTCTGAACCGCCTGCTTCCTGCCCTGCTCCGCGGGGCCTTCCCCCGGCGGTGACCCGGGTGGACCCCCGACCGCAGCCACCACCATCACTGTCCACAACCATGATCAGAGCAGGAGGTGCCTGGGGCCCATGTCTGGTGTGGGCAACGAGGCCACCAAGGTCAGGAGAGGTCAGGGCCAAAGGTCACAGGCTGAGCTGCAGGGGGGAGCAGGGGTGCCGCAGGACAGGCATGTCCCCCGTCCTCTCCTGGCTCGGGGCACAGAGTGGGGCCTGGAGGGGCGTGGGCCTTGCCCGAGGTGGCCACGGGTCTCCTTGGGGCAGCCCCGAGCCCCTTCCCAGTGCCCCCGCCCTGGCGGCCGGTGAGTCAGCCCCACGGCTTGGTCTGAGGCCTCGGGCAGCGGTGGTGTTTCCAGTTGCGGAGGGAGGGGACAGCTGTTTATTTTTCTTGCAGTTAAGGGGGGTGGGGGCGGGGACGGAGGAAGCTGACCCTGCTGGTTCTCACACTGTGCAGGCTTCCCGGGAGCCCCTGCAGGAGAGGGGGCCCCAGGGACTGGCCGCTGGGGGGGCGCGTGGGGCCTCCCCGCCACACTCCTGGGGCGGCCAGCCAAAGCCAATTCCACAGGCCAGTTCCTGGAGCGGGATGTTGGGGTTTCCGAGGTCGAGAAGGAACTGGCAAAGCTCAGTTCATGATGTCACCGGTCCAGCCCCGGGCCTGGCCCAGGCCCCCGCCCTGCCACCGCCTCCCGAGGACGAGGGGCACCCTCGGGATTGGAGCCGCCGCAGTGAGGTGCCCGGGGAGGGCTCAGGTGCCTGTCCCGGAGCAGCGCTCGGCATCCCCGCCCCTCGGCGCCCACATCCCGCCTGCAGGGCCACCAGCCTGGGGAGCCCCTCGGAGGCAGGGCCCGGGTCTCCTGGCTTCTGGGGCGGGCCAAGGTGGCATGGAGGGGGTGTTTCCTGAAACAAGAGAACATTTTTCCAAGATGCAGTGATTCACCCGTGCTGGGAGGCGCTCCCGAGAACTGCTGACCCTCCTCCTGGCAGGCGCACGGCTCAGCCCCCAGTGAGGACGGAGACCCCTGCCCAGCCGGGACCCAGGGTGGGGGTCGGAAGGGGGTGGGAGGAGCATGTCATCTGCAGCCTGGAGTTGAGGACCCCTCCCCGGGGAAGAGCACGGATGTTAGGGGCCATCTTCCTTCCCCTTTTCTGGGATTTCCAGTTTTCTGCCGCAAACACTATTTTTTCTGGAACTTTTTAATGAAGTATAACCCACAGGAAAGTGGACACAGAAGTATACAGCTCGACGAATTTTCACAAACCAAAGCCTGCACGTAACCGGCACAAGATCAGAAACAGAACATGGCCAGCTCCCAGAAGCCTTTCTGTCCCCGTCTGGCTGCTGTCCCACCCTGACTCCCGTGGCCATGGATTCGTGGTGCCTCTTGTATGCCTCCCATGGACGGGTCACTCAGCCTGTCCTCCCATGGATGGGTTGCACAAAGCCTGTCTGGCTTCTTTATTCAACATTTGTGTTTGTGGAAAAAAAAAAAAAGAAGGAAAAAGAAAGAAACTCCCAAACCAAAGAAGACTATGTGCAGGGGTATGTCCCTTAGCCTGATGGCAATAATCCTAAAATCCTAAATACGTACACATTTTATATGTCAGTTCTACCTCAGAGAAGCTGGGGAAAAGGAATGCATCCTCAAACAAAAATTGTGTCTGTGAGGTTCACCCACACTATTGTGTGTCGTTGTAGCACACGTAATACACTTAAAAAAATAGACTATTTTTTTAGAGCAATCTGGTTTTACCAAAAAAAAAAAAAATTGAGGGGAAAGGACTGAGTTCCCATATGCTAACCTCCCCACCCCTACTGGTGACATCTCCTATTTGTCATAGCTGATGAGCGGAGGGCAGCACGGTGAGCTTCATGAAGTCCGCAGTCGGCCTTGGGGTTGGCTCTTGGGGTGCATTCTATGGGTTTGGGCACATGTGCAATGACACCTCGCCACCATCACAGCTTCGTACAGAGTATTTTCACTGCCCTAAAATCCCTGGTGATCCACCTCTGTACCCAGCCCTGGCGACCACTGGTCATTTTCCCGTCTCCGTACTTTGGGGCCTCCCCGGAACGCACCAGAGTCAGAATCTTGCACGATGGAGCCTTGTCACGCGGCTTCTTTCACTTAGGGATGTGCATTTAAGATTCCTCTCCGTCTCTTCAGGGCTCGATAGCTCGTTTCTTTTTAGCACTGGATAATGTTCCGTTGTCGGGGGGACCATAGTCTATCAATCCACCTGCGGGGGGACATCTTGGTTGCTTCCAAGTTTGGGTGATTACAAGTAAAGCTGCTAGAAACATCTGTGCGCAGGTTTTCACGTGGACATGAACTTTTCATTCTTTTGAGTAAATACGAAGGGGAGCAAAGGATGGATCATAGGAAAAGAAGATGATTAGTTTTGTAAGATTAAAAGTAAGATTTGTTTTGGGGTGCCCGGCGGTGCAGTCGGTTAAGTGCCCAATTCTTGATTTTGGCTCAGGTCAGGATCTCAGGGTAGGGGATTGAGCCCCGTGTCGGGCTCCAAGCTCAAGCGTGGAGTCTGCTTGAGATTCTCTGTCTCCCTCTGCCCCTCTCCATCTTCTGTCTCTCTAAATAAATTTTAAAAAATTTTTTAAATATATTTTATTTTATTTATTTATTTTTTAAGATTTTATTTATTCATGAGATACACAGAGAGAGTGAGAGAGGCAGAGACACAGGCAGAGGGAGAAGCAGGCTCCATGGAGGGAGCCCGATGTGGGACTCGATCCCAGGGCTCCAGGATCAGGCCCCGGGCCGAAGGCAGGCGCAAACCACTGAGCCACCCAGGGATCCCCCCCCAAAATTTTTTTTTTAAGTAAGATTAGTTTCTTCCTCACAGCAGCTGCACCCTTCTGCGTGCCCACTGGCCACAAAAGCGCTGTCCTGCTGCTCCTGCGTTCTGGATTTCGCTCCTTCCTTATAGGTGTACAGAGGCGTCTTATTCTAATTTACAACCCCCCTGAGGTATGGACTGGAGCATCTTTTCATATGCTTATTTCTCATCTTTGCTAAGTTCTCTTTTCAGATCTTTTGCCCACTTTTTTTAGTTTGTTTTCTTCTCCTGGAGTTTTAGGAGTTCTCGTATAGGTAGGACAGCAGCCCCTTATCAGCTATGTTTTGCGATGGTTTTTCCCCATCTGTGGCTTGTCTTCTCACTCTCTTGACAGTGCCTTCCACAGAGCAGAAGTTTCCTTGTTTTTAAAATCTTTTTTTCTAACCTTATTTATTTGAGAGAAAGATTGCACGCACAAGCAGGGGGAGAGGGAGAGAGAGGAGAGGAAAGAGAATCTCTGGCAGATTCCTCGCTGAGCAGGGGGGCCCGGAGCAGGACTCGATCTTGGGACCCTGGGATGATGACCTGAACCGAAGGCAGACGTTTCACCAACTGAGCCACCCAGGGGCCCCAGAGCAGAAGTTTCTAATTATAATGCATCCGGCTTATCCATTATTTGCTTCACGGACCATATGCCTTTGGTGTTGAGCCTAAAACGTCACCACCAAACCCAAAGTCATCTAGGTTTTGATCTACTTCAGGAGTTTTATATAAAGTTTTGCATTTTACATGGAGCTCTCTGACCCATTTTGAGCCAATTCTCGTGAAGACCATAAGGTCTGTGTCTAGATTCGCTGCTCTGCTGCCATGCCTGGTGTTCCAGCGCCATTTGCGGAAGAGCCGGTCCTTGCTCCGACATGTCGTCTCTGCTCCCTTGTCAAGATCAGCGACGACATTCACGTGGGTCTGTTTCTGAGCTGCCCATTCAGCTCCATTGCTCTGTTTGTTCTTTGACCAACACCACCGTGTCTTGATCACTGTAGCTTTACAGTATATTCTGTAGCTCTGTCGGAGTCTTTGTGCGCTATTCTTTTTTTTTTTTAAGATTTTATTTATTTATTCATGAGAGACACAGAGAGAGGGAGAAGCACATGGAGCCCAATGTGGGTCTCGATCCCAGGACCCCAGGATCACGACCTGAGCGGAAGGCAGATGCTCAACCACTGAGCCCCCCAAGTGCCCCTGCGTAATACTCTTTTTAATCAAGAAAAATGACCTGTGGTATTTCTAAGAGTTGCTGTGGCAGGAAGAGCTCTGCCTGCAGCTAACCTGCTGTGTGGGTGTCTTCTCTGCTGGCCCTAGGGTCCCTGAAAGTGACTTCTGGGCCCCAGCAGGCCTCTGGGTGGCAGGGTGCGGGGTGGGAGGCATTGGTTTCCAGGCTTCAAGTGAGTGAGTATGTGTCTGAGCAGGGAGGGCAGGTGGGAAAGTCTTGCTATCTGACTGTTAAGCATTTCATCAGCCAGACCAGGCCTGGTGGCAGCTGAGGGGGGGACAGCCCCACTCCCCAGAGGTGGACCTCTCCCACTGTTGGCTTCCTATAGCCATTCTAGAAGGAAGTCCCCATCAAAGCTTCTGTGGCTGGGGTGGAGGAGGGAGCCCTGTCCCCCCAAGACCTTGGGCAGGTCATTCCCTTCTCTGAGCTCTTGTTTGCAAATTGGGCCCCTGAGGGACACAAACCCCCTGGTGGGTGAGCAATCACCATGGCTCCATGGCTCCCAGAGAGGGAGGAGGCCCCTTGCAAACTGTAAAGTGCCAGGCAGACCTGTGAATGTTAGGATCAGCTGGAGCACAAGCACCACCGGTTGCCTGGGGCTCCACGGGGTGGTCCCAGAAGGCGGTGGAGCTGGGCCGGGAGGGGAGCTTACCAGACAGCCCGGCCCCTTGTTTACAGGCCACCGCAGCCGGGCTCCCAAGGACTGGGAGGTGCACAGGACATGGGAGGTAGTGAGGACCTCAGACCCAGTTCCTCCTGCCCCTCCTCCTCCGGGGGACCAGCTTGCTCCCCAGCCATCCTCCTGGGGAGCAGCCCTTGCTGACCACCCAGCAGCTGCAGAAAGCTCCACACGGACGCTGGCTCTGCAGGCCCGCGGGCAGGCCTGTGGGTCGCCCTTGGTGTAGGTATAAATGAGAAGCAAGGTGCTGAAGCAGGGTGCCCACTGGCCACCTGCCCCATCCCTGCTCCCCCCCCCCCCCCCCCCCCCCCCCCCCCCCCCCGTCTCCAGCGAGCGTCAGGCAGCCAGAGATGAAGGCCGGCCTCCCTGTCGCGGGCAGGCCCTGTGCCAAGCGCTCCGGGTCATTGCTCCCTGGACCCTGTCCACAGGGCAGGCCCCCCCGTAACCCCTATCGGGCAGATGGAGCCTGAGTCACGGGGAGGCTGGGAATGAGTGCAGGGCTGACCTCCTGACCCCGTGACCCACACTGTGCCAAGAGCACGTGGCTCCGATGGCACCTGGGCAGCTGGATTCCCGGGTTGACAGGACCACTGCTTCTTGTCTGCCTCCCAGGGACGCTTTCCTTAGTTACACTAATTCGTTTCATTTCAGAACATCCAGCAGGCCTGCGGGGGCCTGGGGTGCTCTCCCCAACGTCTGGAGAAGGAACCTGAGGCCCAGAGCTCTGGGGGGCCTGGCTGGAGCCACTTGGCCAGAGAAAGGCAGTGAAGGCTGAGCTTAGAGCCCTCAACTCTAGGACCTGGCTCGCTCTGCCTGATGACCCTGGCCCTGACCCTGTCGGGGGCTGCTGGAGCCTTCCCCCAAGTGGGGCCTGTGCTTCCCCTCTCAGGCCTGGACCTCTCATCAGCCTGCGAGCCCCTTGCCCCTGCTCAATCTCTAGATAGTTATCCACCCCCAGCAGATGCACCTGGACCTCTTGCCCTCAGTCCAGCCCGAGTGACTCCCGAGGCACACGCTCCCACCCCCCTAGTGGGAGCCCAGGCTGCGTAGAGCCTGGTGGATGCTCCATCAGGGACATTTGAGGGGATAAGGTTGGAAAAGGAGGAAGGTCCTGACAGCTCTGGAACTCCAGGCCTGGGAGTTGGGCCTCTGTTCTCTGGGTTATTTAGGAACCATGGAAGGTTCTGGAGCTTGGAGGAGGGGGTTGGAGGGAGATCACCCGGTAGGTCCATCAGATTCTCTGTAAGATTGGGACACCTGGGTGGCTCAGTCGGTTGAGCATCTGCCTTCAGCTCAGGTCATGACCCTGGGGTCCCAGAATCGAGTCCCGCATCATGCTCCCTGCAGGGACCCTGCTTCTCCCTCTGCCTGTGTCTCTGCCTCTCTCTGTGTGTCTCTCATGAATAAATAAATAAAATCTTTAAAATAAATAAATATATACAATCTTAAAAAAAATAAGATTATAATTTACAAGCCCCTCTTGGGACACCTGTTCCCTTGACTGGAGGCAGGAGGGACACGCCCCCTCCAGGGTGCTGGACACTGTAGGCGAACAGTGTCCGTGGCCCCTTCTGAGGATGTGGTGCCCGCTGTGTCCCAGACGTTGGGACCGGGGCGCTCTTGGTGACGGGACCGCTCCGCACGTGACAGAGGCCCGGGCCTCCCACCCCAGTGGGCGGCACCGCACACAGCAGGCTGGACGGAATCACTTGGATTGAAGAAGCCAACCCAGGTTCCCAAGAAGGACGTTTCCCAAACTGGCCAAGCTAGTTGCAGGTACGAGGTCGCCGGCCAGGCGGCTGTTCCATTGGACTTTACCAGGAGCTGCGCCGTCCCTGCCTCCTGATCCTCCAAGGCCTGGTGGCCAGGCCCGGCGGAACCCGTGGACAGCAGCCTGCAGCGGCCTAGTCAGGCGTGGGCCTTCCTCGGTGGGAGGGAGACCTGGCCTCACGTCCCTGCTCACTCCATCTCCTGGTCCCCCGCCACCCACCCCTTGGCACAGGGCCCCCCAGGCCTCCTCCCAGGCGGGTGGTCTGCAGAGACCTGGGTGCGGCCTGGTTAAGCTGCTGCCCTCCTGGGTCTCTGACAAGCCAGTTGCTTCTCTCTGGGTCTCAGTTTTTCCCTCTGTGGGAGGAAGCAGCTCCTCCTAGAATCTAGCTGGACAGGATCCTGCGATTCCCCTCGCCCTGGCCAGTAACCACCAGTGTCCCCTTGTGCTCCCGGAACTGGTGGGCTAAGGAGGCAGCCCCAGGGTGAAGGACAGAGCCCCAGAGGACAGGGTGCTCCCTCCCCCAACCTGTGGCCTCCAGGGGCTACTTGGGACCTGCTGCCTGGCTTCGGAGGCCCGTCTGTAAGAGGAGAGTGTGCGGACCAGCCCTGACTCGGCCTGCCCTGGCCTGACAGCTGTGGGGCCCTGGGTCCTGCACCCCGGCTGGCCTTCTCCAGAACCTGGCTCTGGAAACCTTCTCTGGGCCTTAGGAGCTAAACTCAGCATCCCAGGGGAGAAACTGCAGGCAGGGTGGAGGCCAGTAGGATGGCGGGGGTCCTCTGGTGCCCAGTGGCTTCTCCCCTGAGTCCTTCAGAGGGATCCCCCTCCCAGGCCTGAGTAGGGAGGGGTGCTACACAGGCCACAGCTCTGTGCCCCCACCAAGCCCCTGGCCCTCCACTGACCTGCCTGGCCTCAGACCCCACCTGGGCCCTCGCCTCTTTGGTCTGCCAGGCTGACTCCTACTCACCCTCCAAGAAAAAGCTCCAGAGCTCCTCTTCCAGGAAGCTCTCCCTCCTTCCTCTCTGCCAAAGCCTCGGATGAGGGAGACCCAGGGGCCAAGGGAGCCTGGCCCAGGGGTCAGGGAGGCTTCGGATAGGAGGTGATGATGGAACAGAGTTTAGGTGAAGAGTTGGGGGAAGGAGCTGAAGGAGGAAGGCCAGGTGGGGATGTCAGGACTCTTGCCGCTCTGCGTTTACCCTGGGTTTACTGGGTTACTCCGCGCAGGTGGGCCTGACCTGGCCTCTCGCATTTCTTTGGTAACCACGGGGTAGCGTAGTGGTTGAGAAGAGGGTTCTGGAGCACCCCCGGCCCAGATCCTGACTGCACGCCTTCCTCCCCCTGTGCCTGGGCTCCCTCGAGCATCCTGTGCTCTGCAGGAGGATGGGGAACCCTGGCCCAGGCTGCGGGGGCTAACGAGTCAACAGCGCAGAGCCGTAGGATCATGGCAAGTGCTGGTGGCGTGGAGCTGGGAAGACAAGCTGTTGGATGGCATCGCCGGGGACTCACACAAGCCGTGGGGCTGGGTGGCTTCACCACAGTGACGTTCAGGGGATTATGTGACCCCGGGGGGCCGGTTCTGGGGCGGTGCCCGAGGCAGGCCCAGATGGCGTAGTGCAGTGGCCAGCCTGGACCCAGGCTCTACTCCCCTCACACCTGGGTGCTGCCCCAGGGCGGGGACAGAAGCCCCGGAGGAGGGGGAACCCCAAGGGGAGCAACAGAGACAGACCCCAGGGCCAGCAGGAGGGGACAGAGCGACTGGCTGGCCCCTGGGCACGGAGGTCAGAGAAAGGGAAACTTACTGTCCGAACAAGGTCGCTTTTGCAGAGTAAAGGGGCGGAGACAGTAAAGACCATTTAAATTATCTGTTGCTCGAATATTTATTTATTGACCAACGAATCAGTTTTATCATATGAGTGGACCCGCAAAATAGTGATGCTCAAAACCTTTTTAATTTTTATTTAATTTTTTAAAGATTTATTTATTTATTTTGGGGGGGAGGGAAGGAGCAGAGGGAGAGAGAGGGAGAGAGGATCTCCAGCAGACTCCCCACTAAGCACGGAGCCCAATGTGGGGCTCGATCCCGTGACACTGAGATTATGACCCGAGGGGAAACCAGGAGTCGGAGGCTCAACCAACTGAACCCCCCAGGTGCCCCTATATTCAAAACCTTTTTAAAAACAGTACAACTATTTCTGAAATCGTTTATCCAAATTACACGAGTGCATGGTAAGATACATTGGAAAAGCAAGCCGGTCGGTCCCTTGCGTTGATTACCCGGACATGCAAACACAACGTGTGCAGAATGTGGATTCTCAATCGCACCACGTCTTTGAGCCCCATCTGTCCATTTGTCCCGGTTTCTCTCTGCACAGTGTGTGTGTGTGTGTGTGTGTGTGTGTGTGTGTGTGTTTAACAAGGCCTAATTATTTTTAGGGCTGATTTCCATCAGATTCCCTGTAACCTTCAGAGTTGCTTATAATGACCCCTCAAGGTGAATGTGTTGGCACCTTCAACCCAATGCTTCTCACAGATGATGGTATTTTAATCGACGGGGTCCTCTCCTTGCAGGCCGGGGGCGTCCGGTGAGCCCAGAGCCAACCCTGTGAATGGAAGGAGATCTCAGTTCTAATATTTTGCAATGAAATGTGAAAACAACTGGAGGGTATTATGCTGAGTGAAATAAGTCAATCAGAGAAGGACAAACATTATTTGGTCTCATTCATTTGGGGAATATAAAAAATAGTGAAAGGGAATAAAGGGGAAAGGAGAAAAAATGAGTGGGAAATATCAGAAAGGGAGACAGAACATAAAGACTCCTAACTCTGGGAAACGAACTAGGGGTGGTAGAAGGGGAGGTGGGCAGGGGGTAGGGGTGACTGGGTGACGGGCACTGAGGGGGGCACTTGACGGGATGAGCACTGGGTGATATTCTGTATGTTGGCAAATTGAACACCAATAAAAAGATAAATTTATATAAAAAATAAAATAAAAATAAAATAAAATAAATAAAATGAAATGTGGAAACATGTCCCCCAAGTGTTCTCACAGCCACTGTCTTTGGGCCTCCGTCCAGGGGGCCAATATTCCACAATAAAAGACAAACAGTACAAGACGAGCCTCATCTGAAAAAGTGATCTCTGTTTATGATGCTCCTCAACGAGTCTTCACATTTTCATGCTGTAGATCTGTGGGCCTCCTCCATTCTATCCCATTTCAATCCAGAACAGAAATTCACCGGGTCGGATGCAAACTCCACCTGCAGTGCTTCCCGCCACCCAGCAGTTCCAGCAACAACCATCGGCTCCAGGGTCTCGTGGCCGCGGCCTCTCACCAGCTGCTGGGACCGCTCTCGCTCCTCCTCGCTCCTCCTCGCTCGTTTCCATAGGGATGAATTTTGATGCCTTCTGGTTTGCAAGCCGCATTTCCCATCTTTGTGGTCCCAGAAAGATCTCGAACGCTGAACTTTCTTGACGCTCCTTTTGCTGAAATATCTGCTGAAAGATTTCTAGCTGATTTCTGAATGAACTGCAAGCAAAAGTTAGAGAGCCCCTTTCCCTGAACAATCGAACACCGTAGGCCTCCTGGGTTGACTCAGGAAGCAGTGCTCCCAACTAAACCGAAGGGCCAGGGGGGGACAGTGGGCGGCACGTGCTCCGCTGGCAGGGACACTTCTTCGTGTGCGACACCCTGTCACTGCAGGAATGTGGCCGTTTGGGCTCTGACCCGGGCTGAAAACCGGCGGTATCAGCGGATTAGCACAGCTCCTGACGTGCAGCTTTGCGATTATGGATTCTGCATGCGTCACAACCAAGCACACCCTTGCTCCATCGGCTCCCGGGTGTGACAGGAACACGGCTTTTACTGGCAGAGTCCGTACCACTGTCATCCTACAGGAACAAATGATTTTGTCTTCATGCTGACCTCCTAGCTGTGCTTACAAGCACACTCACGCTCACGCCCCCCGGGGCCTCTTGGCAGGATGGACTCCTGAAAGCTTTACCTGAATTGCACGTAAGAGGTGCTGTTGGACTTGTCTGGGTGATTCGTTGGCCGTGTCCTATGAGCGGGGATGGTCAGCCCCCCACGTGTCCGGAGTCAATGGGACTGCAGCCCCCACCCCAGGATTTCTCCCAGAATTGTCCCGACTTCTGGACTTGTGGGCTGCTGCTGAGGGTCCTGGATGCCCCGCCAACGCCGGGGGGACCAGACTGGGGTGGGGGATGTGCAGATCCCTGGGCTTCCTTCAGTGGCTCATAGCGCCTACCGTCCTGGGACTCTGCAGAGCAGGGACTGAGCCCAGGCTGGCCACACTACCCTGGTGGGGCGAGACCAAGGACATGTGTGGGGAAGCGGCCAGCAGGGCCCCGGCAGGAGGTGGTGGCTCCTAGGGGTGTCCCAGCACCAATGCCACCTCTCCCACAGCCTGACATGCCAGCAGCATGGCTCCACACCCACGGCTGGGCCCCCTGCAGCACTTCCTGGACCCCATGACCCCTGAGCCCACTGTGATCCAGGTTTCATGCATCATGAGGTTCCAGGGAACACAGTTTGGGAATCATTAGGGAATACTCGCATTAAGCACTTTGCAGTGAGAGCTCCTTGTGGAACTGGTGGGGCGGAGACTAGGGACACAGCCCTGCCCAAGGGGCAGCTACCGAATTTCTCAGCCACGAAGTGCTATCAGTCCCCTGTTCAACCTCGGGCTGGTGCCTCCCCGTGCCTCAGTTTCTCCACTTGTACAGTCGGCAGGCTGCTCTCTCTCTCTCCTGCTGTGGCAGCTGATTCCCTGGAGCCTCAGACAGAAAAGGACCGATGAGGTCCCTGACACAGGCCCACCCGGGTCTGCCGGCCGGGTGCTGCTCACACCACCTCCAGCTCCCTGCCAGGCTTTCCCTGGCAGAGCCCAAGGCCAGCTCCCTGCAGCCCTCAAACCACAGCTGCCAGGCCAGGCCCCGACGGGGAGGCCCACAGGGTTAGGGGAACCAGGCCCGTGCTACCTAGCGAGGCTGCCCAAGCACCAAGGAGCTCCAGGCAGCTGCTGCCAAGGGGCAGAGGGCCACCCAGAGGGCCGACCGGGGCTATCTTGGGACTTCTTAGTGTGGCTGAGGGAATCTCTGGGGGCTCAGACCATGGGACCCCAGGCAAGCCCTTCCTTTCTCTGGGCTTCAGTCTGTCTGTCCAGAGATGGGAGCCTCCAAGGGCTATCTGGAGAGCCCCAAGGATGGGACGACCACATGGCAGGGGTGCAGTGACAGGGGACTCAGAGGGGCCAGTGCCCACATTACTGAGCAAGGGAGGGGCCTGGAGGCTCTCACGTGTCGCGGGGTACCCCCGCTGGAGGAGGCGCTTACTCCTCAACATCCCTCAGCTGCAGGCTGCATGCTGGCGTTCCTGGCCCTGTGGGCATAGCGTGAGCAAGACAGGCCAGTGAGCAGGTGCCTTGTAGAACGGCTGCTCCAGCGCAATGGGAACAAAGTTAAGGGGAGCACGGATGAAGTAGGGGCGAGGGCTGTGAGCCTTGCCTATGGGCGGAGGCTGCGGGGCTGCAGGGCTGCAGGTGCCAAGAAGCCAGGAGCCACCGGAGAGGAGCCAGGAGAAGGAGAGTGGTGGCTGAGACCAGGGGACGGAGAGTAAGGCCAGGAGTGTCCCATGCTAGACATCTCTTGAGGGTAGAGCCAACGGGATTTTGCTGATGGATGAGGTGTGGGATCAAGAGGAAAAGGAGGGAAGGGAGGTCTAGGGTTTTGGCCTGAGCTTTTGGAAGGAAGTAGGGCTTCCTTCCCGAGACAGGGAAGACCGGGGTCAGAGCGGGGGAGGATGGTGTGCTCTGGGACAAGGTCCTCGAAGGAGACACTGGAGTGGTCTTGGGCTCACAGTTGGTCTTAGCCCGATGGGATCACAGTTGAGGGAGTGGAGGATCCAACCCTCTGGGGCCTAGTGGGTGTCTCCCTTTCTCTCTACAGCAGCCTGATTACTGCACATGTCCCAACACGTCTGCTCTGCTCCCACGCACACTTGCCCGGCACTCTCATGCTGTCTACTGGGTGCGGGGAGCCCTGTGGGTGGGGGAGGATGGGGAATGGAGGTTCGGAGTGGTGGTAATGTGCCCCAGGCCTCAGAGCCAGCGCTGGGATTTGGACAGGGGGTGTCAGAGGCCAAAGCTGCTGTTATTCCAGGGCTCACGCCGGCCTTGGGGCCTGTGGGAACTTTCTCTCCGGGGCGGGGGCGCTGAGTCCAGCTGATGGAGGCGAAAGGGCCACATGCTTTTTGTGGTTGAATTATCCAAACAGTGAATTGCTCCGTCCGCCCGGGTGGCTGTGGACGGGCCGGCTTTGTCCAGTCCTGAGAACAGCGGTGGCGGGCAGGGCCAGACAAAGGCGGGCGCTGACACGGACTTTTCCATGGTCCGGCACAGAAAGAAAGGCCTGATGGACAAAGCCCGGCAGAGTCAATGGGGCGGGGCGGGGGCTCAGGCGTTAGTCACGGTGGGGCTGGCGGGAGGGGCGAGGGGCGAGGGGCGAGGGGCCCCCACCCAGCTGCCCGCCGGGCGGCCGGAGCGGTCAGGGTGGGAACGGGCAGCAGAGGCTGACTTGCCGATGGCCCTGCTCCTGGGGCAGCTCTGGGGGCCGCGAGGTGCCTCCACCTCCCCACGGAACCCCCCAGAGGAGGCCCCCAGGGACGCCGGGACACCACCCAGGTTCCTGTCGCTATCGGCACCCGCACTGTGTGCTCCCCATCCCCTCCTGGCCTGGTCCTGCATCCTGGGTGTGCGAGGGCTCCCCAGCCCAGCAGCCAGGGGCTCCTCAGAGACGCCCCGAGACTGGCTAGAAAGTGTGTGCGATGGGGGCTGAGTGACACACACGGCGGGGCTGGGCCGGGGGCTGCCTTGCCCTCACCCCTGTGTTCTCGGGGCCCACGAAGCAGCCGCAGGCTGTTGGGCAAACCTGCGGGGCGCAGCACAAGGACTGAGGTGCAGGGAGTGCCCAGGGCACAGCTGGTCCCTCGGCCACTGGAGCTGGGCCCCACAGGCTGCCCTCATGCGGCCCCTGGATGGGGGTCTGAGGGCCCAGAAGGTGGTTCCTCCTCAGGCCGTGGATCTTGGGGGGTGGAGGTGAGCAGACATGGATGGAGGGGAGGAGGGGGTTCTTGGCGGTGGAGCTGCGTGGGCCCCACATGGGGTGGGGGTGCCCCACAAGCATCGGGGTCACGGACAGGGGAGGGTGACGTTTTTCCCAGAAAGGAGCACACAGGGGCGAGGGGCTCCTTCCTGTATCTTAGAGCACTGTCTGGAGGCTGCATCGAGGGTGAGCTGAAGAGGCGGAGGCCAAGCCCTAGTCAGGGGGGCAGTGGGGGCGGCTGGGGATGGTTCGAGACTGCGTTTAGCCCAGGTGAGGGATGGCTGCGGCCACAGCGGGCAGCAGCGTCCCCGGGGGAGCCAGACAATCGGGCCTGAGACGTGGGAGGAGCAAGCCCTGGAAGTGAGCGCCTGAACCGCCAGGCCTGGCACAGCCTCTTCACACACGATAATTTCATCGTTTAATCCTGAAAACTGCTGGGTGGGTGTTGCCCCAGGGAAGCTGAGGCCTGGGCCCCGGAGAAGCAGAGCCAGGCCCAGGACGGGGCGGCCTCCACCCCCGGCCCGGCGGCCGCCTTGGTGCTCCGGGCCCCGGCTGAGCCCCAGGCCCCTCGGCCACCCCGGGGGGCGGGCCTCCGTCCCCGCAGGTAAGGCTGGCTGGGCCCAGGAGGGTGCCTGGGACCTGCGGGCACACCCGGACCCCTGTGCGAGGCCTGCTGGGAAGGCACCTGGGCCATGGCCAGGGTCGGCGTCATCCTCCCTCGGGCAGAGCGGGGCCCCTAAGCCAGGAGGTGGAACCCCCAGCCTCACCGCGGCCCGCACCGCCCTCTGAGGCCTGCCCCAGCTCCCATCTGGGTCCCATCAGCTTCGCCCTCGGCCAAGAGCGTGTGGCGTCCGTGGGAGTATGAAAAACAGCCGCAGGGGCCCGGCCTGCTGCCGACAGGCCTGGCTTTGCCCCAGCAGGGAGGGCGCATTTCTGATGAGGAAGCAACTTGGCGGATCCGTCCCCCATCAGGTGGTGCCCGGGGAGGCTGCCCAGGCCCCCGCCCGGCCCTGGCCACCAGGCTCCGGCCACGATCTTCCGCCAGGATGTGACTAAAGGCCTGGCCGAGGCTGTGGGCCGCCTGGAGGACAGCCGCAGGGGCCCGGCGGGCACTCAGAGGGTCGGGAGTGGGTGCGTGCGCACATGCGTGTGTGCACACGTGTGTCAGTGGCTCTGCGCTCAGGCCCTGGGATGGGGGAATGGGGCCCAACCAGCTGTGTCCACCGTAGGACGGGCCCCGCGAGGGCTCTCTGGGCCTCAGCCCCTCTGGCCCCCGGCCCCTCGACCTCAGACGGCCCTGCAGTCCTCCCAGTGAACCCCTACCCCGGCTGAGCCTCCGTTTCCCCACCTGTCGTGAACAGCAGGGAGTGAGGTCACTTACACACACACCTTAGCACAGCCCTTGGCATGTAGCAGGTGCTCAGTGCATGGACTTGGCTGAACAGCCCAGAGCCCTCAGGGACCTGGCCGAGGGTGGTAGAGAGACCGATGCGGGGACAGGGGTACAACCTCAGCAGGCACCATGGCCTCCGTCCAGGCTACGGATACCCTGTGGGACTCCGCAAACATGCACCAAGCTCCTGAGACCCACCGGGCCCTGGGTCCAGGGGTAAGAATCCTGAGGTGACGAGCGGGCTCCCTGCCCCGGGGGAGCCCAGACCAGTGAGGGAGCTAGACACTGCCCCTGAGGCATGGCTGTGGGACCCCGGCCTCAGAGCCTGGCCGGCCCGCAGCCCCTGCCTTGCTGGCCTGGGGTACAGTCAGGGAGGGCTTCATGGAAGAGGGAGCGTTTGAGCTCAATGTGTAGAATGGACACGTCTGGCTGGCTGATGGATGGGAGAGCATGCCAGGAGCAGGACCCGCGCGAGCAAGGGCCAGGGAAGGGACGTGGCAGGTCGTGTCCAGTGTGGGATGGTGTGCCATGGGGCAGGTGGCAGGAAGGATGGTGGAGGTGTGGGTGGAGCAGGGGCACGGACCACCTGAGGCCCGCGGGGGAGGTGGGCTCTGGGGTCCTCTGCGCCCACTGCCTCCCTTCCAGCCCTGGGTGCTCTGTGCAGAGGGTCTGGCATGGACCCCCAGCCTGGCACGGGGCTGCCCCAGCCCTGTCCCTGGGAGGCGTGGGAGGGCGTGTTGGTCCACGCAGGTCGGGGGCAGCTGGCCTGCGGGCCTCTCCGTGAGTCCAGGGCTCTCTGTGGCCTCCGACATGGGGGGCGGCTCTTGCCTGCTGCCGGGGAGGGGGGACCCACTGCACCAGGCACTCAGGCCTGGGAAGCCACCTGGGAATGGCATTTGCATCGTGAGTAAGGGGGGAGGAGGGTGTAAATCTCCAGAAAGCCCTCTGATGTGTTTGGAGAGCGCAAGCAAGCGTCTGGGAATGCTCAGTCACCGCTGGTCACTGCTGGGCTGGCCTTTGTTCGCTGGCCTCTGGGCGCTGGGGTCTGGGAGCCTCAGTCAGCACAATCAGGCAGGTCCTGCTCAGCCCCAGGCGGGGGTCACCGCAGGGCTCCCCTCCACGCCCCGGTAGGCCTCCCTGAGCACAGGGCAGGGGAGGGAGCACCTGCTCCAACCCTCCCCCCGACCCCTGAGCTCAAGTTGGGTGCAGGCAGGTGGGCAGAGACACCCCTGCAGTGGCCACGAGGCAGGTGATGGCACTGGGGACAGTGGGGACATCCTAAAAGATGAGCATGAGGAGCAGGAGGCTGTTTGGGGAGCAGGGCTGTGGGTGGTGGCACCTGGCCCTCTGCCTGATGCTGCCCTCGGCTGTGTCCCCAGAAGCCTCTCTCCCTGGGGACCAGGGGTCCTACCCCTCCCCTCATGGAAGGGGGCTCCAGAGGGCTCACTCAGAGAAGTGGACCCCAAGCAGATACCCTCCCCTGCTCCAGGGGGGCATGTGGGGGTGGATTGGAGGCGGCAGGTCGCAGGAGCCTCCTGACCTCTGCTGGTCCCCAGGGGCTCCCTTGTCCTGACCATCGGTGCCCACAGGACCCACTGAGTAGATGGGGCCCACACAGTACCCTGGGGCAGGCAGAGCCACGGGGGAGGGGGTGCTTGGACTCAACTCCGATGAGACCTAAGGTTGGGACAGAGGGAGAACCAAGGCCAGGTGCCCCGGGAGAGGGGGTGATATTGGGAGGGGAGGCTTACACATCACCACGGCTGGAGCTGGGCCAGGACCGAAGGTCAGGTCCTGACCCCCAAGCAGGGCTTCTTGGCATTAAATGCCTTTCCAGAGGTGGCCAACCACCCACTGCCCTGCTCACAGCCAGGCCATTGTGTCTAGAGTGTCCATGACAAGGAGGGGTGGTGGCAGCCACCCCCAGTGGCTTCTCAGGGATGGCCCTGTGCCTCTCTCCTGGCTCCAGGCGGCACCCACCTCGCCCTTGCTGCTGTTCCTGTGAATGAGCACCACCCCATTGCCCATCGCAACGGCTTGGAACTGACACCACCCTGCCGTGGAGTGAGCCAAGTGATGACATCGAGGCCCTGTGGCTTGCCCAGGGTCTTCCGGGTGAGGGGCAATCTGCCTCAGAAGCCATGGCTGTGACCCCAAACGCACATGATAAGGGTAGGAACATGCTTGCAAGCTGCTAGGATTTATAGATGTTTGCACTTTTCCTAAAATACATCCTGCTCCCTCAGACTCCTCCCATATCTCCCCATTGCCCACAGAATGCAGCTGGCATGAGTGCCTGTGTCCCCACATTGTTTTTGTGGCGTGGGGTCTTTCCACCGTGTCCCCCCACCAGGACCCCAAGTTCTCTCTAAGGCCTCTTTCAGAGTGAAGGTGTTCCCAGCACTACAGCATCTCCCCTGCTGCACTCCTCAGAGCCTTGAATGGTGCAGGCCACCAGGCATCACCCTCCTCCAGGCTCACTGAGGACAGAGGTGCCCTTCACCTGCATCGAGCTTCTGGCTCTGGTGACCCAGCTGTGACCCGTGACCAGGCCCTGCTCTGAAAGTTACGCCTTGGGAGTCCCGCCGGACCCTGCTATAAAGAGGCGTGGGCTGGACCGGGAGCCAGACAGGCGCTTGCTCGCATCAGGGACTCCCTCCCGACAGATGTCGATGCCGTCAAACCCAGGGACACGGAGGGCCCAGTTAGCGGTCGTCAGGCCACGCTCCCACTCCGCCCCGAGTGATGCCTCCAAGCTTCGAATTATGGTTCCCAAATATGTACTTACTTGGGTTTGCTTTTGAAAAGGTTAGGATTTAAGTATCACCCGATAACACACACATGCCCAGCGACATCTGAAATTACAGAGCAGCCCGGCCCGGGACCTGGCACGTGCCCATGGCTCGCTGAGGAAGTGCTCTGCGGCTGTTGGCTGTGCCTGGGGAGGGGTGACCCCGAGCGGAGCCTCATACCTGGGGCCTCACGGAGGGGGGGGCGGTGCTCCAGGGTGTCTGTCCAGGGAGGGCAGTGCGTTGGCCAGAGGAGGCCCCTGCCTGTTTGTGCCTGGGGGCAGGCACGGTGCCCAGTGCCCCACCCCGCTGCCTGGAGCAGCAGGTGTCTCTCTTGGAGTGTGACCTCTGACCCTGGCTGGCCCTGGGCCCTGGGCAAGTGTCTTACCTTCCCTGGGGTGCCCTGGTTAATCACCTGCAAAACAGGGATAGAGCTGTTGCAAGTAGAGAAGATGTGTGCACAGACTGACCCCAGGGCCTATGGGGAGCGAACAACACCCGGGAGCTCTGGGGGTGCAGCGGGCCCAGGTGTACACATCCCAGCACAGGGGCCAGTGTGTCCTGCCCGCTCAGGGATGGTGGCGATGGTGACGTCAGTATTCTCGACCACGGGAAGCTCATCGGTGGCAGCAGGGAGGCAGGGGGAGGTAGGACAGCGTGCAGAGGTCAGGGGAGCTCTCTGCAGGTGCTGAGAGCAGATCCCCCGCCCCCTGCGGGAGTGAAGAGTGGGGGGGGGCGTGCACAAGCAGGCCCTGGAGAACACGTGGGTGCCCTGAGTCAGGCCTCCTGAGGGCAAGCGTGGGGAACAGGGCTCAGGACGGCTCTCCCGGTGCCCCCTGGCTCTCCCAGTGCCCCCCTCACTCTCCCGGTGCCCCCTCACTCTCCTGGTGGCCCCTGCCTCTCCCGGTGCCCCTCTAACTCTCCTATTGCCCCCCTAGCTCTCCTGGTGCCCCCCTCACTCTCCCGGTGCCCCCCTCGCTATCCCGGTGCCCCCCTAGCTCTCCCGGTACCCTCCTCATTCTCCAGCTGCCCCCACCGGCTCTCCCTGACCATCCCCCACCCAGGCAGGCCCCTCCCCCAGGCTCCCTGGCTCCACCAGTGCGAGGCACACCTGACCTCCCTCCGCACCTGCCCCTGCCCGCACCTGCCCCTGCCCGTCTCACTCACCCTGAGGCCTCGGGGGCAGGGCTGGCCCAGGGGACAGCAGCCTTCTCTCTGGAACCTGCTGCTTTGCTCTGTACCTGTGGGTTTGGAGCAGGGTGATGCCACCTGGAGAAGGAGCCACGGCCCAGCCTCACTGGCAGCCCACGTGGAGCCTAAGTGTCCTGAAAGGGGCCTGAGTTCTGGAGCTGGGAAGTCCAACGTGCAGCTTGAGGGCCAGGGGCCCCCATATTGGCTCCTACACCCACACGAAGCCGCCGCCGTCCTCTGAGCTCCGGGCCCTTCCACCCTCGTCCCCGGGCATCCACGGCCCCTTCATCCACCTGCTGCAGGGAGCCTGGCAAGTGGGTGCAGTCTGCTCTTTCCCTTACAGCCCTGTGACTCTGGGCAAGTGACCAAACCTCTCTGTTCCTAGGTCCCTCTCCATCAATGCTGCCCCCACCCTGGACCCAGGGGCAGGGGCTCATTGGACATCATAGGTGCTCAGCCTAGAGCCAACAAACACCAGTCAGATGGACACTGGGGACAGTGCCTGACCCCAGGCCCAAGTTGGGGGACCTGATCTGCCACCGTACAGGCTCCCAGGGCTGCCTTCGTCTCCTGGCTTAACACAGGTACATACGTGAGCTACATACTGAGGGCCTGTGGGTCCCTGGGCTGCGAGCCGCCCCAGCACAGGGACCCACATGGTGCTTGGGTGCTTCCCTATTAACAGCCAGAGCAGGGTGGGGTCCTCCTGGGATCAGGAACATGGCCTACACCTGCCTGCTCGCAGGGTGCGACGGCTCCTCACGTTCATGAGACCTCAGGCTGTGGCAGGACCAGGAGGCCAGGGGGACAGGCAGCGTGGGGGACAGCAGATCCCAGGCACCCAGTGTCTGCAGGCCTGACCGTCTACTTGTCAAGGCCACAAATCACCATGCACGTACTGTTCACTCTCCCATCGAGCAATTTTGGCCACAGAAAGTCTTCAGTGTGTCCATCCCCATAAAGTGTCACAAACTCCAGGGAGGTGTGGTGGGGGGTCCCAGGAGGGGGACGGGTCCGCTGAGCACCCCGTCCCAGGGGAGGTGCCAGTGTAGGGCTGGGCACAGGGACACGAAGGAGACGGAGTGAGGGGAGGGGTGGTACATGGGGCTGCGGGGGGGGCGGGGGCTGCGTTCAAATCCCGGCCCAGACCCCATGGGGCTAGGTGAACCTGGAAGCCAGTGGCTCAGCCCCACCGCCGAGCCTCAGTTTCCTCGTGTGTAGCGGGATTGAGCAAACGCCTCCCAGAGCCACTGGGAGGAGGCTGTTGCTGTCACAATGGGGTCAACATCACGCCCACCGCTGTAGTTGGCAGAGGCACAAGAGGCTCACTGGGCTTCCCTCCAGACCTCTGGGGCCCGGCCACTGAGGGGTCACTCCGAGTGGCCAGGAGGTCAAGTTTAAGCAGAGGCCTCCTTCGCTTCGCCAGCTTCTGCACGAGAAGCTCAACCCCAGACAAAACGCAGCGCTGGCCCCCACCGGGCCTGTGTCTGTGGAAACGTCCACCCCTGTGACATCTGCCCCAGCAGGGGACGCGGAGAAAACAATCCGACCAGGTTCGGGGGCATCTGCATTCAGCAGAGTCCATGAGTGACAGCACAGCTTCCTCCGGGAGCCCCCCCACCCCACCGCCGGGGGACCCTGGGCTGCCGCCAGCGCTCTGTCCCCAGGGTGGTCTCCGGCCCTCCCCATCTCCAGCACCTGCCGCTGCCCCCCGAAAGGGTGCCCAGGGGCCGGTGGGTATTGTCCCGGGGCCACCTGTCCTGTCCCAGGCAGGCCCACGGGGTCAGGACAGGCTCCGCTCATTCACATGAGCCTGAAAGGCCGCCTTCCAGGCGACTGGCCTCCTCCTCCTCCTCCTCAGCCCGCAGAGCTGCGCAGGGGGAGGGGCTGGGCAGAGTCAAACAGTATTTTTTCTGTTCTCTCCTGCACAGATGGAATTCAATTAGGAAAGAAGAAACCCAAGCCCAGCCAAATTCTGCTTTAAAAAAAAAAATCTTGCAGGAGAGAAACATCTTGCCACATCCTCAACAAATCCCCAAGCCCAACGGCTCCTGTCCAGTGTCCTCCTCTAACGCATAGGATGCAGCCAGAACCTTCTCCCGCACACCCCAGGCCGACAGGGCGGGAGGGAACCTGGTGAACACACACGGAGCTCACGCTGGGCCCTGAGCCCCGGTCCTGCCCCACAAACCGGACTGTCCCCGAGAGCAGGGGCGGCCAGCGAACCAGGCCAGCTCCGCTGTCTCTTGTGCCGGAGCCGGGGTGGGGTCAAGGCTCGTCCCTGGGCTCTGAGGGGAGGAAGCTTCTCTCCACTGTCCTCCCCCTCAGGGACCCAGCCTCTAGCCCAGGGCAGCCGGAGGCCGTGTGGCCTCCACCATGGGGTCCCCTCCAGCCTGTCCCCAACCTCCAGAAGCCCCTACGCGGTGACAACAGGGGCCGGTCATGGCTGCATCTGTCCCCCCGCTTCCTGGGGAGCAGCCCGACCCCAAGGAACCGACCCGGGGCCTTCCCCCAGCTGCCCTGATGGCCCGGCCCCACCCTGGCCTGCGTGCGGCCTTCTTTGGAAGAGGATCGAAGGCTCATTGAGCTGTCCCGTCTGATCTCTGGATGCTTCGCTGGCTGCAACACAGACTCTGCCTGCAGAGCCACCTCTTTGCAGGTTATCCGTCCGAAACCAGAAGGGAAACACAGGGCCTTGCAGAAGCTGGGGCTGGGCACCCTCTGGTCCCCGGCGGTGAGTGGCCTGCTCGGCAGGAAGGCCACGGAGCCGGACAGGTGTCCGGGCTCTGCTCACACCCCTCCCCGGCCCCCCGCGCCCCGCGATTCAGGAAGATACTAGCTACCAACTGGGAAATGGGTGGGTTGGGCACAGGACCCGGAGCTTGGGGCGGGGGGAAGGGAGGGAGGTGGGGAGACGCCCCTTGCTGACCTGCGATGGCAGAGTGACGGCCTCTGGCCGCACCTTCCTCCACCTGTGCCGCTCCCCAGCCCACCCCGGCTTGCTCTGCTGTGCCCCGAACCCCTGTTGCCCGGACCCCCCCACCCTGGGCCAGAGGCCCCTGGGACTGCTTGTGGGCTCCCGGCCCCGGCGCACAAGCAGCCCCGGGAAGGGATTGCATGGAATGGCCCCTGCCCTCCGGAGGTGGCTCCTGGGCCGAGGCGGGAGCGTCGTCGGGAGGGACCCCCGGCCTCGCCTGCGGAAGCCTTTGCCAAGCGCCTGTGGGCGCCGCTCACGTGGGGCCCCTCAGGAAGAGCGGCAGGGGGGACAGTGGCCTGGGGGCCAGGATGCGGGGGCAGTGCCACCTCCCACTGAGTCCCAACAGCCCGGTTCTGTGGGTGTGAGCGGGGCCAAGGCCACACGGGGAAGAGGCGCCAAACACCCGTGGATTTTGGGGGGCGCCAGCCGCGGCTGAGCCCTCCCGCACTCCGCACCAACGGGAGCCATTTCAATTCCGTAGAGGGTGACTTGTCTCACAGATTGCCGTGGCGCTAATTAGTGCTAATTAGAATCCGATCGACTCGCCAAGGCAATCTGTCCTGCTGGGGCAGGCGGGATCCCAGAAGCACGTCTGATCTCGAAGGGAGTGGGGCCTTTTATGAAAAAAAAAAAAAACACACAACAAAAACCCGTGGGTAGCTTGGGGGGCGGGGTGTCTTCATGCCTCGCTGGCCCGGCTGTGAGGACGCCCCTGTTAGAGGCGAGTCTGTTCAAACGTGTTTGACACATTCCAAGGGCAGAAGAGACAAACGCACGCCTTTGAGCGATGGCTGCGCAGGGACAGCGGCCAGGCGGGCCGAGTGTCATCCTCGGCGGGCTGCGCGGAGGGACCGGTGAGGCCCCAGTGGGGTCGCCATGGAACGTTCTCCCCTTGGCAGGGGAAAGCTGGACCCCGGACGGTCCCTCTCTCCTTCCGCACGGGACCCACTCCAGAGCGGGGTGGCCACGGACACCTGCCTGGGCCCCGGCAAGGCCTGGAGACGGAAGCGGAGCAGCAGAGCGAGGTGCGGGTGGGGAGCAGCCAGGGTTTAGGCGAGGGCTACCGTAGCAGGTGATGGTCGTGCAGGACCCCATCCAACTGGTCACGATGGGTCCTGGAGAGCAGCACTTTCGTGTCAATTTGACAGATAGGGAAACTGAGTCCAAGAGCTTAAGGAAATGTGCTCAGAGTCACAGGTGGGCTAGGAAGAGGCAGGGCTAGTGACAAGCCAGTGAGAGGGGCTCACACACCCCTCCGGAGCCCAGGGCCACATCCAGTCACTGCGGGTGAGCGGAGGGGAGCCCCAAAGTCACGGGGTCTGAGGGCGGGTCGGGAATGGCCACAGCTCTCAGCCTCCATCACTGAGGCGGGCTCTCTCCAGGGTCTTGGAGTCCAGCGCCTGCCCCATTGCACAGGTGGGGGCCGGCGGGGGGGAATGGAGGGCCTGCCCTCGGGCTTGCGGCTGCGGTTGAACCCAAGCATTCAGATCCTGGGGTTTCTGTAGAAAACACCCACGTGCACATGTCCCACGTTCTCCACCGACAGGGAGGTGAGCACCTTGGCCAGGGGCATGGAGCCCCCAGACTGCAGGTCCAGTGCCAAAGGTGGGGAGCATTCATCCCATTGAGCAGAAGCCCGAGGGGGCCCAGGGCGCATCTGTTAACGGGGTCTCTGTCGGCACACGGATGGGCAGATGGGCAGCAGCTCCTCCAGAGATGCTTCTCTAGAACATTCTCTCTCCCTGGCCCCCGGTGCTCCGTGCGGGTACGTAGCGTGGAGGTGGGGGGCCTGTTGTGTTGCCCTCACCGGCCGCGGGCAGACCCTCCGGAGGTCAGATGAGATGCCACCTGACAGATCCCCGACCGAGGACAATTTGTGGGAGGAGGGTGGTGAGAGGTCAGAGCCCCTGGGTTTCCGACGAGCCCCAGGACGGGGTTCAGATTCTGGGTGGCTCTCTGCTATCAAGTACCTCCGCACTGAGGCCGTGGGCAGGCAGGGGCCTCACTTCTGGAACACTCCTCTTGCCCCCCCCCTTTTTTTTCCTCAAAGCAGCCTTATCGAGGTATAGTTCTCAACAGCACATGTTTAAAACGTGCCATTTGATAAGTTCTGACATATGTACCCATCTGTGAAACCGCCACCGCAAAATCAAGATAATGAACCAGTCCATTATCCCCCAAAATGCCTCTTTGCCATCAATCCCTCCCTCCTGCCCCTTCTTGCCCTACCTTTTCCCAGACATCCACTGATGTGCTTTCTGCCACTATAAATTAGTTTGTATTTCCTGGGATTTTACATAAAGGGACTCCTGCAGTATGTTCTCTGCGCGCTTGCCCTCAGCGGAATGACTGAGATCCGTCCCTGTTGTAGGGCGTGTTGAAGGCACGTTCCTTTTTATTGCTCAGTGTGTAGATCCTGCAACTTGGTTTTTTGTTGTTTATTTTTTAATTCTTTTGCTGATACACATTTAGGTTGTGTCCAATTTGGGGTTAGAAATAAAGTTGCTGGGCAGCTCGGTTTAGCGCTGCCTTCAGCCCAGGGCCTGATCCCGGGATCGAGTCCCACGGCGGGCTCGCTGCATGGAGCCTGCTTCTCCCTCTGCCTGTGTCTCTGCCTCTCTCTCTCTCTCTCTCTCTCTCTCTCTGTGTCTCTCATGAATAAATAAATAAAATCTTAAAAAAAAAAGAAATAAAGTTGCTATGACTACTCATACACAAAGCTCTGTATGGATGTATGTTTTCAGTATATGTTTAACTTTTTAAGAAGTTGCCCAAGTGTTTTTCCGAAAGTGCTTGCTTGTGGCATTTTACAGGCCTTGCCACCCGCAGTGGGTGGGTCCTTCTACATCCTTGACAGCATGCTGTCAGCTTTTCTCATTTTAGTCAAATAGATGGAGAGGGTCTCTTGCTGGGATCTTACTGTGCATTTCCCTCCCCCTCCCCGAATGAATAAAGATACGCGTCTTTCCGTGTGCTTATTTGCTCTTCATGCATCTTCTTTGGCACATGTTGTTCCAATCTTTTGTGCATTAAAAAACGGTGGGTTGTTTGTTCTCTTACGTTGGGTGTTGGGAATTCTTTGTATATTCTGGATGCAAGTCCCTTATCAGGTATATGCTTTGAAATTATTTTCTCCCAGTCTGGCTTGTCTCTTTATTCTCTTGACAGCATCTTTCAAAGAGCAAAAAAAGGCTTTAATTTTTATAAAGCCCAAAGACCAATGTGTCCCTTTATGGATCATGCTTTGGGTGTCGTAGCCAAGAAATTGGTGTCAAGACCGCAACATTCTTTTAAAGTTTTTATAGTTTTAGGCTTTCCATTTAGGCCTATGGCCCAATTTTAAGTTAATTTTTGTATACGGGGCCAGATAGACATTTAAATTTGCTCTTCAGGATTTTTTTGTTTTGTTTTGTTTTGTTTTTGCAGATAAATATTCAAATGTTCTAATGCCACCTGTTAAAAGGACTATCATATGACCATTTCTCCACTAAATCAACTTTACACTTTGTCAAAAATAAGTTGCCTCTCTATGCATGTGTCTCTATCTCGTTCCATCGACCCACTTCTCTTCACATGAGTATTACACGCTCTTGATTACAGTAGCTGTATATTAAGTCTTAAAATGATATAGTATGGATTTTCCACTTCTGTTCTTATTTATAAAGGTTCTATACACTTCCATGTGAGTGTGAGAGTCTGTCAGTCTCTCCAAGAAGCATGCATGAGTGGTGTGGCATTAAATCTACACATCGATTTTGGGGGAAAGCAACATTTTCACAATATTGAGTCTAGCTCGCAAACACAGTCTACGTCTCCATTTATGAAGATCTGTAATTTCTTTTGGCAATATTATGTGATTTTCAGGGTCTTTCATATCTTTTGTCAGGTGTACTCTTAAATATGTCATACTTTTTGATACTATTATAAATGAATTTTAAAGTCTTCATTTCTGATTTTGTGTCACTAGTATATAGAAATACAAATGATTTACGGATACTGATCTTGTTTCTGCAAGCTCATTAAACTCTTTATTGTAAATTCGTTGGATTTTCCACATGGAAGATCATGTTGTCTCTGAATACACGCAGTTTTACTTCTTTTTTTCCAATCTAGATATCTTTTATTTATTTTTCCTGCCTGATTTGCCAGGAAGAACCTCCAGTTCAGGCTGAATAAAAGTGACGACAGCAGACGTCATGTCTCATTGCTGATCTTAGGGGAAGAAAATTCAGTCTTCCATCATTAATATGATGTTAGTTGTAGCTTTTTTTTAGATGTCTTTTCTCAGATGGAGAAAGTTCCCTTCTATTTCCAGTTTACTGAATTTTTGATCAAGAATGGATACAGATTTTTTTCCTGCATCAATTAAGGTGATCATATGTTTATTTTTTCAAGCATGTTAATGTGGTGAATTACACCGATTAGTTTTCTAATATTAAACCAATTTTGCAATGCTTAGATAAAAGCTCACTTGGTCATGCTGTGTTGTCCTTTTCATATGTTGTTAGTTGGGAAACACATCCCTTCTTTAATATTCTGAGAGTTTGTGGAGAATTCCCAAAATTCACTCATAGAATTCATGAGTGAAGGCATCTGGACCTGGAGTTTTGTTTGTGCAATGTCAGTTTCTTTAATAGATATAGGGAGGGGCAGCACAGGTGGCTCAGTGGTTCAGCGCCGCCTTCAGCCCAGGGCATGATCCTGGAGACCCAGGATCAAGTCCCACGTCAGACTCCCTGCATGGAGCCTGCTTCTCCCTCTGCCTGTGTCTCTGCCTCTCTTTCTGTCTCTGTGTCTCTCATGAATAAAGAAATAAAATCTAAAAAAAAAAAAAAAAGATATAGGGGTATTCAGGCTATCTATTTCCTTTTTTTTTTTTCTATTTACTTTTGAGTGAGCTTTGGAAATTCATCTCTTCCCAAGAATTTGGCTGTTTAAGCTGTCCAATTTATAGGCATAACATTGTTCATAATATTCTCTGATTATCTTCTTACTATCTATAAAGTCTGTAGTGACTTTTCTCGTTTCTAATTTTAGTAATTAGGATCTTTTTTATTTTTCCTTATTAGTTTAATTGGAGTTTTATCAGTTTTATTAAGCTTCCTGAACAGACAGGCTTTGGTTTCATTTTCCCCTTTATTATTTTTCTCTCTCTATTTCACCAATTTTAGCTTTGCTCTTCATTATTTCTTTTGCTTACTTTGGGTTAAATTTGCTCTTTTTCTATTAAGGTAGAACTGAGGTCACGGATTTGAGATTTTGAGATCCTTCTTCTTTTCTAATATAGGCATTTAATATATCTAAGGTGAAGCTAATCTCTGCTTTAGCATCATCTCACAAATTCTGATATGTTGTGTTTTCATCATTCAGTTTAAAATACTTTCTAATTTCACTTTTGATTCCTTCTTTGACTCATGGGAGTATAATATAATTTGTTTAGTTCCCAAATATTTGAGGATTGCCCAAATATCTTTATATTACTGATTTCAATTATGGTAAGAGAACATAATTTGTGTAACCTGAATCCTTTTAAATTTCATGAGCCAGAATATACCATATCTTGGTAATATGCTCTATCCTTGTGCACTTCAGAAGAGTGTTTATTCTGCTGTTGTTGAGTGTAACATTCTATGAATTGTAATTAGGACAAGTTGGCTAATAATATGGCTCAGATCTTCTATATCCTTGATGATTTTCTGCCTCTTGTTCTATCAGTAATTGAGAGAAGAGTGTTGAAATCTCTCTCCATAATTGTGATTTAGTTCCCTCTTCAGCTTATCAGCTTTTGCTTCACGTATTCTGAAGCTCTAAATATTTAAGATTGTTATATCCTCTTGGGGCACCTAGGTGACTCAGTTGGTTATGTGTCTAACTTCGGCTCAGGTCATGATCTCAGGGTCCTGGGATCAAGCCTTGAGGCAGGATCCCCATTCAGTGGGGAGACTGCTTGTCTCTCTCTCTCTGCCCCTCTGTCTTTATGCTCTGTTTCTCTCTCTCCAATAAAATAAATAAAATCTTTTAAAAAATTGCTATGTTCTCTTGGTTAACTGACACCTTTATAATTATGAAATTGCTTTATCTCTGGTAATATTCTGTCCTCTGAAATTTACTTTGATGTATAGCTAGTCCAGCATTGTTTGGATTACCATTGTAGTGGTAAGTCTTTTCTTTTGTTAAAGATGTTATTTATTTATTCATGAGAGACACACACACACAGAGGCAGAGACATAGGCAGAGGGAGAAGCAGGCTCCCCATAGGGAACCCAATATGGGACTTGATCCCATGATCATGCCCTGAGCCAAAGGCAGACACTCTACTGATGAGCCATCTAGGCATCCCTGTGTCTATATATTTAAGGTTCATTTCTTGTATGTAATATTATAGTTGGACCTTGATTTTTTTTTTTAGAGTTTATGTATTTATTTAAGTAATCTCTACACTCAATGTGGGGCTTGAACTCATGACCCCAGTATCAAGAGTCGCATGCTTTTCTGACTGAGCCAACCAGGCGCCCCAGACCTTGATTATTTTATGCAATCTTGTAATCTCTGATCTCCCATTGGGGTGCTTAGATAATTTACATTTAATGTGATTATTGATATATTAGGTCTCTTTGTTTTGTGATAGTTTTATTGTTGTTGTTGTTGGTCTCATCTGTTCCTTGTTTTTTTTCTTTTACTGCCTTATTTTGGATTGAGTACTTTTTATTTTTCCATTTTACCTCCTTAGTTATGTTTCTTTGTTAAATTATTTTAGTGATTGCTTTAGGGTTTATCCTACAGTCTTGAACTTATCAGAGTCTACTTTCAAGTGATATTATGTCACTTCACCTCGTATAGTGTAAAAACCTTATAATAGCATTTCCATTTCCCCCTTCTGACCTTTATCCTATTGCCATACATTTTACTTATTTTATAAATATATGTGAACAATCAATCATTTCTTTAAAAATTGAGGTGAAATTCACATAGCAAAATTAATTATTTTAAAGTGATTAATCCAGTGGCATTTAGCACATTCACAAAGTTGTGTAACCACCACCTCTACTGATGTTCAAAAACATTTCCATCCTTCCAAAATAAAGCCCCACACTCATTAAGAAGTTACACCCCATTCCCCCTGGACTCTCGACAACCACTCATCTTCATTCAGTTTCTACGGACTTACCTATTCTGGGTATTTTGTGTAATTGGAATCATTTAATAGGTGACCTTTGTGTCTGATTTCTTTCACTTAGCATAATGTTGTCAAGGTTCATCCATACTGTAGCATGCATCAGTGCTTTGTTCCTTTTTATGATTGAGTAGCATTCTATTGTATGGATGGACCCCAATTTGTTTATCCACTCATCCATTGATGGACATTTGGGTCATTTTTACCCTTTAGCTGCTGTGAATATTGTTGCTATGAGCACTGGTGTGTAAGGATTTAAAGACTTGTTTTCAATTTTTTGGAAGAAATGCTGGTTTCTATGGTCATTCTATGTTTAACTTTATGAGGAACAGCCAAATTGTTTTCCACAGCAGCTGAACCATTTTATATTTTTACTGACTAAGTCTGAGGATTCCAGTTTCTCTACCACCTTGCCTATGCTTATTTCCTTTGTTTGAAACAATGTTTGACACTATGTTTTACATAGTCCTGTCAAAACATATAAAATGGTATTTCACCGTGATGTTTGTATTTTTCTCTCACAGCTAATGATATTGAGCATCTCTTTATGTGCTTGTTGGCCATGTGTATATTCTTTGGAGAAGTCCTTTGCCCACTTTAAAATTGGATTCTTTTTGGTGTTGTCAGAGTCTTTTATATCTTCTGGAAGCTACACCCTTATGAGATATTTGATTTATAAATATTTTCTCCCACTCTGTAGGTTGCCTTTTCACTGTCTTGGTAATGTCTTTTAATACACAGAAGTTTTTAATTTTGATGAAGTTTTACTTATTTGTTCATCATGCTTTTGGTGTCATATCTAAGAATCCATTGCCAAATCCAAGGCCATGAAGATTAATTCATATGTTATCTTTTAAGAGTTTATAGTAGGGGAGCCTGGGCAGCTCAGTCGGTTAAGCATCTGCCTTTGGCTCAAGTCATGATCCCGGGGTCCTGGCAATGAGCCCCACATCGGACTACCTGCTTCTCCCTCTCTCCCACATTTGTGCTCTCTCAGTCTCTGTCTCTTTCTCAAATAAATAAATAAAATCTTTAAAAAAAAAGAGTTTATAGTAGCTATGATACTTAGGTTGTTGTTGGTCTACTTCAAGTTAATTTTTGTATATGGTGTGAGGTAGGGGCGCAACTTCATTCTTTTGCTTGTGGATATGCAGTTGTCTCAGCACTTGTTAAAGAGAGACTTCTTTCCCTCATTGAATGATATTGGCAACCTTGTTGAAAATCAATTGGCCATAGACATATAGGTTTATTTCTGGATTCTTAAATTTGTTCCACTGGTCAAGATGTCTATCCTCACGCCTGCACTATACTCTTTTGATTACTTTAGCTTTATAGTATATTATGGAGTTGAGAAATGTGAGTCTTCCAACTTTGTTCTTCCTTTTCAAATTGCCTTGGCTATTTGGGATCCCTTGCAATTTCATATGAAACAGAGGGTTGCCTTTTCTATTTCTGTGAAAAAGGCTATTGGAATTTGGATAGGTGTTGTACTTAGTCTGTAGATTACTTTGAATAGTATTTCCATTTTAACAACAGTAAGACTTCCAACCCATGAACATGGAATATTGTTCCATTTATTTAGATCTTTTCAATTGTTTTTTGAAGCGATTTAAATTTTAGAAAATGTTATATATTTACCCATATAGGTACCACTTACAATGTTCTTAATATCTTTGTATAGATCTGTATTTCCAGCTGGCATCATTTTTCCTCTGCAAGGACTGTAACATTTCTTTTTTCTTTCTTTTTTTTTTTTTTAAAGATTTTATTTATTCATGAAAGACACACAGAGAGAGGCAGAGACACAGGCAAAGGGAGAAGCAGGCTCCCTGTGGGAAGCCCAATGTGGGACTCAATCCCAGGACCCCAGGATAACACCCTGAGCCGAAGGCAGACATTCAACCACTGAGCCACCCAGGAGCCCCAGGGCTCTAACATTTCTTGTAGTGCAAGTGTGCTGCTGATGAATTTTTTCCTGCTTCTGTGTGTTTGAAAAAATGTCATTACTCACTTTTCCTTTTCAAAGATATTTTACTGTGTATATATTTGCTGGAATTATATTTTAAATGATACCCTTCTTTTAAAGATAGGTACAGATGACAGTTTTTCTTCTGGTACTTTAAAAAATATCGTTGCTTTACTTGCATTGCTTTTGACAAGAAATCTGCTGTCATTCTCATTTTCTTCCTTTGTGGAATGTCTTTCTCCATGGCTACTTTTAAGATTTCCTCTTTATCACTGTTTTTGAGCAGTTCAATTATGATGTGCCTTCATGTAATTTTCCTCATGCTTCTCATGCTTGCAGTTTGTTGAACCCTTGGATCTGTGGGTTGTAGCTTTCATCATTTTGGAAAAATCTGATCATTACTTCTTCAAATCTCTTTTTTTCTGTTCCCTGCCTCCTCTCCTTCAGGGACTCCAATTACACATATATTAGGCTGATTGAAGTTGACCCGCAGCTCACTGGAACTCTTTTCTTTGGGGGGGATTCTTTTTCCTCTGTGTGTTTCATTATGGATAGTTTCCAACAGTATGTCTTCAAGTTCACCAATCTTTTTTTTTTCATAATGCTAATTTTCTGTTATTCTGTCTGCTATGTTTTCTATCTTGTGCATTGTAGTTTTCAACAAAGTTTGATTTGGGTCTTTTTTATCCCCCATATCTCTACTTTATCATTTGGACTTGTGGAATACAGTCAGGATGTCTTGCTCTGCGAATTCTTTGGATTGTTCCTGGTGGAAGTAACACAAAACTGTTATTCATCTTGGTCAGAAGCAGAAGGACTCTCTTTTTAACCCAAGTATTGGCAACCTCCTTCTCACTGGGTGCGTGAGCCCATGGACAAAAGGAAATGCCAGTCTTCTTCTGAAAACAAGTCCTCCCCACAGCCTCCCAAGGTGGGCGTGGTGTGGTTTCAGCAGAAACAGAGATTGAAATGTGATTTGACCCATGTTATTGGGTACCTGGGCTTGTCAGGGCAGCATGTATTACCTGGACAGAGCCAAGCCAGCCAGAAACAGCCTCCTGGTAGGTGTGTTCAGACGCTTTGTTCCTGCAGACAGAAGAGCCAAGTGTTCATTGTCTTAGCACTGAGAGGACCTAGACCCTTTGGATACAGTTCAGGTTGGTGTTCAGAGGGCATTTCCCCCTAAGTTGGATAAGCAGACTGGTGACCCAGCAAGACAGCTCTGAGGTATGACAGGCCAGAATGAAGGGTGAGAAGCAATCTACCCAAGTGGGGACAAAATAAAATAAGAGCCAGCTGAGATGCTTCTTGCAATTCAGGCTACATCAAGATGAGCCTAGAAGCATGGTAACAATGACCACAGTCATCACCACCCTGGTTCTCAAGAGCCACAATATTTGGGGCATTGCTTGTTGGTTATCTCCTTTGGCTCACTCAGTGACTGGTGGGGCCAACTTTATTCATCCCCATTTGGGGTTGGTGATCATTGAGCCTAGTGTGTGTCCAGGGAGGTGGCACTGTCCCTTACCATGTCCACGCATGGCCTGATGGGGTAACTCTGCCCCTGGAATAGGGAGCGAAAGGTGACATAAACCATATCCTGTCTCTGAACAGGGTCCCTGCCTGTGAAATAAGATGATAAACAAGATGGTATTGCCAGGAAGGCCTGAGCACTGAGTCTCTGGGGTCCCGTGTGATTCTAGGACTGTAATCAATCATTAGCGACATTGAGAACCCCTGGCTCCCTAGCCAGTGGCAGTGCCAACAAGTGTGTGCATGTGTTCATTTATGTATGTGCATGTGAGCCTGCATGTGTGCATGTGGCAGTGAGGACTCCCAGAGGTCTGAGTCCAAGTGCGAGACTGGGGCTACTGAATCGTTCTAGCCCACAACTCTCACAAGAATGTGACAGCTGGGGTTAAGCTGGGGGTTAATCTGGCTTTGATGCTGACCCACTGAGCATCCAGGGGACTAGGGTCAGGACCACCCACTCTGGCCCTGGGTGAAACACCATGTATGAATCTAGACCACTAACCTGACTCAGAGCCCCTTGGAGGCCGAAGGGAGGGGGCCGGGGCTGCCCTGGAGCTGGGGAGAACTTGCCCCTGCAGCTTCCTATTGGGACTCTTGGTTCTGAGTCAGGTTAAGTCCTTGTGCTATTCGCTTGGTGGATGTTTACTGGGCAACCACCACGTGCCAGTGCTGTTTGGGGCACAGGGGATGCAGTGTTGAGCAGAGAGGTCGAAATCCCTGCCCTTGAGAACCAGACAATGCATGAGATCGGCCCGGCAGGAGACAAGTAGGAGGCAGGGAAAGGAGGAAAGGGCAGAGCTGCAGAGAGAGGAGGCAGGAGGCTGCAGGTGCAATGTCACTGAGGAAGTGACATTTCAGTGAAGACCACAAGGAGGTAAGGGAACGAGCCGGCAGAGATCTGACAGGAAAGTGTTTAGGCAAAGAGAATGTCATATGCAAAGGCCCTGGGGCAGGACACAGTCTCACTTGCTTAAGGAGCATCTAGGAGTCCGTGGGGCAATGGGTGCAGGAAGGGAAGCCCGAGCAGGTGACCCCGTCAGCCCCGGGAATGCTGGGCGGCGTTGTGAGCTTTTGGAGGGCTGTTGGCAGAAAAAGAACAAGAGGAAGCAATTGTAACAACCTCAAACAACCTCAAAAAACACAATGGTTCACGGTGGCTTAGGCTAGGCAGTGATGGGAGGTGGCCGACTCTGGGACATACAATGTAAAACCAGAGGATGTGCTGACGGGGGTGGGGTCTGAGGAAGAGGGGGGCCCAGAAAGGTCATAAAGATCATAAAGATTTTGGTCTGAGCAACTGGAAGGCTGTCCTTTTGTGGTTTGGGAAGACCGGCGGGAGCAGACCCGAGGCGGGGGTCAGGAGCTGTGGCCCATGTTGCCTGCGAGGGGGAGCTGCACCCAGGGCCTGGGGCCCCGGTGTGTTGCTGGGCGATGTGGGGGCAGCGGAGAAACATCACAGTGTTCCAGCTTCCACTCTGGGTACGGAGCAGAGGTGGGGGAAGAGAAAGCGAGTCGCCGGGAGCCACGCCCGCCCAGGGAGGTCCAAGTGCTGACCCCACAATGAGGGACCCGGGGTCCTTGGTGGCCTTTGGAGCCATTGGGGGGGAGTGCTGGCAAGGCTCACGGGACCAGAGGGACAATTGGAGACTCTTTTGAGGGGCTTTGCTTTCGGGAAGAGCAGAGAAATGATTTTCTGCTTGATGTTGGATGGAGTCCACAGAGGGATTCTTAGGATGGGAGGAACCCCAGTGCGGGCTGCTGGGGGGGAAGGGGCACAGCCTGGGGGGAAGGGGCACAGCTGGGGGGAAGGGGGCACCACTTGGGAGGGGGCTGATGGCTGTTTCCTGGCTCTTGCTGCTTCCAGGGCTGGAGGAAGGCCAGGCTGGGCTTCGGGTGGGTGAGAGTGCCCAGGGGGCGGCCCAGGAGCCGAGGGCATCAGGTGGCCACAGCCGTCCCTGCCTGTAGCAGCCAGCAGCGTGGGGAGCGCCTCGTCCAGGTGAGCTGCAGCCACGGAGGGGGATTCAACCCACAGGATCCCATGGCCTGGGGGCCGGGGGAGCTCCATGAACAGACAACGCTGAGTCCCGTATGGCCAGAGCAGCGGGCGAGAGGCCGCGGAAGGTCCCGGGTGGGCTGGAGGGCTGGGGATGCTGGGGGCTTCGGGGCACTGGACAGGGCGGGCGGAAGGCCGAGCGAGCGCCAGCGGAGCGGCCTCTGCCTCCGTGTCCTTGTCTGGGGCGTGGAGACCAGAGCAGGGCCTGGGGTCATGAGCTCGGGTCACCGCCTCCCGAGTGCCAAGAAGGGGGGGGAGCGCTGCCGGGAGCACGGCCTGTGGAGCCAGAGGCTGGAGGGGGGAGGGCGCGGGAGGGCGCGGGAGGCCGGGGCTGCGCCGGGGCTGCGGGCTGCCCTCCTCCCGCCGGGCCATCCCCCAGAGGGCAGTGCAGGATCACCTCTCGGCCACACGCAGTCTCCCCGCAGCCGGGAAGCGGCTCTCTCTGGAATCCTTGCAAACGGGCCAACCTGCCAGGGTCGGATGTTCCTCCCTCCTCGGCCATGGGCCCGGGCGTGTCCTCCGGGCTCTGTGCGCTATGTCACGGCGCCTTCCCCAGGGCGCCCGGCGCAGTGACTGTGGCCCCCCCACTTCATGCAGAAGGAAGCCAAAGCCAGAGAGGTCAGGGCCCGCCCTGCCGAGGACCGTGTGTCGGGGCTGCAGGGCGCCGGTGGTGGGTCATCACGGGAAGGGTCCCCGACCCCATGTATGGCCACCTGGTAACTTCTCTGGGTCCACAGAGCGGGGACCGGTCTGGCTGCACAGGCCTGGCACCCACTGCACACTCAGCGCTGCTCACCATGGTCGGGATTCAGACCCAGGGCTGTCGGTGTTTCCAGGAGGAAAGGCCGGAAGAGGGGAGAGCCCCCCGACCCGGGGCACCTGCACAGCACACCGGCTGTCTCGTCTCCCTGCATCCCAGCTCTCGGACCTGCCCCCTTGCCCTGAGGCTGCAGCCCCCACAAGTGGGCGGGTGGCCCGGCAGCTGTGGGTCACCCCCTCCACCACACAACTCCCCACTGGGCCCACACCCTGCACCCTGCACCCCGCAGGGAGGCCCAGCGCACCAGCCTGGTGGGGAGGGCAGGCAGAGGTAGGGACTTGTCCGAAGACAAGACGCAGAAGCGAAGAGAGGGGGACAAGGGAGGAGCAGGAGGGAGGGTGGGGAAGCAGAGGCCGCAGGAGCTCGGCCAGCGGATGGTAACTCCTGGGAACAGACTGCAGCTGGAAGGCCTCAGAGAAAACCCTATCTGTTAGGACTCTGGGAACAAAGGCTCCACGTAAACATCTCCCGAGGTGTGGAATCTCCGGGTGACTCAAGGACCTCACATCCAGACACCAGAGTTGTGAAACCCGAATGCCTGAGCAGGCTGGTTAGCCGGCTCCGGGGCTGATGACAGCGGGAGGCTGCCTTAGGAGCATGAGTCATCGGCAGCGGCACCCAGGAGAATACCCAGGTCACCCCAATTACAGCATTATCGATCGCTGCCATCGCTCCGTAACCCAACCCAATGAAACTGGAGAAAATGCCAGCTGGGCCGGGCCGGGCGGGAGGAAGCCAGCCCTTGGCGAAGCCTGCCTTCCTGGCAGCAGCCTGTGTGGCCGGGCCAAGCCACAGCCTTGTGTGGTCGACGTGTGCGGAGGGACCGGCCCCATTTCGCAGATGTGGGGACCAAGGCCCACCAGGCAGGGCTGGTGCTGCAGCTCAAGCCCGGGGCAGAGAACCCGGATGGGGAGAGGCTACTCTGAGGAGGTGGCAGGGCCTGGGGGCTGAGGGGAAGGGGAGGCATCGGGGAGTGTGGGCCGCCGCCCAGGCCACTGGCCTGGTTTCCGCTCCCCGAGCATCTGTGCTGCGCCGGCACGTGCTCTCTCTTGGCCTCGACCAAGTAGGTGCCCTCGGCCCCGTTTTCCAGAATAAGCCTCCGAGAGCTCATCTCTTGCTCAGGGGTCACTCGGGGGATGTGCGCTGCCCTGGGTTACACAGGCCCTGCCAACTCCAAGGCCACCCTGTTTCCATGGCGACTCGTCTTTCTGTCAGCGGCTGAAAGCGAGCGGACTAAGTGCGTGTGCACATGAGCACGCACTCGCAGCTGTGCCCGCCAGCAGAGACGTGCGCCGTGTGGCACCGCGGGGCGTTCGCACCACCCCCGGCCTGGGCAGAGCGGGGAGGCAGCTACCGCTGGCCCACCCACGAGCCCGTACCTCACCATGCTCTTAATCAGTAAGATATGTTTCTGGAATAAAAACCACATCAGCATTTTTATTTTCAAGTTCAGACAAGGTTTTTTTTTTTTTTTTTTTTTTCTTCCCAATTTTCCCTTCACATGGGTGAGGCTAATCCTCTCGCCTTGACTGACAGGTCTTTAGACTCAGCTGTACATGGAAAGAAGCAGAGAACCAATGACAACAGCACAGGGGAGGCTTCTCTTCCTCGAGTTTTTCAGATTTCAGTAAGTCCACAACCCGTAATTACTGATGCAAAATGTTTAAAAAGTGATATGAGACCTATGGCTGGGCCGTCCTGGCAAACACCAGGAGGGAGAGTGTTGCAGGACGGCTCTTGCCCTCGCCTTGTTTATCATACAGGTTCTTACCTTTCTTCCTGGGGATCTGCCCTAGAGGGTGGGATGGTCCCCTGTAGACACCCCAGCCTGGCCTGGAGCGGGCGGGGGCAGAGCTCTGAGGGAAGGGGAGTGAGGGGCCTCCAGGGAAGGCCCAGGTATGAGCCAGAGCTCTCAGGAAAACCACTTAAATCCAGGACAATGAAGAGCAGGAAAAAGCCTCTGTGTTGGGAGTGGGGAGGCTTCTCCATAGCTACAGAGTAAATAGTAGAACTTCCCCTTCTCTTTCTTAGAGTTTTCCAGAGCACAGTCAGACCAGACCTCTGCTTCCTGCATCCAACAGACCTTGATTTAATAAGAGGGGAGTGGGAGTCGGGGGCAAATTCAGTGCCGTAAGTGTTGGGTGTGTGTTTGGGAAGGTCTCCAAGAAGTAACGTTTAAAGCCGAGCCCCCAAAGGCTGAGAGAGAAGTAGACCCGTGAGGAAGGGGGAGAGGCGGTTACAGGGAGAGCAAGGAGCAAGGCTCATTCCCAGGTGAGACTCTGAGGGGTCCTTCTGGCATTCTTGACAGGGTAAGTCCTCACTGTGGGACCTAGTCCAGGCACTGCTGGACATTTGACACCCGGGGTCCCTGCCCACTAAATGTCAGTGATGGGGACATATTTGGGGGGGGGGGGGCGGGACTGTGACAAGTCACACTTCTACACATTCCTAAATGCCCCCTGGTGGGGGCAGGGGGTACTGCCGCCAGGGGAGGACAGGTAGAAATGAGGTGTGCGGGCACTCCAGTGTGGGGTGGGGGGGCACGGAGTGGAGAGGGATGGGCGTTTTAGATGATGCTGTCAGGGGCGGGTGACTCGACTGTCACATGGCGGCAATCAGCCCCTGAAGAAGGTAGGGGAAGGACATGACGAGTCTGTGCTCTAGAAGGGTCACTGGCTGCCAGGTTAGGCATGCTTCTGAGGGCATTAAGATTGAAGATGTAGAGGCCTAGGATTTTCTTGGTGCGAAGACGAATCATAGATTCAATTTCTTTAATAGATAACAGGGCTATTTGGATTTTCTATTTCTTTTTGCAACCGTTCGTGTCAATTCGTGTCTTTCATAGAAATGGCTCACGTTTTAAAAAAAATTTTTTTGGCATCAAGTTGTTCATATTCCCCTCATTTTCCTTTTGGTGTCTGTAGGATTTGTAGTGATGTCCCATCCTTCATTCCTGATAATTTGTGGGGTTATTTTTTTCTCTTGAGCAGTCTCACTGGGGATTCATCAACATTGTTGATCTTTTCAAAGAACCAGGTGCTTTTGATCTTATTGGTTTTCTCTACTATTTCCTGATTTTCTATTTCATTGGCTCCTGCTTTTATCGGTACTGCTTATGTTAGTTACCATGTCATGTGCTCTTCCTCTCCTAGCTTGTGGTGGAACCTTAGATCATTGATTTTTAAGTTGCTCTTCTAAGAAAGTATTTTAAAGCTCTATGTTTCCCTTAAACATCACTTTACCTGCATTTCAAGAGTTTTCATACATTGTTTTCCTTATCACTCAGATAAATCTTTTAACTTTTGTGATTTCCTTTTTGAACCACAGGTTGTTTAGAAGTGTGCTTCTTAACTTCCAAATATTCAGATATTTTCCAGATATCTTTTTGTTACAGATTTTAATTCCGTGATGGCCAGTGCTTAATTCGGTCTATGAGAGCATACAAAATTTGTGTGATTTCAAGCATAAAGATGCTGCATGAAAATAAAAGGAAATGCAGGAATAAAAGTAAGAATAATTTTTCCAAGCATTTTTAAAAACAAGTACATTCATTTTTAAAATGGATTAAGGTTGGGGGGCACATTTTTCTATATCTTAGTTCTACTGAAATCATTGAAAGGAGTAATATAATATTTTATTTATTTATTTTTGCTATTTATTTATTTATTTATTTATTTTTAAAGAATTTATTTATTTATTCATGAGAGACACACAGAGAAAAGAGAGGCAGAGACATAGACAGAGAGAGAAGCAGGCTCCATGCAGGGCCAAAGGCAGACACTTAAGCACTGAGCCACCCAGACATCCCTAATATAATATTTTAAATAGCTTTGTTATTTATGGCAAATTATATTATATCCAACTATAAAGACCTAAGATGAAAAACTTAGGTATCAACTTGAAAAGCTGGTATAATTTTTTTTCAAAGATCTTTTAGGGAGATGTGAACAAAAAGTTTGAAGACAATTGGGCTAAATAGTGAATAAAAGAGAACCTGTAATTGGAGGGTTTTTTCTTTTTTCTTTTTTTAAAAATTTTTTTTGTTTTTTTTCTTTAAAATGGGTGCCACTTCAACCCCCTGGAAGCACCTGTGCGTGGGGGTGGGGCCAGCCTGGAAAGGCAGGTGGGTGCCCGGAGCACAGGTGTGTGAAAGGCATGTGCGCTGCGGTGGCCATTTCGATATCGCGGTGCCCTGATGTTTTCCGGAGGCGTCAGGCTCACCTCCCTCCCCCAGCACCTATTCTGAGTGAGTCCCACTCACGAATCAGTCTAGGCTGTGGCGGCATAACCCAGGGGAGTACTTGAAGGGGCCGATTAAGGTGGACCCAAGTCCTTGGAAGACTTCCTGGAGGAGGGGAGCATTATGGGGGGAGTGAGAAGGAAAGAGAAGGATTTAGAACAGGGAGAGGAAGGACTGGCACCCACCCTGTGGAAGGAAGCGGGGTGGGGTTGGAGCCGATCCCAAGCCCAGCCCTGGCTCTGCCTTCTGCTGCAGGGGCACCTTCTCTTTGGGTTCTACGCGCCCCCCTCCGTGGGGGCCCCAGCACACAGCCGCCGTTGCTGAGCATCGTGGACGAGCTGGGCCGCTCCCATAAACCAGAAGGTTACTCCTCATCCCAATTCTTGCCTGAGGGAGAAGAGGTAGAGGCTGGCGCTCAGGCTCCGCCGCGTGCCACCCACGGGAGTGGGATGGGACCGGAGTTTGCAGCTCTCCGCTCCGCCAGGCTCGACCAGCACGTCTGCAGCCTCCAGGGTGAGACTCTACTGCTGCACACCCCCCCCACCCCCCGGCCCAGGCCACAGCCCGAGCTCCTCAGGCAAGGGGGGAGGTCTCCCCAGCAGGTGACCCTCCCACCGCGTGGGTTCCCAGGGCGGCTGTACCTGGCCCCAGGCCGATCGATGCACACAGCGGCCGGCCCGCGGGGGCTGCTGCTGGGAGTCCGACATCCTCCACCCATGTGCCCCGGGGAGCTAACGGAGGGCACGGGTCACAGCACTGCTGGGTCAGCCGTCAGCAAGTACCGAGCTCTGTGTCCTGCGCTCGCACACTGGTTAGGGACAGAGGCGAAGGTGCGGCAGGTGGCCTCCTCTGAGGCGCCTCTCCTTGGCTTGCGGATGACCCCGCTCTTGCTGACTTTCCCGTGAGTGTCCCTCTGTGCACGCACACCCCTGGGGGCTGTGTCCAAATTCCCTCTTCTTACAGAGACGCCAGTCAGATTGGATTTGGGGTCACACTAACGGCCTTAGTTTAATCACCTCTTTATTTTTTTTTTTAAGATTTATTTATTCATGAGACACACAGAGAGAGGCAGAGATATAAGAAGGGGGAGAGGCAGGCTCCATGCAGGTAGCCCGACGTGGGACTCGATCCCAGGACCCCGGGATAATGCCCTGGGCCCAAGGCAGACACTCCACCGTTGAGCCGCCCAGGCACGCCTTAATCACCTCTTTAAGGACTCCATCTGCAAATATAGTCAAATCCTAAGGTCCCGGGGTTAGGGCTTCAACACACGACTAGGGTTGGGGAGCATGACTCAGCCCCTAACTGTGCTGGAGACACCAGGGACATCGGATAGAAACAGTCCCTGTCCTCCTGGCTGCCGGCGCAGTGAGGAACGCAGGTGGTCCGAGAGGTTGGGGCGGTCAGTCCCGCCAGCTGACAGTCCTCTTCCCTGGTGACCTGGCTGCGGCTCCTCCTCACCTCACCCCCTCCCGAGTCAGTGCTCCATCCCCACATGGCACATCCAGCACCTCACAGAGGGTCTGATGGTTCGTTTTATGCCAACATGACTGGGCCCGGGGGGGTGGGGCGGGGGCAGACATTTGCTCAAACCTGATTGTGGGTGTGGCTGGGAGGGCGATTCTGGATAAGATGCCCACTTGGGTCAGTGTCGGCGTGAGGCCGAGGGCTCTCCCGGCGGATTGGCCCCATCCGTTCAGTTGAGGCCTGCAGAGAGCAAAAGGCTGATGTCCCCTGAGAAGGGGGGATTTCCTCTTGTCTGTCTTGAGCTGGGACATCTGTATTCTCCTGCTTTTGGACTTGGACTTGGTCTCTAGTGGGTCTCCCCCTTGCTGCATGTGGACCTTGGGACATGTGACAATTTCTGAGAATCCACCTCTTTCTGTGCACACACACGAACACACACACTCACACGCTGTAGCTTCTGTTCCTCAGGAGAACCCTAATACAAAGGGCCTGTGTAGTCCTTACCCCTTTACAGATAGGGAAACTTAGGCTCACATGGACCTACAAGCAGGCCTTCGGAGATGGAGGCTCCATCGTCCTTTCTTGAGCTCCAAGGGCCTGGACCCGCTGCTTCCTCCTGGCCCGCAGGAGGGTGAGCCTCTCCATGGGTCCACGAGCTCACATGCTCCCTTGGCCCCAGGTCTTCTGAAGCTCCCTTCCGGCCCACGCGACTACTACGGGGAACCTTCGGGATCCCAATGGCCTGGGATCCTGGTCCGACTGACTGAAATGCAGAAAGCAAGTCTAGGCCTCCCCTATGGAGGCCCTCACGGGGACTTGCGGAGGTGCTCTGGCCGTCACCCCCACCCTCCCGTCTCGGGCTCTGCTCCTTGGCTTCCTGGCTTCCTTTTCATTCTCTAATTGACCTGGTTCCTGCCTGTGGCCTTCACCTCCCTTCCCGACACTCAGCCCCGGAATCAGCTGGCTGCCAGGTCTGACCCCTGCCCCCTTCTCTGGGCAAAATACCACGTGTATCGTCAGGCTTCCTCACCCTTTGCACACTCAAGTCACAAAACACCTGAGCAAACAGCACTGGGCTGGTAACACCAGGGGGTGACACCAAGCCCCTGCCCTCCCAGCAGCCACGCAAGGCTTGGCAACCACAGCTCCGTTGCGCCGATCCTGCGAACCGTCCCGCGACCTGCTGTCCCTCCTTCCTGCGGTCAGGGACCACTTGCACGGAGTGGGCCACACAGCCACCCCACTGGAGACTGCGCGGCCCAGCTTCACTTAGGAGCAGATGTGGCCGTGGGGCCAAATTCTTGCCAATAGAAAGTGAGTAAAAGCGACGCACGCCAAGTCCAGACCGCTTCCTTCAAAGGAAAACTGCTGGCCCTTTGCTCTGTTTCTTCCCAAAGGCAGGAAAATAGGCACAAGAGGCCACCAACCCCAACCGTGCCCGAGGGTGACACCATCGGAGATGGCGGGGCAACGGGACAGGGGGAACCAGAGGCTATAATGTGAAGACAAGCAAGCTTCACTCTTGTTGGGCCTCTGTAATTTAGGGCCTTTATGGACAGCAGCCCAACCTGCACGCAGGTGAGAACCTGTTCAGTGGGAAATAGAAAACACACAGAAAAAGACGCAAAATGTCAGGCATTCTCACAAACCCAACCTACCCGTGTAACCACCGGGTCCTCCCCAGAGAACCATTATTCTTTTTTTTTTTTAATTTTTTTTTAAGATTTTGTTTATTTATTCATAGAGACACACACACACACACACACAGAGAGAGGCAGAGACACTGGCAGAGGGAGAAGCAGGCTCCTTACAGGAAGCCCGACGTGGGACTCGATCCAGGGCCCCCAGGATCACACCCCAGGCTGCAGGCGGAGCCAAATTGCTGCGCCACCGCCACCGGAACTGCCCGAGAACCATTATTCTTACATCTATGGTTTTAATCCGCTTATGCACCTCACAGAAATATTCAGACAGTCGTCACTTGTGTGCAGCTTCTTGCCCGAGAGGCTGGGGACCTCCTCCTGGGGGCTGTGACCCCACGCCCTGAACGTACCAGGGCTGAGCCTTCGCGCTGCTGGCGGCTGGGGAGCTTCCCGGGTCCTGGCTCTCACAATCCAATGCTGCTCTGCACGGTTACGTCTCATCGGTCTCTGCGCTCACCTATGCACACTCTTGGTTACGTTTGAACCTTGTAGTGGAAACACTGGCTCACGCAATCGTGCAAGTCCTCCGAAGTTTAGCAGAGGATGCCAAATTGTTTCCCCAAGTGGTTGCAGGGTCGTGCCAACTCGCCCTTCCACCAGCAGTGTGAAAGTCCTGTCTGCTTCACATCCTCACCGACACACACACACACACACACACACACACACACACACACGGTATTGTTAGTCTTTCTATTTTTAGCTCTTCTGGTGGGTAGTGGTGGTATTTCACTGTGGTTTCTATTCTTTTATTTTTAATTTTTTATTTATTATTTATGATAGAGAGAGAGAGAGAGGCAGAGACACAGGCAGAGGGAGAAGCAGGCTCCATGCACCGGGAGCCCGACATGGGATTCGATCCCGGGTCTCCAGGATCACACCCTGGGCCAAAGGCAGGCGCTAAACCGCTGTGCCACCCAGGGATCCCTCACTGTGGTTTCTAATTTGCATTTCCTTGATTACTAATGAGGTTAAGCACCTTCGCCTGTTTGGTGAAATGGGTACCTTCTGTGTGCGGCGCCTGTTCAAGACTTGGACCCATTTATTTTTTAAAGATTTATTTATTTATTCATGAGAGATACAGAGAGAGGCAGAGACACAGGCAGAGGGAGAAGCAGGCTCCATGCACAGAGCCCAATGCGGGACTCGATTGCGGGACTCGATCCCAGGACCCTGGGATCATGCTCTGAGCTGAAGGCAGACACTCAACCACTGAGCCACCCAGACGTCCCATCGTGGGCCCATTTTGACGACATTTTAATTGGTACGTAGCTCTTAATCTATTTGGGATATGAACCCTTTGCCAATTATATGCTTCAAGTATCCTCTCCCTTGCCTTTTTACCAACTGTCACTTAATTTTTAACAAAGTCCATTTTAGCAGCTTGTGCAACATAGTTAGGAAATCTTACCCTATTTGTTGTGAGACTCTATTTTCAAGAAGTTTTGGCATTTTGCTTTTCACATTCAGACTTGCAATCCATCTAGGATTGTTATTTTTATATGGCACAAGGAAGGGGTCAAGCTTTCGTAACTCTCCACAGATATTCACTGGGACGTGCATGATTTGTTGAGATCACCCTCTCCCCATGCTCTGCAGTGCCATTTAAGAAAAAAGAAAAGATTATATATATCAAGTGTCCATAGATGTGAATGTGTTTTCGGACTCTATTCTGCTCCTCTATTTATCTATCGTGTGCCAGTACAATCCTGTGGTACCAAATCTTGCCTTTCATACTTTTGATAACCGTTCTTTTCAGAGTGCCTTGGCTATTCTTGTTGAAAAATTTCAACATTTCTTCATAAAGTGTATTTGCTATAGGAGTTTTTGTAGATACTCTTTATCACAATATCCTGGTTTACTGTTTTTATTAATATCATGATTTTAATCTGTTTATATAATAGTGATGTTTATTGACATCTAAAAAAATGTACACCAATCTTGCACCCCTAATATACACAGTTTGTTAATATGTGTTGAGGCTCCCTGGATCCATCCGTGTTCATGCATAAGATTGGACTTTTCCTTTCTTCTAATAAACTTTTCGGGTGTTGATATCAAGGTTATGCTGCCCTCACAAAGTGAATTGTGAAGCGTTCCCTCTTTTTCTAGAAAAGTCTGTGTGTGACTGGCAGGGTTTCTTCCTAAAATGTTGGTTGAATTTGTTACTAAAGCCATGTGAGCCTGGAGTTTTTTCTGTAGAAGTTTTAAAGATTAAATATTTAAAATATTGTAAGACATTTTTCATTGTTTTAAAAAAGGAATTTGTTCATGTCATATGTAAGTTCAAATTTATTAGCATAAAGTATTCATAATATTCTTCTACAAACTTTAAATGGACATTGAAACTGATAATGTATCATAAACTGATATCATAAACTGATAATGACCTCCCGGGTGCCCATTATTCGTTTATCAATTTAATGCTTTTTTTTAAAAAAAAGAACCAATTCTTGGCTTTATCTTTCCTGTATGATTTTTTCCTAATTTTTAAAATTGTAGTAGTTTCCTATTTATGTTCAGCTCTTCTATCTATTACTTATTTTTTCCCCTTTAATTGTGCATTTATGTTCATACTACTTAAGGGCATTTAGGTGATTGATTTTCTGTCTTCTTTTCTCACATGTGCATTTAAGGTAATAAATCTCCAACCAAGAGTAGCTTTAGCTACGGTTCACAAACTTTGTATATAGTATTTTTTTTAAAGACTTACTTTAGAGAGAGAGGGAAAATCTCAAACAGACTTCACATTGAGGGCAGAGCCCAGGGCGGGGCTTGATCCCACAACTCCAACCAAGATCATGACCTGAGACCAAGACTCGGACGCTTAACTAAGCCACCCAGGCACCCCGTATGTTAGCATTTTCATTAATGTTCACTTAAATCTATTTTCTAATTTTCATTTTTTGGCTTTGACCCTTAGGTATTTCCGAAATATACTGTTTAGTTTGTAACATTGTGGGAATTTTCTAGTTTTTTTAATAGGTAGCTTAACTGTCCTAGGGTCAGAACATGCTATGTATGATTTTAACCCTTTGACATTTGTTGGTATTTGTCTTATGGCACAGCGAAATGACAGATTTGCTAAGTGGTTCCACATATACTTTGAAAGTATGTGTTCTCTGCAGTTGTTGGGTGCAACGTTCTACAGATAGCAGATAGGGTCAACCCCACTAATTGCATTGATCAAAACTTAATATTCTTTTTTTAAAAAACTTAATATTCTTATGGATTCTTTTGGCCTGCTTATTTTATCATTAAGAGAGGGCAGACCAGGGCAGCCCCAGTGGCGCAGTGGTTTAGCACCACTTTTGGCCCGGGGCGTGATCCTGGAGACCCGGGATCGGGATCGAGTCCCACATCAGGCTCCCTGTGTGGAGCCTGCTTCTCCCTCTGCCTGTGTCTCTGCCTGTCTCTGTCTCTCATGCATAAATAAATAAAATATTTAAAAAAAAAGTGAGGGCAGACCACGGTATGCTAACCATATGACGACTCCAACCCCTTGTGCATGCAGACTGGGCAAGAACATCCACAAGTGGCCATCACTAAACAGTAGCTGGGAGCAGCTGATGGCTGCTGTAAAGGAAAGGGGGGAGGAGGGAGGCGCCGGGAGGGAGAGAGACAGATGCAATCACCACTTAGGAGACTGAAGGAAGAATCAGCCATCTAAGTGGTGTTCACATGAACTTTCTCTTCCTACTGTCCCCTTGGTGATATTTCAAGCCTAAGACTTAGTTTTGACATTCAAGTGTTATTACCAAAAAGTAAAACACCCATCCTCCTTCTTAGACTGTAAATATGGACATTAGACCTTGTCACTGTATCTCATGTCTCTTATCCCATCTTCTGAATTTTCCATCATTTTGTCTCTTAGTGGTTCATTTTGGATATTTTCAACAGGTCAGTCTTCCATTTATTATTTCTCTCCTTTGTGGCTAAAATCAACTACCCATTTCTTAATTTTGGTTATATTTTCTCCGGTTCATGAATTTTCATGATTCCCTTTCATATTGTGTCCTTCTTTGCTGACATGTTCAATGTCAATCTTCAATCTTCTGTCTCTTTAAACATATTGAACAAGGTTGTTTTAAATTTGGTAACTCTCTTATCTGGAGCCCTTCTGTGTTTATTTCTATTAGTTATGCTTTCTCTTAATTTTCATATCATGTTGTCTTGTCACCTCATATTATTTTTGATTGAGTGCCAGAAAATACATATGGAAAGTTATACCAATAACTTGAGACCTAAGGTGATTATCTTTTCCCAGAGAAGATTTTTGTTGCCAGGTACCTGGGACAGCAGTAATCCAGGATGCCTGATGGCACAGCACACCAGGTTACTGAAATTCAATTTCTGGGGCTGAAAATATTTGAGTGTAGTCCCTGAGTTATTTCTGATTCTCTAGAATTCTTCTGATATAGCCCTTTGGGGTACCAATATAAAGAAACAGGTTTACCACACAATATTTCCCATCACCTTTGCTCCTGGAGCCTGTGATTAACACCACTCAGCCACTTAGTCTCTTTGCTTCTCTCTCCGAAATGTCAAATACCTCTAGAGGAAAAAGCAGCCCAAACCCCAGGCTTATCTCCTAGCCTCTGTCTATTCCAGGGTCCTGGCCTTGTAATTTTCACTGTGTCTTGTTAGCAACCTGGTACCTTCAAAGAGTAGTTTAAAAATATTTTAGCCTGCTTTTTACAAGGAGGTTGGTCAGAACCATCATGGATTTGGAAGTGCCCTCCCTTTTCTAATATACATAATTCTCCAAGAAAATCTTCTTTAGCCCCCTAACCTTATCGTCCTTCCCCGACCTCCCATAGCATGTACCCAAAAACGCAAATAAAGCTCCATGCACCAAGATTTTCACAATAGCATTTATAATGCTCTGAAACAGAATAAAAAATGTCTAATAATCAGAGAATGGTTAAGTCCATTATGGAACATTGTGATGATGCAGCCACTGAAACTCTTTGAGATTTTTTTTTTAGCATATATCTTAAGCTATGTTAGGTGTAGGATTATATGTAGGCTTAAAATGTGGGCTACATGTTGTAGTAGGCCCCCTTCTCTATACACACTCCTGCATTAGACAATCTCATTTATCTCCATGGCTTCAAATACCATCTACATGTCTCCAACCATCTATTTCCAGCACTGATCTGTCTTCTGAGCTATAGTCTTGTAAACCCAATTACTTCTTAAAGTCATTTCCGTTGGGAGGTCTCAAAGGCATCTCAAACTTAATTTGCCCCAAAGAGAATCTCGATTCTCTTCGCCCCTTCAAATCAAACTTTCTCCCTTCGGTGAACATCATCTACCTAGTTGCTGAACAAAATTTTAAGGGTTATTCTTCTTTACTTCAGTTAGCCCATCCTCTACAATCCATCAGCAAGCCCTATGAATTCCAACACAAACATCAAATATAAACCTGTCTCTCCACAGCCACTGACCCATGCGTGTCTAAATCACCATCATCAGTAGCCCCATAAATTCTGCCCCTTTTTCCTCTGCAATTCATTTTCCACACAGCAGCAAGAGTGGTCACTGAAGAACATGAAGTGGGTCTTCTCATTCCTATGTTGAATGACACTTGGTAACTTCCCAACACACTTCAAGTAAGATTCAAGTTTCCCCCTTGGCTCTGAAGATGCTGCATGATCGAACTCCTGCTTACCTCTCTGACCAAGTCTCCCTCATGTAACCTTTCCCTGGTTCACCAGGCATTGGCCCCCCTGACCACCCTCCTGGCCGCTGACCACGTGAAGCTTGCCACCTTGGCTTTTGTGCTTGGCACGGTCTCATTGTGAATGCTCTGCGCCAGCTCTCTGCACAGGTCAGACGTGGCCATCTCAGAAAGAATGCTTACCACCTGTATCATCACTTTGTTTTCTTCACAGATGCCCTCATTCTTGTAAGAAACATGGCTGTTTCTTCCTATCTTTGCATCTTTTGGGTACACCTGGCTCACCTGTGGAGCTTTTAGAACATGATGCTCAATGCTTGGGGTTCTGTCCCAAATAAGGATGGGATTAGCTGTGGTGTGGTCCAGGAAGGGTGAGTTTTGGAAGTTGCTTCTAATTGCAGGTTGAGAACCGTTTACTTGTTAATTTTGTCATTCTCATCAGAACATAAACTTCACAAGAGCCCAGACTGTGTCTGCCTTCTTTACTGCTGTACTTGCAGGGCCTGCCTGGTACTCTGCTTGAGGAGACAGGCTCTGAGAAGTGAAGCATCTTGCTCAAGACCACACAGCTGACAATATGTGGAGTTGAGATTTAAACCCAGGTGTTTTTGTTGTTGTTGTTGTTGTTTTTAAAGCCCACATTCTTCCCAGGGAGCTCTCCTTGCCTTACGTCCTGAGCCACAGTCCAGGCATTTCTGCTATATGTACTTCCCATGCTTCTGGGAAAGAAACCGTATTTTCCTCCTCACTCATTCCCTTCTAATTAACTACAGCAATTAATCATTAAGCATTTATTGCTGTGTGGCCCTCGGTATTAACCCTTGCAACTCAACTTCCTCATCCATGAAATGGGATTATACTAGAACATACTGTATCATTGCTCTGAATATTACATGATTAATATTTTCAAAGTGTTGAGAATACTGCCTGGTACACAGAAGGCATTACATAAGTATCTTTTAAAGAAATAAAATACATTTGGTGAGCACCTCCTGTGCTCCAGCACTGATGGAGATGGGGACAGCAGGACAGAAGGTGCAGTTTCCATGTGCTTCCAACAGATATACTCACGGTGAATGTGTGAAAGGCCACTCAAAGCAAGAGTACTTGGCAGCAATGAATGCTCACCACACAACAGGTACTGTCAGTGCTTTCATTAAAAGGGTAACTCAGACATTCCTATGGGTTGGTGGTACCATAAACCCCATTTTAGTGGTGAGGAAATGGAGGCACAGAGCTTATGGAGTCTGCTCTGAGTTACATGGGGGAAAAATGGGGACCAGTGACCCGCTTACTCACTTCCGTTTATGCCTTTTGACCACTGTGCTTTACACAGCAGGGGCCACAATTACACTGGTGCTATAAAACTTCACCTAAGTTCTCAATGTACAATGAGCATGACACAACTGTGCATAAATGAAGAACATATATGATGTTGTTTGAGCAAAAAGAAACATTTAACCTAATGTTTCTAATCGAAGGCTTTAATTAAAGAAACATTAAAGGATTATCAAAACCTTCAAAAAGTCATTTCCACTGACATAACTGGTTGTGATGAGCAATGTCTGATGAATGAGGTAATACTATAACTACTATTTACAGAAAAAACTTACCTTTAAAATTCATATATATTATAGATGGTAAATCAAACTCATAAAGTATCACCTAAACACAATTTGACTTAAAAGTATATAAAATTTATAGGGAAGAGGAAAACAGATATTATATCATACAAACACAAGGGAAAAAATATGAATTTTGAAAACAAGGTTTTTAATTGATTTTTCATATACAGGCCACTGTGGCTGAAATTATCAGGACCGTGGACAGCGCCCAAAGTGCCCTTTCCTCCACCCACCTTCCAAAGGGCTGGATTTGTAGATTTTCAGTGTTAGGGTTCTTCCTCAACTTCTCTGCATTTTGCAATTCTATCTTAATTTTACTGACTCTCACGTAGAAATCGGTTCCTTTATGTGGAGAACTTACTGATGATGGAACATGTATTTTAAAGTCTTCCTCCTGCAGAGACTGACATTTCTATTACAATGTCTTTGTTTATTCATTCAAGGATGGAAATGAAAGGATAGTGGTGACAGTTAAATAACATTTAAATCCCAAGTGTTGGTAAAAGAACAGGGTATTCATGTAGTAGTAGATAAAGGGCATAAGATATATATATATATATATATATATATATATATATATATATATATATATAATGTTAATTTTTGATTTAAAAATTACTAATTGTAGTCCCAATGACCACATTTGGTCATTTCTCTATCTCCCATTTTGCAAAATGGACATCTTTTAGTAGTTTCCAAGCTCTGTGGCCAGATTCACAAGTTACTGAACAGAAATGTAAGCAGTATCAGCTTCTAAAAAAAAACTCACAAACAACCCTACGAGGTGTATTAATATGGACATATACACATATATAAAATATGGACAAATTATAATAATAGCATATTACTAAAACTGTGAAAGTATTTTTGAAATGTTAATCTCCATTGCTAATGAATGCATTAATCAAAATCATTCTGCAAATACTTGGGATTCAGTATCAGGCAGAAAAGCTTTCCCCTGCTTTCTTTTGTAATCAAACAGGCTAAAAAATTGAACAGCTTTGTTAGTTTGCTCTTGGAAGCAATAATATGGTCACAAAACTTGCTGTGACCATTCTGTCCCTTTACAAATGCTGTAAAGCTGGCCTGCCTTCCTTTCTTCTTCTTCTAAATGACTGATTGAGATGGTGATTTAATCCTCCGCAGCAAGGATGGAAAAGGAGGCCCTCAGAATCGCCAAGTCCTGGGTAGAGGACAGGGAAGCTGTTGGCTGTGCTGGAGGATTAACCATCCAGGGCATCCAAGCAGCCACAATGCCGCCGTCAGCATGTTTTCACTATGCAATCCCCACATTTCCTAGTTAGAAAACACACAGCCATTACCCCTTTCTGTGTTCCCACACAAGGTTCCCTTTTGTTTATTAGTGTTTGTTATTATATGGCTTATACCGACATGTTTGTTTGATTCCACTGGTGTGCATACATCCATTGAGAGAAGAAGAAAAAGAAGTGTCTATTGCAAACTTGTTAAAAGGAAAAAGGGACTCCCACTGTTTTTTTTCCCTTTGGCGGGCCTCTACTTAGAGAACAGGATGTTAACTCTTTGTGTCCCAGAAAAGAATGACTTTTTTGTGCATTTTAAATTTTGCAAAGGTTTCTCTACCAATGGAATGCCATAAATGAGAGAAGAAACTGTTATTTATAGATAACCATAATTCTAGAAGTTGATGTTTCTTCAGAAATAGAGAATACATTAGCACTTGGGACAACTTTTATTTCACTGTGAACATGCTTCAGCCGTTTTTACAAAGCAAGTTAAGTATGGCTACAAAAAAACTTAGACGCACTTTACTCTGGAACAATCAGTATTTCTGTAGAACTCCTGGCTGTGTCTTTGTTGTTTTTATTTTGGAAGGTTCAACAGGAACTGTGCAAAATCTCTAGAGAGTTTATAGTAACTGGTTGTTCAAGAATGTTCATACGTGACCCCCCTTCTAGAGCTTTTGTCGGCTTTATCAACGAGCTAAGATTTCAATACTCATTTAATCCAGCTCCAGCTCTAATGTGTGTGTGTATACACACACACACACACTCATATACATATACATACACACACATATATAGAAAGAGACAGACAGACAGAAATAGAAAGATATAGGTCAAATTTGCTCCTGATCCCCAAAGCTACTTTTTCAACTCCAGAAAGTGGGAGCCGTGGCCGAAGCTGGAGTGGTATACTCTAGGAGACTGTGCCTTTGAAACAGAACAAGACATGGATGTTCTTTAATCCTGTGGGCCTGCGCACAGAGACCCCTTTCAGACACACGAAAGTGGGTAAAATGCGGGCATCCCTCTGGGGACACAATGGGTCCCGGAGATCTCTTCCCGGGTGATTTGGAAAGAGAAGAGTTAATGGCCCACACGCTCTCCCCACTCACTCCCTGCAACCTTCTAAAGGGAACGGGCTCAGTGACAGCATAGCCCAGTCCCTAAAATGAAGAGCAAGCTTCTCTATTCTTCAGCATCTCTCGAATTAATTAGCTGGAAATGAGTCTTGTCAATGTTTTGGAAAGGCAGAAAGGGTGAAAAGAGATTGCTAGAATTAATCACAGTGAGAAACTACTTCAACTGCCTGCCAGAGTTCAGAAAACCCAACGAGCAGAGAAGAAAAGGAATCAGGCTGATTCGCCATCTGAAGGAACAAATGGAATCCAAGCAAATGCCCCAGTCTTTGCCAAATAAGGGATGCACCCTCCAAGAGAAGAATTTATTATCTGCTGCCACAGTAAGTACAATATATTACTTAAATGCACACTGTATCCAGGGGGACAAAGGCAAACCAGACAGTTTCTAAGCAAAGAAACAATGGAATACTCATGTACGTTCACTTTCAAGCTTATCCACATTAAACTCTATTATCTAAAGGACTCATGTGTTCCTGAATTTGCACGTAATAAATCTTCAAACACTTGCAATTTCACATACTGCAGAAGACGAAAAATCCATGAAACAGATTTCAAAAATTCAGGTATTTTGATGGAGAGTTCATTCACTAAGTAGGAAAAAGAAACAAAATTGCAAATATAACATCTATTTATAAGAGTCATGGGAGGAAAAAAAAACCCAGCAAATTTTGGTCAAAAGCTGAGAGAGAAACCTTGAAACAACTCATTTAGTATTATATAGGGAGCTTCTTCTTTTCATAGTAGCCAACATTAGCTATCTCTCCAGGAAAATCTAATTCCCATCAGAAATTCTGACTCTGTAAAAATTTTGATATGATTTTTATATTTCTCCCCTAAAATGAGTTTGAACTTTTAAGACCATGGCAGCATAAAGCTTGAACAAAATTATCTGCAATTAACTTTAGGGCTTTCTTGGCCATTTTAGAAGGCAAAGTGCTCCCATCTGTGTTCTCACAGGAAGAAACGGGCTGAGGTTAACAGGGAGATGGGACCGGGAGGGAGCGGTGGCTCGCTGTGGCTCGCTGTGGCACTCACCAGTGGAGGTGGGTCACTGGTAGGTTTCAGAATCAGCTTGTCACCCCTCTTCTCAACTTCAAAACCCATCTTTTTAAGTAGGGATGCATCCGCCAGCCCCTGCTCCTCCATCTTTGCGATCAGATCTTGGTTTTGACTGTTATCTTCAGTAAGGTTTCGGATGGCGTACACCACCCACTGGGTCAGAACTGGAGGCGGAGTAAAGGAATCTGCCAACATACTTTCCTGTTTCAGAAGTTTACATGAGCGTTATTGGGAAGGGAGGGGAGGAACACGGTAACAGCAAATTCTTTCTGGGGATGTGCTCAGAATATGTAACCAAATAAGTAATTAAAAGGATGTAGCACACACATTGTACATGTATGTCCCATGCGTGTGTGTGTGTGTGCATGTGTGTGTGATGTCCAGCACACAGATGTACTTAAGCAGGATTTGTTCAATGAATGAGCAAGGAAGCAAAGGCTTGGAGCAGCCACATCTGAAGTGTATGATCACACGTGGGTGTGTGCGTACATATGTTAACCATGTTATTGAGCTACCAGGATAAGAATAAGAGCACGACAGCATTAGTCAGAAAGATGCCAAGTTAGAAGTAGACAAGAGACTCATCTTGTTTAAAGCAAGCTCAGTTATAAATAAGGACTGTTTCCTAGGAGTCATCATGGAATTTCCCTCATTCCACTGCATTTTAAAGATGAAGCTAGAAAACCTCTGAAGGATTTGCTGTACTTAGTTTGAATACTTGTGCTCTCAAGCAAGCGTCTTGTCATTCTGGCCTTGCTGTGCCCCCGCCCTAATTTTGCATATTCTGCACAGCATCCCTCACAGCAGACAGAAGACAGCCCACGAAGGCAGAATCGCAGTATTATTTACTGAGAAGTCTTTTATTTGGTTACCAAGAACTGTGTAAATCTCAGGGAGGCATTAAGCTGCTGCGTTATGTCGTTCTGTAAGATTGTATAGAAACTGCCAGAGGTACCAACCAGTCTCCAGCATTGGAACCAGGGAGGCGTCAGAGATGCCAAGAACAGTGGGCCTGCCTCCCTCTGTTGATCCGGAGAGAACAACAAAACACTCAGGGGACAGTGAACACGTTCTCCAATGAAGAAGGGCCTCTCTGCCCACAGTCGGATGGAAGTTGGCAAGAAAAACAAGCCTTTTCCCCTGATTGCCAGATGTTTCCCATGCAGGCATTTCTGATGTCAGGATGGGGGGCACCTGTGCTTCCAGAATGTATCAGGCTCATGAGCCTGAAGGGTCCTTGCTTCTGGCCTTGTTCTAGCTTCCAGCACAGCCATGAGGCCAGGGGCCGAGACATTTCTCAGTCTCTCAGCTGGACGCAGGAAGCCACAGAGAAAGGCTTCAGTGTGCATTACGCCTATGGCTCTTTCTCGGAGTGTCTGAGAAAGGATGTGAAATCAAACTGTTTCCCTAGTTCAGTAACCTCAAAGCAAAACAATAAAAAAATGAGCCTGTCCACTAAAGTCAGACAAGTGAGATGTAGAAAACACGGCAGTTTTCTGGTCAGGACGTATCTTCTGGGGTTTTAAAAGTTTGCTCCCTCCCGGTCCTTCCATCACCCGCACCGGTTCACAACTCTGACAGGACCTCTGTGCTCCTCTGATCACAGACGGTCTAAGCAGGCCCTGCCTCTCCGGGCTCCTCCTGGCGGGGCTGCGGGCGGCACTGAGAAAAGGATGAGCAGATGTTTGCTGAGTGAGTGACCCGCTGGTCTCTGGAGGTTTGTCATCCAAACCACTTGTGAGTATAAAGTGACTAACCTGTTCCAGATGGCACAGAATAGGAACTGCTGATGCCCAGCTGATGCTGATTCTATAATTAGCGGTCCCGCTTTGGTGGGAGAACGGCCTTCTGCCATTTATCCATCATCCTTAGATGATAAAACCTCCAGTACCTTTATAAGAGCTGTTTTTCTTTCTGGAGCTAGAACCGTATAAATACTCAAATGCACAAAGCCTACATGTGACTGTCTCCCCCTTTTCCACAATCACGGGACCCCTACAATAATACACCAGCATAGAGAATAAAAAGGATCCTGGATGAGAAAGACTTCTAACGTGTTAAGTGAATTTCTGAACTATGAATCGTTTGCTGCAAGTAATTTCTCATCCAGAATGACGTCATTCTACAAATTCATTTCCTCACTTTTTGTACGAAAAGGGGGAGGCAGTGTCAGGAGACCTGCTGAAGGAGCAAACAACTGAAGGGGAAATTGAGGCAAGAAAATCCATACGACTGAGGAATTTTAGCTCATGTGTACAATTTCCCGAATGCTAATGAGAGGGCAAAGCACTTCCTTCTAAAGCTTCTTGGTGATTCACTGAAATGTACTGACAACAGGAAATCCAAAATTCCATATCCACCCTGAGCGCGCCTGGAAACGGAGGGGGTGCTGGCTCTGTAACGGATGACTCCGATGCCAGCCTTGAGGCCACCAGATGAAAGGCAGAGGGTCTCTGGAGAATGCACCAGCATCCAGGGCTTCAGTGATCAAACTCTATTGCAGGGCAAATGAGACCCCCGCCCAATGGTCACAGTGCACCTCTCTGCCGGGGGCCTTCCCATCTGGGCTCTGGCAACATTGCCACGCCGGGCACTGCCTCTGAGCGGTTTAAGTCAGGGGTGCCCACTGTGTGTTTGCAGAGCATCTTCCGCCAGCCCTCGGCCCAGCCCACTGGACTGCACTCACCTGTCTGTGAGCACCGTGAGGGCGGGAGCCACACCGAATTCATCTCTGTAGCCCTAGCACCCAGTCTGGCTCCTGACACAGCGTGGGCTGTGGACACCACGTGAGCTGTGACTGTTTGTATCTGTCCACCCAAACACCCCGTGAACTCCTCCTGAGCAAGTGTGAGGTCTTGGGTCACCGACTGGTTCCAAGCATGGTGCTAGGCAAAGTTTGCTGGACGTCTGATCCAGTGAATGCTATTTCCCACTCACCACGTGGGTGGGGCCGTGGTGACACTGCACTGACCTGCACTGGGTCCTTCTTGTTCTCGGGGTGTTTTCCTGACTCAGGGCTTTGCAGGGTAGAAGGATTAGATGAAAGTAAACCAATATAAATGCAACCCAGGCAAGAAATCTGCATGCACAGTGTCAATAAAGGGTCCATGACAACAGACCCCAGGAGGATTCTCGTGAGTGCGGACGAGAGGGGAGATCTCAATCACGTCCATTGTGGGGAGGCAACCGACACACTTTGTAAAAGCCCTGCCATGGTAGCTTTGTAGCACTTCACCGTTTACAGTGTTGGAAAACTAAAACGCGCCTACCCTACACGCCCCCATTTTGTACCTAGGGAGAGAGGAGCGCAGAGGAGAGAACAAGAGTGGTGAAGATTCCCGACAGTCAGAACGGGCAAGGGTGCTGCTCCTAGTAGGGCCGGCCCAAGTCCAGGAACAAAACGCGGTAGTTGTGAACTTCTCCAGGGACAGATCCCTGGCACAGCCACCAAATGGACAACCTAACAAAAGAGGCAGTAAAACCCAAAGCAGGAAAGGCATTTTTTTGTGTGTTCAAAACTGGTGTTTATTTTTTTTATTATTTTTTTTTTTTATTTATTTACGATAGTCACACACACACACACAGAGAGAGAGAGAGAGAGAGAGAGGCAGAGACACAGGCAGAGGGAGAAGCAGGCTCCACGCACCGGGAGCCCGACGTGGGATTCGATCCCGGGTCTCCAGGATCGCGCCCTGGGCCAAAGGCAGGCGCTAAACCGCTCCGCCACCCAGGGATCCCTCAAAACTGGTGTTTAAAGGGCAGGAAGATGTGCGTGGAGCTAGCTTCTTGGCACACCTTGAGAATAGGAAATAGCCAAGCAGCAAAACCCCACACTTTTCACTTAAATGTTTCACATTCTTACATAAGTGGAATCGCATTTCCTCTTTTAGAGGAGGATTTCGTGAAGTCAGAATGCTGCGTTCTGCTCCACACTTTTCCTGGGCAAATCTGAAAGGCTTGCTCTGCATTTCCACCCCCAGTGAGCACCCGCACTTGGGGGCTGTGTTGTCTGTCTATAAATTAAGTGCCACACAGACGTGCTCTACTTTGTCCCTGTTTCCAGTGAGAACATTTTAGCACTACTGTCTGGGGTTTCTGACTTAATAATCATTAAAAAACCAAATTCAGTGGTTGTTTCTTTCATAAAATTTGAGTTGAAAAGAGAAACACTGAAACACAGCCCTTACAAATGGGGTCTCACGCGCGAGCTCAGCTCATGAATATGCATGGCTGTCCTTGTTAGCGGCTGTGAAAGCCCAGGGCCCCGGGCAGCCCGCGCAGCCCTAGACAGCCCCAAGTGTCACTAGGGAGATTAAAGCGAGGCCCAGTTAATATTCACATTGCCCTCTTGTTCCCTCTCCAAAGAGACAGACGGAAAGAAAGAGTGGGGGAGAAAATTAAACATCTTCTAAAGTCTAATCCTACCAACACGTGAAGTGCTTTATTGTGCGCTTAGCTTTAGAGAGACAGCTTCTAAAGTTTCCATAGCTACTACAAATACAAGGCGTGAGCCTGTGCACTACAAAACTACCTTGAAAGAGCCCTGCAATCAGCTCTCAAGTGAGGACGCCACAGGGCTGGCCAGCTCCTCAACAGAGCACTCTGGTGTCTGGAAACAGGCACAAAGATGACAGTAGTAACAAGCACCTCAATACTGCTGCGCTTGAGAGGGTGGAGGCCACTCCTGGGTCCAGAGCCACAGGAAGACGCAGGCCCAGCACTGAACCTGTGGCCTCGCACAAGTGAGGCGATGAGGTGTTAGTGGGGCACAGAAATGTGGGCCGGCAGATAAAGATTTAGAGAAAAATAACTCTTGGCAAAGATATCAGTAGCCAGCAGATTTATGTGCCAGATTCACTTTAAAGATCATTTATTTACTTATTTGAAAGAGTAGACAGAGAGAGAAGGAGAGGGAGAAGCAGAGTCCCTGCTGAGCAAGGAGCCCGATGAAGGGCTCGATCCCAGGATCCTGAGATCATCACCTGGGCCGAAGGCAGATGCTTCACTGACTGAGGCACCCAGGCGCCCCTCAAATTCCTTTTAAAGTCAGGTGAGTGAAAACTCTAAAGTTGGAACTGTCCAACGAGGAAGACTCCATCTAAGAAAGGCAACATCTTTCCGTTCCCGGGACCCATGGCACTTAAATGTCCTGTGCTGTACGGGAACGCAGGGCCAGGAGGGCAGGGACTCTGTTCCGGTCACTGCTCTAGCACTCTAGCTGAAAGACTGCTGAAAATAGGGGTTGGCAAATTAGGACCTGTTTTTTTTGTGTGGAAGCAAGTTAAGAATAGTTTCTGTATCTTTAAACACTTGGGGGGAAAAAATTAAAAGACCACTACTAATTTGTGACACATGAAAATTAACTGAAACTCAAACTTCAGCATCTGTAATAAATAAAGTTTTATTGGCAGGCAACCATGCCCATTCATTTACGTACCGACTATGGCTGCTTTCTTGCTCCAACGACTGAGCTGTGAAACTTCAGTAGAGACAGCACAGCTAGCAAAGCCAAAAATATTTACGAAATTTAAACCTTTACAGAAAAGGCTGGCCAACCTCTGGCCTAGAACACGGAAGGTATCAATAAATATTTGCTGAATTTTATAAACAAGCTTTTAAAAGTACTGGCATTGAAAAGCTTACATTATTTAAATTAAAGCAATTTAAGTATATTAAAAGATTTCATATATGTGTATACACACTATATATGCAGTATCTATATATAATGCTTTATATATCTATACATGTATAATGTATACATCTATATTTAATATAATCTATAGTATGTATATAACAAATAGATACATTTTAGTATCTACATTTAATTTTTGCTTCCAGGATATAGATTTTAAAATTATTTAAATTAAATAATTTAAATTTTATTATTTTAATTAAATAATTTAAAATTATTAAAAATTATTTAAAATTATTTGCAGCCAACAAACCCATTTATGGCAAGGGATTTATGTACTGCCCAATAAAATATACCATTTAATAGGGCACCTTTGACGAGGTTGGTCTAAGATGTTCAGTGAGGCAAGCCTACTTCAGCAGACTTTCACAAAAACCATGTTATAAGGTTTTGCTAATGATGAGGATGGTTTTAAATAACTTCCATATCTAAACTACTATCTTCACAGAATTGGTAAAATTGCAGGATTTTTCAGAGCGCAGGAAAGGAGTTCAGTTTAAAACAGTTCGGGAAATACTTTACATTGCTAAAACCCAAAATACTTCTAAATATGCCAAGTCTGTCGGCAAAAGAACAAAAGCGGGACATGGCACTGAAAGGGTGACTTCTCTTCCTGCTGCAATGACCTACTTCCGCCTTTCTTCTAGCCACTCAAGTCAAAGAGCTGCCCCCGTGTTGGGGTGGCGTGTTCCCCGGGGTGGGGGGGCGGGTATTCTGTGAGTCCTAACCAACCTCAGCCCTACTCTCCCAAGTATTCACTTTCTGAAGGAAAACATGGCACTTTCCAAACTGTTGCTCAGGGGCGCCCAGGGGGCCCCTACACCTTCCGCTGCTGGACGAGGAACCTGTGCCAACCACAGAGGACTTCTGAGTAGAGGTGGTGAAGGAGAAGCACTGGGAGGGTAAGGAGGTGCCGAACTGCGGATGGAAGAGGGATGGCAGCTTGGCTGTGACAACGGGCAGGGAGGCGGTCGGGCAAGAGGTCCTTGTGGAGGGACAGTCTTGGAGAACACAGCCACCGTTCCTGCCCGGGCAGCACGTGCTTCTCCGACACAGGCCAACGCCACCTCCAAATGCCGAGATATTTCACCTCACTTCCACCTTCAGCACCATCATTATCTTTTGCTCTTACCTCTCATTATGTCACTCAGCTAACCCCATATGCTTCTCCATCAGAAAATCAAAGCAGAAGTCCTCGTGCGGATCCTATCTGGGGTCTCCCTGCCTGATGCTGGAAACCAGAGTGCCCAATAACCACCAGAAACCACCCAACTGGCTTCCTCTTTCTTCTCCAAATTATTGGTCTATCTGGTTTCTATTTCCCTCCACACTTTTGTATTTTACTATGAAGGAACACCTGTGGTTCGAGGGTCTCAACGTTGTGCCGGTATGTGCTGCTCTAGGTTGTGCAATGTGTTAGGTCTTAAAAGCACTTACTCATAGATGTATGCGTCCTCTCTTATTTGCCAATCACTGGCTAATTGTGAATCCTGAAAGTGGTCAAAACACCAATGCTAACAGAAGAGGGTGGGGGTGTAGATTATAGGCCACAATCTAAAGAACATGAAATAATACTTGGGTTTAGTATGTGCCCCAAGGAGCAGCAGTTTGTCTTCACGGAGGGTAAAGTCATCCCAGAAACACCACCTCTGACAGCAGAGGCTGTCCACTGGCCTCCATAATTCCTAGGGAATTAATGTATCAAAGGAAGTACCACAAGGCCCAGTAAAACAACCTACCCAATTCTGACAGAACTGCATCCATGCAAATGTCAACCAAAGACATTTCATCTTGAGCATAACCCAAACTGGCGTTCTCTTAGCGATTCTGAAATAAAGGGCACATTATCTGTCCTTGGTACGCACGATTTACTTTCTTTCTTCTTTTTTTTTTTTTTTTACGATTTACTTTCTTAAGTGGAGCTCTCATGGGGGAGATCTGATGCTGACCACCTCATGGGCCTCCTCCCCTTGCCCATGCCCGGAATGTGTCTCCACCTCCCACGGCCCTGTGTCCTTAGCACTGGCACACATGCATCCACGGCCTGGGCCCTGGCTGGGTTAGGGGCTCTTGGGCTTTTACAAATCCCAGATGTATAAAGCCCAAGCATCCAAGATGAGCAAAGTAGAGCATGTCACTGTCACCACAGCCAGCCAGCCCGTCCATCTGGCAGGGGAGTGGTGGGAAGATGATACCCTGCCCTAGGTCACCACATGCACTCCCCACTCCAAAAGCTTCTGTGGCCAAGCGAGGGCCGCGCGGCAGGTACCTCACATCCACAGGGTTTTGGTGGTAAAGGATCCTACGGCACTGAAACTAATTTTGTACATTACATATTCTGGAATCATTTTACTAGCCACTTGAAAGCACAGTGTGGTACAAAGAGTCAGAGTCTGGCATCCGTGTCACACAACAGGTTTCGGGATCAGAAACAACCAATACCACTTCTAACTCAAACCACATGAAAGGGTTCTGGAGCCATGAAGTAGTTCCATTTGTATATGGGGCAGCACTCCAATGTCACTTCTGAGACGCCAGACGAGCCCCTATGTGTCCTGGGCTCGGCAGCGCCGGTGCATGGCTGGCATGTACCAGTCACTCAACCAATGGTGCAGGAATAACTCCTCCAGAGCCCGTCATGCTGGGTGTCCCTCTCCTCTGGGGTCCTCCCTTTCAGTGCCCCTTCTCAGGCTGCCGTCACGGGGTCAATCTGGCTCCTTCTACAGGCCGTGTGCACCTGCGTGCTGAGACTGCTGCCTTAGTCACCGTAGCTCCCGGCACACACGGAAGTAGATGGGTTTTGGGTATTTGCTGGATGAATGCGCCTTGGTGCCTGCATGCTCTCCTTGGACGGCACTTGGACTGCACATGAGAGGGGACTGAGTACATGCAAGCAGGTGCCCAGCACTATGCAAAAAGTCAGGCTTCGTGCTACAGGGGTGAGTTCGCCAGGCGGAGGCATTCTGGTTACTTCTAAATAAACAATACCACCCTGGGGCCGCAATTCACACCCGGGGCCAATGGCTGGCACTGAGCTGGCTGGGCCTCTCTTAGGATACCACGGCAGGAGAGGGTGTGGTGCCCTGAGATTGCTGGGCCCTGAGGACCAAGCCAGTGGGAGCACGGCAGGCACCCTGGACGCTCAAGGTCCCATCTGCCAGGTCAAGAGGATGTTTGTAAAGCACTCTGTTCTGATAAAGGACTCGTCGGGTAACAGGCCACCTCACATGAACTTCTCTTCAGGGACTATGTGACCGCAGAGGCTGCCTTCAACCTAAATAAGGCTTTGCCAGAGGAATGAATCTCTCCACATCTCTCACATAAAGCAAGAGTGTCAGTTTATCTGCATAAAATAGTAATAGTGATAATAATAAGCTAATGGCAGCAGCCACCCACTCCCAGGACACGTCAGGGACTGTTCTAGGCACTCAGAAAGTATTTGATCCACACAAACATGCTATCCAGTAGGTGTGGACTATCATCCCTATTTTACTGATAAGAACACAAGACCTGGGAGGCTCAGGCTGGGCCAAGGTCGTGAATCGGAAGCGGCAGAGGCAGGGTTGGATGCAGGCTCCAGCATCCACCCTCGGAACGACGGTGCCACATGCTGCCAGGCATCCAGCTGTGGGCGCGGAGGGGGAGGAGAGACCTTGGCGGGAGGAGCAGGTGGATCTTCCTCCTGTCCAGTCTGATTGCTGGCCTCTAAGCTTTGCCCACACCATCAGTTAAAGGAACACTAGGTTCTAGGACACTTGAAATAAGGTCTCTGTCTCTTCAAAGAAATCCCGAAGGATATGATAAGCCTGTAGATACTAGAATGACTACCTCTGCAAAAATACTTCTGGAAGTAGCCGAGAGGTCAAAGTGAAATTCATATCTGGAGTAGAAAAAGTAAGCAGTCTCGTCTAATTGGCAGAAGACTAGCACTGGCCTAGCACTAATGATGTCCTACGTTACCGAGGCACAGCTCAGGGTCAGAGATACTTCTAAGCTACCAAGGCTCAAATGAAGAACAAACTGTGGGCATTCTGGCAGACTTCAGATGAGACACGGCAGGTACCAAAGGGTCAACGAGGTTTCTCCTACGTACGCTGGGTGCTGAGCATCAGCTGTCACTGTCCCTGGACCAGATGTCACTAGTCACCTGGGGACGGTCTGCCCCATGGGTCACCCAGAGCCGTGCTGGCTTGCCTCTCCATCTCTCCCTCTGCTCCTTGCCAAGTCCCAGAAAGTCAGCCATCAAGAGTGGGTGGGCCCGCAGATGCTGGGTCATCCTGCTGCAAAGCAAGTACAGGTGGGTGTGGAGGTTCCCATTCTGAGCTGTCGGTTTCCATTTCTATCACAGTAACTGGTGAGCAGACCTGAACGCTCGCTTATCCTTGTTACGGGGTGGGGTGGGGTGGGGGGGTGGGGGGGGACGGGGAGGAACTGCTGTATCCATTCCAAAGTGAAGACATCCTTCAGCAGAACTCAGAATGTGCAAGTCAAGTCAAGCGGGCACCTCTGTGGCTGGAGTGGGGTGTGCGGGAGAGCAGAGTGAAATGAGGCAGGGGTAGGTGTATGCTTACCTTCTAGGGATTCAGGAGACGGTAAGGAGTTTGTATTTTACGCCAGTGCAATTAGAAGCTGTAGCAGGAGTGAAGCAGAAAAATCAAGACAGGGGATCCCTGGGTGGCGCAGCGGTTTGGCGCCTGCCTTTGGCCCAGGGCGCGATCCTGGAGACCCAGGATCGAATCCCACATCAGGCTCCCAGTGCATGAAGCCTGCTTCTCCCTCTGCCTATGTCTCTGCCTATGTCTCTGCCTCTCTCTCTCTCTCTCTCTGTATGACTATCATAAATAAAAAAAAAAAAAAAGAAAAAGAAAAAAGAAAAATCAAGACAACTCTCTTGGGTAGCTGTGTGGAGCGTGATTTGGAGAGAGGGAAGTGCGGGAAGCAGAGGGCATGAGGAGTGGCCAGGGATGACTGTAAAAGAGGTAACTCAGATGCTACTTGCCTGTAGGGAGCTCAAAATCAAGCACAGGAGGCAAAGCCAGCAAGGGCGTGCTGCAAGTCCCTGGGGTTAGAGAGGACAAGCTAGGCCAGGGCTCTTTCCTGGGAAGCCGAGTGCCTGTCCTCAAGGCACCCCCAGCAGACCGCAGGCTCCCGAGGGCACGGAGGGCGTCTGCTCCCTGGCCAGCACTGTATCCCCAGGGGCAGGAACCACCTGCACCGTGTACCCCAGCAGAGAGCAGGAAACACATGCAGAATGCACGGATGGAGGTGAGGACAAAGACACCAGTGACCTAGGTCCAAGAACATGGGAAAAGGATGAAGTACGAAAGGCTATGTGACATTTGAAATTGGCTCTACTCACTCAAGATGGTAACATCCTAGTAATTAAGACAGTATCAGGCAGGGACAGTGGAGACCAAACTAGGAACGCAGAACAGAGAGCCAGAAAGAGAAGCATGCCCACGGGACAGGGGCTTGTGCCAACGTGTCCCTGCAAAGCCAGGGGTAGAAGCAAGGGCTTCTCAGTAGTGGGGCAACTGTGAAAAACCCGAACCCCTACTGTACACCCTAGAAGAATTAGCTTCCAGTGGACTTCACATCTGTCAGAAAGGCAAAACCTGAGAGCTGCCAGTGAACACCCAGAAGAATGCTCTTCCAGCCTCGGGATCTCAGTAAGACACAAAAACCACTAACCACAGAGGGGAGAAACTCCCTCCCCAAGCCCCCCAGAAGTCAGCTCTAGAAACTGGTGCTAGGTGAGAGGGAGCCCACAGGACCCCCCAGGGACTCGGCTGCAAGGGTGGGAACATATGCTGATATGCCCTCACACGTTGTACGTTTTACTACATGTACACTAACATCTCAATAATAAATATACCATAAGAAAAAAAAAAAAAGAAAATAAGCCATGGATGGATTGGAGGGACTATTTCAATGCACATAAATGAACAAACAATTCACACCCTGAATACAGGAAACATTTCCAGGAGTCAATTTTAGAAAAAGAAAGAAAATGTAAATGTAGACCAAAAAAAAAAAATTTGACAGCATTTTTGTGACACAGGAAGTCCCAATGGTCAGTAAGCATAACAATGTGCTTCTGACTAATTAGATTCAAATGGCATCACGGCAACATGTTATATTCATCAGAACAGCAAATGTTTTAAGGTCGGTATCAAGTGCCAGGGTGAATGTAGGACAGGGGTATAAACTGGTACGGCCGATTCTGGGAAGTTCGGTGTCATGGAGAACATCGTTGAAGACACACAAGCCACAAGACAGAAATTCCACACCTAGGAAAGAGCTCAATGCTCATGCGCCAGGATACCTGCTCTGTACAGAAACGTTCACAGCGCTGTTAACTATTAACTGTAACAGCCCAGCCTCAAAGTGGAAATACCTAAACGTTCACCAACAGTCCAACAAAGAAGTATAAATGCTGGGTGTTCCTGCGATGGGACACTACCAACTACATGCAATGATTTGGAGGACAATTTTTGAATGACAGATGATAAAACCATGCAAGCCATGATTCCATTTACACAGATTCAGACATAGCCAAGCAAAGCACACTGCAGGAAGGCAGGTGCGGGAGCCTCCGGAGAAGGGCGGGACGGGACGTGCTGTGGGCTCAGTGGAGCCGGGTGCCCCTGGGTGTTGGTTACTTGTACGACTGCTCTACAATGTTTTATAAGCAGTACATACATCCCCTCCTACTTTCCAGTGTGCGCATTCTATTTCTAGATAGGAACAGTCTCAAGAACTTAGGATGACAGCTGAACTGCGACTAATGTGTCCCCCAAAAGCAGTTCATGTGCTCCGCCAGTTAGCCTGTGCTAAGAAACACTGCCTGACACCCTAAACTTCCGAATTCTGGAGGACCCGCCGTCTTAGCGATTGACAGCTGTTGTGTGGTGTGTGCAGTAGGCTCCCAGCCGCTGTGTGTCAGCAGCCAGGCAGAAGGACGAGGTTGGGCACCTTTGCCACCATTTTCTTCTTGAAATCTGTTAGGATTTCCTGGTGCTTCCTAATTACACGCAGAAGAAATGCCTGAATACGATCGGTGCTAGTTTCTAAAAGTGCTTTAGGAAAGAAAGAGAAGTAGTTTTGATTTCAACATAATCTGGTTTCTTTCAAAAACGGGGAAAATGTGTTGACTTTTTATAGGCTGTTCCCATCCTTAACCAGAAAGTGTCAATCTTTATCTGTGTTTGACAAAGTCATCATTCTCTGAGCTTCTTTAAGAACGTAAAAAGGCCACGAGCCAAACATGAAGACAAGAACCTCTTGTCTGAGCAAGGCACATCACGGTCATGTGAAAAATCTCCAGAGCAGGGCTGGGTCCTTGCTGTCACACTGCAACCCACCTCCTATTTTCACTTTTGCCTGGTTTCTGTCCCCCATGAGGCGCTTTCCCAGCACGGGGTCTGTTTGCAGTGGTACTGAGCTAATCCTGAAGAAAAGGCTTGTCCACTCCTCAAACAGCCTCTCCTGGCAGCTCGCAGACACCACCTGCCCCTGCTGGGCTGGAAGCAGGTGGATCTCTTGGGGTGGCCAAGGCTCACAACTCACTGCGCCAACGCCTGCTGTGCTGGGGCCCAAAGCAGTGTGCCTCTGCCCCAGAGAGGATGTGCACGCAGGTGGACAGTAAGAAGGGGAAGGCGATATCTGAGAGTCAGCTTTATTTTTATATTTTCCGGCTCTGCCAGTACCCAAGTGAAGGGGTGATGTAGTCCACAAAACCAAGGAGTAAGAGAGCCAGAGAGCTGGAGGCTTCCCTTCCCGTCACTAGCATGTCTCACTCCTGTAAGGCAGGTGACTCCAGGCAGGAAGCAGGCCCTGGGGCTCCCCCAGGTGCCTCAGAAGGCAGGTGGTTTGCAGGAAGATGCAAGCAAGCTCAGGACGCACGATCCTGGGTGCAGCTGTCCTCCATCCTACCTACTGGAGCTGCCTTGCAAAGGGCATCTGCGCAGACTTTTCCCGTCCAGCCTCTGAGCAGGGGCTCAGCACATGGTTTCCCTCATGGGGTCGAGAGGACTTACAGACTGGCCACTCACTGAGATCGTTCCTTCAGAGACTCAGAGACTCACCCACCAGGGTTTGTTTGGCTTTTGTTTTCTAAATCTGATGGTTCTAGAAAAATAAGTGGCACTGAAAACACGACACTTGCTGCAAAGAATGATGCTCTCAAAACAAGAGACAGGGGGTTAGTGTTTAAAGGTGCTAAATTGGCAGTGGTGCACCACTGTTTTGACCAGACACTTCTCTGTCACTGCTAAATCTGACCGAGGTCATTTTACACAATAATACTGACATTAGTCGGGTCACCTGGTTTCTCTGTGCTAAACTTCGGCAACCCAATCTCTCAAGTGTTTTACAAAATACACAGTCTGTGTAGCAATGGTATTTAAGTACAGTAACTAAAAAAAAAATCATTCATTAACATCCTAAACACACCCAAAAGTCATTGCTCTTTTTAATAAAGGAAGGGAATGAAGAAAGAAAAACTGGCAAATAATTAACTTTGTAAGAAAACATATACAGCTTAACACTACTACTACTACTACTGTTACTACTGTTTCTTAAGTACAGACCATGTGCCAAGAACCCTTCAAGCCCCCTTATGTGCCAGTGGTCAGTGGGTTCTAAATTCAGCAGCTCTTCCGAAGGCGGAACCTCATCCTCAGGGACCGCTGCACCTACCAATTGCCCCAGGGCTCGATGTCACGTGCCATCTGCCAGTGACACCTCTTGGTAATGCCATTTGGGGACAGAGAGGAGGGAGATTACCAAGCACAAAAGGATCTCCACGGGGGAGCACCTTGCTGGCTCAGTGGATAGAGCGTGAGACTCTTAATCCTGGGTCAAAAATCTTAGTCCTACACTGGGCACAGAGATTATAATCAATCTATCAATGGACCTTGTGGTAACTGGTAAACTTTGCTGAGTACCCTTTTGAAAATGTGCCAACTGTTCTGAGCAGACAGGCTCTCTGGAATCAGAATGGAGCCTCACAAGAGGCTGAGTTTCAGACATTTCCCTGTGGTCTAATCTAATCTAGACGGTAGATACAAACATTCTGAAATAGAGTCAGGAATTATAAAAGCTCTATTACATCCTGTAGAGACACTGGGGACGTGTGCAGAACGACCACAGTGCAAACAGTGTTAGAGAAAGTGATTTTGAAAAACAAATCTCTTGTCTATCCAGATAATGGAATATTATTCAGCACTGAAAAAGAAACAAACTGTCAAGCCACCAGAAGTCCCGGAAGAATGTGAAATGTGGAGCACTGAGGGAAAGCAGCCCATCTGAAAGGCCACATTGCATATAATTCTGACTTCTACAGGACATTCTGAAAGAGCTGATGACAATAAAAACATCAGTGTTTGTGGGGAGGGACGTACAGGTGGAGCCCAGAGGGTTTCCCAGGCAGCAAGAACACTGTGTATCACAATGGTGGATATACATCATGACGCATTTGTTCAAACTCACAGAATGCATGACTCCAGGAGCCAGCCCTGGAGTTTACTGCAGTAAACTCTGGGCTCTGGGTGACAGTGATGTGTCAGTAGACAGTCACCAACTGCAGTAAATGTCCCACCCTGCTGGGGAAATGCTGATGACAGAGGCGGCTGTGCAAGTGTGGGGGCCAAGAACATAGAGGAAATCTCTTTTCCATCCTCTTAATTTTGTTGAAACCTTAAAAGTGCTCTAAGAAAATGTTATCTTTAAAAAAAATCAGGAACAAAAGAATGACATAAAAATAAATTATTTCATGTAGTTTCAAAATTAAAAATGCTTTCTTAGGCTAGCAAACTTACAACGACGATGGAAGACTAGTAAGGAGAAATTAAGTGAGAATGACTAAATATGGATTCCCAGAGACATTCTTTCCCTAAAGTTACACTTGTTGGATGGCACTGTTAAATTAATCAGCTACAAGGTACAGGATCCTTCAGATTAAGAATTAATGGCCAGGGACACCTGGGTGGCTCAGCGGTTGAGCATCTCCTTTTGGCTCAGGGCATGATCCTGGGGTCCCTGGATCGAGTCCTGCATTGGGCTCCCTGCATGGAACCTGCTTTTCCCTCTGCCTCTCATGAATAAAATCTTAAAAAAAAAAATAATGGCAATATATTTGGATGAAATTTGGTTTCTGATTTCAAATGAATTTTATGTGTTGACACTTAAAACTCTCAAAGCCAGGTGGCTGAGGTGATAGTCTAGGGAAGCCGCTGCCAGGGCCACTTTCATACCACTTTTGGTGTGATGGTGGCAACCCTGGCCTGGTCCCTGCTCAGGGTAAAGTGTGTGCAAGGACATGCACACTGCAGGAAGCATGGTCCACACTGGCACCTCATCACCGGGAAGGATGGAATCCCAGTTCCTAATTTAAGTGACAATAAACCCCAAGCAATGTTGCCCTCAGTACAAGTCAATAAGACAAAGCGGCCCCTGATGTATTCTGGCCTCCGAGACAGGCAAATAGCTGAGCAAACCAGGCTCAGCGAGACAGAACCCGAGGACAGGTATGTGTGTGGTTGGGAGGTGTGCCCATTGGCGTGTCTTCACCTCTGAGTGCACTTAGGGGGAACCACTGTGCTGTGCCTCCGCCTGCACAATGCAGAATCTGTGTGCGACGATACTTGCCATTGCTAGCCTCTGATTTCAGAAAGCACATAACGAAAAGCTCTGAAGGCTAAGTAGATGTGATCTGAAGGAGTACAACTTGAAGTGTTTGAGTCTCATTTTAAAAGTCTATTTGCCAAAACACCTGAATGACGAAATGGGCCCACTTTTGTGAAAGCCTCATTCATAATAGTACAGGGACTCCTCCAGCCATCAGCTCCAGGCCCCGGGAACCGGTTGCTAGGATACTATAAAAGCCACATAAACAGGACTTCTTCCCTCTTTCACTTTGAATGGCTCCATTTAGATGCATCTGTGTATGTGTGTGTGTGATGGGGGGGGGGAGGGGGGTACTGGGTGGCAGTGAGGTCCACTCTTAGCAGCCTGGGAGCGGCACCAGCGCATTGTCCAATCCTCTCCCGTGCTCAGCTCGCTCCTAGGGCCCCAGGGAGGCCTCCTTTAACCTGCAGGCCTGTGTGTGCGCTTGTTTGCTTTGGTTGGGAGAAATATTTGGTTTGCACATCTTCAAATGCATTATGTGAAGGGTAAGAGAATCAATGGGAGGCTTTAAAAAATAAAATTAAATCACTAGGAAGTGAAACCAAAAGTTTACCTTTTTACACTAAAGCAGCATTAAGAGTTTTTCTAGTGTTTGTTAGTTCAACAACTGAACAAATAATCACTGAATGTTTATCAGTTATTTAATACTGGGGACTCAGAAATAAATAGAACATAGCCTCCAGAGGGAGGATAAGATTCCCTAGCAGTTCACTGCTTTGGACATTAGGGTGGGCAGCGTGAAGTATTACAGCAGAAAAGCATCATCCTGTGACTATAGCATAAGCACTTCTTCAGTGTGGAAATGCACAGATACCTTTCTAAAATTTTTTTGTTTACTTGAGAGTGCACAAGAGAGAGCATGAGTGTCAGCAGGGGCAGATGGAGAAGCAGGCTCCCCGCTGAGCAAGAAATGTGGGGCTTGACGTTCCTAAGAGCCTGGGTTCATGATCTAGCTGAAGGCAGATGCTTAACTGACTGAGCCACCCAGGCGTCCCTGTTATGTCTTGTTTAAGAAATCTTTGCCTACCTCAATCTAATAACCACACTCACCTACAATGCCTTCTGCCCTCTGGAACTCCTGTTTTACCTTTCACACTGAGGTCTGTGATTCATCTTGAGTTAATGTTTGTGAACAGCGTAAAGTGAATAGTTGGTTACTTTTTCCCTATCACGGATACTGAATCAGTCTAGTTCTGTTTATGGAAAAGACCATCCTGTTCTTGATGAGCTGCAGGTGGGAATCAGTTTTTGGATTCCCTACTCTATTCTGTGATATGTTTTTTTATTATCACAATTATTTAAGTCCAACCACTGATTCACATTGCAATCATGGATGAAAATTCACATCTCTCAGAGGAATTAACAGCTAGAATAGGGCATTTGTACGAGAACATTTATTTGTTGAAAAACTAGATGCTGGGCACTTTATGAACATCACGACCCTGTGAGGGTGGGGCCCATTTTATAAGTAAAGAAGCTAAAACCTGCACAGGGTAAATGAAGTGCTTACAAGGGAACAAGAAGAAGAACCTGTGTCCAGCCCCAGGGCAGCTGCTCCTGCCACCATGCCACACTTCTTTAACACGGGTCAATGGGGAAAACACTGTCTGCTTATTATTCCTGTAAACTGCTACATTTCTGTACACAAATAAAACTTAGAATTGAGGTGTTTCAATGCTAAAAAATAAAAAAAAAATTAAAAAAAGGAAAAGTGAGAAAGGAGGGGAAGAAAGTGAAATAAAAGATCAGAAAAAAAAATCCTGTTTGGACTCTCATTCTGTGCTTGTCCCCTCCCCCTCCAATAAAAACAAAACAAAACAAAACAAAACAAAACAAAAACCCACATCAAGAACAACTGATGAAAATACAGATCAAAAAAGAAAGGAAAACATTTCAAATAAAGCTCAGCGGTTTCTATTTGGAAACAACACCACAAAATCCCACTTGCCGCAATGAACTGACAAATAAGATATTGACTCTGTGGCAGCAGAACTGGGATTTTCCGACGGCATCTGCTACCGTGTCATTACTGTGGGTGACCCACAAGTGAGTGAACAGCTGGGCCCTGGCTGGACTTGTGCCCCAGGAGCAGCAGCGGTGAGCGGAGGGCAGTCCTTCCTGGTTAAGCACCCCTTTGACATATCTTTTCCCTGAACCTGGATATCCCCCCTGGCCTCCAGAATCTATCTCCAAGAACTGGAGCCTTATTCCTAGGTACCCAGCCTGCAGAGTGGGGTTTACCCCTAGTTTGCTCTGATAGGAGGACAGCCAGCTTGAAGTTCCTAATCTGCAAGGTGGCCAAGAAAGTGGAAGTCTCTCTCACAGGTCCTAAGCACGGATCTCCCATGGGGAATGAGGCCTGTGTCCCATGGGTGTCACCACGCCCTCATCCACATCCCATGGAGGGTGGTTAAGTACGTGGGCATGACCAGCTGACCCAGACTGATCAGAGCACGGAAGGATTTTTATTAACTGATATTTCAGTTCACATCAGCGTTGATTCCTTGTCTAAGCACACCCAAAAGATGTAGTACTTTTTGATATAAAATACTGAAATCAAAGTTCAATAAAAACTTGGCTGGTGTTAATTAGAAGAAGGGGTGAAATCAAACAAGTCTGAAATGATACCACTGCTGAATCCAGCTTACTTAATTCACAAAAGAATTCTAGTATTTCTCTTGTGCTTCAAACTATCCCTATTCTCATCAATAAACCATGCTGCTATCTGTTCACTGTTTTACTCATTCATCTACCCATCCAAGGAGTATTTACTGGACGTTCACTATGAGCCAGACAGTGGCATATTATACTGAGGTGAAAAACAGAAAAAAAATGGTCCCTGACTTCATAGAACTTGGCCCAGAGGGTAACTGAGAAGTAAATGGACAAATATGTAATGACAGACTGTGATAAGCTGACAGAGAAGATTCTAGGAGGGGTGCCCTGACCACGCTGGGACCCAGAACTCTTGGCTGAAGAAGGCACAAAGGGAGCTGGGCACGTGGCACGAGGAGGACTGATGAGGGGAGGGCAGGTCAGGTGAGAGGTCAGTGCAGGTGACTACCTAAAGTGACAATTAGGTACATCTGAAAAGCAAAAAAGGAAAGCGTGTCTAGGGGATGCTACAGAAGGGAAGAACAGCTCTGGATAAAAATGAGAGGCAGGCAGAGGCAGGATCATACAGGGCCCTTCAGGATGTGCTGGAGAGTCTGGGTTACTTGAAGCACAATGTGCAGTCCTGGAGGTTCTGTAAATGGGGCACGTTTGTGAGAAATGATGTGGGGTCAGGGAGAGTCAAGAGGCAGAGAGGAAGGGTCCTGTTTTGGTTTTAAGAAATCGCACTGAATGGGGGATCCCTGGGTTGCTCAGTGGTTTGGCACCTGCCTTTGGCCCAGGGAGCGATCCTGGAGTCCCGGGATGGAGTCCCACGTCGGGCTCCTGGCATGGAGCCTGCTTCTCCCTCCTCCTGTGTCTCTGCCTCTCTCTCTCTATCATAAATGAATGAATGAATGAATGAATACATCTTTAAAAAAAAAGGAAAAAAGAAATCGCACTGAATGGACTGAATGGATGGGGAAATCCTTTTCTCCCGAACACCCCATGAAAAGGAGGGAAATGGAGTTGGGAAGCCACTTTCCACTGGCCCAGGCCAGGGTGACTAGACCGTGCTTGGAGTGGTGGGAAGGAGATGGAGGGAAGTGGATGGACCTGGGAGGTGGTCCAGAGAGAGAATCAGTAAGACGGTGACTAACTTTCAAGGCAGGAGAATAAAAAGAAAGAGCATCACAAGTGGCTTCCAGATTTCTGACCTGAGAAACTGGATGGATGGAGATATTCCCCAATCACTGAAAAAGAGAGGGGATGGTTTTATGGGGACATTAACAGTTCAGCTTTGGACATGCTAGGTTTGGAATATCGGTAAACATACAAGCAAATGTTATGCAGGGTATTAGAAATATGTCTGAGACTCAGCAAACAGCTTTGTTTAGAGACTGAGTTTGGGGCGACACAGGTGAAGAAGTCTTTAAAGCCATGCCAATACCCAGAATACAACTCCATGTCACCAACCACAGTAACCAGACTGGCCTAAGCTACTGCCATATCTGGCCTGTATGATTTCAATTGCCCCCTTTAGGACTCCCATGGGTGGGATTCCTTAGGACAAGATGCAGAGTGAGATGAGCACTCCTGAGCTCTGTCTGCCAATGTCCATAAGTGCTCCAACATTTAAACGCTGTGTAGGACAGGAATGTAGGACAGGAAGCAACAAAGGAATCTAAGAAGGATCTAGAGAGACATGAAGAAAACCTACAGAAGGTACTATCATGAAAGTCAAGAAAACAGCAGTATTTTAAGGAGGAAGTGATTAATTCTTTTGAACGGAGTTTCAACACGATGAGAACAAAGTACACTGACTCTGGCAACATGGTGATGACTGGTGATAGTGCGCAAATGAAGCTTATGAGCCCATTCACTTATCTACATGCCTTTTCGAGGATCCACTGGGTTTTTAAAACAGACATAAACCCTCAAGCACAAAAAAAGTTTCAGACGCTAAAAGGCAAGCAGAAAAGAGGTAACAGACAGGGCCATGGCTTGTGGTTGTGTAAGGTGGTCTAGCAGCAAACCCAAGAAAGTTGACCCTAAGCTGACAATGACAGAAACCAACAATCTGCCCTGCATAATCTCCCAAAGCTCAGATGTTGATGCCCACAAGTACCTCTTTAATGGAAAGTAAAAGTGAAAATGAAAACAGAAGGCCTGATTGCAAGTTTAAAACGTAGGTGTACCCATGGATCCCCTTTCTCTACCTCAAGAGAAGATTGGAAGATTAATTCAATGATAAGGATAAAACAGAGATACTCTTGCATGGAGGATACCAGATACCATGCTAGAAACAGTGGAATGAAGTGAAGTGAAAGTATACACATTAAAATGTAGAGATCCTGAAGCTTTCCAATAAAAGGGTGGAATCAGGCATATATTTTCAAACTCAACCAGCTCCTTACCAATCGCCCCACGTTAAAGGACATTCTGAAAAGACTTAAGGCAGAAGGCAGATGATCCCAGCTGGATAAACTAAGACAGAGATATAAGAAGTAAAGGGCAGGGAAAGCAGATTTAAATGAACACTGACATTATCGGGTTTGAAAATAGAATTAAAGTGGGTAACAACAACAGCATGTAAGTTGTGGGCCACTAAATAGTCCTGGGGCGGTGGTAAAGGTTTGAGAAATATCAGACTTTCCTTAGTTAATGATGCATGTTGTAATTTTCCCAGGTAACTATTAACAGAATAGAAAAAAGAATAAAAACATTTGAACTAGAAAAAAAATAAAAATTGAATTACGCAAAATAATCTAAAAGAAAGCAAGAAAAAAAATAAGGAGAGGCTTCAATATAAATATATCAACAATTATATTAAATATAAATGGGCTAAATACAACAGCTAAAAGGCAGAGATTGTCAAACCAGATTAAAGAAAAAACCCAAGTACATGCTGTTTACAGGAAACAACTCTGATACAGAGAATCTGAAAACAAAAGGGTTGAAAATGTTATACCATTTGGTATATATCAATCAAAAGCAAGTTAGAGGAGCTATATTACTATCAGGTAACAAGTATTTTTAGAGATAATGAGATTCAATTTATAACAACAGGAACATTTCTCAGGGCCTGACAGCCAAGAAAGAAGCAATTATGTTAAAAAAAAAAAAAAAAACAACAACCTATAAAGATACACTTTTGCCTAACAAGATTGCCTCAAAAGATACAAAGGAAAAATGTATGTAACTAATAGGGACATGACAAATCTATAATCACAGACTGATATTTTAAAACTCTCTGTAACTGATAAACCAAAGTAGAAAAAAAATCAGTAACAATACAAAAATTTCACTAATTTGACGTATGTGGATAAAATGCTGCTCCCCACTACTGGGGAACATTGCACTACTTTTGCAACATAGAATAGTTGCAAAAAAGGACCATACACTGGGTCATAAAGCAAGTCTCAATAAATTTCATGGGACAAAAAAGTATGCACTCTTTGATCATAACTAACATTTATGCTAGGAATCAATCTCCAAAAGAGAACTAAAAAATTTCTATTTGTTTAGAAATTAAGAAATGCATTTCTACATAATCCAGGGGTCTAAAAAGAAACTGTAACAGAAATTAGAAAACTGTAACAGAAATTAGAAAACGCTTTAAACGTATGGTAACAAAAGTAACACATACCCAAATCTATGCAATGGAGCTATAAAAATACATAGAAAAGGATAAAAGTTTAAAATTAAGTGCCTTAAATAAATGAACAGATATACCACATTCATGGTTTGGAAGACAGTACTGTTTAGATGTCAATTCTCACCAAATTGATTTCAGTCAATGCAGTTTCAGTGAATAACTTAATATGTGTGGATTTAAATCGTTTTTATTGGTCAAATTGGTTTTTGTTGATTTCATGTGTGTATATACATGGATGTGCCCATAAATACATAAGCATGAATGTGTAGAATTTGACAAGCTGATTCTAAAACTTTTATGTGAAAATACAAATGACCAAAAATAGCTATAATGCTCTTTAAGAAAGAAGAGACAAGTTGGAAGGATTGACTCAACTAATATCAAGGCATGTCAGAAAGAGGCAGTACTTAAAGAATATGATATTGGTGTAAGGATAGACAAAGAGGTCAATGGAAAAGAAAACAGAGTCCAAATACAGACCCACATATATTTGGATATTTATGATAAAGACAGCACACTACAGCTAACAATGCATGTTCTTTTCAATAACTAGGCTGGGACAATTGTATGTCCATATAGAAAAATACTAAAATAGACCCCTAATTCACATCATACACAAAAACCAACTCTAAGTGAATTACAGACCTCAATACAGAAGGTAAAACTATCAAGTGTTCAGAATATAATATAGATTATCATCATGATCTCATGGTTGGAAAATACTTCTTTAACAAGATACACACCCAAAGAACTAACCATAAAGGAAGAGTGATAAATTTCACTAAAAGTTAAGAACTTCTGTTATTTAAAATACACTGGGGGGGGGGGGTGGAATAAAATAAAATACACTATAAAGAGAATGACAAGATAAGCCACAGGAGAAAGAAAACATTAGCAAACATGTAGTTGAATTAAGAACTTCTACTTAGAATATACAAAGATCTATTACAAATAAATTATGGAGAAAAAAAACAATGAAAAAGTGGGCAAAAGGTTTGATCAAGCACATTTTATGTATACACACACACACACACACACACACAATCCAAATAGCAAAGAAACATGTTAGAAGATGCCCAGCCTTTTTAGTCATGAAGGCAACAATAAACATGATCTATAGTCTTATCTATAGTGGCATGAGGGGATAATGCAGGTGGTATACAAGAGTAAATCCTCATGTCATAATAGATTTATCAGAATCTGATATACATATCAAGAAACAGCAAAGCAGCAAAGCACATTCTTGAGATGTACAAAAGCAACTGCTAGAAGAACGAACTAGGAGTGAACTGAAAGGGTGGAGAGGGGAGCCAGAGACCTTATTATTCTCTCATTCAATACCTCTTGGCATTAAAAAAAAAAAGTATTATTTTGCTTAACAGAAAATATAAGAAAGGAAAAAAAAACTTAAGAATGGGTGGGGGAGAGTGAATGGGAGGTGAGGAGGCAAAGTCAGGGTAATGAGAGAATTCTATGGCAAACTTGCCTGTGAGCAAGAACAGAGGAACGCCATGGAAGGCACCCTGGTGCAGTTTTATTTTGTCCTTTTCGCTCTGGCTACTAGCAAGGCTGGGTTCTAACTTATGGCTCACATCTAAAGACTGCCTGGGCTCTAGTGCTTCTTCACTTCTGATCATTCAGACTAGTGATAAAAACCTTTGTTCACTAGGAGGTCGATTCAGGGAACATGAAACTGTGTGTGAATTTCTTTTTTTCATAATAAATCATCTTTTTCTTCAGGAAGCACACCAACTGCAACTGCACTTGAGCATTCTTGTACTGCTTTCTTTTTGGGGGGGCTAAAACAAATTTCAGAACTCTGTAAGGAACAGAGCCTGTGGTGCCTGATTATAATGCAGTGCAGTGAACCAACTCCGTTTTTCCTCAAAGACGAGTCTTCTGAGGCTGTCTTTTCCTGACTGAGCTTATAAACGGTTTGCTCTTTAAAATCAGAGATTTTCTTCTATTGCTAATCAGACAAATGACAGTATCTTTAGCAGAATAATGAGCACGTCTCCATCTACGTACTTTAAATACATGATTTTCATCAGCCTCTTTTCTCTTCTCGACAGAAGCCATAGTGGGGGTGTTCTGTAAATGCCCCCCTACCTCCCGTCTTCTCAGTGCTAAGCTGGGCTGCTCAACTGTCTTGCAGGGGGTTATATTCTCTGTCCCTCAAGGGGTTCTTATTCACCTCCCCCACCCCAAATATGGACAAGTGGCCCAAGGCATATGGTGGCCACAGTGAGGGAGGGGGCTGAGTCTGACTCTCTCTGGGGAAGTCTTAAACATATACAGAATATCTCTCAAACCAAAACAGGCTGACCCTGGTTTCTGATTCATCATTGTTCTCGATAAGTCTCCTACAGTGCCACTGAGGTCAGTGGCAGAGAAAAAGCAGGTTCCCTGTACACCTTCCAGCAAGGGTGGTCACCCAGGCAAGGGCAAGAACCGGAGCCCCCAGCTTCAGTAACGGAGGGTCAGAGGACAGAATCCGTCCAATATGGGTACTTGGTGCCATGGAAATGTTTCTCCCCATCCCTGGGGACTCAGTGTCGCTCATGCTTCTCTTGTCACTAAAACATTGCTAAAATGGTTTTTCCCAAAGGACTGGATACTTAAAAGACTCTCTAGAGCAAAACAAAAAACAAAACAAACCCTGAAATTCTTCACATTTCCTCCAAGGGACACACACAGTTTGCTAAGGCGACGTTGGCGCCCAGCCGCACACACTGGAACCATGGATGGGTGCTCTATCCCCAGAGTTTAAAGGCACTTTTGAGGAGAAGGTTATTTTAGAATGTCCCACTCGTTGTGAACACTCTAGCTCACTATACTGAAGACCACAAGAGCACCCTAACTTTGAGAGAGTGGCTTAGTTCTGAGGGACAAGCACACAAGAAAGCCAGCTGGCCGTATCCTCCATGAGCCCCAGCGAGCCCCCTGACTGTGAATGGATGGTCAAAACTCCCGAAGGATACAGGGATTGCTGTCATCGATGCTGCAGCTGTCTAGGATCAAGGGAATGCCATCCAGCTCGTTTACCTGCAGAGAAAGGAAAAGGCAAATTTATACACTGAAAAAAAAGCTTGGATCATAGTCAGAGATTATAGAGGATTTGTTTTTCTTTTTTATTCCGTATCATCACTATGATACAGCAGCACACTGTTGTATTTCAAGCCACCCCATCAGCTGCAGCAGAGTTCCAAACGTGACCTTCAACCTTGAGGCAGGCAGACACAGAGCGTAGGCATCAGTGACTGACCTGCCCTAATGGAGTCAGATGATAAGAGGTCAATTAACGGATGACCTCTCTCCTCCCCCTGCTCCAGTCCAATCTCCTGCACCTCTCACCCCCTCAACCCCCGACAACTCAGCCTGATACCCGTGTTCACCATTTCTCAGCCTTCCAGTGTGCTCAGTCTTCCTGATTCTGCTAAGTTACACTACGTACATACGTTACTTCTACTTTACACAGGCTGCGTGTGTTTATCGTATCATTCCTGCTTTTATGATCTGTCAGTGTTATATTGGTTTTACCTGTGATTTGGTAGGTTATTTTTTGGGAATGAAAACATTCAAAACATTTCTCCATGTTAATTAAGGGTAATTTTTTTTTCCTTCCTGCCCTTTTGGCTTATGAGTCTTCAGAGGGACGCTCTACTTTTGGATATCAGGCGAAACTTCTTTCTGAAATGCCTACACCAACCCAGAAATATTTTATTTTATTTTTTTAAAGAATGTTACAGTTTTTTTTTTTTTTTTTTTTAAAGATTTTATTTATTTATTCTTGAGAGACACAGAGAGAAAGAAGCAGAGACACAGGTAGAGGGAGGAGCAGGCTCCATGCAGGGAGCCCGATGTGGGACTAGATCCCGGGTCTCTAGGATCACACCCTGGGCTGAAGGCAGGTGCTAAACCACTGAGCCACCCAGGTTGCCCCAGAAATATTTTAAAATAGACATATAAACAAAGCAGATATTTTATTTTTTTTCCCCATTCTTCCTCAAAAATGTTGGGGCAACTGGAAAGTCATATAAAATAGGATAATGTGGATCTCTTCCCAATACCATCCACCAAGATAAACTCCAAATGGATTTGAGTTTATTATAGTTTAGTAGTATTACTAAGTGCATAGTTCAACCTTGCAAACGGTCAGCACGCTGATACCACTTCTCATGCACTGGGATGGCAAAGTGGTGGGTGATGGGGAACTAGGCATCCTCACGCACTGAAGTGTGTGTTGGGTGGCACAGCGCCCGCGGAGGGGCTACACATGGTGAATGAAGCAGATGCGCACATGTTATCACTCTCTGACCCAGTTGTCCCAGTCCTAGGACATCACCTCAAACAGCATTGTCATACGAAGTTATGCTTCACAGGTTATTTACTGCAGCACACTTTATATTTTTATGTTTTACTGAGATTCAATTCACACATGATAACACTCAACCTTTTAAAAGTATACATTAAAGGGGATTTTAGTTTATTCACATAGTTGTACGACCATCACTGCTTCCTAATTTTAGAACATTTTTATTATCTCCAGAAATCCCCTCATTTCTTCCTCCATCCACCCTTTGGCAACCACTGATCTTTCTGTCTATGGATTTGCCTCTTGTGGACGTTTTGGATAGATGGGATCATTTGACATGTGGCCTCTTCTTTCAGCTAGCACAATGCTTTCAGGTCTACCCACGCTGAAGGATGTATTGGCACCTCATTCCTTTTTATGGCTAAATAATATTCCAGTGTTTGGACAGATCTTACTCATCCATGCATCTGCGGAGAGACAATGGAGGTGTTTCAATATTCTGGCCATTATGACAACGCTGCTGGGATCATCTGTGTACATGTTTCTGAGTCGATGTTTACATTCAATTCTCCCGGCTATATACCTAGAGGGAAAACTGCTTAGTCTTGGTAATTCTTCACTTAACAATTTGAGGAACTGCCAGAGTGTTTTTCAAAGTGCTATACTATTTTCTATTTCACCAGCAACCCATAAGCATTCCAATTGCTCCACATCCTTCTTGACACTTGTTTAACCATCCTGGTGGGTGTGAAGTGCTGTGTTATCGGTGTTTTGATCTGTATTTCTCTGATAACTAATGATGTTGCGTACAGCACAATGTATAACAACAAAGATCCTGGAACCAGCTCAAATGTTCACTCACACAGGCTGGCCAAATGAATTATGGCCCGATGCAGGAGATGCAACTGTGAAAGTGAGTGGGGAAGACCCAGTGTACCACTATGGAGGGATTGCCAGATTTAGCATTAAGTGAAAAAAAGCAAAGTGCAAAATGTGAACATTTTAGGTCACAAAGGAGGAGAAATACACAAATTTTCTTTTATTTCCCAAAAGACACAATGAAGGGTTAAATAAAAAGCTAATAATGGTTATTATCCACAAGGGATGAGGAGGGAATGAGGCATGAGAAACAGAAATGGAGGCGAGGCTTCTGTGAATGTACCTGCTTATACAATTCTGACTTTGGGATCCTGAATATATTTTATATAATTTCTGACAATTAAATTTAAAATGGATGTTAACTAGTCTTACAGTGTTATTTCACAATATATACAAATATTGTCATTATGTTGTATACCTGAACGTAATATATGTCGATGATGCCTCAATAAAAAAGTTAAACTCACAAACTTATAAAAAGAGAAAAGAGAAGTAGATTAATCTGATGACATGTAAAACAAAGAACACTATTTTACAGAACTAAAAGAGTATTTGACTTTACATCCCTGGTGAGATGTATCCTAAGTTCAGAGAACTGCACAGAAATCTTCAAACAGCATTCAGCTTAATTTATTCTGAACTGTTATTTATATATTTAGTTTAAAGCAAAGGGGTAATTAATGTTACTAGGAACTAAGATTTTCAGCATAAAAAAGAGGTATCAAATCCAGATGACAATTTTACACATATAAATTAGAAATACTACCAAGATTTCATGGTGTATTTTTCAATTTCTAAAAAACACTGATTTCCAAACTGCCCAGAAGCAACAGCAAGTAGCAGTGAGCATTACCAGGATCAGATGAACTACACATCTTTCTCAACCTAAAATGGGATTATGTCCCAATGAACCCATCATTATTAAACTCAACCTACTGAGCATCACGGCTTAGCCTGGCTGACCTTAAGCGTGCTCAGAATGCTCACAATAACTACAGTACAACAAAATCATCTGCCACAAAGCCTATGTGATAACAAAGTGTTAAATATCTCATGCAATTTGCTGTACAGAAAGTGGGACAGAAAGGCTGAAGAGTACAGCATGGCTGTTGGTGAATCAGTTGCTGTTGACCCTTGTGATTGTGTGGCTGACCGGAACCTGTGGCCGCTGCCCTGTGTCACAAGAGCAGAGCATATTAGCCTATCACCAGCCCCAGAGAAGATCCACACTCAAAATTCTAAGTGCAGTTTCTATTGAATGAGTTATTGCTTTTACACCATCGTCAGGTTAAAAATTCCTAAGTTGAGCCATCATAAGTTGGGGACTGTCTGTAAATACATGTCCTGGTGGAAGACAGCAAGCAGACCTCTAACTACATGCGATGCACACACCCACTAAAGGATCACTGACCGTCCTCAGTTTCACAAAGGTAGAGAGGCAATACATCTAATTTCTATACTTTTTTCTAGGCACTAGAGATAGGGTGAGAGATGAATTTAATAAGCGTTTAGCACACAAGGCAACAACAAACACTTTCACGTTTCCTTTCATTCTGATGATGCCAAGGTAAACATCACTGGCTCTATTTTTACTGAGAAAGGAAAGGGGGGGCTCATGAGTCAAGTACCCTCCCCAGGATCACTTAACTAATGGGTGCTATTCAAAGTGGTCTGGAGACCATCGGCAGTCTGCGAAAACGACCAGGAGAGGAAAAGGTCCGAAACCATGCTAAAAATTTAATAGCATTATGCTATGTCCCCTGAATCTTATAATAACATTTAGGTTTGAATCTTCCATGTCTTTTTTAAGATTTTTATTTTTCTGTAATTTGTATTATATAAGCATATTGGTCCAGGATGGTTTGGGGAAAAGATGAGTGGTTCTTCAGCACAGACAATCTGGGGAGCACTGGTGGGGAAACTTTAATGGCACGTGGAAATTTTATGGCCAAACTGGTAGTGGCCCCACCTGAGATTATATTCAAAGCTTCCCAAAGCAATTCTTACACCGCACATCTCCAATACCTGCCACGCATCAACTAGCAGGACTGGGGTGCTAACAATGACATCTCCAATGCCTCTGCCCTGGGGTGAAGAGGAGGGATCCAGAAAAGGAGCAACCGCCTGGTCACTGGCATAGTGATGAAGGAATACCAACTGGCCCTCCAGGCCTTAGCAAATCTGTGATCTAAATCCTTCTGGAAGGTGCCAAGAAGAGCTTGGTGTCTGACACAGGGAAGGCCTCCCTGAAGAAGTAACATTTAGCTCAAAGTGGCTAAATGGACAAATCAAGGGGGCTGTGGAGAATGTTTTGCAGGGAGAAGAGCATGTGCAAAAGCTGGGAGCTCAGAAGGAATATAGAACATTCCAGGGACTGGCCAGGCAGCACAGCACTGAGATGAAGAGCAAGGACCGTGGAGCCAGTGTGCTGGGGTCAAAGCCTGGTTCTGCAGCATTGCTGAGCTGCGTGACTTTGGTTATGTTATTTAACCTTGGAGATTGTGTTTTCTTGCCCATAAAATGGGAGGATGGGGCTCACTTCCAAGGGTGGTTGTGAGAAGGAAATAGATTGCTACACAGTAGCGCATGGCCGGTGCTCCGTGATGGCAGGAGCTCATGATACCTTTAACATGGGGTTCAGGAGCTGGAGCAAGAGTGGAGCTCTTGAAAGGAGGAGTAAGCAGGAGGAGAACTTACATGTAGCTGAGAGTTCACAATCCTACTTTGTATTAGGAAAAACAGTAAATTTATTTCAAATTATTCAAATTATTATTTCAAATTATTTCAGTAATTTTATTTCAAAAACCTTTTTTGTGTATGAGAAATAAAACCATCCAGGATCCATTATTTGATGCAAAAAAAAAAATCTCATTTTCTTGGGGAGGGGGATATGGTAGAATTCTCAGGTATGCTAAATGTTAAGATTTCCTTTGAAGGAAATGAAATAACGTGCAAAAGTTTGAGATTCAGACATGCAGTAAAGGTGAATTAAAGAGCTCTTGAAGATCATGGGTACACTAGAGTCGTGGCTGAACTGAGGGCATGCTTTCCCAGATAAGAATTTCTTGTTCATGCTGCTCCATTATGAAATGAGACAAGATAAATTTTTACAGAGATTCATTAAACATTTTTAACATAAATGATCTCTAGACAAGGATGACAGTGGCATTATGACAAATACACAATTACGTATTTAGGAATGAACTCAGGTTACGTCCCTGGGATAAGAACACACAGATGCCAGCCCTTCAGGAGGAGTGGCTGATAATACGACTGTGTTAGGACCAAGCTCAAGTTTACCGCTTCAGCTACGCGTATGGAGCTCCTGTCTGGGGCAGGGGAGAACAATTAGGAAGTTAACAAGTTTTCTTCTGTTCACACTTCATAAAACAAGGAAGCTGTTTGTTTTCTTACCTAACATGTTGGGAACTGATTCTAGACCTATAATAAATGAGTCACAAGCTGTAGTTCATATCAAGGAGCCAAGCTCAGTCAACGCTTTCACAAGGTAACACATCTCAACAAGACAGAAAATCTGGCTTAAATAAACGAACATTTAGCCCCTGGAAATAAAGAGTAAACAGAAGGACAACTAACTGATTTGCTAACTCTTCCCTCCCACCTTGGCCAATCATCCCAGAGAATGTACTCTGCCAAGTAGACCCACCTATACTATCTCAGCTCCTCTGGGAAAATGTATTATATGGACAGAAAACAGAGCCTCAACTATTTTAGCTGCTCTCACATCAAATGCAAAAATCCAAGAACCCGAAGAAAGGCAAGAGCGCGATACCAACAAAGGACATAATCTCCATTAAGTATATAGTGAATCGAGCTTAACTGACATTTGGCAAAACTGTGTTCACAACACAACTCCTCAAAACAGATACAGACACAAGTAGGAAGATGATTAGAATCCTCATTCAGAAGTGGATCAATGACCAGCAGGGGTGCCACAATGCTCCAACAAGATCTCCGTGGGGATGAAGCCGTCCTCAGGCATGCTAACAGCCATGCACAGGGCCTGGAGCCCAAAGGTGGTGCTGGATGAAAAGGACCATCCATCCAGTCGGAGATGTGGGTGCACCTGCCCATGGCTCAAGACTCCATTATCACCCCGACCACCTGGAGGGACAGAGGATACTTTGGATGCACAGACCTATCCGAGAATTCCAGCTCATCCTTTCAGCCATGGAACCTTGTAGAGGTTTCTGAACTTCAAGTCTAGACTTCATGTGACAAGGGGGTCACACCCACCTCAGAGGATTACAGGGAAGATCCGTGAGAAAGCATCCAGCACAGCACCCCATACATAATCTGGACATAATCGTAATCAGCAGCATTTGTAGTATTGCTGTCACCTGGTTCAGAGATTCTGAAGGTTTCCTTCACCACCATACTTGCAAAGGGCTGGACATGGCACTCCTTTACCAAACACAAGCTGTGCCTTGGCAAAGCTCCAATATATAAAGATTTACACTGATAAAGATTTTTATTTGAGAGAAAGTATGAATGGGGGCGGGGGAGGCAGAGGAGGGAGCCCCAACATGGGGCTCAGACCCAGGACCCTAGGATCATGACCTGAGCTGAAGGCAGATGCTTCACCAACTGAACCACCCAGGTGCCCTTAAGATTTACATTTCTAAAACCAGGAAATTTGTAGATATGGTGACTCTAGGTTAGGCCCATGTTTTTCCTGGCTGTCTCATGAGCTGAGTCCCACAAACACACAGTATCATTCATCTCCATGTTGTGCTCATTTCCATGGTGTTTTGTGCAACTTCACACTGGGCACTTCACGACCAAGCTGCTGCTGCTACCAGAGGAAAAAGTAATGGTGCTATTACTCAGGAAGCTCCAGGATGTTTATAAATTCTGCATTCTGCAGACAATCTTTAATCTAGAATGCAAAGCCCAAGGCTAGGCCAGGGGTTCACAACTTTGGCTCCACACTGGCATCACTTGGGAGGTTTCACACTGTACTAGTCCTGTGGTCCCAGCCCCAAAGAAAGTCCCAATCGTGGAGAGTTGGACAAAGTCCTCCAGCGATTCCAACATGCATCTGAGCTGAGAATTTCTCACCGGTGCCGAGTCCAAGAGCACCCAGTGAGCCAACGCCTGGGACCCAGTGGAAACCCTAAAAGGAGCCCCTACAGTGGAGCACACAGCCCTTCACGTTTACCCCTCTGGTACTTTCTTTTTCCAATTACTAAAGCAAACTTTGTGGAGCTATGACTAACCTGCAGCAGACTGCAGCTGCCATTGCACAACCACAGACAAACCAGGGTCAGAACGTCTGCCACCTTTGCTGCTCACTCCCAGCCTCCGTCAGCCGGAGCTTCCTTGTGCCACTTACTAACCGTCTCTCCTTTTTTAAAATCAGTTGCTCTAGGGTTTAGAGGATGCATCTTTAACTCGCTGTGGTCTATCAACAAACAATATTACACTGTTTTCCATACAGTGTAAGAGTCTCACAACTGGATGCTCCACTTGACACTGGGGCAACTGCTTGCATACATTTACTTCTACATCTGCTATACACCCCCAAATACACTGCTGTTATGATTGATTCAAGGGCTGGTGCCCTTTAAATAAATCTGAAAGTGAGGATAAAGGTATTTTGTTTTTAGTCACGTATTTAACTATTCCATATTCCAGTACCTTCATTTCTTCGTACAGTCAGTCTCCATCTGGCAGCATTGTCCTCCATTTGATACAACTTCCCTCAATACCCTTCAGGGCGCAGCTCTGTTAACATCAAATTCTCATTTGTCTGGTAATGTCTTTATTCTACTTTCATTTGTGAAGGATATGTTAGCTGGATATGGAATTCCAGACTGAGCACTTTTGCATTTTAGAGATGTTACTCCACGGACTCATGTGTGTATCACTGTGCAAGAGAAGCCTGCTAGGGGCACCTGGGTGGGTCAGTGGGTGAGCATCTGCCTTTAGGTCAGGTAGTGATCCTGGGGTCCTGGGATCGAATCCCACATCAGGCTCCCTGCAGGGAGCCTGCTTCCCCCTCTGCCTGTCTCTCTCTGTGTCTCTCATGGATAAATAAATAAAGTCTTGGGTCAGCGCAGCAGAAAGTTCCAGCATTGCAGAAAGGTGAACCAGAGCCAAAGGGGGTTCTTCACGAACATTAATAAAATGCTAAAAATCCCAGGAAGGCTAATGAAGGAAGAAAAGAGAATCATCTATTTAAATAAACAGAATGAAAAGAGATAAACAGCTACAGAAAACATAGAATAAAATATTATGAATTTTATGAAAAAAAGCAAGAAATCTAGGTGTAATGGCTATCTCTGAGGAAAATGGAAAACACCAGTGCTGACACAATAAATAAAAATCTAGAATAATTTAAATACTTAAATTATTTAAAGATATGAAAATGACCCAAGACTCAGTGACAAAAACAAAGAAAGACCCAAAGGCTCTCCAAGTGAGTGCCACAAAGTTTTTCAGGACCACATAATCTACTATGTGTGTAAGTTGTTCCAAAACAACAGAACAAGAGAGAAAGCTTCCCAACTCATTTTAAAAGTCTGCTCCGACTTGGTTCAAAACCAGCATTAGCTAGACCACGATAGGAAATTACGGGCCAATTTAACTATGAATATATACCCCCTTCCACCCAACCCTCACAAAAAAATCCTACCAATAGTATTAGATGAACCAAATTAAACATGCTATAAAAACGCACCACGATCCTAACATCGACTAGAAAATCTACAGTGTAATCGTCCTCATTAATGTACTAAGAATTACCTCAATATTACAGAAAAAAACATCTGATAATGGTTAGCAACTATTTATATTTTAATTCTCAGAAAACTGGAGAACCTTTTTAACTTGAAAAGGCTAGGTGCCAGAAAACTGTAGTGTCATACATGGTAAGAGAATATTTAGGTAGATCCCAAGACCAGAAAAAAACACAAAGAGACAGTCTTCTTATTCTGATGTACAAGAAATAAACTCCGCTAAATACTGCGATTTCAAAAGGTCTTTGGAGCATTCTGACTCTGGAAATCAAAGAGGGAGCCAGAATGGCATGAACAGTGCACAGTCTCACTGTCAGAGCAGAAACAGTGGAAGAACAAAAACAGAAGAAAGCAATCAGGCTGCTTCAGGTGAAGGAAGAGTGATTTATTTATTTATTTATTTATTTTTTAAGGAGTAGAAGCTGAAATCTTAGAGGATAGATTACCCAGATATAAAATGGAAAATAATTATCTAGAAGGTCAGGATAAGAAGATCTAAAGGGAAATGAAAATGCACCCAGTCCTAACTGCTCTCAGAGATGGGGTAGATGTTTGAGTTGTTTCTGGAACAGGAACTGTGACTGGGCCCCACAAAGCCTAGGATGGGAAGAAACATGGGCTTGGCTCACTGGAATTGCTCAAAGAAGCAGGATCCAAAAAAAGAGTGAGGAGAGAACCCCTGAATGTCACAGGCCACCAACTGTCACAGACTAGATGAAGGCCTAGAGAAGCAGAAATGAAGCCTTTCTGCATCACACTCCCTCAAACTCCCTCAGACAACACAGACTTTCTGCCGTTTGACAGCAAATACTATTAAGTGCTGGTTACTGCGGACACACTTTTGCTTGGGGAGAACCATTAGCAGACTGAGAACTGGCTTGTCTAACTTTGGTGTGTGTGGGGGCAGTGCTCTGATAAGCCTGTGCCCTGTTAACTCTTCTCAAATTTCAGAAGTGAGGCATGTCAGAGATTCAGTACTGGGGTTTGTGAACCTGCGAGACCCTAACCCAGGTTACAGCAGGTAAAGCAGTCCTGAACACAGGCAGGCATAAGGAGCCCCTCCAGGTGGGACTACACAGAGTAAGAAATCAGAGAGGATACATTTTAAACTTCAATCTCTTTGAATTTTAACTCATACGGCAGAGAATCTGACTTTAATATCTCGGACTTTAATTTAAAATGGAATGTAATCTTTGGATTTGAATGTCTCCCTGGGAATTTGATAATGAGATAGAATTAATATTCAAATTTAGAGTATCTCTTGTGGGCATTTTATTATTACCATTGAATTTAGTCTCTTAATATGCAATGAATTCTCTGCCTTGAGGTCAAAGTGACTTTGGAGTTAATTTAACTCATGGATTGATATGACCCACTTAAGAGTCTGCTGGGGGCAAAATCTCCACTCTCCACCAGTGGACCAGGAAAAAGAAAGGAACATGGTTGGTATAAGCAAGAGTGGCCTCATAATAAAGGTGGGAGCAGAATGGTCCTAACAAGTGAGCTTCTCTCCGAAGAAGGGACACATCCTTGGCCCAATACATTAGCAGAACAACAAAACCCAGAAAGAATCCTGGGAGAGGCAGACATCTGCTCTCTTTATGCTATAGAGAGAGCTGTACTAATCTAACATCTGATGGCCTCTCTGGGTCCTTCACTAGCTCCTTCCCAGGGCAGTGACGATCAGACTAGTGAGTCTGGTTCTATGAAGCCCATGGTATACATATTTATTTGTTTGACTCTTTCATTAGACTCTGGGGTTTCCAGCTACACATTCACTCCTTACACCCGTGCCTTGCCCTCAAGTTAGATGCCAGGGACTAGTTGTTGAAAAAATACATGTATGTGAAGGAGGTAAAACAGCTCCAATGACTGACCCATGCATACACCCACAAGTATACAGGTAAACAAGTCCTGATACTTGTGAAACTTACAGCATAGGGGGAGTGCAGGACGCATACAGGAGATGCATGAGCAAGAAATAAGTAAACAAATAAAAACATTACAGATGAGGATCACTCCTACAAAGGAAATAAATAGGATGATCAACTAGAGAGTGACAGGGGAGGCTCTATTTTAGACAGGGCAGCCAGGTAATACTTTCCTATAAAATGGTGACATTTGAACTAAGACCCGAGTCATAAAAATGAGGCAAGCACTCAAAGATCCAGAGGGAACCCAAATCAGACTTACTGGTGGAAAGAACTGAACATATCTGAATTATGCAAAGAAAATCTGTGTGGCTCTTTGCAGGGAGCATGGATAAAATGGTAGGAGATGAGGCTGTAAAGAAAAGAGCCAGAGCCTATTGAATAGTGGTTCTCAAAACTGAGCCCCTAGAGCAGGAGCATAAGCATCACTTGTTCTTTAAAAATGCAAATCCCGAGCCAACCCCAAACCTATTGAATCTTAAACTCTAGGGTTCAGCAGAGAGCTGCTGAAAGACCTTTCAGATAATTATGATGCATGCCGAATTTTAAAAATCACTGGTACAGGGCAGTGGTTCTCAATCGTTCTTGTGAATCTGAATCACGTGGGGAAGCTTTTAAAAGTGACACCTCGATCCTACCACACATCAACTTAAACTGAATCTTGGGGGTGACGGTCCAGGCACATATACATATACGCACATATGTGTTTAAAAACCCCTCTAGATGATTCAGCTTCCTAGAATATAATCTTGAAGATTAGGAAAATAATTCAGATCTTTTTTTCCTCAGTGTAAAAGGACCTACTGAAGATTTTATATAGGTGAATGAAATACTCTGATGCAGATTTTTGAAAAGATGACCCCTGGCTGCCATATAACAATGTGGGGAAGGAAGAGCAAGAGCACTCTGGGACAGCCTGTCAGAAAGTACTCACTGCAGCAGGTGAGTGGAAAATTGACTGAGGCAGGGCTGCTGTGGTGCACTAGAGATTAAAACAGCAGCTGATGGGAGATCTGACAGGCATTGTTTTCTAGAGTGGTGGGTAGAGAAGAGAAAGGACTCAAAGATTCTAAGTTCCTGGTCAGCCGGTATCCTTTACTGAGCTTGGAGACATCCAAGTGACCACCAGCAATCACAGCTTCTATATTTCCTTTATAGGGAGTGTGAGCTGCCATGTATCTCATTGTGGAGCCCGGGGGACAGGTCTGGGTTTGAGAGGTACACACAGTCATCACACACAGATAGATGATCTTTAAAGCCTGGGACTAGTGCCCTCCCTGAGGAGATGGCTGCAGACAGCGAAGGGCTCAGGACCAAGTCCTAAAGCATTCAAACATGTTAGGGGTCTCGGAAGAGAAATCTTTGTGCTTCTTCTATAGCCTTGGCATCATCACCAAATTCTGCGTCATCAGAGGATTTGAATAATCCAACACTAGATACTATAGGCAAATGTAAACACTTTCTCATGGAGTAATTTGTAAGAAATATGATTTTTTTTTTCTGGAAGGAATCAATAACTGAAAATAGACAGTGACAAGATTTTCTTTAAAAGTCACAGTGACCATGAGATTATTTGTCCAATGATCATTTTTCAGGATGACTTTTTAGAAGCTGATTTCTAAACCAAATTATGTGGAGCTGCCAATTTCTTCCCTTGTTAGGATTATAGGAATAACACATATGCACATACACACCTCACTAAATTGAATAAAAAAATACTTTCATTTCAACCAATTCATGCTGTTTCAGCCCAGGCCTCAAGAAGAACAGAAACAAACTTGACAGGATATTCAACTTTAAGATGGCTGATTCCCATTCAGTAAGCCAACCACATGCCCAAGGTTTTTTTTTAAATAGATAGATGATAGATAGATAGATAGATAGATAGATAGATAGATAGATAGATAGATAGATAGACGGGCCAGTTCTTGGAGGTGGAGGCTGGAAGGTGGGCACGAAAGAACCAGGGGGCTCCCCATTCCTGAGACCCTCTGCCCCTCTCTGCTTGAGCACAAAGGTCTCAAGCAGGAGGGGAGAAGGAAAAAGGTCAGTTTCAGCTCGCAATCACCACCCCGAAATCTCACCCCAACCCAGGTTGACATTTGAGGATTTGATCCCTTCCCTTATGGGTCAGGCCCCAGCTCTGAGGTGGGGACAGATCCCATCCATGAACATGTTTTATGTATCAGCAGTTTTATTTGTTCAACTTACATATATTATACACATGTACGTTCAAAAACAAAGACCATCTTTATATACACACTATTCTATACTTTCCACATAATAAAAATCCTCTAAAAATGTAATTTTTAAAATGGTGTATATTCCATTACTACAATCTACCATAATTTATTTAACTTCCCCTGTCTAGGACACTTGTACAATTTCTAAGTTTTTACAACAACATAATGAACATCCATATATCAGTATTTTTACTACATCACTGATAAATTGCCTTTGGAGAAATTCCCAAAGGAAAAACTACTGGATGAAAAATATAATCACCTTTAAATCTCTTTGATACACGTTGCCAAACTGAGCCCCAAAGGGTCTTCCTACTTCTTATCACCCTTTAAACTGTCCACTTTATCCTTACTGACAGTGGGCAATTTTTTCCAAAGTTGCTTTTCTTAAATAGACAAAAAATTTTACTTTCTACCTTCACTCTTATGATGATTAGAAAGGCTGAGCATTTTTCCATCTAAGCTTTATGAAGGTTTTGCAAAGTGAAGGTTTTAGGAGGCCAAGGCCTATAATAGTAAAATTCTGCAGGCCAACTAAAAGACACCAGAAAGTTACACTCAGGGTAGGTTCTGCAACCTGAGTTGGGAAGATCCCCCAGGTCTTGCAATGGGTGACCACATATGCATGCAAGGTCAGTCACCATGAGACAAGTCTTGGCCCAGCGTCCCACAGAGGACTGGGCCACCGCAGAGCCATGGCAGGGGTGCCAAGGTGACAGAGACTCATTCAGAGACCACACCCCATAGGTGAGCCTGGCCAAGATACTGCAAGGCTGGGTACGATGGGAAAGAAGGACATGTGGAAAGTAAGCCAGGGACCGGCTATGTGGCCAGGACCACTCAGAAAGAAAAGAAGCCAGAGAGAAGATGGGTACTCCAATTCCACAGCAAAACTCAACAGGGTGACACAGCAAGGTTCTGACAGAGCTCACAGAGAAACAAAGGAGTGTTTCTAGAAGAGCAACACTGAGACTCTTTCCCAAGTACAAAGGACAATGTGATTAATAAAAATATTTTTTATGTTCAACCACCAAATTCCAGGAAGATTAACAACTAACTTTTCTTTAGCAAACATCTGCATCTGAATTTATTGCGATTTTCTCAGGAATTCTTGACCCAGCAGACAAAATCTTTGTTTATAAATGATGAGTGAAATGAGCTGGTTTTAAAACAGCTTATTGTATTCTGCTTACAAGCCTGAAAAAATAGTAGTTGTTTTTAAGTGAGAAGGGAACGAGATTACACATGGTAGAAACTCAACGAGCATCTGGTAATGAAGGTGAAGTAACTGCGTGGCCACAAGATGTATGTGCTTCTGGGCTGGCCAATTACAGAACTACCAGAAACCTCAGGGCGCGATGTCAGAAAGGTGTTTTTGACTGTTTTAGAATGCAAAACATCTTCAAGTGTTTGGTCCAGGAGAACGGGGTCCAGAGGCTGCCAAGCATACCCCTTCAAAGGAGGGTGCAGGCCCTTTCCACAGCCCTGATACTGACGCCAGGTCCTCTACTTCTTCAGACCTCTACGTAACAAGGGGTGAGCCGCAGGAACTCAGCTGAGTCACCTTGGTCTCATCTGAAACCCAGGCCAAAAGCTATACTGCAGAGCAGAGGGTGTCACTTACCTGGAGGGGAGGGGGGCGGGAAGGGAATGTCTTGCGCAATAACCTGGCTTCCAGAGTGCTCCCTAAGATGGGCGATAGTAATATAATCCTCTTTATTTGTCCTTCTACTTATGGCATTTTTTTGTTGCATTCCTTGCAAAGAACTTTAAACTAGCAGAAGTATAAGGAAAGAAGTATAGGCACAGGGTTACTTTGCCACTATAGCCATTTCTTGAAGACAGTTTAATCAACAAAACGTCAAAAGCTGACCAGCGAAGTATCTGGAGAGCCCGATGAAAGGCCTCTGTTTTCAAGCAGGAAGAGGGGAAAGTATGAATCAGGACGTGAACTGAGGGGATCCCTGGGGGGCTCGGCGGTTTGGCGCCTGCCTTTGGCCCAGGGTGCGATCCTGGAGACCCGGGATCGAATCCCACGTCGGGCTCCCAGCATGGAGCCTGCTTCTCCCTCTGCCTGTGTCTCTGCCTCTCTCTCTCTCTCTCTCTCTATGTCTATCATAAATAAATAAAAATAAATAAATCTTTAAAAAAAAAAAAAAGGACGTGAACTGATCTCTAATGTACTTGAGTGCACAGGACTTAAAGCTCCACTCCACTGAGCAGCCTCCTTAAAGTACCACAAGATATGACTTGAGAAAGCAGCAAGACCAGAAAGGGATCGGTAAACCGTGTCAGTGGCAGAGAAAACAAAGCAGCCCAGGAAAGTTGCTCTGGCACATCTGCGCTATCACGCACAGCTATGT